>NW_027412668.1:5670000-7035000 GCF_025532065.1 Leptinotarsa decemlineata | reverse complement strand
TAATCTTGGGCCTCTTTTATTTTTAATTTTTAATAATGATTAGGCAACCTCTTTGAATATTCCTAGACTACTATTTGCAGACGATCTGAAACTATAATATAAAATCGACGACATTAGTGACTACCAACGTGTACAACATTAATTAGATGTAATCAAACTTTGGTGTAATAATAATCGTCTAAAACTGAACATATCCGAATGTAAAATAATATCATTTACAACAAAAAAGCGAACTTTAATGTACGATTATTCAATCAACAATACTACATACAACCGTGTACACGACTGATGATGCAAATAGGATGCTTGGACTCATTTACAGAAATGGCAAAAACTTCAAAAGTATTGCCACCTTAAAATTGCTATATTTTGCGTATGCCAGATCTAAGTTAGAGTATGGCTCTGTGTTATGGAATCCAGTTTACGACTACCAAAAAACATCAATTGAGAGTGTGCAGAGGAAGGTCCTAAAATACTTATGTATAAAAGTTGATGGACAATACCCCACGAGAGGCATCAATCATAACATTTTGTTGACACGATTTGATATGACATCTTTGGAGAATAGGAGAGTTATCCTTGGTATAAAATTCCTGCATAAATTACTAAAAAACAATATTGACAGTACGGTTTTTTTAACCAAGATCAATTTCTTAGTACCAAGAAGTGAAGGTCGACACAATCTGAAATTCTTTTGCGAAGCATCACGCACAAATGTTATGCTACGATCACCATTGAATTTTATGTGCAGTAGCTTTAATAAAATCTGTGAACACTGTGATATTCATTTTGACTCTCTGAACGCCTTGGTATCATGTATCCACAATCACTTTCAATAACACTATAAATAACATTTGTGTCAGTACTGCTACATTACATGAGTTGTAACTTTTTGTGTTATATACTCAATTTTTCATTCCTCTTTTGAAATTCAACGTATATGAATATTTCATATATACTTTGTTTTAGCATTTACTTTATTTATTTATTTATTTATTCATCCAAACAGGCTGATTAGCCTAATTACATGGATATAACAAAAAAAAAAACAAAAATTTTAGTTCAATACTAATACATATACAATAAAATTAATACTAAAAATAGCAACATAATGTTTACACAACCTTAACTGCCAATATACCAGAATGACAGGGAGACGTTATTCAGAAATACTAACCAAATAATTTAATATCAATTGGCGAAAACTGTTTTGCGATAAAGTCCAGTCCAATGATATTAAAACACCTGTTTGATTAGCCAATCGGAGCATGTATACAAGAGAAGATCTAGATCCATATAAATTTACAGAATAGTTGAATTCAAATGATGAACGTGTGCGTCGCAGCGGTACTTTAAAAGGTATTAACGATAGAATTTCCGGACAATTTATTCTATTGTTTAAGATTTTATACAAAAATATCATAATATTCAAACAACGTCTTTGCTGTAGAGATAATATTTTAAATTCTGCTCTAAGTGTTGATGTTCGCACCGTTCTATAATCCGGCCATTTATGATATTTTTTGAAATACAGATATCTCAGCAATTTATTTTGCACTTTTTCCATATCACCTAATAGCGTTGCATTCTCGTTTGACCAAACTTCGGATGCATACTCAAGTTTGGGCCGAACTAAGGTATAATAAAGTAATTTAATAGTTTTAATACTGTTGAAATGTCTACTTTCTCTAATTATATATCCTAACATTCGATTAGCAGATTTGATGACATTGTAGATATGGTTGGCAAAGGAAATTGTGTTATTATAGGTTACCCCCAAATCTTTAACTTCCTCTACACGCTCCAATGCTTCATTGTCCATTGTGTAATCAAAAATAACTGGGTGCTTGATCCTATGTATAGTTAAGACATGGCATTTATTTATGTTGAATGAAAGTTTGTTGTCGTTACTCCATTTCACTATATTGTTTACATCTTTCTGTAGGAGTATACAGTCCCTCACCGTTTTTACATTTTTAAAAACTCTAAAATCGTCTGCGAAAAGCAAACCGGATGAATAATTCAGCACTGAAGATAGATCATTAATAAACAATGAAAACAATAGAGGCCCCAAATTAGAGCCTTGTGGGACTCCGGAAGTTATAGGAAACTTTGACGATATATTTTGATTGTGCTTAACCATGAAGAATCTATTTTGTAGGTAATTTGATAATAACTGCAATGTCCCTCTATTACTCCATACTTTCCCAATTTATACAGTAATACATCGTGATTCACCTGATCAAATGCTTTTCTGAAATCAGTATACACTATATCCAATTGAGACTTGTTTCCAAAACATTCAGAGACAAAATTACTGAACAGAAATAGATTAGATCTAATTGATTTATTAGCCATAAAACCATGCTGCTCTGGAACAATATATTTATTGGCATATTGATTTAACTTTGTATGAATAATTTGTTCAAATAATTTTGCTGGGGAACATAGTATTGAAATAGGCCTGTAGTTCTCTATATCCTTTTTATCGTTCGATTTATGTATGGGAGTAACTATAGATGTTTTCCAAATAGATGGAAAAGTTTTGCTAGTTATTATTAGGTTGAAAATATGAAGCAATGGTGTTCTGAGCCATTCATGACAGCCTTTAAGTATATATGGCGGTATACCATCCACTCCAGCTGACTTTTTTGGTTTAATTTTTTTTGCCGCATTATCGAAATCAGATTCATTTAAACGATTTATTACAAATGTATCATTACAATAAACATCAGAATCTTCAGAGTTTACAGTATATGAGGCTTGTTGTTGGCAAAACGTGGAAGAGAAAAATGTTGCAAAGTATTCTGTAGTTTCATTAGCTAATACTTCATTTCCCTGGTAGTAGAAAGAATTTAAATTCGGAGAATTATTTTGTTTATTATTAAAATAATTCCAGAAGGAGTTAATATCAGTATCTATATTATCCTCCAATCCCTTGAAGTACTTTTGTTCCTCTTTTTTTATTGAATTTTTCAACTCTTTCCTAATATTTTTATACTTTTCATTGAATTGATTGGACAAAAAACTCAATTTGTAACATCGATTTTTTTCCTTTAGTAATAATTTGATTTCTTTTGAAAACCAGGAAGGGTATTTGCTCATTTTACTAGTATTATTACAGTACGTTGGAACACATTTCTGACATTCGTACTTAGAGCAAAGAAATCTGCATTTTTGTAATTATATTTCACCTCGTTACACTTTTGTGTAGATTGCTTAATATTAAAACTTTTTGAAACATTGATATTTATATTCAAGGAAGGGTGATAGTTATCCTCTTTTACAAACGGTAATGAATCTCTTTCAACTGAACATTTACCTATAGAACTTTCCGGACCTAGTACCAAGTCTAATATTTTCCCTTGTGTATTCTGAATGTTATTCAACTGTGAAAAGTTATTAAAGTCTAAGAAATCTTGTAACATATTGTATTTTTGTAAATTTCTATCATGTATATTGAAATCACCAATAACATAAACTTTTTCGTTATCATAAATTTGGTCCTGTAAAAAATTAAATGCCGTTTCAACTATTTGAACTGTACTATTGGGAGATAAATAAATTACACATAAGGTATATTTCTGATTACTTACTTTGAAAGTGATTGATATTGCCTCAAAATCTCTGTTAACATGCAGAACTTTATATGATTTTTTGAGCGCAATAAAAACTCCCCCACCAGTAGTCAAATTAGTGTATTTTAAATTTCTATCAGATCTTATCAGATTGTACCGCTGTACGTCAACTATTTCACCATCTTGTATGTTCTCCTGTAACCATGACTCAACAGCTATAATGATATCAAAATCCTCGACAAGACTTCTCCCAAAAAACTCATTACTCTTTGTATTTAGTCCCCTGCAATTCTGGTAATAAACATTCAGGTCATATGTACCTATTCTGCTACGATTTTAATTGCATTGCATTTCTATATTCCATTATTTTCAAAATGTATTTCATATATACTCTGTACTAACAGTATGTGCTGTAACTGGGTACTCCTGTTGGAAATAAATCGTTTTTTTTGTAAGAAAGGATATCATTGATGTCTTGATATTCATTGATGTCTTGATATTCATTGATGTCTTGATACGTGTGTGAAACTAGATCAACGTTCTATTATTTCACATTATCTTTCACGCATACGTATGAAGTTTTCGAAGAATTCTTGTATTTTTGTATAGAAAATTCCCCACACCATTTCCTCAATATAGCTGAGTGAAGTCATATGAGTTTGATATGAAATTTTACGGTAAAACTTCCTTTATAAGTTTTTAACGTATATGGAAAATTTATTATGCGGGATTTTATTGATATATCTCGGCGATGAAGTTTTCAGGTTTTATTTCAATACGGCCCAATAACTGCGAATACATTGCCTGGGGATGGAAGATATATTGTTTTGTTGAATCAAGTTAGAAATGTAGCTAACGGGAAAGTAGTTTCCCGTTTCTATGGTTTCAGAACGGAAAAATGAAGAATATATCATTGGTGGCGTGTGAATTTGCAAATATGTTCGCCGACTACACAATACCTTGTTTTCCTTTCTCGTGTGTATCTTGGAAATATTTTATTATTTACAAACAAGTTTGTTATGAAACTGAGATTCATGAAGAGCATGTAGGTCATTCGACACTGTATAACAGTGTAAAAGGTCTACAATATTGGTCTGGTTGATTATAGGTTAGTTATGGACAGTTCTTTGATACTTCAGTTTTTGAAATTAAATCCAAAACAAGTACAGTTCGAATTGAAAGGGGGTTATTTTTAGAAGAAAATAATTTTTGGGAAAAGAAAGAAATGGTTTTGGCAGTTAATTTCAAAATAAACTCTTTAAAAAGATTTGTAGATCGAACATGATCTACACATCAGTATCTACACAATCTACGTATCTTTGTGAAGAGTTTATATTGAAAGCATTTGCTTTATTCACATCTTTGGAAAAGGACCACTTTCTTGTATAAAGATGGATCAGTAGAAAGCCAAAAACTGTCTTTCCCTGAAAATTAATTCCCCCCTAAAAATATATCCCTTTCAATTCAAACAAAATTTTTATGCCTGGAATTGAATCAAATAAGCAAATGAATGTCAACAATGACATGAGTATAGTTATTTCATTCGTGACATATCGTATCTTTCAGTATCTTCGTGGAGAGCTCATTTTGAAATCAACTCTTTTCTTTCTCTTTTTTAAATATCTCCACAAAATTTCTCTTGTCGAGATGTAGAAGTAGAAAGTCAAAACCTTTCTTTCCCATATAATATTCTGACTTATAGGCGTGATTTTCGATAGACGTCAGGAAAAAAATTTTTCGAGCGAGAAAATAATACTACTGATATATAATAATAATATATTATATTTCACAGTACCAATATATTATGAATAGTAATGAAATGAATACTTCTTCATATCAAATTTATTATTTCATAAAACAAATAAAAAACTTAACTCCAGTTATATACTAGAACTATTGAAATATTATGTTTTGTTGTTATGTTATGTTTTTAACAAGCTATAGAGTATACTGTTAGGTATTGGTCCACCATCGTTATTCACAATATTATTATATTCACTTATCTCCACACTCTCATAGGCATCTAGATGCCTGTTGTTGTTAATTTGTATAACTAATCTTGATGAATTAAAGTCTATGAAATAGTTTTGTTTCAAAATATGATGGGCGACTGCTTATTTTTCAGGTCTTCCATATTTCAAGTGTGCTAAGTGTTCCTTATATCTTATTTCAATAGATTTTTTTGTCTGTCCATAATATTTTATATTTAATTTCGCGGATTCTCGACTTTGTCTTTTCTAAAAGGCTCTGTAGTGTGTGATTCATTTTAAAAACCACCTTCATACCTAGTTCCTTGAAAATCTTCCCAAAGTTCTTTGTGTATGGGTGGTATGGAACTGAGATATATTTATCTTGGTTTTTGTCGTTTTTGAAAGTCGAGATTTCCTCTTGTATCCATTATTCGAACATTACACTTCTGTTAGGAAAAAAATGCAAGAGCAGAACAATTTTCAGTTCAAGGAAGATATCTTTCTATAATAACCTACACCCTGCCTCTTGGTGGCTATCACCCTCATAGAATCATACCTTTCAAATAGGTATCAGGCGGTTTCGTGTAATGGTGTTACATCACATTTTGAACCTATTGAGCACGGTGTTCCACAAGGTTCAATACTTGGGCCCCTCCTCTTTGTTATTTATGTCAATGGCATATGTAATTGCATGTCTCCCTATAAGGCCATTCTCTATGCAGATGATACAACTTTAATATATAGCGATCAATCATCATCTAACATTCCACAAGTAATGAAAGAAGTTGGAAATCAAGCCAACACTTGGTTTCTATTATTATTATTATTATTATTATTATTATTCTAAAAATGACGTACTTTGCATTATTCCACTCACACATCAGCTACGGTGTTGTTCTTTGGGGAAACTCTCCTGGTTCGATAAGAATTTTCAAACTACACAAAAAAAACCGTAAGAATACTAGCAAGTGCAGATTTCCGGGAGCACTGTAGACCATTTTTCAAAAAATTACGTATCATGCCGTTGCTAACATTATATATTTATCAGACGCTACTGGAAATCAGAAAAAATGCCCATTTGCTAGAGAAACAGTCTGACATACACCAACACTTCACGAGAAATGCGGACAAGGTAAGAACATGCCGTTATCGTTTGACCAGATCAAAAATGAGTTCTGTTAATAATAATCTCTTCAACTCTCTGCCAAATAACTTTAAAGAGCTTAGTATCACCAAATTCAAAAGAGCCACCAAGGAAATGCTACTCAGACAATGTTTTTACTCAGTCTCGGAATACTACGATCATTTTAGGACAGTTCACGTCAGCCATGTCTACTCGAGATGAAATATACTCATTTAAGAAAGCCTATACACTAGTTTAGCTTCTGATGTGGTGGTGAACGGACGTGCCGACAGCGACCGTCCACAAAGAAGGCACGCGGACACCATTGTTGGGGACGAAACTCAGTTTGTGTTGTGAATGTCTGCCGTCATAGAACGTGCCATCTTCAAATTAAACATTTTTGGGACCAGTTTATGAGTGTTGAAGAGAAACAGCACTCCCATTCACGCCGGTTGGAGGCCGGGTTGGACCGGATGTCCACGTGATTATAGTGAATGTACATAACTCCTGTCCCCATTCACGCCGGTTGGAGGCCGGAGTGGACCGGATGTCCACGTGGAGACAGGATTTTACCAAATAAATGTGTTAATTATGTGTAAAAAGTCTTGAAGTCTCCAAAAAATATTGTTTTTTTTTCATATAATAAAAAAATTAGATAAAAAAGGGGTGGCAGCATTGCTGCGAGCAAGACAGCTGCGCCTCCCCGATGAAGCTCCTATCAATAGAAGGCGACATGGCTTAATGCACCTCAACGGTAGCAAAAGCCAATATCATAGAGAGAGAGAGAGAGAGAGAAAGCACACTTGAATTGCTACAAACATGAAAATGAACTGTTCTATTCCATTCTATTCCATTCAGAATTTCAATGAAGAAAGTACTACCATCGATAGAGTTTGATTAGAAAGTACTGTGACTGAGGTTACTTCTTTATTGTTTTAAAAATTGTTGATATCTGGTTATTTGAACTGTGATGATCATGTTCATCACTTTGCTGGTTTCTGTGTTTAGTAAATGTTGCTTGCTACTTCTGAAATGAATTTATTTCTTTGTTTTATGTCCAAACAATTTTTTTTGTTCAATTGAATTAATCTTTTTTCTTCAGTATTGGTATAAAGTTAAATTCTTTCGTGATTCATCGTTGTCGCTAAATCTACCATTGAAACAATGGTAATAACTCACAAATTGCAATAATCTCTTCATTTATTTATGGGTTGACTGTTTTTTATTCTTCTTTAGAGAAGAACAAAAATCTACCGTACTCTTTGAACAACCTAATTCTCTTGAAAATATTCTTTATGCTATATTTCTATACTACCTCGTCCCAACTCACGCGGGATAATAATGGATTAAAATGAACCGTTTTCCAACTTACAAGTAATCTACATAATAAGTTTAGAGACGCTGGGAAGAGCACACCCCAAATGCTTGTGTATATATTACGATAAAAGCTTCTCTATGTGGAGCGGAATGTCATGTTTGTTAAAATAAGCACATTATTGTTTGGTTTGAATACACCAAGTTTGGTTTCAATAACAATCGAAGTAGGTGCTGGAAATAGAGGAGTCGCAACGGTAAGATGTGGATTAAAGTGGATCACTGGATATTGTAATGATGGTTATAGTACAAGTAAACGATATAGTGCACCCTACCTTCCAGTTCCCCTTTGATAAAATAGTTAGGGGGCTAACTAATTTTGTTATTCAATAAACATTTCTGATTGCATAAGAATCACAATAACTATATTATTGTGATTTGAAGCTTTATAACTCCTATTTGATTATATGCGAACGCTTTCGACAGCTGGTCGTGCTGTCATCATCTAGGCTCCACTCAAACTCAGTTTGAGTAACATCTCTAGTAACATCTCTAGTTGCTTGCAATGAGATCTGCAGATATGAATAGATAGCGATTTATTTAATTATCGGTCGATGTTGAGAATCAACTTTGCAGTAGACTGCTGATGTGAGCCTCATTTATTTTTATATTTATGGTTTGAATTCGTCAATGACATCCTCACGAAAAAAAAAAATGGTAAGACAACGCCCTTAAACTCATTTCAATACACCAAGCTGACTTTTTGTTTAAAACTTATTAACATAGTTCAGTGTGGAATTTATCACGATGGCAGGTTTTTCAAAAACCACGAAACTTGTCTCGCTATACAATAATTTTCTCAACCAGAAATAGTGAATTACTTCTGAAATATTTTTTAATGTATCTCAGCTAGCTACTCCTACAATATTATAGTTGCTCCCTGTGAGCCAGTTAGATGAATAGTTTTGGGCTACATAATTAATTGGGAGAATGAATAATCTTCAATTCACTGGGTCTACGCAAAATCAATAACTCATAATGGAACTTCATGGCACTTCCTATTGGAACTGAATGATATGAATCCGACATCAAACTGATACAACATGGAGTACCTCAAGGTTCAGTACTTGGACCTTTTTTATTTATTGTGTACATTAATGACTTATGTCAAAGTAATACCATCAAAATGTGTTCTATCTGCTGATGACGCCACTCTTGTGAAATCGAAAACTTAGTCAAAAGTTGGTTCTCAAAGAATATACTCAAATTGAATGAAAGTTAAACACATAACTTAATTGTCTTCTCAAATCCACTCTATCAGAAAGAGAACAAATGTAAGATACATTTGGTATAATCATCGACGATCGGTTAAACTGGTCCGGCCACGTAAATTATGTACTTCCTAAGCTCTGTAGAGTTTTATTTTTTCTAAGACAACTCAAACAAGTAACCAATCTAAACGTATAGAAACTATCTACTTCTCTTTATTTCATTCTATACTATCATATGGTATTCTACTTTGGAGCAACTCATGTAATGCATACTTCGTTTTGTTAAAGATACATAAAAACATAAATAATTTCAAGAAACACACTGATATACATCAGTATAACACAAGATCTATAGATATGTTGAATCCCCAACGACACAGACGGCAGGCTGGGGCAGGCACATTCTATGGGAAGGTAAGGAAGGTAAGGGAAGGTAAGTACTGTATAACTGGGATTAATAACAATAATAATTACGGAAGTAATTACGTTACAATTTACGTTATTATTTACAAGTAATACTGAAATTCTGAAGACTTGATTCTATTGTCGAAAAATGTACTATTATTAACGTTCCAATCTTCCTTCTGTTGATCAATTTTCATGCGCCTCTCAAAAAGTAGTTCGAAGTTGATTTTTTCAGTCCATTGGGGATTCATAGAAAAAAATGTTTGCATGAAATTCTTGTTAGGTTTCACAGTTACATAGTCAAACTCAGACTTGTACATCATTTCTCAATCATGATTGATAATCTCCTTGATTGATGTTGTTATCTGTTGAAAACACTCTAGGTTTCTGGTGAATAGTTCTCAATATATATAAATATATGGTTTCTAAATTCGTAACGCGACATTCACATACTCCACCCTGGCTGAAATTATATACATTAAATGACTCTCCACCAGCAAGTGATTATTTTCAACTGTGGTCGTTCATGATATTTTATCAAATGTCCAGTTCTATGAAGTATTATTCTAAGCTTCTCAACGACATGGTCGTTGTAAATATCCCATTTCAAATGAAGACCCATATGTATTTCCAAATATCTAATATTTTGTACAGATTAATTGTTGTCAAATTTCTATCCATTGTGATTGATATCTAACGAATCGTACTTGTATATAAATGATGTATCTATGTAACTTTGGGAATATAAGTTTAAAAATTATTCCCCCTGAGTTACAGAATGCACAATATGATATAACGTAATGTGAATACAAAAGTAACAAACTTGTAACTTGAATGCACTTCCAATGTAACTAACTCATTTCGCCACGTAGGACGTATTCATAGTGAAATAAATGTTTACATAATCTGAAAATAGAACAAGGAAAATGAAGAGTCTATGTGTCGTCGCTTTGAGAACTGCGTATCACCGGATGTCGATTCAGCAAGTCAGTATTGACTTTGATCCATGTCACCTTGGGTGTGAATGAAGAAGGTCAATAAACAGCATATAACAAGTTAGGTATATCAAAATCGTCATTTTCGTAAAACCATCACTTCCAGAACGGCTTAAGAATTTTCCAATAGTGCTTTTGCATCCCAAAAATTTCATTTCAGCTTGAGTACGAATTCATTATCAAGAGTGAACCTCAAATTGAATATTTTTCTTGTGGCTTTCAGCACGATTCATCTAACCAGAACGAAATGAATTATTATAGAATGAATTCAAATTGAATCTGAATCAATATTCGAAAACCTCGAATCGAATACATGTCGCTATACCTGCTCAATAAATATGAAATATTACAACGGCCGTAAACCCCAACCACATAAATTAAACAAAATCAGCACCTCTCTCGAATTTCGTCTCACTCAAGTCATAAATAAAATTCACTCAGCTGCTGTTAAATTCCACTATTCATATCTAATTAAAAGTTCGTTCTAATTTAGATATGATGTTAATAACGGTAAAAAAGGGGTTTAATGGCACTTAAAACTCTGTAGGAAGTTTCATTATATCCGCTAAGAGAGATACATTGTTGGAAGATTAAAGCGCTTTTAGTGGAGTTTGAGTGCAATATTTGCTGCACTCATCAAAGTATCATGATATTTCCGAAAGATAATTTTAAATTAATGAAATGCTACGGCCCATTTTGGCACAAGAAAATTTCGAAAATAACGAGCCATGTTCAAACTGATTATTCATCTGAAGAGATCCTTAAGTGTTTGACTGTTTTGTGAATTCAAAGAAATGTTTTAATAAAAAGTTCATCTTGTCCGTCATGAGTGTGACCAAAAGTCTGCAAATACATTATTTTTGAAGGGCAGAAAACACCACAGAAAAATCCTTGAGGCGCCCTGAGAGCGGTGCCCATGCGAAAGTAACGATTCACATTGGATTTGAATAGCTGGAGATTAAATCTATTTCGAAAAACGTTCTTAGGAAGTTTATTTCACATAAACGCAGTTTTCCGAATGAAAGAGTTCTCAAACAGTGAAGTTCGAGGTATACTGAGTTGAACCTCACAACGATGAGTAGCCACAGTCCATCGCGTATTTCTGATGGCAGAATGGAAGTGTCAAGTCACTTGTACACTTCCCGTGAAAGTATCTATAGAAAAGAGACAATTTCCCAAAAGTTGCTGAGGTGTCTACAGTTTTCTGGTCCGGAACAATGTTCCAAGTTTTTGAAAAGCAGCCATTGCAATTCCAGCGACATGATTGTGCCAAAACATATTGGTGTCCATTTTAACTCCCAATATACAGGGTCCTGCAACAGTGGCGCGGTGTTCCATATCTCAATTTAGGAAACAGATAGGAATCTAAATTTCTATAATATCACCTCATTGCACGAGCTCGACAAAATAAAAATATTGGCGGTCACACAGGGTGTTCAATTTATTCTGGGCGGATCCCAACTGTGTTTTTTTAAATAGCAACCTAAATTTTTTATCACGGTTTCGGTTTCTACATAGAAAATAAAAGACACTTTATGTATATCTTCACTTCGAAAATATTGAGATATCTAGCATGACAGGTTTTTTTCCAATATTCGTCACTCAGAATATTTGAAATTATAAAGTTGTGCCAAGTCCAATTGAATTTTTTTTGGTCGAATATTCTACAGTGGTAACTCTCTCAAACGATATATCTGAAGTCGACCTGTGATATATAGGTTATGAAAAACCGCTTGCCACATATTGTAAATAAAAATTTGCAGAATCTTATTTTGCATGGAACATCCTGTATATTATTGATCCATAAGGAGCGCCAACGAAACCTCTACAAATTTCATCAAGTATTTCTTATGGCTAGGTTCAATATTTTTTCGAAAAATGGTCGTTCTTTCTATTTCTACGCCATAAACTCGATGTCCATTTGACCAATGATAAGAATATACAAAAGACATCTTGTTTCAATTTTGTACATTATAGCTTGTCCAAACGAATATTTTTCACGAAATCAATCAATCATTCAATCATTGATAATGAGTCGACAGAAAATCCATCCAGTATTCAACTTCGATATCGAGCCTCCATCAATATACCATTGAGATATCGTGAAAATTATGACATCGATCGTGACAGTATGTCATCGATGAACCAAAAACGTATTCAGAAGCAATGTCTAGTGCTTTCAAAACAGAATGGAGAAAAGCTCTAGAAGAAGAAATGACCTCATTGGAACAAAACAACACCTGGTGTCTTGAAAAACTGCCCACAGATCAAACAGCTATTGGTTGTAAGTGGGTTTTTAGAGTCAAATATGAACCAGATTCAAAGCAAGATTGTGCGCTAAAGGTTATTCACAAACAGCTGGAATCGACTACCACGAAACGTTTTCTCCAGTAATTAGATATGACTCAATACGAATTCTTCTTGCACTGGTGGCAGCTCAAAAAAATGGAAACGAAGCAATTCGATGTTAAGACGGCATTTTTAAATGGAGATCTTCAAGACAATATTTACATATGTCAACCAGAAGGATTTGAAAGTAGTGATCCTTCCTTGGTCTGCAAGCTAATAAAAAGCACGACTAGTGAAGAACAGGAAATGGAATCTATACCCTACAGAGAAGCAGTAGGATCTTTAATGTTTTTGGCAACTGTAACAAGGCCAGACATTATGTATGCAGTAAGTCAAGTGAGCAGATTCTTGTCAAAGCCAAAAAAGGTTGGGTTGCTCTTAAACGAATATTTAGATATTTGAAAGGAAGTCGTGATGTTGGTATCAAATATGGAACAGAAAGAATGAACTTGCAAGCCTTTTCTAATGCAGATTTTGCCGGGAACGTTGATACTCGCAAATCAACAACTGGCTACGCAACTATGATGAATGGAGGTATCCTAACATGGTCTTCACATGAACAAAAATGTGTATCGAGATCAACAACCGAATCAGAATACATAGCAGCGTCTGATGCCGCTCAAGAAATTATTTGGATACGTTAATTTCTACATGAATTGAAAATTGTAGTAGAAGAATCGACAACATTGTTCGTCGATAATCAAGGTGATATTAGTTTGGTTAAAAATCAAGAACATTACAGGAAAACCAAACATATCGACATAAAATTTCATTACACAAGGGAAGAAGTGGAGAATGGATTGCTATTTTTATCGGAGGTCTGTTTAGAGGAACAACTTGCAGACATGTTCACCAAGCCACTTCCAAGAATGAAATTTATGAAAAATAGAAATGCATTACACATCTCTTCAAGAACGTGAACAAAGAGTGGGAGTGTTGGAAAACAGATTTGTTCTCTTTGTGTTTTATTTCAGTTTTGTTTTTTTTGACTCATTGAAATATATTTTATGTTTTCATAGAAACGATAAGTTACTGATTGAAAATAAATAATAAAAATAAGAATTTTGAGAAGTTGTTTCAACTGATTTTTCAATAGCAAAACTTGTGTATTTCTGCTAAATCCAAAAATTTCCATATCAGAATTAGTCTCCCTAGAGTTTAAAATTGATATACTCTTTCAAATTTTCGATTACACGTCCGTTTCTGACTTACCGGGGGGGGGGGTCAAGTTTTCGTTGAAACGCCCTGTATAAGAGAATATAGTTTCTGGACAGTTTTTCAAAGAATGAAGTCAGTGGTTCAGATAATCTGAGATCTCTTGTTGACATAGAAAGAATCAACCAGTTGATATTGTGCTGTATGATATTTATTAAGCAAGGCTGATTTTCCAGTATAAAAAAGTAAGTCGTCATGAATTCATTCAGATATCCTTCGATTATATCTACAATCGATTGACTTTGGCTGGGAAACCCTTTATACTAGCTTTTCGTTCTCTTTGTTCTGGCTTCGAAAGCAACTGAGCCTTCAGAGATTACATTGTGATAATCGTGAAACAAAATTCATCAGCAACATCCTTAACGATCGCACCGAACGGAGAAATGTGCTCCTTTTTCTCATTTCGCTGATGCGACAGCAGTTATATTAGGAAAGACTGGCAATAAAACGCTGGAATGAACACGAGCTTTTATTTTCCTTAATTATTTCCCTTATATCAGTTTCTTATTCCCAGAAGATTGAGACGAATTTAAGGTTTTACTTTGGAATGGTAGAATGTTTCTTTTTCATGAGCTCGTTTTGTCAAAAGTAACTAATTTAAGATGCTTTTGTACACTTCGGGAGCTGATTTTACTTCATAAGAATGATATGTGTGGTTGATGACTTGTTTACTTTATGGTAATTCATGATCACTTAAATGAAATCAATAAAAACACTTTTGTCTAAATACCACTGGAAAATTTTATTTATACGACCGGTTTCGGGTTTGATCTCATTATCAAGTATAAAACTGAAATCTGAATTTTGAAACATCGATTTTATAGAATTTTTAGGTATGCTGCAAGGACAGGTATTTGAGAGACAGGATGCCAACTCAAAATACCATCCTGAAAATTCTAGGGGTTGTGAACTCATAAATTCAAGAGAGGAGACCTACATAAATCAAGTTGCTCGTTTAGGGGTATATGTTTCTGGTTTTTAATTAATTTGTTAATTTCCATGGCCTCCAACAGATTCATTGTTCTCCCTTTATTACATATGTGTAGGATTTTGAGGTTATCTTCATTTATCTTGTAGATTGATTCTTGAATATGTTTGTACATTGCAGATTTTTTGTCCAAACAGACGTGTTCACGCAGTCTTATTTCAAAATTTATACCGGTTTGGCCTGTATATACTGCAGAGCATTCGCCACACTCTATTTTATATATACCTGAATTTTTCATTCTATCCCGTTTGGGTTTTGTATTGAACAGGGTTAAGTTCAACAGCATTGCCGGTAAAATTAAATCCTCTTCAATAGTGTGAGGTTTACCTGTTTGAGCAATTAGCAATGAGATATTATAGGAAGCTCGGAGTCCGTCGTAGTCTTGTTCAGAAGCCGCTAAAAAAAGTTTTGACACAGTTGGCTGAGCTGCGTGTTTCTTTTCTAGTTCTTGAAAATAAGTCACACTTTTGTCTTTTTTATCTGAATGTTTATCATTCAAATGATCTTGTAGCCTTGAGGTTTCATCGCTTCATTCGAAAATGTTTTTTGTCAAAGGCGAAGATGGATTTGTGGGATTTTCAATAAATCCATATTTTATATATTCCGCGCTATACTGCCGTTCCTTTTTTTTTGCTTCCGACATAATTTTGTCTTCAAAAATGCCAAAGTGAAGAATCAAGTATTGAAAACTTGCTAATGAAACCACTACCGCAAGTATAGCACTTTACCTAGCTAGTCGCTAACTGAATTCACTTGTTTTCGTAATATCATCGAATGACATTGCTGGCTGAATGGCGCGTGCGCTGTTATACGAGGCAGCGGGCGGGCCTAGTACTTTCGAGAATGGAGACTAGAAACTTCTCGCTTCGCATTGAAGCTTACCGTCATCTATTGTACAGTTTGACGACTATCGGACAGGAAATAGTTACTGTATAGTCCCTTGGATGGCGTTACCCGAGGAAACGCGCGTTAAGCGTAAAGGAGCGGTAAAGTTTGTGTTGAAAGTAAAAACACCTCTTTAAATCAGCTATCGCCCCAGCGCTCACAAGGGGGCGTTATCCCACACTTTGAGAAAGACTATTCCAGACTATCAAGGTTGCAAGTGATGTTCGCGTCTCCAATCGGATGGCTCTTTTCTGGATAGAATCCAGCAGCTTCAGGGTATGCTTTGGGGCGGAGCTCCATATATGTGAACAATACTCCAAAGTAGGTTTTATATGAGCTTCAAACAGCATCAAAAGTTGCTGGGGTTTGACAGTTTTCTGGTTCGGAACAGTGTTCCAAACTTTTGAGAAGCAGCCTTTGAAATTTCAGCGACATGATTGTGTCAAAAAATATTGGTGTTCATTTAAACCTCCAACAAACTTATTGAAGCAGAAAGCGAAATTGTTTGTCCTATTATTATATCCGGTTTGGAGACATTAATCTTTTTGGGAAAACCAATGTCTGGTTTTTCGTAGCATAGAATTGAACCTGGTTACTTTTATCCCAATTCGAAGTCATCTCTAGATCCTATTTAAGATATGCAACCTCTTACTGCCGGTGAAGATGTGCATCCGCAGCCGATGTCCTGGAATCCAAATGGAATGACCAAACCAGTGTGCTGTGATCAGGAAAGCAATATATTGGATTCTTGGTTTTTCCTAAGACGCCTTTGATATACAACATAAAGAGGATTGGCGATAACATGGATGGATCCCTGGGGAATACCAGCGTTGATAGTGAAATCAATCGAGAGATATCTATCGACAGCTACTTGCAGGAATTTGGAAATTTTATACGATGATGCTGTCAAAAACGACATCACTGGTCTAAAGGGATGTTGTTGTTTATGAAGTTCAATAAATGAATATAGTTGTGGAGTTTCTGGATTGGACATAATGTATTCGTATCTATGTTCAGGTTTGATGTTTGATATGAGAAGTAGCTTGTTGGATGGTGTTTTTCACTATGGTATGAAATTTCTTAGTTGAATCCTCAAGTAAAATCAACCGTAGTTGGGAATTGGGAATAGCGTTAGCTGTGTCATTGCTTGTGTTGTCTGCTTCTGTCGATGTGATATTTTTATGGATATTCTGTTTTATCGACTCTAGTGTTCTCTGTTCGGGATTGTGCTGTGACAAGTCACACATAAACAAGAATAACAGATCAGGTATCTACAGACTAACATGCGAAAGACGACCAATTCCATCTATACATGCCACCTTTTGGAGAACAATTAGGTATATCAAGTACTCCATACAGAAAGTAGTGAAGATAAATTGAACCTGCTGGAGTCTCGAAACAACAATAAGGGCAAATATTCAAATTCCATATCGAACGACCACTCATCATCGTTAAAACTTTTTTTCATAATGGCATATTCAAAATCAACCTACTGCCCAAAAATTTAAATTGTGATTGTTTTTCAAATTCTTTTATTTATATTGAGTGAATGAACATTATCATTATTCCTAATCGATAGTAAGATGCCTATAGAACAAAAGAACATTGGGTTGGATATTTTTTCTTGGCGTAACTATAAGGTAAGCGGGTTTGAACAGGTTACTTGATACTAATAATTTTCACCCATGTGTTAGTTAGGGAAGTATGAGAAAGAAATGTTTAGAAATTGAATGATTTCGAAATGGAAGACAGTGAAGAAAATAAAAGCCAGTTCAAACGGAAAAGGTTTAAATTCCAGCTGTATTGAATTGTCATTCATTGAACGAAGTTCAAAGGTGATTTCAATAGTACAACAATTTGATGAAGGAAACCCTTCATTTTCGAACTTCAACGTTCATTAGGACTAAATAATTTCTGTTACAATGGAATCTGTCAGTCACCTAAAAACACATTTCACGCAATGCCTAACCGCATAGTCCCGCCATCATAAGCCTAGACTGAAATTCATTTGCTTTCACTCTGGCTCTTTTAGGAAATAAGATTAATTGATGTTTTTCATCTTGGCTATTGTATATACTTTTGAATCGAGGCATTTTCAAAGGCCAGATCATTTAAACGAACAATTCGGCATTCAAAGGGTTCAGACTTCTGTAAATTGCTTTCGGCCCACGGTCACAGACCTGCAATTATGAAAGTTCGTGGATTCCAGCGCGTCATACTTTGGGACGTGATTTTACTGGTGAAAAAAAATAATTGTAATTGTCTTTTCACATCTGAAGTTATATTCAATGGGATGGTTGCGCCTATTAATTTTTTGGTGAACTACAAGTCACTGACAATAAAATTCATTTATTGAAAATTATGAAGCCAGTAGAATTTTCCCGCAAAAGTATCAGTTTGGTCTTGGCAACTAATCGATGATGAACTTACTCAATGGCCGCGAGACAGATTCATCAACTTTTAGTGGTTTAGAAGTGATGACAAAAATAATTGCAAAGAAATGATTCGACCTCATTTTCAATAGAAACTCACTTCAAAATCATAATTCATTATAATTGTTTATCTTTTGTTCATTACAATTTGTCTTGATACTGTGTGAATGAAAACTGGGAAAAATTTTTATTGATTTTTCAAAAGGTAAATATTATTTTACATTACACACAAGAAGTTCTCTTGAAGATTAAGTTCTGAGAAAATGAGTATGTACTGAGCGGTTTATCATTTATTATGGAAATGTGAATATATATTTTTATCACTCCAGCAAAAAATTCGAGTCAAATTGATAGATCTTGAGGTGATCAAAACCACTTAGTCGCATCAAAGAATACGTAAAAGAGGTTATCTTTGATCTTTCTAATAATTAGCTACGATTTTGCTGATCAAATTTCAAACTTTTGCTTTCAAAATCATCAGAAATCAGAAACTTTTTGAAATGAAAAGCATCCTTTTAATATTATTCAAACAATATGCATGTTAATCATATAAAATACTGTTCTGTATGACTTTGTTTTCTGGAATTTGTTATATAATAATATATAATAACAGTTTCCACATCCAGTTTCTGATGTGAAAATACAATTGATAGGCTCATTTGAAAAACTTTTTCAACAATGGAAGTTTCAGTTGCTGTGTAATACTTCTGGAAATTATGAAACACTTCAATACACTGATTTTTTTCATTATTGAAAACAGACATAATATCACATCTAATTGATGCATGCATGAAAATGATTTGATGTAACATTAGGGTCTTTAATTAACATAGTTTTTGTCGTATGATGCGTTATTTTTGAGTAGTCAATAAACTTATTTGTCAACAGGTGCCAAAGCCATCAATATCTACCACAAACACATTATTTTCCTCTGCCAAAATAACTACCTCATGGAAGTTAATATCTAGAAGTGATTGTACAAGTGAATGATCGATTTTACAGGGAAAACTGAAAAACCTATTTGTTTGGCGGGTATCTGCAATTTTCTTTATTGTTTTCTGTGACATATGTTCTTATACTTCTATGACACACTGTACAAGGCAGCGTACTTGTACGGATTCGAGGTTATTTTTTATATTTCAAATTGTTTTTGTGTTTTAGAGTAAGTTGAAAATAAAGGTTTGTGTTAGACACTTCGTGTATCATTTTTGTTGTAGTGATTTCCTTCAAATTAAGGACAATATATCACATTTTCAAATACATATGTTCCTCAAATGAATAGTCGAATAAGGCGTAACTTATACATTCACGATTTCTCTCAGTCGCTGTAGTTCCATATCAGTATTATAGCCGTCAAGAACAAATCCAATCATGTAAAATCTGATATATTGATATACGAAAACATTTTTCAAAAATGAAAGTACGCAAAGTTGAATCGTCCAATATATCTTGAATATTACTGGAGTTTTTTCCCAACACCAAACCGTTATTTTAACACCTGGACACGTGTTTCGATCACCAAGTGATCAACATCAAGTGATCATCTTCAAGAGGAACATTAAACTATGTTTCTTATTAGTCAGTGGGATATGCTTGAAGACTGACAGTAAACAAATCTAAAGCAAATGAACTTCAAACGTTCAAGCCAGTCTCGATATACCTACACAGTAGGTTTAATGGACTGACGCCTATCAGAAAACAACTACTTCCCTGGCTAATACCACGAAGGGCGTTGGATTATATCCGACAGGCGTCAGTGCAGGAATCTTCACAGAAAATTTCCTGCATATGCAATTGGCAATACAACTGAAAGAGTCGACCTTCAATTCTGGAACGGGCACAGTTACAGACCGGTTTCGGGCTTATTAGCCACTCATCAGTGCAAGATAGTGACCATCATCAACCTAAAGTCAATAATATTCCACAATTGAAAATCGGAATTCTTTCAGAGTATTTCATTCCTCTTCCGAAGTTGCTAAACTATATATACTTACAAATTCCAGACTTTTCCGAATTCTCGACTCTGTCTTTTGAATTTCCTAAAAGGCTCTGTAGTGTATGACTTGTTTTAAAAAGCAGCTTCATACCTAGTTCCTTGAAAATCTTTCCAGGTTTTTTGTGTATTGGTGGTATGGAACTGAGATATATTTATCTTGGTTATCGTCGTTTTCCAAAGTCGAGATTTCGTTCATTCTTACCCTAAACTCTTTCTTCCTTATTATATCACCTAAACCCCCCGAGAAACCGTTATTGGCTGCTATTTTCTGTATTAAACGTTTTCCTTTTGTAAACCTCTCATGTGTGAGGTGAAAAGTCAAAAGACTTTGCATCAGAAAATTCAGCCCAGAACGTTTGTGCTGGGCTGCATCGTCTAACTAACGCTATACTCAGAAAAATTGTGAAGATATTGCTCACCGGTACTAAAAATCTTCTCACTTCCGCCAAAGCATATGCAATTCTGGCGTGGGCTTCTGCTGGTGTGGCAAAAGCACTGATTTCCACGTGAAGTTCCTCACTGAGATGTTGGAATTTGGGATCGCCACTGGCTCTCAGCTCTTCTTCCTGCAAAAAAATGAGTCACTTAGACGATACATTCGATAGAAGTATAGTAAATACTTCTTGATTGATACTAATTAATATGGTTTTCTTATTAGTCTACAAAGGTATCGTAGCTCATATAATGTTAGGTATATCGGAGATAAATATGTTGGTTCATGGTCCTCAAATATCATATCGATCGTCAGAAGGAAAGAATATTCTCCAAATGAAGAAAAAGCATAGACGTTATTCTGAATTGTGCAATGCAGTATCCGAAGAATTAATCTCAGCATAGCAACATGAGTCCAGTCATAACTATGTAATATTGCAATATTCTTTCCTGACTCAACTACAAGTATGTTGATAATTGAATCACGTGTTTATGTTAGTCATATCGTGAATATGGAAGGTATGATTCCAATATTTTCAAACATTACCAACATTTGGAATATCAAGGGTAAACAAAAGTGGCCCTGAAATGCTCTCCTGAGGGATACCTGAAACTAATTGCTCGCTAATTGATTGTTTATCTTTCAGACTCACCAACTCTGTTTTATTATATGAGAATGAATTCACTGACATAAAGTTGGGTGACTAAAATCAACAGGAAATTAATTTGAATATGTCAAAAATGTCTTCGAATTGTCGGGTAAAATTTGAATGGTCATTTTATTTTCATCATTAGCATCTAACACCTTGTCTATAACCCGATTATTTTCGAAGTAATAAGTGCTTACAAGTCAAGAAATCTCTAATCTGAGTTCCCATTATTTTCTCAATTATTCTTGTATAAATTGAAAGCACACTAATTGAGCCAATTATTTTATAGTAGGTAAACTGTAATTTAAGGTTATAAATAAGGTGTAATGAGGAAATAATAATAACTTTTTTAATGCGGGATTAGTTCGTAGATATGATAATTCATTGATAGCCGATTGGTACATCGGTTTGATTTTGTTGAAATCTATCCTGTTTCTCCGTTAACTTGTCATCGCCATCCTACAAAAGACAACCCTGGAGAGTTTCGACTCTCCAGCTAAGGAGCTGAGGATTAACGAGATCTTACTTTTTAACGTGCGCTTACTAGCACATATATCAAACCTACAAATTCAGGAAGATATATTAATAGTTACTCATTCCACCAGAAACCAATAAAAATTAACCTGAAACTCTGATAAATAAAATGGTCAGAACTTCACCGAAGCGTGAAAATCAACTTTTATTTAAAAATACCAACAAAACATTTTTCCCAGAGAAATAACCTAACAAAATCTCCAGTACAACTGATAGTAGAAGAGAAAATACAAATGATAATACTAACAGTCAGGTAAACGAGAGCGTTGAAAATTATTTATTCACCCATATTGGAAAATTAACATCCAACATAACTGAAGTTTTCCACTAAAAAAAAACAATATGGATGTTTCCAGAAAAATACTTGAGTCATTAGAAATCTGAATACACGATTGAGAGATATTACTGCTGAAGTAGTATGATTGAGTATGTTTGAAGGTGATTGACAATGTTTCATGATGAATTTCACTAGTTCGGACTTCCATTGTCTACTATATAAAATAATTTGAAATCCCTGAAACAACTAAAAAAGGAGAATTGAAAATGAATAGCTGAAGATAACAATTATAATAACTAAAATAAACCTGAAATGAAATAATAGTGAAATAAAATACAAGTGAAAATAGAACAATTGAATAAATAAAAATGAAGAAATGAAAAAAGAAAATAAAAAGTGGAGAGATTCCAAGTCACGTTAGTTCACGACATTTCGATTGTTAGTATCTACAATCGTCTTCGGGTGATGACTGGACTGATCTCGGTCTAATAGAGTCTATTAGACCGTGCTTTTGGGCTCTGTAATATGAAGGAAGGTCTTGAGAAGGAACAAGACATCATTAAAAATGATCTTCAACAGAATGGCTACTCCAGAGCGATGGTAGAAAAGACTTTGGCTACAAGACAGCAGGAGCCTCGCAAGGAAGAGAAGCCGTCACAACCAGTGCTTGCACTTCCCTACATCAGAGGATTATCGGAGAGGATAAGAAGAATTGGTTCCAAGTACAACATCAGAACCTGCTTCAGATCCGGTAACACTATCCGTAGCAGCCTCACGAAAACCAGGCCACCAAACGCAAGAATTGCATTTACCGGATACCCTGTGAGTGCGGAAAATCCTATATTGGTGAAACTAAGAGGCCATTGAATGTTCGCATTGCCGAGCACAAGAAACACACACAGCGAAGGGAAACCAGCAAATCAGGAATAGCAGACCTTGTTTGGAACCATCAACACAACATCGAGTGGTCCCAAGCTGAGATCTTGCACAGAGAGGAACATTTAGGAGAAAATTCAAGGAAGCCGCATACATGTTGTCCAACAACGTATTCAGCCAAGCCAGCGTAGAAATACGCAACATATGGAAACCCATCATCAAGCGAACAATAGCCAACTCCCGCCAAAACGGTCATCTCCCACGGAACCAGTGAAGCGGAAAATGGAAAGCGGGGATAAGTGAAAGTACTCGAACGACCTATAAATAGTCATCTCTCGGAGGAATCAGTCCAGTCATCACCTGAAGAAGATTGTAGATACTAACAATCGAAACGTCGTGAACTAACGTGACTTGGAATCTCTCCACTTTTTATTTTATTTTTATTTTATTTTTTCATTTCTTCATTTTTATGTATTCAATTGTTCTATTTTCACTTGTATTTTACTTCACTATTATTTCATTTCAGGTTTATTTTGGTTATTATAATTGTTATTTTCAGCTATTCATTTTCAATTCTTCTTTTATAGTTGTTTCAGGGATTTCAAATCATTTTATATAGTAGACAATGGAAGTCCGAACTAGTGAAATTCATGATTGAGTATGCCTTGAAGTTTTTATGATTTGAATTATAATGGAACAACTTTCAAATTATCTAAGAACAATTCATTCAGGTCAGTCTCAACTCCCTACACAGTAGGTTAATGGACTGACACCTACCAGAAAACAACTACTCCCCTGGCTAATACCATGAAGGGAGTTGGATTATATCCGACAGGTGTCAGTGCAGGATTCTTCAATCATCAGTGCAAGGTAGTATATATCATCAACATAAAGTCGATGATTTCCGATAATTGAAAATCGAATTCCGTCAGAGTATCATTCCTCGAACTAAGCTGAAGCATACAAGAAACATCAGGTTTGTCGTCGCCCCACCTGCCTGTGAACGACGTAACCAACTGCATACCTACTTTATAACAGTTTGAATCTACCGCTACTCTTTTACTAGAATCTGTATACTAACCTATCTATTAATTCACTTTTACTCCAGTTACTTTTAAATTACGGCTTGCAAGCCAACGTTTTAATGTTACAACATTGTTATCCTTTACAGTTGCAAATTTTAGTTTTGCTCCAGGAACATCTTCTTCTGTTAAAAACATTCTTTTCCAATTGTACTTTACCATATGTTTATATGAGGATTAGGCAGTGTTTGTCCCTACTGAACTACTAGCGCTGCTAGTGAGTGATTTTTCGTACTTCAGGAAAAAGGTTCATTGTAGTAATAGAGTTTGTTTTCCGAAACTCCATTCAAATCAAAATTCCGTTATTCTTTGGTATGTAGCTTATATATACAACATACTCATTTATATAAATTTTAACCAGTATCAATTTCAAACGAGGTCAAACAGGTGGTTCCATTTAGGAAAAAATTCTCTCGTTCCAATATATTTACTGATTGTACACATCGAATTCACAAATGATTATGTCCTTTGCATATTTCACAATAAACGTCCAAATTGAGATTTATCTGCACAAGAGAGCCTACATAATTCCAACTTTTCATATTACATAATGGACAATATGATTATATTTATGGCTTTGATGTGATACAATAGGTGAAAACGCATTATAATTTGTAATCCTTATTCGAGAAACGTTCGAAACATATAATAGTGCAATTGCGATTGGAATATACAACAATTATGATCCATAGCAAGCTAGGGTATGTTGCAAATTAGCGTTGGTTTTATAGGTAGCGATAGCTTATGTTTTGATTGGTTTTCGGGTTTTGCCGTGGTGGTCTTTGGTTACAATCTCCAAACGTTTCAACTGCAACTGCGGCGGTCATCTTCATTGGCGTGGTCGATGTACTCTTGACGTATCAACTGTTATTGATACGTCAAGAAGAAGACCACGGCAAAACCTGAAAACTAACCAAAACAACCAACCAGCCGTGAAAGCATATTTGCATAGACTTGACATAATTCGAAAGAATTGCTTGCAAATATTTCTGGTTCTGGACATAAATGATGTTATTCACACGGCATTTGTTTTGGTGGATTCCATATGAATTTGATGCCTTGGATTTGAAACACTTATAGTAAAACATTATTCAACTTTGCGTTTTCATAAAACCACCCTCAGTTTCAAGATATATCTTCATATGTCTCGGAGCAAATCAAGATTTACATCATTTTCAGACAGAAATATGTGTGGAATCTTCCAAAGAAAAGAAAGGAAGCAATCAATTTCAAATAGGTAACTCTATACAAAGATTTGTAGATCATACAGAAATGTAACTTTCAGACACGAACTGGAAAAAAAAATCTTTCGAAACAACTACCTTCATATAAAAATTGAGTTACACGAAAGAAAAATACTTTTCAAACAAATACTTCTATATGAACACTGGATTTTTCAAAAACACTTTTATCTATACAGTTTGTCCTTTCTTCGATTGACGACTTGTTTATTTTGTGGAAATTCATGTTCACTGAGGATACACTAAAAACACACTTTTGTCTATTTTCCACTATATTTCTTTATTGTTGACCGGTTTCAGCTATTACACCATTTGCAAAACTAACTGATTACATTTAAATCTGAGTAATTTATACCTATGTTGCTTATTCTATCATAAATGATTTGATATACCTGATATACCTGATACCCGGTACCTGCGTTTCATATACCTGGAAAATCCATGAACATAACAAAGCTTTCAATATAATGTAGGTTTTGGGATCTGGATTATAGGTTCAGGAGAGGACTATTATTTAAATCAAGATGTTCGTTGAGGACAATAGAATTGAGATTTTTCTTTGACCTGTTTATTTCCATAGATTCCAACAGATTCATCATTTTCCCTACACACATGCGACTGTATATCATCTGCGTATAGAGTACTTGACAATGTGATAAGAGAGTGGGGTAATCAAAAATAAACACTGAAAACATCAAGGGTCCTAAAATACTTCCCTGCGGTATACCTGAGATTGTTTCTTTTAGGGATGACCATGAGTAATCATCCAGTTTAACCCTCTGTGATCGGCCTGTGAGATAGTTGGTCATCCATTTAAGAGAAATTTCATCGAATTCTATGAACTTGAGCTTGCTGATGAGTAAATTGAAATTGACTAAATCGAAAGCTTTACTTTGATCAAGCAGTACTAAAATGGTGACTTTTGAATCATCTCATTCCATTGGTGGATCGGAGTACAAATGAAATTATTGATTTTCATCATTCAAATAAATTGAAATACATTGCCAAAAAGCAATGCCTAACACACAACATTCTTTTTTATCCATTTTTTTCAGACAAACAAAAGTTTCTTGAATCAAAATGATCTATCCCACTAAATAATTGCCCGACAGCTGTAAAATTTGTACACAAGTCTTCTGAAGGTTGAGTTTTACTAAAAATCATTTGGATTTAATACCAGTAGCGCCATCTGTGCGTGAGCCTAAGCACTTTTCAGTCAATCTAGCATTAGGATGTGAACGCAACGGACCGAGTTGTGTAGCCTCGTTAATCTATTGATACTTGATCAGTTGAGCCCAGTAATGCCATTCGTGGTTCCGCCTGGCACCATTGAAGAGACCTACGGCTGTCTAATGTTGCTTTGTCTTTGTGTTCTGGCGTAACTTAACCTCAAGAATTGAAGGGGCCATCATTTGAAGTAATTGGAAAATTGACTTTTGCAATCGTTTGCAAGTGAATTTACATAAAATCAACTCTTTTTCACTTATTATATATATTTGAATTCAGTTGAAAATGTTGTATGCCCCTCGTATCTAAAGGTCGTATATCACCGACTGGCAATTTTCTTCGACATAATCGACAGTCTTCGGAACATGTTCTCCAATAAATCAAACCAGCAAAATGACAGACCAACTTTTCGTGTATGGGTCGTCATTCCAAATTCGACAGGGGTTCATACCCCATTATTGAAGAGGAAAAGATATACGAGGTGCTATTTGTGTCAATTAAGTCTCTCCTTTGTGGGTTATTCTCGCACAAGTAAGCGTTCGATACCTTCGCAGAATAGCAATTGTTTTCGTCGGAGTTTCGATTCGATTTGCTCCATCGGGCTCGATCCATTGTAGCGTAAATGAATATGGCGCGTTTATCGAATACAGGGGAGCTGCTGACGTTGACGGGTTGATTGAAAGGGGTTGTTCTGGGGACAATTGCCATCGTGATCGAATTAATGGCTCGGACAGAATATATCGACTAGGTCAGCTGAAAAAAGTAAGATGAAAATAGCAGAAAACCTGGGAAGCCTACATAGTGAAACGTTGAAGAATTGTTGTTTAAAAAATGTCTAGTGAATATGAAACAGGTGATAGAGGCTTTAACCTCACTCTAATGTATGGAATGGAATGTGCAGGTCAGGGGAGAATTTAATGAAAGCCAGTTCGGTAGTAGTTTTCTAATATCGAACAGCCTAAAATACTTCTTTGTGCACTAGCACAGTCACAATTATTATGAGGAATTATTCCACGATTAGGGCCCCATAATAACTATATAAATATAATAGAAATATAATGAAATTGTTCATTGAAAATTGAAATATTCAAATATTCCACTAGAAATAAAAAAAATATGAATCATGTGAACTTTTCATAATAAAACATCAGATACGAACCCTTGCTTCAATTTTTATAAAAATATAGTCGATCACTTGCTATAGCTTTCGCAAACTTGATCTTGAGCTCCTTGTTTAAATCTGTTTTTCTGTTAATCAGCTGTCGCCCTAATACAAACGATAACTCTTAGAAGTTGAGAAACTTGTGCGAGCTGAGGACTAACAATTTCATGTAAGTCTAATGATGAAAAATATTCCCAATGTCGCTGACTTGAATGACGATACTGTATGTGCCACTGTGTGCATTTGTGTGTATACAGTGCACATTGTGTTCTTCCTTGAAACCTAGCGTTGCCTATCTTTGCATTTGACTACACCGTGCTAATGAGGAACAGTTGCCCGAATTACATTAATATAATTTTCTTTTTTTTCTGAGGGCTGTATACGCTGGAATCTCGGATTTGTATCAAAACCCGTCTCACTCACCAATATTTACTTAAAAAAGAAGCTCGAAGTATATGTGAAAATTGCGACATGGATCTAACAGTGGAACACCTATTCACATGTCAACAACACCAACAGAAAAGAACCGGAGACGTAACCACCATTCGAAATAGCGAGTGGAATAATGTAATGAAAATTTTGTCAAACGAATCCATGTATTTGATTCAATTTAATGTACATATATTGATATGAACTGTATCTCAAATGTACTGCCGCTAATAACCCTATGTGTTTAATGCGGACTGAAACCTGAATAAAAAAAATGATGACCTTCATATTTGTGTTGACATCAGTTCTGCGCGGTACCCCGTTACAAAAATCTTTCTTTTAAATATTGTCATTCAATACAAATTTCATGTATTTC
This sequence comes from Leptinotarsa decemlineata, assembly GCF_025532065.1. NCBI lineage: Eukaryota > Metazoa > Arthropoda > Insecta > Coleoptera > Chrysomelidae > Leptinotarsa > Leptinotarsa decemlineata. The sequence goes on along the minus strand of NW_027412668.1, from coordinate 7,006,193 downwards.
ATATATCTCTTAGGGTTGAGCATCAGATAGGTCATTAGTATCATATCAATAGCTTACCTTATGTCTGTCCTTCATTGATCCTCTCCCAAGAACGGCCATTTTACACATTGTGTCTTCCTGCAGTCGCTTCAGTGAGTTGCCTTTGGGACCCAAAAGTTTCCCAACGAAATTGAACTGAAATAAATATGAAAGTTAATCGATGAGCGAATATACAGCCACAAATTCATTTAAGAAATATTTTGAGATATTTTCTGCATAGATTATTTCATTCATCAAATAAAACATATGTTGCTTTGCTATTTAGTTATGAAAAAGGCTAGATAGATTAATAATCTGAGTAGAAATACCTGGAATTACGAGGGAGGTTTGAAAAGTTTTCGACCTCAACATGAAAAAAGCAGCACTTGTAAATAAAAGCTGATGATTTTCGTTGTTCATCTGTTGACAAATATTCACCGAAGTTTCAGCCATTTTGAAGGCATATTTGTTATGTAACAGTAGTTTGAGTAACTTGATGCGAGTGTTTTATGAAAATGGACAAAATCGAGTATCGAGCTGTCATTAAATATTTGTTCTCGAAACTCAAATCAAAGATGAGTTAGATTTTGTGTATGAGGACGCTGGACCATCATTTATCACAGTGAAAATTTGGGCTGCTAAATTTGAACGTGACAGTAAAAACTTGGGAGACGATGAATGGTCGGGACGTCCAAAAATTGCAACTACCGACGCCATCGCCAAAGTTCACCGAATGGTGCTAGACGACCGCAGAATTAAAGTGAGAGAGATAGTAGAGGTCATCAACATGTCAAAAGAACGTGTTTGTCACGTATTAAATCAACATTTGATCATGAGAAAGTTGTCAGCGCGTTAGGTGTCGCGTTTGCTCACGTTAGAACAAAAACGTATTCCAATAAACAATTCTAACGCTCTGTTGGCCCAGTTTAGGCGCAATGGACTGTGGAGGAAGACTGTGGGAGGGACTGAGAAAGGGATGGCAACAGTTTTTTGGATTACAGAATCATACTACGCATCATTACTTGACAAGCTGAAGGCAGAGCTCGCGGAAAAATGGCCACATTTGCGAAAAAAGAATATCCTGTTTCACCAAGACAACGTATTGTCGCACACATCAGCGGTTGTCATGGCCAAAATTCACGAATTACGGTTTGAACTGCTTGACCACCCGCCGTACTCACCAGACCTAGCCCCAATCGACTTCTTTTTGTTCTCTCATCCAAAACTTTCCCTCAGAGGACAGAAATGTTTGTCAAACAAAAAAGCAATCACCTTCGTGAACAATTATGCTGCAGAGAAAAACGCCGAGTACTATTCGAATGGGTTGCAGAGATGGATTGTGTTGCTATTTCTGAAAGGAATAAGGCAACGTTTTCTACGAGAACTTGCAGTGTAACACCACTGGCTCGATATTTCACAAAAGCATCGTTATAACCATTGATGAATTATTCACATAAACCTTACTCCTCTTGAATCACTTCAACTATTGGTGAAAACCGTATGAAACCTGTTCGGTATTTCTTGAGTATGTAAAGATAGTGATCATATTTGAAATCAACTGAACAATTGTTTGGGCGAATAATCTGGAAACTCTACATATACGTTGAGAGACTAGGCAAAGTGATTTGGTTATGATTCAATGAAGATATTAGCATAATCCGAAACCAATGAGATTACAGTGATCTGATCAATCTGAATATTAATTTACTTATGATGCTGGCGGCACCTTCTCAAACAGAGGGAATACATGATGATGGAATTTGATTGGCTCTCTATATGGACATTTTCCCACAACGGCTTATGGAATCTAGAATTGATCGTGCTTATATATCAGTTGTTCGTGTCGAAAACTGATCAGTAGTCTCGAAAATTTTTATTCAGACTGTCATCATATTCATCTTATCGAATTTTCGAAAAATTCATAACACTAAACCGTAATATCTACATATGAAAAATTAAAAATATCTGCTGAAAAATAACAATTATATCAAGCAAAGAAACTGAAATTACAATAAAATAGAATACAAGCAAAAATTAACAATTGATCTATCAGATCTATCAACACAAGCTGAAAATTATAAACTATCAACAAGAAATGAAAGTTGAAAGATTTCAAGCCAAGTTACTTCACGACGTTCAATCGTCTTCGAGTGATGACTGGCGGTGATCTCTCTTTTTCTGAAAGAGTTGGTATTTTGTCAAAGTCTGGTACAACTTCCTTTCAATTGATGCAGTAGGGTCCCGTACGATTTTCGTGTATTTTCGTTTCTGAAGCACCTCTACGATCTTCTGTTCGTAGAGATCAGTATCCATCACAACAGTAGCGTTTCCCTTATCTGCATGTAGGATCATGATGGTGTTATCTCTACGTAGGCCGTTATGAGCTCTTCGTTCTTCATTGCTGATGTTAATGAAGAAGAATCCAGATGGAAAATAAAAGAACAGCTAGACTGAGAACCAGTTCCAACATCTAACACTACTGCAAGTTGTACGAGACAATGAAAAAACACAAGGTCTATTTTTCGAAAAAAGAGAGAGATCATCGCTAACGAAACATTGTCAACCATCTTCAAACAAACTATAACGTAGATTATGTATTAGACGTTCTAGACGCTCCAGCACATCAACAACCAATGAAAATATTGGAAAAGTCTGGAAAATTGTTATGGAGAATTATCGAATAACTATCAGAGAAGTTGATGTGGATATCGGCATATCGGTTGGCTCATGCCATGCAGTTTTTTCGGAAAACTTGGGCATGAAGCTTAAGAAAAACCATCGTATGAGCGTCGCTTAGGAGCTGACATCAACGGCGATCCAGATTTGTCCAAACGTTTCAATGGAAGAGCCTAGAAGAGCCACGTTGACAAATAGCGCGCCAAGTTTGATCGAATGTCAAGATTTTGCTCACTGTTTTATTCGATTACCCTGACGGAGTTCAGGGTAATCGAATCAGGAGTTCTCGCCACATGATCGTACGTCAATGAGGAGTATTATCTTGAAGTTATGCGCCGCTTGCGAGAAGTAATACGAAGAAAACGTCCAAGATTGTGAAAAAACAACTCATGGCTTTCGCATCACAATAATGCACCTGCCCACTCGTCATTGCTTCTTCGCAAGTTTTTGGCCAAATACAACACCATCATCATGCTCCAGCCACCGTATTCACCGGATTTGACCCTCTGCAACTTTTTCGTGTTCCCAAGATCGAAGTGACCCATTTGAAGGCGGTGTTTTGCAACGATTGAAGAAATAAAATAAGAATCGCTGTGAGTGGTCAAGGACATACCAAAAAGTACCATACTACAAGTGGAATATATCTGAAGGGGACCACTTTGAATAGGATAAAGTAGAAATTGATTGATGAATGTTGTTGAGAAAACTGAAAATTCACTTTATTTTGCAAATCATCTAAAGGAACAATTCGTTCAGGCCAGTCTCAACTTCCTATACTGTAGGTTATTACTGACACCTATCAGAAAACAACTACTCCCCTGGCTAATACATCCGACAGGTGTCAGTGCAGGATTTTCAATGATTGGAACACACTTGCAGACCGGTTTCGGGCTGTTTGGCCACTCGTATGGTAGTGTCTATCATCAACGAGGAATTGGTCAAATTTCGGATATGCGGTTGGTTACTTCGTTCACAGGCAGATGGGGAGATGACAAACCTTGTTTTTTGTTGTCCGCTTCAGCCTAGTTCAAGGAATGATGCTCTGATAGACACTACCTTGCACTGACGAGTGGCCAAACAGCCCGAAACCGGTCTGCAAGTGTGTTCCAATAATTGCCAACAGCATATGAAGGAATAACACCAGTGAAGAATCCTGCCCTGACACCTGTCCGATATAATCCAACGCCGTTCGTGATATAAGCCAGGGGAGTAGTTATTTTCTTTTAGGTGTCGGTCCCTCAACCTTCAGTTGAGACTGGCCTAACGAATTGTCCCTTTAGATGATTTGATTTATAGCCAGTCTTCAAGTATGCCCAAGTATGTCTTCGAGTACATAAACTTTGTTGTTTATCAATTTGTAATTCAGCTTGCATGAGTGCATTATCAGATATATCAATCACACTCTACTACATTAGCGTAATATTCATCTTCACAGTACCTATGTAATGAAGGTCAAATAAAGTTGATCTCTCAGTTATTCGTATGAGTTCATTTGCAATTCGTTGAGAACATCTCGAGATATTTTTCATCATAACACCCTTCTTGGACAAACATTCCACTCGACTCCCGGACGGTCTATAAGGGGTATTGCTGTTTTAATTGGGGACTTGGTGACACATTTTTATCATTGCTTGGTTGAAAATTTTCAGCGAAAATTCAAGTAATTGAGGACTTCATTTGTTCATTTTCAGCCTCTGGAAACCCACAAAATCGTAAATTCTCAATCTTTAAGAACTGTTCTAAGTTATCCCACTCAGTAGTCTGTTGGAATATTTTCAAATCTTCAAACTGTTTGTTTAGCGTAGTGAACTGTTGGTCGTACTTATCTACAGTCCAGTAACCTCTATGTGCTGAAGTATCAATAAACACTCTATATATTTATTTATTTCTACCCTAAGTCAATTTAGAAATAGTCTTCATAGATTAGTTCTTAACTGGTTTTTGAAATGTTCCCTGATCTATTAATGTATACTGTTCTAGAAATAGTTCCCTGGTCTATTAATGTATACTCCTTCTGATGGGCCTGAGTCTGTTGGATGTATTATAATACATAAATAAATTAATGAATGACATCATGTAAATAGTCTTCATCTAGCAACTTATTGCACGTATATCTTCCAAGTCTCTTTTTGTTGGTTTCATTATGAACGCTAAACCCACAATTACTAATGAGTACAGAAACTAAAATTACCTGCACAATTGAAAATTATTATTATTTCTGCGAATAGAGTGAAAATCCAATTTCATCATCAGTCACACATTTTACTCGCTTGACATTGTTACCATAATCGTAAAATGTATCATCTGTTATGAACAGGTTAGATGGACATCAAAAGAGACCATTATGCATACCATCCCATTTCCGATTTACTGTGTAACAGAGGAGTCGCAATTAATAGCAACTTCTGTTTCTTCGATGAGCTTTTCACAAAGTTTGAATGATTAAATAAATTGCACATCAAAGGAGGTTCTGTTAATTGTCGTACTCAAACGCTGGAGGAATGCCTTTTTGTAGAGACCACGCTTCGATTCCCGAATTGGATCTCATTTCGTTTCTCTATCAATTGAAAATGCACTCCAAAGGTTTCAGTTTTCAGTAATCTGGTTGTGGCAGTTCGAATATTTACTAGAATGAATGAGCTGCAGTACAGTATGCTTTGAAGTATTCCTATTTTGTGACTTATCATTTCTATTGATCTATAATCTGATGTCTGATCATGAAGTCTGCATGTTAGTGTGTCAAGTGATTTTCACCTAATTGATCAAAGAATATGAACTTTTACGGCTGGAGATGACTGCATGAAAGCAATTTTCCGAGTTTTTTGACCGTGGCTTACAGGTTTTTATGCGTGGTGTTTCGTCCACCACTACGGTAGACATTAAAGTGGGCGTGACTTGATTTCTCTCAATTGGATTACCTGACTTTGTTTGTGTACAGTTGAGGACAGGTAGCCAGATTTCATTAATGTTCATTGCATCTTCTTTTCCATTGAAATTATCCCTGTATTTCAGAATGTCTTTTGCCTCTTTATGTACTCTTGAATAGCATTTTGAGTTTCATCAAGCATTACTGTATCTTCGAATGGGATAATGTGAATACCTTCTATGTGGAAAGCATGTTCAGCTACAGCTGATTTGTCTGATAGTTCGAGTCGACAATTTCTCAGCTGACCTTAGACTTTCTCTGATGGTTTCTGTTGGAGCCTAATTATTGGTTTCACGTCGTGTTTCTTTAAGATTCTCCCAATCTGGTCTGTTTTTCCTTTGACTAGTTTAGCTGCAGTTACATTTACTTGTAGGCTGTCGAAATTTCAAAAGAAGATTTCGATATATGCATGGATCCGAAATCAATAAGAGATTTTATAAACATAATTTAGGTTTACCAATGGGCTCACCCTTTTGTCCACTTTTAGCAGACATATTTATGAACAGCTTGGACACCACTATAGTGAATTCCAACCTGGGTAAAAAACATATTTATTTTTGGTACAGATATGTAGACGATATTATCGCCTGTTTCAGAGGTACATCTGAAAAACTTCATGACATTTATGCCATTGAAATTTACCAGAAAGGAACAAGTTGTTTTCATCCGTCTGTGAATCGGCCATACAAAAATGACAGAAAAATTAACAACAACCTCTATGTATTACATGCCAAACCGTGCTAACAGTACAACATATATATAATTGTAGAATGTCCAGAATATGAATTATCCAGGAGACAACATAACATAACTGGGGCAATGAAAGAAATTCCATGTGATGACAGACGAACATTGGCATTTTTGAAAGCCGCAGATATAATATATGAATTTGAAGAACAAATAGCAAGTACCTATCAGATGATGCCGCAAAAAAAAATCTTAACAATACAGTTCATACTAGAAAAAGAGAAATTTCTTAGATCCCACCATCACACATAATCATAATAAATTTCAGTTCAATGTGTGGTATCACTGATTGAGTCTGGCAACACTGTGGCGAACAGCCGAGTGACATTCTTTCGTGAACACAATCAGTCGATTTGATACGTTGGTACAAACAGGATTAGATCACTCGGTAATTAGTTGTAAACAGTTTATGAATACAGTTTTACTCACAGTATAATCCTGTGTTTGTTACACCCACCCATCATACCACAAATGTATTTAGAAAACGGAACTATATAGACATTACAATTCCTAGTGATTCTTTCCTTCCCGACAGTCATAAATTAGTTTTCATGTAGGACAATGTGGCCGAAATTTCTCAAAACGATATTGCTGTACATGAAAAGTCCTTCAGACTGGGTAAAAATGATTCCATTCCTTAGGATGCAAACACAAGTTCCCGAATATAAACGACACGGAAATTCTGCAGTATGCAAGCAATGGTTGAAAACTCAATTATTTGGAATCCTTGGAAATTCATAAGCATAAGCATTGTGGATATAAACTACTAACTACCTAGCCTACTCGCCGGTTTTCAGATTAGCGTAGCCACATTGTCAAGAATGCAGGTACTCAGTAAAGTTGAGGACCGTCTGTTATCATTTATATAGATATTTAAGGGTTGACATTGTTAATTATTTCCGTTAATTGTATTCGTTTGAGTATGTCCTTATAAGATGAACCCACACAGCACCAGATATTCATAGAATATTCCCTGTATATCATAAAACGAACGTATATATTCCAAATATTCATAGAATATTCTTGGAATATATACATGCCTTTAGAATATTCATAGAATATGCTTGAATGAATATGGCAGGATTATTCCCGAAAGAATGTGCATAGAATGTCTATAAATGGATTATCCTCCCTTGAATATTCTAAGAATATTGTCGATCGCTTATACCATATGGTATATTCTTAGAATATATCCCCACTGTATATTTTGGAATATTCAATACAATGGAATTTTGTATTATCTTATAATAACGTATTCAAATAATTTAATATTATTAAAAACAAAAATATTTGAAGATCTTAATCGAATGCATAACCTATTCCATATAACCCTAATAGTGTTAACCGGTTTTTGAACTCAACGCGAAAATTCTGGATGAATTGCTCCAACACAACTGTTGGAAACGACAAAAAAATTTGAATGGGCCAATAAATGAACCAATTGCATCAATAAATTGGTTAATTCTCATCCTATTTGTCTTTTTGTATTTGAAATTATTTTAATTACAAAGCGAAAAATCCTGGAAACAGAGAAATGGAGAAGTGAAGAATTGGAGTAAACGTTTTTCATTGGTCAACTGAAGTGTAGCGCGCGACAGTCGAATAAGCTCTGTGAAAGCGGCTGTCCCTTAATGCTTGGTACCTTTGCGTTAAATTCGACATTTGATTCAACATGGCGGTTGACGTGGCAGGTTCGCGTGTGTAATGCATGGTGTGTTGGTGTTATTATCAAAGTATAATTCTGTCGCGTTCAGTGTACCATTTATAATTTGGGGTTGTCCAATTTGCAGGACAGCGAATAGTTTGATTTTGGATCTTCAAACAGGAGAGTTGCATATATTCAGTCTTTAAGAAAAGTAAGTAAAATGCAATAGTATCGATAGTAAAGTCATGGTGATTAACCTACTATACCTCATTTTAGGTTCGAGGAGAATTGGTGTGTGGGATTTGTTGGTTTGACTAAGTACATGTTTGAACTAGAGTGATTTCAGTTGTGTATCTTTAATAGAGGAAAGTAAGTGAATGACAAATTCTTTTGTATCATTTGTTTTCATAATTTTTATCACTCGTTTTCAAGATAGTATCAATTTGCCCAAAAGGAAACAGAGTGGTACCTGGTACAGGCAGGTGCGCCAAGGAACTGAAAACGTAATAAGTACTTTTCAACAAGACAATGCAAGTTGCTCTCTAAGTCATAAAATGTTGTAAATGTTCATGAGTAACCTATGCGAAAAATATCTATTTGATTTTTATTCCAGTTTTATTGTTCCACTTTCAAATAGTGATAATGAATGTTAATGTACATTTTGTTCCAGGTATTACTATTGAAACACTGGCTGATGCATTGTTGGACAAATATAAGGAAAACTATTCTGGTGAGCAAAGTTTGGATAACTTTGAGTAAGTGGTATTCATTGAAGAACCCATCATACCACTCATTTTAAATATTTCATTTGTGGGTTTATTTTTGTAAGTGAGAACCCTAACCTAACCTATTTCTTGATGTAATACATTTTTTCTTTTTCAATGAAATGATATATTTATTATTTTTTAATTAGTGCTGATGAATTCACAGAGTTGTTATTTTAGTATATTTTTTAGTATACATTCGTTTGAGAGTAGGAACATCCTAATTTGAATACATTTCTAATATTTGTAATATGGCAGTATTCAGGAATATTCTATTCAGTGAATATTGGTTGAAACGTCAAATATTTCAGTGTATATTGTTTTTAAAATATATTTGTTTATGAATATTATGTGTTTTATTACTTGTGTGAATCTTGCATCAAAATGCAATATATACATGCCTAATAGCGTTTACTCGTCACATTCTTGGAATATTCCAAATATTCCTAGAATATTCATAAAATATATTTGAAGAATATTCTATGGTGTTTCCCTATTGTATATTCCAACAATAAACTAAGAATATCCTGAATATTTTATGAATATTCCTCAGGTTCTATTCCTGGAATATTCTAAGAATATTATAAGATATTCCAAGAATATTCCCAAGGAATATTCTTGAAATATATCAAAGGTTCGCCAGGAGCACTTCCAGGGAATATTCTCCAGAAGATATATATATCCATGGCATATTCATAGCATAATACAATATCCTTAAATGCATATTCATGAAAAATACCTGGAATATCTATTGCTATGTTGGAAACTGCAGTAACGTTAGTTACAAATACAAGTGGTATAAAAATATAGGAAGTCTTGTTTTGTTTGGTTTCCGGATTTTGCCGTGGTCTTCTTAGGTTACAATCTCCAAACGTTTCAACTGCAACTGCGGTAGTCATCTTCAGTGTCGTGGTGAAAGTACTCTTCTTGACGTATCAACGAATCAGTTGGGAAAACAAGCGAAACCTCATTGTAATCAGCCTTCCTCTGGTAATGCGGGGCTCTGCCAGAGTGACCAACTCTTCCCCTGCTATACGTGGGAACAGTCACAGAAAAAACAAAAACTAATCCCGACGCTGGATAGAAATGCTCACCTCAACCTATGGCGGTGGCTGGGGATGAATAGAAATGTCCACACCAATCTACCACTTGGAATGAGGCTGCACATGGCAGATCACCTCGTGATATAATGCAAAGGCCAAGGCCAAGGCCAAGGAAGGAGCGGCAGCAACTATAAGTTCACCCTCCTCCTCCCCCAATCCACCTCCAACAGCAAGGGCACTTTCTGCGGCGGGCGCCAAGAGGCAAGGAACCGGCTGCCCCTGCAGGAAAGTGCCCTTACTAGAGCAACTCTACGAAGGAAATTCCAAAAAGGTTGAAGAAGCCGCGCAACGACCTTCCAAAACCTTCACGAAGGCCGCCGTGAGACACTTCAAGGTTGCCAAAGAGAGTGTGTGTTCGGCGAGTCTTGGCCTTCACCTGCCGATATAAAGGAGATGTCTCCTAGTGACCTGTCCACCTTCCTGAAAAGGACAGAATGGACGATGACCTAGGAGGACAACTCCTCGGGAGGATGTACAATGAGTCACATGTGGCCTAAATGCTGTGGGTCTACACTCACCCTCCCTACTCTACAGATACAGAGATGTACATGTGTATGTATGTGTGTTTGTCTACGAATTTCTACGAAGCTATCTCAACATCAGAATACCATTGCCTCTGTAGAGGCACTAGCCTACAGCAGGGACCACATAAAACACCACTGCTCGGTTCGGAATGCTGGGTCATCCGACCATGAATGTGTAGTAGCTACCGTTGTACTTGAGAAAAGTCTCGTTAAATGCCCGCCCCGTTGTGGTAGAATTTTCAGTAAACAGAATTATGATAGGTTCTCGCAGCTGTGCGCACATACAGATTGGAGTACCATTATGCACGAGAACGATCCTTTATATGAATTTCATAAACTTGTGTCAGAACTCTTTAACTTAGCTTTTCCCATAAGAATATTAAAAAGCAGAAAGAAAAAACATGGATAACAAAAGGGATATCTAATTCAGCAAGAAATATGCGTCCCCTTCACAAAATCAAAAAACATGTGGCAAGAGACAATGCGGAGTTTTTCAGTTACTTCAATAAGTATAGAACTATTTATAGAACAGTTATAAAAGTAGCTAAGAATAACTACTACGCTAGCAGAATTTCTCTATCTAAAAATATCCAAAAGGAGTCTTGGAAGATTGTAAATCTCTTGAGAGAGGAAAACACAAGTCTTAAACAGTAAACACAAACCTAAAACCCAACGAATTGAACTCTTACTATTGCTCCGTCGAAGAAAATCTCTCGGCTAAAATTTCCCGTAAGTCTGATCCACTCTCATATTTGGACAGATTACCGCTCCAACCAACTTTCTTTTTTGTACCAACTGATTTTATCGAAGTAAAAGAAGTCATGAGTGAAATAAAAAACGAATCCTCCTCGTTATGGGACGATATTTCAGCGAATATCCTTCTCAAATTACCTGATATAGCTCTGAATGTACTAGCTGAAGCAATTAACTTGTCGTTGTCCCGTGGGACATTTCCGTTATGCCTCAAATTGGCAACTATCATTTCCTTTCACAAGGGTGGTGATTTCGAGTCGCCTTCCAGCTACAGACCAATTTCTATACTACCTGTTCTGTCAAAAATTGTCGAGAAAATTATGAAAAGGAGAATGACAGCATTTCTCAAAAAATTTAATATTCTAAGTAACCGCCAATATGGATTTAAATGTTCTAAGAACACTCAGGACGCCATTTTCACTTTCTTAGAATCTCTTTATATCAATTTAAATGAACAAGAGGCTGCGGCGGCGATATTCTGTGATTAATCAAAGGCGTTCGACTGCGTAAATCATGGAATACTGCTCCGCAAACTTGAAGTTTATGGGTTTCGAGGCACGGTACTGTCCTGGCTCAGGTCGTACTTATCGAAGCATGGCCAAATTTTATCATTTAATGGTATTAAGCCTGGAAAGCAAGTAATTGAGAGTGTAGTTCCTCAAGGATCAGTTTTGGGCCCGACTCTATTTCTCATTTATATTAACGACCTCACCAACTCAGACATCAATGGTGAAATTACTATTTTTGCAGATGACACATCGATTCTATGGCACAACAAAAGCTCTTCAGAGCTTAACTACCACATAAGCATAGATATAGAATGAGTTAAGAATTGGTGTGATTCCAATCTTCTAGCTTCTGATTGATAATAAATTGAAGTTTGGTAACCATATTACAAAACTATGCGATCGATTAGCTTCAGGTTGCTTTGCGGTTCGTGTCGTAGCTAACGAGTTGAATTTGGGTATAGCGAAGAACGTATACTACGCACTAATAGAATCTCATCTTCGTTATAGAATTTGCTTCTGGGGCGCTTGTGCTCAGTATTTAGTTCAAAGAGTATTATCTCTCCAAAAAAAGGCAATTAGATACCTATGTTGTTCTGATTACCGTGAATCCTGCCGTCCCTTGTTTATGCAACATGGAGTTCTGACATTGGTTTGTATCTACATTTTGGAAATGGCTTGCCTCATGCACAAGAAATACCAAGCTATAATTACTTCTGAGTCAACCTATAACACTCGCTCCTCTCACTTGATCTCGCTTCCAATTCCCTCCTCAACCTTAACTCGCAACTCTCTAATTTTTGAGGGCAAGAAAATTTTTAATCACCTTTCCCTAACCTTGCGTGTCATCAAAAGCGAAGTCAAGTTCAGAAAATCTGTAAAAATGCTCATAGTTGGGAGGGCCTACTATACCCTGGAAGAATACTTTCAGGATTTTTTTTGCTGAGATCTCTATCTTTGGCGGCGGTCATATAACGTATGCCTAATTCTTTATATATTTAGAGGTAGTCCTTGTAATTTCATGTACAAAATGTGAAAATTTTTTCTTTGTTTTTCCGGCATGTTAGGTACTTTGTTCATTTAATTGGCACATCGTAGTTTTGTTGTTCAATGTTATTTGGCTTAGTAGTGTAAATCTTGTTGCTTTTGTATATGTGATTATGTCCGCTTATTGTAAGTGTGAATTTATGTGTATTTATGATCTCCTCGCTAACTGTATATTTGTGATGTTATCATGGTGACTGTATGCTTTATCATGAGAATTGTTATTCTTGGACAATAAAGTATATTTTATTTGATTGATTGATTTACTAACTTACCAAAATTAAGAGAAAATAAACGTATTCGATTGATCGAATACCATCAAAGTTCCACTATCTCAATCCATCTAATTTAATTGACTTAAATGCGGAATTACCTATTGAATACTTCAGTGACATGATGATAATTAGAATGTGGTGTGCAGAAATGCCTTGAATTCGCTAGATTAGGAAAGAATGAATTGTATTATTTAATAATTCATCAATCTACCTCGAAAGTTTTCACTTCCTCAGGGAATTTTGATTTTTTCAGGAAACCAAACTTGTTCCTCGCGGGCGGTTCCACGTATTTATGTTTTGAGTGTCCCATCGAAGGGCTTTCTGTTTAACTTCCCTTTAAGCTCCAAACCACAGGCATTCGAAATCTTCTCCTTTCTAAGATAAATATCGCTGCAAATTTGGACGGTTGAGTATTTATTCAGGAAACAAGGCATTGCCAGCAGAGAACATTTGGACGAAATGGGTTTGTGACGTTTGTCTGTTATTTAAGTAAATCAAGGTATTTCAGAGACGAAAAGATTAAATGAGGCGAGTCGTTGATGGAGATGAGGGTGAATGGAACTGTCTTTAATTTGTCTTTCAATATGCCAAGTAAATAGATGAAGTTTACCGGTGAAATTTTGAAATGGAGACGTAAACAAAATAATGCGGCAGGTTTGCTAGCGTGAAGATACTCGAAATGATGATGAAATGCATGACAGTAATGAATAATTTATTCGGATAAAAAACAGGTGGGGTTCTGCTATGGTTTAGTATATATATATATATATATATATATATATATATATATATATATATATATATATATGAAAAATGAGTCAGAAAAATAAAATGAAAAATTTTCGGCAGAGCATAATGCTATTTTTTGAAAACTTGTCTCACCATTGTTCATTCCAGCATTGTTAATATCATTTACGGACATGGGAGAAAGATTACTCTGTAATATAATGAATACACATTCGTGGAAATTTTCTGGGATATTTTCAACACGCTTTTATTAGCTTCATTTGTATGTTTGTTTTGTAACCGGCTACTTTGTACTCGATTTTGACTAACTTCAAGAGGACAGATGTATTTTAAACTTTGTACACTTATAAGGAATCGGTGGCAATACACTAAATACAAAAGTTCATCTCATCATCCTGATCAGGATTAAATAAGTTCCTCACACAGTCTCTGTGTGAGAGCAAGTGAGACAACCATACTGTCTGCGCATGTATATATATTTTATATTAAAACAAATGGGCTTGAAATATCAAGCAAATCAAAAAGTGAGAAATGAATAATAGGTCAAAAAAAACTAAAAAAACCTGCTTTAGTAGCAACACTGACTAAAAATGAAAAATTATTCGAAAATAATTTAAGATTGTGTTCAACATCGATAATAAGTCCTATGGCTTGAGGTAACTGATGATTTCCAATAAGTTACAAATCAGTATAAATCTATTCACACAAAAATAATTTTGTTGTACAAAAGTGTGGAGTGGTGAATATATGTTATAAATACTTGATTAGAAGCTGTTTACCAGATTGGAGCTATGATACAAATATAATTTAAAGCATCCCAGGCATTTTCACAACAATAATTATTTGTTTTCAAATAGATTTATTTCGATTTTATACTCATTGAAAGTCATTAGTGAAATCATACTCTGGGTTCTCCCATTCTGGATCGAATGAGTCCCGGATCAGAATTTTCGGTGCCCTTGGGCAGAAGTTCCAGAACAAATTCTTGTGACCCAAACTATCGAGCCATATTATCGATGTTGAACACGACAATCTTTAAACAGTTTCGAATTGAGGATACACTATAAAAACACACTTTTGTCTATTTTCCACGGTATTTCTATATTTGACAAACAAATTTAAGTTTTTTGAAACGATTTTTGACATAGCACATCTACGAACATTATATTTCAGTCTAGTACAGTCCTATATCAACTATGGAATAATTGTGTGGGGAGGTATTACGGATAATCATCTCAGGGTGATCAATGTTACTGAAAAATTTCGTGATCTACACCAGCTTTATACGTATATTTGAACTTTTATTCATATGTTTTAATTTGAATCTGTCATTATTGTTCACCATATTCTGTAATGTTGCAATCTTTCTGAACAAGGACTCACCTTATAGAATGACAGCAACTCTACAAAAGTGCAGTCATCAAGGATCATATTAAGAACAGAACATTGAATGAAATATAAGACATATGACTTTCAATTACACTACGTATATGCTGTATGAATGATGAATGTTATGACCGATAGTTTAGTTTGTAATGTTGTTTGTTCACTGATTCATGTTCATGATATTTTTATTTATTTTTCCATATCAACTGACATCATAAACAAAACGTCTTAGTTTATTGTTTCGTTTTTTTTGTCATACACATGCTCTATGAGCTTCAGTGGCTTGTTATGGTAATTTCTGCATTCCTTCTTCTTTATATGTGTTAGGAATTACACGTTAAAAGGTAAGACCTTGTTAGTTCTTAGCTCGCACAAGTTTCTCAACTTCTGAGAGTTGTCGTTCGTATGGGGGCGACAGCTGATTGACGGAAAAAACAGATTTTGAACATATTTTTAAACAGATTCAATCTTATGAAATAAACATCATTGATATTATTATTATTATTTGTTGACTAGTTTCGGAAAATTGACAAAAGTGTGTTTTTATACACTATAAAAACACACTTTTGTCTATTTTCCACGATAGTTCTATATTTGTTGACTAGTTTCGGAAAATAGACAAAAGTGTGTTTTTATAGTGTATCCTCAGTGAACATGAATTTCTACAAAATAAGCAAGTCGTCACTCAAAGAAGTTTTGGATTATTTTTTATTTTTCAGTTTGTCTTGCTGTTAAACCGTGTTTTTACAGTTTTCAAACTATTATTTATTCATTTCCATATAGAGTTTATATAGTCGCTAAAGTCCTGTTCTTGAAAATTTACTCAGTTCCATGTATTTCAATTTTCCCCAAGCAAATACATTGTTTGTTTTTTCGAAAAGAAAATATAAATCCTGTGAAATTGAAATGATTTCATAAAATTCCTAATTTGAAGTTTCTCAAATTGATAATTTTTCTGAATGAAAAGTTAGTGTTGAATGGAAAAAGTATCTAGGGAAACATGTGTACTATACACACACATCACGGTGCTCCTTGAATATTAGGATGACACATGGATCCTATGGGATTTTGGACTGGGGCCGGATTCAATGATTGCTATTTGAACCAAGTATAGGTTTTGCAGAGATGGGTTCTGAAAATTATGTATTATGTATGGCATATGAAGCACTCTATAATGAATCTCAATGTAGAGATGTGAGACAAATATTTGTTAATAATTTAACTTTATGTCACCCCTTGTAATATCAGGAGAGCTGATGCAGTTTACTTTTCCAAAAATGAAAAAAGTATAGGTCAACGAAATGCAAATTACCATGCTCCAAGAATACATAGTTTGTTAGCAAATGAGCTAAAGAATATATCTGTTAATGAGTTATTCAGAAAGAAAATAAAAAAGTGGATTGTCAGTTATAATAGACCAATAATCAATACAATTTCCAAGCAAAAACTGTAGAGAGAAAAAAAAAAACAGAATCACACCTATTATAGCTGATTAGAGCTGTAATTCAGTTAGCTGCGTTTATATGTCGTGTTATCCAGTATTAAACGACGTTACCCCGAAAATGTAAAATTAACCGGATAGTGACTTAAATATAACTGATTTGAGAAAAAGCCTTAAAATCAGAATGTGATTAATAGTATCGTGGTTGTTTGATACAAAGTAACTAAGGTGTTAGATATTACATTTTTTATCGATTATGTCAAACTCCAGTTGTCACCATAATTGAAGTTTCGACTTTATATTGAATACTTGTACTTTTATATTAAACTTATTTTGTTACTGCTTTCATATACACATATACGAGTAGCTTTTGCAGCTACTTCTGTGTTTTTTCCGTTTTTATCCACCACTTTTCCTAATTCAATGAGTTACTGTATTTTCAAATATTTTTTTCATGTATTTATATGTTGTTTACTGTGAATAAACCTTATTATTATTATCACTCAACTCCGGAATCAAAACGATCGTCATCTGAGTGGAAAGCAACTGGTGAACCTCTTCCAAAGTGCCCGAAAGCACAACAATCGGCTGGAGAGGTTATGTTATTTTGGGATGTGCGTCGACTATCTTGAGAAGGAAAATACCATTAACAGTGAATATTATATAGCGTTATTGGAGCGTTCAAAGGCCGAAATTGCAAAAAAAACGACCGCATATGGCAAATAAAAAAATTGTTCCATCAAAACACACGCACCTTCTTACAAGTCAATCAAAACAATGGCAAAACCGCATGAATTGAACTTCAAATTACTCCCACATCCAGCGTATTCGCCAGATTTGGCTCCCAGTGACTACTGGCTATTCGCAAACCTCAAAAAATACTCACCGGTAAAAAATTTCGCTCGAATGAGGAGGTTATTGCTAAAACTGAGACCTATTTTGTGGCTCTTGATAGCAACTAGGTTTTTTTAAGGACAAAACACAAGCACTACAGGAAAATCCTGAAGGCGCTCTTGGAGCGGTGCCTGTACGAAAATGGAGTATTTCGAATGCATCGAATGTGAAGCGTATCAATGAAATATTTCCTCTTTTTAAAACAGGTAAATTTCCATCTTCATTGTGTGTAATTTGAATATTATCTCACTATTATTTCCAATATATTACTGATAGTGATAGTCAAGGAGATTTCGAGCTGTAACCGTCTATGAAATGCTGAAATTTCAATTTTCAACTGGAGAAGGGTCTTACTTCGACGTGAGACGTCGAAACCGACTGGAAATGTGACGGTTTCATTTTCCACTTCAACGTTGTTGAATAGACGACTGTTCAGATAAAGTTTTTCCACTTCTTTGAAATTCTTTCTCGTTATGATACTTCATGCTATTCAGAAACTTTTGAAGTATCACATAAAACGGTCATTTCGGTGATATTTTGGGAGATATTCAAAAGTTTTGGGAGAAAAGTGTGGTGGAATACGATGTTCTGGAAGGAATTATATGACAAAAAATTACTTTGAATTTCGAGAATTTTCGAAAATCATAAAATTGAGTATTCATTGAGTATATTTAGGTTATTTCTGGAAATATGAATTGGAATTTCATATTTCCAGTATCTCAAAGAGGATTCTGCCATGTGTGTGTGAAATATCAAAAGTATCAACTCTTCTCAAAATCGAAGCGAAATTTCGAAATATAAATATTCCAGCAATTATTCACATCATCCATAAATTCTCATCCATTTATATGAACCAAAAAACATTGTTTGCCTGAATTTACAGTATATTTTCATTCAATCGGTTCGTGATGGACAAGTCTCCACCAGGGTCCTTAAAGTCTCATCCTGGATTATTGTATGTCGACCACTTTGGGGCTAATCAACGTTTGCTATGAGGCTATGAGTCGGTTATTGAATTTCATTATGAAACTTTTTTCTCAGGTTACCTTTTGCTCTGTTATGGGCTTCTCGATTATTTTGAATGCTTGAACGATGTTAAAGAGATACAATATTTTTTTAATACTAGAAACAATTTGAGATAGCCTAGAGAATCACAAAGTGAACGATGTCACTATGAACGTCCAGGTGGACTTTAGGTTAGGTTAGGTTAGGTTAGGTTAGGTTAGGTTAGGTCAAAAGTGAGTGGGTTTATTCGACTATCCACCGCAACCCGTAAGGGTTTATTGTGGCTCACACATATTCACACTCGACCAAATGAATCCAGCTTCTTAACAAAGCCGATTAGTTTGTATGGAGAGTGGTCTTGTAGGTGAGAGTACGGCTCTGCCGAATTCTGAAAACCTGATTCAGTCCCCAGCGGGGCAAGCACAAGGTATGTGCTCTGCTGTTCCATCATTTTCCAAACAGAGGCAACACACACTATCTTCCGACAGTCCGAGTCTCTGCATATGATGATTCAAATGACAGTGACCTCTAAGAAGTCCTGTTAGACATCGTAGTTCATCCCTACTGTAGTCCAACAACTGTTTGGTATCAAGCTTCGAAGGGTGAATAAACGCCTTGGAATGAGCCTATCCTGGAAGATTTTGCCAGAAGTCCTGAAGTCCAGGCAAAGCCTAAAGCGATGCCAATGGCAGGTTCTGGTCCGATAAAGCTGCTTGCAGCACCCGCCTTTACAAGAGAGTCAGCAGTCTCTTTGCCTTCCTGACCAATATGGCCAGGAATCCAGATCAGAGACAATCTGTTAAGTCTCCCTATCGAGGAGAGTCGCAATTGCTTGCTAGCAATTTAGACGTGGCTCGATAGGAGCCAAGAGCTTCCAATGCCACTTGACTGTCCGAGAATATTTTCATTGACTTGTGTATGAGGTTGGATTTCTTCCAATCTCTCCGCACACAATTCAATAGCGCAAATTTTCGCTTGAAATACAGTCGCAAAGGTTCCTAGGCAGGTTGATATTTCTGTCCTGAGTTTGCGACTGAAAACACCTGGACTTTAGGTACTCCAACTTCACAAACGGACTTGAATTCACTCTGATAGATTCAGCGATACACAATTTGTCCAGTTCAGTTCAAAGAAGGTATTTTGAAGAGAAGAATATGTGAAGGCCTTTTTTTTCTAGTCAACACGCATAATTCAGTAATGATGAATTATGTGTGACGCATTCAAAAACACTTCAAAGTAATATTTCCACTTGGCAGTTTACAAAACCGCGACACGTGTTTTGAGTATTTTGACACCTGAAGATGCTGATGTATAGCGAAACACGTGTCGGTTATGTGAACCCTCAACTAAAAATCTCACATCATAAGTTTTTTGAATACGTTATAATGGATTTTCATAGATTATCGGTCAGTTGAATCGTATTTTCCAAACAAATATTATAAGCTGCAGTAGTATGAATATTTTGGAGTTTCATTGAGCTACTTGCCAGGATAAGGACATATTTTTCATTTCGATATTATTGAAAAACCTATAGACAGAACTTGTAGAATTCGAAATTATTTCGATAATCTAACCAATGTTATCCATATGGTGCTGAAGAGGCCATAAGATAAGTATCTTATTCCGAAACATCGAATGCCCGCCATTGAGGATGACAGTGTTCCGCGTAAGTGAAATTTTACCTCTTTCATAAAATGCATTGTGTATCAAGCCTGTGAGTGATATCTGATTCAATTTCATTCATTGAGATATGACCGTCATTACTGAATCAAAAATTCATCATGATGATTAAAGATACTCTTTCTTATTAGTCAGTGGACTATGCTTGAAGACTGGCAGTAAACAAATCTAAAGAAATGAATTTTAAACGTTCAAGCCAGTCTCGAATATACCTACACAGTAGGTTAAATGGACTGACGCCTATCAGAAAACAACTACTCCCCTGGCTAATACCACGAAGGGCGTTGGATTATATCCGACAGGCGTCAGTGCAGGAATCTTCACAGAAAATTTCCTGCATATGCAATTGGCAATACAACTGAAAAAGACGACCTTTAATTTTGAAACGGGAACTTTTTCAATAATTACACAATTATTTTTTCACATTATTTTCGTTTAACCTTCTCATATCAATGTGCATGTTTTTCTCAACTATGTGATGGTACGCGTTCGGTCATCAAAAAGATGATCGGAAATATTTTTGGAGCAACCATATCAACTGGGAAGTTTGAAGGAAAAGTGGTCCCTTCAGAAGACTACAGTTTCCAATTCGTTTAGCCTTTGCCATGTCTATAAATATGTTTTGAGGTCAAACAAAGTCCATTTGTGGTTTAGATTTGGAAAATCCATGTTTTTCTCATGGGCAACTATATGTTGCATTTTCACGTGTAGGGAAACCGTCGAATCTATTTGTGTTAGCTAAAGGCAGGTTAATCAAAAATATTGTGCACCGATTAGTACTGAATTAAATTGAAATTAAAAGTGTTTATAATTCAAAATAATAAATATTATTATTAAAGATTTAAGACTATCTTCCCTACCTACCTCATCCATAAGTTTAAGTGTCACATGTTATTTACTAACACCTTTGTAATATACTCATTTGTTACAAAATTGAATGAGAATAATAATACATTTTAAAAATTATTTTTTTGTATTGTATTGAGAATTTTAATCAATCGTGTTCAAAGTCCTTCCCCTTCAAATACTAATCCAGTGGATTTTTATACCAGCTTTAACGTTTCAGTCTTCGTTCGTAAATAATAATTTCATTGTACTGAGGGGTTACGGTAGTAGAAAATTTGTTATGGAGGTTGCTATATTTTTTTACAAATGGCATCTATGTAAAAAAGCACGGTGGTCCCCGTGACTGATGTTCTCCTACCGTCAGACCCCTCTTTCCCAGTTGGCACTTTGGCACAGGGCCCCGCGATCGATAGGGGCCTCCCTCAGATCAAATACAAAATCCCTAGTTCCTGACAGATCACCAAACGATGACCAATATTTATTAGATACCAAAAAAATATATAATTCGAAGAAATCGAACCTAAATTATTGACTACAATATCAGCTTACTAGCTTTTACATGCGCGAAGCTATTCTACTCTCGCCCAAAAATTAGGTTTTTCGACTTCTTCATGCTTAGATAATTTCAAATATATAATATACTAAGCAAATACACATTTTAAAGAAAAATCATCAGTAGTACACTCATCAGTGTGACTCGCTCCATTTAAATTTAGCGAACGAAGCGAAGTATGGAGTTCCAAGTTTGAATTAGTAGGTGTACATGCTGCTGGGTGTGTATCGGAGGCAGCAAAGTTTTTTGAAATGCTTCAGAAACTGTACAACTTTTTTTCGGGCTGTACTCGTTGATGGAATATATTGAATATTCAGGATAAAAAAAAGTTGTTAAAAGTCTTTCACAAATCAGATGGTCAGCCCGAGCAGATGCAGTAAGCGCCTTGTATGAAGGTAATGAACAAGTTATAGAAGCTTTGAGATCCATCGCAAAAGATACAGAACAGGCACGAGAAACTAGAGAGGAAGCCCTAAGCCTGTCCAAAAAAATGGAAAAACTCGAATATATTATACTAACGGAAATTTGGAACTGTATATTGGAAAGAATAGACAAAATAAGTAAATATCTTCAGAAAGAAACAATAATATGTTGTTTACTTCACTAACTAATATGTTTACTTCACTTGATGATATTACTAACCTCAGGGATAAATTTGATTTGTTCGAATCGTCTGCCAAAGAAAGAAACCCGGAATCTGACTACCAGGATCTATCTCAAAGAACAAAACGCAGAAGTTCTCGCCATAGTTTTTTTTATGGCTCTGCGCCGTCAGTCCAACTGAATGGACAATGAGATAAAGTTGCAGAGAATTTGCTGAATTTTATTATGAAGATGTTAACGAGAAAGGGTTTGAAATAGAATGTTTGCATTCAACAGAATACTTGGAAATTTTTGACAGTGAAAATGAGGATTGTATATTAAAAATATATCAACTTTTAAAAGAAAACTAAATTGAAGACACATTTCCAAATGTAGAAATCGCATTGAGAATCTTTTTAAGCATGATGGTAACTAACTGCAGCGGGGAACGCTCCTTCTCCAAATTAAAAATAATTAAAAATGAATTGAGGAGTACAATGCTTCAAGAGAGATTAATCAGTTTGTCGCTGATGTCGATAGAATCTGATGTGCTAACAATCATAGATTACGAAAAAGTAATTAACGATTTCGCCCATCTGAAATTTAGAAGGGCTCCTCTTCAAATTACATAGATTTTGAAGTAGTAACCTGTAAATGCTAAAAAAGTTACCTACTTTTGTGGACTAATTACATTTATCTGTTCGTTTCATGTGATTGTTGATAAAAATTAATTATTTAACCTTGTTTATATCTACTTTCTTTGTCTATTCTAACAAAATAGAGTCCTGTCAAAGTCATAGGGGCCCCATATATAGAAAAAACCATCAAGTAATGTAATAGTATCATTGGATTCCTCAAAAGTAACTGTCAAAAGTTCAGAACGGCAAAACCTCTCCTCGAATTATATTATGCATATGAACATAGTAGGCTCTGCTTTGCATCGGTTGTTTGGAATCCTCAGTACCACATAAACATAGATCGTATTGAAATAGTCCAAATTAAATTTTCCAATTACGAATAAAGATTACAGCTCCATTATGCGCCAATACAATATTATGCCTATGAAGGATAGAAGAACTGTTACGGATCTTATCATGATTTTCAAGTTGATGAAAGGTATAGTCCACTGCCCAGAGCTTTATTCCAAAATTGAGTTCAATGTTCAGGGTAGAACGTTGAGGCGCACAGAATTCTTTAAGTTAACTTACACAAGGACACATGCTGCTCAAAATTCACCACTTTATAGAATGCTTAAAACTTTTAACGAAATTTGCAATGATATTCAATATTTTGAAATCTCTTAAGACTGTTTCAAACGTAGGATGGAAAAAAATTCATTAATAAGTTGTGATCATTTCTGTAGTCTCTGTTACTCTTATAAGAATTATGTTATTCTTCGATTGTCCAAGTTAGTTTACAAAAAATTAAAATTTACATTATTTTTTCCCAAAGCCCACTTGAACTAAAATTATAAAGTGGGTTCTCTATTGGATTTGTTAATCTGTTTGTAACCCCTATATTGGTAAATGAATAAATAAATTATCCTATTATGCCCAGGGCCTCCAATAGGTTAAAGACGGCCCTGCCTACCGTTCCTCTTAAATAGTTTACAACAATAACAATGTAATATAACAAAAACCTTAGCCACAGCAACGCGTGGCCGGATCTGGGGCCTATAACACAAATCTCACAATTGTAACAAGTTACAAGTAATTCGCTTATAGCTACAAGTACCTTTATTTTTCGTAACATAAGAGAATTTCATATACTTGTAGATATAAGTAAAATATTCCTCACTTGTATATGTTGTTCCTACGAGACAATTTATTTATTTACCTGCTGTTTTCGCGATTCGTGTTGTAACATGTCTTAACGTGTTTTCGTGTTAGTGGTGAAGTGCAAGGACTGCAAGAGAAATAATATTTGTAGCTATGGCTAGCAAACAAGTAATATTTGAGAGGAAAATGCAGTTTTTACAAAAAGTTAAAGAAAATAATGAAATTCTTTTCGGCGCCTTTTCTGACCGTTTGAAAAAAACAGACAAAGTTGAGAAATGGAAATAATAAGCAAATATTGCAAAAAGTGTTTGTTCAATGTCTTCAGATAAAGAGTGGACATATGCCAGAGACACACTGTTGCAAAATATGAAGAAAATTACAATGGTACGTAAGAGCGTAGTGTACTAGTTTTGTTACTCTTATGATTCAGTTGAACTTATGCGAGGTGATTCAATATTAATAGGCGAGTGCATATTGTTGGAATCAAAATATTATGTTTAAGCTTAGTAACCGTACGTATCAATTTTCAAGAATCAAAATATTCCAACTGCTGGAAATGAATTAGAATCATAGTTCCTGATTCATAATATTTTATCCAAAATATGCTTTTTATTTCAAGGGAAAAGTGGATAGTGCCAGAAAAACAGGTACAGGCGGTCATGGGTAATTGATCGATGTCGATATATTGGTGCTAGATATATTAGGAAAAGAGTCCCCAGTGATTGTAGGTCTTGGGTACCAGCATCATTGGACGAAGTGGACGATGCAGAACCGCTTCATCAAGACAGCACAACAGAACAGCTAAAAATATTAACGCAGGACCCGGGCGTACCCTCAACCAGCCGCATAGGTAAATTTTATAAAACATTATTAGTCCTAGTTTATAAAACATTATCAGTAATTAATTTTTTTGCAGTTTGGTTTGTGAGAAACTACTAATTGAAATGTTTTAAGTATTTTCCTTTATTAAACAAACACTAACTAATTATTCATCTAATAGTTCACATCTGCCAATTACCACCACACAGTTGACATTTTTTAGGAAAACAAAAGCGTAGCATGAAACGTCAAGAAGAAATTGCAAACAAGAAAAAAGTATAACTTGACTCGCAAATTGAAGACCTGAAACTGCAAAATCACAAGACCAAACTAGAGTCTTGCAAGATACTACATTTCTTATGGAGAGGACCAGCGTATCACATATTCAAATATTTATTTTCGTAAAAAACAATCATATTCTCTTCCATATTTGATTAATTAAAGTTGAATTTTCTTCTTCACGCTGATTATTTATCCTAAAATAATCTATAAACTGTTGAACTCTAGCTCAAGCTGCTACTGCTAGTGGAGGTGCTTCGTTATCTCTGAGGTTGTTTTCGACACCTTGATCATCTTCATCAATTTTTGTAATATTGCACAATGTTGCCCAACATTAAACTCGTAGGTGGTTCAAAAATGGAAATTTTTCCTCCAAGACGCCAAAAGCGTTTTCAATAATGCGTCAAGTCCGTTTATGAGCTCTGTTGAATGCGGTCTGCGCTGGGTTCATCGGATCGTCATAGGTTGATGGAATTAACCATTCACCAAGGATAAGCGGAAGCTCCAAGAATGACAGCATTCGCATGAGGTCTCCAACCGTTTTCCAATCTACGAAACAGAGAACTGTTACGGAGTATCCGCGCGTCGTGCACACTTCAGGCCCACATACAGCTATGCAGTTGATGGAATGATTCCCATGGCGATCGACGTAAACAGGTTCGTGGTTTGTGGGGGCATCCATATTTATGAGGATTCCATCTACAGCTCCATAAACTTCAGGAAACCCTGCCAAATTATGAAAACGTTCTATTACGTTCCCTGTATTGTCGGTCATTTTTGATACTCCATGCATATCACATACTCCATGATATTGCCGTCCGTTTCCAAACCAATGCAGAGCAATAAGCAGTTTCTGTAATGGTGACAAACCATACCCTCGAATCGTTATATTCGCTATGGATGGATCTATATCTTGAAGAAGACTTTGACAGTGTTGTCGACTATGTCTGAACCTTTCCACAAATTCCCCGCCTGTCAGTATGACAAAGTTACTTCTCTCCCGATAGCGATATACTGCACGACCATTTTCGTTTTCACAGTTGAATTATATGTAGGTAAACGCTCACGATGAAATACTTCACTACACTAGTACGCTCAGTCTACTTATCAATCAAGATAGGTAGAAAATTCTCTACAATTGTCGACAATTACGTAACACGACTGTACAAGTCTCATTTTTGTATTACGAAAAGATACTACAATTGTAGAGAAAGTCCCGTAATTACCAGTGCCCCACAGTAACTACAAGTTATTTTATGTTACAGAATATCTACACTTGTATAATTTATTTATACACTTGTTAGACTTGTAGTGGTTGTGTTATAGGCCCCTGCTAGTTAAAAATAATACTTTCTTTAATTCCACTGTTGTTTCCAAGCTCTTTCAACTTTCCGTAATCCTCAGACGCCCTTGCTTGGTATAAATTCGTCACAGCTGAATACATTCTCCCCTACTCTAATCAGACAAAATACGAAATGACAACTCACTTTGGGATGATCTCTGACAGGCACGACGACTCTCACCGCCACTTTTATAGGTTTGTCTCTTGTTATATCCACCATTCTCCTGCTCTCGCCTCCTTTGTTTTCTGAAACGAAATAACCTTGTTAGAAATGAAGTCGCGAGAAAGTTTGCCATTAAGAAGCCGCGGGATGAGAGAACGGGAAACTTTTTTCGCGATACGGCGTTTTTGACTCTTCGAGTGCGTCTTCATGTCGGTTATTCTGCAAGACAGGATGGGAGGGGGTGGGCGAATGCGACATTCCAGTAATGGTTCCGTTGACTGCGATGCAGACAACAGACGGGGAATTCGGAGAAAATTACGATGTCAACATCTCATCAAGGAAATTACTTTTAGATGTTTCACAGGGCAAATTAGGCTATATATCTATTCTTACACTGTTGGTGTATTGATATTTTTAATACTGAAGTTATTCTAGGAATAATTTCTCTAGAAAAAAATCATACTAAGGGTAAGCGCACACTACAGACTTTTTATCGACCGATAGTTCAGTTGGATGCTTAAGGCTTTGGCACACAGAACGCGGTCTGTCGCGGCGGGCTGCCATCGCGCGATCTTTGCAGCGGCAAAGCAATCTATAATGCCACACAGGTTGTGAAATTATTATGTGTTCGGTTGTGCGTGTGTTCGTAATGTCCAGCTCTGACAAAGAACTTATTCTCCTTCTCTTTGCTCTAAAAAAAAAAAAGAAAAAGAAGAGACGTTGCTGGGTGCATCCCATCAATAAAAAAGAGAACAATTTGGTGAATACCATCGTCTTTGTATTGAACTACAGTCGCATGAAGATAGATTTTTTCAATATTTCCGTATGTCGAAGTTGTGTTTTGAGGAATTACATGACCTTTTAAAGATAAATATTGCTAAGTGCACCACAAACTGGAGGAAACCAATTCATACAAGAGAAAGATTTAGCCATTTGTTTAAGGTAAGTACTAAAAAACATACACTTTAAGTGTGATATACAAACTACAGTTTAATTAACATGTTATGAATATTACAATTATAGTTTATAGAGTGTTTAAACTTGGAATGGAACAAAAAAGTAAAACTCAAAATTTAAATTTAAACCAAAAAATAACATTAGGGTAAGTGTATTCATCCCTCGAAAAAGATCGTGAATGGGATGTGGATGCCTTTGGGGCTGATGTTGGGTGTGCTTTCAGCTCCTTAATTTAATTTTCTGCAAATAATGTGACAAGCTTTATTTTCATTGTTGCCTGAGTCAATGGATTGAATTTTTTGAAGGTCGCAGCATAACTTAAAAACAAATGATCAATCCCATCAGGGCCCTGTTTGCTTCTTTTATTTGATAAAAAATCAATCACTTTGTCGACATCATCTGGGCAGTTGATGAGTGACTATACGACTTCCTTTTTTTCTTTTTTTGTCGAGCTGGTAATAGTAAAGTCGCTGAAGAATGTTCGCTAGATGCATTTGTTTGTTGGGTATCGTCAGACATCAACAAATTTTCTGTTTCAGATAACCTGGTTTCTTCAGTTTCTGTTACATCTTCTGGTGGTATATTGCTACTATGCGAACGTGGTTTGAGGGTATAATCAAAAAAATTCATGTGGGTACTCCAAGGCCCCTTATGGTACTTCTTGGCCTGACCTGTTTCACCCTTTGTGAACTTCTTGTATCTCATATAGGAATCACGTGAATTTTTCCACTTTTGTTTTGCTGTTTCAGCTGAAACAAAAATAAATTAATTAGATAACGTAATTAGAGACCTCTGAAGGGTTCGAAAATCAGTTTTCAATTTTTTTTAATCACATCGCCGCACAGCAAAGCTAACTGAAAATTTTTCTTTCTCTTTTCAGATATTTGGCGACAGGTGACAGCCATCAGACTATCGCTTTTTCTTATCGAGTGGGACGATCAACTGTTTCCAGAATTGTGAGAAATGCCTGCCAAGAAATTTGGAAAATCCTTCAGCCAATTTATTTGCCATCACCCACCAGACAGATGTGGGTACAATCTGTTGAGGATTTTTTGGAACTTTGGGGCATCCCAAACTGCCTTGGAAGCATAGACGGAAAGCATATTAAGTTGAAATGTCCTCGTCGTAGTGGTTCAGCCTATTTTTGTTACAAAAATCATTTCTCCATAGTTCTTCTTGCTATCGTTGACCCATATTACAAATTTATGATAGTGGATATTGGCAATTATGGGCGTCACAGTGATAGCGCTATCTTTGAAAACTCAACTTTCTACCAACAGTATATTGAAAATAAAACTATTTTACCCCCGAAACCACTTCCAGGAAGAGAGGACCCAGTACCGCATGTATTTGTAGGAGACGAAGGATTTGCACTGCAAACTTATTTGATGAGACCGTACCCAAAAACTGGAGTTATTAATAACGCAAGAAAGAAAAACTTTAATTCACAGCTCAGCCGAGCGCGTCGTGTAGTCGAAAATGCATTCGGCATATTGGCCATGAAGTGGCGAGTTTTCCTAAGAGCCATAGAAACTGATGCCCAAACTGCTGACTGGATTGTGAAAGCAGCATGCTGCTTGCACAATTATATTATTACAAAAAATAGGACCAAAGAATATACAGCCATGGAAACGGAAGAACAAGATGAACCAATACAAGCATTATCAAACACAAGACCGACAAACAGAAGATCAAAAATACTGCCGCCTTTGAAATACGAGAAAAATTTGCCGATTACTTCAGTACATAATGAACCATAACCTTATGTTGAATCTATAATAAAAATACACACATGTACTTACCCGTCATCCCTAGCGTTTTTGCTATTTCGTTCTATGCTTCACTTTTTTTTAACATATTCTTATATTATGCATGTGTATGGTCATACACCAACACATAACTTCTAACAGTTTCTATAAACAATTCAGTATCGCGCGAAAATCTGTAAATTTGTACAAGTGTATCGCTCGTCGTCGCGATCTAAACTAGACCGCCGCGATTGATAGCCATCAGTGTGACTATTATAATATACTTTCGTGTAATATAGAATTATCGCTTTCCCGCCGCGTTCCAGTATCGCAGCCCGCCGCGACAGACCGTGTTCTGTGTGCCAAAGCCTTTAGTATAGAATCGCAATGTGAGTTTGCACATCTAAGCGATTCCAGTCGGCCGACTGAATAATCAGAAACAAGTTGGATAGGCTTCCCAATTCTGATTCAATTACAAAGTTGGGCAACTATCGGCCGAGTTCTAATCAGACTGTGTCTTTATGAGTGTGTCTGCAGACTCCCCACTCAATATTCCATTGTTGATTTCTGATATCAAATATTATCTAGTACCTACTTTATCTTTGAATATATTTGCGTTTTCATTAATTTTTTTTTCATAATTATGTCGAATATTGCCGAATGTTCAGTAGAAAATTCAATTGCGGAAGTTGAAAAGCGACCTGCATTATATAATAAAGCTTAAAAGAATATTCCGATGTTAATATAATAGCTTTCCTCGATAACATTCTTCAATTCTTTCAATACAACGCGTCAAAATATTATATACTTCAACAACTGCTTAGACTTTTCAGTTGGTGGTCTGCGCAGCCGCACCGAACCGAACAGTTTTGTTTGAGTAGTATGCCCCCACCCAACCCAACCAGACTAAACTATCGGCCGATGAAAAGTCTGTAGTGTGCGCTTCCTCTAACGCTTTGGGAATTATCATAACTGTTTTTTTATATAAATCCTATGTGAATAACTATAGACCAGCCGCTTTGCTAGCAGTGATATAAAAAATCATGAAAACAGGTTTCAACATCTTGAGCGATAATCAATATGGCTTTCTGAAAGAAATATCAAAAGGCGACCTTCTATCGTATGTCATCCATATTTGGAATAACGCAGTCGAGAAACAGGAAGAGTCGAAAGCTGTTGCGCTTGATATTTCTAAGGCCTTTGACCGTGTGTGGTATGAGGGTTTGCTGGCCACACGTCTGTGTTGCGTACACTATTAGTCCAATAAACAGTATTTTCCGGACTAGTTTCGTAAATTGCTACCATTTTATTCTTTCTGTATCTGAGTAGGGAGGGTGAGTGTAGGCCCTTCCAGGAAGGTGGAAAGATCACACAGAGGTGTGTCCACTAGCCAATTATTGTGGTGGTGTTTCCTTAGTTGACAGTGGCCAGTCAGAAATCACCCAGAGTGATCCTGGCAAGACTGATTTCATCCCATCTCTTCAGGGATTGAGCATGGGTATGCCGTTTGGCTAGTTCCGCAATTGTCAAAGTTATCAGGCCGTAGGTGCCACTGGATCCTAAAATTCTTAGTCCAGCCGCTTCCTTGGCTGAAGAGTTGGCAATGCGATTACCTTTACTCGTGTCGTTACTTTTAACCCACTTCAGGATAATATTATTATCTACCAAGGCTTAGCCAAGAGTTAGCCAAACTTTTGGTGTCACTTTAGTACTAGCCCTGAGGTAAC
This sequence comes from Leptinotarsa decemlineata, assembly GCF_025532065.1. Taxonomy (NCBI): domain Eukaryota; kingdom Metazoa; phylum Arthropoda; class Insecta; order Coleoptera; family Chrysomelidae; genus Leptinotarsa; species Leptinotarsa decemlineata. The sequence goes on along the minus strand of NW_027412668.1, from coordinate 6,975,265 downwards.
ACGTTGTCAGTTCAAGGCTAATAGGGCTTGTCTGCTATCAGTGTAGATTCTTATGTCCCTTTATTTTCGGCAGGTAAATCGAACACTACATTTTTATTACAAATAAATTTTAATTAGAAATTTCACTGAAATATGTATGGAATGTACGACCTGTATACACTATTTTTGCCACATTGACGAAAACTGAGATTATGATAATAACCATATAAAATCAATTTATAAAACTGTCATAATTTCAACTATGAAAATACGTACCGTGAGCTCTCGTCTCTGATATTTTTTTAGGAAAAAACTTCTATGGCTTTACATATACTCAACTACTATTCAATCAACCCTTGTAAATAAAGAAAGTTATCAATTTTCATTAGCTATCCATTGATACAGTTCAAGCCCTCGTAAAAAGTTTTCTACGAACTTAGGTGAATGAAAAATATTGAGAATCCATGGAATAGATCATTTATCATAAAACCAGTGAAAATTTCGAAAGTCACACGGAATGATTCGAAAGTTGGTTATGATGATATCTCAACTTTCGTGGATAGATATTCTATGTATGGATAATGTCGACGGATGTGTAGATAGTTTCTATGATTGCCTGAAGGCCGTTTTTGAGAAATGCTTGAAAAAAAAATACTTTCATCCAGAATTGATTTACCGTATGGTTCTCAAAAGAAACTCATGCACAAAATTAAATTGAAAGAACACTCTTTGAAAATGATGAAAAAAATGTTGAAACGTTCGCATAATTTGTGTTATGAATCCTATATAAAAGAAATAGAGGGAGACTTACAGAGCGATCCCAAAATATTCTGGGCTAATATCAAGGAACGTCGAAAAAACTGTGCTGTTGCTAACAGATTCACTTAGGACAATGATGAATTATTCAATGATAAGGATATTGCAGACGGTTTTGCTACTTTCTTCAAATCAACTTTCACGAATAGCGGTGTGCCGGTAAACCCACACTAGTTCCTGAGTATGACCTAGACATCATTGAAATTGATGATAGTAAGGAACAAGAGGTTGAAAATGCTATTAAGACACACCTAAAGCAGCCATTAAAGTCACCACTGACATTGATATTCAATCTTTCTCTGAAAAAAAATCGTTTTCCAAGCTTTCTCAAAATTGGCAAAGTTACCCCCATACACAAAAACGGCAATAAGAACAATGTAAGAAACTACAGACCTATAACAGTCTTACCAGCTTTGTCGAAGATATTTGAACGGGTAATATATAATCGAGTATACAATCACGTGGACTCAGTAATAATCGACCAACAGTATGGCTTTATTCGTAATAAATCTACCATTACGAATTTATGCGCATTTAGTAACTTTCTTGCGGATGGAATAAAAAATGGCTATCAAATAGACGTTATGTACACTGACCTGGCCGAAGCATTCGACAAAGTTAACCACGAGATTTTGATCCTGCAATTATAAGCATTCTGTTTCACAAACAACAAACACACTTGATTTCTTTCACTGCTATCTATCCAACAGAATACAGTTCATACAGTTTAACAACGTATCTTTCTTCAAATTCACCGCTACTTCGGGAGTTCCGCAGGGCTCGATTTTAGGACCTCCCCTATTCGTGTTATTTATTAATGACATATGCCGATGATCTCAAGCTGTTTAGAAGAATTGAAAGCGAAAAAGTTTTTGATATGCTTCAAGATGATCTGAATAATCTATCCACTTACTTTTCAGTATCTGACCTATCTCTCGACGAAGCTAAATGCAAAATAATGAATTTCACACGAAAGAAGTCACCTACTATCAAGGACTATTTAATTAATCATACCAAATTACAGAGAATCAATGAGATGAAAGTTCTCGGGATCATTTTTGCTCGTGTGTTCAGTTTCTCTGGGCACATTGAATACTTAATATCTGAATGTTATAGAAAAATGAGCTTCATCTTAAGATCTAGCCGTGAATTCAATCACGATACTTGTTTGTTACTCTTTAACTCCATTGTTCGTTCTAAGCTGGAATATGGTTGTGTTATTTTGAATCCAAAGACCTTTTTATATTCTGAAACTGTTGAAAAAATCCAGAAACGATTATTAAGAACACTTTTTTTCAGAAAACACAATGTTCGGCCTTTATTTATATCGTATTCTACCCAATTACAATAATTCAACATGCAACCATTGAAAGACCGCCGTGAGTCCTCGGAAGTAATTTTGTTTTTAACATTCTTAGAAAACTAAAAGTACCTGAAATTCTCTATAATATTGATTTTATTGTACCTGACGTAAGACTGAGAAGAAGAGACAATCTATTTCGTATCTCAAACAATTTGTCTACTCTTCAACAATGTATCGAAACAGTTAACAAAATGGCGAGGAACTGTGAACTGGATATATTCAATATTCAGAGGGACAACTCCTCCGAATGCTCAAATGTGTCTGAATATTTTATATAGATTTTAACTGTATCAATGATATTCAATGAATACTATATGTAAGTAACTTTTGAAAATACTGTACATCATGTAAGGGGAAACCATTCTGGTTGTTGTTCAGTATAAATAAATTTCTATTCTATTCTATATTTGGTCCTCATAAATATCTAATCCATACCTCAATTTCGATTTCATCATGGAATAATAAATGAAGTTTGATCATGATGTATAACTTTTCACAGCCGATGTCTAACAAGTTGCCAGATGTTTCCGGTTATAATAGCTGTGATATCAGATATCAAACGGGATACGGCAACGATCGAAGTGATCTATTGTTCTGGCATTTGTACTTGTAACGGGATTGGATGTCGAAGGCTGACTTTCCAACACAAACAGCTCGAGATTCTATTTTGTCAACTGTATGGGCTGAAGTGTAATTCACTGTTTTTATGAATTTTTTTATCTGACTGTGGCGATCTGTATAAAAAAAGTCTGCCGTCTGCTGGAAATCAAACTCCCGTCATATATTCTGCTCAAATTTTAATCTCTGCATATTAAGTGAATCTTTTCACTCATTATCCCTTTCATAACTTTCAGAATTCTTCGGAGAATTCTCTCGGTAAACAACTCTCTAGGGAAAACTCCCATTTTACTCAAAATAACATTTCCTTCAAACCGTACCTGAGTCCATTATCAGTTTGTTCTAGAGCCACTCAATTTAACGTCCAATTTGAAAAGTATCCTCCATAAAGTTGTTATGAAATTAATTTTCAGAGCAGGCACAACTGTGTTGCAACAAAAAGATAGCAGCGGGGTTTGTTACACTGATTGAAATTATGTCATTTGAATTTTACAGCGTAGTACAAACAAGAGAAAATTACACTGATTCTCAGCGCAGACCCGCCACTTTTATGGATGGGAATATTTCATAGAGATCTTGAAGTTGAAAGGTTTCAAGTTTATGAAATATGCTTTTTTCGTCGGTTATGAAAGTTTGAATATTCGATTTCACTTTATTACTTTTAGTCCGCACTCTATTCAGTTTAGGAAATCAGGTTTGCTACATGTTTGTCAAGATGTGCGGTTGATGCAAGAAATTTAACTCATTGATTCGCACCCTTCAGATTTATCAATTGACATTCGAAATCTGTCAGTTATTAAATTTTCTTTAAGATATATGAATAACACAAGGTGATTTATGATGCATTTGACATCTGAAAAGACGAACGGATATTTAACAATATATTATTTCATCACCATTAGCTATGAAAATAGAGAGCTACCATGACAACTTGTTTTAACATTTTATACTGTTCACGAAACAATCTGAACACAAAGAAACCCTTCTTGTCAATTTGAATTGTAGATTGTAACATACCATTTATTTAAAATTTCTATTTTCACAGATCTGGGATACTTTTGAGCAGTCATAATAAAATCCTAACACCTGGTAGAACAAAACTGTAGTGTTCTACACTGCAGTTTTGAACTTCGCCTTTTGGATGTTATATTGTATTTCACCCAATACAGACCATTATTATTATTATTATCATTATTATTTTTCAACACGTATTTTTCCTAAGAATTGGACACTACCACTTATTTATTGTTATTCATTTATTTTTTAATTTTTTTAATCTACTGTAATTATCATTGAAGATATACTAACATCTATTATAGACAAGAATATGTATGTGAATTGAATAAATCGATTGATTGATTGATATTTGAAGTCAATATTGTTTATTTCGATTATGGTTAGTCGGTAGCCAAGCGGTTCGGCGTGGGTGCTTTGTTCACTCACTCGAATTGACTGCCGTGTTGGTCGGTGGTTCAAGCCCTAGTCTGATCGATCGATCTTCACTTGCTACCGTCCAACCCGTGTTAGGAATTACACGTTAAAAGGTAAGACCTCGTTAATCCTTAGCTCGCACAAGTTTCGACTTCTGAGGGTTGTCGTTCGTAGGGGTGCGACAGCTGGTTAACGGAAAAACAGATTTTAAACAGATTATATTCATTCATGTTACAGTTATGTATACAAATTGACATCATCAGATAGTGAAAAGTATCATAAAAAAGTATACAAGCACAAACATATCTAAGTATAAGAACCACTGACAGCATGAAAACAGGAATCAATTGGACACAACGAGGAGATTGTCTTGGACGTGAAAGACATAAGCCTGAGGTGGCTACTGCTGGAGACTACTGAAATCCCGGGTCTCAAAAATCAGAGTAGTATATTTGAAGGAGTGAAAAATAACAGCCATGAGTTTCCTTGATGGTTCGTTTGATCCTGAGGTGTGTGTATCCGTGCTGAGCCTATGAGTTGTCTCTAACCGAACCTTCGAGATACTGGGCTCCCTCTCGTCGTAGCAACGCCTTGTCACGATAATGCGGGGCTCTGCCGTAATTGACTTTCGTTCTCTAGCTATTCGTGGGACCTTTATAGAAAAAGTATCAAAAACATTTTTTATCGTTGAGTCTACAGAGGAGATGAATGTCAAGCTTACAGTTCCAACTGACCTCCCAGTAATTTCAGATCAGGAGCGGGAGCTTTTCAACTCTCCAACTCCTGTTCCAGGACCGAAACCTGAAAAAAGTTTTGGTGGTGCAGCCAGAAAACGACTGAGTCGCCTCCTTGAGAGCGGGGTAACTTATGAAACTGCCTTGCACCAAATTCTTGAGACACCAATCTGTCTCAGATGGAGGAACAAACCACCTTTGAGCAGGTTAGCGAACGTTTGTGCTCAAATGATGATTCACCGAAGCCAGAGGTTAAAAAGTCTTGCAAGGCTGAATGTAAGGCATCATCAGGTTGTCGCGGGTATCAAGGTGTGAATCTTGCACCTTGATTATCCCACTTCTCATTAACGGCCAGCTTGAATCTCTTCAGGAGGCTATTTTGTCGACTGTAGAGGTTATTCCAGATGATGGGCCGCAGGCACAATTCCAGAGCTGCACTTTTTGGCCTGGATGGTAACAGGTCATCTGTGAGGAACAGGTTAGCACCGACTGGCTTGTGGGTGTAGCCAATACCCTAAAATCGTGAGAGAGCGCTTCTTTGAAATGCGACGCCAAACATCTGTGTTGCTTACTTACCTGACGGCGGCAGTCACAGTCACATTGAGGAAAATGAATCATGGTTTGTCAACCTTGGAGTGATCTGTTCTCCATAAGACAAAGTCAGGCCCTGGTCGAACATGGACTTCCGCTGTTGATGATGGATCCATGGCTGTGCTGGTGAGGATGGGCTTCAGACCACATTTTGGTTTTGAGCTGGTCTTATTTCTTCCCAAAACCCAGACACCCTTCCAGCAGGCAATACTCAACCGAGTCACTCTAATGAACCTGTTATAGTAACAGAATGGGTCGAGTGGCAATCCAGCTACGGGAAGGAGAGCAGTGAAAACATAGGTGTAAACCAGTGGCTCATACCCATCCCAAGGCTGGAAAAACAGTTGCTCCTTAGGAGACAAAGACGGCTAGCCTCGTCAAGAACACCAGACGGCAGATGTCTACTGTTACATATAAGCCTGAGGTGGCTACTGCTGGAGACTGCCGAAATCCCGGATCTCAAAAATCAGAAAAGTTAATGTGAAGGAGTGTTGAATGAATGTTTCAACAGTTATTCTGTTTATAACACTCCAAAAAACTCCCTCATTCATCTCTGTTTCTCGGTACTGGTGAGTCCTAGGACGCTGAAATTTGGTATATAGGTGCTTCTTGAGAAAGGATTTCCGAATATTCGAACTAGGCCGCCCCCCGTGGGGGTACAAAGGGAGCGTTAACACATGCAAATTATCTTTTTATCACTTTCTCCGTACCGCTATTTTTTCGGAGGCTGAAATTTTGTATGTAGGTTTGTTTTATTTTGTAGATATGCAATAAGAAAGGATTTTGAAATGGCCCAACTGGGGCACCAGTCGTGTGGAAAAATGGCGCGTTTATGAAATGAAGTTGAATTTCCATCACAGTTTTTCCATGCCCTTAAATTTTCGGTAGATGAATTTATAATTAGTATTCACATTCCACCTGTGCGGAGCCGGGATGGATCGTTAGTATTCAATAAATGAAATATCATGAAAATCGGTCTTCAGTTTTTGATTTATGAATGCAGTACCTAATACGATGCCGACTTTTATCTTTTACTAGATCAATAATCATCCGTTGTGAAAAATATTTCGATTGGTTATGTAATTCACTCATTCCACAACGTCCTGAAACTAATAAGCATCAAAGCCAAATACATATGTATGTGCATATAACAACATAACTCATGCCTCATCTGAATTGAAATGATAGTCCTCAAGGCGAATCCAATCTCCTCCCAATCTTTGCGGATGATGGGAAATCCGATGGAATTCTCCGATAACTAGACCACCAATGCAATTCCCCGTGCAGATTTTATAAATTTATGCAAAATCCATATCCGATGATAGACCGAATGTCCAACGTAGCGTTTCAATTTAGAACGTTCATTAGTGACACGAATGTTTACATTTCCCTATCTCGCTCGATAGATTTTCAATAAACCTGCAGGATTCGAATAAATGAGGACATCAAATTTGTTTCAGTGTCAGTGCACCTCGTGATGAGAGAACGTGATAAGGTTGTGGTAATTCAATACTTGTGACTGTAAGCAATATTGAGATATTTGTATACGATATTAGGAAAATAAAATGTTGAAAATAACTCAATGTTGAAATCAGGTACAATATATTCTGATATTTCATAATTGTAGGTTATCATAACAGATTCGAAATTTATTTCAAATGCATTCAACTATAGTTTCCGAGTGGAAATAGGAGATCTACTTTCCTTCCTGTGGAAAATACTCAGGCAATTCAAACCATACTTGAAAAATGAGAAATTAAACTTTCTATGTTTCTCACCACTTTTATTTGCAATTATCGTTACTGCAGTTTATTCATATATAGACATTTTCAAACTGATACAGGATGAAACTTCAGTAACGATAGTTACAAATTGAAGTGGTAAAAAACATAGAAAGTTTCATTTCTCACTTTTCATGGTGATCTCTCACCACGTAGTAAACACTACATTGATCAATCAATTGAAAATATGCTTATATTTCATGATAAATATAATGGAAATCGTAGAAATCTATATTTCCTGCCTCACGTTGGGCGCCAATTTGTTTGCTACAACTCAGGCTCTGAGAATAGGTTCTCTTTTTTCGTTGGCATTGATGTATATGAAGAATGGTACTGTCACTTCTCGACCGCCCCTAATTCTCCGAACCAGATTTGCAATCCTCCATTCAGGGCGTGTATAACTGTGACAGAAACAGCAAACCACGTTATTGATTTTCTCGATGAAAATTCAAAATCAACACTAACTCAAACCAAGTGGTTTTGCTAAGTTACATTTAAATCTCAAGTACTGTTCACAATTCAAATGCCAATGTGATTTAGTGTCTAAATTACATAACAATGATTCAAGGCCTTGAAAGTACCCACATGAATGATCACGATTTTTACCCATGCGGCGATATACCAAAACTGAATGAATAATTCATCCTCTGCGTGTGAACGACTGAAATGAGGTTACACAATACGTTTCAAAGAGGCTTACCTGGATGTATTCATATTCAATAGTCCTCAAATAAGGCTACACGATGAAAACGTATCATTATGCAAACGCATAATGTGCACACAACAAGTTTTATGTGGTATGATTCAACAAAATATTATTATATAACTTCCAACACTGTGAACAAATTTATTCGGTGAGTAGAAAGATGATGACTTTGTGAGTACGTGCATTGGCTGCTGATATTCAAGCCTCCAACTGGAAAAAAAATGAGTGTGCTGATTGTCAGCAGAGCAAAATAGGACTCGTGGTATTTTTCCATAGATTGTTGATGTAAAATAGGAAAATAGTTGAGAACAATATTGATGACTAGGGAACACTAGCACTGGAGAGCAATATATCCGTGAATGGAAATCACGGACAAAGATGATATGGTATGAGTATTTTTCTGGGCCTTAGTTTTGTTCCTTTCCATTGATCATTTTTGTTTATATGTTAGGTTAGGTCCCAAGTGAGTGGGTCTATTCGACCTCCCACTTCAACTCGCAAAGGTTTCTTGTGGGTCACACCTATTCACACTCGACCAAATAAACCCAGCTTCTTAACGAAGCTGATTAGTTTGTACGGTAAGTGGTCTTTTAGATCAGATGGTAAGAACGGCTTTGCCAAACTCTAAAAACCGGATTCGGTCCCCAGCGGGGCAGGCACAAAGTATGTTCTTTGCTGTTTCATCATTTCCCAAACAGAGGCGACACACACTGTCTTTCGACAGTCCGAGTCTCTGCATATGATGATTCAAATGACAGTTACCTGTAAGAATACCTGTTAGACATCGTAGTTCACCCCTGTTTATATATTATATTAGATTTGAACATATTCTCTCTCTATATCATATTAAAGGCCTTTGCTTTTATATTCATAATCATATTTGATGGATAATTTTCAGAAAACATACGAATGAAATGCGTTTGGAAAAGCAGAAAAATTGATACATCGGATAGAAGCATCAGACCTCGCAGAAAAATTCTTTTCCCACTTTCTTTGATAGTCGACAACAAGTTTTGATAAGATTTTCCATACAAGGTCACATTGAATCAATAAAAAAAAAACAAACTGTAACAAACAGGGTATTTCAAGTAGAGAATTTGACGGCTAATTCCGCCATGGAGACATTTATTGAGAATAATCATTCATACATTTTGAGAATAATCTTTCATAAAGTGAAGTAATGATTAAGAAAGTGTCTAAGAAAAACATCTCAATACAACCTTTCATCTACTGAAAGCACAAAACATTTCAATGAATTATAATAGCTGTCGCCACTTTCTGGACTACATGCCAAATTTGTTTTCATTCTTGCATTTCGCTTCGATGAAAAATACGCCATTGTCATATTTCTGACGGGAAATAATATTTTCTGCATACGTTTCGGGATGAAATGTGGCTGGCCTTGATCTTTTCTATGACAGGTTCTCTAATAGTTTTCCTTCAACGGATGTGAACTGATGAGGGATGTTCTTTTCGTGTTTTTTTGCTGATGACAGTTTGAGATTGGGAAAAATACTAGGTTGAGAAGAAGTAGCACAATGAATTGGAAAAATCGCAGTGAACTATGCAATTCTTTGAATTTATTGCACAACGCACTTTTGTTGAGGTTCCATTATTTTGTTGAATTTACGGTTTGATACAGTTATTGGGATCCGATAAATGTCAAATTGATTAGAGACACTGGAGCAATATTATATGCGTTGAAATGAACCCAATTTTTCTCACTGTAACATTGGATCAAGTGTAAAAGTTCCTGAATTCTACAACTCCTCATGCTGTTAACAAACTCACCAATCGTCTTCGAGTGCTGACATCACCTGAAGATGATTGTGAATACTAACAATCGAAACGTCGTGAAGTAACTTGGCTTGGAATTTTTTTAGTTTTTATTTTATTTTGAATTTTTCGCTTGATTTTTTTGTGATTTCATCTCATGGTTTTTTTTGCCTAATATAATAGTTATTCCCAGCTATTCATTTTAATTTTCAATTTTATTGGTTTTTTCAGATATTTCAAATCATTTTATAACATAGTAGGCAATAGAAGTCCGAACTAATGGAATTAACCATTCTATTATATTCTATGATTTTGTAGGAAAAAAAAAGTAAAGTGGTTGAAGTGTGCTTTGCACTTTTTCTCGCTACCTCGTTAAATATTATCCTAAATGATCAAACTTGGAATCCTCATCCCTAGAACAATTCACTATTCACAATTTCAAGGGCCACCGTTAGGCCCTTGAAATTGTGAACCTTCCACGAAATCGTCAATGAAAAATAAATGAATTGAATCCGGAGTAGGAAATTCAAATTCAAATGTCAGCCGAACATTATTCACGTATATTCTCGAGCTCTGCGAAAGCTCATTATTTTGAATATCTGCAATTGATGTTCGATCGTTAACTTTGTGTTAAATCACCGCAGCTTTCATTCACCGTGGGGAAGTTTTCAGCTCTCGGTTTTTTCATGTATTGATGTAACTTCCAAGTATTCTTCGCATTTCTTTTTCAATATGTTTTTATGGCTGGAGTAGGATATAATTTAAACTTTTCTGAAAAGTTTTTTGAGAGAAATACGTTTTCATATTTGGAAGCTTTCTCTTAGCTCTCAAACAAAACTAGTTAATAGGGAAAATGAAGGGCTGATGAGTTCAAAGCCGTCATGCCGTCACATAAGTTATTCCTTCATTTCACTTCTGAAAATTGTTCAACAGTAATATTGAAAAATACGCATTTCTACAAAAGAAACTTTCGAAAACTGTTAGCAAATCGTTCCATTAGATATTCCAATTAGGTATTGATTTGAAAAAATACTTTTCCATTAGGTAATCAACATTCTTTTGTTTTCATAATTTTATGGGAAATTGGCAAGAGAGTCTGATAACTTTATGTAATTATTATTTGACAGTCCGTCTCTTGGAGTTTATGCAAAATTATCTACCGATTCCGTACTATACAGGGTATAACTGAATAAATGTAAAACATTCAAGGAGGTGCTTCCTCATATAAAGAAATTTCATTGGAGCATCCCTTGTTAAGATACCCCCTTAAAGGGGGTACATAAAATTTGTATAACATTTTTTTTCACAAGCACTAAAAAAATTACAATATTGAAATCAACCTGACGTTTTGTACTACCAAAAAGACACTTAGACAGAAATTTATTTGGTTTACCCCATGGTTGTAAGGGGTGGAAAAAGCAACCTCTAAAATTTATTTCCAATGTAAATTTTTGTCTTATCATTTGTTTACCATTTAAAAATTTATTTCCGATAGCCTGTTTTATTCTAAACAAAAAATGTCTCTTGGGTTTTTTGCCCAAAATAAACCAGTTCGCAGCAAAACATTATTTTAGGAACAACTACAGAGATACATCGTCATAAATGCGAAAATACGAAACTAATCTATCTAGTAGGTTGGTATTAGGGATAGTGACAATCAAATTGGTATGATGCTGTCAGTTTGTGAATTTTCGAAATTGAATTAATACTAATTGTGTGTTGTTGTTCTGTTCTTAATTTGTTACTTTAATAATTCACTTATTATTAAAATGGCATACACAAATGAGAAAATGGCTGATATGCATTACGTTTACGGTCTGTCGCAGGGGAACGGGTTAGAAGCTTCTAGAAGATATGCTGAAATGTATCCTCAACGGCAGCATCCTTCACATATAATATTTGCTCGACTTCGTCAACGATTACGAGAATATGGTTCATTCGACAAAAGAACGCAGGATTGTGGTCGCCATCGAGAAGTACGAACACCACAGCTTGAGGAAGCAGTACTTAATTTGATTGAAGAACAACCTTCTACCAGTACTAGAAAGATTGTTTTCCAGCTAAATGTTGATCATCTGACGCTATTTCGAATTTTGAAGAAACAACTTTCAGTTCAGATTGCAAGATTTCTATCCTAATGCCGTAGCGACTTTCCCATATGAAAACATCGGTACCTGACGATACATTGGTTTCAGACATACATGACATTTTTGCCTGCAGTTTGGACGATTCATCGTTTGAACACAGAGGAGATTGTTTTCACTTTTGACACAGATTCTGCTTTTGCTGTTCAAGAATTTGAGGCGAAGCATATTCAAGACATATTTTGCTCATTAGAAGGTGATAGGCAGCTCCATGCTTACCAGGATCACCTAGCCTCCCAGGTTTGTGATCAGGAGTTGGAGAACTCAGAAGCTCTTGCTCAGTGAGGAAAATTGGGGTCGCTAACTCGACGTCCATCTCCTTTATAGAGTTAACGTCAGACCCCATAGTCACTTTATGATCCATAAAGTGACAATGAGATCTGACCCTGAGTCTATACTCACTTTATGATCCATAAAGTGACTAGATGATTGCTCAGACGTGATCCAGACGTGGTCCAGCTATCCTGAGGAAAACTTCGGAAGGAACCAGCTACTAGATGATTCGATTATTCTTTCGCCCCTATACCCAGTTTCGACGATCGATTCGCATGTTAGAATCGCTGCGGACCTCCATCAGGGTTTCCCCTCGTCCTGACTAGACATAGTTCACCATAATTCGGGTTCCAGCGCGTGCATGTTGCGGTTTTGCAAACTGTTCAGTGAAAATATCACAACTTTCATCAAGTATCGGTCCATTCCATCAGATAATGATGCAAAGAGGAAATTGAAAGGAATTCAAAACGTCAGTTGTTTCATTCATTCAATCAATCATTTTACAACGTTTCATGCCTGTGTATCGAAAAATGTGTCGCATTAGGGTGGTGTGTTTGTTTGTCGAAATCATAAACAATAACTCATCACAGAAAGAATGCCAATAAAATGCGATATTTTTTTTAATATTACCAATTTGAAGTGATGGATGAACTGAAATTGCTCATAGGAAATATGAACGACGTCATTTCAATAAATTGAATATATGGCGTCGAAATAGTTTTCGTGTCCATTTCAACTTCGACAAATATATTTTGTCCATTTTGAAAGATTTCAGTCGATCCGACACAAACGTGAATGAATTAACCCCACACTTAGGTTTCGAATTCAAAGCAATCTTAACTATTATTTGGTCTCCGGCTTACATTACCTATCAGATTTTTTACTGTAGAAGAACTAAACAAAAGTTTATCTTCTCTTGATATTTTCTTACTTGATCAGTATGTTTATTACGATTCTCCAGTCTCCTTTATTTGAAGTTCGAAAAGTAGCAACTTAATTTTGAGTTACAAGGAGTTGAACTCACAAGGATTTGGGTTACAAAGAGCCACATCATACAGTTTAGAGGTGAGTAGAGACTCAAAACTTGGTGTGCAAGTTGTCGAAAAATTATTCTCTTCTGGAAATACTTCAGTTTTCTGGAAAATTTTTCTGTTGAAATCTGTTTTACCGCTTGTGCGAGTTGAAGACTAACCAGGTCTTACCTTTCAACTTGTGGTTCCTAACACGGGTTGGACGATAGGAAGTGAAAATCGATCGTCCAGCCTTGCGGTTCGACTCACCGATTCACACAGCGGTCGATCGAGTGTGTCGAGCAAACCACCCACGTCAATCCACCAGGCTACCGTCCTACTTCGAATATTGAAGTTGATAATTGAACTGACAGTTGATTCTGAAATATATAGCTCCCAATGAAAAAAAAAGAATGAAAATGTGAATTACCATTCTTGTTTTTCATCACTAAATAACATACTGAGAGTAGTTCGGGCCTCTTTTTTCGTCACACTAATTTGTATACACCTTAGTGAAGTAGTTGGTAGAACACAAATTTCAAAAATATTTGATATCGAATTAAATCACAACAGGAAGTCCTTTTCACTGATTTTTCAGATTGCTTCTTGTTGAGAATTTTCATCGTATATCTCTTAATTTTTTAACAGTTCGATCATCTTCAAGAGTTGATTCATGAAGCAGTTGAATTGAGTCGTGTGAAATTAACAAGAATGCTGTATTCCTGAGAAAACATGGAGAAGAAATCTACCAAAGGATTTGTTCAAAAACAATTTTCTATAACTACAAAAAATTGAAGAGTGAAGCAACTGGCAAAAAAATGCAAATATTTCATACAACAGAACATACATGAAATGAAAAAATGCGAGCAATTCAGCGGACCAATTCACTCAGGCGTTCCACAGGCGATTTCAATAAACCTTTGGGGCAGTAGGAAGGATAAAATGGTGGTTCATACCAAGTGAAGTTTGTTAAATATTGCTGAAAAAAATAATGTCAACAGAACTAAGTTGGCACTGTGCTATCAGCTGAGCTCTACAATTGACTCATTAGACGACATAAACAATGAACGTGAATATCGAATGGGGAGGAAATTTTTATTTCAAGTATAATTTTCCCAATATATTATTCTAATTACTTGATATTCAAGTCGAGAACTCAACTAAATCACAAATGCCCATATATGTTTTAGACGAGGATGGTATCATTCTTCAGATAACTTATTCTGAGTCTGGAATCCTTCATGGAAGTTATTTGAGTAAGAGAATTCGAATAGCTTGAAGGAAGAAATTCTAGAAATAAAAAGAATGAAAAAAAAACATAGACGATGAAATCAAAGGCGAAGTTGAGGAAGAATTCAGCAAGATGAAGGAAACAATTAACAATTTGCAAAACCAAATCGTTAATTCTGCCCGCACCACAGGAACTGTTACCGAAAATTCAATTCCAGAACTGAGTTTTAACATTGAAGAACTTCAAAAGGCAAGGAAAGATGTCAAAGTAAGTTCTTAACCAGGAAAACTCTCCATGAAGCCGCCCCAGTTCGATGGGAAAACTCATTGGGTGAATTACCGCCGACAATTCGAAGCTGCGGCCAGAGCGAATGGATGGAATGCAGGAGAAACGCGGTAGCGTTAACATTGATGCCGTTGCGCGGAGAAGCAACAAATATTTTGCAAACTCTCACGACCCAAGAACAGAAAGACTATGACCAACTTAAAAAGCTACGGTATGGGCAGGCTGAAGAACCACGGTCAGAAATCAGGAATTTGAAGCCGACATAGCTCGATTGGTTCGTCTGGCATATCCTGCCATGCCGGAAAATGTGAAGGTGCGGTTAGCAGTTCAGGCATTCTTGGACGCGACCAAGAAACGAGGCAGGCCTTGACACTAGCTCATCCCAAACATCTCGTGGATGCACTTGCAAGCGCCCTGGAGTTTGAGGCTGCAAAACAATCCTGCAAGAGCCAGAGCAAAGTTCGAACTATCGAAGAAGATAAATGACCTCGTCTACCGAATCCATAAGCCACCTCGAGGAAAGCCTAGGGTCATCCATTTTAATAGATTGGCTCCTTATGCTGAAAATCACTACCAAGTTCGAGCCCTCAGACCACCAGAGGATGAAATGACGTTCCAGAAGTTCATGACTTTATACTCTAACGGACAGAAGGTCGTACATGAGGTAACTTAAAAAAAGCCACGAGACCTTTTCAAGGTTTCAGTTGTTACGTACTAGCTCACTGCATGACAGAAGATTTCCAAATGTCCAGTGGTATCGCTGTGGTATTCAATTAGAAATTTGGTCAGTTCCAAACATTACGAGAACAGAATCCAGAAGTCGTAGGAGTGCTACAGTTGAAGAAGGGTCAGAATGACATTTTCTACTTGGTGACCAACAAGCATTCTCGAAACAAACCGTCCTAAGAAGATGTCTGGAGGAGTCTAACCAGACTGAGGGACACGGTGTTCGACCAGAATCCTGTGGACTTGGCAATCCCGAAATTAGCCTCTGGGCTTGACAAGCTGTAGGTATTGGAGAATTGTGAGAAGCATGTTGAAAACGCTATTCAGATCCAGTGGCATCAAGATTTTGGTGTGCAGTAACCATCTTCCACGACCAAGCATGAAGACTATGTAGTTTTACTATCGAACTTCACAGTGCAGGTATGGGGAGTCCTGCAGGTATCGACACACGCCAAGGGTGACATTTCGGAGCGAAACGTCTTCAAGAAGGGGGCAATGTAACGCCCCCGACCGATATGTCGGTCAGTGAACAAACACATGACATCAACGAGAAAGAATGCAGTCGGTAATCGCCGGTAAAATTCTACTACCGAACTACAGAATTCTAGAAAAGACCGTCATCGACCCAAGAGGGCAGTTCAGGAAGTGAATCGAGCGGCTAAACAAGAAATTCAATTAGTGGAAACGAATTAAGCGTTAGTTGGTAAGTGTTGTAATACATGAATTATTTTGTGATTAGTGAAATATTGTTGGAAAAAAATTTGTTCAGGACAGTTAATTTATTAATTTGTTGAAATTTAAATATTGAAATACACGAAAACAAAACCTAAATAGAGATGGAGAAGTAGAAACCCAAAACCTTTCTTTTCCAAAAATGTATCGATCCTGAGAATATACCCTTTTCAATTTCGTTTGTTTACTATAACACAGTACAATATTATAGATAATTGTTACTGTCAAGCTGGAGGTATTGCTGTTTATGTTGGGAACAGAAAATTTTTTGGCCCAGTCATTAATGTTGAAATTGTTCGTGATTGTGAAGAATTAGGCAATTATCAATTTACTTTGAAAGTGAAAATAGTTGATCCATATTTTTTTTTTGGAAACTCTGAAATTGAAAGAGGGAACTTATGAAAAATATAGTTGGTAATATTGAATCAACTGCGTTTGCATTCCCTTGGATCATTGTCTTGAATCCCCATTAACAATTAAGTGGAGCTCTTGGATGATCCCAAAACCACTCCATAAGGCACACAATGATGAATATGGAAGCAAACTCCGCCTTAATAAATACGTAAACTCCATGTCAGTGCCTATTACATCATCTCATTGTTGGAAGTACACAACATATACTATACACGCCATCGTTGCAGTTTAAATTATACATGAATTAATTTTGGCTTCCCGCCTCTTAGCATTCATATGTATATCACACTGCTACATCAACTATTCTGGCACCTATGTTGTGCGGGGATAACCTTTTGTAGTGAACAAAAGCGGGCTCGAATCGAGGGCAATCGAGATGTGCCCATTGAGTCAGGAGAATTGATAGAGATACCGCGAAGGGGTAGTTGATACGCTGTCTGTTTCTGAAATATGTATGGAAATCGGAAATACGCCAAGGTTGTGTTATTGTATTCGTACGTACGAGTTTGTTTGATATCGGGATATGGGCTGTTGGGAAATTAACAATCCTATCCGAATCACCGACAGCAGAATATACCTTTCAAAGCAGATTCTATTGTATAGATAGACTTCATTATTTCCACAGGAAATTGCAGAACAACTGTTCTGAATTGTTTGAACTAATAACGTTTATCTTGCAACAGGGATTTCCAAACTTTGACAATTGATAACGCCAACTCGTTGGAGCAAAATCAAATCAAACTTTATTCATTCGTTCATTCCATAATGGTCATTTTTATAATCTATATTGTTGTTACAGAGTATATCTGTGAAATTAGTTTAAGATTGTTGTTCGGACAACGTACCGCGCGATTCACCCATTTTACAGTCGCCATAATTGTCCTACCGAGAGGATTATTCGAAATGTGGCGGATGAATACGAGTCCACTGCTTCAATAAACCATCTTCCAACACCCATACGTCGACGGAACGCAAGATTGCCTTGCAGGAGAATTCGAGACAATCGATTTCGCGTCGTTCGGCTCTTCGCAGACCACCACTTGCCGAATTTCGCCTCGTGCTGGAGCAGTTGGCAACTGGCCCTAATTTTCATCGAAACATCATTTTCAGCGATGAAACCCATATATGGATAAATGTGTACGTGAGCAAACAAAATAGTCGATACAAATCCATATGAGATCCAAGACCGTATGTATCCAGGAAAAGTCACTCTTTGGTGTGGATTTTGAGTTGGTGTCATCATCGGTCCATATTTCTTTGAGAACGATGTTGACCAGGCCATAACCGTCATCGACGAGCACTATCTGGACACCAACAACATGTGATTTCTTTAAGACGGCGCTACGTGCCACACAGCTCATGCTACGCTGGATATTCTGCACGGGCGATTTGAGGGCATGTCATCGCACGTATAGGTGATGTGAACTGGCCACCGAAATCGTGCGATTTGATCCCGTTAGATTTTTCTTGTGAGGTTTTTTGAGTAGTAGTAAAGGAACAGATTCATATAAGACCAGTATATTTTCAGTTACCCAACAGAGTATTGTATACAGATAGGGTGAGGAAAATCTTCCGAACAACTTTAAATCTTTTACTTTCTCAACAATGATATTGAAAATTTTGAAGAAACATGTGACCCATTATACATCCTCCCGAGGAATTGTCCTCCTAGGTCATCGTCCATCCTGTCCTTTCCAGGAAGGTGGACAGGTCACTAGAGACATCTTCTATATATTGGCAGGTGTAGATCAAGACTCGCCGAACACACACCCTCTTTGGCAACCTTGAGGTGTCTCACGGTTGCAAAGGTTTTGGAAGGTGCAGCGACATTACTGTCATTGCGCGGCTTCTTCAACCTTCTGGGGTTCCCTCCGTGGAAGTACAATGGGATATGTAGACCTACTCATCAAACATTAAAGATCAACTCGTCAGATTGAATGGTGTCACATCTTCATTAAGGTTAATTTGAAGAATACCAGAGAAGTTTAAATGGTGAACCAATTGAGTTGATGAGTGACATAACCTGAGGAATATCCATGATGAATAGTTCAACTTTGACTTTCCTTATTCAGAATCATATATTATTGTTGTAAAAAGTATAAGCTATTGAAAATCATTAATTCAGTCTTCAATGAAATCGATTAACAAGTTTATTGGTTCAATCATGTTCTTTCAGGGTCGAACAGATAGGAACGAAACTTTTTCATTATTTTCCTGGAAGTTAAACAGAAGCGCAAAAGTAGCTCGGAAGAAACTGACGACTAACCCCACTCAAAACTTTATTTATATTTCATTCCACCGGGAGAGCGATTCCGATCAGAAAATGGAAAATTTATCAATCAGAAAGGGTCTTCTGACGAGTATTTACTTAAAATATTGGACATGAGCTTTCGATACTCTGATATATTGGGCTGTATACACAAGTGTTCCGAATTGATCTTCACCATGCCATCGCAAAACTAATAATTTTTTTGGAAAATAATGCCAATCATCAGATAAACAAAATGGAATGTATATTTGAATTAACAAAACAGATCAGAAACCTGTTTATCAAATGCAGCTGAACAGTTAAGTAATTCATCATCAGACATGCAACACCACTTCCGACGCGCCATTCAGCAACCAAGTTAGTGTCATCCAGCTCTTCTTCAGAACGGACTGAAAATAATTTTACCTATTCTCACAAAATTGTATAGAGCTAGTCTGGCGTGGAACTATATACTACCCAGTTGGTTGGCAGCAAGGGTGGTATATATACCTAAAGTGGGCCGGAGAGACCCACACCCCAAATCGGTACGACCAATCAGCTTTACATCCTTCCTGCGGAAAGAACTTGAGAGGAGGGTAGCATTATATTCATCCCCCCTGAATAACCACCAGTATGCTTATCAAACCGGCAAATCGACAGATTCAGCATTAAACAACCTCGTTGAGAAAATCTCCCAATCATTTGACAACAAGGAGATTGCGGATGCTGTATTTCTTGATATTGTAGGAGCATTTGACAATACACTACCTGAATCTATAGGATTGTCTCTGGCTAGAAAGGGTATAGAATCGACCATAACTGGCTGGATGTATACCATGCTAGTAAACAGAACTGCAACTACGACTCTTCAGGACCACCAGGGTGGGGTACTATCTCCCAATCTGTAGTCGCTCCTGGTGGATAGTCTGCTTGATGCCCTCGACAGACGAAAAGTTGATCTGCAAGCTTATGCAGATGAACTTGTCATCCTGGCAAGGTCCACGTCGGGAAGGGTTGCTTGTAATATCCTCCAAAGCGTTGGACGTTGTTCACAGTTGGTGCCTGAGGGAGCAGATGTCTGTCAACCCCAGCAAAACTGTGTTAATCCCCTTCGATGGTGTGGTCATTCCATTTGGAACGGAGGTGATATATCTTGGCATTGTCCTTGATAGAAGACTCACCTGGAACGCTCACTTGGAAAAAGTTTAACACAAAGCTGGACTGTCTCTATGGACATGTCGAAGGATTTGTGGTAATTTATGCACATTGCCAATTGCACAAATCAATTCAATGCAGAGTGCAACAGACTGTTGGTTGACATTGGAAGTCACAGCATTCTGGAAATGATCTCTGACTTTATGCCTAAAGTACTATTTCCGAGTAGAGAGGACTGGATCCTGTGGGAGGAGGAAATATTAAGAGCAGATAGTTGTTGGTTCACAGATGGATCAAAAACACCTTCCGATTCTGGTGCAGATGTTTTCAGTCGCAGACTCAGAACAGAGTTATATACCTGCCTAGGAACTTATGCGACTGTATTTCAAGCGGAAATTTACGCTATTGAGTTGTGTGCGGAGAAATTGGATGAATCCAACCTCACTCACAAGTCAATAAAATATTCTCGGACAGTCAAGCTGCGTTGGAAGCGCTTGGCTCCCACCGAGCAACGTCTAAATTGGTAGCAAACTGCCAAAAAAGACTCTCCTCGATAGGAAGACTAAACAGGTTGTCTCTGGTCTGGATTCCTGGCCATACTGGCCTGGAAGGCAATGAAGCTGCTGACTTGCAAAGGAGGGTGCTGCAAGCGGCTTCATTGGACCAGAACTTGTCATTGGCATGGCTTTGTGCTTTGCCAAACAAACACTTAACACCTGAATGGAAAAAAGGAGTTATGGACTTCTGGCAGAATCTTTCTGGATTGGCTCACTCCAAGGCGTTTATTGACCCTTCAAAGCTTGATTCCAAACAGTTGTTGGACTACAGTAGGGATGAACTACGATGTCCAACAGGCCTTCTTACAGGTCACTGTCATTTGAATCATCACATTCAGAGACTTGGACTGTGGAAGGACAGTGTGTGTCGCCTCTGTCTGGAAAATGATGAAACTGCAGAGCATATACTTTGTACCTGCCCGGCAGGGGACCGAATCAGGTTCTTTGAGTTTGGCAGATCCGTACTCCCACCATCTGATCTGAAAGACCACTCACCATACAAACTAATCGGCTTCGTTAAGAAGCTGGGTTTATTTGGCCGAGTGTGAATAGGTGTAAGCCACAATAAACCCTTATGGGTTACGGTGGAGGGTCGAATAGACCCACTCACTTTAGACCTTCGTTATAATGCAGGAAGTGCATTGTAACGAAGATAATAACTTTCAAATATTAGGCTAAGTTTGAAAACTTTAGAGCGTGAAAACTTGAACTTCGATTGTAATAACTATGACCAAAGACTACGTTCAAAAGTAAACCGATAAGAATTTTATATAACAATACGTATATGTGTGTTTGGATAGGTTTCCGCGATAAGCAATTTGAGTTTCTGAAGTTCGATTTGAACCATGTCTTGAATTTTGTGTTTCAAGTTTTGTCTTAGCAACCATATTCACGAATTTGCAAATATGGCTATAGTATATTAAAGAAGAAAGTATTGCAAATCATGAAATTATGGAACAACATAAATTAATTGGCGCTCGGGGGCGACTTTGTTGATTCCAGTGACGCATTCGATTTTTCAGCTGCAGAAAAACCCGGAGAAACTTCCAGCACCACATCATCTGAAGATCTTGATTTGCCAATGTTATCTCTTTCGTAAAACGAAATGAAGGGTATCTCTAGAGGCTCCAATAAATTCAAGACATCGCCAGAACACTAATACCAGAACAATAATATAATAGTCTGCTAGATTGAAGTGTTCATCTATTTCGAAACTTCGTAAGAGTTTGCTGCTTCCGTCAGAGGTTGAGTCATGTTTGAAGATCATCAGTGTTATTATTAGGTTGGCTGGTGCCTCAGCTATACTTGTTTTCTTATAACAGTCAGCCAGTTTGGCGTATGTTTGGCACTACAGTTGATCATCACCCGTTGAAAGTTCCATTTTCAGATGATTCAACAATAAGCTTTGCACGGACTGGTTATTAGTTGTATTAGGAAACGCTAGTTGAAGTTCCAGAAAATCACATTCGTTTTTGCTACCTCTTGCACATTTACTACGAAGTAAACAAGCGAGGATTTTTCCAGCAAAAAATCTACAAACACAAGACGAGATAGACTGTATGGAATCATTCAATTCAGAGCGGTCAGGTGTATTGATTCTGCAATTTTTTTGCTCACGAAGATTATTCAACAAGAACCCCAAGAATTCGGAGCAATCCTCTTGTTGTCCTATCTAGTGGACTTCAAAGACTCCAAGAAATCGGTTCGTAGGAGAGATGATATATTCTAACGAAACTGCAATTGCATGAACAATTGTTTGAGTTTGGTTAAGGAAACATTCTCGTTCTCGTTCATCGTTAAAACCTCTTTCTTGAAATTCTTCGTCATGAACAACACTTGTGAAATGCTATTCATGTAGCAGGTGTTTCCGAAATTATCTGATCTAGTTTTCTTCGCAAGATTTTCAGAACAACTGTCTATTGATTCGTAAGGAAGAATATGTTTCACAGAATCTGTATCAGAACCATTTCTCAAGCTATAATTGATCCTTCGAAGTGATGAAGGGTTCCGTAGAGAAATCGATTCGGCTCTTGCTTCATGAAGCTCTTCCACTGAAAGGTAACCAGAACCGCGAGGACTGCAGCTCATATAAGGGGGGAAAGAATGACCTAAGTCCATTGACCGCACTGAAAAAGAAGAATGTGGATCAATCACTTGCGAATTAACCTTGATAGGAGACTGATGAATATACACATATCCCGGCTTGTTTCGAAGAGATTTTAGTTTCGTACTGAAATGGGGGGTAATGCATGATCTCATCAAAATATTATGTGAAGGAGGAATAATTCCAAGGACCGATGCAGCATTCCCACGTTCAATAGCAATTCTAATTCTTTATATCAAAAAAGAGGTAGAACGGTAACCTTTCGTTGCTTGGCCTATTCTCCTTTCGAGTTCATGTACGAATAACAGAGACTCCAAAAGTTTCAACCGCTACTGGATGGAACAGATAGTTGTTACCAAGATTTTGGTATTTTTTTTGTTTCAATTTTTCGCCAGACAATGCTGCATTTCCAGCAGACTTCAAACTTTCGGCTAGATGGGAAGCCGCGACCGTGTCAACGCAAGTGAAGTCCCATACCATACACTTGTCACAACCTGCCTACTTTTCAGGTTTTATGATGACGGGATCAAGTAGAAGGGTAGAACGATAGTGAGGGAAAGGATAAGGTTTCCAGTAGGGACGCAGTATGTGACTTACAAAGGTGTGGTGTAAAACATGCGCAATCTTTGTGAAGCATCCTATTTGTTGAGACAGTTGTGACGTTATTCAATTTTAACACCTTCGGGAAATATTTTGCAGAGTTTTTTCGATAGGAATGGTTTCGGTTTTTTTCAAGCGTATTGTGTGATTTGTTTCAAGATGGTGAAGAGGGATGGATCTGATTCACGGACTGAGCTACTCGTGTTCATAGTCTCTGTAGGATATACTTCTGTTGGTCTGGCTGATGTAAGTTCTGGAGTAGGTGGAATATGATATTTCGTATATGCCCCGTACCTAATTGAGTATCGTGTCATCAGGAGTTTCGAAAAATGTGGAGATTTGATTGTTGTCTATGAATATGGCTCTTATATAGCGCATCTTTAAAATTTCACCTGCTTTATCAGTAACTTCATGAATATAAGGAACAAAAGCGTTTGCATGGCCAGTTTGGTCATCGAGCAGTTTGGAGTGTGTATTACAGCTTTGCTGAAGTTGTATGTATCTTTGGATTTGTTTGCCGGGATAACCATTTTGGCCAAGGGCGGATTTGAGTTTGTCTAGTTCTTTGGATTCATTGTGGTTGCCAGCAAATCTGTTAGATCTATGCATGAGAAAATTCAAAACAGAATTACACTGAAAAGGATAATGATGGGTCTTAATATTGAGGTAGCGGTTGGTATGAGTTGATTTTTGATAAACATTGTGGGAAAAGGAATTGTTGGATTTTGTAATGGGGACCTCTAGGAATGGAAGTGAATAATGATTTTTGTATCGATTGTATAGACGTTCCCTCCGGTTCGTAAAATGGCCACAAAGCCAAAACTTGGAACAACACAAAACTCAAGACGAGGTTCAGCCTGAACTGGAATTGCTGACCGCGGAAACCTATCCAAACACACATATACGTGTATAGATACATATCGTTTTATAAAAAGCCGGTTCACTTTCGGCTTGGTTATTAATTGTCAAAGTTCAAGTTTTCAGAAGAAAAACGGATCAAATCCGTTATGGTGATTTCGAAGAATGTTATCTTGTGATCAACTTTCATAACTGAATGATACTCGGATTCATAGAATATTTTTCTTCCATTGAATTGCATGCTGTAGAACCCAAGCACTTTGCAATTGTTATGTGATATCAAAAATGAAACAACTTCAATTTGTCACAGATGTCGGAAACGTGTTTCCAGATTTTGTGGGGAGCTCAATATTTTGAATGAATTATCTCAATTAATTCAGGAAGCGCACCTTTTTAGTGCTTGACAAAGTTTATAGCGCCATATGTTGTAGTAATCAGTTTTCCTTTCGGTTTTACATTTTCGTTATATTAATTGAGAATAACTTCTACAATTGTTTCTGCCGTTTACGATAATCCTGAAGGAAAAGATGGAGTTATGTGTACTGGAAAATGAAAAAAAATTCTTCGTTACTGGGGGAATGGTAAATGAGAAGCAACCTCTAGATGAGGTTTTCTTCATCTCTTAACGCCATTTTGTATGGTAAAATCCGGGCCGAAAAGAGTATAGCAGTTCTGTTGATTAGGGAAAGTGTTTGTACAAAATTATCCTACAACAGAGTTCCCAGTTTTATCTTTTATTTTATTTGTTCCATCAAATCCGAATAGTTTGCCTTTTCTGATGATCACAGAAAGTCGTTTCTGTCCACTAGTTTTTTGATACCATTGAAAAAAAATCATCTATCGAATCCTCTCTTTCCGTATACATTGTATTCGAAAAATTAATACCATTTTATTAGAATATATACTTTTGATGCTAAAAACTCCACCGAATGTTGACCAATGCAGGTAGTATGTTGGAATTGGCCGATACTTGATGAAAATCCATAACATATCCAAAAAACACTTTATAATGAAATTTTCACTTGACAGTTTTACAAAAACGCAACACGTGTTTCGCCATAAAATGCCTTCTTCGGGCGTGTCTTTACGCAAGTTGGTTACTTCATAATTTTTTTTCCTCCTAATGTAATGAAAATTAATGACTTGCAGAATGATTTAAATTCTATACGTATTCGTAGGAATTTCATGATTTTTGTCAACAAAAAATGTTTTTTTCAGGAATGCCACATCGCTGGAGTAACATTTTTAGAATTCACTTCAGCATAACATTCAAGTGGAAAAGATTATTTGAGGCAGCACTAGCTCATTTTGAAATTTCATACAAAATTGTGTATAATAGATAAATATTGTTTTCGTTTTCAAAAATTGTGTCAACTTGAAAATAATATTAACCGTTGTCAAACATTCAATTTGAACAACTCTCATATACCCTTCAGCTTTTTGTCGTCTTTATTCTCCTCATCTGTCCAACAGAAATCAAAATAAGTCTAAAGAGATACATGCTTATGTATCTCGAGAAAATACATTTTCAAAATATTCATCTCTTCCAATGTACCTATGCATAGGTCCTGGTGAAGACCTACTGGGAAACAACTAATTTTCCGGTTGGCGTACTACCTCGTTGTCCTGCTGCTGAATGAACTAGAAACATCCGCAAGGCTAAACCCTGCGAGGTATCTTACTTGAATGTTTGGCAGATTTAATTCAATGTTCGTCGTGGTATCAACCGGGAAAGTGTTTGATTTTCGAAATGAATTCACCAGAACCTACTGTGTGAGTATGTTGGGGAAGATAAATACTTTGAGATTCCGTCCCAGGATATTCATTTTCTCATACATGTGTTCGAGTGTCCTAGGATTGTTTGTATAAATAATGAATAATAGAGCTCCAAGTACTGTTCTCCATAGGTAACGATTTTCGGGAGGAATCATTACGTCACCAATTTCCACTACTTGGTTACTATCTATCTAAATAGCTTTCCAATGCTATTCTACGTAGGACTGAATGCTAAATTTATTTTTCATATAAATGATTCGTTAACAATAATGTATACTTTATGATCCTTTCAGGTTCTGGTGTAGGTGTTTTGTCACAGATCCAGGACAGAGATATCAACCTGTCTAGAAACCAAAGCGTCTATATTTCAAGCGGAAATTTACGCAAATCAATAAAAATATTCTTGGACCGAGCAACCTCTAAATTGGTAGCAAATTATCAAAAACGCTTTTCCTCGATAGGAAAACTTACCAGATTGTATCTGGTCTGGATTCCTGGCCATATTGGCTTGGAAAGCAACAAGGCTGCTGAATACCTCCAAACTAGGCATCGCTTTAGGCTTTGCCAAAAAAACATTGAACACCTGGATGGCAAAAAGATGTATAGACTTCTGGCAGAATCTTCCAGGATTGGCTCACTCCAAGGCGTTTATTCACCCTTCGAAGCTGGATAACAAATAGTTGTTGGACTGCAGTAGGAATGTCTAACAGGTTTTCTCACAGGTCACTGTCATTGGAATCATCATATAGAGAGACTCGGACTGTCGGAAAACAGTGTATGTCGCCTCTGTTTGGAAAATAATGAAACAGCAGAGCACATACCTTGTGCCTGCCCCGCTGGGGACCAAATCAGGTTTTCAGAGTTTGACATAGCCGTACTCTTACCATCTGTCCTGAAAGACTACTCGCCATACAAACTAATCGGATTCGCCAAGAAGCTGGATTTATTTGGTCGAGTGTGAACAGGTGTGAGTCATAATAAACCCTTGCTAGTTGCGGTGCGAGTAGATTCACTCACTTTCAACCTAACCTAACCTAACATAACTTTATGATCTCGTCTACTCACTCTACAAATTAGTCAAGCTATATTATTCATTCCGAATCTCCGAAATAAAAACCGGAAGCAAATGTCAGAGTCAGACAATTTATCCATGTTTTTCACCTCCACGGAAGTTTTTCCAAAACCAGTTGAATGCTAAACGGCGGAAACTGATGAAAATATATTGTCCAAGTCGAAACAGCTGACGCTTTCATTTACTCCCATTCTCATATCAGATATATCCGCTCAGAAGACGAACTGATACCGTTTGTTCCCAAAGAAACTGAACAGAAACTTTGCCACCATTTATTTTCGTTTCACAGTTCGACAACAATGGCCTCAGCCCCGAGGGAAGGAATTTTTAAAACGTTTTCAGCTAAACTGCGAAATAAAAAAGACCAGAACTTCTGAAATGTAAGAGTATCTCATGAATATCTGGAATAACAGAGTAGGATTGGGAAATGTCATAAATTCTGTTGTTTTCCAGGTTCATATGGAAGCGATCGCTAAGGCCGTCAGAGGTAACTCTGGAGACTCGCTTGTTTTTCATGCTTCCGGGAAACAGTCAAGGACGGGGTGATTTAAGAGCCGCCCGTCTTAAACGCCCCGTTTTTAAAAGGGGTTATATTAATGTTTTTCTGGAGGTGAAGGGGATTAAGTTAATACCGCTTAGACCGATTTATTATCTATGTCACTTCAGGAAATCGAGGCAGAGGTAATGTGCTTTTGGAAATTGGGAATCTGTCGCATACAATTCCCAGATGGGGACATCATGTCACGGTACATTGCAACTCTAGGGGAATAATTTCCTTTGACAATTCTGGGTAATGTAGTTATAGTACTATGTCACTGATGAGAATTGGATTGAGTAGAATATGCGAATTTATATATCCAATTGCGTAGTCTTTTTGAAAATATTAGGCAAACTACAGATAATCTAAGATCTTCAAACAGAACGTTTGAACATATTGCAAAGAAAATTTGGCTTTTTATTTCTCCGTTACTATATCTGCTGATTCACGGCGGATGGCACATTAGACATTTCTGATGTACCAGACACCGGATCGCTTCAAAAATTCAATGAAGAGCATATTCGGACATTTGGACATTTCTACCCAACTAAAATATTTTCAACAATGCGGTGTGGCCACTTCCATCAGAAAGTAGTAGCAACTTTGACTTTTGAAATGGAACACCCTGTATATAATATATATATGTATGTATATTCAATATTAACTTGAACGAACTTCTTCTACAAGACACCAACTCCAACATTCTGAGTATCGCTGATAATACTGTGCTGTTTTGCGAAGACGAAAACTGGTTTAATTTGAAACACAAATTAGAACATATCCTTCATCAAATCAAATTGTGGTTTGACCACATGCTATTAACTTTGAGAAAACCTATTACGTACCATTCAGTAGTTATGACAACTCTCTACCTGAATATGACATCAAAATCTCCAATACGGAAGTGGTTAAACCCACAAAGAAAATAAAATATTTTGGAATACTTTCAGACAGCAATCTCAGATGGAACCAGCATATAGACCACTTGAAAAATTACGTTGCATACATTTCAAATTCAAACGGATAGCAAACATACTCAATCAAAAACAAAAAAGTATGTTATATAAGAGTTTAGTAGAGCCCCATCTGAGATATGGTATAATTGGTAGGGATGGAGTGTCGAAAACTCATCTACATTCTCTTGAGGTTTTGCAGAAAAGATTTATCAGATGTATCTTACGGAAAGGTTACGACTACCCTGGCGATCTACTTTATTCAGAATTTGGAATATTTCATCCCAGAAAGCTGTTTTTTATGAATATCATTGCTGAATAGCATAAAAACAAAAAAGAAGTAACTACTCATCACCATAAATATGCTACACTTCGGAATCATAGTGTCGTCATACCATTGATGCTCAAATCAGTTGAGCAGAAATCCTACCGGTATTTAGGAGCAAAACTATACAGTTTGTTTTCTTCCTGAAAATTTATGAAACGAATCAAATCTCAAAAAATGTATGACAAAGATTAAATTATTTGTCAAGAATATACCACGAGCAGAGATACATAGACAAATATAAATTTAAATACTCACTTCCACGATTGTGGATATATATTGTGTATTACTTTGTTCGTAGTCTGGAACCCTTATGATTAAAATCTCTATATCCATATATTGTTTAATTTATTTATATTATATTTATATCTAGTACTTATTCCAATAGATTGATTGGTTTCATTTAATTATATACTGTTCAAATGTAGCTATTTTGAATTTATATCTCAGTACTTAATTTGAAGCATGAATCTCATTCAATGTCAGATTCAGTATTCTCATTCCTTACACACAGGCAGATCATTTTGCCTCGTAAGATATATTTTATTTGTTCACTGTTCATTTCTATATGTACATGTATATTTACTGTAAACAATCTTAAGAAAGTGAATAAATACATATTATTATTATTAATTATCCGACACCTTTTCTTGATATTTTCCTATACCTATCATAACCTCAAAAAATGCTGATATCTTTTTGTTGAGGAATACTATGGAGGTTTTCCACACTTCAGCGTGATCACCGTTACTTCAATACAGGGTGGTAATTAAATACATTTCTTTTGTTTGCTTGAAAAAGTGACTGGAAGTTGCTCATTTCAAATGTGATATAAAACCTTGAAACTGACCATCTGGGATGGAAATTTCCATAGGGATGTATTAAATTTTGAGTCTTTAAGTTGGATTTAAACAACTCCTCTTCACAACGACACCAGAATAGATTACGTAGCGTAGACCAATCTTTCGTCACAACTCTTTGTATACCAGTCTATTCGATCTTCGATCGCACCTGTCTCTCTTGCCTCTACGGTAATATACAAAACGTAACTCTCTCTTTCTATCTTCACTAACTTTTACCTCCTTCTCAACTTCTGTTCGCCTCGCCTGATCACAGTTTCCGTAACGCTCTTGTCCCGCATTCACCAACTTACTCCCCTAAATCAAGCGCGCGTTAGGAGGTTTTACTTCAAAATTGAAAGTGTCAATACAGAGAGATTTGAAAAATTTTCAGTTTCACTCAATATATATCTAGTTGTGATGCACTGTTTGGAACCTTTGGTGTAGTAATAAATATTACTGGAGTTTTTTTCCAACACCAAACTGTTATTTAAACACCTCGAATGCCATCGGAAAACGAATCTACATGTTTCTAGAAATGATATGAAATAAAGTCAAGCTGCTGGAGAGTAATTCCATGAAAATCAAAAAGTAAATGTATAAGTACTATTCTGATCACTCCCTTATCGATTTCAATTTAAGAGCCACCGATAGACAGCCGTTACAGGCTATTGGGCATCGTCAGTATCGAGCAGGCGGTCCTCGATTGAAGACAAAATGTGAATAACCACGAAAAGTACTCAATGAAAATAACTGCGTAAATGCAAGCGAGACATAAGTGGAACCACCTATTGGTGTGACACCCACGTCAACTTGCCAAGTTTTTATGTCAGTGGTGGTGGTTTTACCAATCAACCGACAACTGCGGTAGCAGAAATTTGGGAAGCTATTCTGGAATGCCATCGAAAAAGGAATCCACATATTTCTAGAAATGATATGAAAACGAGAAAGGTTAATGCTGTCAAGCTGCTGGAAAATAAGTCCATAAAAATCAAAAAATAATGTATAAGTACTATGAAATATGAAAATAACTGCGAAACGCAAGCGAGACACAAGTCGTTCAAATAATTTCGCAAATATAATCATGTTAAATTATATAGATATGTGGTAAATTATCTGAATTTCCTCCCAACTTGTTGGATTCACACGTTTCAGGTGAGATTAAACATGTTCTACATATAATCCCGTCCAACGATTTTGATCCAATATGCCACATTGATTAGACGAATGGGTATTTCGAACCACATATGCATATTTGAACATAACCGGAATATTTGCGAATCCGATATAGAGATGAAAATACATATTCATATTTAACCAGTATTCAACTCTTCGAAATGCGTAGATCAAAGAATATCCAACCGTTGAAGACCACTTACAAAAAAAATTTAATTGAACTCAATTCAGAGTACATCAGTGTAAAGCCAGGAATTGATAAATACAGCAAATTTTGAATGGAAGGGAGAGTGACAGGTTGTTCAGAAGTTTTGGCCGTTTTTATGAGCCTACTTCAAACTGTAATATACCAGTGACTACTCATTGGATTTAATCGAAATAAGGGCCATTTGAATTAATGCACTTTTGCCAACGTGATACGTCGATTAATTCAGTCAGCATTGAAAAATTATGTGGTCAGGATTCGATGAAGTCGACAATTTTTGCCTGATCCTGATTGGCGAAGATGTGAGAAAAATGTGGAGCGGGATCAGACCTGTTTTTGGTACATTTTTTTAATGACTAAAAAAAAGCACTACAGGAAAATCCTTAAGGTACTCTCAGAGCGGTGCCTGTGCAGAAGTAGCGATTCACAATGGAATTGAATTGCTGGAGCTCAAATCCATTTGGGAGAAAGTTCTCAGGAAGTTTATTCCACATAAACGCAGTTTCCCAGATGAAATACTTCTTAAACAGTGTATGATTGATGTTCAAAGACATTCTATGGAAATCCATTCAACATTAACTTATGTGTTTATAAATAATAGACTCTTCATGTACATTTACTGAATGTTCCTTCAATGTCCACCTCCGTAGGGACCAAACTGGGACCTCTTGTGAATATTCAATAACTATTCTGTGTTTACTGAAAACGACTGATGTATTTTTTCATATCTCTCATTAATGAATCCATTCAAATAGTCTACCATCCAATTCTAAAGATCTTGTAACGAGGACGCCGAATCGATGAAATAATCTAAATCTGTTTACGAGAGTTCTTCAGAAAATGAATCGCAATCATCAGCAAACAATGCCCGATGCTATATTTCACTGAGTAATTGATAAGTTGTTTGGTTCATCCAAGTGGATACTCTATTCTCAGTTCAGAAAAACTCAGATTAAAATTCCGATATCTCTTTATCAAATTACCCGGATTCCGTCGACTCGTTTTCCGCATTTTCGAACAGTTTTAAACAATTCAGTTACTCTAATTTGCTTTCTTCTAACCTAATTCGGGATTCGATTCCATTTATCTCGTATTCACCAAAATACTTTGATTTTCCGAGTCACTTCACATTATTGCAATCGAGTTAAGCTCCTAGATTACGGACAGGAACTGTTTACTGAACGAAGAAAGGAGTGTTGAATATTGATTTGTTTTGCATTCGTAAAGGGATTATGGAGAAATTATTTATGACTCGAAGTTTAGAGATAAAATTTGAGTTCAAGGAGGTACTTTCCTAAGACTGAATATCAAGTGATATGAGTATGAAAATATTATGGAAATTGATTTACGTGGTGTATTTCAGATATTCAATCGATTACAGCTGTGCAGTGTGGCCAATTTATTATTGTGAATGCATGGGTAACTTTTGAACTGTGAGAGGTAAAATTTCGACTATACAGAGAAAATTTACAGTTCTCAAATTGAAGAAGAATCTAGATTTGTTTTATCCAAGAGTACGTTTGATATGATTTGTGTTCTATTTCATAATTTTCTGAATAGCTCGTCTTTTAGCTACTAGAATGAAAATTAACTAGACAAAAAGATTGATTGATTCTGGATGGATACCAAAACATCCCTGGGAATCAATTATCAACAGAATTTTGTCACAAACTGCCATGCATAAAATTGACAATGACTACATTCATGATGAACAGAGTTTGTGTTGTATTTTTACATTGTGAGCCTAGAATCATCTCCTCTGTTGCAACGCCCTGGAAAAGTCTCAAAATGTCTCTATTTTTACACCTGGGCTGAAAAGACCCTAAGAAAGAAAATGCGTTTTTTCAAAATTGGCTTTATTCGTCAACGTAACCTCCATCAAGATTTTTTTGTCTCAGAATAGGCTTCAGCAATAACCTCTCCGTTCGAGCGAAATTTTTCACCGGTGAGCTTTTTTTTGAGGTCTCTAGTCGCTGGGAGCCAAATCTGGCAAATATGGTATATGTGGGAGCCATCGTTTTCATAGATTCGTTACACTGTGCCTTGTTTTGATTGAGCAGCACTTTTTTTTCTTCAAAGGTGGTCGTTTTTCTGCAATTTCGGTCTTTAATTCATTCAATAACATTCACTGTTGATGGTATTTTCTTTCTCAAGATAGTCAATGAATATTACACTACGCACATCCCAAAATACCGAGACCATAACCGATTGGTGTGGTTTCGTGCACTTTGGACCGGGTTCACCAGTTGCTTTCCACTCAGGTGAGGATCGTTTTGATTCTGTAGTAAAGCGATGGATCCATGTTTCATACATACATAAGTTGGAACATGGCCAAACACTGCTCAGAATCATCAAGACCTTCATGTTTTTGGTCAACAGTGAGCTTACCCACCCACTTCGAACAGAGCTTTCTCATAGTTTTTTTGATATCTTTACAATGTCGGGTAACTTACGCAACTTCAGTTTTGGATTATTCAAAACGATTATGTGGACTTTTTTATGTTTTCTGATGTTACTGCCTCATTTGGACGTCCACTGCGTTCTGCACCATCGGTGTATCTACTACCACGTTTTGAAAATAACAAAAGTAGCCTTACTCTTAGCAAAATAACTAAAAAACTTATGAGTAGGATATCATTAAATTTCAACAGCTTTCTTCTGAAGGTCAGTAATAACTGAAGAAGCGGTGAATGCAATACGACTACAATTTTAATGGATAAAACAGATACGGTTAAAACCTTCTTCTTCTCAGTTTCCTTTGAATTAATTCTCCTCCATTTTGAATTCTCGAGGCCCCATTTCGTTTTGTGAACTGACTATACGACAAAAATATAAAAGGACCTGTGAAAGAGAGTAGGCTTTGATTCATTCGTAGCCATAAACTTTTGTCAAAGCGCTGAAAACAGACGAGTCTCCAAAGCTACCTACATTCCGACCTCAACGGGAAAACAAGTGAATTTATGACAATTTCCAATCCTACGCCGTTCTCAAGTTATTTACGAGGTATTTCTGGTTTAAAAGTTTTGCCTGTTTTTTATCGGCCCGTAAATAAGCCTATAAAGAGGAGGAATTTCCTCTTGCGTCACCATTCTTGTTTATTTCGAACAGAAAGTGGAATATAAACTTCATTGGTCTTATTGGGCCGGAATTTGTGCAAACATATAAAAAAGTTATGAGCCCCGAAGGAGTCTCTCAATCTCTCATAGCGATTGAATATGTTGTCAATCAGATATTTTTTAAAGTAATTCTCTATAAACAGAAGATCATATTTTTTGTTTTTTTTTCACAGGAGTCGAAATAGTCATCGTTTTATATTTGCTCTCATTGAACAGATTCATCTGATATAGGAATATAGTCTTTCACAGCTGGCATCAATGTTTTGATTGGATTCCGGGTTTTCCCATGGTCTTCTTTGGTGACAATCTTCGAACGTTTCAACTGCAACTTCAGTAACTGAAGCTCTCATTTCTGCCATATCATTTATTGTGGTCTTTCAGGTCAGATGGCGAGAGTACGGCTCTGCTGAACTCTAAAAACCTAATTCGGTCCCCAACGGGGCAGGCACGAGGTATTTGCTCTGCTGTTTCATCATTTTCCAAACAAAGGTGACACATGCTGTCTTCCAATAGTCCAAGTCTCTGCATATAATGATTCATATGACAGTGACCTGTAAGATGGCCTGTTAGACATCATAGTCCAACAACTGTTTGGTATCAAGTTTCGAAGTGTGAATAAACGCCTTGGAGTGAGCCAATCCTGGAAGATTCTGCCAGAAGTCCATGAATCTTCTTGGCATGCAGATGTTCAATTTTTATTTGGCAAAGCCTAACGCGATGCCAATGACAGGTTCTGGTATCATGCAGCTGCTTGCAGCACCCTGTTTTGCAAGGGAGTCAGCAGCCTCCTTTCCGTCCAGGCCAGTATGGCCAGGAATGCAGACCAGAGACAGTCTGTTGAGTCTTCATATTGAGCAATTTGCTACCAATTTAGACGTTGCTCTGTATGAGCCAAGAGCTTACAATGCCACTTGACTCTACGAGAATATTTTTATTGAGGTTGGATTCTCACAGGTTGATATCTCTGACCTGGCTCTGCGACTAAAAACACTTGCACCAGAACCGGAAAGTGTTTTTGATCCAACTGTCTTCTTTGGTGACAGTCTCAAACGTTTCAACTGAAAGTGCTGCAGTCATCTTCAGTGACTCAGTATAATACTCATGAACGACATAGTTTTTATTTGAAGTGATAGAATAATATTCGCAGGCTAATGGCCAATGTAGTCGATGCCGATGACACCAAGAAAAAAAAAATCGTTTCAGAGTAGATGCGTCTTATACTTTAAGAACTTTGATAAAAACACTCTCTTTTCAACTGAGATCAAGCATTTTCTCCAAATATTTTGGTACTGAAAATACTAGTACCAAAATATTCAAAATAAATAGTTGCTATAGAAAATTATATAAAAAGCAGTACGCGGTGTATGAATAAAAAAATAAGAATCCTAGTTCGTGAAGAAAAGAAATTGTGACTTGAGATGAAAATGAGAAAATTAATGGGCGAAACAACGAAAAAACAAACTAATGAAAATGAAAATATTTCAAACCGAACTACATCACGTCGTTTCGATTGTTGGTGTTCACGATCATCTTCAGGTGAAAACTGATGTATTATATTCATGAGGAAAAACCGATACTTTTCCATATTATTCAAAAATACAAAATGTTCATAAATCATAGACAAATATGCATATGACAAGTCGTGATATTATCATTTTCAATTAGCTAGGTGATTTCGGAGATAGTATTATGTGAAATGGTAATTCCAACATTTCGAAGGTATTTTTCTACATTGGACTAATTATAATTCGTAGTATTACGGTTCCAATAATGATATTCAATTATCAGCTAGGCGATTTCCACTTATTGAAATTATTTGGGAAATAATCTGCGGGCACGTAAAATTATTTCTACTTCCATTTGAATACTGAATATTTGATGTGTGATCGCGATTAGCATATCCAGTTAATGAAAATTATATTCAGCTAATGAAAATGCTATTACTTTTCAACGCTCAGATATGACTCCATTATTTATTTCATGGCAGGATGATAATTGGTTATTTGAAGGATGTGGACTCAATATCAATTATGTGGAATGTAAATTACCCGAACACGATTCATTATATTGACAAAAAAAGAAATTGAACTGGGAAGAAACGGTTTTTAGAAGTTTTCTGGCTTTCTCCACCATTTAACAAGAAATATAGGAAACTTTCAGAGAATGGGAGAAAGAAATCAGCTACAATGAAACAAGATATATCATGTTCAAACATTTCTTTCAGATACAAGCTGGAAAAAAAACTTTTCGAGATAAGTATCTACTTCCATATTGAAATACACGAAAATAATTTTATTCAATTCATTCAAAATTTGTTGTCCCGAAACTTCAGAGTAGGTAAACAGTCTAAGAACCGGTGGGTGATCAACTTTCACCCATCAGGTAACTTGATAAGACATATTTTTTATAAAATATAATTTATCAACAAACATGCCTATGATAACTTGCCTATCGAAAAGCCCGATTGAAATTATTTGGTCCAGTGGCGTCTCAGTGGGCACCACAGCCAACAAATATTGAGAAAAAGAACGCCACTGACTTTTTCGTTGGTCTTTAATTTTTTTTAGATTGAGCAAATGAAAATACAACTCTTTCGTCGTTGGTGTTTACTTCATATCAAACTTCGTTTTCGAGAAAAAAAATCACTTCTAAAAAATATCCATGGACAACATGAAATAAAAACCGAAACTGAATAATAAACAATTTTGACCTTAAAATAAATGAGAAGAATGTCCACCTTCTGATAAAGTACACGACTGCAATCGATATGTCATTAATTTTCTGACTCCTTCAAATATATCTTATGACATTTCAATTGTCAATTATTCGATTTTTCAAATCATTCACAACTACTGCAGAAGTTTCATGAACAAGAGCCTTCAGATGACTCCTTGAATAGAAATCTAGAGGATTCATATCAGGACTGCGAGCTGGCCAATTTTGAGGTTCTGAACGTCCAATCCAGCGATCCTGTATCTGGTATCTGTAGAGTACGGATGGTGAGTGTAGACTCACAGAACTTAGGCCACATGTGACCCATCCTGTCTTTTGCAGGAAGGTGAAGAGGTCACTAGGGGACATTTCCTTTATATTGGCAGGTGAAGGCCAAGACTCGCCGAACACAAACTCTCTTTGGCAACCTTGAGGTGTCTCACGGTGGCCTCCGCGAATATTTCGAAAGTTACAGCGATATTACTGTCGTTGCAGCGTCTTCAACTTTCTTGGGGTTCCCTTCGTGGAGGTGTACAAGTCAGGGAGCTTTCCTGCAGGGGCAGCAGCTTCCTTGCCTTTATTGAAGGCGGAGCTCTTGGCTCTCGCCGCAGGAAGTGCCCTTGCTGTTGGAGTTGATCTGCTATGTCCAGCCTCATTCCAAGCGGTAGATTGGGGTGGTCATTTCAGTTCATTCCCAGCCACCGCCTTAGATTGAAGTTAGCACTCCTGTCCAGCCTCGGGATCGGGTTTTGTTTTTGTTGTTTCTGTTGTTTCATCCATGTGTGTTCCCACGAATAGCAAGGAAAGAGTTGGTCACCTCTAGCAGAGCCCCGCATTACCAGTGGTAGGCTAATTATAATGAGGTTTCTCCCAGTTCCCCAAGGGAATCGTTCGTGACCTCATATCGTCCTGCGGCCATTTAGCTGTCGGCACGATTCCTAACAACTTAGGTTGGGTAGGCTGGTCCACGGTGACATGTTTTGCAATGGCTTTTGGGGGGTTATAGTTTCCCTCACCCTATTCATTTCTGCCACTGACTAAGAGTCCGGCGACCCCGTCCGTAAGGCCACATTGGCTTTCCGGACAGGGCCTCCAGTTCCCTGTCAGTTCCCTTATCCGCCACCTGGAGACGCGCCTGATAGGTCAATCTAGCGATTATGGTAGGTTATGTCAAGATGCTGACGAGTAAGCCTCTTACAAGTAACGGTACTTCTTCTAACAAAATGGGTAAATGATCTCGCAAAAGTCCATGTAGGATTCACCTGATAATCTTACTGGTAGAAAAAATGGGCCACTCAGGTAGTCACCAATCATTCTTACCCAAACATTGAGCAAAAATTGTTGCTGAAAATGACTTTCTCTAATAACTTTGGGGATTTGCGTAGGCCCAAAAATGGTCATTGTAAAAGTTCATGATAGCATCTCGTGAAAAATTTGCTCTGTTCGTGAAGGAAATATCTGGTGAAAAATTATTATTGTGTATCATCAAATGAACCAACCGCCTGCAAAACATCAATCTTGGGTGAGGCGGTATAGCTTGGTCCCACTGTCCATACGGTTTTTGGGCTGACTTCTAGCCGCAGTGTAATATTCCTATTTGAAGGATCAAGTATATATTCTTCTAGTTCAGGCGTTGTTACAGTTTCTGGTCTCCCACAACCTGCATTTTCATTAAAACTCCCAGTTTCACATTATTTATTAATTGATTTGATTTTAACCAAACAGGCCAAGACGGCCTTATTACATGGTTAATAACTATACATTTTACTTGAAGTGTAATAATCAAGCTATGAAGCTAAAGCATAAACATAATACGTATCAATGTATCCCCAATGAATTGCAGGGGCTTGCACTCAATCCACAATAAAAATATTGAAAATATCGAAAAATCCATTAAGACCTGTTATATTTCATAAGGAGATGTCCACAATAACATTAGTGATTACTGTATACAAGACTTCAGGAGATAGAGAAACATCTACATTTACAAAAATATTATAACTGATGATTAATTGATGATTAATTCCATAATACTCACGAGAGGAGCTCCTAAAGTTAAGAGAGAATGTGGTATCTCAAATAAAGGTATTGTATGGGTACGACTTTTTAATTTACTATTGATCATCTTGTACAGAAACATAATAGCAGATATATTTCTTCTTTGGTCCAAGGACATTATTTTGAATTCATTTCTTAAATAAATTGATCTAACTGTATTATAGTCAAGCCACGGTATTTTCTATAATATAATATTCTTGCATGTAGCGCTCTAAATGTTTAGCACATGAAATTGTTCGGTTGAGATATCTGTCCTGGTAAATTATCTGTGCTTCTTCCACATTTCCATTTGCTAGTCCATAAATAAAGTGCATGTTGGCAATTTCAGCGTTAGTAAAATCATTCGTGATAGAATCACTGCTAATTGACAACTCTGAATTTCACTAATACAACACTATCACTGTCCGCTGTCTTCAAAGCAGATGTTCATTATATGCAAAGTGGTTTCAATTTTTTATTTTTCGAAAACGAAGCTAGATATGAAGAAAACACAAGCGATAAAAAAGTTCTATTTTCAGTTGATTATTTAAAAAAATTTAAACATTTAAAAAAATAAAAAACTACAACAAGTCACAAGCGATAAAAAATGGTATTTTCAATTGATTATTTTAAAAAATAAAAAACTACAACAACAAGTCCTGAGACTCTACTGGACCACTTACCCCACGGTGTGGGGAGTGGCTCCCTCCCGAATGTATCGGGGCTTCGGGGGATGATAGGACCTGACCAGCGCATACTTCGGTAAAAAAAATAGGATAGGGCCTGATCAGCGCATACTTCGGTAATTTTAATTTTATTCACAACGTATACAGATTAGAGTACAATTAAAATAACTTATGTGAACAAAGTAGTTAGTTATAAAGAATATGTAAGTGTCTAAATATTTGTATAAAAGTAAGTATGGTGTTCATGGAGTAGAAACTACAAAACATTTTACTGAATTTTGCGAATTTGGTATTATAATTGAACAAATTATATTTCTGCTTGAGGTAAAATAGGCCGATTAAATACTAGACAAACAAAAAAATAAGAAAAATAGATGAAATCTTAGGCAATATGGATAAGATTATGCTACTTACAATACAGTATGACACAACTATGGGATGAATTTGACTAAGACTAACTTATTTCACTCTGAAAGAAATCTATTTTTAGTGTTTTTTCTTATTCGCCGACATCAAGAGTTTCAGATGAACAATCACTGTATAGATTGCAGCTAAAAGGAAAAAAAAATGTTTCTTTAGGATTCAAGTGGAAATCTATTTCTACGTTCTTTTTCAAATCAAGCCAAGTGTCTGCTTCATAGAATATCGCAGTATCGCGTATCCCATTATTTTCCCAATGCTGTCCAAATCGAATAATTCATTTAGATATAAATTGAAAAACAGAGGACCCAGTAGAATACCTTGTGGGATTCCACATTCTATTTATTTCTGATTGCTAATTGTGTCTGCAATTCGCACAACTTGCATTCTATTTCGAAGATAGCTTTCAAAAAGCGTTTGGCAGTTTCCTCTGATACCATTATTATCTAAAGTTTGTAGGAGTAGCGCTATATTACTTCAAATAACTATAGCAAATTTCAACCAAATCGATGGAAGGATATTTGTGATATTTTATAAATACCGGTTTTTTTAAATTTCAACGTCCTGTATTTTAGAAACGAAGCAATTTCGAACATATGTTCATGAAAACTTTTTTCTCAAATCGACCCAACAAATTACTCTATGAAGTTTCGCATCGTAGACATGTAAACATTTTTACTCAAATACTCATGGCTTTTCTTTAAGTTTCGGCCAATCACGTCACGAATTGGTCTATGTTAGCAGGTCTACTTTCCGTTCCGCACAAGCCAAAACTACTTTTCTTGTCTACGTACAATTTCGTCTTTGGGAACCGGACTATGAATAATGAAATACCATCAATGTTCGAAGAAATATAAACGGCTTGCTTCGGCCAATATCTTTTCGTATAATCTGAATCGAAATTGGATTGGAAAGCAGAAAGTATCGCGAATTTCTTTTGAACATTTTATGGAAACACGCTTCTCGCAAGAGCAGCATACCAGAAATATCTATGAACATGCATTGAAAACGTTTCTTATGAATATTCAAGGGATGTAAGCTTGTTTACTAGAAATTTCATACGATGTTGCACAGTGAAAGCTTGGTATTTATTGTTCATGCATCTATTCTATCGTTATTATGGTTTGAATGGGAAATGAGTATATCAGAGTGAGAGTGTGAATTCTACTATGTCACTGTGAAAGAGCGTTCGAGGATGTATTGATATTT
Source organism: Leptinotarsa decemlineata (assembly GCF_025532065.1). Lineage (NCBI taxonomy): Eukaryota > Metazoa > Arthropoda > Insecta > Coleoptera > Chrysomelidae > Leptinotarsa > Leptinotarsa decemlineata. The sequence goes on along the minus strand of NW_027412668.1, from coordinate 6,934,069 downwards.
AGTTAGCCTAGACCGGTTCATCTATTGAAAACCCTTTCCCAACATGAAAACAAAAATACGGTCTCTCGACACTTTTTGCTAACCAAGTTAGCGTCTGTTGTCGAGGCAAAATACAAAATCCTCTACCTCTATTTCTGCAAGTATGAAATTCACGTATGGAATTGAAAATAACAAAAAACTACCATTTCTGGATGATGAGTTGGCTGTCCTTGTTCATCCCTCACTACCTGAACCACTGTGCATGCTGCTTTTTGTCGAGTGCATTGATTTGATAGGTGGGGTTGAGTATATCGGCCATCGGATGCCTGCTTTCACGTAGCCTCGCTGGATACGGGAATGACAGAATCATGTGTGATTCTGTTATTTCCTAACTAAATGGCATCCCAACGATGGCCTAATCCTATGGTGTGTGTATCCGTGCCGAGAGGATGAATGACACTGAGCTTATCAGTTGTCTCTACGGAACCTTCGAGATATCGGGTGCCCTCTCGTCGTAGCATCGCCTTGTCACGGTAATGTGGAGCTCTGCCGCGATTGATCTTCTTTCCTTAGCTACTCGTGGGACTTTTATGAACAGAGTAAACTTGAAAGTTCTTTCTGGCGCTAAGTCTACAGAGGAGATGGATGTCGAGTTTACGACTCCAACTGTCCTTCCTCTTGATTTAGTTCAGAAGCAAGAGCTTCTCAACTCCCCAGCTCCTGACACAATTACTGAACCTAAAAAAAAAAATGGTTTGGTGGTGCAGCTCGGAAACGACTGAGTCGTCACCTCAGGAGCGGGGTACCTTATAAAACCGCCTTTCACCAAACTCTTGAGCAACGTACGCAAAATCTGTTTCAGGTGGAGGAACAAACCCCCCATGAGCAGGTTAGCAAACGTTTGCGCTCAAGTGATGATTCACCAAAACCAGAGGCGGTTGAATCTAAGACCTGCACGGTTGAATCTAAATAAATGAGTAAATATCAAGTAAATATCACTATATGTGCGGTATTTCATATTTTCAACTCATCTAATTTCAGTATCCCGGATCGCTATCATTTAAAATGGCGTCGTTCTATGAAATAAATTGGTATCAGTAGCAAGAATTTCAACTTTCTTAGCTACTATGTTACCCCTATGAAACTTTTAAGAAACACTCAGTTCTGGGAGTGATGGTATTGCGGCAGAGTCGGACTACTTTTAAAGCTGTAGGTTTCCACAAAAGTGCGTGTATGAATGAAGGATTCCTTACATACAGTTTGGATAAATATTATCTATCGGGATGTTTTGGCTAAAAAGTTTCTTTCAACGATTATAAAGGCTAAACAACGGGTTTTAACTATTATAATAACTTTTTCCTGTTTTTCGCAAAAAAATTGAAGCACTAGGTTAGGTGGGATAGTTTAAAGTGCTTTTTAGTATTTCCAATATACAGGACGACTCAAAGCTTCTAGAACGTTTTTTTTATGGAACATCAAGTCATTTCTTCGTCTATTTGAAGCACCTCGAACTGAATCTAAAACTATTATATACCCCCCAATAAATGTTCAAAATGGCCGCCATTGAGTTATTATTAATTTTTATTTATATATTCGGGATACAAACAGAAAAATCCACTACAATATCCACACAATGGAATTATTATCAAATTGAAAGTATAACTTATAATACACATATATATGCATATCAGTGTCTAAAATTAAGGATGAATTAGAATTGAATACAATAACAATGAAAACTGATTATTAGTTATTGACAAAATGTATCAATGAATTATAATTTATAAAAATGAGTTTTCAATATTTTTTTGGCCGAAAGTTACGATGTATTAAAAGTATGGAAGTATGGAACAATTTAACAAAATATGAATAAATGAAAATAAAATAAAATAAACCATTAAAAAAAATTAAAATATAAATGAATGAAGGAAAAAAAATTAATTAAAAAGCGCTCCTCAAGTTAACTCATTTCTACTCAATATATATATATATATATATATATATATATATATATATATATATATATATATATATATATATATATATATATATATATATATATATAAAAACTATCCTCTATGCACAATCAATTTGCACCTCTCCCAACATTAAATACAATTAAATTTTTTCTTTTTTTTTTTGTTTTCCTTGTACAGAGATATGCACTACAAGCATTTATGCTTAGGTAACCTCTGTACAGGATTATATTATATTATTATATTATCTGTAACAATCTGTAAAAAATGACAATTATGGAATGGATGAATAAAGTTTGATTTGATTTGATTTGATTTTACAAGAGTGTTACCTCATATTACTAGAGTTTTCTCTAGTACACCAAACCGTTCTAGATCCACTATCAAGATTTCCGACCGTATTTTTTCAATAGATGAATTTTCTGAAATAACTCAATCAAAACCAAACTAACCCAAAACAACCATTATCCCTTCTTTTACTAAACAAAAAATTATAAAAAAATATCTGTTACAAATAGAGTATTGGAACATGCCACAAAAATTAATCATACATCAATTAGTCAACATCCCAACTTAGAAGGCATTTACACTAACGAATACCTATGGATACGAACACTGTCACGAATTAATTATAGAAAGCAAGTAGCGAACCTATACAATCGAATTCGAACGCGAACGCATATGCTCAAATCACTGAACTCCCATCCAACCCTAATAACTCATTTCTACATGAAATATTTTTTCGAAACACAACTAAGCACCCCGTTATTTTGATGTTTTTTTTTACACAGAATACTAAGAATACGGCCCTGTTAATATTTGTATGGCTTTCTGCTTTGCTGTGGTTTTGCTGTCGGTACACAACTATTGTGATTGTTTATAAGTTAGTTGGCAACATTTTTGCTAATACGACACTTTGGTGACTCTTATAATATAAATTACTCATATTCATAATATTACTTTTTTATAATAATAATAATAATAATAATAGGTCTTTATTCCCATAATGATACAATAAATAAATGTGAACATTTTCAAAGCTGTGATTAGGAATCGGTGTCAGCTGATTGTTCTCAAACGCTGCATTTCATTCTTGGTAGCAGCAAATATATATTGGCGCAAGCAATTTGATTTACTAACAGTTATATTAGTGTTTTTGAATTGTAGTAAATATACCATACTATAATATAGTTGGGAAATTATCATTGAAGTGACAATATGATAATGAAAATAAAATAGTATCTGAAACCATTCTAATAAAATAATATCATTAAAGCTACAGGAAACAGTTATGAAACAAGCTTGAAATAGTTTTATAACTGTCATAAAAATCTCGCAGAAAAGAGTTATAAAACTGCTACATAACAATTTACTTTTATAGGAAAATAAGTTTTATAAGTTAGTTCTAAAAACGTTTGTGTGATGATTTCCTGACTATTTCATAATGGTTTTTCAATTTCATTTCATAAACCTTCCTATGACAAATTTATAAAACACTTTTATTGACTACAACTGTATTGTGTTCACCGATCATCTAATATAATCAATTAGCATTTTGGAAGTGAATATAAAATACTAATAAAATAAAACTGTTGCAACACCATGGAATAATAAAACAACTTTGCCAGTTGTGAGTCCTCTCCACTCGGGAATAGTACTTTATAAGGCAATTCGTAGTTGACAGTTGGAGGCATAAAGTCAGAAGTCATTTTCAGAATGCTGTGACTTCCATTATCAACCAACAGTCTGTTGCACTCTGCCTTAAATTGATTTGTGCAAGTGGCAATGTGCACAAGTCTATATGCAGTCCATCTAGCCTCTCTCTCCAGAAGAATGTGGAGAGGAGGTAGATCTAGAAGGATCTCCATTGCCGCTGACGGTGTGGTACTGATGGCATTACTGATAGCTAGACAAGCCTGTCTCTGTAAGCCAGAGAGCTCCGCTTGGGCCTTCAACAGGTGGTGTGAATAATCAATTATCTTTCCATTAGGAGATTTTTTCGGGCTTCTTTTAGAACGATTATCAAATGTTGTCTTGTGAATCTGGTAAAACCTGTCCAACGAACAAAAATGTTGAGTTGGAGTTGCAGACTTATATTAAAATATAATAATTGGTGAACTCTATTCAGGCTGATATTCGAATTGCGCGACAAAAGTTGAATGCTAACTCCACTTGAAACATTCACTGGAATTCACTATGTCAACATTTCAAAACGATTGATCTGTAGCTGCCCTTACATTCCTCTACTAACACACTGAAATTAATTTTCTATATACATTCGATTAAATATTGTTCATATTCAACCGAACTTTCCTTTGTCAAACACAATGCATTCTACCAAATTAGGTTTGTGAATTAATTGTCGCCTAATTGAATGCGAAGTTTAAAGGAAATTATAACCTCTGTCATGACGGTTTACGAAATATAATCATTAGAACTTGTGATGTATAGACTGAAGTTTTGAAAAGCAAGTTTGATAGTTTTGAAATGAAGTTTACATAGTTCAATAGTAGAACAATTCAATCATGGATGTAATGAAATGTGGAAACGATATGTTATTGTGAATTTCATTAGTTTGGACTTCCATTGTCTGATATTATATGAAATGATTTGAAATCCCTGAAAGAACTAATAAACAAGAAAAATGAAAAAAAGGATAGCTGAAAATAACATTAATATAACGGTGAAATGAAATACAAGTAAAAATAGAACAATTAACCAAAAATCATATGGAAACCCATAATAAAGCGAAAGATGACCAACTCCCGTCTAAAGGTCAACTCCCACTAAACCGGTGAAGCCGAATAAGAAAAACGGAAATAAGTCATCTCTTGGAAAAATTGGTCCAGTCATCACCGAAGACGGATACTGACAGTCGAAACGTCGCAAAGTAATTTGGTTTGGAATCACTTAATTTTTTTTTTCAATTGTTCCATTTTTACTTGTATTCTAGTCCACTGTTATTTCATTTCAGGGTTTTTTTTGCTTAATATAATTGTTATTTTCAGTAGCTTCGGCTGTACGTTTATATAAGTGAGGGTAACGGTTAGTATTTTATGTTTCTACTTAAAAAATACAGCAACTAAAAAATATGCCAACTCCACTAAGCAATGAACTGTTTCGAAAATCAAATTATGTCACCTATAAAGAAATTTGCAAAACTAACACAATCGTCAACGACATCTGCCCGCGTTCTCGGCGATGGTGCTTCATTGCTCAGACCTCTCCTCTACCCTCGTGCATCGTTCTTCGTCATCTTACTGTAGGCGCGACGTGTAATGGCTTACTGCGTTGCGTTAAGTCGATCTTATCTTGATTACTTTCAAACGATTCGTCCAAATTACGCAGTGTAAAAAAAAAGTTTATCTATATTGAGTACTTAAAATGATTTGGAGTCCTATTTACAATCGACATATTCTTTCTATCGAAAAAGTTCGGAAAAGTTGTTGAAATTTCCAGGCTTCAGAAAAAAAGGAACATATCCACCAAGAGGTTCAGATTACAACGGGATTTTGCTCAAGTTCAATTTTATGTCTTCGGAAAAACGTCAAAAACAGGCTTTTATAACATTTTTGTACAAACTTCTGTACGTCCAGATTGACTGCTCTGTATTATTGTCCCGTATAAATATTTTTTTTTATCGACTAACAATTAGATGTGCCTATCTTTTTTCATGCGGGAGGGCGCGTCAGCATTATCAACCAACGATCACTCCCCACACCGTGGGATAAGTGATCATTGGGTCCGAGAATCATGTGCCCTGAGCAAGCGCAGTGAGCCAAGAATGACAGCCTTCTGCATTTATCCGGCTGAGATTTCTGCCTTAGTGCGGCAGGCCGGTATGATTTTGAAATTCGAGAGTAGGGAAGACATCATTCCACCAATCACAACAAACATCTTTACAGAGTGGTTTGGATAGAGTCTGCGGAGTTCGAAGAGAAAATCTAGACATTTTATCCATTTTTCCTCCTCTTTTCGGACGATATGCGTCTCGCCAGGAGCTGAAAACTCCACGACAAATATCGTCTTGCTCTGGTGGTCGAGAAGGACTACATCAGGCTTATTAGCTTGTATGAGCCTGAGGATGGGGAGGATGGGGAATAAATTCGGCACTTCTCGTTTCCCACAACGTATTTAATATCCCCCGGTGTGTGGGGCAACACCAGCGTCTCGTCAATACCGTAAGAGTGCCGTTGATGGTAATATAGCACTCTCAGGGCCGCGTAATGTCGATAGATATAGGCCGAGACCATATATGCTGGTCATAGTGATCATTGGGTCCCAGAATCATGTGCCCTGAGCAAGCCCAGTGAGCCAATAATGACAGCTTTACGCATCTATCCGGCTAAGATTTCTGCCTTAGTGCGGCAAGCCGGTATGATTTTAAGATTCGAGAGTAGAGCGGGCATATTATTATTATTTCCGTTATTATTAGAAACTGTATCTGTACGCAAATACATGTTTTGAAATTTTCCGTGAACTGTCTGAGTATCTTTTAAAACAATCGAATTTTGTCTTATCCGTTTGTTGGAAAACCGCCTCCAGTAAGAATAAAAGTAAATCCCCCAATTATTTCCGATCAGCAATATTGCTGGTCGCAAGTTATTTGCATTCCAAAATGCATTCAGTCTCTGAATTAATTTGCGGCCTACTTTCTTGCCGCTTCAGTATTCAGGATAGTTCGTGCAGCAAACTTTGTTGAGAGTTGTAGGCAGGCGATGGAGCTGAATATTTGAAGAGGGTTGAAATGGTATACCGACAGCTGGTTCTTGCTCCTTTGACTAGTTCAATCGGGGTCGATACTGTTAAGCGACCGCCTCAAACTGTTCGCGGCATAATCCCGGATTATGGAAATTATCGGTAAGAGATTCTCACCTCGATTCGGGAATAGCAATCATGTAGTTACTGACACAAAGCGTGTGATGAATGGCTGAGAGGTCCTTTCAAAAGGTCGTGTAAGATAATCAGTTGTAATACTGTGAGAAACTGGATGAAACCAAGTAACATGTCGATAATTCGTGGAAGGATTGGAGGGGTTTATTTGAAGTATGGTGCTGGCAACAGTGTTTTACATTAAGGCGCGTCCACACTATTCCGCTGTTTGCCAACTAACAAGGCCAGTTGGCAAAGCCGAATCAATGTAGACGAGATCGTTACACGTGCCAATAAGTCAGTCGTGTACCTATGAAAATCGGTCAAGTGTCGGTCTCCTTCAAAGGATACCAATGAGAACGGAGAGTGGGGATATGCCGGCCACTGGCCTCTTGCGGCTTCAGTTGTAATTCAGACTGTCATGTCAGTTAATATGCGCTTCTGAAACCACATTCAGATTTCTTTAAGGACGAAACACAAGCACTACAAAAAGCTTTAAGGCGCTCCAGGAGCGGTGCCTATGCGAAAGTAGTGATTCAAAGCGGTAATTTGAATCGCTGGAGGTTAAATCCGAAATAATGAAATCAAAGGTATCGTTATTACTTTTAATCAAAAGCTAACCTTTGTATCATTTTTGAACAGAACTATTTCGTAGGCCAACAGGATGTATGGTTTCTTGGTGAGACAGGGAAGAGAATTTGATTGAATTGAAACAAATATTTTTTAGTGTTGCTCTGTGAGGAAAATGCTCGAATATGGATCACTCATTTGGTATCCTGTCTATCATGTGAAAGAAATATCTCAGTTTCCAGAAAGAGTAACCGATTATTCTAGTCATTCATATTCTATTCATTTCATTTCATTGAATACTCGTAAGTATTAAATTCCTTCATGCTTTGATAAATGTTTATTTTTATTCTATGGATTCACTGTGCCAAATTAATTTTTCTATGCCTCCGTTCTAACCGAGGTATATTTCTTTATTTTTTTTCAAGGGAAGTACACAAGCACTACAGAAAAATCCTTAAGGCGCTTCAAAAGAGCGGTGTCGGTGTGAAAGTAACGATTCACGTTGGATTTGAATTGCTGGAGATTACATTCATTTGGAAAAACTTTCTCAGAGAGTTTATTCCACATACATGCAGTTCTCCAAATAAAAGAGTTCTTAAGCAGTGGAGTGTGTACTAAGTCGAACCTCAAAACGATGAGCAGCCACAGTCTGTCGCGTTTTCCTGATATGTACCGCTCTTGGTGGAATTAAATATATGCCAAATCACTTGAACACCTCCCGTAAAAGTATCTATAGAAGAGACCAACCTTTCTTCGATGTTCCAGACTATCAAGGTTGCAAGGGATCTTCGAGTCTCCAGTCAGGCGGATGGCTTTTTTCTGGATAGAATCCAGCCTTCAGGGTATCATCCTCCGAATTGAACGAATTCGATTTTCAATTATCGGAAATCATCGACTTTGTTGATGATAGACACTACCTTGCATTGACGAGTGGCCAAACAGTCCGAAACCGGTCTGCAAGTGTGTTCCAATGATTGAAAATCTATTGCGACGGTTATATAGCCAACAGCATATAATGCAGGAACAACTTCAGTTATACCCTGATTAATCACCTCATAAATGATGGATTCTACACAATTTCATATGCGGATGACATAGTTATCTTGCAGACCGAAAAATTTGTGAACACACTGTGCGATAGAGCGCAGGATGGGGTCAAATTAATAGAAACATTGTGTAAGGAACACTCATTGTCGAATAATCCCAAAAAGACTGAGATGGTCCTTTTCACCAGGAAAAGAAGTTTATCTGGTTCAAACCCTCCAGAAATCTTCAAAAGCAAACTTAACTTCTCTGAAGAGGTGAAATACCTTGGTATTACCCTCGACAGGGCAATAACATGAAACTCTCACCTACAGAGTAGAGCAAAAAGAGCATGTGGCTTATGAGCAATGTCGAAGAATAGTGGGACGCACATGGGGTCTTTTACCCCGTGTGGATCTACACTGCAATAATAAGACATTTGTTAACTAACGGAGCCATTGCATGGGGACTGAAAGTTCTACAAGCAACGGCCATCCAAAAATTATATCAAAAACAGCGACTAACTTGTTTGAAGATCACAGGAGCCATAAGAACAACACTAACCGCGGCAATGGAATTAATTACTGGTCTGACCCCTCTAGACCTGTGAGTTAAGGATGTCGCGTTAATGGCCATGTTACGATTGCGTACGGCTGGTGTGAACCTTGAAGTAGGAATGGGTCAATTGAGGCTGGGCCTATGGCGAGAAGTGCTTACTGAGCAACCTCTGCTGCAGGCAGCCAGTGATTCAATTGAACTCAGGTTTAGGTTTAATGAACCCTACAATATACAAATAAAATAGAACATAGAGTCACATGCCACTAATGCAATACGCATATATACAGATGGCTCAAAAACCAAAAGAGGCTCAGGATGTGGAGTGTACTCCAGATCACTTAGCCTGAGGATTAAGTGGAGAATGGGAGAAAATACCAACAGAACTGGCTGGTATGTCAATCGCCACACAAGAAATAACCAGGAAACGAATTTCTGGCAATAACATAACAATCTGCACTGATAGTAGACAAGCTCTATCAGCCTTGAACAGTCGTGTTACCTCAGGGCTAGTACTAGAGTGCCACCAAGATTTAGCCAAAGCCTCGGTATATAATAAAATTATCCTGAGGTGGGTTGAAAGGCACGACAAGAGTAAAGGTAATCGCATTACCGACTCTTTAGTCAGCTAATAATTTAAGGACCCAGTGACACCTACGGTTTGTTGACTTCCACATTTGTGGAACTAGCCGAACGTCACACCCATGCTCAATCACTAAAGATATGGGATGGAATCAAAGGATGCAATCTTGTCAGGATCACCTTGGGCGACCCTGGGAAGCTGGCGCCGGAGAAATATCTGGCGATGACCAGGAAAAACCTACGGTTAACAGTGGGATTTCTGACTGGCCACTGTCAACTCAAAAAACACCTCCATGATATGGGGCTAGTGAACACACCTGCAGGATGTGTGAACAGGAAGATGAAACTGTCAGGCACGTCCTACGCCAGTGTCCGGAGTTATCCTCAATAAAAGAGTGTGTGTTCGGCGAGTCTTGGCCTACATCTGCCATTATAAAGGAGATGTCTCCCAGTGACCTGTCCACCTTCCTGGAAAGGACAGGATGGACCATAACCTATAGGAAGACAACTCCTTTGGAGGATGTACAATGGGTCACATGTGGCTTAAGAGCTATGGCCCTACACTCACCTTCCCAACTCTACAGATACAGAACTTTAGTGAAGAATCCCGCACTGACATCTGTCGGATATAATCTAATGCTCTTCGTTGTATTAGTCGGGGCAGTAGTTGTTTTCTGATAGGTGTAAATGCATTAACCTACTGTGTAGGAAATTTGAGACTGGCCTGAACGAATTGTTCTTTTAGATAATTTGATTTATAGCCAGTCTCCAAGTACGCCCACTCAATTTGTAATGTGAATTTGTTTAGATGTGTAAATTGTACCCATATTCTTCTCTTTTCTTTTTTTTTATTATTCATCAACCTCTAACGCTCTCATCATTTTCTTTCTTGAATGGTTATATTTGCTCAAAGTACAATTTATATGATTCTTGTAATTGGGTGTTTTTATATCTGTTGAAAATAAATATCTATCTATTTATCTACTCAATTCTCAGGTAATTATGATCACATAATAAATAGTTCAGGTTAGGTGCTTCAACTTGTGTTCTACTGAAAGATGAACGAGAAGCGAACATAATAATTTCATTCCTAACCTCGTAAAACACACAACCAAGTCTCCACAGCTTTCCGAGAGAACAGCATAAATTTTATATCTGGTCAATTTTTTCCATTCAGTCAAAAGTGTGAACTCGATAGAAGCAACATAAAAGTAGGAAAAGTGAATTTGCGACAAAGTGCATCGTAAATGTTACTTTCTGTAAGTGATAAATTCGAAAGCACACGTGATATAAATTTTATACGTCCGCCATTACTAACATGAATGATAATGTTTCCGGGGGTTTGCTGTGATTTATTCAAGAGGGAGAAAGGCCTTTTTATACCAGGTACCCGACTTGAGCTGCGGATTTGTGGTTTTATAACAGTAGGGCAATTTTGGGAGAAATGATAGATCGTTCTTGAACTTCTCGTGTTTTGGATACTTTGTTGAACCTAATGTATCTCCATTATTCATCACAACACTGCAAACAGTGTTTCATCAACATTAACAAGTAATTGATAACGAACTACACACTGATCCCACAGAAAGTAATAATTTTCTCGTGTGTGTTTGTGTTCCACTTAATATTTTTCCAATATCCATGATATGAGAAGACTATGGTCAAGCTTATCAAGTATATTTCTATTTTTTATTCCTCATTCTCACTATGTGGACTGTTAAAAAAATAAGGTGATTGTTCAAATTTCGCGGGCCACGTACAATCGATTAGTAATTTTATTTTTTTTATATTGGTACACGTGTTTCGAACATATGATCATAGTTTCGGCTGTTTAGCATGTTTAGTTTGTTGTTGTGTTTAGTTGAAAGTGTTTTTGCAACAAATTTTCAGTAATAAATTGAATTAAGTGCTCGAGAATAAGTGATGTGTTGACAGTGGCATACGTTGATGGTACTCAGAGTCAGGAAAATGGTTACAAGTGAAACAAACTTTTCACAGGAGGCTGAGAAGATGTGAATGATGACGCTCGACTAGGACGCTTCAATACATCAACAACCTATGGAAATTTTGAGAGAGTGAAGAAAATTGATATGGAGAATCGTCGAATTACTATAAGAAAAGTTGCATGTCGGTTCGCGTATCGGATGGCTCATGCCATGCAATTTTTTGTATACAACAACTCAGTAGCACTTGTGCTAACTGAGTTGAACTTCGCCTTTTGTTATATCAGTAAGTAGCTCTGTGATTTATCTGAATATTTGTATGTAACTACAGCTGGGAAACAATAAACATTATCAACCATCGACCACTCCCCTCACCGTGGGGTAAGTGATCATTGGGTCCAAGAATCATGTGCCCTGAGCAAGCGCAGTGAGCCAAGAATGACAGCTTTCTGTATCTGTCCGGCTAAGATTTCTGCCTTAGTGCGGCAAGCCGGTATGATTTTGAAATTTTGAAATTTTGACTAGAGAGGGCATCATTCCACCAAGGATTCCAATAATCAGAATAACCATCTTGGCATAGTGATCTTGATATAGTCTGCGGAGTTGGAAGAGAAAATCTCGATATTTTATCCGTTTTTCCTCCTCTTTTCAGACGATATTCGTCTCGCCAGGAGCTGAAAACTTCACGACATATATGGTTTTGCTCGGGTGGTCGAGAAGGACTACATCAGGCTTATTAGCTTGTATGAGCCTGAGGGTGGGAAACGAATAGTTTTAATGAATGCGGCACTTCCCGTTCTCCACAACGGATTCAATATCCCTCGGAGCGTAGGGCAACACCAATACCATAACAGTGCCGTAGATGGTAAGACTTCAGAAAAAAGCAGTCAGAATATTGATGAATGCCAATTATAGAGATCACTGTAAGTCGCTTTTCGAAAAAATTGGTATACTACCACTACCATCGCTATTCATATATAGTCAATTACTTGAAATCCATAAAAATAAATCAATCTATTCGCAGCATCAGGATACTCATCATCATGCTACAAGAAATGCAGATCTGTTCATACAGCCTCGATACAAACTCACAAGGTCTATTAAATATTTATTAAGTATCAATCACTACAATCATCTTTCTAATTTGTTCAAATTGCTCAAACAAAACTCCTTCAAAAACAGAGTCAGAACTATTCTCCTGGAAAAATGTTTTTATAGTACTCAGGATTATTTAAGTACTTCAATTATGCCGATCTAAATTTGATTTCATTTCATCTGATATGTGAAGCTCATGTTTATACATAATATTTGTTTTGACACTTTCAAAAATTTTAGACTGATTATTGTAATGTTTAAAATTATCTTTGATTTTATTCACAATTTATGATTCAATATTTTTAACTTGTGACTAGTTTTTTTTCTTTTTATATGTACATTTTAACTGACTTGCAACAAACATTCAAGTGTGAAGTTGTCAAATAAATAAATCTATCTATCTATCTATCTATCTATCTATCTATAGCACTTTCAGGGCCGCGTTATGTCGGTGGATATAGGCCAAAACCGCATATGCTGGGCATGCTGATAGCAAGTGCATTAGGGTCTCGGGCGCCTCGCGGCAGGCCCTGCACCTTGTGTCAGGAACCCATCACGTGACTGCGGTAGACTAAGGTGTTGAAGACATCATCCTGGCAAGCCATGATGAACCCCTCAGTTTCCGACTTCAGCCCACTCGACCTGAGAAAAGCGAACGTCAGGCGCTACGATAAGCCAAGGTATCCAATGTTATTGAAGAAAACCCCATGCAATGATTATTCTTGTATTTCCGCAGAAGTGAGGTGATCTCTGCGGCTTTCATCTGGGCTTTTTGCTGAACGGGTTCCAACTCGTTCAGTGTCGAAAACTATACCGAGTTTGTCATGTAGACACTCCAAACTCAAAAGTTCCTGTTATCGGGGAAAGTACAACCGTGGAACGGACGATTTGGGATGCAAACTCCTATAGAGATGCATCATTTATTGGGTCTTTACGTCGAGCTGATACAGCTCCTCCCGAGTCCACTTCACTACTCCAAGCCAGTAGAGTAAGATTGGAACGGCAAGGATCATCATTATTATAATTATCATTATTTGGGGCATGAAGCGTGTGGCAGCAGAGTTCGTGCCAAAATTGCTGAATTTCGACAAAAAACGGTCGCATAAGCATCGCTCAGGAATTGTTGAATGACGTCAACAGTAATCCGGATTCGCTCAAAAGGGTTATAACTGGTGACAAATGATGGTTATATGGTTATGACTTCGAAACCAAAGTCCAATCGTGTAAATGGAAGAGCTTAGGAAAGTCATGAACAGAAATAGCACGCCAAGTTCGATCGAATGTTCAGGTTTTCCTCACCTTCGATTACCGTGGCAAAGTGCATCAGGAATTTTTGCCACATGATCCTAATGCCAATAAGGAGTAATATCTTGAAGTTATGCGTCGCTTGGAATGAGCAATACGATGGCAATGGTATTTTGGAAAAACCATTCATGTCTTTTGCATCACGATAACGCACCTGCTGGCCAACAGCAATACCGTAATCATGCCTCAGCCACCCTATTCACCAGATTCATGTCTTTTGCATCACAATGACGCACCTGCTGGCCAGAAACAACCCCGTAATCATGCCTCAGCCACTGTATTCGCTGGCACAAGTGTATTATATCTGAGGGGGACTACTTTGGAGGGGACAAAATGTAAATTAGTGAATAAATAAATATTTTTTGAGAGAAATGAGAATTCACCTAATTTTGGAACAGACAGGCGTATATTTTATATTGCTCAGCTCATCAAAACATTAATCTGATAAACAGCCAATATTATTGGAACATGAAGAGTACGTTGTGAAGAAAGAGATTTGTCTTTTCCAGAGATGTAAATTTCCTTGAATATACTCAAGAATGCTAATGAAATTGAAAAATGCTTGAAATTCGAAATTTCAGTGAACAAAGGGCTCAAAAATGAAAATATAACATTTCTATGAACAAATTCTACTGAATTAATGTCTCAATTTTCATATACCTATATTTTTCATCTCTACCTAGCATTTTGAATACTACCAATTTAAAACCAGTTTGTATTTTATATTGTGACATTTATATTTTTATAGCTGTACACGTTTAAATGTTTTACATTATTAACACGTTTAGACTTTCAGAATATATATTCAATGTGTCTTTTTTGCAGTGTATTGAGAATATTATTCACTACTTTTAGGAAATAATAATATCGATATTGTTGATACTATTTAGAAATATAAGCACTGAAATATTTTGCCCGAGTATCTCAAAATTCATTATATCTTGACCATCTTCAAAGGAAAGAATTCCAATATTGATGTTTCGCAGACAAGTTTTCCAAAAACTCAAGTGACATCAATACCTATGTTTCCTCTGATAAAAGTTCAGTAATAAGACTCGTTTTGACAAAACTTTAATTGAAAGTTGTCTTTCTGATCCACACATCTGACAAATGTTCATCCAATTCTCCTTTTCTTCTCTAAAAGTTCTCTACTCTGTATATTGATGAAGAAATTAAAATACCAAAAAGTCATTTTCCTATGATCTGCCAACATTGCCAACATCTGCCAACATTGATCAGACGTTGTTTTCAAGGATTTGTTAAATAATCTGTTAAGAATTCAGTGGGTAGAAACTTTATTATTAAATATTCCCGTAATTGGCATGAGTAGGGATGTTCAAAGTTGAGAAGTTTCTTCTGAAAGTTATAATTGAGATTTCGGAGGACTTCATCATGACTGATATTCAATGCAGAATATAATATTTGATGTAATGGAAGGAAAATTTCAATTAATTAAAAAGTATCGACATTTTCTACCTATTTTGAACTGATTATTAGCCAAATTCAACAAGTTCGCTGTATAGACTCCAGACAGAAAACTAATTGAACTTCCTACATTTTATTCTTTATACAATGTGGACGTCAATAATCCCTTTTCTTCTTAACTCCTGAACAGGGCAAGGAATCAATATTCATTAATTATCGAATATTTAAACTTCTTCACCCAAACAGAAAATGGTGTCTCATTGATACGTAATTTGATTTTCTATACAATCCTCTTTCTTTCACGAATCTTCAAACACACGATAAATGCTACATGGTATGAAAGGCCTAACACATAGTCTTATTGCACTCATCGCTTTTTCAGGTACTACTAACTTTCAAAAAAAAGTTGTTGAAATTTCATGATATTCTACTCATAAGTATGTAAGTTATTGTGCTACGAGTGATCCAATTTTGTTATTTTTAAAACAATGGATCAAAAACAATGGAATAAAAAGTGTTATAAGGACTCCGCTCCAGCAGAAACGACAAAATTGTTTTGAGTGATCGAAGAATGAAGTTGTGTGAATCAGCTGATATTGTGAAGTTATCAAAAAAACATGTTGCCTTTATATTGCAAAGTGGGTACCATGCGAGCTCACTGTTGACCATAAACAAGAACGTCTTTATGATTCTGAGCAGTGGTTGGCCACGTTTAAACATAACAAATCGAAATTTTCGCATCAATATGTGACAATGAATGAAAATAGGATCCATCAAGAGCTCTACAGGGACAGTCTGCCTGAAATACCTCTTCTCAATGGGCGTTTCACGTATGTCTTCATTCAAGAATATTGCCTAGATATTTCCACTTCTCCTGCTCAAATATTTCAAATTGTTATCCCGGTGAAGAGGACTATCACAATTTTGCTGGAATTGACAGACATATGCTTCCTCTGACACCAACTATGGACATTGTCCAGTCTTCTGAGGAGTCCACAAGGTAAGTAGTAAATGAGTAAGTAATTTTATTCATTTCATGCCATTAAATCATTCAGTTACGTAATTTGATTTCCCTGCGATTTACAATTCAAATTGTCAATAATAATCTTATCATAGAACCATGTATTAGACAATCTCTAGCCACCTAAGCTTGGCTTGTGTCGTGGCTGTTACAGACTGATATTGGTTGTGTTATATGACATATAATGAAATAAAAACATGAAAGCTAAAATAGATCGTTTGGTTATATATTACTGTTTACCTTACTAGGTTCAAAACCGCAGTTGGAGAATGATGACTAGAGGGAGGTAATAAGAAGAGAGAGGGGGTAGGTAGTTCAGCTCAAACATTCTCAAAGATATCCTGAAATTGATCATAATGATTTCTGATGAAAACTTAATTAACAGTAATTATTAATATTCTTTATATGAAGTGGCAGCTTATTGTATAATTTCGGGCCAAAATAAGTTACAAATTTCTTGTTATGACTCAATCTACAGCGTCGTATTGTAATTGCTTGGTTGGAGGTCATTCGCATATTATATTTATGTGTAATGATGGTATTGGGGTTACTACAAATCCATAATAAAACACTTTGTTCGTAGAGTAACTCTGTAGAATATCGCCTACCCTTCTTCAAGGCGATTTTGATCAGTGTGTTTTGTATTACGTCAAGGTTATATAGTGATGTTTTGAATAAGCCACCCCATACTAAGATGCAGTATCTAATCGTTTCTGAAAATTCCATTTCAAAATTAAAAACCACCTCATCCTGGATGTTTCAAAACCACTCTCGAAGTTTTCAATTACTAAATAACAATCCTGCGTCATACATTGTCACAGTTTCTATACAAACGAGCTGGACAAATAATAAAACAAATGCGGTGATTGCCATCCTTTATAGACGAACAAAGATAAATTTTCCGCAATGCATCTTTTATAGTCTCACGTCACACATAGTAAAAAGGGAAAAGGGACTGTAAATTTGTCCGAAATAGGTGCCACTGAATTTTTCAGTATACGTATCCCGCAGAAGTGGAAAATCTACTGAAATAAATGACCGTTCGCATTGAGAAATCTTTCTTGGTCGACCGACAAGGGTTCTCTTGTTTAGTACTAAATCTTGAACAAGGTGTAAAACTGAATAGGCGAGGGGTAAAACCTCTGGTTTTGAGTTGGAAAATGATAAAAGTTGCTTCTGAGCAATAATGGAAGTCTTTTATGATCAGGAAAAATGATGAGAACTGAGAGATTCAGACTCACAGAAAAAACAATTGAATTTGAAATTCCATAATAAATTACCATGTCACATGAACCAACTCAGTTTCTACTGTTACGAGCAAAAACTGAAGTAATATTTTTTGAATACCTGTTTTTGATGAATGTATCATAGGGAAAAAGTGAAAGAAGAAAATATAAAAACAACTTGATGGGTACAATATAATGAACTTTTCCGTGGCTTGTTTCATGATCACCTGAAACAGCTCAACAACCAAAGAAGACTCAGGATGTGGAGTGTACTTCAGATAACTAAGCCTAAGGATTAAGTGGTGAATGGAAAAAAATACCAGCGTAGTTCAAACAGAACTGGCTGGTATCTCAATCGCCACAAAAGGAATGGAATTTCTGGCAGAAACATAACAATCTGCACTGACAGTAGCCAAGCCCTATTAGCCTTGAACAGACACGTGTTACCTCAGGGTAACACGTTGTCTGTTCGAGCCAAAGCCTTGGTAGATGATAACATTATCCTGAGGTGGATTGAAGGTAATCGCATTGCCGACTCTTCGGTCAAGGAAGCGGCTGGACTAAGAATTTTATGATCCAGTGACATCTACAGCCTGATGACTTCGACATTTGTGGAACCAGCCACATCTTCAAGATGTGGCAAGATGTTCAAGATTCTAATACTTCTAAAAAATTCATCAGTCTTTGACGAGTAGTGAAAATTCGAAGGAATTACAAAAAACGATGATAATTTCAGAATGAACTCAATGAAAACATATCTGATAACAAATAAACTTCAGAAATAAACTGAATGAAAGACATTTCCTAAGTCAAATAAACGTTGATAATCAAATTGCCATTGTGAATAAACAAGCATTCGAAATGAACCGAAGAAAACACTCTTTGAATCAAATAAACATTGAGAATAAACTCAAATGAAACAAAAAAATTAGCTTAGGATTAATCAAAGTTTTCGAACTCGCATTTATGGCAAATGTAGCTGAGACTTGCTTCTGTGCATTCTTCGTGAGCTCACTGTTTAAACGAAGTACATTGAATTACTTATTTCTAGATCTGCTCTCTGAATATGGTGCCAAGCAAACGATACAGTAACATTCTTCCCCTACTGATACCTGCTGAGTATTTTTTCATTCTTCTTGAGATTTTTTGCTACCTTTTCTTCCATCTAATCTTTTCATAACTTGCTTGGGTTTGGTCCGTTTCAATTTTGCTTCACGCTTTCTTCATATCACTTCTTTCTTTGGTGTATCAGTATGAAACGTTGGTTTTCTAGTTTTTCACCCTTTATTAAATTCCTTTGGGGGTACTTTCGGTAATGGCCTTACTATCTCCAGAGTAAGGACGATATGATCATTAGTAGCTTGTGCACTATTAGATGGTGAAATTTTTTGATAGATACCGATGTTGCCAAGTCTAGGTGGTGTATTTGTAGGTTCATGAATGTTTACTTGATGAATTATTCGAACTGGTGAGTCATAGAGAGTTTGTTGTTTCACCTCCAGTTGGATTTTCATTAGATATAGTAGCAACTGCAGACTGAATAGTATTTTCTGGATTGAGTCTATCTGTTTTCTCAGTTGTATTTTCCGGATCAGGACAATCTTTACGAATGCAGAAGCATAATGAATCTCAGATTCCAGTTGTATGGGTTGATTCTCGTTTTGCGAAAGACAGCTTGAATGTTGGGATCCGCTTTGCCGGATGCATCTCGCTTTCGATCAGTGGTTTGAAACATGCTTGTCCGCTTTTCGTAGTGAATCTTCAGCTTTCACCTTCTTATTAGCATTACTATAGATCAACACATTAATTGTCCCTCAGGAAGTCTTCCTCGTCCAAACTTTCGGATGTTTCAACCGTCCCCAACCCCAATTTTGGTAAAATACACTTTATGGTTACGACACTAATGATAACATCATACCTTATTCTACATGTGTCATAATAATCACAAACACACTCTCAATAAATTCACTTAAAAAGAACAGATGATTTAAGCATTAATGTCAGAAGAGAAACACGCTCTTCTGGGTAATGGAAAACAATATGGCGTCCTGCACACAACGAAAACGCGCGGGAAGTGGCGCGGTACTGAATTCGTGTTCGGACGTGTCGTCCGCTTCGTTTTCCCCTTGCACCCCTCACTCGTCGTTGACGTTCTTCAACAATTACTGAGCGATGCTCATGCGACTGTGTAAAGTTTGTACCATTTGTGAACATTTTTCTGACTCGGAGTACAATCACCGTACATCACTGTCAAGATTTCAAGTATTTATGAGCACTCGATTCCATTAACGCTCAAAATTTGTTACGATTTCATTGATTCATTTTTTCGATTGCAGAAAATTGCCAAACACGCAAAACACTCCTACCTTGTATGACTCTTATCAACAAACTGAACATGCTGAACATCTGAAACTGAGAACATATGTTTGAGACGAGTGTACCAACATAAAAAAATATAAAAATCGCTAAGCGCTCTGAGCCCTATATCAGTTAATATTATCATGACATTTGTGTACGGTAAATATGAATTGGGCATGAGATGTGAGTCCCCACAGGAGAAAACCATAAAATATGTGTCAAGAACAGCAAAGATCAGCTATGCATTTGTGGTTCAGCCTAGTATCGCTGTATCTCTGTATCTGTAGAGTAAGGAGGAAAAGTGTAGGCCGACAGCACTTAGGCCACATGTGACCTATTGTACATCCTCCCAAGGAGTTGTCCTCCTAGGTCCAGGAAGGTGGACAGGTCTCTGGGAGGAATCTCTTTTATATCGGCAGGTGTACTCCAAGACTCGCCGAACACACACTGTCTCATTGACGATAACTCCGGGCACTCGCGTAGGACATGCTTGACAGTCTCATCTTCCTGTTCACACATCCTGCATAGAGATGTGTCCACTAGCCCCATATCATGGAGGTGTTTCCCCAGTTGACAGTGGCTTGTCAGAAATCCTACTGTTTAGCGTAGATTTTTCCTGGTCATCGCCAGATATTTCTTTGGAGCCAGCTTCACAGGGTCGCCAAGGGTGATCCTGGCAAAATTGAATCCTTTGATTTCATCCCATCTCTTTAGGTATTGAGCATGGGTGTGACGTTTGGCTGGTTCCGAAATTGTCGAAGTCATCAGGCCGTAGGTGCCTTTGGGTCCTAAAATTCTTAGTCCAGCCGCTTCCTTGGCTAAAGCATCGACAATGCGATTACCATTACTCCTGTCGTGCCCTTTAACCCACCCCAAGATAATGTTATTATCTACCGAGGCTTGGGCAGTCTAGTACCGCTAATGAGACCTATGGAGGGTCTGAAGAGTACTGTCTGGTGTTGAATCATAAATGCGTTGAGGTTGGGCTCTGGTTTTCATCTAGTTGCCATGCAGTGAATGCTGCAGAGGAAAACAGAGGAAGAATTTTGTCTTTGCAGTTGTCCGCTTTGGGGAGCCTCGTTCATCGTTGATATTCCATATAAATATTTTTAATCGAACATTGAATTTTTTGATTTGATGTTTTTTTATTTTCGAGATATTCCACCAGCCTACAACAGAGAACGCGCCTCATCTGGAAAAGAGGTAAGATGGCAACTCGAATGCTTGCAGAGGATTTATTGCGTGCTTTTGATTGATTTAATTGGCGGAACGCCACGAATTGTTCCAAGTTGTGTGGGCAACGCAAAGTGTGCGGGCGAGTTTGTAGTGATTTATTTGTGCTATGGTCGTGTTGCTCGATTAAGTTGCACTGAATGACAACAGGGGCCCGTCGTGGCGGTTGGCAAACTGCTCAGATATTCGCTGCATTTCCAGTGGTTACTCAGATAGTTTAGTTGAGTTAGGTAAAAATACACGTTGATTGTGTAGTATACGTATTGTGTATAATGCAGTGTGAAATTATTTCATTTCACCAAAACACATTTTATTTCCTCAGATGAATAATAATTGGGTCTTTCAATCGCTTTACTACAATATCCATTAAACATTGCAGAAACAAATTGTTTTGGGAGGTTCAGCTGCATTATTTTATGATATGCACTTTCGATATCTACCCTCCGAGTATTCCACTGGAATCGGCTATAAATTAGAACAACGAAAGAATATGCTTGCATATTCGACCTACACTCACCTACACTCACCCTTCCTACTCTACAGATACAAATACAGATATCCATCTGTAAATGAATATTACTGGAGTTTTAGTTTAATATTCCTCTTGAAGATGATCACTTGGTGATCGAAACACGTGCCGACGTGTTTTAAAATAACGGTTTTGGTGTTGGAATAAAACTCCAGTAACATTTATTACTACACCAAACAGTGCATAACAAGTATTTCTGTAAATGGACAAGTTTCAAATGAAAAATATGGATTTTGTTTACTTCTTCAACTGAATCAGGTGAGCAAAATTTGATTTCGAAAATAAATGATTGCCCACATGAAAAAATGTACTTAAACAGATTTCGAATCAAAAATAAGCGGGTGAAAAAATCAAATTCACTATTTCTGTTTCTTCATCTTTTTTACGAGTATTTATGAATATTTTTATGTATGAATTATGTATGAATGAATATTATAGTTATCAGTTTGGGTTTCGAAATGTCATTTACAGTTGATCTACATATTTCATTTTATATGTTCAGTGAGTTTTCTCTGCCCTTTCACGTTTCCTGATTTTCACCACGAAAGGAAAAAATTTCTATACCAAATATGAAATTTCGAATATTTCACACACACAATAGATTATGTAAATTCTGTAATATTTCATTTATTTCAAATTCCCAACAGAATGAAAAAACAGCTTTCAGGCAAAAACTGCGTCAAGCTCAACTTATATTGATTAGTTTACCCACCATTTTACCCACTTGCACTGTAATTAAGTTGTAGTAACTAATTGTACCCGTGTCGGAACTTTCCAACTTCAGTTGTTGTTCCATTTAACGTTGTACTCGATTGGGAATTCATTGTGAATTGAAACTGTAATGGATGTAACATTTATATAGGTAAGTATATTTCAGTGCTATGTTGGGAAGGAAATTTAGAAAAATATCTGTCGTTCAACGCAAACTGGGAAGAAACTGAAATTTCCCTGCTTTTCGTGGGGGTCGGTTGAGTTTGAAAAAGGGGTATTTCGAATAATCTAGTGTCCAAGGACTTAATGACCGATCAAAAAACTGGTATTGATGGAGTCAGTGTCAGACACTTGCACGTGACAAAATTATTGGCTGTGGGCGAACCGGAATCAATGAAGAGCATTGGAAAGGACTAGATGAGAATTTTTTCTGACACTAACGATTAGACTCAACCCAACCATTGTGGTAGGGTTGTGTATGGTCATTCCATTTGGAACGGAGGTGAAATATCTTGGCATTGTTCTTGATAAAAGACTCACCTGGAACGCTCTCTATGGACATGCCGAAGGATTTGTGGTAAAACTTATGGTGCAATTGCTTGGTGACCGAAAGCTTCACAGAAAACGGCCCAAGCGAAACTCTCTGGCTTACAGAGACAGACTTGTCTGGCTATCATTGGTGCCATCAGTACTACACCGTCAGCGGCCATGGAGATCCTTCTAGATCTACCTCCTCTCCACATTTTTCTGTAGACAGGGGCTAGATGGACATAAAGACTAGTGCACATTGCCAATTGCACAGATCAATTCAATGCAGAGTGCAACAGACTGTTGGCTGACATTGGAAGTCACAGCATTCTGGAAATGACTTATGACTTTATACCTCCAACTGTCAACTGAGAACTGCCTCATAAAGTACTATTCTCGAGTAAGGAGGACTGAATCCTCCGGGAGAAGGAAATATTAAGAGCAGATAGTTGTTGGTTCACAGATGGATCAAAAACACCTTCCCATCCTGGTGCAGGTGTATCCAATCGCAGACCCAGGGCAGAGTTATCTACCTGCCTAGGAACTTATACGACTCGACTTGAATTGTGTGCTGAGAGATTGGATAAATCCAACCTCACTCACAAGTCAATGAAAATTTTCTTGGACAGTCAAGCGGCGTTGGAAGCTCGTGGCTCCTACCGAGTAACGTCTAAATTGGTAGCAAACTACCAAAAACGACTACCCTCGATAGTATGACTTAACAGATTGACTCTGATCTGGATTCCTGGGCCTACTGGCCTGGAAGGCAATGAAGCTGCAGACTCTCTTGCAAAGAAGGGTGCTACAAGCAGCTTCATTTGACCAGAACCTGCCATTGGCATTTCTTTGGGCTTTTCCAAACAAACACTGGACACCTAGATGGCAAGAAGATCCAAATACTTCTGGCAGAATATTCCAGGATTGGCTCACTCCAAGGCGTTTATTCACCCTTCGAAGATTGATACCAAACTGTTGTTGGACTGCAGTAGGGATGAATAACGGTGTCTAACAGGCCTTCTTACAGGTCACTGTCATTTGAGTCATCATATGCAGAGACTTGGATGCCGGAAGACAGTGTGTGTCGCCTGTGTATGAAAAATGATGAAACAGCAGAGCATATACTTTGTGCCTGTCCCGCTGGGGACCGAATCAGGTTCTTTGAGTTCGGCAGATCCGTACTCTCACCATCTGACCTGAAAGACCTACCCTACCACCAAAGACACCATATTATAATATATCTTGTTTTAGAGTAAAATAGGTGAATAGTTACGATTGTAACGAGTAAATGTTTCAAAACTTAGTGAAATGACTGGTATCTGTCAATTTCTATGCCCAATAAGGTGGTACCTATCCCTCATTTCGTTCATTTGTTCAAGAGATATTAGTAGATTATGAGTGAGCTTATCCTGGTCCCAGTATCAATGATTCACTGGCCTTAGAATCACAACACAAGTTACGTTCTTTCATGCATGCTTCGAATGTTCTTCTAGTTTGACATTTGTGAAACTTAGTTCATTTCCGATATTTTACATAGTTCAAACTAGAAAAGCAATTGAAGCACAAACAAAAAAGAACAAGTTTCCATAATGTAAGCATACCACTCCCCTTCTTACAGAGGAACATGAGTTCAATCGTGAATTTGAAACTCTCCATTTCCAGAAAAAAAGGTTTGAAAAACAATAAGTGAAAAAATTTCCAGTATTCAGTGCACGATCAAATTCAGTTGAATAGCTTTCCGTATGTAATATTTTCAAAGTTATTGACCCGTTTTCACATCATTTTACCAATGGAGAAGTTTTCTTTCCTTATACGAGGAATTGAGCAGATTTCGGATATGCAGTTGGTTACCTCGTTCACAGACAAATGGGGCCGTGACAAACCTGTTGTTTGTTGTCCGCTTCAGCCTAGGTCGAGGAATGATACTCTGAAAGAATTCGAATTTCAATTATCGGAAATCATCGACTTTATGGTGATGATAGACACTATCTTGCACTGACGAGTGGCCAAACAGCCCGAAACCGGTCTGCAAGTGTGTTCTAATAATTGTAAATCGATTGCGGCAGTTGTATCGCCAACAGCATATGCAGGAATAACGTCAGGGAAGAATCCTGCACTGACACCTGTCCGATATGATCCAACGCCCTTCGTGGTGTTAGCCAAGGGAGTAGTTGTTTTTTGATAGGTGTCAGTCCATTAACTTACAGTGTAGGGAGTTGAGACTAGCCTGAACGAATTTTTATTTCAGATGATTTGATGTCCACTTGTATTTACTAGCTACTACCAGTTGAGGAAAAATTGTATCCTGTCTTTCCTGGTAGTTGTGAATCTAGTCGGATCGCAGATCATAGTATCGTTTTCTGAAAATATCGTACTGAAAGTTGTTAATCAAGTCCTGCTTGAGGAAGCTATTGCATAGGAAAACACATGTAGCGGTTTGGTGAAACTGTTTTAATGAAAATCAGAATAAATTTTGTTGGTACGTTTTGATTTTGATATGGTTTTTCATCAAGTATTACATTCAGTTTTTGAATAATTTTTTTTACTATTTTGTAATTGAATTGAGTGCTCAACTTTGTGAGGATTGAATAGTGTTTCAATTTAATTTTCATAGTTTCTACTTCAAACCTGAAATATAAGAGATTTGGAAACATTTTCATTAAGAAACACGAAAAAGTTTGCTGGCTGCTGCTAAAACTACTCATTAATTCTGTCAAAACTTCACTCGGATTCCTGTTGAATCATTAAACATTGAGAACGCTTCAGTATCCTGAAAAGGTTCGAATAAAGTGTAACTTCACTTTAGAAACAAAATTGAAAAACTGAGTTAAACTTCAGGAAATGTTAAATTTATGATAAGATGTTTGAATGAAAACTGAAAGAACGACAGTTGATTTGTTAATGCGAGTGTTCTTGCTAATGGTTGAATTTGCCTCTAATAGGCATATTCAACTTGATTTTATCAACTTGTGCCTTCCCTGAGCAGTAGAAAACGGCTCGAATTCGTCCGATAATAAAAAAAGGCGACTCTAGGCGGTATCACAAACTACAGGACAATTTCAATTTTATGTAACTTATCTGAACTCTTCGAAATATGTGTGCAAAATGTTATGTATTCCTATATTCAAAAAGTTATTTCTCGTACTCAGCATGGTTTTATACAACAAAGATCATGTATGACAAATCTTGTATGTTTAAATCAATATCTCTGTACGTACCTGGACAAGCAAAATCAAGTCGATGTTGTTCATTTAGACTTTCAAAAAGCCATCGATCAAATAGACCATTACGTTCTTCTCAGCAAATTGACAAAATTGGGAGTCTCTAACCAACTGCTTACTCTAATTGAATCATATCTAGTTAACAGAAAACAATTCGCCGAATATCAATCTTTTTAATCGGCCCAGTAAGTAGTGAGGTTCTAATCTTGGACCTCTTTTATTTTTAATTTTCATTAATGACTTGGCAACCTCTTTGAATATTCCTAGCCTACTATTTGCAGACAATCTGAAAATTTTAAGGTGGCAATACTAAAAGTATTGCCACCTTAAAATTGCTATATTTTGCGTATGCCAGATCTAACTTAAAAATGGCTCTTTGTTATGGAATCCGGTTTACTACTATCAAAAAACATCAATTGAGAGCGTGCGAAGGAAGTTCCTAAAATACTTATGTCCAAAAGGTGATGGTCAATACCCCACGAGAGGTATCGATCATAACATATTGTTGACACGATTTGATATGACATTTTTGGAAAATAAGAGAGTTATCCTTGGTATAAAATTTCTGCATAAATTACTCAACAACAATATCGACACAATCTGAAATTCTATTGCGAAGCATCACGCAAAAATATTATGCTACGCTATTATATAGCGAAACACGTGTCGCGGTTTTTGTAAAACCCTTTTATACTGAAAATCATACAATAAACTGTAATAATCAGTTTCATGAAAAAAGCTTTATCTTCTATAAATCATACGCTTTTCATCATGGCAAATTTTATTCTCATCGAGTAATAAACCTCTTAACTTTTCCCAAAACAACTCTTCCACTCGTATCCTTGTCGGCCCATGCTACTACCCCCTGAGGGGCTGTTTCATTACCGAACTCAAACTTCACTTAATTATTCCTAGTTGAGTTTCACTTCCAGTCAACTTTTCCCTTCACTTTTTCTGGTTTGAGAATTTCGAACAACTGTGTAGAGTTTCCTTTTCGCAATAAACAGCCATTAATTTCGGAGGATACGATATTGCTTCGAGGGAATTCTCCAAATTGCTTTCACAACTTTCACGGATTAAATCGACAGAAGTTTTAATATACCGGGATGGATCGCTGAAAGGGTATGCCAGAGTAATTATTCATTAGTACTCGGAACATTTACAAAAAATAGAACTACATTTAACGCAATTACTTCAAAAAACATGGGGGTCTTTGGAATCATTTTTATAGGGGATACTCATCATGACATATCATGTTATGATAAGTATCATAGTAACATTATCATTATCATTATAATGAGCAAACCATTTTGAGAAATGTCGAAATACTTTTGCTTCCAACGGAAGCAAAAATTCAGTTATTTTTCAATCACAAACAGTGCTTGAAAAAAGCAAGTATCTGAAAAATATACTGATTGTTTGTGTTCTCAAAATCTACTGAATGAAATTCAATAACGTCAAATAAGTCAAAAACGGTGAAAAGAAAAATTGAAGGTATTTTAAATCCAGTTATCGCTTGACTCTTGGTCACATTCGAGATATAAGGATTGGATCTCACTTCGCCGAAGAAGGGAAAGTTACAAGATGAAATGTTTGCATAAACATCTGAATGCCAATCGTTGGAAACTAAATTTCCATCCTTTGCTAAATATATACCTAATTCCTCATTAATTAAACTCCAAGTAGTTGATGAAGAGGATCATTTGAATTACATTTCGAATTATTTTATGAATGTCGCATCAAAACATTCAATTGATATGTTCAGAAATCTAGAAATGTTATTCACTTATTGAATTTCGACTCTGATGTGAAATTCGCAGTTATTTCACTTAATCCAAAGTTATGCTGTTCTAATCGAATTTAATGGGTGGTGTTACAAGAACAGACTCTCACTAGTTCGGACTTCCATTGTCTACTATATGAAATGATTTGAAATCCCTGAAACAACTAAAAAAAAATTAAAATGAATAGCTGAAAATAACAATTATATTAACCAAAATAAACCTGAAATGAAATAATAGTAAAATAAAATACAAGTTAAAATAGAACAATTGAATAAAAAATATAAAGAAATGAAAAAAGAAAATAAAAATAAAAAGTGGAGAGATTCCAAGTCACGTTAGTTCACGACGTTTCGATTGTTGGTATCTACAATCGTCTTCGGGTGATGACTGGACTGATTCCTCCTCTCTCGGAGGAATCAGTCTCTCGGAGGAATCAGTCTCTTGGAGGAATCAAATTCTTCTCCAATAATTAAAAACAACCCCCAAAGACAACCACAAATTGATAATGAACCATCGCAGATAGGAAAACCGCCAGAAGCCTTTAACAACCCTCAGGTAGAAAAACAGGTAGGAGAACTGCCAAAAGCCATCAACAACCCTCAGGTGGAAAAACAGGTAACAAATCCATACAACTCACGCAAGGGAAACCATATAAAAACACCACAAGAAGAACCTAACATCAGTTACACCTCTCGAAGCGAAGCAGTAACTCGTCTTGATAATGCCATCTGTGATGATGGCGAAACGTCGACTATCGAATAGTACACAACGGATGAACACCCGGAAAACAACACATCATATTCTACCATCCGTGAAAACCTACATTGTAATATATATATATATATATATATATATATATATATATATATATATATATATATATATATATATATATATACAGGTAAAATATTTAGCCTTTTCTGATGATAATAATAATGATATTTTCTATGAAATTATTATTATCATCAGAAAAGGCTAAATATTTTACCTGAACTAGCACAGCTAAAAATTATACTGCAACAATCCTCCTCAACCAGCTTGTTGCAAACAAATAGTCATTTTCATCCTGTTATGCATTTATTCATTTGAATCAGACCATTTTTGATAATCACCAAAAAATCTGTTCGATTTACTATTCCTGAAGAATATGTGAAGCCACCTGCAGTCACATCATACGAACTTCCCAATAATTCCTGGTATCCGACCCTAGCCGTGATGTAATTTGAAATCCTCATTCGAAGTGGTAGCACACATTAACGCCACCCACATTCTTCGGTGGAAATTGAGAATGTCAAAAGGGATTCCTCACCGAAGCCGCAACTTTGGCATAGCCACCTATGATGTGCCGAGGAACATACCGGGCAAGTCTAGCGTGATTAGTCGCCTCGAGTTTCATCAATTAGATGAGGGTTCATTTTGATTGTGGGTGAATGTGTCAGTGATAGCAGCAGGAATTCCTCAGTCCACGATATGGTTTTCATTAACAGTAATTGCTCTTTGGTGTTTGTTGATTGATCGCTATGTAAACCAACTGCAGCAGGTGAAAGAACATCAAAATGTTCCAGGTGGTAATTATTCGTCATCAAAAACTCATGGTCTCAAATTTGCTGTTCAAGGTCACTACGAAATCTGATTTTGTATTGTTTTTATGACTAAAGGACCGGTGTTGCCAACCCAGTACATTTGTTTTGACTGTAGTCGAAAATACACAGACTCCGATCGAAAAGCGCGAAATATCAATTCATGGAAACGTAAATGCACATTTGAATCACAACCTCCAAGAAGCTCTCTGTTTCTAAAATTTTACGGAACGAAGCAAAGAAAAAAGTAACACGAATAAACTGATTGCGTTATAATAATAATAGTAGCCTTTATTACCCAACAGTTAAACACCATTCACAGGTTTAACTGAGTCAGTTAAAAAAATTAATATAGATCATTATAATTACAAAGTTACATTTTGAGAAAATGAATAACAAAATTATAATATAATTAAATGAAATAAAAAAAAACTATACCAGAAAATTGAAAATTCTACATGGAATACTGAGATGCAGTGTCAACAATATATTCTAGGGAATCAAAATTGATATCACACAAATTTGAAATAAAATTGAAATTATTGCAAATGCTAAAGATAGGTGACTTGAGGTACAAATTGGTTCTGGCCAGTCGGCTGTGAAAAGTTTTGTACAATAACCCACAATTGGTACACATAACATAAAAGAGCAAAAGAGGTGGTTTTTGAGCACTGAGTAGTTATGGATCTGAGGCACATAATGTGGAACAGTTGAGCTGAGACAAAATAGCAGGTTGTAAAATGCAAATGCACAAAAAATTCGTCAAAGCCAGTGAGTGCAATAAATTATCAAAGACTTCAAAAATACGTAGACTTTGTGTATTTTGCATCGTGTTGGCAACACTGGTTTTTTATTCTCTTCCCATTCGTGGCTGATGCATAGAACATAAAAAATCAAAAGTGATGGTTTTAGCTAATCCGTTTTGATTGTCCGATTACACAAAAAAAGTTAACAGTAAAACACTGAAACTTATTGGCTCTGACACAATTTGAGGTGGAATTGCTTTGATGATACAAAATAACAGGTGCTGAAGCTAAGAAAATGCGCTTAAACTCAAAAGCACAAGAAATACGCGATGATGTCGCATTCTGCGTCTTATTGGTAACATTGCAAAAGACATACCTGACATCAAATATGTATTTGGATGCCTCTCAGTACGTTATTTATGTCATGAGTTTTCGAAGGATGAAAAAGATTATACACGGAATGAAAAATCTAACTAGCGAGCTATCAAGCATGCTTCAACCCCAAAACATATTTTCAGATTCTTGTTTTCATGTAACTGAGAAATCTGATCTAGTTTTGTTTCATTAATATGAATGGTCCACATAAATTCTGCACAAAGTAAGATATTTTATCAAAGAAATAGTGGGCATTGTCTGCGAGAACGCCAAACATGTCTTCTCAGAGCCAGTCATGGCAAAGCTTGCTAAGATCCCAACCTACAAGCGCTCTCATTCGTTCTTACCTACTACTAGTAAGGTTTGTCACTTGCACTCATCTGTAATTTTCCATCGTAATCGGCGGTTACTGATGATAACAATCTTTGCTTGGATTTTTTGTTCTTGGGTATCACCGGCAGCGACTGCTCTGTTATCAGCCTTATGATCTGGGTAGTCAATGATAATAACACCTCAAGCCACCTAGGGAGCATCAGGTAACGTTGCCAAATCATCCAAACTCCATCTAGATAGATTCTGTCTAAAAATATCTGGTCAAAGTTGGTATAGAACTCACGACCTTTTGATCGTGAGTCGAACGCACTGCGCCAACTCTCCTCTGTCTGGCTGTTCATTTATGTTCGTTTACATTTTCTATACACGTTTGGACCATAGCTTTAAACCAATTGAAATGTCTGAAATTCTATGGTTCACAAAATATATTCTTCATATCTATTTGAGATTCACACAGACAGAAATATTTTTTCTGGCTAAAAACTGCTGCAACAACTGCATCATCCAATCCTGGCTTTGGTAGTTGCAAGAAATGGCAACAAAATTTCTTACGCTCTAAAATCTCTTGTCAAAATTCGTTATGAACTCTATATGTATAGAGATACATCATTCATTGTGTTGGTAACCTGTGAAATGGAAATGGTTGTTTTCCATACTTGGACATCATTTCGAACAATGTAAAATATGTAGGACCATAGTGTAGATACGTATTTCGCAATCAATTTTGTTGAACGAGAGCATTCAAATGAGACCACGCAATCGAAATCATGTTCTGTTTCCATGAAAACATGGATGCTATTAGCATTCGGACGAACAACAAAACTAATGAGACTCCGGAACAATTATTGAATTTGTTCAGAGTCTGCATACTATTTGTGTTACTGTGGAAGTGATTCACGTTGAGGAGACCTCAAACACTGGGGTGAAACCTTTGTTTTAGATGCTGAATTGGCCCTCACGTTCTCGCAAACACTGAAACAACTTTAGTTGAAATGTTTGGTTAGTTACACTATATCTGTACAAAGCGAGGGCAATTACAAATTTCAGCAAGTTTGTGGTTGGTACTCAAAGTGGAGTTGAGCATTTTCGAAGTGATCAACCATGTACTTTTCACCAAATACAAAAGTTCACGACTTTTTGAAACGATATTTTTGAAAAAAAAATGAGAATACCTGATAGTGTGGTGGAGAAATGTTTTTGTTCTCGGAAATTCTAGAAAAACTTATCAATATAGTTTATTGTATGACAATATCTTAAGATATTGAGAGTTTTTGAATTTGTTTATTTCCTTAATCTCCTAACGGTTAAGTTTCAATCCTTTCTTCTGGAAGTGGAGGGGCGTGTATTCATGGTTCAACTCATTTCTTTCTGTGATTAAATGAGTGGCATATGTGGAATTCATTTTTCCATTCTGGAAACTATATTTGTGTGCCTTCATGCGGGCTTTGAATGTTCTTCCAGTTTGACCTATATAAAACTTCGGAAATGACCTACATGATAGTTTATATACTTCCGATTTTTCTGAAACTGAACTTTTATCTTTGTTATTCCTAATGTGTATGCCTGAATTGTTGTTGGTTTTGAAAGCAATATTTACACCTTTGCTGAGCAGAAAATCTGAAATATTTGTAGTGGGTTGGCCTGAGTAGGTTAAGGTTCTATAACTTTTATCCTCTTCTCTGCAAATTGGGTAAACTTTTTTCAAAGCTTGACTGTATAACTTTTTTGATAATAAAGGATGTATTAGACTGCTATTATTATCATTGTTGACAGCTATTTGTCATTATGTTCAGTTCTTTATTGAAATTCGCCTCTGACAAGCACACATTTATCAATCTGTGGAGCATACTGT
This sequence comes from Leptinotarsa decemlineata, assembly GCF_025532065.1. Classification (NCBI taxonomy): domain Eukaryota; kingdom Metazoa; phylum Arthropoda; class Insecta; order Coleoptera; family Chrysomelidae; genus Leptinotarsa; species Leptinotarsa decemlineata. The sequence continues at coordinate 6,901,250 of NW_027412668.1, read as the reverse complement.
TGAAAGCTGCTACTTTGTGGTGATATGGGTGGGTGGACGAATTATGAATGATAATATCTGTCTGTGATGGTTTACGATAAATTGAAAAATCATGTTTGTTGTTAACTTTCGTTATTGTCAAGTCCAAAAAATGTATAGAGTCGCCCTTTTCCATCTTCATTGTGTATGTGATAGAACGGTGAAAAGAATTGATAAAATTCAAAAACTTAGTCAAATGTCTATTCGTTCATGTGAAACATAACGGGATATCATCAACATATCTATACCAATACACGAAACTTCTTACCAGTGTATATTTTTCTCTCCAAATCGTTCATGAAAATCTCTGCCAGAAATTCTAGAAGAGTTATGATGTAGTGTTTGGAAATTAAATATCAACGTTTCTCACCTAAACCAAATTCTTCCTGAATATTCTTTCTATTCATTTGATATTTACCGATAAGATCATCAGAGAAAAATGTCAATAGTTACCGTGAGAGAAATATTGACCTCATAATCGTACTGCTGTCATTCTTGATATCAGTTTATGCAAGTTGATTTCCAAAAGTTTTCAGAAAAGCAACTACATTCCCCTCCACATAAGAAAGGGAATACTATAGAAGTAGATGAATATGTGCAAATTTCTTTGCTTTGATCTCTCTCAACTCTTTGAAAAATGGGTTAGTAATAGACACATAAATTACTTCGACATTAATGGTTGTGAATCCTTGAACTTTTCTTTTTAACACTAAACTACTAGGCCTAGGCTTCAGATCATTCATTGGGATATGCGAAATCATACGTGAAAAGTGGCAGTCTGATAGCTTCAACGAAATATCGTCAAGTCGTAAAGATATAGGCACTATATCAGTCCTTCAAGACTCTATACCACGTCAGGCGCGTATACAGCTTTCGTTTACAGGGGGGGTAATTGCGGAGAAGAATATTTTCACCATACCACCATTGTGGTATGTGGTATTCTATATGTAAAATTTAAAAATCTTCTTCAAAGATATGACTTTCTTCTGAAAGATGATTCGAATATGTTAAACTTGTTTTTTTATTCACATAGCTCTTACCATGTTCGTGGATACAACTCCTTAATGTTCAGCCAGTTCGACCAATATATACTTTGAAACACATTCCACACTTTAATTTATATACAATCTTTATGCAATTTCAGTATCTAGTTTATTCAAAAATGAAGCCACCTTTATTTGTTGTTTGTTCAAAATATGTTAAAGCTATTCTTTATTTGTTACGTTGCCGTTGTGTGAATGATATTTGTTTCGATTTCACCTTATTTTATGGAACAAGAAAAATTGTAGAACTATAATTCATTAGTTGCATTTACTTCTAACGCAAATAAACTTTATCAGTGAAATATTACATGGAAACTCCAGTCCTCGTGCAAAATATTATCGAACTCCCTTTGGAAAGTTTCGCAACACGGGTGGAAGATGTACGTGTTTCGTTTTCAGAAAATAAATTAGGGACGCAGCATGAATATTTCTCAATAATAACAAAGGAAGTCCCTTTTTCGTAATTGGAACAGGCCTCCGAAACTGCGGATAAGGTATTCATTCGGTAACTCAATATGGTTACTGATTCAGATTTCTCAAAGCATGAGTTTATCGAATTTCGCAGGTTAAGGGTGGAATTGCTCAAATTTATAGTATTATCCGATCAGAAACGTATTCATTTTGCTCTGGACCTGGCTGTTCTTTATTCGCAATCCAAATTAAATTTTCAGGTCAGTCCGGCATGCTCTCTAGGACTGAAACTTATAAATTTGCGAGTTTATTTGGGCGTGGAATATAATCTAATTAGATCAGAAAGACGAATGAAGCTCATCAAAGGTTTATCTGAACTGAGTTGGAAGTTTCTCTTCGAAACATAGTTGAGTTAACACTTCAATGTTTCGGCATTACAGCAGTTTTTCAATGTGAATGAAGTGTTTTCAATTGAATTTTGTTTATTAGTATTCTCCATCCGTCCATTTATCAGAATCATATCATAGCTCACATCATAGTTCAAATTGTCAACCTTCAATTGGTCTGGTTATGAAAATAGGGTTGACGACTATTATATTTTGGATCATTGTATGGAATATTGTAACTTCAAAATTAATTTCGAAGTGTGTCTTCTAGGTGGGCGTCCGTTAATCTCGAACGATATTTGTTTTTCAAAAAGTAAATCTTTGAGAAAGATGTTTCACATACATATGTCGAGTCAACTATAGTGACCAAATTTATAGCCAGTTTCTTGCAATTTTCATATTTTTCTGGAACATGTTTGGTTCAGTGGATACTGTTTTATATATTTGCAAAGACACATCTTTTTGAAAATAAATTATCTCTATTTGAAGTGATGCCTTTGGCAGACACATCTGTCCATTATATGCTGCTACATCAACTTCAAATGACGATTTAAGAAACGGAGATAGCTTGCCCATCTGTGCAAAGTCTTGGAATCTTCTGGCAAAGTCGTTCCTAAGATCAGCCATAAATTTTACAAACCCTGCAATGTCTTCGTCAGAGTTCTTTTTATATTGAAGAATTGTCGGAATATTAATAAATTCTCGTCTTGCAATATCTTTTTCAAAAATATCCAGCTTGCGACGAAAACCAGACACATTTTGTATCAGATCACATACTGATTTTCCATTTCCTTGTGATTCTGTGTTGAGCACATTCGAATATTTCAGAATATCTTTTTAAAAAGCTACAACCAGCATATTACGCTTGTTTGTGCTTTCTGGCTCCCTCAATATCTAAGTTTTGCAAGAAGGAGATTACTTCTTCTTTTATCAGCCATAAACTTTCAATAACTTGACCTTCACTTAGCCAACGAACATTTTATCGTGTTTCAGTCAGAAAGAAACTCCTTGAAATGACGGTGCTGAAGAGCAGAATGAGATCTCATAAAATTAATCAACTTGACCAAGATCTCCATCACTTCTTTCAGTGTAGCACTGAGTTTTCCACTAAGGGCTGCTTGGTGAATTATGCACTGATACGATATTAGATCTGAGTTTTCATCCATAATTCTCTTTACTACACCTTTTCCTTCGCCAATCATTGCTGGGGCCCTGCCAGTTGAAAGCGATATCATTTCATCTCAACTAATGTTAGATTTAGTAATAAATTCATCAATGACCTTGAATAAATCTTCTCCTCGAGTGTAACCTTTCAACGGCAATATTGCTAGTAACTCTCCACTAAAAATATGACACTCAATATCAAGAAATCTTACGAAAATAGACATTTATTCATCATCAACAATGTCACTTGATTCATCTTGTGCTATGGCGTAGTAAGGTGCCTTTTACAGAAGTTCAAGAAGAGTGTTTTTAATCAGCAGCAAAAATTTCTGTTTTTAGTGTATTACTTCTCGCTGATAATGAAGTCATAAAAAAGTGCCGTGACTACTTCTAACATAAATTTGTTCACCATCTCAGAATCTGAAAATGGTTTTTGCTGTTTATTAAGCGTTCAACACACGCTTTTGTGGATTTTTCTTGTTTGTTTGTGCAACGAATTAGTAATTCTGTGCTTTTTCTTGGGGGAACTGAGATTGAAGTTTTTTCTCACGAGCCTTACTGCCAAGAGAAAAGTTTACAATATTGTAACGTCCATTCTGCGAGGAACCTCCTATTTTCACTGTCCACTTCACGCTTTTTAGAATCCATATTAGCATAGGTACGAAAATATTATGAAAACGCAAAAAATCACAAAACAAATGAATCGTTGCTCCGCAGTTTGCTTTACTACTGAGAGTCTACTTTCCCCGCCTACACGCTCGCATACCCGATTTTGATACTCGCTCGCGCTTGTTTCATCAAAACAAAATAGTGGCAAGCGTGCACAAACACACATACACACAGGGTAGATAGGAAACTAATAAAACCATATTAGCTGTAAGTACTTGTGAAACAGGTTAACTAGTCAACTTGAAATAAAATAAGAACATACTTATGAGTTCTATGTGACTTAATTCAATTAATACGTAATACGTATTCATACGTGTTAGGAATCACACGTTAAAAGGTAAGACCTCGTTAGTCCTTAGCTCGCATAAGTTTCTCAACTTCTGAGAGTTGTCGTTCGTATGGGGGCGGCAGCTGATTAACGGAAAAACAGATTTTAAAACAGATTTTAAAACAGATTTTTTTTAAAACGTATCTACGTATTAATTTTTATACTTGGTATATAACACATTACAATATTTTCCGGTCCGATGTTCGACTTTTCGCGGCCCGCAAGCGAGTCCGTTTGGTGGAAATCCGCCCTAACTCTTATTGGTTGGGTGATCGATGATTTGAATCACATAACAAACATCTCAATTGTCGCGGTGGTCCACGATTTGGACCAGCTACGTAAACATTTTCACAGCTGGAATGGTGGTTCATTTTGTCGTTCACCATCGCTAATGCTTCCGTAGGTTGCTACGTGACATCATGATTTTAGCGCGAGCTTGGTCTTCCTATCGAGACTCAGTCTCCCGAACTGCGGATTGGAGGTTACATTCATTGTTTACATCGAATCACAGTTATCAGTGAAGTAACGCAACTTGTTGTTATATACATATTTAAATATTGTTCTTTTCTATACTGTTGGTGAATACAATCCATTCTTCGTTTGAAAATTGTCTTAGAAGTTTGAAAAATTATTTAGATTTGGTGGTAATTTTTTTGGACCACCGATCCATTGCAACGTAAAATATTTTTCAAATTACCTGATAGTTTTCAGGATAATGGCAAATAACAAAGAAGAAATATCATTCAGATTAGTCGGTATGACCTCGAAGGAATTTGATGAACTGCTGGACGATGCTTACGTCGACTCTTTACCATCTGCTAATGAGTCAGTTATATCTGATGCTATAGATTCAGACGAAAATAATAATCATGACGAAATTGCCGGTGAAATGTTGTTGATGGACAGTGAAGATGAATTACAACAGGAGGACTCTGAAGACGATATGCCCTTATCCATGCTGCGCACCAATCTGAAGAAACGAATAGAGGAAAAAAATATGACACATGTGTGGGGTGAATTGAATAGGCCAACATCGCCACCGTTATTCGTAGCTCAGTATGGTGTTCCAGGTGTTTTGAAGAATTCCGCTGACATGACACCATATCAACTATTTCAGTTATTTTTCGCAGATGACTTCATCGATCATTCAGTATTTCATACTAATCTATATGCAGAACAACAACATTTGGCAACAGGAAAAAGCGCAGAACAACAACATTTGGCAACAGAGAAAAGCTATACTAATATAAATATTGAAGAAATGAAGGCGTTCTTGGGGGGAATAAAACGGCAGCCAAGCTATGAGGACAACTGGGCAAGTGCTCCAGAACTTCATGATACTTACATGAGTTCAATTATGACCTTGAAAAAATTCAACTGGCTCTTGTCACATCTACATATGAACGATAATTCTATGATTCCCTCACGTGATTCACCATTGCATGATAAACTTTATAATGTACGTCCAATGTTGGATCACTTCACACAAAAATTTGAAAAGTGTCTGCTGCCCAATAAAGAATTAGCCCTAGATGAATCTATGATCAAATTCAAGGGTAGGAGTACGATGAAGCAGTACATGCCCAAAAAACCCATCAAGAGAGGGTACAATGTATGGATGCTCTGTGATAAATCAGGGTATTGCTTGAAATTTGATATCTATACCGGAAAATCCTCCACAGGGGATGTGGAAAAATGTTTGGAGTCCAGAGTGGTCAAGAAACTGACAGAGGGCTTTTCAGGAAAGTATCACCGATTGTTTTTCTTCAATAGTGTTGAACTCATGGAATATTTGAAAGAAAGAGGGATATATATTGTTGGAACTGTGAGCATCTCACGACGTCACATGCCCATCTTCAAAACAGATAAGCAACTGAACCGAGGTGAATTTGACTGGTACACCAGTGACAGGGGACTTCTTTCCATGAAATGGAAAGATAAGAGATCTGTTCATCTTCTTCATAACTACCACAAACCAGAAAGCATCACTGAAGTAGATCATAGGGAGAGAAGCGGAAATGTAGTAAAGGTGTCGTGTCCACAAGCTCTGGTTGACTACAACTCAAATATGAATGGGGTTGATAAGTTCAATCAGTTACTTAGCAGTTAAAAAATCAATAGACGAAGTAACAAATGGTGGCATCGCATATTTTTTTATTTTCTCGATCCTTGTGTTGTGAATTCTTATTGTCTCTACAAGCTAATGAACTTACCCAAAATGAGTTCGAAAGCATTTAGAAGGGCAATTATAGCTGGACTTACGGCTTCAACGTTGGTATCCTCAAACAGGGTCACGTCTTCTTCTAGAAGGGCAAGCTCAAATGTACCTCAATTGGAGATCAAAAAATCGAAACCATATGTTCCGAAAGAGATTCGCTGGACATCATCGATGCATCAGCCCGAACGTACTTCAAGGAGGAGGTGTGCTCTATGCAGTACAAAAGCACACCCCGTGCGTACCGATTGGAAGTGCTCCACATGCGGCGTTCCTCTTTGTTTAGCGAAGGAAAAAACCTGTTTCCAAACTTATCACTCACATTAGTTCATCTTTCCTATATTTCACTTTACTTTCTGATTAAAAGTATCATTTTATTATTATATTGACTTTTTTCAAAGCTGGAACGGTGGTCCAAATGATAAACCACCACTTTTTGTGGAAAAAGAAGATTTTATTTTTTATTTTCTAGATTGAATATGATTTTTGTATAGACAAAAATGGAATGATACCGCAATCATATAATTAGAGTGAGAAAAAAATTTGGGCTCTACTTGGGTCAAAATTTCATGATGATTCTGAAGCCAGTAAGAGTTAAGGAACCTGTTTCTCTTTTCATTTTTTGGATGAAACAATTCATATATTTTGTCTAATTTGTTACTTACACCAAGTAGATTGTTTCAATAGGACTCAAGCCGACGTAAATGATAATCGCAATAATTTGTTCCACGCCGAAATTCACCCCTTATGCCCTTTATTTATGCCCCACAACAGACGTAAATAACCCAAACCACTCTGATCCGAATGATTTGTGGACTTAATACCAATAACCAAACTACCCTGTTTGTCCAATTTTAGGCAGGCACAGATAACATCAATATTGGCAAAAGTTTCGGATTTATAACCGGAAGAGATTTATATTGTTGTGTACAATTTTCGTGAGAGGCAGAACGGCAATATCTTAAATACGAGATAAAGTTAATGGAACAGTATGTGTTATGAGAGAGAGTTATTTTGGTTCGTAGAGATGGAAACTATGAAGTAGATATATTTTCGGGAATGTTATATATTTCTTCTGATCGCGGAGAAGCTGACTAACCGAAAATTCAAAAGTTAGAAAAATAAGAGTGAACAGCAATTGGAACATGACTGCGACAGATCTAGAGAAAATATTTATGAATGTTGATAGTTTAAAAAATCCATCATGAATGAATTTGGAAGACTTCAATGTTAGGATATTTCAATAGTTTTGTTTATTTTCATGAGTCTTCTTCAAACTATGATGTCTCAGTGGATACGATTTAATTGAAATAAGCGGCATTTCAATCAGAGCCCTTTTGCCAAGGTAACACAAGTCGATTGATTTCGTTAGCATAAAAATGGCGTGCTCGGTATTTGATGAAGTCGACGAAGGCCGTTTTGCCTAGTCCTGATTGGCAGAGGTTCCACCGGTGAGAATGTTATCGAAGTGCTCTTTGGAGTATGGCAAATGAAGACCTCTACAAATCTCCATGGAATATGTTTCTATATCCATCCGTTATGGTGTTAGCCACAATATAGTTACTGTTTTTTTTTTGCATTTTACAAATTCTAAGTGAGATGGGAAAAATAGTGATCTCGAATTTCGTCAGGAATATTTCCTTGATTGAAATCAATAATGTTTTTACTATTGTAATTATCGAACCAGTCATGACAGTTTCAGATAAATCAACTACAAACACTTCAAGAAAATTTGCATTTTAAAAAAAGTTCATTTCATTATAGAAGAAATTTTAGAAAAAGAAGGGAACAGCTTTCAGCAAATGGATAATTTTAGGTGCAGCCTTTTCTATTCGGAAATCTTACTCACTCATGGAGGTAGACAGACCTTCAACTTTTGTGGCATTACACATAAATGATTTTCATCAACTTCAATTAATATTAGACACATCATGTGGCTAAAATATACTATATATTTGAGTAATTTTCATTACTTATATTTTTCTCTTCAAGTTTCTTGTAGATCCTAAGGTGCTATTTTTTAATATTTATTCTGATTTCATGTTGAAGTTACAAGGATTTGTTTCAAGAAACTGATAGAATTAACGTAAAATCGTCAGCGTATGCTGTGTACAGTTCATTCCCTAAAACATTCTCTATATCATTAACGTAGAGGATGAAGAGGATAGAACCTAAAATTGATCCCTGCGGCACTCCCATATCGAGTTTGATTTTATCTGATTTTTTTGTTATTATCCCATCATTACATTTATGTTTTATGCTCACATACTGAGTTCTATTCTGTAAAAAACTTGAAATCCATTGAAGTGCAACACCCCCGACTCCATATGTCTAATTTGATTAATAATTTATTATGATTGACACAATCGAAAGCCCTACCGAGGTCGCGAAAGACCCCAACAGGGCTCTCGCCTGCCTCAATCAGGTTTACAATTTTTTCATAAAAATCCAAACTGGGTGTTATCGTCGACCTATTCTTCTGGAAGACATGCTGTTTATCATTCCAAATTGAAAATTTGTCAATGAATTTCATGAATCGATATAAATAAGCATATTCAAATACTTTTTGAAAACTACATGGGATTGTGACAGGTCTGTAATTTTCAGGAGAATTAACGTTACCCTCTTTAAAAATTGACATAATTTTTCCGATTTTGATACTCCTGAATTTCCTGAAGTGAATGAATAATTTATCAAATATGTAATAGGTTTTATTATACATGATGAGACCTTTTTAAGAATAAAAATTGGCACATCTTCAAAGCCTGAAGAATACTTATTTTTCATTCTTCTCAACAATAAGTTCAGTATTTCTGGTTCACAAAACGGATTGAGATATAAAGTACTTGAATTAATATTCAACGAACTTTGACCTATATATACCTTCGAGTTAGGCATTTGAACAATCAAATTTTTTGTTGAATTCATAAAGAAGTCATTAAAAATTGAAACAACCTCCTCTGGGTATTCTACTTACTCTACCTTCAATATTTAATGTAACATCAGTAGATTTCTTCTGTTTATTGTTTAATTCATAAATGACTTGCCAACTTGCTTTTGACTGATTTTCAGAATTTTTTTTATAGTAATATTTTTTGTTTTTTTTACTAATTTATTATGTTCTCTCTTTTTCGGATATAAATAGGGATAATTTTAGCACAATTCCTTTGTAGGACAAAAAGGTCTTTCAATTTTTGACTAGATATTTTCACTTCCTCGGTAACCCAATTCTTGGAGGGACATTTATTATTTTTATATTGAGTTTTGGGAAAATTCAAATCGAAATGATACAAAAATATATTGTAGAAATATTCAAAACCAGCATTAAAATTTGAAATTTTTCGAAGGTCTTTCCAATCCTCTTTCATCAATAATTCATTTAATTTTTTGTATTTTGGAGAAAGTCAAAAAGTACAGTTTTGTGGTCAGAGTATTCATTGTCTATTACACAACATGTTTCACAATTCACATTTGAAAATATTTGATCGATCGAGAGAGAGGATGTGTCTGTGACACGTGTAGGCCATGATACCTTTGGTGCAAGGTTATATGACGACAAAATTAATGACAAATTGTTGAATTTCATATTTTTAAATCTATCAAATCAAAATCCCCGCAAAAAATAAAATTGTAATTTGGTTTATATAAAAAATCCAACACATCTGATATTTTTGTGAATAATATGTCTTCTCGTCTGCTGAAGGTGACCTATAGCAATTCAAGATACAAAAAGTTGTTCTACCACATTTATAGATACATGCACATATTTCAAAATGTTGCTCTAGACAAAAATCTGACAAGTCAATACTATCAATTACTAAGTCTGACCGTGCCCAAATTCCTACATCTCCACATCGTAACACAGATCTACAATAAGAACTGACAAGTTTAAACCCAGAAATATAAACATCATTCACAACATTCTGTTTAATGCCTATTTCTACTAAGCAATGAAATTTTATATTTTCAAGTTCATTAATATCAGTCAGTAAATGACGGAATATAAATGGCGGAATATAAATCGAAGTTCATAGTATAAAATTAAAAAATGGTTGGTAATATTGTAGTTATCTGATTTTTCTTTTTTTCTCTTCGAATGAATACGTTATTCAAATGAAATTTTTCATTTGAATAATGTGTAGTATTACAATATTATTTAATAATATAGGCGAGTTCTTAAATTCACAAAATTTCTGATGGATTTCTTCAATAAATATGAGTTTTGGATAGTCCGATAAATGGATCAATAAGATCTATCGATGAACTCATTGAAGAATTGAAGGACTCATCTGATTTCAAAATTTATTTCAATTATCTCACACAACTGCATTTTGAATGTATACAATATCAACCATCTATGGTGTCTTTTTGTAAACTATGACATAATAAAAATTATTTGATGGATCTCCCGATACCGAATTTCAGAGGCCATTTGCAAACATCTAATAACCAACCCTTGCTCAGCAATGAAACTTATCTAATTATATAAACCCCCTGAATTCGTTTTTCAAAACAATTTTTCATTATTCAAATTGAAATCTCAAGAATGGAAGTATTATCTTGAGACGAAATACCCACACAATTCAACCAAAAGACCCGATTTTGCCGTCGCACTATTTCAAAACCTTTACCCCTTTGTGACATATTTTGTCTACAGAGGATTACAGTTCGAAGCGTAGCATTAATAAAATGTGACTACAAAAACAAAGTTTTATTTCATAACATTGAAACTTTTCATTTAGCATTTTCAGGTATATCAACAAAAATTGAGGTGAAATGGAAAATAAAAAAGAATCAACAAAATGAAAAATTTCTCTGTGAAAGATAAAAATGAATATTTTACATACATGTTGCAAATAAAATATATAATACCATGAAAAGTAAATTGAAAAAGGAATAAACAAATAAAAGTATCTATTCAACAGAAAATTAAATATTACAAATACATGTTTCAAAATATATAATATATTCCAAACATAAATATAGTTTTTCTCTGCATGAAATTCAGTCCCATATTTTGTTTCTCAACATTTCATTGGTTGGTTCGAAGTTGATCACACCCACAACTGATGATACTTCTTCTTTGGAAAAAATAAACGTGTTTTTCAGATAAATTATGTCTTTTGATGTTGGCTAGTTCATGTCCACTTTTTTATGTTGTGATTTTGATTTCGTCATCCAAGGTGGGAATTCTGGAATTTCTTCCCATGATTGGCAATATTCATTTATCCAATATGTTTTGAGCATTTTTCGTTTTTTTTAAACAGTTGGTTCCATGTTTTCCTCATTTGAAGTATATGAGAATTCCTCTTCGATTTCAATTTCATGTTTTATAGGTATCTCTTTATTTTCTATGCAAGTGGAAGGTACTGATTCACACCTTGATGAATCATTATTCGCAGTAGAAGTTTAATTTTCATCTTCCTACTAAAGTTTTAAAATTGACATTTTTTTATCATTTCATATACAACATATATGTTCTTACAAGTTTATTTTAATCGTATTTGATTAGCCACTTATCCATTATCTTTATTTGAAGTTCAAATGAATTAAAACATTGAATATTGAATGCTAAAACTGATAACAAAACAAATGATAATAACGTTAGCTACAGAAGAGACGTTTTCTAACACTCTTGTACTCAAAACGTATTCATCTCTCTCTCTCTCTCTCTCAGTAATTTGACTGCTCCTTAGTGAGAGAGAGAGAGAGAGGACAGACGGAAATATTTTGAATAGAAGAGCCACAGAAAACAGAACAATGTTGTCACCCCCAGACATCTGAATTACAAACTTTTTCAAAATGTTGGCAATTTTTGATATATTTTCCCGACCTTGGGAAATTGCTCTCAATTCACCCGCCAAATCCAAATTTCCGCAAAAATGCCCCAAGAGCTCGAAAATGCCCGCATGTGGAATGTTCCTCAATTTGGGATATTGCAGCAAATGCAAATTTGAACAAAATAAAGTTGAGTTCAATTCATGAGTTTTTCAAATTCACTTCGAAAACTATTCAAATTGATGTTTCAAATGTTGGGTTTTAATTTTTGAAGGGATTTGTTTCTAATTCACATATTGGCAACAGTGCCTATATCAAGTTGAAATAATTTATACGTACCTAGATATTCTACTTTAAAAAAGAAAAATTACCTTCATAAATCAACAATTGAGGCAAAATATGAATTATAGTTCAATACCCCCTCCACAAGCCACATAGATAACAATTGTTTTGTTATTTATTTATATAGAGGAAGATAGGTTAGGTGCTCAAAATGTCATATGTCACAGAATGTCTCGGAACTCGGAACATAAGTAAACAGAACAGCACGCCTCTGAAATATGTCATCTTTGTTTGTCTCATACAGATAACAGATTCATTGTCCTTTATTAGCTATCAACGATGTTGCCAAATGGTGAAATAGAAACGAATCCCTTTAAATGTTGAATTCATTATTTCATTCCTCTTTTTTTAAGTATTTGAATAATTTTTTAAAGAAAAAGGTTGAATTGATAAGTTTGAAATGCGTTGTTTTAGAGCTGTTTTATGAAAACTACTTGATTTTCGTCAGGAGGAACATTCCCTATTCGGGCAATTGTCGCCTAATCGGCAACACTGACTGAAACTGATGTTTATGACCTGAATTCCATGGAAGCTCATCGGTAATTATTAATACTCGTAATAATAGTCATTTACTGCGTTAATGAAGTTTTATTAGATTTGGAGCTTTCCGATCCATTTAATTTCGAGTTATAATAAATTTTGTTATATCACCTATTATGAAAACCTACTGTAGAATGTTTTGACACTGATCGATCGATTTTTCACTACGCGAAAATTAAAGTCATGGATGTATTTACTATATACGAATGGGCAATGAAAAAAAAAGGATGAGTGCGATAGACTGACCAACAAGTAGATATCCGTCTAGTTGTGAACTAAAGGCCAAATATAATGCATTTATGATACAACAGGAGTCAGCGTTGTTTCGACCCGCGCCATAGGTTTCATCCCTGGTGCTAGGCTGAACCACAAATGCATTGCTGAACTCAACTATCCTCATAGGGCGAGCTTGGGGAAGTGAGGGCGTTGTGGGTATTTGCCTTGCACTGAGAGCTGCAGGGAAAGGCAGAGGCGAATCTCATCAGCAGACTTTGCAACTGACCGCCTTGGGGAGACTTATTTATCTTTGATATTCGGGGATTGAGTTCTCAATCAATCCCATAAATGACGTTCTTAAGAAAAGGTACCCGTCTGTTTGATGGAAGAGATTAAACAGTCCTGAAGATGAGAGAGAGAGAAGAGGGGAGAAGAGAAGAGGTTAAGATAGAAGAGGTGGGGACGAGAAAAGGACAGAGAGGTGAGAACATGGAAGGACAAAGGTGAGTGGGGAATCGAAGAGGAGAGTGAGAAAGAGTACCAGATGAAGGCAAAATACCAATGCTAAGTTGGAGAAGTATCTGCAGAAAGACCAGTACTAGTAACATTTTGAGAATTGAAGTCAATGTATTATATAATCAAAAGCCAATAACCGTTTGCGAATCGATGTCATTACCTGAAGTTTTGATGAATTTCCAGTTATTGATGTGGTGGAGCAGAACAACTCAGTTGATATCTCATTTCGCAAGAAACTCAGGCAACCAATCAAAAATATGAGCAGATTTGCAAATTGAAGAAGTGATTGTTCAATAATCAGCATCAGTTCTGCGTATCATCTCATCGGAAACGAGAAAGAAAAAGGGTCAGTAGGAGTTGAATTGTATGTGGGTTAATTTTCCCTCCCAAACACACACACACATATACTGGCTTCAGTATAGAACATGTAGAATATTGGCTTTGCATAACATCAGCAGGGTTTTTTTATTAAAGAGCCACAAATATTCATATAATTGTAGAAAACTACAGTAACATAATAACATCAGTAAAAGTCTTATGTTGTCTACTCTGAATATCCAATATAGTCCAGATAACGGCATCTAGCAGAACAATCCCGCAGAAGTTAGGTACCGTGATGGATAATTTTTTTGGAAGACTGAACTCCGCCAATTGATATTCCCTACTTTCTTGATAAAATACTCCTCCAAGGGCTTCAAATACAAAACGAATTATCTACTAAATAAATGGAGATGAAAAACTCTGTATTTTCAGGATGATCTCGGGGTGGGGTAAAATATTTGATATTTCTTCTGTGAATTTTTGAACACCATCTGCGTACATGTTATTGCTGCAAGCAGCTTCATCGGACAAGAACCTGTCATTGGCATCGCTTTGAGCTTTGCCAAACAAACATTGAAAACCTGGATGCCAGAAGATTTATGGACTTCTGGCAGAATCTTCCAGGATTGGCTCACTCCAAGGCGTTTATCCACCCTTTGAAGCTTGATACCAGACAGTTGTTGGACCACAGTAGAAATGAACTACGGTGTAACAGGCCTTCTTATAGGTCACTGTCATTTGAATCATTATATTCAGATACTTGGACTGTCGGAAGACAATGTTTGTCGCCTCTGTCTGGAAAACGATGAAACAGCAGAGGACATACTTTGTGCCTGTCCCGCTGGGATCAAATCAGGTTTTTAGAGTTCGGCAGAGACGTACTCTTGCCATCTGACCTGAAAGACCACTCATCGTACAAACTAATCCGCTTCGTTAAAAATCTGGGTTCATTTGGTCGAGTGTGAATAGGTGTGAGCCACAATAAACCCTTGCGGGTTGCGGTGGAAGTTAGAGTAGACCTGCTCACTTTGGATCTAACTTTACCTAATCTAACATGTAATTGGATTATCAGAGTTAAAGGGAAGGTCTAACCAAGGAAAAATTTCATCCGATACCAGATATCAAGAGTTTTTTTCCACTAATTCCTCAGTACCAAGGGTACGGTGTCAAATTTTATTCGTTCCCATATCTATAATATAAAGAGATTAGCTAATCAGGATCCCTATTTCAACTCCATCAACCTGTTTATATACTCTGCAATTTCAGATAATGATTGATTGATTTCTATTGAAATTCTATCTGTGTTTTATCATCTCTTAAGGCAAATTTTAACAAATTTGCTTTTCGAAGAAATTATTTTGAACATAAACCCTGAATGTGTTTCAGGAGGATCCTCCTATAATAAAGGAACGATTTGTTGCCAACCTTGTTATATCAACCAGGAAATTTCCCTTTGATTGAACGAAATCACCCATCCAAGAATCATATGAAACCGTATCTGCTTTGTTCATGAAATAACAGATAACCCCGTACACAATTGACCCGAAATTTACCTCCGGATACAAAAAGCTCCCTTTATTGGCCCAATCTACGAAACTCTCGTGGGACCCGGAAGGAAACGTGAAACCGCATCATTCCAGTCGAATACACAAGCTCACACAAACTGGGTCGGGCAAGATACCGCCGAAGACGAAGTTCTCTTGGACGTTGAATGTCTTATTAAGTCCCTCTCAAGGCTGATGAAGGCAAATTGGTTGATGTCATGTAGACGTGGATCTACCTAACCAAAGCCAAAATCGTGACAGTGAAGTAGATTTCACGTTTATTGTAACATATCAGTGAATATCAGTGGAAAGTCTTTCAATATGGAAATATTCGACATGGATTGTCTATCTTTTTAGGATTACCATTTGGTATCACTTTCCGAAATGGAAGTTATGAGAATATATATACAAGTGTGAAAGAGAAGACTACTGTGAGACCAGAGACCAAACACAACTCATGAGTGGTGCTGAGCTATAGCTCTAAGATATGGCTGGACTGGAGTGTTCTTGAAGGACAAGCTTGTGTAAGAATAGACGAGCAGATTTCAAAAAATACACGTTTTATGAGATATCATAAGACAAACCGTTCGTGATTGAAGAGTGTGAGCTTTCACTGCCAATAATAACTATATCAAACTAGCAATACATGTGCGCACGAATTCCAACAATGGTGCGAGAATAATGGATTATCAGTCAACATCAATAAAACTTGTTTTATGGTATTTCAACAAGAAAATATCAGTCTTGACCATAGTCCATTAACAAGAATTGATCATAGGTCCATAGAACAAGTAAAATATTGTAAATTCCTTGGAGTATACATAGATCAGAAGCTCACATGGATTGTTCATACAGATCATATTGTATCCAAACTAAGCAGTGTTTGCTTTGTGATTCGACAACTACAAGGAACAGTATCTCTGGAAACTCTTAAGCTAGCTTATTATGGTCTTGTTCAGTCCACACTGAGTTATGGTCTTATTGTTTGGGGCAATTCTGCTCATATTCAAAAGGTGTTTATAATACAGAAAAGAATTTTAAGATGTATGGTGAGAGCCAACCCTCGAGAGAGCTGTAGAGAAATCTTTGTTCGTTTGAGAATTCTAACTCTTTCATGCTTATATATATATATATATATATATTTAATAACTCTTGAGGTAAAAAAACAGCATTTCAGCCATGAGAGGGGTTTTATGATCCACAATTATAGTACACGCAACGCTAATTGTATACGTTTGCCATTCTCTCGCTTATCACTGGGACAGAATTCATATATGTATCAGGGAATTATTTGCTATAATCACACAGTCATACTAATGGGTGAAATTGAGAGCTTTGAATTATTTAAATCAAAATTGTTTGATCTTTTATGTTCAAATGCCTTCTATTCAATGGACGAGTTCTTAGCATTGTGTTCATAGTATATATAAATTGGTATAGGGTAGCTTATGTTTTTATTTTTATACTAATTGTATTTGTTGTATGTCTGACTAGTCCGATAAGTTTTAGGGAGACAAGTTTATATGCTGTATCTTGTAAAACATCAGTGATGAATAAACATATCTATCTATCTATCTATGGATGAAGTCTACTGGTTATCCTCAAAGCAGAACATCAGAACACCTCGTCCATTGCTTCATCGCATTTGATAATGTCCACTGCAGTCGTAGACAAAATATCAGACAGGTAAACTGGAAGACCTTGGCCAACAAACTCAGAAAATAGCTCATTCAAACTGCGTTAAGCAATGAATCACCAAAGACAAAGTTTTTTCGAACTTCGGATGTCTTATTTATTATCTGTTGACTTGTGTCATGTAGATGTGGCCCAAACAGTAAAACGAATGAAACTACTACTAAGACGATAGTGAAATAGATTGCACGTGTATGGTATAATACTAACGATTCGTCATAGTGGTACAACATCTTGTCCATGAAAAAGTATTCCATTTCCACCCGAAGGGACTGCTTTCGAACACAAAAGGATTGAAAGTTGCGTCCTCCAGAAAGTTCCAGAGCAGTACAGTACATTTGATATTGTTCGAGAGTATTCTACAACAATCTACAACATTCCAGAATATTCCGGAATATTTGGGAAGTGATCTGGAACATTCAGAAATATTCTGGAACATCACGGAATCATTAAGAGACTCACACATTGTGATAGCTATGTATCCTACATCTAGAAGTGGTACTTTTAAAAATATGAGGGCTAGAATTCTCAACTTTCGAGATTAGAACAGTTCAACATATTCCAGGCTATTCAGGAGGATTCCACAATATTTCAGAACAAACCGAAATATTTCGGAATACTCTGGAATGTTCCGAAGCATTCAGATCATTATGGAACAAAGCACTTTTTCCCATCACTGTTTTCTTCATCTGCATTCGAATTGAACCCTCAGAAGTCGAAACTATGAATTGACGAGGTCTTACTTTCCAACTTGTATGTAAAGAACGTTCATTGCTTTTTCTCATTCTTATTCGACAATCCGATTGAATCAGTAATTTTTCATTTAATTCTTTGATTTGTTCTTCATTTCTTATGATTCTTTTTCATTCATATGAACATCCAACATTTCTGTCAATGGTTCGTATTTGATGGTGTATATTAACAATTTTTATTTCAGCCAAGCGGTTTGGCGTGGGTGATTTGTTCACTCACTCGAATTGACTGCCGTGTTGGTCGGTGGTTCAAGCCCTAGTCTGAACGATCGATCTTCACTTGCTATCGTCCAACCCGTGTTAGGAATCACACGTTAAAAGGTAAGACCTCGTTAATCCTTAGCTCGCTCAAGTTTCGACTTCTGAGGGTTGTCGTTCGTAGGGGTGCGACAGCTGGTTAACGGAAAAACAGATATTTTTTTTTTTACAAAAATGACTTCCTTCAGTTGAGCAGTCCTAGAAATGTTCAACTCTTAAATAGATTCGATGAAGATGAAAAACAATACCAATTATGGAAAAAAATCTTTTGGAAATTCTTTCGCAGTTTGAGTGAGTCCTGATATAAGGTTATGTTAGGTTAGGTCCGAAGTGACCGTCCACCGCAACCCGCAAGGATTTATTATGCCTCGCACCTATTCACAATCGACCAAATAAACACAGCTCCTTAACGAAGCCGATTGGTTTGCATGGTGGATGGTCTTTCAGATCAGATTGAAAGGGTACGCCTCTGACGAACTCTAAAAACCTGATTCGGTCCCTCCGGGGCAGACACAAAGTACGTACTCTGATGTATCATCATTTTCCACATAGAG
Organism: Leptinotarsa decemlineata; assembly: GCF_025532065.1. Lineage (NCBI taxonomy): Eukaryota > Metazoa > Arthropoda > Insecta > Coleoptera > Chrysomelidae > Leptinotarsa > Leptinotarsa decemlineata. Next base: position 6,882,503 of record NW_027412668.1, on the reverse strand, counting down.
GCGACATACAGTGTCTTCCTGCAGTCCGAGTCTCTGCATATGATGATTCAAATGAAAGTGACCTAAAGGTCTGTTAGACATCGAAGTTCATCCCTTCTGTGGTATCAAGGGTGATACCACGAAGGGTGAATAAACGCCTTGGAATGAGCCAATACTGAAATATTCTGCTAGAAGTGTATAATTCTTGTTGCCATCCAGGTGTTCAATCTTTGTTTGGCAAAGCCTAATGCGATGTCAATGAAAGGTTCTGGTCCGATGAAACTGCTTGCAGCACCCTCTACTATGGCCAGGAATCCAGACCAGAGACAATATGTTAGTGTTGATATTAGTATGATCACTATAGAGATCAAGATGTCGATTTCTTCTTCAAAAATGCAATTGAAAAAACAATTTCTCGAAATATGCATGATTGCACGAACAAAGCATGCTCCTTCATACAATTCAAATCAGCAAAATTTATCCAGTGTGTCATATAATGGATGAAAATTTTCTGACAGTGTTTTCTATATGTTTTTCATGCCCTTATATCATCTGAACAAATCAAATCTAGAATTGAATTTCCACAATCGTGGATAGCGTGTTCATAAATATTTCTGGATAATGTTTACCTTCTATTCGAAAGGTCTCGTTCTCTGCGATATAACAACGAGCCACAACATAAAGCTTTGTAGTAATAACTATAGAAACCCCTCTTAAATGACAACATCGAGCCGAAATACAATAACATGGACATTTCACATACGGAAACAAAGCAGTTTGCGTGAGAGGTATGTGGTCAGATCGGATCACCATCATTTTTAGGTCGCAGCCAAAGTTGATGATGAAGGAGTCAGGGAATTATTTTTGACAAATGAGGGAGAAACGATTGTTTGGAAAAGAATAGTAATCTTTAGAATAATGCAGATTAGATCACAACCCATCGTCTATCAAAACTTCTGAATATACTCTAATAATATATTATAATACTAGTTTGTAATGCAGGATATGTATGATTTATTAACAGGATATGAGGTGAACTTTCCAGATTTTTTCATCTCCAGAAGGTGTTAACTTTATTTGGGGTAGTTTATTATTAAAGGTGCTGCATCAAGGTGCTGTTTTGCGGCCAACTTTCTTCAATCTTTATGTCAATGATTTATTCGAACGACATACGTGTGGAGGAGTGGTGAGTTTCGCGGACGACACTGCAGTTTTCTACCGAGGAACTGACTGGACCACTCTCAAAAATAACATTGAGGTTCAACGTTAAAATACTGACAATCAACTATAAAAAACTCACTTTTTGCCAGCGACAACTGGCTGTTCGCAGACCTCAAAAAAAAATGCTCATCGGTGAGAAATGTTGGATGGAGATTATGTTGAAGAACACAGCCAACTGTGAACAAACAAACCCGTTATCTTTCTTGGACCCAAGACTTTTTAGCCCAAGTTTTGAATATCAAATAGGCGGAAATAGGTATGATCGTCTTCACAGAATGAAAAATGAAATCTGAAAGACATTGGACTGAGAATCGTCTCCATTTATATGAATTCAATCAAGTAAAACCGTCTCGAAATGAAACGAACCCTTCTTCTCGAATATTCCGTTATTCCAGTATGCTGATTGCGCGATTTGCTTCGGTTGGATTACTGACGAATCTGCGAGTTCACCAGTAATTTATGATTCTAATTGGATATTTGAGTGAGAGCAAATCTGGCAAAAGATCTCTGCCAAGATGGTGATTTCGCTTTGAGAATATATTCTGGAGGGTGGGTGTTGGTAACGTCATTAGTATAATGCCCGTGAAGTGTTTTCAAGCTATGAGGTACTGGTTTTTGTGAGTTTCGGTAATAATTATTTATTTGAGCGTGAATGAAAAACAGATTCAGTAAATGCTGTGATGAAAAATGAATCTGAAAGATGCACTATTTCAATGACATAACAGATACCCGATGTAATCAAATACAATCATAATAATAAAAGCTTCAAGAAAAAGTTAAAAATGGATATTGGTCACCGAAAGATCATTTTTCCATAAACTGGTTAATTTACTGAATTAAAAAATATATAAATGAAATTGTCCCACTGTAATCTCCTCCTCCACAGAAGAAAACAAAAAACAACCAAGACAGACAAATTTTACTAACATAGCGACTATTTTCAGAACCTTCCAAGTAACATAATTACTTCACTTAAGCTATTGCTCTTATCATTCTGTACTATTTTATCTCATTTCATACTGAATAAATATCACTGGAGTTTATTCCCAACACCAAATCGTTATTTTCAACACCTCGACAAGTGTTTTAATCACCAAGTGATCATCTTCAAGAGGAAGTTTAATCGGTACGTTGCCCGAACAGAACATCCATTTTGATAATACAATTCTATCATTTGCGCGTGTTGTTGAATACTATGTCCATCCATGTTAACTTGGCAAAACACACTGAATAAATGACAACTAATTTGACAGATGTAGCTTCAACAAAATGGCCGTTATCAATTGTCAAAGTTCAGAAGTTTCTGTTGGAAGAACCTATATAAACCACTGTGCTTGCTGTTTCTGGCGAGTGCATTGGCATGGAATGTGGTGGTTGAGCAAACCGGCCATCGGATGCTAGCTTTCCCGTAGCCCCGCTGGATACGGGAATGATGGAATCTTGTGTTTCTGTTATTCCCTAACCGAATGGCATCCCAACAATGGCTTAATCCTGGGGTGTGAGTATCCGTGCCAAGGAGATGAATGACACTGAGCCTATCAGCTGTCTCTACGGAACCTTTGAGATACCGGGCGCCCTCTCTTCGTAGCATCGCCTTATCACGGTAATGCGGGGCTCTGCCGTGATTGATCTTCTTTCCCTAGCTACTTGTGGGACTTTTATAAACAGAGAGAACTCCAAAATTCTTTCTGACGCTGAGTCTACACGGGATATGGATGTCGAGCTTAGGACTACAACTGACCTCCCTGAAAATTCAGATCAGACGCGAGTCTACAGAGGATATTGATGTCGAGCTTGCGACTCCAACTGACCCCCCTGTGAATTTAGATCAGGAGCGAGAGCTTCTCAACTCTTCAACTCCTGATCCAATAATTGAACCTAAAAAGAAAGGTTTGGTGGTGCAGCCAGGAAACGACTGAGTCTTCTCCTCAAGAGCAGGGTACCTTATGAAACCGCTTTGCACCAAATTCTTGAGCGGCGTACGCAGAATCTGTCTCAGGTGGAGGAGCAAACCCCTCCATGAGCAGGTTAACAAACGTTTGCGTTCAAGTGATTATTCGCCAAAACCTGAGATGAAAAAATCCTGAATCCAAGGCATCGTCAGGTGTAGCTGACGTGCTGAGTTGTCGCGGGTATTGAGGAGGGAACCTTGCACCTGGACTACCTGACTACCTCATTAATGATGAAACAGCAGAGCATATACTTTGTGCCTGCCCCGCTGGGGACCGAATCAGGAAGCTATAAACACAAGCTTCATAACAGGTGTATTTCCGGCATGTTTGAAAACAGCCATTGTTATTCCTTTACACAAAGGAGGCGACAATAACAATCCTGCCAACTTTAGGCCTATTTCTATGCTACCTACCTATGCTAAAATCATAGAAAAACTTGTTAAACAAAGAATTATGATGTTTGTGAATGAGCATAATATTATTAGTAGCAGTCAATTTGGGTTTCAGAGTTTGAAAAACACAGAAGATGCTATGTTTCATCTACTGGAGAACGTGTATCTCATTTTAAATAATCGTGAAATAGCAGCGGCAGTTTTTTGCAATCTTTTAAAAACTTTCGATTGCGTGGATCATGAAATTCTGTTGCAAAAACTAGAAGTGTATGGCTTTTGAGATATATCTTTGAAATGGTTCAGATCATACCTGTCAGAACGTACTCAGAAAGTTGAACTCCTGGACAACATATTCCATCTCCAGACAGTCACTTGTGGTATTCCACAAGGATCGGTTCTAGGCCCAATTCTCTTCTTATTATATATTGACGACCTAGCCCGCATTAATATGAACGCAGTAATAACCCAATTCGCAAATGACACTACATTATTTTGGCATTGCAAGAATGAAACGGGAACTGCATGATTGGATCAGCATGGATATTATAAAAATGAAAGACTGGTGTGATGCTAATCTCTTGTCATTCAATATCTCAAAAACTAGCATCATCACCCTCAAGTGCTCCAAACTAGATATCTACCTTGAAACTCAATTAATAGAAAACAAAATGATGATAAAAATTTGGATTTTGTTGGTCACATATATAACCTATGTAAAAAAATCTCATCAGGATGCTTTGCAGTCAGAGCATTAGCCAATGAATTGGGCACACTAATGTGGCAAAAAATGTGTACTTTGCTCTCATCGATTCCCATCTGAGATACGGTATCTGTTTTTGGGGAACGTGTTGCCAATACATGTTTGATAGGGTGTTTGTACTACAAAAAAGAGGAGTTAGAAATATGTTTAGAGTTGGATTCAGGGATTCCTGTCGACCATCATTCAGAAAGTATAAAATCTTGACCTTGCCTTCCATACTTTTATTGGACGGAAATTTTCATTTCACTACGATGAAATACCAGAAATGAGCTCAATATAGGTTTACCGATTCCAATATCATAAAACATTGAGAGATCTTTCATATACAGTGTCACCATTAAAGTGCGCACCATATTGGAAACTTTTTTTTCGAAAAATTTCAATGAAGTTTAACTCTGGCACTTGTTTGTGTTTTAAATTTAACCTAAAATGATGCGGCCAACTGCGATCCACTAACGTTCAGTGTTTGTCAAATTCAACTTTTTTTATAATTGAAAAAGTGCATTTCTAGATCGAATATAACAAAAAGTTACTTGAAAGAATTTTTACCATCTGACCTGAAAAACGACTCAATATACAGTCTAATCGACTTCGTTGAGAAGCTGGGTTTATTTGGTCGAGTATGAATAGGTGTGAGCCACAATAAACCCTTGCGAGTTGCGGTGGAGGGTCGAATAGATCCACTCACTTTGGACCTAACCTAACCCAACCCTATATAAAGGAAACCTCGTATTCATCATCTTATTATGAGTTATGAGTACACCGACTCACACTATACTATATACTATACACTATACACTATAATACTTATCCAAGTTTCACAATAAACTCAATTTATTTCAGATGCGTTTCGCTACACGGTAGCTTCATCAGTTGCACATGCATCATTATATTGATATTGTTAACGAGTTCATCAAAAATCCATTATCTTTTGAATTAGTCCTCCATCTCACGTATTTCCCTGACAACGGTTTCCCGGTCACGTCTCCAGTCTATCATGTACCCCAGAGAAAAAACTAATCACTGCCGCCGGAAAAAGCTCTCTGTATATATTGATTTCGGGCGAAAATAGAGCAATTAACGGCAGTGTACACGGCGGGACGGTCTGGTAATTCCATTAGCCTCGAACGTGAAAAGCTGTTGCTTTTCCATTTCCCATTTATTGACGAATGCCTACCATTCAAATCATTGTGCAGTCGATATCATTGTGATTTTTAATTCTTGATCAGTTGGAAGCAGGCTTCTTCGACTTCGGTTGTTTCGCAGAGCTGAGTGCCTGCAGGACTGAAATTCATATTGGAGGGATTCGCAAACCGAGAAAGTAGGGCATTATTGTTCCAATACATCACCGCTTGGGGTTAGGCTGTGTAAATAACGGAAGATTCCAGGTGGATGAATTGTATTAAATTTTGACTGGAGTTCGTTCGATTCAATATTTATTTGGGCTGCGAAACCACTTTATTGAATGTCACAGTTCAATATTTTTGAGAGGAATTGATAAAAATACACGTTAGAGTTTCAGTTTTGCTGGATTATTCGAAATTATTTGACACCTTGGGTCATACATTGCTGTTAGCAAAAATGAAATATAGAGGGTTATCTATGAAAACACTTTTGTTTTCAGAAATTATTCATCCACTAGGAATCGGAGGCCGAAATCAAAATAAAAATAGCCTATTCACTTCAACTATCCACATGTCCACCGCAGGGTTCTATTCTGGGCCCATTGCCATTAGTACTTCATTTTAGATTTCGAAAGTATGAAGTTGCAGTCAAAATTTGCAATATAAACTTTTACGCCGACGATTTTCCCACAAAATATCTGCATTGAACTAAACACTGATTAAAGATAAACGCAGATGAAACAACGGTACTAGATTCTTGTAATAAATACTACAGAAGAAAGGAAACGTGAAAATATGCTTCGAGAATCAAGATATTAAATAGGTGAAGTTTGGGATTGATGTAAATGAATATCTGAGATTGAAATTCCATATCATATTTTGTAAATTCATTGATAACACATCCGTTTTGTATCAGAAAAGTAGGTACAGTCAGTTTAGGCCCACTGCACTCAGGCCACATTTGATCCATTGTACATCTTCCCGAGCAGTTGTCCTCTCAGGTCATCGTCCATCTTGTCCTTTCCAGGAAGGTGGATAAGTCACTTGCAGACATCTCCTTTATATCAGCAGGTATAGGCCAAGACTCGCCGAACACACACTCTCTTATTGACGATAACTCCGAACACAGCATAGAGGTGTGTCCACTAGCCCCATATTGTGGAGGTTTTTCCTTAGTTGACAGTGGCCAGTCAAAAATCCTACTGTTAAGCGTAGATTTTGTCTGGTCACCGCCAGATATTTTTCCAGCGTCAGCTTCTGAGGGTCGCCCAGGGTGATCCTGGCAAAATTGCATCCTTTGATTTCATGCCATCTCTTTAGGGATTGAGCATGGGTGTGACGTTTGGCTAGTTCCACAATCATCAGTCCGTAGGTGACAGTCGGTCCTGAAATTCTTAGTCCAGCCGCTTCCTTGGCTGAAGAGTCGGCAATGCGATTACCTTTACTCCTGTTGTGCCCTTTAATCCAGTTCAGGATAATGTTGACCGAAGCTTTGACTCAATCTTGGTGGCACTCTAGTACTAGCCCTGAGGTTATACGTTGTCTGTTCAAGGCTAATAGGGCTTGTCTGCTGTCAGTGCAGATTGTTATGTTTTTCCCAGAAATTCCTTTCCTGGTTATTTCTTTTGTGACGATTGAGTTACCAACCAGTTCTGTTTGAACCACGCTGGTATTTTTTCCCATTCACCACTCGATCCTTAGGCTTAGTGATCTGGAGTACACTCCACATCTTTGGTTTTTGAGCCGTCTGTATATATGCGTATTGCATTTGTAGCATCTAGGTCTAAAGTGAGTGGGTCTGTTCGACCCTCCACCGCAACCCACAATGGTTTATTGTAGCATCTGACTCTGTGTTCTGTTTCATTTGTATTTTGTAGGGTTTATTAAACATAAACCTGGGTTCAATTGCATCACTGGCTCACTGAAGGTGAGAATTATTCAGCAACTGATTTTGAATATAACTGGAGGTTTTTCCCAACACTAAACCGCCATTTCAACACCTCGACACGTGTTTCGATCACCAAGTGATCATCTTCAAGAAATAGTTCATCAAAACTCATTTTGACTAGGTAATCAATGAAAATACGATCATGAACTTGTTCGTCATGAAAGACAGAAGGTACTAGGTGATCATTTCAAATTTGATGAAGGAAAGATTATTCTATGGAAAAGTTCACTCAGAGTTATTTGAAAAAAAAAATTAATTAAAAAAATTTTCATGGTTCCCACTTCTCCATCAATATATAGTGTAGGAAGGACGAAAGGAAATACCCTCGATGGAATTAAAAATTTCCTTCTTCTCAATGGTGAAAAAAAAGGGAAAATCAGAAAAAAAGAAAAATAGAAAAGTTTTTTTTAAAGTGATCTCGGCTGAAAATATTCATTTTCAATAATCTCATTTCCGAATACTGAGAATTTGATAATATACCAGAAACATACATTGAGTCTGAAAATATTAACACTTAAAATTGATTATTGAAGAAATAAATTGAATTATGACGAAATGCTGTGAATTTCTCGGTTATACAGTCAATAATCGTTAACCGATTTCTAATATCCAATTTTGCAGATATTATTTATGTTGGAAGTAAGAGGTAAGATGAACAACCTGCTTAATGCCCACGACAGAAGAAAAGTAGATCTGCAAGCTTACTCAGATGACCTTGTCATCTTAGCAAGGTCCACGTCGGGAAGGGTAGCTTGTGTTATCCTCCAAAGCACAATGGACGTTGTACACAGTTGGTGAGGGCGCAGGTGTCTGTCAACCCAAGCAGAACTGTGATAATCCCCGTCACCAAGAGGAGAAAATTGGACAATTTGAGGTCACTTTCCCTCAATGGTGAGGTCTGTTCATTTTGGACGGAGGTGAAATATCTTGGCATTGTCCTTGATGAAAATCTCACCTGGAATGCTCACTTGGAAAAAGTTTCGCATAAAGCCAGACTGTGCCTATGGACATATCGAAGGATTCGTGGTAAAACTTGTGGTTTAGGTACCTAACAAATTCATTAGATTTATGTGATGATTGTCAGACCAATGATCACTTATGGTGCAATGGCCTGGGGCCGATAGCTATACAGAAAAAACGACCTAGGCGAAGCTCTCTGGCTTACAGGAACAGGATTGTCTGGTCATCAGTGGTGCCATCAGTACCACACCCTCAGCGGCCATGGAGATCCTTCTAGATCTAACTCCTCTCCACATTTTTCTGAAGAGAGAGGCTAGATGGACTGCATATAGACTTGTGCACATTGCCAATTGCACAAATCAATTCAATGCAAAGTGCAACAGACTATTGGTCGACACTGGAAGTCACAGCATTCTGAAACTGGCCTCAAACTGTACGCTTACAACTGTCAATTGCGAACTGCCTGTTGTTGGTTCACAGATGGATCAAAAACACCTTCCGATTCTGGTGCAGATATTTTCAGTCGCAGACTCATGACAGAGATATCAACCTGCCTAGGAACCTATGCGACTATATTCCAAGCGGAAATTTACGCTATTAAATTGTGTACGGAGAGATTGGAAGAATCTAACCTCATACACAAGTCAATAAAAATATTCTTGGACAGTCAAGCTCTTGGCTTCAACGTCTGAATTGGTAGCAATTTGCCAATAACGACTCTCCTCGATAGGAAGACTCAACAGATTGTCTCTGGTCTAGATTCCTGGCCATACTGGCCTGGAAGGCAATGAGTCTGCTGACTTCCTTGCAAAGAAGGGTGCTGCAAGCAGTTTCGTCGGACCAGAACCTGCCATTGGCATCACTTCAGGCTTTGCCGAACAAACCTGGATGGCAAGAAGATTTATGTACTTCTGGCAGAATCATCCGGGGTTGGCTCACTCCAAGGTGTTTATTTACCCTTCAAATCTTGATACCGAATAGTTGTTGGACTACAGTAGGGATGAACTACGATGTCTAGTCCAACAGGCCTTCTCACATGCCACTGTCATTTGAATCATCATTTACTGAGACTCGGACTGTCGAAAGACAGTGTATGTCGCCTCTGTTTGGAAAATGATGAAACAGCAGAGCACATACTTTGTACCTGCCCCGCTGGGGACCGAATCAAGTTTTTTGAGTTCAGCAGAGCCGTACTCTCACCATCTGACCTAAAAGACCACTCACTATACAAACTAATCGGCTTCGTTACGAAGCTGGGTTTATTTGGTCGAGTGTGGATAGGTGTGAGCCACAATAAACCCTTGCGAGTTGCGGTGGATGGTCGAATAGACCCACTCACTTTGGACCTTACCTAACCTAAGTGGTAAGATGATGAAATTAAATTCTATTTTTCGTTATATAATCTTTTTTGGACACAACAGAAGCACTACAGGAAAATACTCAGGGTGCTCTGAGAGCAATGCCTGTGCGAAAGTAGCGATTCACGTTGGATTTGAATCGGTGGAGATTGAATTCTTTGGAGAAACTTCTTCAGGAAGTTCATTCCACATAAATGCAGTTCTCCAAGTAGAAGAGTTCTTCATCCAGTGAAGTGCGAGGTATACTGAGTTGAACCTCAAAAAGATGGGCAGCCACAGCCCGTCGCGTATTTCTGATATGTACCGCTCTTGGTGGAATCAAATTTACCAAATGACTTGAACACCTCCCGTGAAAGTATCTATAGAAGAGAGACAAATCTCCAACTTTTTTTCGATGTTCGAGGCTATCAAGGTTGCAAGCTACTCAAAATAGTTTTTTCAATCAATAAATTCTTGCCAATGCAGTAACTCACTAGCTCGTCTCTATTTATCCAAAAAATTTGAATTCACTTTGCTGTCACTTTACAAAAACATCATTACGCACCTGAAAATGCAGCACATTTTTTAAATTTCATTTGCACTTTCACAGAATTCATGTTTTCCTACACTTTTTTTCAGGTTTATTTCCATTGTACAAATTCATATTCTTTCCTTAGTTGTACACAACCAATAATATCGATAATATCAGTGGATTAATCATTTTTGTTCATTTGATAACGATCACTACAGGAAAATCCTTTGAATGCTCTGAGATGAGTGACTGTGCTGTTTCCATTTTCATGAATATCAACTTGGACGAGACTTATGAAATAAAAAATGAATCCGGAAGATATAGCTTAGAAGGAATCCAGAAAGAGAGAATTGTATTGTATCTCTGGTGATTGAGAAAAGTGACTTGTTCCATTTCATATACATGCATTATAAATGAAAGAGGGCCTAGGAACGACCCTTGTGGAATTCAATTTTCTTTTTCTCTGATTTTGATATATCATGTGTATGGACTAAAAACTATCGCTTTTTATTTGTTGAATGAGATTAGAAGAGGGATAGTGAGACTTCTTTCACGAATACATATCATGTTGAAACACGGAAACATCAATTGAACTTCTCTAGAGAACTAACGAGAAAAAATTATGTCACATCCAGAATATAGCACACTCACAACCACTGCAGTAGAAAGCATGTTTGTACAAATGAACATTACTATTCAAGTATCCATTAGGTTCTTTCGGGATTACCGCAGACTAGTTAAGTTTTTCGTTAAACTAACTCATACTTTAGCTCTATTGCGAAATGAATAACCAGAGGAACGTTTGCTAGACAAATTACTGCATGTAGAACTAAATTGCATATTAAATGAACATTCGTAAATCCTACTCTACAAAAAATTCCGAGCCGTTCCACGGAAATAGAGTTTTGCCTCGTACCAATATTTGGCTGGGAAATTCAGAAAGTCGAATTTATGTTGTTGAATGGAATATTCCAAATGGCGGTAAGCTAATTGAAATTATTCGAATGGAAAATAAATTTCAGCATGCTAGTTTTGACACAAGTTTTCCCTTTGATCAGCTCTGTGGTTGATAGAGATTTGTTCAAAAATTGAGTTGAAAAAATGGTCTGTCATCTCGGAAGATTTTAAAGTTGAGTTACAAAGGTTCTATTCCAAACCGTCCATTGTTAACCACTAAGAAAGAAGTATATAAAACGGGTCAATCGAAAATTATTCAAAATAGAAGCATGAAGAGAACATTTGTATTAAAATTTCCAAAGTTGTACTAGGTTGGAATACGAGTACGAGGTCTATTCAAACAATAAGGCGAATGCTGAAGTTTAGCTCCCTACGTACATTTGACTAAAGATTTTTTCATGTTGGTACACTAGTTTCGAAAATAAGTTCCCAGTTTTAGATGTTAAGTATGTTTAGTTTGTTGGTGGAAGGCATAAAAGTTGGAAGTTTGAATGAATCGAAGAATGTGCATTTAATTTTGTCCGAAAAATGGAATTGATTGCTCAAAAACATTTGAAATGTTGACAGTGGCATACCATGATTTTACTTCAAATCTGACAATGTTTACAAAGCAAAGTTTGTTCCAAAATTAATGAATTTTGACCAAAAACCGTCGCATGAGCATCGCTCAGGGATTGTTGAATGACAAAGTCCAATCGTCACAATGAAAGATCCCAGAAGAGCCAAGACCAAAAAAAGCACTTCAAGTTTGATCAACTGTCAAGGTTTCGCTCAGTGTTTTATGCGATTACCGTGTCGTAATGCATCAGGAGTTCTGGCCACACTGTCAATAAGACGTATAATCTTGAAGTTGAACGCTACTTGCGAGGAGCAATACGAATAAAACGTCCAGTATTGTGGAGAAACAATCCATGTCTTATGCATTACAATAATGCACCCGCTCAATCTTCATTGCTTGCTCGTATTTTTTTACCAAAAACAACACCGTCACCATGCCTCAGCCACCATATTATCCAGATTCGACTCCCTGCGCCTTTCTTATGTTCTCAAGATAGAAGAGACTCATGAAAATATGGCGGCGATTGGGGAGGTAAAAACTGAATCGCTCAGAGAGCTTAAAGACATACCAAAAAGTGAATGTCAGAACTGTTTTGAGGATTGGGAAAAACGCTGCTACCAGTGTTTTATATTTGAGGGGGACTACTTTGAAGGTGACAAAATAAAAATTGGTGAAGAATGAATATTGTTGAATGAAAATTCTCCTAATTTTTTGAGTAGACCTCGTATATTAGACCTCGAGAAATTTGAACTGAGTAATTTGAATGTTGGAGATTTCATCTATTTTTTTCAGCTTGAATAAGGTTTGATGAGTCTGGAGTAAACAATATTAGATACTGCTAATTTAGATGAAATAATGATCTAGGGAAAAACAGAGCATTGTAAAGAAATCCAATGCAAAAAGGTTCATATGTGAAATCTTTTGTATGGCAGTTCATGCTTATCAAATTGGCAGGATCCTATATAGAACTGCGAAAGGTGAAAATACAGGGCGTCTCTGAATAACGTGCTGATATTCGAGGTCCTTTTCTCTGCCATATTGCTTTCGTTATGATCCTAAATATTGTTCTGGAACGTAGTACGTTCGTTCTATGAATCAGAAGGAATTTTCTGCTTCCCAAGTTTTATTCTTGCTGGTGGACTTTCTAGATCATACGCCAGTGTGAAAATCATTATTGAAACTCTAATTAATTTCTGAGCAAATCTGATCTGGTATGGTTTCGCACAAGGTAAACGACATTCCAGTCAGGAATGGAATATGATTTACACTTAATGAAGCACTAACACGCGAATATTCAAACTGTAATTATAAAAATCGCGTATGAGCTGTAGAGGATCGGAGGTATAGCCATCCAGGTTACCGGAACTCAATAGCTAGATTATGGACAATGGAGTTAGGTTACGTTAGATCCAAAGTGGCTGGGTCTATTCGACCCTCCACCGCAACCCGCGAAGGTTTATTGTGGCTCACACCTATTCACATTCGACCAAATAAACCCAGCTTGTTGATGAAGCCGATTATGGTGTATGGTGAGTGGTATTTAAGGTCAGATGGTGAGAGTACGGCTTTGCCAAACTCTTGAAATCTGATTCGGTACCCAGCGGGGCAGATACAAGTTATGTGCTCTGCTGTTTCATCATTTTTCAAACAGGAGGAACTCACACAGTCTGAGTCTTTTGCATATGATGATTCAAAAGATAGTGACCTATAAGAAGGCCTGTTAGACATCGCAGTTCTTTCCTACAGTAGTCCAACAACTGATTGGTATCAAGCTTCTAATGGTGAATAAACGCCTTAGAGTGAGCCAATCCTGGAAGATTCTTCCAGGAGTCCATAAATCTTCTTGCTATCCAGGTGTTCAATCTTTGTTTGATAAAGCCTAATGCGATGCCAATAACAGGTTCTGGTCCGATGAAGCTGCTTGCAGCACACTCCTCAGCAAGGGAATCAGCAGCCTCATTGCCTTCCAGGCCAGTATGGCCAGGAATCCAGACTTGACAATCTGCTAAGTCTTCCTATCGAGAAGAGTCGTTTTTGGCAATTTGTTACCAATTTAGACGTTGCTTGGTAGGAGCCAAGGGCTTTTAACGCCGCTTGACCGTCCGAGAACATTCTATTGACTTGTGTATGAGCTTGGATTATTCCAATCTCACTGCACAAAATTCAATAGCGTAAATTTCCGCTTGAAATACAGTCGCATAGGTTCCTGGGCAGGTTGATATCTCTGTCCTGGGTATGCGACTGTACCAGAACCGGAAGGTGTCTTTGATCCATCTGTGAACCAATAACTATCTGCTCTTAATCCAGTCCTCTCTACTCAGGAACACTGTACTTTATAAGGCAGTACTTTATAAGGCAGTTCTTAGTTGACAGTTGGAGGCATAAAGTCAGAGGTCATTTATAGAATGCTGTGACTTCCAGTGTCAATAATCAGTCTGTAATCAGTCAGCAGTGGAGAAATAACATTAATTTTTTGTAGAACTGTCGCAAACAGCCTGACATTTTCCCAAGAGTACATATTTCTTCGGGAGAAAATGAATGATTACACCAAATATTATGTTAACTTCAAAAACCTGGTGTATCATGACTCTTCTGTTTTAGATGATTTGAACTCCTCTGTCACTTCGGATCAAGAGCGAGAGCTACTCAGTTCATTATCTTTTTTCTCTAGGAGGTAGAGCTAAGAAGCGACCCAGTCACCTTCTCAAGAGCGATATATTGTATGAATCTGTCTTGCAACAGAATCTTGAGCAGCAGAACCTGCATCAGAGGAGAAAAATTATTCTTCTAGGTAGGCCAGTTGAAGCTCAAGTTCAAACGATGATTCACTGCTCTATCTTTATAAAAAAAATGTGGAAAACTCTCAAAAAAAAAGAAAGCAATCATTTCCAGAATAAACTATTTACGAAGATGTGTAGTTCATGCAAAAAAGTAGCTTTCAGACACAAACTGAAATAAAAAGCCCTCTGAAAACAACTACTTTCATATAAATATTGAATAACATGAAACAAAAAGTATTTCCGAAACAACTACTCGCATATGAATATTGAAGTATACGAAACTAGTTTTTCCCATTCGGTTTGCACGCCAAACATTCGTTAAACATTCACAGGATTGCTATACAATATAGTATGTGAAAGAGGTACGATTACACCCTGATGTAACATGGTTATCTTGAATGGCGGACATCGATGTATCGGAACAAGTCTCTTGTCTTATTGCCTCTTCAGCACCAATATGGATGACATTATAAGATGAAGCATTCAATTTATTCATAACTGTACTGTACGCAAATGATGGAATATAATAATGTATATTTTTTGCAGGCACTTGACCTTGCTGTATGAAATACCGGTATCGAATGTTTTATTAGTGTGTTATGGGTAATAAATGGTGAATGTTGAATACCTTATTATTGTTTTCCTATCGTCTGAATGTTGGAGAGCACAATAACAACACGAATTAATGTCACAAATGAGTTGAATCTAACCATGTCATTGATGACAGTGCGTAATGACATGAATTCACCTATTATGTATCGTCGTCCATAGGAAGAGGTTGCTGAGGGTATGATGTAAATCTTCCACCTTGAAAATTTGACAACCCCAATTTCAACTAATCAACTGGAATCTTTTGAGTATGCTGTTTTTGAGGAAGTTGGAAGTATCAAAGTATTCTTGACAATCTTGTGAAATGGAATAATAGGGTTTCTGATCTTCCATTGAATAAATCAAACTGTCCGAATCTATATAGAGTTATTGAAATGAAAGAGCATAAAATATATTCATTCCCACATACATTGGCTTATTCAAGGCCAACTGTAGCTTGTTCAGCTCTATCGCTACAAGATTTTCATTGAAGATGGTGCAATTTTTGAACTCAGGCTCAGAAATATATGCCTTAGCTCAATATCTTCCATAACAGTCTCCTACTAGTTTCATCTTCAATCTTTTTCTAATATTTTCCAGTTGTACCTGCAAAAAAGTGATTCATGAGATTAAAATTCACATTTTCATGAAATAAACTGACCAAAGACTGCATTGTTCATTAGCTTGAACAGGTTCTTCTCAAGTTCATTCTTCGCACCCTTCCGTAAATTAGTATTCAAATCTATATATGGTGTTAACCATGGATACTGCTTGAAATCCAAAACACGATGCATTTCTGTCATGATCAATAATGACATGATAAGAGCTTTATAATGAATGACATATTTTTCCTTAGAATAGAGAGTAGCCAACAATTTTGTTGTTTCTTCAACTTTCTCAGTAGGCTTCATTGTCTTGGGATTGATATGTTCCGAGCAGGAAGGTGGATCCTTGTGCAGATAATGTGAATGCTGAGGGTATTCCAAATCTACCTTCAGGACGTAACCTATTTCTGCATCATCCGGAATCGTTATCATATCTTCATTGGTATTTGCCCATTCGAAACGTCCATATGGTAGATGTTGACTTAAAGCCCAACTATATTGATTATTGACATCAAAATACATCAAAGAGGATTCAGGATTCGCAGAATTGTAGATAGGCATGTAACTATTATATTCCAGAGAATACTCCAGAACATTGTCCACAGGTACGATTGCAGAGATGTGTATTCGGTCCTGGATAACATCTATAAATTGTTAGGTGCAATTAGTACCTATCAGCAATGAGAGTTCACCTCTGTTTTGCACCTGACGAAAGTAGCCGCAGGCTTGCTATCAATCTAGAATTCACTGGAACGAGGGAAATGGAGAATATTCTGTCAAGCCTGCGCTGAACTATCTTTCACAAAGAAATTTCAGGCCCTTGTATACATATTCTGTGTCTGCCCAATTGTGGAGAGAATCAGGTTTTCAGTTATCAGCTATCGGGAAATATCACTCATCAAATGAAATAATCGGTTTTGTTGAGAATCTGGAGATATTTGGTCGCGTATATCCATAATTGATCATCATATTGTATTGTATTTGAGCAAAATACTCTTTGTGAGTCTCTTTGTTTGTTATTTTCTAGGAAGTGAAGATGGAAAGTCTATCAACAAAGATCTACTACATCGAATATCACAAACTTCATTATTGTCCTCATTTTTTTTTATTTCGAAAGCGATTCGTGAAATTTTATTTTAACCTCCAAACCACATCATCAGTGCATCACCTTTTACTTCATGAAAATATTTACTTTCGCGAAACTGCAATAACGTAAGTTACAAATAAAAGTGGTAAAAAACATAAAAAGTTTCAATCCTCTTTTCTTCATTATGATTTCCTACCATGTATGATTTCCATCAATTCATCAATAGGATTTGATTCCCTGTAGAACAGAAATGAACGTTCTGAAGAACACGCCAATTTTTGGTTCGAGGTGGGCCTGTTGTTTCGTGGTATTTTAAAAATATCGGTCGCCTAATGGTTTTCTTGAAATGATTGTAAATAGACCAAAATGGGTAGGAACATTTACGTTCATAATGAGATGATCATTATGAACGTAATTAATTTCCCAAATTAACATGGAGTTATCCTAGATAAATTTGAAAAATTTATAAATTTGTATATATATATATATATATATATATATATATATATATATATATATATATATATATATATATATATATATATATATATATACAAAAAATCCACAAAAATAATGAAAACTATGAAATTAACTCGGATTTTCACAGTTATTTTACCAGAGGCCGCCAAATAATCAGACCAAGCAAAAAGAGATTGCAAAAATCCAGTAAAAATTCTCTCCATGTAAACTTCTATGATAAACTACCAACATTCGTGAAAAACATGAACCCCCAAAAGTTCAAAAAATTTTTGAAAGGCTTGTTGACAACGCATGCTTGCTATTCTACAAAAGAATATATGGCTGCCCTTATGGCAATGACTCATTGAACATGTATCCCTAATCCTTGATTTGACAATATGTTTATACCGGGTGTCCCAGAGCTTTTAGGCCAGCAGATATCTCAGTCACCTGCAGAAAAAAATTGAAAAAAAATATGTATATCATAGAAGACCACCAGCACTTTCATGTAGCAGAGCAAAATCCACCCCCTCGCGAGCAACCCCTGCGAAACCATCCCTAACTTTTGTTTTTCAAATGGCAACCCCATGTTGTTTGTCGTTCAACTGACAGCTCTTGTTATTTCTCAACCAACGATATATCATAATTGTTCGAGAAAATTGAATACGTTAGTGGGTACTATTAACTGGACTGATCGAATTGTTCTGCATTGTAGACATCAGAAAAAGTGGACGCTACGCAGAAAAAGAGGCGATAAAATGTTAGAACTTTTTGTGCTTCCTTTCATTCCTCTGATATCTGGATGACACATTGCCATCAGTCGTGATATTGTTGTTGTATATCGAAATGCCTTTTACCTTCACTCCCAACGAATACGTTGATATGCTTTTAATTTTTGATGAATGCCGAAAGAATAAACGTGCTGCGGAGAGGCTGTATGGGCAGCGCTTTCCTGATCGTCGACAACCAGGTCGTAATACGTTTTCGTATGTAGAAAATACCATGCGAACGGGATCATTTCCAGGAAAAACAGATCAAGTACATCCCACTCCCGTGCGAACTGAGGAAAATTGCATAAATGTGTTAGCCTACGCCGAAGCACATCCTCATATTTCGGTTCGTGCATTGGCGGTAGAGATTGGGATCAGTAAATCATCTGTGCAAAGAATTTTCAAACAGTACAAGTATCATCCCTTCAAAATTCATTTACACCAAGGACTCAGACCTACCGATTTCGAAAGACGAACGGCATTCATTGCTCACATTCAAGTTTTAGTCCATGACAATCCAAACATCCTCAATCAAATCTTGTGGAGTGACGAATCCCGCTTCCATAATAATGGTACTGTTAATCGACATAACATGCACTATTGGTCACAGGACAACCCTCACTGGATTAGAGAAACCAATTTCCAAACAATGTGGGGTGTGAACATGTGGTGTGGTTTACATAATGGACGACTCATCGGGCCCCATTTTTTCCAAGACACTTTGACGGGCCACCGATATTTACATTTCTTGGAAAATTGTTTACCTGCCCTCCTGGAAGATATTCCACTTGAAGAACGACAACAAATGTGGTGGCAACAAGATGGTGCTCCTGCACATAACCATAATGTAGTTACTACATTCCTCAATGATACTTTTCGAGACCGTTGGATTGGAAATAGTGGACCTGTGCGATGGCCTGCACGTTCTCCAGATCTCACGTCACTGGACTTTTTCCTGTGGGGATATCTGAAACGAGTTGCCTTCGAAACACAACCAATGAATATTGACGATTTAACCCAAAAAATTTTAGAGGCTTGTCATACCGTTACTCCGGAAATGATTAGGGCTTCCTGTACTCGCGCGCTGATTCGGCGACTTGAAGCATGTGTGGCAAGTGCTGGCCAACATTTTGAACATTTTCTGTAGTATCATGTATCAAAATACAGATGACCTTAAACATTAATATTTCATTTGTGTTTTTATTTTCTATGATTCTGCATGTCATTCTACCTACCATGATACATCATTGACCGAGAAATGAAAAAGACTGTAAGTTGAACCAAAACAAACATGGGCGTGCCATTTGAAAAACAAAAGTTAGGGGTGGTTTCTTAGGGGTTGTTTACCAGGGGGTGGATTTTGCTATGCTGCATGAAAGTGCTTGTGTTCTCCTATGATACATATTTTTGTTTTAATTTTTGTTCTGCAGGTAACTGAGATATCTGCTGGCCTAAAAGCTCTGGGACACCCGGTATATGTGTGTGTGTATGTATATGTATATATACATATGTAATATTTTGTAATACTGATGTTTTTTATCTAATTTCAACTATTTTGTAATTCCTTGAATTATCCTATTTGTATTGCTCTGTTTGTACACTTTAAGGATCAATAAATATTATGTTATATTATATTATATTATATTATATTATTATATTATATTATATTATATTATATTATATTATATTATATTATATTATATTATATTATATTATATTATATTATATTATATTATATTATATTATATATATTATATTATATTATATTATATTATATTATATTATATCATATTATATTATATTATATTATATCATGTTATATTATATCATAATATATTATATTATTTTTCCTGAAGGTTAAACTGGTCAAGCCTTGTCCTTGGAGCCCCAAAACATTCCGTAGGGTCCGCTAATATTTTCAGCCAGTGACCACTTCCCACATCGCGAGGTAAGTGATCATTGGGTCCGAAATCATGTGCCCTAAGCTGACGTAATGAGCCTTCTGCATTTGTTTGGTCAAAATTTTTGCCTCAAGCCTGTATGATCTTGAGATTCAAGAGAAGTATTATTCCACCAAGGACTCCAATAGTCAAATTATTCATTTAGCAGAGTGGACAGGATGGACTCAGCCCAATTCGAAAAGGAAATCTCTATTTTTATCCGTGTTTTCTCCTCTCTTAAATCGATATAACGTCTTGCTTTGATGGTGAGTAGAGCTACATCAGGCTTCTCAGCTTATAGCCTGAAGGTGAGGAATTAATAGTTCCGAAAAATTTGGCACCGTTGTTTCGTCAATACCATAAAACTCCCGTGGGTCGAGCTACCTATCGGGCGCGTCCCTAGGTGGCGGATAGGGGAACGGCCAGGGCCTGGAGGCCCTATCAGGAAAGCCAATGTGGACTCCTGGTGAGTGGCAGAAATGAAGGTAATGAACCGGCTGCCCCTGCAGGAAAGCTCCCTCACTTGTGCACCTCCACGGAGGGAACCCCAAGAAGGTTGAAGAAGCCGCGCAACGACAGTAATATCGCTGCACCTTCCAAAACCTTCGCAGAGGCCACCGTGAGACATCTCAAGGTTGCCAAAAAGAGTGTGTGTTCGGCTAGTCTTGGCCTACACCTGCCAATATAAAGGAGATTTCCCCTAGTGAGCTGTTCACCTTACTGGAAAGGACAGGATGAACGATGAGCTAGGAGGACAACTCCTCGGGAGGATGTACAATGGGTCACATGTGCCTTTAAGTGCTGTGAGCCTACACTCACCCTCTCTACTCTACAGATACCAGAATACCATAAAATTATTATTATTGAAATAATTACTATCACGATAATCATTACCGCCATCATTATTTCAAAAGTAAGCGGAGGACTACAACTTCAACTCAATACACTTCGAACTACAGTGTTCAAGAACTATTTTGTTTCACTAATATCGTTTTAGTGGTGCATGTGCATGAAAAATCGACGGTGTGATGTTTCATCAGTGTGATAATGCTTTTATTGTTCAACTTCACTCCTGTAATGAATAATGCTTTGAATCATTTGAATTTTCATCTCAGTAAAACATTTTTAATAAATATATTCGTTGAAAGAAGTGTGATACTTCCAAGGATAATAATCATCAATTATTAAATATGCGTTTCCATAAAAGTTTTCTAAAAATCCTTGCACAGCATATCCAATCGGAAAACCGAAACCCTCACAATCCAGCGAGAATCATTTTGCCAAAAATTCCATGAGGGCAAGCAATTGCGCCATCGCAAACTTCATCAATTCCGAACATGTTCTTTATGGCTGATAACTTCCTAATAAAAATGTTCTATCTACAATTTAATTTGAACTTCGAGGGCCGTTGTGAGCACTTTTCCAAGATTAAACGGTTGGTGTCCATTCCACAAATTTTCTTTATCTCTGTTGATGCGGGAAGTCCAGTCGTCCTTCTGAGAACAAAATGCATATCAGTAGTACCGTACAGAAATTACCTACCCAGTCTATAAAACCCTCATTTACTCAATAAGGACGATTTAACAATATTTGGATACTTGATTACATTGAATCATGTCCTAAGTCAACCGATTTGACTCGACAATTATAGAGCCCCTTCCTTTTACATAAAACCCAGAAAATGTGAAAGCATCTTCATGATGATTCCTCTGCAAGTTTCATTACAAATTTTTGAGAAGGGTCGATGAAAAGGGCATTTTGAAATTTGTTGTGAAAAAGGTTAGTGAGGAATCAATACCCAAATGAAAATCTGAACCAGGATAATCACAAGGTCATCACCATGAGCTCTCATTCACTCACGAATATGAGGGATCAGTTGCTTGGAAAAGATCCAAGCTCTGCTCTAGCGCCAATATCTGTGCTCACATTGGAGATGAAGAGTCTAGCGGAATCCACTAGTTTATTCATAAATCAGGCTGAGGCGAAATGATTCAGGTAGGAAATCAGAGAACAAAAGGATTGCACTCCCAACATCTTCGAAAAATGAAGAGTTTGGAACGGTCTACAAAGAGATAACACCATCAAGATTCTTCCTGCTGACAACGAAAATGCAACTATAATGATGAAAACCAATATCTACAAGTGGAAGCTCAGAGGAGGAGATACATGAAGATTACACGAGATCCTAGTGTATTGATAGAATAAAAAAGGTACCAGACTTTGAAAAAACACTCTTGTTCTCGAAAAAATAATGGGTATCGCCAGGACTGCACCTCACGAAGCTCCCTACCTACTTACTCCACCTTACCCTTGGGACCACTCAATACTACAAGAGAATTGATGATCTGCTTAGACCGATCATCAGTTCTAGATATTTAATCACTTACAACTTGTGCAGATTTCTGCTATCAATCATTAAGCCTCTTTAATCTTGCGAAAAGTTCGAGGCATCCTGTCGAGTTACTGGGGTAATCGTAGTCCCAAAACCAAACCAGTTGATCAGTTAACAAGTAGAAATCCCACACCAACGATTTTGCCGTAGAAGCACTTTAAATCATACAGAGAAAACCATTCAAAAACGAGGACCTAGAAGATAGAACAAGGCTACCAATGTAGAATGTCATAGAATTGCTGAAATTATATGATAAAAACTGCTGAGAAACCACTACGGAAGAGATTCTTCACGAAAGATGAAGAACTAACCATTGAATCGCCACTTCCACACACAAGAATCCCACAAGAGGTCAATAGTCTGGTTGAGGTACGTTGATGAAACATTTATAGTATGAATCCGTGAAAACACGAAATTGGACACATTTTTGCAGCATTTCAACAGCATGAGACTTCCAATATAATGATGATGGAAAAGAAAGCTCGTAATGAATTGCCATTCTTGATGATAATAATGGTGAAGAAGACGACAGCAAATAGGACACAACTGTATTATGAAAACCCGCTGCTACCGATTCTACCTACAGGGAAGACGTCAAGACTCTGATTGATCGTGCATTTAGGCTACGTAACACGGTGGAAAGTTTAAATAAGGAGAAAGGCCACATCAGAAGAGATCTTCAGCAGAATGGTTACTCCGAAAAGCTGGTTGAACAGACCTCAAGAGGAAGATGATCACTTGGTGGTCGAAACAGGTATCGAGGGGTTGAAATAACGGTTCAGTCTTGGAAAAAACTCCAGTAATATTCATTACTATACCAAAGGTTCCAAACAGGGCATAATGAAAGCTTGTTAAAAAGCGTGTTGAAAATTGATGAATATCCATGTATAAATGAGAATAATGAACAGTCATTACTGATTAGAATTATTTCGTTCAGTATGAATGGGTTCAAGAATAGAAATCATACGTTAAAAGGTGGGACCTCGTTGGACCTCAGCTCGCACAAGTTTCGACTTTTGAGAGTTATCGTTCTTAGAGGTCGACAGCTGGTTAGCTGAAAATAGTATATTGTGTAACAAGTGCGTGAAATCGACTTTTTTACACAAGCGAGTGTGAAAAAGTCTTCACGCACATGTTGCACACTATACTTTTTCTACGACCATACAGAGAAAATTAGGCACCATTAGTTTAAAGGGCTTTATTGAATTTCAGAATAATTAGTAAGTACCTATATTATAAAATTAACAATTAATTCTTATACTGAGATTAATATTTTTGGTTTTCATTCTGATGTGAAATAATAATGATTATTAATAGTAATATTGGAACCTGTGACCATTCCAAAACTTACACCTGCAGCATTTGATTTTTCTATTAGTGTCTTTCTTGACTTGGAATTTGAGATGATAGAAGTAGTGGCGATAGGGGCTGAGGAAATTTGATTTTGAGGCGATAAAATTTTATTTGCCACATCAATTTTCTGAGTAATTGAGTTTTCTATATAATGCTCTGCCACTGCAGAGGATTTCCAACCTCCATGTTTTTTTAAGGTAAGCAAATCGCCTCCAGCTTCTACTAATAACGTGGCGGATGACCGCCTAAAACAGTGGCCTGTATATTGTTCAGCATGAGGTAAATTTAGGTATTTTGCGATTACCGAAGGAACTTTACCAATTTTATTTATACCAACGATCTGGCAGGTACATTTTCCACCTTGATAATTAATAAATAATTTTTTTCTGTGTATTTTTGCGGACGAAGTGCCGTATATTTTCGGTATAATTCAAGATGTTCCGTGATGGTAAATTTTCTTGAGATTTTGGTTTTTGTATCATGGACGTTTACTATGAGTATTGTACCTAAATCTTCAATATCATCTAATATCAGTTTATACAGTTCACCTCTTCTAAGAGCTCTAGCAAGTCCAAATATTAGTATAACCTAAAAGAAAAAGAAATTGCAATATAGAAACTAAAAAAATATTATGGTTGTCAGAAATCGAACCCAGGTCCTTGGGCGCGCGAGGCCGACGCACTACCGCTGAACCATTCGTATTTACAAATATATGTGAAAACGCGATTCTCAACGCCCAATTTAAAATAATTCAGAAGATCATAGTTAGATATCACATTAACATAGTTTTAGATAATATATCTGATTTGGCCAACTAAACTTATTAGGATCTACTTAATTTATAGATATTATTTTCTATTTATTTAATACTACCGTGAGACATTAAACTTACCTTGGTCAATAAAAATTTTTCGTCAGGAGCTTCTTGTATAAACTTCAGTAGTTGTTCTTTCTCCAAAACTCTGGATTTTTTGGGAACGTATCCCTCACTCTTCCTTTTTAAAAAAGCACGTACCTTAGGATAGTCAATATTTATGTTTCTTTTGATGCTGATGGTACTTTTTAGCATTGAGAAATTACTCCAAAGTGTTGCTGCCTTAAAGTTCTTGGATAATTCTGACAAATATGCCAATATTACGTTTTCATTCGTTCATACGTTGATATTCTTTGTTTTCCTCCATGCCATGAATTTCTCATACGTATTTTCATACACGCTCATTGATTTTTGGGGTAATAAAGTCTTACTAGCCTCATTGGCTGCATCCATAACATCCGGCGGGGTACTTCGTATATCTGAATGATCAGAATCCATTATAATATAATGTTAAAATATTAATAATTAACTCTCAACAATGAGCTCACAACAATAATGATCAAGCTATTTTGACAGTTTATTTATGATTTATTGCTGCTCTTAAACAAAAGATACACTAAGGCCGCCTGTCAGCGAAATATTCTTGTATTAGGTCTTATGGACAGACTACAATGTATTTCTTATGTATTTCACGCACTGGTAATAAAAACACTTGAATGTACCATGTTATTCTTATGGGTTTATTTCACGCCCTAGGGCGTAAAAATAATTTCACGCACAAGGGCGTGAAATTACATTTTACGATTCGAGAACGGTGTGTGAGAGTACTATTTCACGTACGGAAGTAGAAAAACAAATTTTTTTCCAACAGAAACGGTGGGCAATTCAACACTATCGCTCACTAAACACAGATGTTGAAGCCAAAAGAGTTTCCATTACAAATTTTGGCCACAATTATTCAATTTCCATAAAACTGAGAGAATAATTGATCCATACCCTTTGTCCAGTTGTTATAATGGATTGAATGGAACCGAATATCATCATCAGCATAATTGAGTCGGTATATCGAAGAAGCCCCTTCCATCATCTACAATTAAAATCCATGGAATCCTATTCATATCTTCCCGTTTCTGAGAACATCTGGCGGCTGACCATTATTTCCCGAAAGGCTGCCACAATCGCTAATGCCCGCTTAATAAGTCATTAGTCCTTGCGTGGATCCTTGTCGAAATTGGAGAAAGGCTTGGGAATGCTGAATTTCTGACCGTATATTTGAATTCAATTAGAAGACGGCATAATTGGAAGGATTTTGCGGATGATTAATGATAGGTTGATGGGACACGGGTCCAGATAATTGAACAATGGACAAGTCGTAAAACAATCCAGAAAAATAAATTTCCGGCGGCATTGTTGAGACTGAAGTACGTTTTCTTGTGAATGTTTTCAGTATTGTATACAATAGAAATGGATACCAGGATAATATCTGACTGAAAGGTGAAAGTGGTTCCTCTTGCATAGGAGGAGTACAACAAGAACTTATTCTCGCTTATAGTAACACATCTTCTTTATATGTTCTCAGGGCGAGTAGGTTCAAATTTTCCTATTTGCCTACTCTTTTGATGGTTCATTTGAACTCTTCAGAAAGTAATTCTTTGGAAAAACAGAATGCGGAGAAAGAAGTTCGTTAGCTTACTGTTTCCAACTAAGCTATCTCTGGATGAAAAACAAGACCTACAAAAACATCGAGTTGGTATCCTATATCTCACATGGAACATCTTTTATTTCCTGTTCATTAGTTTTCAATCCGTTACATTAGCGAAACTTGATGGCCATCATTTTGGTAAAAAAAAGAGGAAACAACGGTATGTTTCGAAACTTCTGTTGTGAATTTTCTGAACTCATCTGATCATTTAAGGAATGGAAGGATGTCTCACAGTTGCTTTTTATATATTTCGAACTGTATCTGCCAGAAATATTATGAATTTTTTTCAAGGAAAATGAAAATCTTCCAGTACCTTGAACTTTATTTTCCAAATCCATTCATTTCCATTTAACTTGAAAACTCACATTGGATTGATAGATCCCTAAACTTATATCTAATCGAGTTCATCAATTGATCGTAAATAAAATGTTTTAGGTATAACAACAAGTCTTTTGAGTCACTTGAATCACTTGCGTCACTGATACTTAGAGAAGGAAATCATTGAAATGTCATGGTGGACAACATAAAAAAAGATAACTGAAGGAATTCATTTTTGGTACGAACCAATTCAAATTAGTGCTTCTATGACTTCATAAATACAAGGAAAAAACTGAAGAGGGTTCAATAAAAATATATAAATTAAATACTCCAGCCAAATGCATTGTTATCACCATTGTAGTGATTTCTGATGGTATTGGTCGATACTTGATAAAAATCCTCAACTTATCCAAGTAACAAATGAGAGTTTCTCAGCAAGACAAGTTAACGAAGAAACTACCCGATTTCGAGTCTCACCAGTTGGGGTAATATTTGTGATATGGGTTATAAAAATTATGTTTCTTATAAACGACTGATGTTTGATATCCATTCGGTTCCAGAAATATGCCAGCCTATATATAAGTGCTCCTGAATATTAGTTCTCAAAACTTCAAAATTCATATCTGAACCCACTTGTAAGAAACCACCCTTTTTTAGAATTGTGTCGAGCGCCAATATTTTGAACAATTCTTGTGATGCCCTATTTGGAATCTTTGGTGTAGTAATAACTATTACTGGAGTTTTTTCCCAACACAAAACCGTTATTTTCACACCTCGACACGTGTTTCGATCACCAAGTGATCATCTTTAAGAGGAAGATTAAACTAAATACACTTATAATGTTATCCTTATTCATACCGTAGATATCTCTTCTGCATACCTGCATCTTGAGTGTCTTAGATTAATTTCACAATATTGCCTTATTTTGTAGTCTACAAGTCATGAAATGATGAAACAAGAACAAAAATTAATTGCTGCTCCGGGCGAATGCATTGATTTCAGTGGCGCATTTGCTTTTTGAGCTACAGGAAAACCCGGAGAAATCTACAGCACTACATCATCTGAAGATTTTGATCTGCCAATGTCCTCTCTTTAATTAAACAAAATGTAGGAATTCAACGCCAGAATCATAGTGAACAATGACTGCACGACTGTATGAAAAATCAATTAAACAACTACAGGCCGATCTCTGTCATTAACAATTTTGCAAAGGTTCGAACAATGCATTAAAAAAAGATTATTCTTTGATAAACATTCCGTCATAACTAAACATCAGTACGGCTTTCTGAATAATTTATTTGTACTGAAAATGCTATTATGGACCTTGTTGAGAAGGCTGTCGATGCATTGGACAAGTCGAGGAAGTATTCAATCATATTCCTTAATTTGGCCAAAGCATTTGACGCTGTATCCCATAGTCTGCTAATAGAAAAATTATATACATATGTAGTGCGAGATAAGACACTAGCTGTCTTGCAGAACTATTTAGCAAATAGATTACAAAGAGATTGAAATTGATGAACAGTTGAGTAGCCCACAAGAAGTCACTATTGGCGTTCCTCAGAGAACTGCTCTTGGACCAGTTCTCTTTCTCACTTACATAAACAGTATCACCGAAATGACCGACTTTTGTGGTCACCTCATCTGCTATGCTGATGACACAGCTATTGTATACAAATATTGTATACATATGTATACACATAAAATAGTTATCCATATAATCTAATTATTCAACGGAATTCAACTGAATATTTAATTGAATGTTAACTGAATGAATGGTAACTAACTGAATAAAGATTATAATAGTGGTCTGCTAGGCTGAACTTTTCATCTATTTTGAACCTTCGTGAGTTAAAATTAATTTTACAATGTGTCCTTATGTAATAGTCAGGTGAATCTATTAATTGAAATATTATTTTAACAAGCTATATAGTATACTACTGGGTATTGGTCCCTCATTGTTATTCATAATATTATTATGTTTACTTATTTCTACAATTTCCTAGACATCTAGATGCCTGTTGTTGTTAACTTGTCTAACTAATCTTAATGAACTGGTTTTATTGCAAAATATGATGGTCTGGTCTTCCATATTTTAGGTGTGCTAAGTGTTCCTCATATCTTATTTTGATAGATCTTCTAGTCTGTCCATAATATTTTGCATCGCAGTCTTCACATTTAATTTCGTAAATTCCATGCTTTCGAATTCTCGACTTTGCCTTTTGGATTTCCTAAAAGGTTTGTAGTGTATGACTTGTTATAAAAACCACCTTCATACCTATAAGTTTCTTGAAAATCGTTTCAAACTTCTTCGTGTATTGGTGGTATGGAACTGATGAATATATCTCATATATTCTGGGATTTTATGAATATATTTTCAGTTTTCAGAACATAAAAATGCATACAAATCAATTGAATACATCCAATCAGCTTTTTTGTTGCAATTCATGAATTGTTCATATATTTTTGGAGCTCTATCATTTGTTTCATTTCTATATCTCTACTGGTGAAAAATCAACTGATCGCTGTGCAAAAATATGCAAACGCCTACGGAGCGTGATTTCGATATGAATAGAGAAATAATCCAATAAAAAAAAACACAGTAAATCCTCTATATACACATCCTGTCATCCGAATCTTCCAGTCGCGAAAATCAATCCCATACAGCAACCTGTTACGCCCGAGGGACACTGTGAAATCGCTGCAAGCTCATGAAGATAAAAAAGGGTAAAAGTATGATTATAGGGCGCTGTACGACGGGGATGTCACATTCGTTACTAGTTATTTATTATGGAGCGCAAGTTCGTATCTGTTTTTACGGAGGGGTATTAGAGGATACATTTTTGTATTACACGCTGAGTTATTTCGAGTTTGTATTTCAACCAGGATTTCTGGGTGAGGTTGCAATTCTAGTATCGTAAATCATCCTTGCGTGGGCCTCGAGTCTCGTTTTCTGCCATGTCGAGTCGTTACGTGAATTGGCATTACTGCAGTGGAGTTGCAGTTGGTATGATTCTAGTCGTTTTTGTTTTTTAAAGTGACGTTTCGTAGATTTTGTGAGCCAATGGTAGGCTATGAAGCAAACACTGTCTTTCATTACAATCTGAACGGTTTTTTTTTGTTTGATTCGGCCGTTACTTGATGAAAATCCATAGTAATTTCATAAATTACACTTACGATTTGATCTCTACAAACTTTATTTGAAAAATATATCACGACATGTTTCGCTAACACAGTAGCTTCATCAACAGTGATTTGAATACTACATGTTGCTTCTTACACTAATCTGTTAGAAAAAAAATCTGTTTAAAATCTGTTTTCCGTTAATCAGCTGTCGCCCCCATACGAACGACAACTCTCAGAAGTTGAGAAACTTGTGCAAGCTAATGACTAACGAGGTCTTACCTTTTACCGTGTGATACGTAACACGGTTGCAAAATCATCCCCGCTTCCTTCGGAAATTGGATATCCACTTACTGCAAGAGTACTTAGAAGATGCCTTTATCACACACGAGAGAATAATATTTCTAATCCATTTTTGGAAACGAAGGAAATGGCTGGTCAGTATTGGCTGCGCGGGTTCATGAAGCGCAATCCACAAATCAGGCCCAGAAAAGCGCAAAACTTAAACCAAACAAGGGCTCAAAAACTTAATAAATTCATAGTAAAGGACCATTTCACTAAGTTAGAGTGAATACTAAGGCATATGGACATAATTCATAAACCAAAGAGGATTTATAATCTTGATGCGAAGGGGTGTCGGTTGAGCTTCACCATCAGCAGAAAGTCTTGGCAAAAAAAGGAGCAAGAAGAGTTCATATTGTTGCAAATGAGCATAGAGAAAGCTTAACAATTGTTTCATGTGGTAATGCTCTCGGTTCGGCAATACCATGATATTATCTAAGGGAAAGCGTATGAAACCCGAATGGACAGACGCTTTGCCGCCAGGTGCGGTTGCTCATATAACTACTAAAGGTAGCATGAATATTGATACGTTTTCACTGTGGATTCAGCATTTTGCTAAATTCAAAGCCGCCGGTCCTTGTTTAATAATATTTGATGGAGCCAAATGTCGTTTAGATAATAGTATTGTGACAACAGCTGAACAACATGAGATAACGCTATATTGCCTTCCCAGTTATACAACTCATGAGCTCCAGCCGATGGACAAAGCAGTATTTCGAGCTTTTGAGTATTACTGGGATGACGAGGTTATGAAATATTTCGTCAACCACAGAGACCAAGCAATCACGAAACAACGCTTTGGGGCTATATTTTCAACTGTCTAGGACAAGACAATGACTCCATCGAATATTAAGGCAGGATTTTCATCGACAAGTATTTACTCGTTTAACCCAGACGCAATCCCTGAAATAGCATTTGCTCCTAGTACATTGTCATATTTGGATCAGCCTGGAGGTACTCGGGTACTTCGGGTACTCAACGGATAAAAAAATGGCGGCGGTCACTCACCCCCGATGAAGCTACTAGCTTCAGTTCATCAGAATCTACTGTTCATGATTCAAGTGATGATGAAATTATAGAGTCGAAAAAGAAAAATCACAGTAATTGTCCAGAAATTAACTTTTCTTTCACAGAAATGCTTGATACTCCAGATGCAGCAACAATAAATGCTAAAACACCTAGGAAACCTGCTATCAACAGCCGATTCCAAGTTGTAACAAGTTGCTTCCTCAAAAACATCTTAAAATAACGTCCAAGGGCATCCAATCTCAGAAGTTGGTTGGTGAGAAAAGAAAAACAAGAACATCCAAAACGCTAAAAAATAAGGAATCCTGGTTTTATAAGCTATGTGCTGAAGACCAACAGGCTGACATGAGGTTGTGCACTTCCTGCAACGTGTACGTGCACGAAAAGTGCGTTGGTCTGACATCACAAGACAAGCTAACATTTTTTTTGTGTCCAGATTGCGAGGAGAATAAATAAATGTATTATTATAATGTTCAGAGGTTGAATACTCTCAAGTCAATAAATAAATTTTTTTGTAATTTTTTTTATTTCAGTCATAAAATAGCACTATAGCTATCCTTACCCTAATATATAGTGGCCATATTGTCAACCCAGGGTTGGCCAACCTAGGGTTGGCAATATGGCCACTTTACATCTTTCTCATGTCGATTTTTTTTCTGTTAACTTTGGAAAATATTTGCAATTTTTCTTTAGTTATAAATTGGTAAATCTTTAAAGGAAATTACCTTGAACAGAAAATGTTTAATATCACTGAAGCTTCCAGCTTGCAGCACAAAATGCCTTAGCATGGCCATATTACCTGCAGGTACCTTATGTTGAACTTATTCTCTTATTTACACAGCTCTGATGATGTTCCTGATGGAGTTCAATATGTATCACCAAATCAGGTTCAGAATTTCATTTCAGGTCATTCAATAATTTCAAAACATCAGCGTCGTTTAGAATTGTCGATTTAGTAATTATCAGCGTAAATATTTATGACGAAGATATGACTGTTCTTATAAATTGAAGTACTGTTTTCCAATAAAGGCTTCCCCTCGTTGGTTTGGAATTACGCTACTTTTCTCACCACTATGAGCTCGGATACCTATAGTATATACAGTTGTGTTCACTACAATATACATAGTTTGTGTTTTACTAAATAATTTTTAAAAATAATTGAAAATAAAATATGTCTGACAGTGATAATTTAGGAAGTAAAAGTGAACAGTCTTCTGCAAAGAAAGAAAAATCACACTGCGACACACTATCATGTCATCAGTGAGTTAATTATATTTTAATATTTTATAATGTAAGTATGCATCTGTCTGTGCATTAGTCTCGTATATTTGGTCTCAAGAGTCGGTGAATGTAAAATCTACTTTCTTGGTAGATTCAAATTTACACAATTTTCATAGCATATAATATTTGTAAATTAATTAATAATTAATTTTGATTCCATTCTTATGAAGAATAATGCACTTTAATACTTGCTTGAAGATTGAATTTCATAGAGACTGACAAAATTGCATTCCAAAGTCAGCTGATAGAGAGCAGGAATGTTTTTTTAATTGTTACCAACATCAGGAACATCAGAAAAGTAATTGATTATTCTTGAGTTCACCAGTATATTGAAACCACTCTGAATTATTTATTTTTATATATATTTCAGTATTCAACAATCGCCTCAAAATATTATTATTATTGATGTTTCACATCGGGTGTCCCGTGGCGGCTCACAATTTAATTTTTATCGATTTTTGTCAAAGTAATATTTTGTATTTAATAATTAGTTCAAAAGTGGTGAACATTGAATTTTAAAGCAGTTTATTCACTTGTTTTCCCCCATTTTAACCATCCGCATGTATTATGGTTAGGTTTTATCAGATTTTCCGTGGTATGTATACTCAAATATTTTTGGTGCGTGTATGTAGTGTAAATTTATGTTTCATCAATATAAATATTAGGTCGACATTCTTTTCTATATTCAAGAATTTTTTTCAAGAATTCTATCCTTCTTAGTCGATAGTAGCTCCAGCTACTCGTTTTTGAACCTTTAAAGTTGATATACAAAGTTGGTCACATATTTACATACTATTATATTAATTCTTATCTCTGTAAGAAGAATCCTTATTCAATCTGTCGTTGCTTCCGTTTACATAAAGCTCAATACAAAGTTCAAAATTTCGATGCTTTGTTCACTGAGATCTGGTTTATCAGTTTATGGTTTGAAGGCATTTTGAAAGACATCAAATAACTTACTGTTCACCAAACATGTAATCGACAGTGTCAACCGGTGGTTCGAGCCTAGAGGCCGGATGATCGATTTCCACTTCCTATCGTCCAATACACGTTGAGAGGTTAGACCTCGTTAATCTTTAGCTCCTACAAGTTTCGACCTCAAAGGGAAAACAGTTATTTTTGTATTCATTTTGTATTTTGTTCATACTTTTATAATAATTTTAAGATTTTTGTTTTCATAACTTTGTATTTTCAAATAATAATCGGGAATAAACAAATGAATTATTCAGCAGATCGCATTTAATGTTTAAATATCCGTTGGCGGCTATTTCAGCATATAACCGAGAATAGCACCCTATTTAACGAGAGGGTGACAAACTATCGGAATAAATTTAATAAATCTGAGTTTTTTGTGGGAGACGAAATTATTTCCAGCCATTAAATTTCCACGAAAGCCCGGTTCTATCTCCATCGAAACTATTCCTATCGTTACTGTCCTCCATTCTTTTCGTAATGAATTTTCAATCAATTAGTAATGCATAGTGTTCCGCTTGAAGAAACTTTCGTTGAAAAATTCAGTCGTAATTGAAACGTGAAATTCCAACTGAAAATTTCATTATAGTTGGTGAATTATGAAGAACAAAGACATACATTTATTGCTAACTTCTGGTTACTCCGGCAGAAATATGCTAATCGGGGCAAAGTCAATTGATATTTTTGAATCCTCATCTTTTTGATGCTTGGATGAAGTGAAAAATTCATTTAAGTTTCACTGATATGGAAACAATCATTTTCTAATTATAATAATATGATTTTATTTCCTTGAGACAGTACAGGCTGTATGAAAAAAGTCGAAGGAAGGGTTTCATACAAAGTGCATATATCATCAACAAACGAATAGCAAACACCGCATAAAAAACATACAAACGGATATACAAGTGTAAAACATTTAAGGAGGTGATTCCTCATCGAGGAGCATCCCTTGTTAAGATACAGCATCAATATGATGTGGCAGTATGTGGCAATTGTGAACCGGAATATCATATTAACACATATTAATACTCTGTCTCCTAAAAGTTTCAACGTAAAGAATGGGAAAACTTCGATAGCAACATTCCCGATGCTCTAGATACCCTGCTATGTCGACATCAGAAAGTTTGTCTCAGGAAATATTTCGTTAAAAGTAACTTCATTACGGACATCCCCTCCAGAGGTAAGATGTCGGGTGTCTTCTTGTTTACTGCGGAGAATCTTGTCCAATATGTGTGTTATTGGGTTTATGTAGTTTCCTCGAAAAGGAAATGAAATAAGTTCGGGAAGATTCCAATAAAGTGGGTTGGGAGTTATGTGAGACATTAAAGACTGAGAGTTATGAGAGTTATGAAAATAATTTTTATTTTGAAAAAGAGTAGTAGCGTATCATTTTGTTATTTGAACTGATTTAGTGCAAATTAGGCACATACGTTATTGGCAAGAATGGAAAAAATATGTTATACAGCAGAAAATGCATTTTGACTCACAAAATTTATAAAATATATGTACTACAATATATGTACAGCCACAGTACTATTTACTGTGGCTGCTCATCCTTTTGAGGTTCAACTCAGGACACACCGAACATTTGGAGGACTGCGTGAATTCAATTTCCAGCAATTCAAGTCCAAAGTGGATCGCTACTTTCGCACTTTGAGCTTCTTGAGGATTGTCCTGTAGTGCTTGTGTTTTATCCGTGGAGGAAATATGTATTTCAAAAGTCGGGAACTCAAAGAAATACTAATTCTCACCTAAATTACAAGAAAAAAATATTTCCAAACAAAATTTCGGAACATTCATCTTCTCCAACTACATACACCGTATATTCTGTTGAATGCCTGACAGAAAACAACTACTTCTCTGGCTGATACCATGCTGGATATCGAAATATATCCGACAGACCTCACAGAGGTTGGTCTCGCAGATTTTTCTCGTTCATCCTGCAGCAGGAACATGCTGAAATTATTCGAGTCGATCACCTACACACCGGTTCCGAAGTATAACCTCTCATTAGTGCCAACGCGGCTCGACCGCATTATGAAACCCCTTTCTAGAGGAAATATTGTTGACTAGTGATTAGTAACATCACCATCCCGTGAACAGAACCCCAAGCGGGAAAGAAAGATCCCTTATATCAATACTCTAACGATTTGAATGATCGACAGGAATTATCATGTATAGATGTCTGTTCTTTTTGCTTTTGTGTAACCGAAATTATACTTTTTTTATCAGATCGTCACGAGTGATGAAAAGTAGATCCTCTACAACAGGAGACGTTCCAGCTCAGTGGTGACACGCGGATGAGCTACCCAGCCACTTTCCAAAGGCGAAAACACACGATAAAAGACCGTGGTTACTGTATTGTTTAGGATATGCCGATGACCTCGCGATTATCGCAAGAGGCAAATTCGGAGCACACACAAACGGATCTAAACATAATGAATAAATGGTGCCAGGAGGAGGAACTAACAGTAAACCCTTTCAAAACTACACAAAAAAGAAAGTACTTAGAGGGCTGAAGCCACCAGTACTGCACAGGGTAGAAATTGCAATTGCACAGGAGGAAAAATACTTGGGAGTCAAATTTGACCACAAGTTGACATGGCATCAACACCTACAAAAAATAATCCAGAAAATCACGATAGCCTTCAATTTGTGTAGAAGGATGTGCGTAAAAATTTGGGGTTCACAACCAAAAATGACCATATGGCTATATACCAGGGTAATCTTACCCATGACAGCATATGGTTCGGTGGTATGGTGGCCAAAGACTCAGCAGGCTGGGGCGATTTGAAGGCTAAGTGGCATTCAAAAGCAAACTTGCCTGGCTGCCACGGGCGCTATGAGCACCACCCCAACAGCCGCATTAGAAGTGTTGCTGAACCTAACGCCACTACATCTATATATTCAAGGGGAAGCCAGGTCAGTCATCAGTAGACTGACCAGAGGGCAAATGCATATAAGCATGCTGCACGGTAAGAGGTACAACGAGCTAAACAAAGAGTTGGAAAACGACCCCATAATGGAAATGCCATCGGATGAGATGCTTCCCCAGTATAGCTTCGGAAAAAACTTCAAAACAATTATAACAGGCAGAGAGGCATGGAAGGGGGGATCTCCAATAAATGCAGAGATTGCCTTTTACACAGACGGCTCAAAAACTGAAGAAGGTTTAGGAGCAGGAATCTATATAACTAAACCAAAGACAAAAGTCTCACTAAACTTAGGTAAAAAAGTTACGATATTCCAGGCAGAAACGGCAGCAATACGTCACTGCGCAGAAGAGTTACTGAGGCAAGAGTTCAAGGAAAAGACTATTGCAATATACTCTGATAGCCAAGCAGCTATAAAAGCAATTAGCTCCATGCAGGTCAATTCCAAACTGGTCTGGAACTGCCTAGAAAAGCTACAAGAACTAGGTAGTCAAAACAGACTGTCATTAGCCTGGGTACCAGGCCACATAGGATACAAGAGCAACGAAGAGGCTGATTCACTAAAACGAGAAGGAGCACGATGCTCCCCCATTGGCCCAGAACCCTTTTGTAGTACAGCAAAAGCGCTGCGAAAAACTTGTAACAGCAACTGGAAGGAAAAACAATCTCAAAAATGGTGCAATAAGGCGCCGGGAATGACACAGGCCAAAAAATTCATTAAAGAGCCATCGCCAAAATTCACGGAGTACCTACTAAGTCTGAATAGGCGATCAACTAGAGTTCTGGTCGAGCTATTGACGGGACACTGTAGACTCAACTAATACATGAACAACATCGGACTGGCAGACACAGCCCTATGCAGGCTTTGCCAAGAGGATGAGGAAACTTCCGTACACATACTATGCCATTGCGAAGATCTGTCGAGGTTAAGGTTTGCAACATTAGGGGAGGAAAAACCACAACCCTCTGAATATATGGGAAACTTGAGGTCTATGTAGGTCTTGGCCTATGTAGTCTAGTTACAAGGACGGGCCTAGACAAGGAACTCTAGCATACATGAGGGCACACACAATAGACCTGCAAAGGTCGCAGTGTAGTAGCTGTTCAGCATAGAAGCCCCATATTATTATAATCTAATCTACTGTATGGTGGTCAGCGGCTGGTGTGATTCACTATAACTTTCTAAAACCGGGCCAAATCGAGAGTCCTATCGTGTGGATATCGACAACAGCAGCAGACAGCACTGGCCAAGAAAAAGGTCCTGCTCCACGACAACGCCCGTCCGCACATTTCACAAGTCACCATTCGAAAATTGAAAGAATTGAGTGTCGAAGTTCTGCATCCCCCACCATATTACCGACTATCATCTTTTCAAGCACATCCATAACATTATCATCGGTAAAACCTCCGCGAATCAGGAATGAGCAAAAATCGAGCTTTGTCGACTTCATCAAATCCTGAATACATAATTTTCATGCTGACGAAATACGTTGGTAAAAGTGCACTGAGTATTGAATGAGTACTAACTGAGATATCACAATTGGAAGTAAACTCATAAAAACGAACAAAACTTCTGAAATAACTCAATGATAATAGCTTCGTAGGTAATCATTACCATCATTAATAATTCTTCAATCTCACAGTAGCTATCAATTAACCTGAAATATTTCGATCCACATGAAGCTCGAGCCGATCAACATGAACCCATGTCACTTCTTTAAGTTCTCACTTCATCTTGTCCATTTTTGATAGTAAAATTCATACCGTTAACGAGATAACAACTCCATTGTTGGGAAGAGATTGAATTCCATCGTACAAAAAGTAACTTTGGGTTGGATTGAGTCGCAGCGCCGAGTTATGTGATAGTCCACAACTGACGGCAGGAGATCGATAGCTTTTGTAAAGTCGATCCTTGACTCTTCGACGCTATTGAAGGGTCTCTAAATCAACTGAAATGAAGTTGCAGTGTGCTTTGAAATTCGACGAATGGAAAAACTGATACTTTGTGACACGAAGCGGAGTATGGTGATTACCATGTAACGGAACTTCGAGAGTTTTCCTCGGTTTTTAAATTGATTCAAAACCTTTGTCAAATATCTTCAGATTTATTGTAGTTCCATCATGTTTCTCATTGGTGGTAATTTTTTGAATTCGTTCATATCACTTCATTATTCATTAGTTCCATATATCTTACAACCAGTATCTCTTGCAACCAGTATCTCTTACAATAAGTATCTCTTACAACCAGTATCTCTTACAATCAGTATATCTTATAACCATATATCTCCGAACCAGTGTGGTTTTGTATAGGAGTAAAGTAGAGAAGCAGCAAGTTCCTCCGACCGAAACCTATGTATTCTCTTATGAAGGTTCATACTGGTCATTTATGTCTGTTCAAGGTCGTTCGAGCGTGGAGCTGTGACGTCATTGTCTGTCATGTGTCAAGTGTTAAATATCAGCTAATGCACTGAAATGCGCCTACAACGTATCAAAAACTCGTCCACGAAACGTCAAAAAAACGTCTACAAAAGGTTGAAACCGTCAAAAAGCGTCTAAAAACGTCAAAAACTGTATTGAATTGCTTCAAAGTTCCGTTTTGACGTTCTTCGACGGTTGTCAACTGCCGTCGAAGCGCAATTGGTGCTCAATACATCGAAACGACGTTTCGTAGATGTTTTTTGCAAATGTCTCATAACGTCAAAACGTTTGTTGATGCTTTCCAATGTTATTAACACTCAGCAGATGCTTTTAACACTTGTTGGAGCCGAGTTTTTTTTTATCTTTGTAGGCGATTTCGATGATTCGTGCGACAGCTGATTTTTGACATCTTACAGTTGACAGCTAATGACGTCATACAGCTTCATGTTCGAATGACCTTGAAAGGTAAAAAAATTACCAGAATGGTCCTCCATAGAAAAATAAATGGGTTTCGGTCGAAAAACTCTTGCTGCATCTCTGCTGAGTAAATATAGGGTTTTACTAATTTTTAATCAACGGCTAGCCAGACTCATAATTTCAAATCATTTGAATTGAAGGAGTTATATTTTTAGGAGTGATTTATTTTTGGGAAAGAAAGTTTTTGGCTTCCTAATGCTCCATCTTGATACAAAAAAAGGATGAGGGAATCTTACAAAGAAAGGAAGGAATTAATCAATTTGAAAATAAGTAACTCTATACATGGATGTGTAGATCAAGCAAAGAAGTAACTTTCAGACACAAACTGAAAGTTCTCCTGAAACAGCTACTTTCATATAAACATTGGATTACACGAAAGAAAAAAAATTCTTTCGAAACAAATACTTCCATATGAACACTGAATTATACAGAAGATACTTTACTCAGTTTGTACTTAAGACACTTGCCCCAAGGCAAGTGTCTTAAGGCGAAACATCGATGTATACCAGCGAGGATGACAGTGTTCCATGTAAGTGCAATTTGTTATCACTCATTTAAAGTAGAACGCATGTGAATGATATCTGATTTTTATTCCACAACGAATGTTTGAAATATAAACTGAGTAGAGAAAAGTATCTTCTGTTTAATTCAGTGTTCATTGAAAGTATTTGTTTCGAAAGAATTTTTTTTCTTTCAGGAGGACTTTCTTTCAGTTTGTGTCTGAAAGTTACTTCTTTGCATGATCTACACATCCATGTATAGAGTTACTTATTTTCAAATTGATTACTTCCTTCCTTTCTTTGGAAGATTCCCTGATATTTTTTAGTATCAAGATGGAGTAGTAGAAAGCCAAAAACTTTCATTTCACAAAATTAAATCATTCTCTCATCTAAATCAAATACGCAGCTAACGAAGATGCCCATATAGTGTGAGGAAAAGTCTGTGGTAGTCGAGACAAGATTGATATTGATTGAATGAATTTTATTCAAACTGCCATACATCAACGCAGATGTAGTTGAAGATGTAAATTGAAAATATATGAAAGGAACTTGATAGCTGAGCGGGTTTTTGGTTACTTCTTCGAGAGAAACGAAGTCATTGACGGCATATATCTTTCGTTCACATTGTTTTGTAATGCAGTTGAATTTTAATTCATGACTCTGATTTTTCATCAGTTTCAGTGAAGTTTTTTTCTATTTGAGTGAGATAAAATGATGAAACTGAAACTGTCGTAGTCAAATCAGTTGAGGAAAGACTAAGCAAGAAAACAATATTTGTGCAAGTGCGGTTGAAGAAGATCGCAGCCTTGACTATTGAATTTTGCTCGCTCAAATTGAGCAAATAGTAGAGAATATGGTCTCTCATGGCTTTTTCAGTGTTTTTTATCATTCATTGTAGAATAAATAGTCTATAGTTATTTGAAAGGTTTTTTTACCCTCTATAAGTATCTCTTTGATTAAAGCGATGTTTCAAAAAGTAGTTTTTCTTTAGATTGAAGGTGCATTTTTTAAGTATGCTAGTATATCAAGAACAGAAGCTTTGACGAAGTTAAACCATCACAAAATTTGTTCAATAGGACTCTGAAGAAATTATATATTTGGCATTGGGAGAATCGGGAGATATTTTTATATGGAGGTGAATCAAAATATCACTACTCTGACTGGAAACAATCCATTTCTAGTATTATACTCTCAAGTTCCATCCCATTCAAAGGATATCAATTACCAAATTCCCGAAAGCTATCGATTACCTATCATCAGTTGACATATCTTGAAATTGTGGCATGCAGAAAACAGAAACCCAAGCCAAGAGTCGCGCTGTTATTATATGAAATTTAATCGCTCCGCAACAATGGAGTTGACAGCTCGTTTATAATCCGCATTCTACTAGATCATCAAGGTACAACGGGAAATTGAAAAAATCCATTTATCTCGCGACTTCATCGCCCGTCATTGTTTGAGCGGGATTATACGAAAGAGGTCCGTCTATTGAAACGAGTTTATTGGAAATAACGGAATATTAAATCCACTCTGGGAAACTTTGTAACGTGATTTATTTAGGTCTTTCGGGAGTTCGGCATTTATATAAATTGATGATTGAGTTTCCAAAGTTTGGGAAAAGAGAGATGGTACACAGGTTGTGAGGTGTTATGTACGAATTCAATATAGGAGTTTCATAATTTCAATGATATTGGTGGATGAATGCGATAGTTTTTCATTCAATTATAGTTTTTTTGAGAAAATACTCTGAAATGAAATCTCAAAACATTCATATCTCTCAACGTACCTACACAGTTGGTTCTAGTAGATGTCTGCCAGAAAACAACTACTTTCCCTGCTTATACGATGGGCATTTGATTATATCCGACACACTTTTATGCAGAATAGCTCATAGAGGTTGGTCTCGCAGATTTTTCTCGTTTATAAGGTAGATTCAGTCAATGAACCAATGAACCACATGGCCTGAATCCAAAAATGTATTTTCTTGGCTATAAGCCTATTTTGTTTTATATAATTTAAATATTACAATGTACAATTCACTTATCTTGATACTTCCTGTTGCCTGACAAGTGAGCACTGATGATGACGAAAGTCGAAAGCGCTTTGCAAGAATTTTAAAATATTATACACTCTAATACAAAACCTCTTCGATTCATTAATTCAAATAAGTGTATTCAGCTTTTCCAAATCCTTTTATAAATGAAACATTATCCGTCCATTTTCCACAAACCATTTATATATGTCCTCGACATCAGAACAAAATAGCACCTTTCAATAGTACACTTCACGTACTATAAAATATTTAAATTTTTGAAAAATGTTGAGTTTTATTCAATAAATTTTCATTATCAACAATAACAATGTAGATATAATTGAATTAATTGTTTCTAAAAAAGCAATACAGATGAATCCAGGTCTAATCATATTCAAACACGAGGCCGAGCAATAAGAAACATTGATCTACATTGGCAAAAACATACAAAAATCACTCACTTTTTGAAAATGAAAGACTAGGACGTAGCAAAACAAGGTTAACATCATCAAAATCCATTGATATAAAATGTTAATTAGGAATATAAGTCAACTTGTGTTATTTATATTGGACAAACAGAAAAAGCTTCCAATAATATAATGAAGGTGAATAGAAATAGTTCTTTGAAAGAAAAAAAACTAAGAATTTGCAAACCCTCCTTCATCAAGACAGTATGACTTCAATGACGATGACATCTGGAAAAAAATGATACAAAATCCAATTTTTCGTGATACTTGGATATCAATAGATTCAAAAAGTCTCCTCTTCTGGATTCTAGTGATGAAATTGATGAAGAGTCAGGTAGAATCATGAACGCCTCCATTGTGAATGGGCTTGTGATCAATATAAATAATTAACTGAGTGGAAATCATTATAATCATGTTCACTGATACATTTTATCACTCAGTTTTCTATTTTCTTCAATATGTCAAATGATGTATGTGTATGAGGTTGCCACCCAACAGAAATCGAATAATGCAAAACCAAATATCAAAGTAACTGAACATACTAAAACGATGAGATTCAGAAAATATCCTTCAATCTTACAAGATATCATAATATTATTCATGGTATTTATACTGTGCTAGGAATCGCACGTTGAAGGTAAGTCCTCGTTGAATCTTAGCTTGCACAAGTTTCGACTCCTGATTTTGAACATATTTTTGAATAGATGTTCATCGAATGTATAGAAAAGGTGCATGAAGTTACTTCCAAATTAGAATAATTTCCATAGACATTCTTTGAGTATTTTCATAAAAATATTAACGAATAATTTCAAACAGGTGCATGAAGGGAACATTTTTCACCTCACCCCGGTAAGTTACTGCGTAAATTCAGAATATTTTTAATAACTATATTTCAATTTCAAAATGGCGTTTTTCGAAATTGACACTTTTAGAGTGTCAGCATCCTTAAAAAAAATTGAAAGTATCCTCTAGCCACCTATATAAGATGCTTTCAATTTCTCTGAAAAATATAACATTTGTTATGTTTCCAAGTGAACAAAAAACATGAAACAATTTAAATGGAATTAATTTTGATATCAATGGGACGTGAATTGAATACTTGTGAAACATTTTGTATTGTTTGTCATTATCTAAGAAATATCCTCAATTCTATAAATGAAGTATTCCACATCAATAGATACTCCAATAATATGAGGATGAATTTCCAGCCCAAACATATTTTAAAACTTTCAAATCCAGTCATATTGATGAATGATAAATAATAGATTAAAAAATCCTACAATATTTAGGAGAGACTAGTTTTTGCTGAAAAAAACCTTACATTGGTGCTCTTCTTCTATTTTAAAATTTCAATTGAGGTACTGTCAGCTTTTTAGGGAATATACTTGAAAAATTTCAATCCAGACTTCAACGTTTTAGGAATCTCCATCAATCCCATTTATTTTGCTAATAATGAATGTATGCTTCACTTTATGGAAGCGCTCTAATATAAACTTTCAATATCTGCACGATTGTCTCATTTTCTACCAACGTCGAATGAAATTCTTAGGCAGCATCCGGCTCCATTAAAAACAAGAGAGCTTTTAGAAAGCACGTCGGTTATTACAGTATCACAAATTCCATATCAAACCCCAAAACTTTTCCGCCGTCAAACTGCCATATTGCATCAAGTAAAAGTTTTCTTGTTACAACATAATTTCAAATTAAACATGGGACTACACAGTTGACAACCATAATTCGAAAGGATTCCGTTCAAAACTGAATGGGTTGTTTGAAAGGATTTTGATTAGGTGTATAAATCAGAAATATGTGGTTTGGTGAAAAATTTATAAAAACGTAAAGTAAAAACTGGTCCCTTTTGTTTCTTGACAATTTCTCATGACACCTCATTCGTTAATCCTTTTTACAATATTTTGTTGGACATCGGAACCGTTACCAAAATTTTGATTCC
This sequence comes from Leptinotarsa decemlineata, assembly GCF_025532065.1. Classification (NCBI taxonomy): domain Eukaryota; kingdom Metazoa; phylum Arthropoda; class Insecta; order Coleoptera; family Chrysomelidae; genus Leptinotarsa; species Leptinotarsa decemlineata. The sequence continues at coordinate 6,838,452 of NW_027412668.1, read as the reverse complement.
GGAACCTCCGCCAAAAATTCGATTTATGTGCATTCGCCATAAATTTGGCGACGAACCTTCGCCTAAAATTTACAATAGAAAATGTATACGTGAACATTTTTCAAAAGCATTCATAAAAAAATCAATGGGAGAGTCAAGGAATATAGAGATACTTCTCAAGTCCTATTTGGGTATCACTTCCAACTATAAAATGTTCATTATTGTACTAAATATTGGGATCATGTACTGCTATTTAGGTTTTCAGGAATGATTGTGTCGGATTTGCTTTTCCAGATGTTCATCCGTTGAATGTTCTTCAAGGGTAGATGTTTCACCATCATCTCATATGGCATTATCAATAGATGTTACTTCTCCTGCTTGACGTCTTTTAACGAGTCAAAAATAGGAAACATATTGTAGTTTGGAAAAGACATCGAATTGAAATTGGAAAAATTTCACACCCATAGTTCTCAGAAAGTCATCAACTCATGATTTCTCTGTTTGTTAAGTTCTGTGTTATGTAGATCGAAACGGTGTAGTCTGAGAGCCCGTGAAGGCCAGACCTTCGTTATTTCATGAAAGCTGAAAGTTCCGAAAAATTGACTGTCAAATATCTATCAACGATATAGTATTCAGAAGTCAAAGCAACTCATTATTGATGATCTATTTATGCGGTATCAGTAAAATTAGTGATTATGTTCAAGTCACATGAAGTTGTATATTCGAAGAAAATTGATATAAATGTAGTTTGTTCAAGTGTGTATCCAATATTGATAACAATGTAGTTTTATCTGATCCAGACTCATGGTCAGAAAATTCAAAACACTAAATTATTTGAACGAAAGTCTTTTTTTGTGGAAAAAAATCACAGTTTTTTATCGACTCCTCGGAGTATTTTTCACCTTACACGGTGTGAAGAATATAAAATTGGTTTGAGTTGGGAAAGACATATTTTCAGGAGAAGATAGCTTTTGGGAAAGGGAGGTTTTGGTTTTCTACTTATTTGCATCAACTTTACATCTTTGGATGGAGTTAATTTTGAAATTAATTGCTTTTTTACCTTCTTTGGCAGATTGTCACATTTTTGTATGGAAATGAAGAAGCAGAAAGCCAAAACTTTCCTTTCCCAAAAATGAAAATTGTAATGTAGAGCTTCATACAGATGTAGAAGAAACAATTATTCATTTCATTCATCAGCAACTTGTCATTTTCAATGATTATACAGATATTGACATTGTTACAGTATAATTTCTCTTAGAGTGGTTGTCTGTCTGTTTCGCATGCATATTCGATAAATCATATCAAGGTCATTGTTCTGCAAAGTTCGCAACTAGGTACGTTTGCCGATGTCTCGTCAACTTTAAATATCGCTCCGCATCAAGCACCGACAATTAGCTGCCAAATGAGGTGTAATATTCTAATGAGTGAAACAAAGAAGTTCAACAATGATATCAATTATTTTGATTCGTGAACGGGAGCCTGGACCCTTTCCAACATTTCAAAATTTGAATCAGTAGTAAAAGATTTCAGACCGAAGCACAGTGTGTTTATTTAGTGAGTGTGAAAATACGAGTTCTGGATTATTTTCCATTACTATTACTCATGATTGGGAATTGAATTGCCCTGTTCCTTTTTTAACAACTAGTGGTGTGAGCTTCGTTGTTATTATTTCTTTTGAAGGGAATACAAAGCTTAAATCAGACTCTAAGGCCACCCTTCATCAAAGGTATCGATAAAATAGTTGATAAAGTATGCCCTAGGACATACAGGGCTAGGTATTAGTATACCCTAACCCATGTTAGAAATCACACGTTAAAAGGTAAGATTTCGTTAGTTCTTAGCTTGCATAAGTTTCGACTTTCAAGAGTTGTATTTCGTAGGAGAGCAACAGCTGGTTAACAGAAAACTACATTTTTTCAACATAACATAATTGTGAGGTGATTTTGGGTTAAACAGGTTCTCAAGTTTTGTTTCTGAGTTGGCCTTTTCTGTTTTATGCCGTTGGATAACGTAATGAAGGAATTTCTGAAATTCGAAAGCCTGACAGTTCCGCTACTTCCTGGAAGTTGGGGAGTGCAACTTCCCAGGTTGCAGCCAAAAAAGGGGGAAAGCTAACGAATCGGATGAGTACCACCTTTGATTATTGCCTTTTTCTTCAGATACCCAATTTCATCACCAGCCAAGTTATTTGTAGTTATTTTCAAGCTGACTTGTTCAACTATATAAATAAATTAGACTTGTTTCAACCCCTAGGACATACAGGGCTAGGTATTAGTATATTGGAAAGTGAGTTTGTGAAGTCACGTAATATAGACGTTTCCTCTCTCTTTCTCTCCTAAGAAAAAGGTTGCAGTAATTGAACTACTTAGGAAATACGAACTATCCGTCTCCACTGAGCTAACCAGTGCTCTACTCTACTTCAAATACTGGCTTTCGGTAGAGCACTATAAAATTCTGATACGGTTTCACCATTCAGAGTAACAACTAATTAAACTCTTATACATTATATAACAACATTTCAGAGGCTGAAATCTGCTTCAGAATTGATTAAATGATCCTTGCAGTTTCTTTTAGAACATCCTTTCAATGGTCTTGAATTTCTATCAAAATAATTGTTGCCACATGACCAAGGTATCTTAGAAATGCAATTTTTCATTTCAGCTTTTGTTTTGTTAATTTTTTTGGTGTGACTATAGATCTCAATGTATTTGTTGTTTTGACACGAGTTCTAATATCATATCTATTTTCCAATTCGTCCAATATTTCCAAAAAGTCCTAGATTCTTCTGTAGTGACAGTACCTAGTTGTAATATAAATATAAAATGATCTAAATGAGTAATTAATAACTTGTGTGTATCTTCGAAGAACGCGAATACTAATATCAATTCATCTAATTGTTCGTTGATTTTCTATACTTTCATGATACAAAATTCCGTTTAAGTAATCACATATTTTCCCGGATCCTTCACCATTTTGAATAGAATTAAACCATAAACATTTTCACGAATGAGCCTTCTTTCAGCCGACTACTTCATGATACAGCTCATAAACACCCGTGTGTTCTACTTTGCACGCCAAATGGCCCATCATGAAATTGCGAATCCTATCATAAACACACTTTTGCCGAGCCTGTAAAATTCTACCTCTTCCAGTCAAATCGGCAACTTTAACGCTTCCATCAGAAGAACGTAACTTTAAAAGCTCGTCATCATGATAATAAAGCCAGGGTCATATTTCTTGAATGCGAGAGCTCTCGCTGTTGTAAGAACGAATGTTTCCACCTGCCTATCAAAAAAGTTAACAGGAAGGCACAGGTGCGAGGTGATTCCGACATGAAACTCCCAACAAGTATTGTGCTTGAAATGGAGTTTATTTTTAGAAGGGATCGGAACAGTGTGATTTAAGTGGAGCTGCTGGGTTGGCAATTGGTTGAACATTAATTTGTTCAACTTTCATGCGGTAGAAATCCGATCATTTGCACTGCATCGCCATTATTATTGTCAAAACTGTAATTGAATGACAGAGAAATATACAGATAGCGTTTGATATCGAGTCTGTTCAATGTACTGGAGTATCATTTTGGACTGTTATAACAAAAGATTATGGAAGAGCAAAAAAAAATCAAAGTGGGGAAAGTTGTAAAATCCTAACCTTGGTTATCTTGTTTTTGTAGGCACATCACGTACAGGGTGTCCTTTATGGGTTTCCTGAATTTGTTCAGTTTGTTCAAATTGTTATTGACTGATCCTTGTACTGAAATTTGAATTATTTCATATTATTTTTATTATATTATTATCAGTCTAGTCCACTTGTTGACAGAAATGGCAAGTGGAATGAATAAGTAAGTGGAATGGTAGCTTCTTGGCTCACTCAATCAACCACTGTGAGAATCGCAAGGCCGGGCGATAGATTTTCACTTCCTGTCGTTCAACCCGTGTTAGGAATCACACGTTGAAAGGTGAGATCTCGTTAGGTCTTAGCTTGCACAAGTTTCGACTTTTAAGAGTTGTATTTTGTAGGAGAGCAACAGCTGGTTAACAGAAAACTATATTTTTTTAACAGAAAATAATTGTGAGGTGATTTTGGGTTATAAAGGTTCTCAAGTTGTGTTTCTGAGTTGTCGATTGGTGTTGATGATTGTCAAAGATCAGTTGATTCTTTATTAATGCCAATGTGGAAGTTTTTGTCATCAAAAGATACATTGGTTATATGGGAGCATTTGTGATTTTTCGGTTTTATTCAGATAAATGGGTCATTGTGCTTCTTTCGCGTGCAAAGCAATGGGAGTTTATAAGTTTTCTGAAGATACTTTTATGAAAAGAAAATGGAAAAAATCTTTGAGGATAGTAAAGTTCAAATGTACTGATCATTCTAGGTTATGTGGTGAACATTTCAAAGATTCTGATTTTGAGAGTACTTCAAAGACAACTGGTAAGTAGCATTTATTCTACTCACTTATATGTGATATTAATTTTATGAAATTTTATAGGATTTTCACTCCAAAAAAATTTTTTTGAAAAATCAGCTGTACCTTCCATATTTCGCTGTACTTCGAATTCTATCAGTCCACGGATGTTGAGATTAGAAAAAAGGAATGGTAAACGTGAATTGAAGCCAGCTAGTAGTGAATCATCTGAAATTTTTGAAGATAAAGATAACCAGCTTCCTCTCAATGATAAGTATCCAATAAATAAATTTATTATATTGACTGCTCAACCACCACTATATTTAATTTGATTTTCAGATATAAATTATCTAGACCTCCAACAAGAAATTGCCTCAGAAGTTACTTTCCACCCGGAGGAAGATAATCCTGATAAGGAAAGCCACCTAATCAGCCAGTCCACACAAACAACAACTTTATTCAGAATATTTTGCAATGATGAATTTCTAATGAACAAAAAATCTGTTCTTTATCATACAGGTCTATCTTGAGAGATATTCTCGAAATTAAAATGTCTATCCTAATAAGCCTCTAGTCTGAAAACAAAATTGAACCTTAAAACTAGCATGTTTTTGAGGTTAGAATAATGATTATTAGTGAAAAAAACAAAATATGTGGGTTTTTTTCATTAATATATTTCTTGGGAGCGAATTGGATGCAAAAAACTGTCTTTATAATGAGAGAGTTGTTCAAATATGCAAAATTATGAACCTTTCCACTAGATCAGCTTTCTTCCCTCCTCTGCAACTCCTCCTTCAACTGAGCGATACGCCATATAGAATACATCTTGACTTGCAAGCAATGTAAATAAGAAACTTTCAAATAAATCAATAAATAACGGTGGAAACTGACAGCTAATGACCAATGTGACAAACACTCAGCGCACTCTGCCTGATGAGTTTCCCGTAATCATCCCCATTTGAATCGAGATAAACATTTAACACCGCTCCACCGTGTTAGTCAGGTATTTCCTACATAAGATACATAAGTTAACATTTCTGAATTGATTTCTCCTTTTTTGTTTATAATTTTCATCATAGGTAATTTCATCATTACTTATTATGGTTGACTGTAAAACAGAAACAATAGGCTTATGGTATGAAAAATTAGATACATATGTTTCTGAATGATAATTAGAAAGGTATCTAGAGAAAAGTGAATCGATTGTTGTTCTTTGTCTCGTGGTAGGCTCATTTCACTTATTATCTATTTGTAAAATCTGTTTAAATTTGTTTAAACTCTGTTTTTCCATTAATCAGTTCTGATTTATCTTGTAGAAAGTTAACCAAGAGTTGCCCATCTTCCGACGCGAAATCAACATTGAAATATTCTGCTGAAATAAGTGCCAACGTATGATAGTTCTCTTCTCATTCTTCAGAGCATACTCGAAAGGTGCTTGCACCTCTCTCTCTTGCCCTTACAGTAATATACGGAACGTAACTCTCTCTCTTAATTTCTTCACTAACTCACACTATACCTTCCTCTCAACTTCCGTTCGCTTCACCCGATCACACTTTTCGTAACGATCTCTTCACGCTTTCACGAGCTCACTTTCCAAGTCAAGTGCGTGTGGAAAAGTTTCACTTCAAAAAAGCTTCATTTATGATTTCATTTGATAGTTTCCTAAATTCCGTTATACACCTCGTATATTTCTGACGCTTTCCATTTCAAATTTGATACATAACCTCTTGTGATCAATGAATTGAAACAACTGTGGAAAAAGCTGAACCCTCTTCAGGGTGTTACTTTCTCAGGTCCTGACTTTCGAAATTTCCTATTTCTTCAACGTAACTGGCAATTTTACAAAAAGATTACTCATTCTGTGCTCAAGCATTTTCATCTTTTACTCGAATTCAAAATTTTCAACCATTTGAAAGATATTTGGATCATGAGCACATTGAAAAAATGTTTTATATGCTCTCTACTTTTTTAAATATTTTTCATATTCGTTGACAAACCATATAGACGCAGTTGGGAAACATTGAAGAAAAACAGTTTTTACCACTTTCATTTGTAACTAATTGTAATTGTTTGAAAATGTCCTTTTAGCACGAAAGTGCAGAAAGATTCTTTGAAAATGAAAGTGGTAAAACACATAGAAAGTTTCATTTCTCGTTTTTCATGAAAATGAAATTGATAGTTTCCTTGGAACATTTATTGAGACGTAATAATTTCCTTGTAGCAATTGTTTAAAATGGATATAATGAACTACTTCGCTCGTCTTGTCCTTGAATCGTGTGTTCTTTCAGATACCTTGGTGGTGTTTTTTATAAATTGGTATCCAGCAGGTAATCTAGTTCTCTTGTAATCTAAGTCAGACACTTGGTATTATTTACACTAAGGGCTCGAGACAATAGAAAAATCTAAACTGTTTAGGTCTAGTGACCTAGGTAGTTTCGACTGTGGATCCGTTCGACCTGTCCGTAGGATAGGTCGATGAAACGTAGAGATTAATTACATTGCTTTCACTTCCACTGCTGTTGAGAAGAAGCATTTCATTGCTGTGGAACTTTGCTTTGGCAGCCTAGCCTTCAATTTTTCCGCCATGAACAAAACCACCGTATCCTCAAGGCTTCAGCATCTTGAGCAATCATCAATATGGCTGCAAAGGCTGCTCCTGAAAAGCTTGGAACATTGTTCCGAACCAGGAAACTGTACACACCTCAGCAACTTTAATGCTCTATAAATCTCATATCAGACCTTCTTTGGAATACTGTTCCCATGTATGAAGGAAGCTCCGCCCCTGAGTAAACCCTGAGTTTCTGGATTCCATCCAGAAAAGAGCCATCTGCCTGAATGGAGACTTGAACATCACTTGCAACCTTAATAGTCTGGAACATCGAAGAAAGGTTGGAGATTTGTCTCTTTTTTATATACAGGGCTATTCAAATTCGTTTCTGTACATGGAGATCTCGTGAACGATAAGAGACAGAGTGTCAGTTGAGTCGTGGCAAAGTTGCGTATTTTAGAGACCTATTCAATGATGTAAAAAAATCGAATATAACTCTTTTGGTTCTGGAGATATACAGAAAAAATAAAATCTTTTTTATTCGCAGACATATTGAAAATCTGTCCACATTTTGCTATTGGCAAAGTTGCGTATTTTACAGACCTATTCAATGATGTGAGAAAAACAGGAAACAGGAAAAATAAAAAAATCTCAATTGCTATTGGCACTTGATGTGAACTATCAGAATATGTCCATGAATCTTTTATATAGAGTGTCATCTGACTTCAGCCACCCCCATCTTTGAATTTTTAAATACGCACCTGTATTTTTGTTGTAGTTTTTGGATCGTAGACGTTCACTTCATACTGAGAAATTGAATTTCATTCTATATTTCGGGATGTTTCGGTAATATTTGATTATAATTGGGTGACTTTTTCCCTTTTGAATTACGGCCCTGGAAATTGGTTGACTGAGCTGAATAAAAATATAATATCAACTTTCACGTCAACCTATGTACCATAGAGTTTTTGGAGAGTTTTTTTTCATATTTCCATTGCGCTGAGCATTTTCTACAATGAACTTCGAATAAGAAAACCTTTTATGATTATCTGACACATATCTACAACAAAAATATATTATATGTGTTTTGATGAGCAGAAAAAGAATGGATAGCAATAATAACATCCAAAACCAACAATATAATCGTAATGAAAATTCAAATGAAGTAATTTATATACACAAAAAATGGTGCAATAAATGTTCGAATTAGAGTCCTTCCATTTTGAGACAAATACTGGGCCAATATAATGGCATGCAAGATCACCAGATCTTACTATTTTGGACTATTTTCAATGGGGGACATTGAAAAATAGGCAGAGAGAGAAAATGTGGACGACTCAAGATCCAGGATTTTGCATGATTTCGCAAAAATGCAGCAAATAAGTTCATTAAGGGCAATAAATAATTTGAAAAACCGAGTTTCTTTATTGCGCCATTAATTTTTTTGTGTATATAAACTACTTCATTTCAATTTTCATTATAATTAAAGTGTTCATTTCGGATGTTGTTATTGCTATCATTTCTTTTTCTGCTTATTAAAACACATATAATATATTTTTGATGTGGATATGTTTCAGATAATCATAAAAGGTTTTTCTATTCGAAGTTCAGTGTATTAGAAGTTCAGAACAATGAAAAAAAACTTTAGAAAAACTCTACGGTACATAGGGAGACGTGAAAGTTGCTATTGTGTTTTTATTCAACTCAGTCAACCAATTCCCAGATCCGTAATTCAAAAAGGAATAATTCACACATTTATAATAAAATATTACCCAAACAATCCGAACTATAAAATTTAATTTAATTTCTCAGTCCAGTCTCAGTACGATCCAAAAACTACAACAAAAAATACAGGTTCGTATTTAAAAATTCAAAGATGGGGGTGGCCGAAGTCAGATGACATTCTATATAAAAGATTCATGGGCATATTCTGATAGTCCACATCAAGTGCCAAAAGCAATTGAGATTTTTTTGTTTTTCCTGTTTCCTGTTTTTCTCACATCATTGAATAGGTCTCTAAAATACGCAACTTTGCCACGATTTAACCGACACTCTATCTCTTATCGTTTACGAGATCCCCATGTAGAGAAACGAATTTGAATAGCCCGGTATACTTTCACTGGAGGTGTTCAAATGATTTGGCACATTTGATTACACCAAGAGTGGTACATATCAGAAATACGCGACAGACTGTGGCTGCTTGTCGTTTTGAGGTTCAACTCCGTACACCTCGAACTTCACTGTTTAAGAACTATTCCTTTTAGAGAACGGCGTTCATGTGAAATAAACTTCCTGAGAACGTTTTTCCGAATGAATTTAACCTCCAGTGATCCAACGCAAATCGCTACTTTCGCACAGGCACCGCTTTTAGAGACTCCCAAGAATGTTTTTTTGTGATTGTATTTTGCCTTCGAAAAAATACTTTTTGAAAATGTATTTGGTATATTTCCTCCGAAATAGTGTTACAGAGTGGCGTCGAATAAAGAGAATACCTTTCATTTGTTTGAATGGGTTATATTTTTAGGAGTGATTAATTTTTGGGAAAGAAAGTTTTTGACTTTCTACTACTCCATATGAGAAAAGTATCTTCTGTATAATTCAGTGTTCATGTAGAAGTATTTGTTTCGAAAGATTTTTTTCTTTCGTGTAATTCAATGTTTATATGAAAGTAGCTGTTTCAGAAGGACTTTCTTTCAGTTTGTGTCTGAAAGTTACTTCTTTGCATGATCTACACATCCATGTATATAGTTACTTATTTTCAAATTGATTACTTCTTTCCTTTCTTTGGAAGATTCTCTCATCCATTTTTTTTGTATCAGATGGAGTAGTAGAAAGCCAAAAACTTTCTTTCATTTGTATTATTACATTTTCTGTTAGCCTGCCATACGAAACATGTAAATTTCATTTGTCGATTACTATCATTTATGAGATGCTAGTAGTGATTTTTGTTGATGTGTTGTTTCATTTTATACTACAAATCACAGTCTTTGATGATGAATGGAAAATGACTTATTTGAGCTCAGTCTCGATCAAATGGTCATTTATATTCCAAGAGTTCAACCAAAACCTGAATATCCACCAACGAATCATTCAAGTGACGGATGCGGTATCAGACAAGAAATTTCTATCGAGTTTGCACTCCTGGCTGGGTTTGTCTCGTCGCCAGATTTTATTCATCAATCACTAAACTCATTTCAGACCTCTTTGAAATACGGTCACCATTCAGGACCCGAATTCAAAGGATTTCTTGCCCTGTTGATTTCGGAGAAATAACTGTCTCCGTTTCTATAGAGAGTTGTGCTTTTCAAGCACTATTAATAGCGTTTTCAGTGGAACTGCAGACGTTCTGCTAGTTATCGATTCGTTTTAGAATTAGGTTCGCACTACGAATGCCCACGAGATATTCAGTTTGTTGTTATTCGAGGCTCTTGCACTCGTAACAAGCAGATGGTGCGAGAACATAAATTTCAACGATTATGTTGGCGATGGTAATATGTGAGCAGGGGTGTTTGGCGGAAAATTGACACTTCAGTAACATTTTTATAGAGTTTTTTGTGTAGGTGCTGAAGAAGCTTGATTGTGAAACCAGATATCGTTGATGAACATTACGGAAATAAACAATTATATCCGAAACTGTTCAACAACTCAAAATTAGTGATACGCTGGAAGCTTGACTACTCAATAACTCAACTAACGTAAATAACGTAGAGATGCACCTCATCACAAAATACAAGTCACGAGGGTGGTTTCATAAGTACCCGGCCTGACCTATAGATGGCGGTAGTTGTTTGAAAAATATCACAGTATCAAAAAGTACAATCTATAAAGCATATGTTTCAAATTTGAAGACGCGGCGTTGTTCAGTATTTGTTTGGCAGCCATCAAAAGCGAACGTTTTCGGTGAATTTGTAAAAATGGTGAAGATTTGTCATCTTTATGTGGTAAAATACTTTTATTTGAAAGGCTTCAGCCCAACCGATATGAATGCTGAACTGAATTCTACTCTGAATGAGTCTGCTCTTTCATTTACAACAGTAAAATATTGGGTAGCAGAGTTTAAACGAGGCCGTACGAGCTGACAAGACGACCATCGCTGTAGTCTACCAAATGAAGTGACGACTCCAAAAACGGTGAAGAAAATCCACAAAGGAATGATCTTCGACTGAGTAGTCATTTCAAAAAGTGTAGTACATCGTATATTATCTGAAAATTTGGACATATGCAAGCTGTGTGCGAGGTGGGTGCCGCGTTTGCTCACACTCGGGCAAAAACAGTGTCGTGAAGATGTTTCAATCTAGTGTTTAGCGAAGTTTCACAGAAACAAAGCAGAATACTTGCGTTGTTTTACAACCATGGATGAAACATGGGTCCATAACTTCACACCCGAGATAAGAGAACAATCGAAACAGTGTCCCCAACAGGAAGAACCGACTCCAAAGAAGGCGAAGGCCGTTTCATCTGCAGGTAAGGTCATGGCATCGGTTTTTTGGGATGCGCGTGGGATAATTTTCATTGACTATCTTAACAAAGGTAAAACTATCAACGGAGAGTATCATGCGAACTCATTGCAACGTGTGAGTGAAAAAATCAATCAAAAACGGCCGCGTTCGGCTAAGAAGAAAGTGTTGTTTCATCAAGACAATGCACCAACTCTCAAATACATTATCGCAATGACCAAACGTAACGAATTAAAGATTGAGTTGCTACCTCATGCAACGTTTCCGCCAGATTTAGCCCCCTTAGATTATTTTCAGTCCCCAAACTTCAGAAAATGGCTCAGAGGTCAAAGATTTTCCAACGATGAAGAAGTGATATCAGCAGTTGATGGCTATTTTGAGGAACAAGACAATTCTTGTTATACAAACGATATCGAATTTATTGAACATCGCTTGGAAAAGTATATAGAGCTGTGAGGAGATTATGTTGAAAAATTAATAATAATTTTTTTCACAATTTTTTTGTGTTTCCTTGAACATTTCTAACAGTAGGGGCCCTAGATTTGATCCTTGTGATACCCCAAATATTAAGACTCATCAAAAAATTTCCAACACAAAGATCAGAATCTCCAAAACTCCAAAGTGGAGAGATACATCCATTGGAAGAGATAGGAATATAACTTTTCCATAACTAGCTATCACCCTTTCACAAACAATTCCCTTGGGAGTCGGAATTTCTGCTAGCAGAGGATTAACGAGATTGAAAATTTCGCAGTTAGAGTCGAACTAACGTTCAAATAGGGGTTGATCAAATGAAAATGATACTTGTTTGAATTGAAAGGAGTATATGTTTAAGAAAATATCAGTCTTGAGGAAGCTGGTTTTATACTTCTTTCCAAAGTGAATGGTTTTGTTTTTTCCTTCTTCAGAAAAGGTAGGAAGCCGGAAGCTTATTCTATTTCATTACCTGACAGGCCAGTTTGTACTTTGGAAGGGTCTTTATCAACATATGATTGATATAAGAGACTCATGAATTCGACTCCTTTTCTTGACTGTCAGTAATCCTCAATGAATGTTGTGGTATATTTCCTTTGGATTGAAAAATCACCACTTCCAGCACTATTTATTGACAACATGAGGATTTGACTCATTTTAAAAAAAGTTGTTGTCAAGCCAAATTGAGCTAAAATCTTCTTCAATATGATTGTTACGGTCCATAACACGTAATTTTCAGCAGTGCCGAAAAAGCGCTGACATCTATTGAATCAACAGTGTTTTTTTTTCCTTTCGGCCTTCGAATACTCGATGCAATCTTTCATTGCAAAGTACAGATGAATTTGTGGTGCACTGTTTGGAACCTTTGGTGTAGTAATGAATATTACTGGAGTTTCATCCGAACATCAAACCGTTATTTTCAACACCTCCTCTTGAAGATGATCACTTGGTGATCGAAACACGTGTCGGGGTGTTGAAATAACGGTTTGGTGTTGGGATGAAACTCCATCAATATTTAGGTACTGTTGAGTTGTCATGTCGGTCAATCTATCGACTAATTTGAAAACGACTTCAATTTTATTTAATTCATTTGAATGATTCATTTCATCTGTAGTGATATATCTTCCTCCTTGTCTGGACTCTACCTTGCTTTATCATCTCTACCTCAATCATGAAATCATAATGTTATCAAAAATATATTATCTTATTCATGACAACAGGATATTATTCATAATAAAATCTTGTATGGAAAAGACTGACCATAAATCGTTATTCTCAAATTTTGGCTTCTTTCCCAAGAAAGAAATTTTATTTGTTTCGATTTCCAGTGTCATTCTTCTCGTTTCCTGTCTCTCTTGTTGGAAAATCTGTTATATTCCTTCGTCACTCAGGTCATTGACGGTTCAATGAATTCGCTTGTCACCTAAGAGATGGCCAAGATAGAATGTACCCCTCATTCTTGGAAACTGAGTGTGACTTTCAAAAACGGATCTTCATAATCGTATTCAATTCATTTATCTACCTAGTACTACAGAAGATTACTGACTAATCACGCTTTTTCCGTTATTCCAGAAGTTTTGGAGATGGATATGTGGATTGTGATCGTTGAACAGTTGGAATCTTCAAGATAAATAAGAAAATGATAATCCATACGTTTTCGGTAAGTGAGTATCTTCTAGAACGACTTGAAATTCAAATATCCTACCATTGTAGTATATTTCAGTATCAGTTCGATTTTCAATCTTTCTGAATAACTAGGCTCCAGTACATAATGGTCCATGTACATTTTTGATGCTCATTTCTCCAAATAACTCGAAATTTTTATTTTTTCCGATTCCCACCCACAGATCGTCTCATTCGATGTGAAATGGCTTTCTTTTGCCTTTTCCATTATTGCCCCTTACCTAGTTTGTTGATATCAGACGCCGATTTCATTTCAGGCCACCAAATCATAGAATATTACTGGAGTTTTTTCCCCAACACAAAATCGTTATTTTCAACACTTCGACACGTGTTTCGATCACCAAGTGATCATCTTCAAAGAGGAAGATTGAAACTAGAAACTAACGCGAAGCTAACCCTATATATGCTATATGATATCCCATACAGGTAAACCAACCAGGTGTACCAGCCATACAGGTATACCAACCTAAATTTATTTCACAATTTTCCTTATCTATTATTTTACAATATATGTTCATATAAAACAATATTCAGCTATATGAAAATTAATTTTACAATAGTGCCTATCTAAATTTATTTTTGCGAAGTGTCCTTACCCAACAATATTATTAGTGTCAGTAAACCCAACAATATTATTTTAACAAGCTATATAGTATGCTCTTTGGTATAGGTCCGTCATCGTTATTCATAATATTATTGTGTTTACTTATTTCTACACTCTCATAGGCATCTAATTGCCTGTTGTTGTTAACTTGTTTAACTAATCTTAATGAACTGAAGTCTATGGAATGGTTTTGTTGCAAAATATGATGGGCGACTGCTAATTTTTCAGGTCTTCCATATTTTAAGTGTGATATGTGTTCCTAATATCTTATTTTAATAGATCTGTTTGTCTGTCCATAATATTTTCCATCGCAGTCCTTACATTCAATTTCGTAAATTCCAGACTTTTTCAAATTCCCGACTTTGTCTTTTGGACTTCCAAAAAGGCTCTGTTGTGTATGACTTGTTTTAAAAACCACCTTCATACCTAATTCCTTGAAAATCTTTCCAAAGTTCCTTGTAAAATGGTGGAATGGAACTGAGATGTATCCATCTTGGTTTTTATCCTTTCTGAAAGTCAAGATTTCGTTCATTCTTAACCTAAACTTCTTTTTCCTTATTATGTCATCTACAATACCCCTCGAGAAACCGTTAGTGGCTGCTATTGCCTGTATTGTACGTCTTTCTTTTGTGAACCTATCATGTGTTAGAGGGAAAGTCAAAAGACGAGGCACTAAAAAATTCAACCCAGCACGTTTGTGCTGTCCACAGTAATGTGAATTGTCTGGAATATACCTGTACGTGCTTGTTTCTTTTCTAAATATATCGTATTCTAACCCTCCATATTGGCTTCTCATTAACAAAACGTCAAGAAATGGTAGTTGTCCCTCATTTTCTAATTCATACGTGAATGTTATTGATGGACATCTATTATTTAAAATTGAAACAAAGTCCTCAATATGGAGGGTTAGAATACGATAAATTTAGAAAAGAAACAAGCACGTACAGGTATATTCGTGACAGTTCACATCACTGTGGACAGCACAAACGTGCTGGGTTGAATTTTTTAGTGCATCGTCTTTTGACTTTCCCTCTAACTCATGTTAGGTTCACAAAAGAAAGATGTACAATACAGGAAATAGCAGCCACTAACGGTTTTTCGAGGGGTATTGTAGATGACATAATGAGGAAGAAGAAGTTTAGGTTAAAAATGAACGAAATCTCGGCTTTCAGAAAGGAGAGAAACCAAGATAGTAAGATATATGGAAAACATAGCACACTTGAAATATGGAAGACCTTATCATATTTTGCAACAAAACCATTCCATAGACTTCAGTTCATTAAGATTAGTTAAACAAGTTAACAACAACAGGCAATTAGATGCCTATGAGAGTGTAGAAATAAGTAAACACAATAATATTATGAATAACGATGACGGACCTATACCAAAGAGGATACTATATAGCTTGTTAAAATAATATTGTTGGGTTTACTGATTACTACATAAGGAAACTTCGCAAAAATAAATTTTGATAGACAATATTGTGAAATTAATTTTATATAGCTGAAAATTGTTTTATATACAGCGATAACAGTTAAACAGATATTGTGAAATGATAGATAAGGAAAAATTGTAAAATTAATTTAGGTTGATATACCTGTATGGGTGGTATACCTGGATGGTTTACCTGTATGGGATATCATATAGTATAAATAGGGTTAGCTTCGCGTTAGGTTCCAGTTTTAATCTTCCTCTTTGAAGATGATCCCTTTGTGATGGAAACACGTGTCGAGTTGTTGAAAATAACGATTTGGTGTTGGAGAAAAACTCCAGTAATACGCATTACTACACCAAATGTTCCAAACAGTTCATCATAAGTACCAAATCATAGAACAAAATCAATATATCATGCATTTCTGTACGTACGTCTGGCTAGGACATGTACTACCTCCTGTCTTTCTTTTTCAACTTTCCAGTTATTATTTTCAGTCCAATCTGCTATTTAGTACTACTTTCATATAATCAACTTTCTATATATTTGTATTGCTCCATTTTAAACCTTCAGAATCCCCAATGGCTCTACCATTGGATAAAAACTTGTTCAGCTGTTCCTCTTTGGTTCTTTCAACAATGTTAGATCCAGCAATATTACCGCATATCCTCGTCACTATGCATTATCCCCTCCCAACATAGTCGGATATACTTCTGAATGTAATAGGGTATTATTAATGAAGGAAAACAAAATTCAGATGCAAGTCAAATATTCCGCTAGTAATAACATTTCAACAACTACGTATCTGTTATTCTAGTTGACGCATTCTGTCTCCAAGATTCATTGGGTAAATTGTTTGTACGTCACCTAAAACTCTCTTGAGAAATGACAACACCATTCCAAACAAACTTCATACACGTACAAAACAATTCTCATTAGTTCTTCCACCTATTCTGGTGAGAGAACTGGGTGACACTTCAGCTGTAGCTTATATTAGTCGTATCTTCCAGCTCCACCTTCCTTGCGGCGGAATTTATCAAGCAAAATCTGTTTATACGTATAATAAATAATGTTGACATTTGGAACTGAGCATTCTGGCTGTTAGTCCTGACATTAATGTTCTTTCATCCCAATTTGATTAAGGGCGTCTTAGCTCTAAGCTGTAGAAAGGTTGGAATATGCGAATATCATGCTGGGGGTGGATAATCCTGATTTGAGGAGATATATTCGTCTTGTCAACAAGTTGTTCAATCTCCCGAGAAGTATCTGGTGGAAAATGTTATGTGGTCGATCAACAAGTCGAAAGCATATGTGATAGAGTTGGCAGGAATTTGAGAACTGAGTTTTATCAAATTCGTGTCAGAATGGTTACAAGGTAGCTATTATCGATTATGGACAGAAATCAAACCATTCACGGGTGTATTACACTTCAAGCAACAATAGTGAATGTTGAAGGGCAATGTTCCTGGCTTGTAGAGTTTCTTAAATAAGTTTTGAGGCGTTTCAGAGAGGAGAAGTCCTTTCAGGGGTACATGTGGAAACAGGTAGTGTCGCCAAGGTCTTTAAAAGTTCGTACGCACATTGCCGTAAAGTTTTTCTATTGTATTTCGGGGAAGTTTTTTTCAATATTCTCTTTCAAGCACTTGGTTCGTTTTGCCAAAGACTTAATAAAATTTCTAACGGATTTTATAATTCCAATAGTATCTGTATGTGTAGAGTAGGGAAGGTGACTGTAGGCCCACAGCACTTAGGCCACATGTGACCCATAACTCCAGACACTCCCATAGGACACCTGCATAAAGGTGTGTCCACTAGCCCTATATTATGCAGGTGTTTTCTTAGTAGACAGTGACCAGTCAGAAATCCTATTGGTAAGCATGGATTTTTCCTGGTCATCGCCAGATATTTCTTCAGTGCCAGCGTCCCAGGGTCGCCCAGGGTGATCCTGCCAAGATTGCATTCTTTGATTTCATCCCATCTCTTTAGGGATTGAGCATGGGTGCAACGTTTGGCTATTTTTGCAATTGTTGAAGTCATCAGGCCGTAGATGCCACTGGGTCCTAAAATTCTTAGTCCAGCCGCTTCCTTGGCTAAAGAGTTGGCAATGCGATCACCTTTCCTTAGCCCTTTAATCCACCTCAAGATAGCCTCTACCGAGGCTTCGGCCATATCTTGGTGGCACTGTAGTACTAGCCCTGAGGTAACACATTGTCTGTTCAAGGCTCATAGGCTTGTCTGCTTTCAGTGCAGATTGTTAATTTTTTGCCAGAAATTCCTTTCCTGGTTATTTCTTTTATGGCGATTGAGATACCAGCCAATTCTGTTTGAACCACGCTGGTATTTTTTCCATTTCCCACTTAATCCTTAGGCTTGGTGATCTGGAGTACATCCCACATCCTGAGACTCCTTTGGTTTTTGAGCCGTCTGTATATATGCGTATTGCATTTGTAGCATCTGACTCTGTGTTCTGTTTTATTTGTATTTTGTAGGGTTTATTAAACACAAATCTGGATTCAATTGCATCACTGGTTGCCTGCAGCAGAGGTTGCGCAGTAAGCTTCCCGCCATAGGCTTAGCCTCAATTAACCCATTCCTACTTCGAGGTTTACATCAGTCGTGCGCAATCGTAACATGGCCATTAGCGCAACCTCCTGTGATGTTCAAACAAGCCAATCGTTGTATTTGATATAATTTTTGGATGGCCGTGCCCCCTTGATCCTCCCCTGGATACGGCCTTGCATGACGTGTTATATTCGGAAGAGCAAGGTTTGGAACTGAATATTTTGGAGTGCTTGGGTCAGCAGAGTCCTCTATCAAGTTTATTTTCTTATGTGGAAATTGGTAATTAGTTCATAACATGTCCATTTAATGACTGTAAAATTTTCAATCAGTATATATGATAGAAATTATTATATTTCATGAAGTACTATATAGGAAGAATCCAATTAGTATGAACACACCTGAGGGAGCAATTGTACAGCGAAACATGTATTGCGGTTTCGGAAAATAAACAATGAAAATCTTATGATTAACTACTAATTAATACAGTTCATTGTATGATTTTCACTATAAAAGGGTTTTACAAAAAACGCAACACGTGTTTTGCTATACAATAGCTTCCTCAAGCGTGAAGGTTTGAAACTTGGGGTTTAAGTCTCAAACAAATCCAAACAAGTCCAATGATCAGTTATGGTGTAATTGACTGGTGACCGAAGGCTTTACAGAAAACTGCCCAGGCGAAGCTCTCTGGCTTACAAAGACAGGCTTGTTTGGCCATCACTGGCCATGGGGATCCTTCTAGATCTACCTCACCTCCACATTTTCTGAAGAGAGAGGCTAGATGGACTGCACATAGACGTGTGCACATTGCCAATTACACGAATCAATTTAATGCAGAGTGCAACAGACTTTTGGTTGACATTGGACGTCACAGCATTCTGGAAATGACCTCTGACTTTATGCCTCCAACTGTCAACTACCAACAGCCTCATGAAGTATTTACTTTTCCTGAGTAGAGAGGACTGGATGGTTGTTGGTTCACAGATGAATCAAAAACACCTTCCGGTTCTGGTGCAGGTATTTTCAGTCGCAGACCCTGGACAGAGATATCAACCTACCTAGGAACCTATACCACTGTATTTCAAGTGGAAATTTACGCTATTGAATGGTGTGCAGAGAGATTGGAAGAATCCAAGCTTATACACAAGTCGATAAAATTATTCTCGGACAGTCAAGCGGCGTTGAAAGCTGTTGATTCCTACCGAGCAACGTCTAAATTGGTATCAAATTGGGAAAAAATACTCTCCTCGATAGGAAGACTTGCAGATGGTCTGTGGTATGGATTCCTGACAAGACCATATAGAGCTTATATCCAAGAAATTGAATCAATCGTATTATCTCATTAAATCCGTTAAGAATAAATTAGATACTGAAGCACTGATATCAGTTCATTTTGCCAAGTTTCAGTTCATTATTTACAACAACATTACTGTCTGGGGTTCAGCAACTGAGGTGGACAGAATTTCCATAAAACAGAGAGCATTACTGAGGCTAATTCACAATCTAGATTACAAAACGTCTTGTAAAGAGATTTTTCGTCAAACTAAAATACTAACTGTTGCCTGTTTGTTCATTCTAAAAACATTGACCTATATCCATGAAAATAGAAGACAGCTAGATTCGAGATCGGAAGTCCATAGTTATCATACTAGGAATAATCATATGCTCATCACCCAAAAACACCATCACGCAAAGTATAAAAAGTCTCCCATGTTTGTTTGTATCCGTCTCTTTAATATGCTGCCATGCGACATGAAGACACTGCCACCTCAATTTTTTTTAAAGTAGTTGAAAGTGATTCTATCAGAAAAATGTTTCTACACAATAGATGAATTTATACTTGAAGTTGGTGATGTCAGATCACTGTTATTGTGACGTATCGGACTTCCATTGTCTACTATATAAAATGATTTGAAATCCCTGAAACAACTAAAAAAGAAGAATTGAAAATGAATAGCTGAAAATAACAATTATATTAACCAAAATAAACCTGAAATGAAATAATAGTGAAATAAAATACAAGTGAAAATAGAACAATTGAATGAATAAAAATAAAGAAATGAAAAAAGAAAATGAAAATAAAAGTCAAGTCACGTTAGTTCACGACGTTTAAATTGTTAGTATCTACAATTGTCTTCGGGTGATGACTGGACTGATTCCTCCGAGAGATGACTATTTATAGGTCGTTCGAGTACTTTCACTTATCCCCGCTTTCCATTTTCCGCTTCACTGGTTCCGTAGGAGATGACCGTTTTGGCGAGAGTTGGCCATTTTTCGCTTGATGATGGGTTTTCATATGTTGCGTATTTCTACGCTGGCTTGGCTGAATACGTTGTTGGACAACATGTATGCGGCTTCCTTGAATTTTCTCCTAAACCAATGTTCCTCTCTGTGCAAGATCTCAGCTTGGGACCACTCGATGTTGTGTTGATGAGTAGTATAGCTAACGTGGTTCTAGATACAATGGTAACCATGCCATCGAGCTGTCCATCGAGAGCGTAAGGGGTGCGGTTGTGTGGGGTGAAGAAGCGTGTCAAAAAGGCCTTGTTGTCGAAGAACAATGGTGTGCCAAAGAGTTCTTGAGCAACCCTTGTGTAGATCGTCAATGACCAGAGGGTTGTGATGGTCAATGACCAGAGGGTGTTGTAAGAAGAGGCCTCGACAGGTGTAGGTTAGCCGTGTCGTAGAGCCGTTTTGGCTCAGTGGATGGTCTTCGGGCAACCCTCTTCGACCCTCTTCGGGCAACCCTTTTCGGGCCGGGGCACCCTCATCAGGCGACCCCTTTTCGTAAAAGCAGGCGTACGCCAATGTGTTCGTTTCGTAAAAGCAGGCGTACGCCAATGTGTTCGATGAGTCGCCAGTTGACCTTGAGACAACTTTGTAGCAGTTAATTAGGATATCGTTGCATTGGAATACTTGTTTGCCTGATAATAAACCAGATTAGCTGACCTTAAGGTCATATGTATAAGTAAACATGAATACTTTGTTGCACTTAATTAGGATATTTTCGTTGCATTTTGTTGAAATATTTGTTATTTTACTGATAGAAAACCAGATTAACTGACATTAAGGTCAGATGTATAATTAAACTTTAATACTTTGTTGCATTTCGTTGGAATATTTGGTGTTTCACTGATAATAAACCAGATTAGTTGACCTTAAGGGTCATATGTATGATTGAACATGAATATTGTGAAAAAGGAAATACGTAATTTATTAACGTTTATTAATTAGTAGGTATTCACAATGTATGAGTTATTTTCAAAAATTCATCTTTTTTAGATGACAATAAGTATACATAACAAATTTCTGGTAAAGCTAAATATTTTTTGAGATTAATATTTGCATATTCATAAAAATCTTCAACAGTTGTCCACCAGAAACCTCTGTAAGTTATGGATGGTTTATGGAATTGTTCAATGCTATGATGTCCGCACATTAATCGGCTTTTGAATGGAACAATGGGATGAAAGTTTTCGTGTGATCCAATAACGTATCCGCACCTATACTTTTTTCCTTTGTCCTTACATGTTACTGTAGAATCTGAAAAAATGAAAGAATAATTACAAAAATGTTTGAGGAATATTGTTGGTTTATCTTACATAACGGTATTGATTTTTCAGAGTAGAAAGCTGGATATTCATTCAAAATAATCGTATCTGGATGTACTTCCATTAATAAAAAGCTACCATTTTCCAACTTGTATGGTGTATTGATATAAATAACTTTTGAAGTTAGGATGTTGCAAATTTGTGAAAGTAGAAGAATAATGTACAACAAATACATATTTTTATCGCTGTGTGTGTTTCTTTGAAAGCAACTCGATTACTACTAGACGTAACAGTTGTATTAGGGATGTTTTATACCATATACGTCACGTGAAATCTGTTCAACTATACATTCTAAACATAATATATTCGGATAATTTGTTTCTCCTCCACATTTAGTACACTTATATTTCACTGGTACAGGCATAATGATGTGAATGATGCTATTGGTTACTTACGAATGACTCCACGATTGTCTGCATAACGTTTATCAATTCTCAGATGCTTCGGCGATTATAATTCAAAAACGGTTTTCTTTTTGCAATTTTTACAATACTGTCTTGTACTTCTTTTTGATGCTTCCTTATTGTCTTTTGGAGTATTACACAGTTTGCAAAATAATACGTTTTTTATGGATTCTTTCGTTTTAAGGTTTATATTTTCTTCTGTTTTCTCTTTACAGAGTTGTAGTAAAGTTTTTTCCATATCTTCACATGCTTTCAATAAAGTGTCCTCGAATAAATCGCTAAAATCCATCTTTTGATTTTCACTGAAACAGAAAGTGTGTTGGAGGTCGAAAAATTAAATTCCTCATGTGTGGTTGTTGAATGAATAATGAACAGTTTTGAAGCGGTTATGATGGTTATGCTGTCAGTTGTTGTCTCCTCAACTGACTTCTTGAATCCCTCTCATTCCTTATTCTTTGTCTATAGGACCCAGAATCCCGACGTTGATGACAGGGTGGACAAAAGTTATAGGCTGATGAAAAACTTTCATAAACTCTCAAACATCTCCTGTCATTACACCGATACTTTGAAGGACCATTGACTTGAGGGATTTCGTTTCCATTAGTGCTACTAATAATATTTTCCTGGATTGCTTTGTTCATAATGCTCTGTAAAATCACAAATCAATCGGAAAAAGAACTCAAGATAGAAACGTTTTTTCTATTGTGTTAAAATATAAGTTGTGAGTTAATTAATTGTAAAAATGAATATTACAAGTGTGGATTAAATTTTGAAACCCCAAGGCAATGTATCACTTGATAAATAATTTACAATTCGTTTGTCATCGAAAGGAGTTAATGCAACTTTTCTTTGATTTATTGTATATACCTCATGTTTTTTACTACGAATCAGATTTTCCGTTACTTCAAAATGTTCATTTCTGAATAGACAATCGTAGTAATTTTGAAAATTTATTGTTTTGAGAGAGGCTCTGGTGACACCTTTATCTTTTTTAATTATCAAATTTTCCCCGTCATTCTCTCCATGTTCTACTTTTATCGCATACATTTTCGACTTCAAACCAATGAACTCTTTCATAATTTTTCCATTGTTTTCGTCTTTCATCAAACCTAAAACTTTTTTATTTACCAATGGAATTCCGAATTGGTTATCTACAGCATAGTCTGATGTATCAAATTTATATATGTCCTCTTTGATATGTGCATAAATGTCATCGGTGAAAAAGTGGTAAATCAATGAATCAGTATCTGTATACAACAATTTCGCATTTTCATTGAATTTAGGTTTGATATAATTATAATGAAAGTCATATAAAATAGTTTTTGAAATTTCCAAAACACTGAAACCCACATAAATGGGTTTATTCAGTTTTATATTGACTCTTTTCATCTCAATGATTACCATATCATCATCAAAAATGGTCAAACTATGAAAATTCGGTTTAGATATGTAACTTTTTGCTCCGTATCTACCCTCCCACTTAGTACATAATTTAATATCTTTATATTTACGACAGTTTTCTATTGTTTTCCCAAAGACACTATTGTTCATTAGCTTATAAAAATTTTTCTCAAATTCATTTTTACTGTTTTGTCTTAACATCGTATTCAAATCAATATAAGTTTTTAACCATGGTATTTGTTTAAATTTCAAAATTTTATGAACTCTGCTGATTTTGAGACCTAAACTGACTGCCTGTTTCAAATTTCTATAATGGATAACATAATTTTTCTTATCGAAAAGTGTTGTTAACAATTTTGGATTTTTTGATGATGATATGGGTGGAATCATTTTTTGAGGACATAATGGAAGATCTTTATGA
Organism: Leptinotarsa decemlineata; assembly: GCF_025532065.1. Taxonomy (NCBI): domain Eukaryota; kingdom Metazoa; phylum Arthropoda; class Insecta; order Coleoptera; family Chrysomelidae; genus Leptinotarsa; species Leptinotarsa decemlineata. The sequence continues at coordinate 6,814,474 of NW_027412668.1, read as the reverse complement.
ACATTTTGAAGTTCTACAGGATAATCTAAGTCAACTTCTAATATGTAACCATATTCAGAATCATTAGGTGTATTAAATATATCTTCAGAATAGAAATCAGTATTATTTTTCCATTCAAAATCACCTACAGGTAAATATTCTGATAATGCTGTACCATACAAGTTATTAACATCGTAGTACATGAGATATGATGAGGGTTGATCAGGGTTATACTCGTTTTTCATGTAAATATTATTAGCTTTACCATATCTATTGCTACATTGAGATATTCCTCCTCTTATACCCCTTTCAATAAACATTAGCTTATCTACATCATCTAATAATTCCAAAGTAACCTTTGAAATTTTTAAACAACTTGCATAAGCTAGACCTGGTGCAGTGTAATATTTCAAACATTCCAAATCGTATGTTTTCATACATACTTTTCGAAAGTTTTCGAAAACGTCAGCCAAAAGTAATACATCTGTTTTCAAATATAACTCCATATATTGTTGTAAATTTTGAATTTCAAAAGTATCCCATACTTTAACAGCGTGTGAATACTCATCTTCTGTTACACCACACTTTCTCAATTTATTGAAAAAGCATTCGATCGGTGGTAATTTGTCAATGTTCATTTTATCCCAACTATCAAAATAATCATATGGAAATATACCTTTCTTAGATAAAAGTTTGAATTCCTCTTGATTTTTACAGAAACTTTTTGTGATTAACTTTTCTGAATGATTTAAATATGAACTCAATTTATCTAGACTACTTGCCATGAAACGAAAAGAGTCTAGGAATCGGTATGTTATACTTGTATTGTCAATTTGTTTACTAAATGATATATATTTTTCTTTATTTACTGGTAACAATCTGACAGCACCAGAAATCTCTTTCGCTAAAGCTCTAATAATGAAATGGCTATCGTAACCAGATAAATTATGAAAAACAACAGGTATCATATTATCATTCTGATAGTTAATGTTGCAAGGGGTGGAATGGGCTGCACCCCGAAATTTTCCAGATATATGACAGTGGTCCTTAACCTTGATCTGATCCTCTGTGAATGGTTTTAGACAAATATGACAGTTAGTGGCTGAATCGAAATCGTGTTTTTGTTGAGGTGATAGCGGAATCATTGGAACCACATTGGAAAATACTGAATTTAATTCGAAAACTAGCTGTTGTAAACGTTTGACGAACCAGCTGATACAATCTTTACCAGTATATAATTCGAATTTTGATTTTGAATTGTTGAAAGTACACAATAAGTAAAATGCTACACTACATGGAATATGTTTTTGAAATTTTCGAATTTTCTTACTAGGTTTCACATCCTCATATTTTTCCAAAATGCTTTCAATGTCTGAATAAATCACAAACGGTACGGGTTCTTTATTTTTGAAGTCTGTGAAAGATAAAAATTTTTCTTTTTCAGATGGTAGAGTTATTTTGGTTTTATTCATTTTTCTACAGGTAAATATATGGGTGTTCAATACTTCCTGTGAATAGAAATGGTTGAGACATTTGGTACAATAAAACTTTTTGTGATTTATGTCACCACTTTGTCCACACAACAACCGCGACATGTCTTTTATTAGAGCAAAATGATAAATAGTTTTGAAATTATTCACATTTTCATCTAAGTCCATCAATTCCTCTTCATCACATGAATCAACATCATCGAAATCATGTTCGGTTTGAAGTATTAATAAATTAATTGTTGTTAAAAATTCAAGATTACTCAAACGGATAGGAACGATTTCCTTTTTTTCAATACCGAAAACGTTTATTGACATATTATTCATTTTCTCAAATTTTGTTATATCTTTAATTTTAAGTGGAAATTCAATCCCTTCATATTTCAATATATTAGAAAAATGTGGATATGATGATTTTTTACAGACATTAGTTGCACATGGATGAAGAGCTGCCACAATAGACCAAAGAAAACAGTACGGATCATTATTTTGAATGTTAAGGACAGCCTTTTTATTTTGAATGAATTTAGGTACTTCAATATATGTGGAAATACCTACATTTATCGGTGTATAGTTATTAAGGTTCACCTTCAATTGTAAAATTTCATAAAGGCTCCAACCGCTGTCTTTTTCTTGAAATTCTTCAAGTTTTGTCAAAATATTATGTTTGATATGCTCATCGTAAAATAATTTCAAATCTGTATTCGAATCGAGAATTCTGTTTTTCGTTTGAAAATGTTTGATGTCAGTTTCACCGGTTTGAGGCTTCATGAAATTCGCTAAAAATATAACGTTAACTTTCAATAAAGTTTTTTTCAATTCTTTCCTAACTTTACATATAAAAGATCTGTATGCTTTATCGAAGAACTCCGTAGGATCCTTAATTTTCAAATTAATGATTGCACCAGTCCTTACACGACTATTGAAACATGATTCTAAATCTTGCCAAATTAAATTTCTTTTTTTGTTTTTATCAACATTTTTATGAAAGTTGAATTTTTGTTTAAAATATTTCAATAAAGCCAAATTCGATTCTAATTTGGAAAAATATTTTTTGTTCGAACATTCGTTGAATTTAATATATTTTTTCAAAAGTAAGATATTTTTGTTCAAAAATTTAATCCACTTGCAATACTCAGCTTTACTTTTAATCAACTTACCAACTTTTTGAATTTTCAACACAATATTATCGCTAACTTTTTGTATTTCTGCACAGGTATTCATTGTTGTTTAGTAGCGTGAAAATGATAAAGTGAATAACGAACGATAATCAACACAGTTTTAATCTATTCTCACTTACCTTGCGAATGATGTCAAATTGCAATCAGTTCAATTTACAAACCTACTTTATAAGATTTATGCAGCACTTATTTGCTAATGAGTTGTTATTTCAAATGCGCGCTATTTCCATAAATTAGAGGTCATTTTTAATTATGTGAATCATGAACTTTAAACGTCTGTTTATCGCAATGAATTAATGGAAAATCACGTAATTGATACATGATAATGCACTCGCAAATCATGAACTTTACATGTTTGTTATGGTAACACGGTATTGATATTTCTTAATAGAAAAATTATATCACGTACTTGATACATGATAATTCACTCGTTTATCATTGCATAAACAACATAATTACGATGTTATTCATTTTTATCAGCACAATTTCACAGTATAAATTGACGGATCTGTGTCTTTGGAAAATCATTCTAGTTACGAGTGAATCGAGATACAACAACGAAAATGTCGACTATTCCAACAACTTTAATTATCAATATTACAAATACAAAAATGTTGCCCGTTAATATGGCAATGGTGGTGCTTAAACAATTATTCAGGTAAGTCATTTTCAACTGATATTATTACTTGTGTTTGAACAATTTTTCATATTGTTATAGATATGGTGTGAAGCAGATTGTAAAAAAATCTGAGGACTGTATTTTAGTATATTTAAAATACAGTCCGAAGATGGTTACTTTAACCAAGAAATTTGGTAATTTGCCAGTGAAAGTAACCCGGGCAATGGCTGAAAATGAAAAGGAATTGGGGTTTCTGGAAACAGCAGTGAAACGGTTCAATTTCAATATACAAGATGATGATGACGTGGACGCTATTCCATCACCTCCACCACCAAAAAAGTTGAAGGATTCATCATCATCATCAAAAGAAATTCTACCGCCTCCAACACGATCACTATCTCCTGTCATAATTGAAGATTTTGAAGGAGAAAACTCTCAACACCCTACTTATTTCCAAGAATCCCAAGATTTTTTGTAAAATTTATTTATTATAATAAAATAAACAAAATTGAGAAAAATATTTTTTATTTCTGCAATGTAGTAAAAATCACATGTATAATGAGAATGTGTGAAAAGTAAATATTTCATTATAAGAACAAGAATTCAGAATTTATTTCTACAGTGAGAATACCAATATTTCAATAAAAAAACATTTTCTAGTGCACAATTCAAACTGTTATTTAAATGATTCATACAATGGTGTGACTTGAGAAAACTTTTCAAATTTTCTATTGCAGGACATCCTTCTTCATACAAATCGGAAATTTCATTTTGAATGAGTTGACTTAACCATTTTTTCTTTTCACAACCTTTCACACTTATAACAGCATCAAAACCAACACAATTCTTGATGAACTCCGAAATTTGTTCGTAGTTGATGGTTGCTACTGTTGTTGTTGTTGAACTTTGCTCATGCTGCCATGACAATCCATGTAGATTATTTGTACACCAGTTCATATGTTTTTTCACATGAGGCATATATTGATTGATGCCTATTGGTAAATTAATCATTCGATGGTACCATACTCCATTTTCAACATTCAAAATTGCAATTTCTTTACATAAAAAATTTCCTTTACCATATTGAAAACCTTGCACATCGATGATAAACATGATACCACACTCAATGACACCGTAAAAATAAAGTAATATACTGATTCATAGAGTATTTATAATACGAATGCTGATTACGCAATATTTCTCTTATCTATCCAACTATTATGTTTGTCATCGAATCCTAACCATTTAACGAAAACTTTTCCATTCTTTCTTTTAAGTACTTTTTCTACGAGATATATATCAGGATGTTTTACTTTTTGTAATTGCTCTTTGTAAAAACCTCCTGAAATATCTTGCTTTTTATCATCTCTCAGTAAATAGGTTACAGGATTTGTCAATTGTACTTTTGCTATCGTGAAAATTTCTGTTGACCAGTTTGGAAAATATTTTTTATCGAAAATTCCTCGTAATTTAGATATGCGTACATGATCTCCTACTTTGAATTTATTATTGAAGTCAATTTGTTTGATATGATTGTAGGCTGTGTGAAGTAATTTATTTTCATCTTTTTTACTCACTTCAGCAGGTTTCATTTTAATGGTTCTATGAGTGGAATTGTTATATTTTTCCAAAATATGCTTCAATACATTAAGCCACTTATAGTTACCCTGAAAATTGAATTCTTTATACATCCAAGACTTCATTGTTCTATTGAATCTCTCAATTATTGATGCTTTCTTTTCACTGAACGTACTATAATGATTAACTTTATATTTTTCCATCAATTTCTTAAATTCTGAGTTGAAAAATTCTTTACCTGAATCAGTTTGTAAATTTTGTGGTGATTGTTTACGTAAAACTTCTTCCATAGCTTTGGACACAGCATTAGCTGTCTTATTTTTTAAAGGTAGTGCCCAAGCAAACTTTGAAAAACAGTTTATCACAGTTAGAATATATTTATATCCTTTATTCACTTTAGAATATGGTATCATCTCAACTAAATCAGCTTGAAAAAGATCATCGAAACCCTTAATGATTACTCTTCGTCTTTTGAAATTGATTCGGGCTTGTTTATGAAGTTCTTCAATAATATCCCTTTTAACATCAGTTTGAAAGTTCATGGTATGACGGTCAGAAGAAAACTCAAGAAAATTGATGAAATTTTATTAATACATACACTATCTGTCATACATATTTCATAAAACAATGGTACTCATTTTCTAATTCCTGGATCCTTTGGATTTTTGTTTCGAATTTGATTTGGTGGTTGTGCTCTCCTCTTCTCAAGAATTCTGGAAGCTTTGATAATCAAACGGTTTTGTTATCAAATAAGATTAAAATTCTCCAAGCTCTTCTCGCGAAATCTTTGGTCAAAAATTTTTTGTCTATGTGAATGTTCTAAAATTGGATCTATAAAAGCTGAACTGCTCCGAATACGTCGCTGAAAGCGTGTTCGATCAATGGCAAAAAATTCCCAATAAGTTTTTCTTGCATTTCTATAGGCGAAACTCCAAGCAAATATGTAATGAACTTCATTTTTCTTTTCATTGAAAGTTATTCTATTATTACTACTCATCATAAAACTCACTCTAGAATTGTTTCACAGAATTCGTTAGTGGATTGTATCTGAGTAAACGATCGTGTAAAATCAAACAAAATGCTGATGTATTTGCAGGAATATTTTCACTGGCTTCGAAGTCGAGTCTTATATCTTGCACTCCTACCTTTAAACTATCATTTTGTCTACTGCAATCAATAACAAATAGAGGTGCGATATCGTGAAACTTAGTCAATGTAAGACAGGGCTCTCCAGAAGTTTTATAATAGTAGGATTCTTGAAATTGAGCGAAGAGCTCGTAAAGTAATGCAAACTGGTTTTTCTTGAAGTTCAAATTCATATTATCGTAAGGGTATACATCTGAGTTGAGGTGAAGTTTGATGTTGGTAATATTACAATGATCGAAATGACTAATATTTTTCTTGATCTGATTTTTCCTCTGAGTCTGAAAAGCTACAATGATGAATCGAGGTTTTTCCAATTGATTAGATGCTTTCACATTCCAAGAATGAGTCATTGTTTGTTGTAAAAGTGGATATTCGTGTAGTTCCCAGCTCCTGAATGCAATTTCTAAGTCACGTCCTTTTTCAATGTACTTGAGTAATCGCAATTTTTCTGTATCGGAAACTTGAACATGAGGAATTCTCCACAGAATTTTAGTTAAATTAACTTTGGGTTTTTCATTATCCTTTGTTGATATTACAGAATTTACGTCACTACTTGTTCTAATGAGTACCAATTCTTGGCGAATGTTTACGATTATTTTCTTGAAATCTTCACAGAAACCCAAAAGGTGTTTCAGGGGTATGTAGACGTTGAAGTATCCATTCGAATCGGATACTTTTGGATATTCCAAATGATTCCAACAGGCATTATTATATCTATCACATTCACTACTTGTATAGGAGATGTATCCTTTAATAGATGATGTTATACCTGGATTCCTCACCCTGTCCACTACTGTGCCTCCTATCTCATATCTTATCTCATCGAACAGAAATGCCATACCATTATTCACAAAATTTAATGTTATACTAGGTTTATTTTCAGCATCGGTTAATCGTCCTTCGATATAAAGGTAACTTTGGGATGGTAATGTATAAATATCTTGAGTTTGAATAGGAATTCTAATTTCATCAGAATTATTGAATGTCGTATTTGCATAAGGTGGATGACTATGCATCTCGTAATTAGTTATAGAATCATCCATCAATACATGTTCACCAATATTCAATATATTAAAGCTCATTTTTGCGTTTTTTTCCTCCTTTTTCCACTATCTAGTATTTTTGTTTTTCTGCTACTTCTGCTGCTGCTGCTGCTTCTGCCACCGCAAGAACACTTGAAAAATAATAAAATTTGTCTGAATCTTGAACTGATGTTGACTTTGAGGTTACACCAAAACTCGTAAAAAGTAGCCGTTTTGACACTTTGCCACTTAAAGTACTCGAAAACCAAGTGAAAGAAGAAACTGTCGATTTTCTGATGTTAACCGTTTAACAGCACTTCCTATAGTGACACATTTTCCAGGATCTTTATCAATTATACTATGTGCTGTTGTTGTTGATGTTGTTGGAAAAGTTGTAATATTATATAAGAATACCATCAGAGCTGCTCTTTGAGATGAAGTCTTACTGTTATCGTTTCCTGTTGGAAATTGACTAAATTACCCTCTTGATCATTTATTTTAAGGAAAACCTCATCGATATGTCTGGTGTTGATTGGTAAATAGATAACATTTGCAACTTTTTCAATAATTCGAAATCCACTTGGTACGGTGGGGTAGAACATATGTAACAAATGTACGGCACTGTCATTATTGAATGAATTCGTTATTAAATTGCATTCAACACAAATCGAATTCACTTTGGAGATATTGATTGGAAAAACCGATATATGTTTTCTATTCGGTTGTAATTTCTTTTTCTCGAATCCCAATAGAGGTGCCAATGAGTTAGGTTTTTCAAAATGAATTGGTTTATTGGACATGATTTCATATCTCAAAGTATTTCGGTTTGCATACAATTTCAGATCGATACTACTCTCAGAATTTTCCTCTTCTTTAGTTATGATATTTGAAGTTTTCACCTTGAGTTCTTGTTTCGTACTTTCTTTCGATTTCACTTCATTCAATTGCCTCATAATTTCACTCTCTATATCAGATATTTCATATGAACCAGGAGGAATCTTGATTTTTGTAGACCCAATATAAAAAATATTATTAGTCTCATCCACATTCGGTATTGTATTGAATGTTACAAAGTCAATCAATCCTAAAACATAATTTTTTGTATCGTCCAGTATGATAGGAGGATTAATTTTAGACGAGAGAATCGAATCTCGGCCTGATAAGGTGAACGTATATGAACACATGTTAAAGGTTATCTGTAGAATGAAGAGAAAACATTGATTGCATACATGTTTATTGAGAAAGAAATTTCAAACATAGTTGTCCGCAATTAACAGAATTATATGATTGATATACAGTATGATTATAATTAATGAGACAAGGTCCATCTGAATTGAAGTATATTAAAGCTTCCAGAGGTGGCCTCAGATTACCATAACTATCAAAATAAATTATATGAGAACCATTTTTGCGGTAGGCAGTCCAATGAGTCCCAGGTCCAGCTTGTTTATCGAGATTTATTATTCCTCTTTCTTTTTTTCGGATTTTTTTCGGTAAATTATCTCTCATATAGACCGATCTGAAGAATGGAATTTTTAAATCCTTTGCATACTTTATCAAGTCGATATTGGATAACGGACGATTATGAGGAATTTTTTTCATGTTTCACCTCTCCCTCTCAAACGGTGGTACGATTCAAAAACAACCCCAAACCAGTTTTGTAAGGTCTTAAATAAAATCCTTTCCCCAATGCAATAGATTCCATAGTTTTATTATGACGTTGAGCTTCTTCTAACTGATTTTTTGCAGATTTAGCATCAGTTACAGCTTTGGCAATTCCAGCTGCTCCCCCTGTTAGGGCACCGAGTGCACTCAACCCAGCAAAAATTGGAATCAAAGGAAGTATTCCACCTGTTTTGGGTATTTTCACAACACGTGTTGGTCTAATATTCAATTTTTTTGCAGATTTCAAAGCTACCGTCACAGCTTCTCCTAAAGTCTTTGGTTTTTTACTGATGATTTGTTTTTTTATTTTTCGTGTCGCTGTCATGAAACACATCCCCTTTTTATTCCTACATTTCTTCACAATTTTTTTCTTCCTAGAGATATTTTTCCTCTTATTTTTAGATTGTTTTCTTTTACATTTTTTGACAACCATCTCGTTATGAATTACTCGATACACTGACAGATTCACCCTATTACAGTAAATATTTATATGGATATTTTCATTTTCTTATTATCAACATTTTCAAACTCTTCCTCCAAATTTCGTTTTTTAGGATTCTGCTGCTGCTGCTGCTGAGACATTTGTTCATTTATTCCTTCAATTGAACCATTTTTCTGAATATCTGACTCGATTTGTTGCTCTAAATTTTTTCTTTTCGCAGATAATTTGGGTTTATTTTCTCTTGAGTTGATTATTCTCATTTTTTTATCTGGGATAACAGGTATATCGTTGAGGAATTTTCTTTTAGTAGCACGCTTCAAGTCTTCTATTATATCAATATCCATAGGTTCATTTTCTTCTTTGTTATCGATAATAAGTCGTTTTCGTCTCGGTGGCGGCGGCGGCGGCGGCGGCAGACGTTTAGTCTTAGATTTTTTCTTATCAACTCGAATAATTTTATTTCCATTGATACTGTTGAGAAGTTTTAAACACTCTTCAATATTCTTCGTTACATCTGTTAGTCGTTTATTCATTCCACTCAATAATTGAATACATTTTCTCTTGATATTAGCAGTTAAAGGTGTACGATTACGACGTTGTAAGCCCATACCTAATTTGACTTTTGCCTTCATGGTACCTGCGACTGCTAGGGCAGCCATTTTTTCTCCTAATGAACTATCTTTCGCTTTGAATCGCGTCATAGCCTTCTCAGCTAGAATTCTATCAGCTTCATGTCTACGATTCAAATCTTTGGTTTGTGAATAACTTATATCATGATTTTTACATGCTTCATCTAAACCATTTATACCTTTTTCACCACGAGCCAGACGTTTTTGTAATTTTGTACCTGGTCCGCAATATTTATATCCGGGTATATGCAATTCAACCGGTAAATTATTGATAGCGCTATTCACCAACCCATCACCGTAACGTTGCATATTAGATCTTTTCGCGTATAAGTTTGAAAGTTGACTGATTAAAATTCAGTTACCTCAAGTATTTTATTGGAAATAGATATGCAAGGTATTAAAGTAATTCCGCAAAAAATTGCTCTACCAATCGAGAATAATATATTTGAAACAGAGGAAACTTTCAAAAAGCATGGTATGCTATTCCCCTCTACAATAAGGTGTATAATTGTTGGACCTTCAAACTGCGGTAAAACAAATTTAATGGTGAATATGTTGGAGCATGAAAATGGATTGAAATTTGAAAATATATATGTGTATTCTAAATCACTTAATCAACCTAAATATAGGTACTTGGAGCACCTGCTTAAACCAATAAAAGGAATCGGATATTACGCATTCAGTGCCAGTGAAAATATAATGCATCCGTCTGAAGCTAATCCCAATTCGATTTTTATTTTTGATGATGTTGCTTGTGATAATCAGGAAGTTATAAGAGAATACTTCAGTATGGCGAGACATGCTGCTGTCGATCCATTTTATTTGAATCAAAGTTATGCAAAAATACCCAAACACTTAATTCGAGACAATGCCAATTGTTTAATCGCTTTCAAACAAGATGATCTAAACTTGCGACACATCTATACCGATCATGTAGGAACTGACATGACCTTTGATACCTTCAAGGTGATTTGTTCTTTATGTTGGAGAGAACCTTATGGATTTATTACTATTTTTAAAGATTGTTGTCTCAATAGGGGTCGTTACCGCAAAGGACTCGATCACTTCATACACATTCAAGAATAAAAATGGAAACAAACCACATTATCAGATTAATACCAGTTCAGACCTGTTGTAAACCAGTTCAAACCTGATAAAACCTGTTCATAACCGGTTCAAACCGGATCAAAACCAGTTCAACAGACCTGATAGAAGCAGATCAAGTGTCGGTTCATTCTATTCAAATACCTGATCTATTCAAAACCTGATAGAGACCAGTTTGACAATGAAAAGTGAAGACATAGAACTGAAAAAAAGGCTCATTAATAAACGGAAAATTGTTAAAAATAAATTGGAATTTTTGAAACATGGTGAATTACTACATGAAAGTATGTTCAATCCAATTACAAAACACCTGAAAAATATAGAGAATAAATTACAAGACAAAATTCCTAAATTAGGTGAACAACAAGAAACATCATCTGAAACATATAAAACGTCTCCAATACAACAATACTTATTGCAAACTCCAAAAAATGAAAAGATGTTTCCCAAGATTCCTCGTCGATTATCAATGAAACTACTATCAAATTCAGAACCAAAAATAGAAAATGTTTCACATTCTGATGATGATGATGAACCAAGTGAAATCAAGCAATCTATTGTAGAAAATATTCAGTCTGAAGATGAAGAAGAAGAAAGTCATTCATCTGGAGTTAATCGTCTGAAAGATATTACACAAACTTCATATATTGATTATTTAAATCAATATGATCCTCTTCCAAGAAAGTATATCAATGAGATGCACCATGATGTAGACAAAAAAGAATTCGATCACAAATATGGTGTACGACTTGATGAAAATACTGAAAAACTATCAATCGGAGATTCAAGACTGCACATTGATGGTCCAGATGTAATCGTTAAAAATAGAAGATATAAGGGTACACCCGGTCTATATGAATTACTTTTCAAAAAATATCCTGAAAATTTCACCGAACAAGATCAACAAAATTATAAACAAATTGTTTTGAAAACGAATGCTCACCGGCGGCATTATCAACCAAATAAACAAATTGACGGTAGTAAATTGCAAAAATATAAAAATATAATAGCTCCAATAACTGGTATATCGGGAGAAGGTATGTTTATGGAAGCAAATAACAATAAAATAGATTATATTAGATGGGATGATCCAAACGAACTCTGCGACAGATTACGTTTACTACTATCCTCAAGGCAGGCAGGTCATTCAGGTCATCAAAATGAAATAAATTCCATTATTGAAGAACTGCGAGAAGCTAACATAATTGCATGAGAATTCAACAGAATTCATTAGAGAGAATGGAAGTCGAAGCACGTATGCATTTGATACACGAAAGAAATTTCGAAACTTTTGAAAGTAGAATCGAAACTTTTCATAATTGGACACATGAATTTCCAAAAGATAAACTTGCTGATGCTGGTTTCATTTATACTGGTAAAGGTGATATTGTTGCGTGTCCAAAATGTCACATTGAAGGATTTGAATGGAAAATGGGAGACGATCCGCTGATGGATCACTTCAGATGGCAGCCAGATTGTATATTTTTTGATGGAAATACATTGCTCTCTGGAAAAGAAACTCAAGAAAAACCACCCAAAGACAACGTTCCCACAAATTCAAGTAATATTTGTAAAATATGTTTAGAAAAAGAAATGAATATATTATTTGTACCATGTAAACATATAGCATGCTGCATTGATTGTTCTATCAGATGTGATAATTGTCCAGTTTGTAGATCATATATTGAATCATTTATAAAAATTTTTATTACATAAAAATAAAACATAAAAAACGTAGCAATGTTATTTTTATTATTACACTCTACTTGTTATTATAAATCGAATGAAACCTTGTATTCATGAGGAATTACGTATTTTCCAATTCATTTACAAAAAATATCCATATTTAATCATACATATGACCTTAAGGTCAGCTAATCTGGTTTATTATCAGGCAAACAAGTATTCCAATGCAACGATATCCTAATTAACTGCTACAAAGTTGTCTCAAGGTCAACTGGCGACTCATCGAACACATTGGCGTACGCCTGCTTTTACGAAACGAACACATTGGCGTACGCCTGCTTTTACGAAAAGGGGTCGCCTGATGAGGGTGCCCCGGGCCCGAAAAGGGTTGCCCGAAGAGGGTCGAAGAGGGTTGCCCGAAGACCATCCACTGAGCCAAAACGGCTCTACGACACGGCTAACCTACACCTGTCGAGGCCTCTTCTTACAACACCCTCTGGTCATTGACCATCACAACCCTCTGGTCATTGACGATCTACACAAGGGTTGCTCAAGAACTCTTTGGCACACCATTGTTCTTCGACAACAAGGCCTTTTTGACACGCTTCTTCACCCCACACAACCGCACCCCTTACGCTCTCGATGGACAGCTCGATGGCATGGTTACCATTGTATCTAGAACCACGTTAGCTATACTACTTTGATGGGTCCAAACATGGTCTGCTATTCCTGATTTGCTGGTTTCCCCTCGCTGTGTGTGTTTCTTGTGCTCGGCAATGCGAACATTCAATGGCCTCTTAGTTTCACCAATATAGGATTTTCCGCACTTGGAATCGCAGTCCGTGTTTGTTGGCCTGGTTTTCGTGAGGCTGCTACGGATAGTGTTACCGGATCTGAAGCAGGTTCTGATGTACTTGTAATCAATTCTTCTTATCCTCTCCGATAATCCTCTGATGTAGGGAAGTGCAAGCACTGGTTGTGACGGCTTCTCTTCCTTGCGAGGCTCCTGCTGTCTTTTAGCCAAAGTCTCTTCTACCATCGCTTTGGAGTAGCCATTCCGCTGAAGATCATTTTTGATGATGTCTTGTTCCTCCTCGAGACCTCACTTCGTAATACAGAGCCCAAAAGCACGGTCTAATAGAGTCTTGATGATTCCTCTTTTAGTCGATTGATGGTGGTTGGATTCGTGGTTCAGATACTTTCCCGTATGAGTGGGTTTACGGTATACAGATGTTTCACACTTAGTGTCGGTCCTCTTCACCAAAACGTCTAAGAATGGCAATTCGTTGTGTATTTCCTTCTCCACTATGAAACTAATGGAAGGTCTCACGCTGTTGATGTGTTTCAGGAAGGCGTCTAGTTCAGTATTCCCATGGTTCCATATTATGAAGGTATCGTCAACATATCTCAACCAGACTCGAGGTTTCTTGTAGGCTTTTTCAATGGCCACAGTTTCAAACCACTCCATATATATGTTGGCTATGACTGGTGAAAGTGGCGATCCCATTGGCAGTCCCTCATCTTGTGTAAAGAATTCGTCCTTCAGTTGGAAATAACAGTTTCATACACAGCATCCTAGTAATTCCATGATTACTTCTATAGGTAGATTCGTTCCCTCTTTCAGGTTCCCGTCTTCGGATAGCTTTCTCTGTATGATTTGGAGTGCTTCTTCGACCGGAACGTTGGTGTAAAGGCTTTCCATTTCGAAAATGATTGGTAGTTCGACAAAATGCCTTGAATTCTTCACAAAAGACGATGTTTTTCCTTGTAATGGTTGTATTAAGGGAAGTAAAAATCTAGACAAGTTTTGAGTAGCCGAGTCTCTGAAGCTGATGATCGGTCTAAGCGGAACGTCCTTCTTGTGGATTTTGGGTAGTTAATACAAGTGAGGGGGCTTACTGTGGTGCGGTGTTAGCGATGATCTTTCCTTGTCCGAAAAAAATTGTTTATTTATCCATTTTTATTTTTTACTTATATTTTTGATATGTTTGTGATTGTTTTACACATTTATATTATACCTCAGAAATATGACCTGTCCCATCCACATAATGTAGCATCAAGGACTAATAAATCTATCTATCTATTTATCTACTGGCTTGGAAGGCAATGAGACTGCTGACTTCCTTGTAAAAGAGGGTGCTGCAAGCAGCTTCATTGGACCAGAACCTGTCATTGGAATCGTCTTAGGTTTTGCCAAACAAAGATTGAACACCTCGATGGCACGAAGATTGATGAACTTCTGGCAGAATCTTCCAGGATCGGCTCACTCCAAGGCGTGTATTCACTCTTCAAAGCTTGATACCAAACAGTTGTTGGACTACAGTAGGGATAAACTACGATGTCTAACAGGCCTTCTTACAGGTCATCATCATCATATGCAGAGATTCGGACTGTCGAAAGACAGTGTGTGTCGTCGCCTCTGTATGAGAAATGATGGAACAGCAGAGCACATACGTTGTGCCTGCCCCGCTGGGGACCGAATCAGGTTTTTAGAGTTCGGCAGAACCGTTCTTTCACCATCTGAACTGAAAGACCACTCACCATACAAACTAATCGGCTTCGTTAAGAAGCTGGGTTTATTTGGTCGAGTGTGGATATTTGTGAGCCACAATAAACCCTTGCGGGTTGCGGTGAACCTAACTTAACATAACCAAACCCTTCCGAAACTTCGATAACTTTTTCACCGGTAGAACTGATGAAGCTCGGGATTCAATGAAGTCGGTGCAGGCCGCAAACGGCCTTCACTGACTTCATCGAATCCCGAGCACCCAATTTTTATTCTGAAGGAATTTATCGATTACGTTACGGCGACAAGAGTGCACTCATCCAAATGGCGCCTATTTAGAATAAATTGAATAGGTATTCACTGTAATATTACATTTCGAAGTAGACTCGAAGAAAACAGAGTCGTAGATGGAACGTCAAATATAAAAACCTGCAGTCCACGTCCAGAAACCCGTGAAATAGCTTTAAAATGAATGTGTTCTGCATGAAAATCCGAAAGCTACATTCAGAACACTGTTCTCACTACAGAATATCAATAATTCTCCTGAATTCCGTCCAACACCTTGTTCACTAAGCCTGTGCCATTCATCCTCTCAACAGGCTTGATATCATTTGACGTACCTGTGCGTGAAGCCAATCATTTTCAACCCGTCAATTGCGACACTTGAGTTATTAAATAGCACACTCTGGCAATAACAAAGCGGGCATTCGGAGAAGTATCCTTTGATCTGCCGACCCTGCAGCCCCGTTCACACACATTCGCACAATCTACTTGTTTAATTATTTATATTAAGTCGTGTGAATGCGGAACGAAATTTGTTTGGCTGGAAATTTCTATCCGGGCATATTTTGATTCCGAGAGAGCGGCTCCGTTCTGGCTTATGAAAGGTAATTGAATATTTTCCGTTGTGGAATCGTTGTATAATCAGCTTACTTTGATGCGGTTTCTATTTGTCATGGAAACAATTGATGTGAAATTAAGTCACTCGAAGGAGTTTTGTATTTCCGGAAAACGTAATTGTGAAAATGAATCCGAAGGAGAAGTTTGGTTGGTTGGAGAGAAAACATTTGTGCTCCACAAGCGGTTGAGCGAGAAACTATTGAATTTCTCGTTCATGTATCCAAAAAACTATTCTAATTAGCCAATATTATTTTAATTATTGAAAGGGTAGGTATTAAAATTCTGGTAAACACTTTTTGCCTCTTTGTTTCTCGGAATGGAGAATAATAATAATAATAATTTATTCACATACAAGTTACACAGTTATACAAAGTTGGTATGCAAATAATGCGTTGCAAATAAATTTAGATAACTCACAAAAGGTAAACCTTGAGCGTGAGATGCTTAACTATAAGCTATATATTTTTAGACATATACCCAAAATAACACATGATCACAAGAAAAATAATGCATTTCCAAGTCTGATTCAAACTTATGTATCAGAGTGAAACGTCTTGAGAAGAAAAAAAAAAAAATGAATAAATATTATAAGTAATACATATTTTTTACATCAACATATTGTTGTATTTGAAGGCGGGGGATTCGGAGAACCCATAACTTGGTTTTTCGTTTGAAAACTCTTAAGTTATGTATATTTTTCAGGGTTTTTGGTAATTCATTTATAAAGTTTTGGACCTAAGTAAAAAAAACTTCTTTGTAGTATGTTATTTGATGGTCTTGCTACTTGCGACATGTTCGATTTTTGCCGTGTTAGGTATGGATGACTGATGGCTTGTAGGCTTGCTTTGTATTTATGTTGGCGGGCTACAGTGCTCACAAAATATGCTTTTCTGCTTTTTTTTCCAGATTTATAAGAAACGTTTTATTGGCTGCACCCCAAGCAATGACTCCATAATTGAGGTGGCTCTCGATCAGCGCCTAGTATAATATTTTCATTTGACTTGTGGTGAGTATATTCGAATAGTATAAAATACTGTATAAAATACTCCTCAATTTCTTGACTACATAATTTACATGTACGTTCCATTTCAAGTTACAATCAAGGTAAATTCCTAAGTATTTATGTCTGCCTTTTAATTCTCACAACTTCATTAGGTTGATTGATCTGTATTGTGTCAAAATTAGGTAAGTTTTTGGAGTAAGAAGTGAAGGGAATGAAGTATGTTTTATCCTTATTTACTGTCAGTAGTTGCCCGTCAAACCATTCAAGGATAATTCCGAAGTCTCGTTCTACTAAAATTTTCAAGTCATCTCAAATTTTGGCTTTATAGAATACTGCGGTGTCATCAGCGAAGCTCATCACATTTCCTTCTAAATTCAATTTGAATAGGTCGTTCAAATATATATTGAAGAGTATAGGAGCAAGGACGGTGCCTTGTGGAACACCAATGACTCAATGTAAAACTTATGCAGTCGTTGACTTCGGTACATTGTTCTCGGTTACTCAGGTAACTCTTGAATAACTGAAACGCAGTACCTCTAAAACCTATACTTTCCAAAGTATTCAGAAGCAATTCATGGCAGACAGTATCGAATGCCTTTTTAAGATCCACCACAGGATGCATAGAGCAGGTTGTTTATTGTCTACAGCTTGACTCATTTCAGTTGTTAATAGGTTAATAGCGTCTTCTGTCCATCTGTTCTTCCGAAACCCGAACTGCTTATCCGACATCAATTCATATTTTTTAAGAAATGTTGTGATTCTGTGTTTTAAAAGTTTCTCATAGATTTTTGCTAGATTTGAGATTAGTGATATTGGTCTATAATTTGAGACTATTCGTTTTGATCCTGTTTTGAAAAGAGGCTTTACAATTGCCATTTTCAATGCTTCTGGAAAAATACCAGTCTTCAGTGAGAGGTTCATGATGTGCGTCAATGGTTTGTATATATGATTAGCTATAAGTTGTAAAGTTTCGGCCGTTATCCCATCTTTCCCAGGTGCTTTATTTTTTTTCAAACTTCTGATTGTTTTCAATGTCTCCTCTTCAGTTATTTCTTCTGAGTGAAATGAATTTAATCGACATGTTTGAGGTTTGTTAGATGAGAAGCTGGCTTTACTTTCTATTTTTTCTGATAGTTCTCTTCCGATGTTTGTAAAGTATTCGTTGAATCTATTGGCGATATCTAATTTAATCCTTAAAATTTGTACATTTTCTGTCTCAATTTCAAGAATTTCATTTTGATGTTCATTTTTGTTCGACATGTCATTGAAACATAGCCAAAGATTTGAAGAGTTATGTTGATGGAAAGTTATTTTATTTTGGTAATATTTTCTTTTGGTTTCTTTTATGAGTTCATTCAGTTTGTTATGATGTTTTGTGAAGTTATTCACGTTCTCTTGGGTGGGGTTTTGTTTCATAAGAATGAACAATCGGTATTTTTGATTAATGGAGGCTACTATACCTTTAGTTATCCACTTATAAAACTCATTCTTCTCTCACATAATTTGGAAAGACGTGACTAATATATTGATCACTAAATATTATAAAACAAGTGATAGCTTCACCAACAATATCAACATTGAACAATATACTGTCGCAACTCAGTTCTCGCTTGGCTATTAACGAGAGGATTTTTATTTGCTGTTTCACCCATTCATTCATTCATCCAAAATAATGAAAGAACTCATTTGAAACTTAATTGAATATTTATTGTAAAGAAACAAAAAAAATAAACTCACACTCAAATGTAAATAAAAATAATACATTAAAACAATCAAAACTTACATTATACTGCCACCCAGCAGGATCTAAGAGAAGGAGATGTGCTGCATTGCTGATGATTAATCGATACTCAAATGAATTTTAAAAGATGGAATTCTGAATACTGAGTGTTTTTGTGTTAAAATATTGAAGTGAGGTTGGAATATCTTTTAATTCATATATTTACTTAAATGAATCTGAATTATTTCATGATTATTTTACATATTTGACAATACTGTCGCGTCGGTCTGTCTATCTGAACGCCATAAACTCAAAACCTGACGAACGAGTTTTCACGCGGCTTTCAGCAATGAAAAGAGTGATAATTCAAGAGAAAGATTCTTCCATAAATTCATTATTTTACGAGAATTCAATGAAATATGACGATATTATCCGTGAGAAATCAGGAAGGTAGGTTATGCATCCGCGATGGCATATGTTTATCTTTTAACGATAGCTTGTGAACTCATTTTTAATGCTTGGAATGATGATCACATATAATGTGGCATTCGGAGATTATTCAGATGGATATCCATATCAAATGAATACATTTGTTACTCTCAATATTTAATGCACATGGTAATTGCTTTCTACACAATATAATTGATAATAATATCATAGGAGTACCGGCAGAATGAAACCAATCACACAACCAAATGCTGTCAAGCGGTCTCACAAACCGATTTGACACGCGTTATAGAGAAATGTTGCAATTGTGTTAGTTTTCTTTTGCATAGCGAATCACTCTGAAAGTTGAAGTTGAATTTTTGTTTTGTGTTGTCTTTGGGTGGAAAGGTACTCATCTATTTCAAAGTGAAATTGATAAATTTTACTAGTTCGGGCTCCCATTGTCTAATATGATTTCAATATAATTTGAAATCTATGGAGCTATCCGAAGAAGAAGACCTGAAAAATAGAACAAACTCGCCTATAGTAGTAATCAAGGAATTACTAGAATGCTGTGTACGGAACTACTATTTCCAAATGAAGGACGAATTCTTTACGTAAGATGAGGAACTGCCAATGAGATCGCCATTTTCACCACTTATAGCCAACATATATATGGAGTTGTTTGAAACTCTGGCCATTGAAGAAACTCACAAGAAGCCCCAAGTCTGGTTGAGATACGATGACGAAACTTTCATAGCATGGGACCATGAGAATACAGGACTAGATACCTCTCCAAAGCACAGCAAGAGCATAAAACATTCCATTCTCAGACGTATTGGAGGAAACGATCGACACTAAGTGGGAAACATCAGTATATCGAAAATCCACTCACACCAGACAGTATCTGAATCACGAATCTAATCACCATCAATCTACCAAAAAACTGACTGTAGTGATACGTGCTTCCGGGCTCTGTAATATGGAGAAGAAAGAAGAAACTAGGCGTTATCAAAAAAGGTCTTCAACGAAATGGTTACTTCAAAGTGATAGTGTAATAGACTTTGGCTAGAAGACAGCAAGAGCCGCAGGAAGAAGAGAAGCCATCTCAATCAGTGCTTGTCATTCCCTTCGTCAGAGGATTGTTGGAAAGAATGAGAAGAATTTGATCCAAGTATAACATTAGAACCAGCTTCACATTGGGCAACAAGAGAAACACACCTCAAGGAAAAACCAGCCAATCTAAATATTTGAACTCATCAACATAACATCAAGTGGTTCCAAGCTGAGATCATCAACAGGTAGGAACACTGGTTTGAGAGGAAATTCAAAGAAGCTAGATATATGTTGTCCAACAACGCATTCAACCAATATATAGCCAACATATATGAATCCTTGGTCTCAGATAGCTTCACCAACAATATCAACTTTGAACAATATACTGTACTAAGCGACTATTGTAATTATAAATTCGAATTGCTGCGTGTATGCTTCAGATGCATCACTTGTTTTTTCATGAAGATTCATTATGGTATCAAGAACTGGAGAGTACGATACCTTTCAAAAATTCAAATGAGTATGACTTTCCATGAAGAAATTGATAGTACCAATATTTAACGTCATTCAATGTGTCTGAATCAGGTTATATTTTATACATATAACTTCATATAAACCTATGTTCAAAATTGCTTCTCAGGGGAGCTACAGATATTTGTACTGAGACTATAGTAAAAAACCACTTCAATTCAATTGAAATGGTGAAGCGGAAAGGGGGAACAGGGGCTAGGTGAAAGCACTCGAATGATCTATAAATAGTCTTCACTTGGAGGAATAAGTCAACTCATCACCCAAAGATGATTGTGGATACAAACAATCGAAACGTTGTGAAGTACCTTGATTTGAAATCTTTTTATTCCTTTCAATTTGTTTCATAATTTGCTTACTCTCATTTAATTTTTTTTCTTCTCTGTGGTCATGTTCATCTTTCATTTTGATATTTTATTCATTTCATTGTGATTTCATTTCACATTTTATTCTGTCTATCTGTTCAGAATCTGTTTAAAATCTGTTTTTCCATTATTCAGCTGTCGCCCCCATACAACCCATTATCAACCACTTTCAAACAGAACAAAAAATTGATAGTTTTGTACAATCTTTCATTCAACTGAATTCATCAAAAATCATTATTATTGGTTGCAAGCTGCTGATGTGACAGACACTATAACAGAAAAAAGATATACATTGTTGTAAATCATGCCCTGAACAAAACAACGCTAGCCGCCACTGGTATCATAAACCAATTGTGACGTAGCTAAGAGCGCACTAATGTTCGATGTTCGCTGCCGTTCTAGATCTAGTGAGAATAATGCTACCGGCTTCGATGGAATTTCGAGGAATATTCCAACGCCTTCGATTGCCAAATATAAGTGCCATCCACTCGCTCATAGGTACAGTCAAGTGGAAATTACAGTGCGGTACTCGGAGCGGTCTTGAAAGGCGACACACATTAAAATAACAGTTGGAGTTTTAGTTGAAGTGCTGTTGTATTCAAAGTGGAATGAAGTTGAGATTGATTATTATACAATGTAGTCACGGGGAAAAACGTGACAATATGCTTTGCTACTTGTGCTGGTAGAGTATGTAACCGTCCATTCCAACTTGATGTTCCACCGTGATAATGAAAACTCAAAGAGTCATTCAGAATTTGTGGAATGAAGCAGCAAGTTCACTGACTGATTGAAATGCAATTTCCAATCAGGGGTTTTAGTTTCTGGCTTTCTATTTCCCCATCAATATACAGGAAAATGGAAAAATAATCCATTCATCGATAAATTTGGATTTTCGACGAAAATTCTGTTATCAAGCAATAACATTAGAGCGACCATGTTATTGCATGATAAGTCCTATGAACTAATGGTTTTACCATGCAATAGCAACCAATAGTTGGTTGCTATTTCTGCCGTGAATAAAGATTTCCTTTCACGTACTCATCAAAAGTCTCCTTTAATTTACATCCCGCTTCTTGGGGTCAACTTTGCTTCACTTCAATAAAGTGATTTTCCATCTAACCGATCGACTTTTTTCAACGCGTAAAATGGAATCCCCAATTTCAACCCCGTTTTCAATTTAAAAATAATAAAATCGACTCACCTCTCCGTCACAGCGCAGCACCTGTGACAACTTCTTCTCTCCAGACAGGTGGAAAACTCTCTCCAAGGCGGCCTCGTAACAAGACGGCTCATTTAATGTTTTTTATTACATATCATAATAGTTCAGGAAGTGGAGGTGCACTCCATTCAGCATGAGTTACGCCAAGGAAAATACCTTCCTGCTGTTCGGTCGGTAATGGTTCGAGCAATGCGGGGCTAGGTAAAGCTCTCCGGCGTGAAAAGCTCTTTCATGAAGTTATATGTTATGTTCGATAATAATCAGCGATGCAAGGAGAATGCTAGAAGTTGGCTGGCTTTTAAAGGAATAGTTAAAATCGAAGTGATTTGAGCAAGTCCCGAAAAGCTAGATTTGATATTGAATTGCGTTGAAAGTGGTGGAGGAGAAAAATCTGATTACAAACATGCCGTTCCTTTGGAACAGAACTGGTATATTTTCCACTCATGTTTTTTCATAAAAACATCAATTGAAATGGAAAATATACAATTTGTTTAGGAGTACAAACAGTGTTTTGACCCACGATTGTTCTATCGTGAGTATGAATGCTTAATGCACACAAGAATTACAATAACTCTTGTGAAAAGATAGGGTAGCTAGATGTACTGTAGACAAGACAAGATTTAATTATTACTGTACCTACTGTTTCAAGGTTTGAAACGTAATTAATGCTTTTACAAAAATGCAATGTTTCACATCGGTAGTTAGAGAAAGGGTTGCAGATTTTGTTATTGTAGTGATAAACAAAGGTTTGGATTAGCATAGGTAGGAAAGGTCATAATAGCCGGTAATTGCCAAGATAAGGGACTCAAGGAACAATTAAGAAATTAAAATTCATCTATTTGTAGCTCACAATGTTGAATATTCAGGTTGTTTAGGAAAAAATATTCAGGAATATTGAATTTTATGAGGATAAGTGGATTAGAAAAGACCCGTACATTAGAAAACCAACTGAAAAACCTCGATTAGGAATAATAAAAAATTAAATAACTCAAACAAGATTAGTTAAAAATACATAAAATAAAAATAATGCCATAAAACAATCTGTTTTGTTGTACAAATTTTAGAGCTGCCAACTCTAGGCTAAATACTAAAAAATTAAGATTCATTTGAAAAAAATAATAATTTCGATAGCAACATTTTGAGACCGAACAAACAGAACATGTATGTGTGATACTAAAATTACATTGAAATTGGAAATCACTCTTTTTTTTTTCTTGATGGGAGCTCTAAGAAAATTTTTAGTACCACCTTGATGTGGTAGTTTTCATTTTCTAACTATCATGAAATAGAATAAACTAAGAGTCACTTGAGTCTTCTACGCATACCTTATCACAACTCCAATTTCACAATGAATTTTATTCAAATTGCGTTTTGCTACACGGTAGCTACATCAGATAGATAGATATATACGGAAGCAACTCATTAGATAAATGAATCTAGTAAAACAGGTAGATTTCGAATGAATCTGTTTAATCTGTTTAAAATCTGTTTTTCCGTTAACCAGCTGTCGCACTTACTACTTATATTAACTACCGATTAAGTCAAATAAATCATATTGATTCATTGGAATTTGTGAATATGGTGAATAAGGGCGTTGAGAAAGTGGCATTTGTTCTACTCTCACAAGGAAAACGATTGAAATTCCAAATCTAGGTATGGTTTGTATCTACAAACAATATTTTTAGTGATCATTTTCGATTTCTCATAAAAAAAGAAAACATAAGATGAAAAATATGAAAAATAAATAATGTGTTTTTGAGTTACAGACAATGCATCAACTTTTATGCAAACTAATTTTTTTGAGGATTCAATAATGAAAAACTTTTTCACAGTTATACTGTGAGTCAAATAATTCTTCACAGTTCACAATCTATGATGGAATTTATGATTTCGAATTTTCTCAACTCCAAGTCGTGAAATGAAAAAGCTTCGGGAAAGAGAGGGGTTACGTCGACGACTACCATGAGGCTTATGCTTGAATATTTTCCAACGATCCCTTCAATAATTCCTGTCATAACCTCCCTTGCATCTCTGGAATGACTTTTTGAGCTTCAGTTGACAGTAGAAATTGACCTCATTTCTCTTGTCATTGTAATAAAACTCTCGTAATCCGTTATGCAGAGTGTGAACGTGAACTTTTTCGATTTTTTACCGCCTCCTATCATAAAGAGATGATGGGAATAATTTTAGCGTAGAGAAACTCGTATGATGGAAATGGATGCGTATAGGACCCTAATGAATAGAGCTCGACATCCGGAGGGCCTCCATAAGAAAGCCATTATATTACGACAAAATGGCCCAACTATCAAATTATATTGTCGAAATTTACATAAAATCGTAGAGAATGGAGAGATGTGGAATTGGAAGTGATTTCTTAATGAATATTTGACTGATTCGAATAACAGGCTGATTCATAAACGGAGTGGAAAACCATATATTCTGTAAACTCCTTCTCGCTCGATAAACTCAATAAATGTTTGTCACCACTCCTAAACAGTGATTCTGGAAGCTAATTGAGGCAAAGTAGAGTTTTCAGCAGAGCTTCGTTTTTCGGTGCAAAACAGCATTCTCAAATCCATTTCTCAGGATGGACAAAAGAATCACAAATGACTAGATCTGGACAATACGGTGGATGACCGTTCAACTCGTAGCTTGAATAATAATATGTATTTGCCAAAAACAAATACAGTAACCAATGTCAATATTACAAATAAATAAAAAGTTGGCCACATAAAGCATTGCTTCATGTGAAAAGAGAAAAGAAGGGGAAAGAATTAGAAAAGAAAAGAATGAAAGCTATCACTTAATATACATCAATGATGATCATAATTACCAATGTTTATGTACCGACAATTATGGAGAGGGCTTTAAAAAAATATCAGATTTGAACATGAACCAGCTTTTATCATTCAGCAGTACTCTACAATTGTGATATGTTTGATGATCATTCGATGAGTCATAGTTAGGCTAGATAATAAGATGTAGTTGCAGATAAGAAAATCCGTGAATAAGAAAAACCGTGAAAAAAGAAAGAAAATGAAGAATAAGGAAGTTCTACGAACTAGAGTTAATTCAAACAATCTGTTAAAAAAAATGTTTCTCCGTTAATCAGCTGTCGCCCCCATACGAACGACAACTCTAAGAAGTTGAGAAACTTTTGCGAGCTAAGGACTAACGAGGTCTTACCTTTTAACGTGTGATTCCTAATACGATTGCAGAATCATCCCAGCTTCAACCAGATAAATTCTCTCGAGAAAAATATCTGAAGGCCGAACCCACGGCCTTCCGATCGTGAGTCAGGCGCACTACCACCGCGGCCAATTCCATCAAGGGCCCTTCTTAGAAAAACTCATTCATTTTCATTTCATTTTTCTTCACAGCATCTCCCATCATGGTTTTGTAATGTAGTAATTATTTTTTGTATCGATGAATCGCTGTGAGTTTTCTCGAGGTATACTAAGTAACTATTTTTCTGTATGACTCTTAAACATTCTTGGGGAATTAATTTTTTCCATCTCAATGTCCAATGTGTTATATATCCTAGGTCCTAGGTAAGTACGGCATTTTTGTGCAATGGTTTTTTATGGTTTTCGTATTTTAAGCGTGTTTGTTTTGATGCAATTATGTCCCTGCAATGGACGTCTGTGCAAATGCATTCTGTGGATGACAAACCACTTTTTTGCGATCCATACCGGTGAGTTTTTTCCTCAAGTCGTGATCGAAACAGTCTAATTTAGCCCTTTTGTCCGATGGACTGGTCTACACACCACTTTTTCTTCGCTATATTTACTGTCCTCAGTGAATCTCCATCTTATTATAATGTTCACATGTTGCATCAACTGTAACGATTCGGCAAAAAAAGTATTCCAAATTCGTTTCATTATTTTCAGAAGCTTCTTCTAGTCCATCACACATGTGCATTTAATTCGGAAAGCACCCATCCAGAATTTTACTGTTGCTAATGGAGGTCCAGACTTTTCATAGATAACAACAGTTCAGCTTCAATTTCTGATATTGTTCTTTTCATTATTATTAACACGCTTTTATTCGCTTCACCTGTATGTATGTATATAGGTATGTATGCATGTTTGTTTGTAACTCTCAAGCTCGGGATCTGTATTTGATAGAATTATCGACACTGTTGCTTGATCTATTGGCGGGCAGATGGCGCTATACGTAACCTCCTTGATAAATCGACATTATTGCTTGATCTATTCGCGGGCAGATGGCGCTGGATGTAACCTTTTTGATATATCGATATTATTGCTTGATCTATTCGCGAGCAGATGGCGCTGTACGTAATCTCCTTGATATAATTGTAACTCATTTTACATGTACTTCTTCATTTGCGAAAAGTATTTTTTTTATTAACACGCGCGACTGCTGCCTAATTTGTAACCCACCTTTGCGCGACTGCTGCCTTGGGCTTGGTAGCTGATTCTCAGGCTCCCTCTCCAGAATCGGAAAATATCAATGGTCATTTTTCTAAACAATATACGGCTGATTGGTCCCAAAGTTCAGATAAAATAAATATTGTTTGAAAATACTAAAAAATACGCTTTCATAGCATACGAAACTAAAAAATGAATAGTAAATACAGTTTGAAAAACTACAAAACATTAAAGAACATCGCTTAAAAACAAAATAGCTTAAAACAATAACGAACGAAAAATACTAATATTATTGTGAAAGAAGCGTGGGGGTTTTGTGCCATATTTTTTGTATATCAAGCTCGCTTTTTTCACAATAATACTAGTATTTTTCGTTCGTTATTTTAAGCTTATTTAAAAAATATTTTCAACTTTTTAGTTCAATGTTCTTCAAAAGCGTGTTTTTCAGTTTTTTAAACTATATTTATTGTATTGTAGAGCTTAATATTCATTATTATTCGCTTTATTTCAATCGGTTCTCAATTGAATAGTTATGAAACTAGGTGAAACATTTGTTGGAAAATGATGCTATAGAAATATTTTCAAGTGATTTGGCTGAAACCGATAGCAAAAATTGACGTCGGTTGAAACCAAACAGATTAATTTTGTTTGACACACATGTGTTGTATGACAAATGTCAAAACCAATAGCTATTTATATAGATCGAGAACACTGACGGCGGCCCAAGAATAGACCCTTGTGGCATACTTCACGTCACAGGCAAAACGAATGCTCTATTTCTGTATGTGATAGTTTGCTCAACAGAAGTCAATCATCGGAAGTTTGGATTTGGAAGGCGTAATGAAAATATTCATCTACGAAATCATTTATTCACCAGGAAGTTACTCGAACATGATCTTGTTCCATTGATAGAAAACTGATCTTTGACCAGATCGTACTTTATAACGGGATAAAAAACTAATATTACTCGAATTTTGAATTCAAATATCATATGAAGGTCCTGATTAGTTCAAATTCAAACGATCAAATTCGGAAAATTAATTTTTGAAATAATCCATCATAACACTTCAATCGTAACCCTAAAATTGTGTTTGAACTTGAAGATCCTGAACAATTCTTTTGCCACTCGGTAGGCATGTTTGCAAATAATTCAATGGATATCCTTTTTTAAATTATTCCATAAAATAAGAGTTTGTGAAGTTGAATGATACAATTTGCATAGATTGAACCGTTCCAATATGTGGATATTATGCGAATAGCTTCCGCCTCGGAAAAACTACCACAATAAATTTCCTTCTACAAGAAGTGCTTATATTTTTTTGCGAGTCCATAAAATATCGGAAGGTTATGTAAAGGCGAAAAGTTAGGAAACACTTTACATTTTCACACGAGAAATAACGAGACCTCAGTTTTTATTGTTGTTCTCGAAACAAAATTATCATTCCAATACATTTCCAAAAATAATTTCGCTGATATAGATCCGAACTTGTTGTTTTTCTTTCAGTGATATTTCTCAAATGAAGTTGGCAGATATGGCAGTATGTTTGAAAATACACTTTTATGTCTTTCGAATTTTATATCATTATACCAAGTAAGGATAATCCCGAAGCATTTGAAAGATCAAAAAATATCAATAACCAGTAAATTGATTTCATTCTTCTTCTCCCTTCCTAGTAGATTCAAACTTTTGGTTGTTCGTATGAACAAATTCGGCCCTGTTTCCAAATGATAAGTTATTTCGATAGTAAGATTTTTGATTCCATCATAAATATTATTGTTTTGAATGATGTGAATTCTTTAAGCTATATGTTTTTCATGGACATAAAATTCTGATCATTAAAAAGATGAGCTTTTAAAATGCATGAAAAAACCTTGAATGAAACGTTTTACGCTTCAAGTAGATAGGAAAATCAATTTTAGACATTACCATTTTCATAGGAAATGAGGAGAGTACAAGAAACGTCAAATATTCAATTTGAAACTGAATTGAATTCGTGAATGAACCATGTTAGGAATAGAATAAAAATTTATAGGTTGTCGTATCAGTGAGCCTACAAATATTCTCCCTTCGATTGTCGCATCGCTGAGTTTGGGGTCTTTCTCTTTCAGATATAAAAATCTACTGCCATCTTGAATAGTGACTTCTTCTGTCTCTGCTGCCAAAAATGAATAAATTTTAAATCGCCACAAATTTTCCGATAGTGTTCACTGTATTTACTTTTTTCAAGAAGAAATCTCATATTTTCGTAAGTCTCTTTCATATCAGGACCATAAGCAACCGGTACTGAAGGGAGTTCGTTTTTGTTATGCAGCAACACTGCTTTCAAAGTAGTTTTTAAGGAGTCACTGAACAATCGCCAGTGACTATGAACATGTTTGCGGTTCATAACTTGGGTCACTATTTTCATATTCGTCATGCCAACAAGTTCCGGACTGGATTCCTGACTTTTCTGGTCGTTGTAATGCCTTTTATTTTCGTTTGACTCAAATAAAATGCATTACAATGAAGTCCAAACATACTATCCAGTATCCAAACTTGTCCAAATCATTGGTATGCCAAATAGCAAATATCTAGGTTCTTGCTCAGCGTAACCTAATAGGAGTTTCACACATGTTACACAACATTTATGTGGGACCCAGAATTTATCTTGATGCTGCACAGTAAATCCAAAATATTCTAATGGGGTGAAATTTCGACGCTAGGGTCGAACTGTCAGGGTTAGTAGAACACTTTCGTGGCATATTTGGGATATACCTATCGAAAATAAAATATATGTTAGCTGATGCAATAGTTATACAGCGGCCTAAATGACTTTATTCAAACAAATACATGTATATAAGGTCAGAAATGAATATATAGCTGTCACGAAAAAACTGGATGTGATTGAAACAAAATTATTATATATTTTTAATGGGGATAGGCCAACATAAACAAAAAACATCACAAAGTTCATGTAACAAAAACACTGTTCACCAGTGATGTAGTTCAAGGTACCAAGCAGAGCACATGAATATAGCAACTGGAATTTTGCCGAAACGTCATGATGATTTCAAAGTCAAATGGATGTGTGACTCACTCATGCTATATCTACTCTATGGCCCCTGATTCCGGAAGAATTCAAAAAATTCAGAATGCCTGTGCTACATTCATTTTTAATCTGAAAATTTGGGACCATGTGACTAACACCAACTATAAATGAAATGATATGGTTGAAAATACACAACAGAAAAAATTTTCACCTGTTTCATCCATGAATTGATGAAAAATCAATCACCTGCTTATCTTCTCAACAAACTACTTTTTCGATTTCGATATCATCGAATTAATCTCGGAAATATGAATAATTTCGATCTTTCAAAGCACAATAGTTCCATTTTCATAAGACCATTACCTAGGAGCATCTACAGTTTCTTGTTGAGTTTTTGGAAAAAAAATTGACATTTTCAATATTACTGTAGTTTTATCCTCAACACCAAACCGTTATTTGTAACACCTCGACATGTGTTTCAATCACCAAATGATCATCTTCCAGAGGAAGATCAGTTTATTCTTCCTATTGAAAATGATCCGGTGAAGATCAGTTCAATCTTTCTCTTGAAGATGATCAGAAAAAGATCAGTTTGCTCTTCCTCTCGAAGATGATCACTTGGTGATCGAAACAAGTGTCGAGATGTTAAAAATAACGGTTTGGTGTTGAGATAAAATTCCAGTAATATTCATTACTACATCAAAGGCTCCAAACAGTTCATTACAATTTGACATTTTGTTTAGTTGATTCATTATTACCTGCATGAACATTCTTGTCAAAAACCTCATTGGTTATGTCCCTCAAAAATTCATTTATATCTAATTTGATCGAGTTTCACTCACATACATATTAAAACACGGTGTATAATTCTTTCTGGCAGCTTCTCCAAAACTTCGTGAGTATTTAATCTTCAATTTGCCATTCCTGGAATAGAATACGTATCAAAACTTCCTGTGCTTCGAAGTAAACTGTCAACTTTCGCGATCAAACTTTATACTACATAAACTTTTTTGAAACCTTCATACTCATAACGTCTCCATCTACATGAGTTACAGTCCTGGATTAAAACAATTACTTTTACCCAACTTCGCTGAGAGCAATACATTAAGAAGTTCAATTTGAAGTTCGATGAAGGTGGTGCCATACTTGCGTAATTACAATTTCCGATAGAATATTATCGCTCGAAGTTTTGGAGATCCCAAGCAGAGAAGTAAATACTTCACTTAGTTGAATCATCACTGAGATACTTGAACTTTTCGAAAGTTGTTCAAATTTTTCAAAAATCCAAAGAAACATTAAAAGTTCATATGCATGAAAGGTACCTCAAGAGGTATGACTTTGTTAATCTTCAGGTAGCTATAGACAACAGCTAATTTACAAAAGAAATAACTCCAATCCAAAACCCATTTCCAACCCAATTGCATTCAAAAATACTTCGAAAGAATGTTCATTTACAGACCATCAAATCTTACACAGCACAAGAACAGCATTAGCGAATATCAGTGATGATATTATGACCACAACCTGCAATGATGGGAAGGTTGTCGCGGGTAACGAGGTGGGAATCTTGAACCTTGACTATTCGACTACATCATTTATGATGAAACAGCAAAGCATATACTTTGTACCTGCCCCGCTGGGGACCGAATCAGGTTTTTAGAGTTCGGCAGAGCCGTACTCTTACCATCTGACCTGAAAGACCACTCACCATACAAACTTATCGGCTTCGTTAGGAAGCTGGGTTTATTTGGTCGAGTGTGAATAGGTGTGAGCCACAATAAACCCTTGCGGGTTGCGGTGGAGGTCGAATAGACCCACTCACTTTGGACCTAGCCTAACAATGATCAGCTAACATCAACCGCACTCGACTGCAGCAAATCGTTGATACTCTAGATTATTTTATTTATGAGGAAATTGAGGCTTTGTGGGTTTGCTGACTCTACCTCTAAATTTATTTTGGATTCAGTTAGCGCTCAATATAAAGAGGTTGGAAAACAACAATCTAGTAGACTGAATCGTGAGTTTGGAGTCCCTCAAGAGTCAAATCTCAGCCCGTTACAACATTACGATCTATATTTTTCACTTTGGTTACCATCCATCAGTGAGATAATGACGCAAATGGACTTCAGCTTTAATTATTCGCAGGCAGTAAGCTCCGATAATCAAAAGAGCATTCTCAAAATTATTCGAAATGTCTTCGACTCATAACCTCAAACTGAATGCTTCAACTGAATGACCAAAGTCAAAGAGACTTCAATTCATCTAAAACAAGCACTTTTTATCAATACCAGAACTGCAATGCTTTTCTCGACACGCGTTTCACCAAAAAAGTAGGGGTCTTCAGGAGATGAAGGAGTTATCTTCATTTTCTACAGACGCAAACTTGGTAGGTGGAACGCGAATTGAAACTGAAGATCTTAACGGGACTCTCGTTTTTGTCTCATTACTATAACATTAGGTTACTGATGTATTGTTCTCTAGAGAACAGGTCCTGACTGGTACAAGTTTCTGTTATAACTGAGTTTGTCAACTCAGTTATAACAGGATCTACAAAATCAATGATTTCTGAATTGAAACTGAATTCCCGGCAGATTCTATCGACTTCTCAGCTTATTATGGTAACAATTATACAAATACATGATACCTAAACCTTTCCTTAGCGGTGACAAAAGACAATTAGCGATTATAAAAATATAGTTCTGCATCATTGCTAAGAGCTAAGAATGAAAATGGGAGGCGAATGTTCAGGAATGATAAGTGAATGCTGATAATTGACACTGTTATATGGTCGAAATATGTCAATGTGTTGCTTTATATAGGGTGTTTTTTAAACATGCGACATGTTATTGTCGAAAATTTTTTCGCACCGTATCTTCAAAACATCAAAAATCATCAAAGGTCAAAATATCATTAGAATAGTCCAAGGAATGGTCCCTTAAATGTTTGCCTCATGTTTAATAAACACCCTGTATGTTGATATTTCATTCGTGATTGTCAGCAAATATTTTTTTTTAATTATTCAGTGTACTTCACTTTTTGGGTACTGATATCAAATTTCAGAAATTTCATGCGACAAGAAAATCAGAAATTCGAAGTTTGAATATTTTAAAGTAGGATTAAATCGTTCTGTAAGTTCTAGTATCGAAAATGCAGTCACAATATGACAGTTTTTTGAGAAAATGAAGGATTCATCTAGTTTCACATCACATTGTGAGGAGAGAATAGCTGTCTCAAAATATTGAAGGAAAGTAGGTGGTATGTCTATTACTATGAAGCCCTGAATTTTTGCATTTATGACTTTGAAAACGAATTCCTTATTGAGATATATCGAACTTGTTCGATTGATCATTTTGAATATAGAATAAAGAAAACAACTTTCGTCTGAATTCTACAAAGTTTTTTATTTGTTACGAACAGTTTTGGTTTGTTGAACCATTTTCAAGTGAACTGATGCATTTTGACAAGTACTTAAGTATGCAATGATACAGTCAATGTGCTGTTGGTACCTGCAATATGTACCTGAAATAGCAAACGTAACCTGATTCACCAATACCAACACTAAAACAATAACTATTTTACTTTTGTAACATATCAACTAATGATCTAAAAACCTACATGTGGATTTTTCCAACTACCAATGGAAACTAAACTAATTGTAGAAATTCACAAATTCAAAAGGGGAAAGATGCAGAGTTCTAGTTGAGGGTTTTGGAATTTAGGTTTTCATACAATTTATTTATTTCCAATGTCTTCAACAAATTCATCCCCTTTTCTTTATTGCATGTATGGAGGATTTCTTTGTTTTCTTAATTTAATGTGTGATTCGTTTCTTGTAGATGTCCATATATAGCTAATTTTTCATCTAATAATACATGCTCATGGTATGTTATGTAGAAATTTCAGCATGTTTGGCTTGATTTTTCCATTTTTAAAATCTAGTAACAATCGTTCTTCGTTAATTTTGAAAATCTTGTGAGTTTTTTCAATAAAATCTAGATCGAGAACAGTGACGGCCCAATAATGGACCCTTGTAGCACACCTACCGTCACATGCAAAACGAATGTTCAATTTCTGTATGAGATAGTTTGCTCAACAGAAGTCAATCATCGGATGTTTTCATTACTATTACCATTGAATATAGAAAAGGTTCCGAACTATTTCACTAAAAAAGTAAGCTTTTTGTTCATCAATCAGGGTTAACATTATTCCGTACTAAGTACTAAGCAAAAAACTCAAAAAAGCTTTGAATATCCTCTATTTTAACATTCGAAAAATACTCAGGATCAGGTCTGGAACCAACCAGATAAAGATGAGTTTCATGAGAATAGGGAATTAAATATTCAACGAAAGTAATTTTTTGTGGAGGAAAATCAGTTTTTCATCGACCTTTTTTGGGTATTCGTTACCTTCCACAATCTGAAAAATATCAAAATTATAATGAAGAACTCTATACAAGTAGTGTAGAATTGACAAACTTTTTAGTTTCACCCCGATAAGTTACTGCGTAAAATCAAAGTATTTTTCACAGAGAAAAATGTTCTATTTATCAGTAACTTGCCTATCAAAACAATTGCTGAGAAATAATACAATACTCATCTTTACGTTTCGGAGACCTAAATCTGCCTCCGTCTTCAGAAATGGACAAACAATTCTAAGATATTTGCAGTTTTTCCTTTTTGATTATTCATTTCTTAAGTTCTTCGACAGATGTCAAAGGAGTTTTGAAATATGGAATTTTGTCAATGTTGTTGATTGACAACTGAAACATTTGATGTAATACAATTATAATTATTTCACCTGCATGGTATGAATGTTGATGTGTCTTTTTCTCGATCTATGGTGAAACCATAAACCGAAACAACCACTCTGGTCCAATCCACTGATGGACGGAACACTTCCAAAACTCCTCCATCGTGTTTCACTAAATGATTGATCTGATACGTCTAACTCTAGCCCTGTCTGGGCGATGAATCATTTAGTTTGTAGCTTAGTGTATGGAATCACGTAACTAGGAAAACTTTGAGAGGTTAGCTGAATAATTAATAAACATTTTCCACTGGCATATGGGATTAGGTTACTTGTATATTGAAGAGTAAATAAATTGAGAGAAGTTGCCTTGCTGAGATGTAATGCAATAGCTTCAACTACGCTGTATGCTTTGGAATATTCTTGAGACATTTTATTTTGGTGAAACAACTAAAAATATTTCATGAATATTAAGGGTGATTATATAAAACACGGCTCCTATTGCGATTGCATTGAATGAGTATTCACTGTAATATCATAGTTTGAAGTTGACTCATAAAGACGAACAAAACTTTTGAAACTACTCAATACTCAAATTGAAATAAAACGGGATTGGAACATGTTTTCATACACGAATTTATATATCTCATGGAAATTATACACTCTTCATTTGGATTTATTTTGAAAGAGATCAACCCACTGAACTGTATAATTAACAATCACATGATACAAAACAACAGAGAACTCGACAAAATTAACAAACATTTCAAAATGATGGCCAAATAGTGATAGGGATTTAATCATACATACCAATCAAAAAATTATGTGTATAAATCTACAGCAGTATATAGCGATCACGATTGCAATCATTTCGTGTTCCACATTTTCATATTTAATATTTTGTGACCGAAATCGACAGGAAATGTGATGCATGAAGTTTAATATCTCTCACAATCTAGCATTGTATTCGTTTCACCTATTTTTCTTTTCTGAAATTTGAATAACGAACATTGGAGATCGGAGCAGTAATATAAGTCCCTCTCTGTAAAGATGAACCTATTGCAAAACATCCTTCAGAACGAAATCATTCTTTGTGAATTTTCGATAATATTCTGGATATATCAATATAATCATTGTTACTAACGACGAACTACGTCAATGATTATTCAGCACTAAAACTCTCTCTCTCTCTCTCTCTCTCTCTCTCTCTCTCTCTCTCTCTCTCTATTTTGGATGGTCGTATGCGCTTATCTTTAGGCGCATATAACCAATGCTCCTTCTGTTGATTAACAGGAGCTTCGTTGGGGGGCGCAGCGGTCTTGCACGAAGTAATGCTGCCACCCATTTTTTTTCGAATTTATTATAAAAACAATTTGATATTTATGAAGTCGTCTCGTGCTTGGGAGACCTTTTGGTTTTTTTTCCACATTCCAGCAACTGAATCAGGAATCTTAAACATTATTCCAAACCTAAAAAGCTCCCGCTCACAGGGAGATGATCATATAACAACAGATATAATAAAAAAGTGTGCAAATCTGTTGATGCAACCATTAACGTGTCTTTTAAATTGTTCTCTTGAAGAAGGAACTTTTCCAACATGCTTCAAAATGGCAAAAATTATTCCGATTCACAAATCAGGAAGAGTCACAGATGTTCAAAATTTCAGACCAATTGCACTATTGAGTCTCTTTGCTAAGGTTTCGAAAAATATGTTGCCAATGAAATAACAGAATTCATGGATAGGTTTGATTTAATGAACACGAATCAATATGGGTTCCAAAATCTCCTCGACTCAACCTCAACCTCAACTGCAATGGTGACGCTTGTAAATAGACTTTCGGAAGAGTTAGACAGTGGTTTGCACCTTTTTGGATCTGAGCAAGGCATTCGATCTGGTCAACTATGAATTTTTATTAACAAAACTAGAACTGTACAATTTCAGAGGATTGGTACATGATTGCCTAAAAAGTTATCTGACAAACAGGATGCAGAATAAATTTTTTCGAGATCAATTGCCCTAACACCAAACTGATATTTTGTTGGCGTTTCGCCAACAAAGTTAGCATCCTCTGGTTAGTCCTTGTATACTAAAATGTGTTACCTGAGATTGTATATCTGAAGTCCAATATGGAATTTCTCGGTAATTAACTACCTGCAAGTTCTTAGTAATTATTCTCTTCCTTACAGAAGATTAAAAAGCGGGCTAAACGAGATGGATCCCTTATCGCCATTCATGCTGTTTTTACATTTTGCTATTTCCAGACTCTCACATGCATCGAGTAGCCTGGTGTCATGCACATGCTTGATCAGTTTCAGATTGTTTTCACCAATTCTGTGGTCCTTGTCTAGAGCATATTGGGCGACACCGGATGATATCTGGGTTGAAACCGTTTGCTTCAGCTACATACCGAATCACTCTCTTCTCATTGTCGTACTTATCTTTCTTTAAAGGAAAAGTTATTAACCTGTGTACCAGAAATTGCAGTGCCGCCATTTTGTGTTGTGTACAATGATTCGACTCATTGGGAATGTATCTGAAAGTGCCCGTGTCTTTCCTGTAAATGTCAAATTCTATTTCGTTCTGTTCGTTCCTTATGACCAATACATCTAAAAACGGCAACTTTCGTTCT
Organism: Leptinotarsa decemlineata; assembly: GCF_025532065.1. Lineage (NCBI taxonomy): Eukaryota > Metazoa > Arthropoda > Insecta > Coleoptera > Chrysomelidae > Leptinotarsa > Leptinotarsa decemlineata. Next base: position 6,777,417 of record NW_027412668.1, on the reverse strand, counting down.
TTTTCTACTTCATATGTGAATGTTATACTCTTACACCTATTGTTTAGTGCTGAAAGGACATTCTCGATTCTGGTTATTCTTATATCCACTACAGCGAATATGACATCAACATACCTGATCCAGACCCTAAGGAAGTAACTGAGTTCTTTCCCAGCTTCCGTCTCAAACCTACCCATGAATAGGTTCGCTATAAATGGAGACAATGAGTTACCCATAGCCGTTCCTTCTCGCTGTTCATAATATGAGCCATTATATTGAAAACAATTTTGATAGATGAAGAATACATTCAACTCACCAAGCTTTGCGTCGAGTGGAAAAATATCAGTTTGGTGTCAGGGCAATTGATCTCGAAAAAAGTTATTCAACTTTCACACCAAAGGTTCCAATCTCATCGTTGAACATGATGCAGTATGTTCAAGCAAACAATCACATGAAAACAATAAATGATATAGGGATTCCCCAGGGTTCGGTTTCAGGTCCTCTGTTATATCTGATATACGTGAATTACATTTCTAATGGAAGTTATGTAATGTATGCAGACGACACCAACCTCATAGCTACAGGGAGCAATGTAGAGCAAACAGTCTTGAATGCCAACTTAGAAATCAAAATATCTGGAGAATGGTTCTCTTCAAATGGATTAGTTTTGAACATGGAGAAGATAACGTTCAAAATATTTAGTCACGCAAATAAAAAACTCGACCACAGCTTGTTGCTTAAATCTAACGGCAGATCTATCACTCAAGCACCTTCCACGAAGTTCCTTGGGCTGCATGTGTATGAACGCTATACAAAGACTATCCATATAAATGAAGTGTGAAAAAACTAGCTCCAAAGTGTTATCTCCTGTACCAACTCAGGAAGGCCGTCGGAAAATCTGTATTGATGATAATATATTTTGCACACTTTCAGTCAGTAATGACATATGGAATAATAGTATGGGGAGTATCACAGGAGGCCGATATGTTACTCAAACTCCAGAAGAGAGCAGTTAGAAATATCGTTGGAGTGAGCAGGAAAGTAAGCTGTAAGGATATATTTGTACAGGTGAAAATCCTGACTTTCCATTCTTTGTATGTCATGCATACACTGATATATGCCAAAACAGAGTTGGCCTCATTAGGAGCGCTGGGAAACAGTAGATATCTCACAAGAAATGCAACAATCCTGGAAGTGCCGAATCACCGTCTCCAAAAAACAGAACGTTGCCCAAAATACAGGGCAATAACCTTGTTTAATCATCTACCGAACTGCTACGAAGATCTTCCTTTGAATAAATTCAAAATAGTAGTCAAAAATATCTTATTAAAAAAAGCGTACTACTCTATAAGTGAGTATTTGGAAGACACAGATTTTAACTGATTTTATATTTTATGTAAGCATGCATATTTTCATATTTTATATTTTATCAATCCACTTGTTTTTATTGCTTTCAGATGTTTCTATGTATGATATGTGATCTGTAATCTGTTTATAAGTTGAGTATCTTATTTGTATAAACGGAAACTCGCGTGCACAAACTGCTTTTGTCACCTGACACCTGACTCTTTCTGTTTTATGTATGAAATAATAATTAAGAACCAATTACAAATAATTAACCACCAATAATATTATATTGAGTCATTTTACATGCGTTTATGCACTCAGTTATATCAATAACTATATTGATTATATTGACTACAATTTGTGTAAAATTTTTTCAATATTAATTTATCTTATACTGATACTGTACTATGCTGAATTGCTAGACTTAATCTGAAGAACTGATAAATTATTATTATCATACAGCCCCCTTTACGTGATTATCCGAACCACCCAGGCTGGATACCGGCGTGAATAAAGGATCCCTTTATTCATCACTTTTTTTTATAAACACTCACGCATTTCAGTAATTACCACTATGGACTAACACAACACAAAAAGGAGCCACAAGATAGCAAATGGCACCCGCGTACCTTCTTTGTGGGCGGACGTTATCGGCACGTCCGTCCACTACCACAGCCACCACGGAACTCCCACTGAAAACTCATTCTCAAAACTATTCAGATGAAAAATGAAATCAGAAGAAACCCCTCATGTAGCGGTCATTTTGTATGAAGTATTATTGCTTATGAATACACTGACCCATTACTTGAAGATCAGTATCACCAACCCATTCGATATTTTTTTTAGGTTAGCTACAAATTCAATATCCAGGTGGTATCAGACGGGAAAGTAGTTGTTTTCCGACAGACGTTTATAAATGAGTTTATATGAAAAACGGGGCACACTGTATGTGAACAAATTGTTTCAAACTCAGAATTATTTTCTACCCCACAATTACCGCTTCATATTTCAACCACGTTTCCAGCAATTACCATTCATTCGAACGACATTTTCCGTATAATTGAAACTCTTTCTCACTCAAGAGATTTCGTATATAACTCATACACAGAAAAGCAGTTTGAAGCAAGATTATCCGCCTAACTTTCAAAGTAAATTAGAGGTCTGAGCCACCAGTCAGTCGTTTCTCCCGCAATTGAAATATTTTAATGGTTTTTTTTTGAAGGATTATAACTTCAAAGTCTGTCTGAAGCACCGAAAGAGATGTTGTAACAAAATACATGCCACGTACAGAGGTTTCGTTTTATACGATTTACATTTTTCCGAATGCAGATTCGAATCCTCTGATTTTTTTGCCTGAATAATGAATTAATTATTTTCGAGACGAAACTCCGTCTTTCGGGAAAAGAACTTTTTTTTAATTAGTGACATTGTTTCTCGTTCTCTCCGCATCTCAAATAATTAATTTTAAAAGCACACGACCAGCATTCGTGAGGGACAGCAAATTAGATTAGAACCTCTGCCTATGTCAAGGGGTTCTTCTGCAGTGACACTATATAGGCCACTCTGGAGAAATGAGAGTGCTCCATTTGGTGAACAAATTTTGAGAATGGAATTCATTCAGACATATCGAAAAGGAAATGATCTTCTAGGGGAGTTTATATAGGGTCTTTCAACAGGGCAATTGATAACGGCCATCTTGGTGACGCTATCTGTCAAATTAGTTGTCATTTATTCAATCTGCTTCACTAAATCACCATGGACGGGTAGACCATTCAACAAGACGTGTAGAAATTATTTTTCTACGGATGCTATATAATGTGTCACTTCTCTCATCGCTTTCATACGTTCAAAACGGAAAATTTCTCACGCAGTGAGAAATATCCGCCATTATATAACAGTGAGAAATTATTTCTCACTGTTATCACGATAACCCAAGTCAGTCATGGATTGTTACATGTCAGATTGATATGACACGTTCTCCATGTTGACAACGCTACGCCGATGATTCGCGTGCAATATCCAAGTAGCCCATTGTCGGCGTTTACATAACAATGAAACCGAAGCACTGCCTAATTATTGCCGTCAACCTACCCAAATAAAAATAGTTTTATTGATGATTGTTATAGTATACACAGTTCAGATTTATTAAATATTGAATATAATGAAATACGAAGATTTAGAGTTGGAAAATACACCTCCAGAAATTGTTCAAAAAGCAATAGATGTTTGCAATAATTTGCTACCAAGCACATTAAGAGAAAAATATGAAATCGCTTACAGAAACTTCATGGACTGGAAAATGAAAGCCAAGGGTAATTCTTGTTCCGAAAATACCTTGTTAGTTTATTTTGGAGAGTTGTTAAGAAGATCATCATCAACATTATGGTGTCAGTACTCGATGCTGAGGAGTACCTCAATTAATAAAAAGTGTGTTGATATATCAAAATACGTAAAACTACGTGCATTTTTGAAACGCAAATCTGAAAAATATGCTCCAAAACAGTCAAAAACATTAACTTCTGAAAAAATTCAACAATTTTTAAAAGATGCACCTGATGAAAAGTATTTGCTGTGAAAGGTGTGAATTGAAAATTTTCTAATTGTTATCGAAAAATGAATTTTTGGTTTTGATTTCAGGCTGCTTTAGCTATTAGCCTTACAGGGGCAATCCGTTGTGGTGAACTTCGAAATTTAAAATTTGATGACATGGAAGATCTTAATTCGGCTCTTTTAATAAAATTACCCGATACTAAAACCACGGTTCCTAGAAATTTCACAGTCACAGGAGAATTGTACCAAATTTACAAAAAAATATGTGAAGCTTCGACCATGCACAAATGAAACACGTTTTTTTTAATTGCAAAAATAGCAAATGCACGAAACAGCCTGTGGGGATAAAGTTGGCACCATAGCGAAAGGAATAGCGAAATTTTTGCCATTACCGAACCCTGCAATGTAGTGGATGGATTTTAATCCACTGGTTCAGTACGATCGAACAACACCCATACGTCGATGAAAACATCACCGCTGTCTGTGAGAGTGTGTAGCGACGTGAGACTTTTTGTGAGGTTTTTTCAAGTTGCAGGTGTATGCGACTAAGCCATAAACCACAGCGATCGTCAAAGCCTTCACAACCCATGCCATTGGTCAAATTCAGACTGATTTATGCGCCAGAATCATGGAAAATTGGACTTCTCAAGATGCGCTCCACCCAGAAAAGCCATGGCGGCTATTTGAACGATGTTACAGTCCACACATGATAGCATCAATAGGTCTCTCGAATGAATAAAAAAATTTGATAATATCTCGTACACACGTCGTTTTATTCAATTTAAAAAATAAGCACTTGATGAAAGACCCTATAGTTTCTGGAAAAAACGTTTCGGCTTTTTACTACTCCATCATAATATATGAAGTAGAAAACTTCTGAAGAGAGTAACTAATAAAACCAATGATTACATCGATAGAAACTCTTCAAAAAAAGCGCCAATTTTTTTTGTTGTTTTATAATTTCGTGATTTGTATTGAAAATTTATTTATGAAATTTATAAAGGCAAAACTTCGGTGTCGGATAGAGAAAAAATTTCAAGCATATAATTATCTAACAAATTATAAAACACTAACAATTGAATGTAAGTTTGATGCTCTGCCAATGGAATATTCAAATTTTTCAAAATGAGTTACAGGAAATGATATCATGATAGATGACGATAATTTAATGAGATTTTAGTACAAGTTTGAAACTATAGATGATATGAGCCTAACTCAGCTCAATGAAAAAATTGCAGGGTATGCAAGTGAATGATCTTACAAAGAATTTTGACTAATGTTTAGGTGACAGCTAGACTGGAGAATTCGTAGGCTAACATAGAAACAAACTTTTTTTTGATAAAATTTGATTTTATTATTCGATACAGTTGCCTTTGAGGGCGAGATAACGATTATAGCGGTCATAAAATTTTTTGATACCATTTTTATAATTTGTTTCCAGCCTCAAAATAGGCCTATGTTACAACGATTGCCTCTTCATTCCCGCTATTTTTTCCAGCGAGCATTCACTTGAGGTATGAGAACAGGAAAAAGTCGTTGGGAATCAGATCTGGAGAATATGGTGGATGCGGCAGCAATTTGAAACTCAATTCATGCAATTCTGCCAACGTACGTAATTCACTCCGAAAAATCTACTGTGTAAGCAAAATGTTTTGTGATATTTTTTGAAAATGAAGTTTGTGGATATTAAATCGTAAAGTGAAGATTATGAACAAATATTTTATATCACATTAGGTATATAATATCAGATTTGCAAGAGTTCTTTCAAAAAATGTTGTGATTTTTCGAATCACTTTTCAAAAATTACCCCAGTAGATTGCTATCGCAAACTTTTCTCCTTCAACCCAAACTTTCAATAGAAATTCAATGTGACACACACTGTATATTTCCAATTTCCAAATATAACCATCCAACTATTACTGAGAAATTTCACGTTCAATGAAATCGAGTTTCAGCAAAGGTTAAAGGGACATCACTAACGCAGGTCATCATTCTCTCCATTAAACTTGAGAATATTTTATATGAATCAGTCGAACCCATTTCATCCCAAGAGACATCCACTTAAAATATTTTCCGATATCTTCATGAAGGACGAGAGTCCTACATAGCACGATTGAAGTGGAAACTTTCAATTTATCTTTATCTGATATCAGAAAATCTGTCGGAAAATGTCTCTTTATGTGGAAGCGCTCTACCGAAAACATATTTTTTTCAGCAATGCATTTATCGATAAAAACGGTATTCTTGTTGAAATGAGAGAGAAATTTCTTCTCGATTTGTTCAGGCAAGACAAAAGAAGGCATTATCTCGCCTTGTTTCGACAAGAGGCAGTGTCAATGAGAATATAGGCCATTTCTTTTTCAATGAAAACATTCCTGCACCAATCCTGAACATAGTAAGCTGGCCCATACGCCTTCAGAACCAGTCCATTTTGTTCCCAATGAAGATGATTACTCTACTAACACTGATAGACGAATTGAATAGAAATGGCCGATACTTGATGAAAATCCATACTAAAAATAATTAATACAGTTTATTGGGTGATCAATTTCACTAGTTCGGACTTCCATCGTCTAATATATAAAATGATTTGAAATCCCTGAAATAACTAAATAAGAAGAATTAAAAATGAATAGCTGAAAATAACAATTATATTAAGTCTGCCTATTATAATTATAATAACCTGAAATGAAATAATAGTGAAATAAAATACAAGTAAAAATAGAACGATTCAACAAAAATTGAAATTGAAGAAAAAAAATGAAAATAAAAGTTGAGAGATTCCAAGCCACGTTAGTTCACGACGTTTCGATTGTTAGTATCTACAAGAGAAAGCTATCCGAAGACGGGAACCTGAAAGAGAGAACGAATCTACCTATAGAAGTAATTATAGAATTACTAGGGAGGTGTGTACGAAACTGTTATTTCCAACTGGTTGAGATATGTTGACGACGCCTTCATAATATGGAACCATGGGAATACTGAACTGGACGCCTTCCTGAAACACATCAACAGCATGAGACCTTCCATCACTTTCACAATGGAAAAGGAAATCCACAACGAATTGCCATTTTTAGACGTTTTGGTGAAGAGGACCGACACTGAGTGGGAAACATCTGTATACCGAAAACCCACTTACACGGGACAGTATCTGAACCACGAATCCAACCACCATCAATCGACTAAAAGAAGAATCATCAAGACTCTATTATACCGTGCTTTCGGGCTCTGTAATACGAAGGAAGGTCTCGAGAGGGAACTAGACATCATCAAAAATGATCTTCAACGGAATAGCTACTCCAAAGCGATGGTAGAAAAGACTTTGGCTAGAAGACAGCAGGAGCCTCGCAAGAAAAAGAAGCCGTCACAACCAGTGTTTGCACTTCCCTACATCAGAGGATTATCGGAGAGGATAAGAAGAATTGGTTCCAAGTACAACATCAGAACCTGCTTCAGATCCGGTAACACTATCCATAGCATCCTCACGAAAACCAGGCCACCAAACGCGGACTGCGATTCCAAGAATTGCATTTACCGGATACCCTGTGAGTGCGGAAAATCCTATATTGGTGAAACTAATAGGCAATGGAATGTTCGCATTGCCGAGCACAAGAAACACACACAGCGAGGGGATCCGCAATAGCAGACCATGTTTGGACCAATCAACACAACATCGAGTGGTCCCAAGCTGAGATCATACACAGAGAGGAAGGAATGCTCATGTCTGATGTCTGCATTACAGTTCAATGTTTTACAAAACATTTAGCAAAATGTGAAATACAAAATAATAATAAATCCTTATGTCTAGTGACTATATTACTAAAATATGAAACAATTCTGGTACTTACAAGAAAAAAGATGTAACAAATCTGCTACTTACAAAGAAAATGGTGAGGTAAAGAAAAGCTTCGATAATGCTATAGCCTTTTCAATTCATTTTTTAAGACCTAAAGTGATAACATCAAACAGATCTGAGTTAATATGATATTGATTTCCCTGCTTCAAAATACGAGGTATCGCACTGTTCAAAGCATAATTGGTATGGAAAAAATGGAAAAATGGCAGGATTTCTCGTATCTTTTTGTCATTTTTGTCTAATATGAAAAGTTATCAGTTGAAGTAGTTCTGGGTTCATCTCACTATTTATTATTTTGAAGAGAAAACTCAAGTTCATAGAAATTCTCTAATCTTCCAATGATGTTATATTCAACTTGTTTAGGAATGAACTGTACTCATATTCATTTCGTTGAATACCAACGTGAAAAGCACAATTCTTCAAAAATTTCTCCTCCCATATAACCGAACAATATTCAAGAATGGATATTAAGAAAGCACAGCACAATATATTTTTTTTGTTTTCAATTGGAAAATCAGTAGAAATTCTCAGAAAACTAATAAATAGAGTTTATTCTATGATTTTCACTATAAGGGTTTTACAAAAACCGCGACACGTGTTTAGTATCATCGGCATAGAAAGAATTTTGCTGGACTTTATGTGAATAGCAAGATCACATGCATAAACAACAAAGAGGAGCGGACCAAGAACAGATCCCTGGGGTACTCCACTTGTGACTTGTCGGTGCGAAGAAAAAGAGTGGCCCACTTTGACCGAGAAAGTTATATCTGACATGGATTGAAAAATCCATAGGTTTAGTTGGCATCGAATACCGTGTGTGTCAAGTTTGTGTATTAGCCTCCTCACTGGGACCCTGTCGAAAGCCTTGGCAAAGTCAAGATAAACGATATCTGTATATCGGTATTTTCCTATCGTAAGCTGTCGTCCAATCGTTCATGCATTGTAGTAGATTGCTGGTGGTTGATCTACCTTTGAAGAAACCATGTTGTTCTTGTGGTATTATTGCGTTTTTTGTTGAAAATTCTGACATATCTTCTACGATGATGGATTCCACTACTTTGGAAGGTACGGATGAAAGACGAATGGGCCTGTAGTTAATTGGATTGAGTTTATCGCCTTTTTTTAAAATAGCGGTAACAGATGCCTTCTTCCAAGCCCGTGGGATGCGAGATTTTGCGAAAGAGACTGACATTATTGTTGACAACGGAGAGCAGAGAGTTCCGGCAAACTTTTTGAGAAAAAAGGGGCTCATTCCATCTAAACCAGGAGATGAATTCGATTTAACATTCAATAAATGATTTTTAATTTTTTCCGAAGTAAACGACACATTAGTCAGATTATCATCTCGAGGCTCGACCGTGAAGGAACTTGTGAAAGAATCGGCCAAAATCTCTGCTGATTCGGTGTCTGTAGAACACAAGGAACAGTCAGGTTTTCGTAGGAGCGGAATGCTTACTTTGGTGTTCAAGTCAGATCGTATGAACTTATACAGTTTTTTATTGTTTTCAGAGTCTGCAATAGATTCTTTGAACTCACGACGTGAAGATCGTATTGTTGATACCAAGTGTTTTGTGATGAAAGTGATGAAGCATCACTTTCTTTTTCTTCAAGTGAAGTCGTTTTTTCGCAATTTCGGCTTTCAACAACGCTATATAATATTCACTGTTGATGGTACTTTCCTCCTCAAGATAGTCGATGAATATTACACCACGCACATTCCAAAATACCGAGGCCATAACCTTTCCAGACGATTTTTGAGCATTCGAACGCTTTGGTCGAGGTTCACCAGTTGCTCTCCACTCAAATGACGATCGTTTTGGTTCCGGAGGAAGTAATGGATCCATGTTTCATCCATTGTCACATATCGACGCAGAAAGTCTGGTTTGTTCTGTTCAAACATGGCCAAACATTGCTCAGAATCATCAAGACGTTCTTGTTTTTGGTCAACAGAGCTTTCTCATAGTCAAATGCTCATACAACACTTCCTTTTGATATCTTTGCAATGTCAGCTAACTCACGCAACTTCACTTTTAGATTATTCAAAACAATTTTGTGGATTTTTTTCTGGCGTTACTGCCTCATTTGGACGTCCACTGCGTTCTGGATCATCGATGTCTCTACGACCACTTTTGAGGTCAACAAACCAACGTGACACTTTCCAGCTATCAGGAAAAATACCTTTCAGTAAATAAGAATAAACAATATCTGTTAATACTGTTAGAATTGTTGAGCAGCAAAGTAATATCATCTATAAGTTGATTAAGTCAGGATCAGTAGCCAGTGATTTCACCTCTAGCAAGCATTTATGAATTTTTTCAATTGTAACTATAGAAAAGTGAAAAAATTCCCCAAAATTAGATTTCGTTCGGGTTCTGACTTATTCGGTGATGACTGTACAAAGTGCTGATTAATTCTGTTAGGTTTGTCAAGACATTACAGTATGAAACTTGTTGTTTTGCTGTGTATATTCAATTTTTGCAATCCCTTCCACAGAATCCTACCACAATTTTTTATTCTTACACAGAATGGGGAATGTTCCTGAATGTGGGTTATTACAGCAAATGCAAGTTTGAACAAAATAATGTTGAGTTTAATTCATGAGTTTTCAAATTCACTTCGAAAATTATCCAAATTGATGTTTCAAATGTTGGGTTTCAATTTTTGAAGGGATTTGTTCCTAACTCACATATTGGCAACAGCGCCTATATCAAGTTGAAATAATTTATACGTACCTAGATATTTTATTTTAAAAAAGGAAAATTATCTTTATAAATTCACAATTGAGGTTAAATATAAATTATAGTTCAATACCACCTCCACAAGCCACATAAACAATAGTTGTTTTGTTATTCATATGGAGGAAGATAGGTTAGGTACACAAAATGTCATATGTCACAGAATGTCTCGGAACTCGGAACATAAGTAAACAGAACAGCACGCCTCTGAAAAATGTCATCTTTGTTTGTCTCATACAGGTAACAGATTCATTGTCCTTTATTAGCAATAACCGATGTTGCCAAATGGTGAAATAGAAACGAATCCCTTTAAATGTTGAATGCATCATTTCATTCCTCTTTTTTAAGTATTTAAATAATTTTTTTAGGAAAAAGGTTGAAATGATAAGTTGAAAATGCGTTGTTTTAGAGCTCTTTTATGAAAACTACTTGATTTTCGTCAGGAGGAACATTCCCCATTCTAGATAGCATTTTTTTCCCTTACAGCCATATGATCAATTTGATATTTTCTACATATTTATGGTGAATAAGTATATGGAGTGTAGATATCAACTGATTTAATTTTATGAGAGAAGGGAACTGGACTGAAACATATGTCTCTTCAGATTTTTCTTGAAACTAAGTGGGGGTAGTGAATTCACTTCGATTTTTTTCAGTTCACGAAGTATTCTTGTTTCAGAAGCATCAGCCAACACACATTGTGATTGGATATATAAAAAAATCGATTAATTTCCAACAGGAGTACCCAGTTACAGGAAATGCTATTATTACAGAGTATATATGCAATAAATATTGAAAATAATGGAATATAGAAATGTATGAAAGTAAATGCTAAAACAAAGTATATATAAAATATTCATATACGTAGAATTTCAAAAGAGGAATAAGAAATTGAGTATGTAACACAAAAAATTGCAAATCATGCAATGTAGCAGTACTGACACGAAAGTTATTTATAGTGTTATTGAAAGTGATTGTGCATATATGATACCAAGGCATTTAGAGAGTCGAAATGAATATCGCAGTTATCACATATTTTATTGAAGCTACTGCACATAAAATTCAATGGCGATCGTGGCATAACATTTGTGCATGATGCTTTGCGATAGAATATTAGATTGTGACGACCTTCACTTCTTGGTACTGAGAAATTGATCAGGGGTAAAAGAACCGTACTGTCAATATTGTTGTTAGATAATTTATGCAGGAATTTTATACCAAGGATAACTCTCCTATTTTCCAAAGATGTCATATCAAATCGTGTCAACAAACTGTTATGATCGATGCCTCTCGTGGAGTGTTTTAGACGTTAGTATTTTAGGAACTTCCTCTTCACGCTCTCAATTGGATATCTACCAATTTGAATTTTATACAAAATGTATATAAAATTTCACAAGAGAACTTCGAAGAAATCAAACCTCCATACCAGAACCTGTTCAGGCAGATATCCCCCGAGGAAGAGACGAGAAAGAAAACGAGAGTCTTCCAATTAATTCGTGATCTCGTTAAAGCAATTCAATTGTATAACGCAAATTGTTTGTGAGTTCCACAGAACTGTTCCTAGTGGAATTAATCGGCTCCCACGGTCGCATGTTCGGTGAATGAGCTCCAGATAATCCAAACAAACTTTCTAGAAACTCAATTCGTTAGATCAAAATTTCCGTCACGACGTAGAACTTTCCACCAATTTCCATACCTAATTTGTCAAATTTCGGCCCCATTTCAATTATGGTCCTAATATGGCTAATTGAAGGAGTACACTTTCCAAGGAGTTCGAGTTGAATTCCGACACAATATCACCCTGGAGCGCTAAATGATTGATTCATCTCCAATCTCCAGACCTCACGAATATCAGTTCGTGTTTTAGTACAGTCAAAATAAAATCGGAGAACATTTTGTGGAACATGTCTCTCACTGCGACGATTGTGGACGTATAAAATGAAAAATATATTGTGCAACTAGGGCGGAAAATAGGATATTTCACACTAGTTTGCCAAGATCATGAACCATGAGACATAGGCGAGTGGTTCACCATCTTGTCAAACGACAAAATTTGCTTATAGCAAATGCTAAAGCAACCTAGAGTGAAATAGGCATTTGTTATTTCTCTAGTAATGGGCACTGTATCTTGAAAAAAAATTGATAGTTTGGAAAATTTGTACAATATATCTATTATAAAATGAGTTTATAAGTGATATGATTATCACTCTTCACTTATGAAACATTCAAATGAATCAAAAAGTTACTTACTTCATCAGGTTACGGCTCTGCCAAATTCTAACAACCTGATTCGGTCACCAGCGGGAAGCAAAAAGTTATGTGCTTCATCATTTTCCAAACAGAGGCGACACACTCTGTCTTCCGACAGTCCGAGTCTCTGCATATGATGATCCAAATGACAGTAACCTTCAAGAAGGCCTGTAAGACATCGTATTCCATCCCTACTGTAGCCCTATAACTTTTTGGTATCAAGCTTCGAAGGGTGATTAAACACCTTGGAGTGAGCCAATCCTGGAAGATTCTGCCAGAAGTCCATAAATCTTTTTGCCATCCAGATGTTCAATCTTTGTTTGGCAAAGCCTGAAGCAATACCAATGACAGGTTCTGGTCCAATGTAGCTGCTTGCAGCACCCTCCTTTGCAAGAGAGTCAGCAGCTTCATTGCCTTCCAGGCCAGTATTGTCAGGAATCCAGACCAGAAACAATCTGTTAAGTCTTCCTATCGAGGAGGGTCGTTTTTGACAATTTGCTTCTAATTTAGACTTTGCTTCGTAGGAGCCAAGAGCTTCCAACGCCACTTGACTGTCCGATAATAGCGTGAATTTCCGCTTGTAATACAGTCGCATAGGTTCCTAGGCAGGTTGATATCTCTGTCCTGGGTCTGCGACTGAAAACACCTACACCAGAATTGGAAAGTAGTTTTGATCCATCTGTAAACCAATAATTATCTGCTTTTGATATTTCCTTCTTTCTGAAAATCCAGTCATTTCTACAGTACTTTATAAGGCAGTTCGTAGTTGACAGTTGGAGGCATAAAGTCAGAGGTCATTTCCAGAACGCTGTGACAGTGTCAACCAACAGTCTGTTGCACTCTGCATTAAATTGATTCAAACAATTAGCCTCTCTAGCCTTTCTCTCTCTCCAGAAAAATTTAGAAAGGAGTTAGATCTAGCAGGATCTCCATGTCCGCTGACGGTGTGGTACTGATGGCACCACTGATGGTCAGACAAGCCTGTCTCTGTAAGCTACAGAGCTCCGCTTGGGCCGTTTTCTGTGAAGCCTTCAATCACCAGGCAATTGCACCATAAGTGATTATTGGTCTTACAATCATCACATAAATCCAATAGATTTGTTTGGGACCTAAACCCCAAGTTTTACCACAAATCCTTCGACATATCCATAGGGACAGTCTGGATTTGTGTAAAACTTTTTCCAAGTGAGCGTTCCAGGTGAGTTTTTCATCAAGGACAATGCCAAGATATTTCACCTCCGTTTCAAATGGAATGACCTCACCATTGAGGGAAAGTGGCGTTAGATCGTCTTATTTTCTTCTCCTGGTGAAGGAGATTGTCACAGTTTTGCTGGGGTTGACAGACATCTGCTTCCTCAGGCACCAACTGTTAACAACGTCCATCGTACTTTAAAGGATATTACAAGCTACCCTTTCCGACGTGGACCTTGCGAAGATGATAAGGTCATCTGCATAAGCTTGCGGATCTATTTTCCTTCTGTCGAGGGCATTAAGCAGACTATCCTTGATACAAAATATGAGTGGAGAATTAATAAAATTTCAATAATCACTAGTAAAAATCCCCATCAGTTCGAAAGAAATATTCATTATTAACGGCGACAAGAAAATTCCTTACTACATAGATCTATAAATTTCCAAAAGAGATTTGGAGTTGATGTTTGGCTTGGTGTACTAGACACCAAAATTATGGGTTTCTATTTGTTTGAGACATCTTCGACGAAGGAATTATATTTGGAATTCTTGTAGGAGGCTCTAGTTGAGTTGTTGATAGATTTACTTTTGACTATTCTGAGCAAATATTGGTATTTTCTCAATACGACTTTGCCGAGGCGATGGGTAGAAAACCATGGTCCTATTGCACAAACACAACGTTCACCTGACCTAACCCCTCTGGACTTTTCATTGTGGAATTTCGATAAAGACAAGGTATTTGGCTGAACTCATAGTACTAATAGTAGAAACTAATAGTAAAAGGTCAATGACCTCGGCGCCTTGAAACCACAAATGAAAAGGATGAAAAATCGAAATTTTCTATCTTTGACCGTCAAAAAAATTCTTTAACACTCATGGGATCAGTAGTTTTTCTGCCATCTCATTCACGACAATGTTTTTGAGAACAATTTAGCTCCATGCGATTCATTGAAAACTGAAACGTCTTATTCAACTGAACCATTGCGTCGACGTTGAATTATTGAAATTATCCCACTTCGCTCGAATGGTTAAGGTATCGCAGAAGTTCTTTTTTCTAATCTGAATAATTCACGGTTCGAACCGGAAATTGGCCATTCAGTGAAATAAGAAGCTAGAGACCTTCTGTAGGCCGAAATCCACTTTGATGATTGGTATTGAAGAAAACATTGCGATCTATTGGAATTGAAAAGATGCCTTTCCAGCTAGGCCTTCATTCGTTTTTGTCTTCCATGGAATTTCTCTGCGATCTCGTTTTTTTGCGATGCTTTTCGATAATGAAACATCTAATAGTATATATCCTGTACCATATTATTCTGAATCATGTGCAAACAATGCGAATATAGCCAAAGGTAAATATTTCTGAGTTTTGTGATGAAAAACAGCCTGAGTTTTAGCCGTATCAGTCATTACGTAACGTTACCAAACGAGATAC
This sequence comes from Leptinotarsa decemlineata, assembly GCF_025532065.1. NCBI lineage: Eukaryota > Metazoa > Arthropoda > Insecta > Coleoptera > Chrysomelidae > Leptinotarsa > Leptinotarsa decemlineata. The sequence continues at coordinate 6,762,077 of NW_027412668.1, read as the reverse complement.
AATAAAATGCCGTACTAAATAGTGGTATGACTTATAGAATAATATCCATATGGGGCAATGGTCCGTAACGTAACACCGTGAATGTTCGGCTTGTTACGAGATGACACTATTCGTTCCTGAAAGCATTTTCTGTCCTGACCGTATCAATAATTCCGTAACGTAACTGAACGAAGAACGAAATAACGTCACATACCAATTGTGCTTCGGCTAGTAGAGGAGTACCGAAAGAAGTACAAAATTATGCCACATTCGAGAGTGATTTGACTTATAGAAGAATATCCATATGGTGCAATGGTCCGTAACGTAACACCATAAATGTTCGACTCGTCACGAGTTGGCACTATTCGTTCCTGAAAGCACTTTCTGTCCTGGCCGTACCAATCAATCCGGAACGTAACCTAACAAAGTACGAGATAACGCTGCATACCAAATGTGGTTCCGCTAGTAGAAGAGTACCGAACGAGGTACAAAATTATGCCACACTCGATATTGATTCGACTTATAGAAGAATATCCATATGTTGCAATGGTCCGTAACGTAACACCGTGAATTTGGCTTGTTACGAGATGACACTATTCGTTCCTGAAAGCATTTTCTGTCCTGGCCGTACCAATCATTCCGTAACGTAACTGAACGAAGAACGAAATAATACCACATACCAATTGTGCTTCGGTTAGTAGAAGAAGAAGAACTTATAGAAGAATATCTATATAGTGCAATGATCCGTAACGTAACACCGTAAATGTTCGACTCGTTACGAGGTGGCACTATTCGTTTCTGGAGGAATTTTTTGTCCAGGTCGTATCAATCATTCCCTAACGTAACCGATCTAAGTACGAAATAACGCCGTAAACCAATTGTGCTTCGGCTGGAAGAAGAGTATCGAAGAACGTTGTACGAAATAATGCCGCACTCGATAGTGATTCGACTTATAGGAGAATATCCATATGGTGCAATGGTCTGCGTGAATATTCGACTCGTTACGAGATGACACCATCCGTTCCTAAAAGCATGCTGATAGCAAGTGCATTAGGGTCTTGGGCGCCTCGTGGCAGGCCCTGCACCTTGTGTCAAAAACCTCTATACTCATCACGCGACTGCGATAGACTTATGTGTTGAAGACACCATCCTGGCAAGCCGTGATGAACCCCCTCAGTTTCCGACTTCAGGCCACTCGACCTGAGGAAAGCGAAAGTCAGGTGCTTTGATAAGCCAAGGTCTCCAATGTAATGAAAGAAGACCCCATGCATTGGCTTATCTTTGTGCTTCCGCAGAAGTGAGGTGATCACTGCGGATTTTATATGAGCTTTTTGCTGAACGGGATCCAACTCGGTGACAGAGTTGTGGTCACCTCGTTCAGGGTCGGAAACTAAACCGAGTTCATCAGCTGCTCGAGCACCTGACCTAAAGATAAATGCTTCAATTGCTGCTCTCTCATGGTCACGGACTATGAAGACAAGGGGTTCCGAACTCCTGACGACTTTACAGGCTGTATCCAGTACCATTCTGTCATGTAGACACTCCAAACTCAAAAGTCCCTGTTGTCAGGGGAAGTACAACCGTGAAACGGACGATTCGGGATGCAAACTCCTATAGAGATGAATAATTTTTCGAGTCTTTACGTCTAATTAATACAGCTCTTCCCGAGTCCACTTCACTAATCCAAACGAGTAGAGTAAGATTGGAACGGCAAGCAATTTGTTGCAGCAACTTTGTTCTTCCCCGACAGTTTCAATGACCAAATCTGTCGAAGTTTGTGCTGATACTTGCCGCGGAGGGAGTTTTTCATTGCTGTTACCTCTTGTGAGTGGCGTTGTTCCACCCCGAGGTAAGTATACGTCTCTCCGGTATCCAGATGGTGTAGGATGCTTCCATCTACGAGCTGCACATCCTCTCCGTAGTCCCCGCATCGTCCTCTTTTGAGATGGACCATTGCACATTTGTCTATCCCGAATTCCATACCGATAGCATGCGTGTACTCTTCCACCACCCTCATGGACTGATGGAGATCCTTCTCTCCAGAGGCATAAAGTTCAATATCATCCATATAAAACAAATGGGTGACCTTGTGCCTCCGGTTTCGGGAGTGCCACAGTTATACCCTCCAGTATTCCTGAGCGCAACGGATAATGGCAATAGTGAGATGCAGAAGAGAAGGGGACTGAGGGAATCACCCTGAAATGCACCCCTCCTGAAAGTGACCCATCCTGTTTGGACTCTTGCTTGCCAGATGTTATGGTGAAGCGAGTTCGCCAAAGTGGTATCAGTTGTTCAATGCATATCACTATTTTGTCGGGTACCGCAACGCATCTGAGCAAATGCAAGATGAGCTCATGCGAAATTGTATCAAATGCCTTACGGTAATCGATCCAGGCCATAGAGAGGTTGCGCTTATATTGTATAGAGTCCTGGGTTACAGGGTTTTTATTATTATAATTGGATTACACAATGAAGAAATGCTTTGAAAGAAAAGTGTTTAGTGCAACAATATTGTATTTCTGATCAAAAAGTACTTGAAATGATGACATTTTATGTGAATGTTGTCACGTTAGGAGGAGGAGAAGACTTTTAACGTTCGCACTGTATAACAGACACCTTGTAACTTATCGATCTCTCTCACAATCACAGTATTTTTTGAGTACACTTAGTACCAGACAGAATTCCGTAATCCAGAACAATCGAGCATTTCCCTACTTAACGTTCAGCGAAAAAATAATTACTCACTCGGATGATGCGTATGGTTGACGCCAGCTCCGGAGGGCTTTTCTCGGCTCATTTCCTCGTCCGATTTCATGTGGACGATTGCAGGATCCTGAATTGCCTCCGGGACTCTCCACCACCACTCCACAGTGACGGCGTCCTTAGGGGACCAGCGAACCCGCTTTCAATCGATACAAACCGCAAGTGTACTTCGAATTAGTTCAATTAGTGCACTCCAGGTGTGGCTGGAAAAAAAGAAAGTCGATTTATTTCAGGGCGAATCAGTGGCGTGTTGGCCAGACAATTTTTTATGGAAAAACAATGCAATCAATCAATCAATTTATTTGCTTATTACCAATACAATAGATTTAGCATTGTCAAGGTAGATAAATATAATAATAATAATAATACATTTATTACCCATCAAAGAAAAAAACAGAAGAATATACAGTAGTGGTGGTGCTATTAAATGATATTCTGATGAATAAATGGCTGGACCTATTGGTTCAGATAACAGTTGAAACCGTTTCTGTTCTTCCACCAATGTCAAAGAGACATTTACAGTTTTAACAGATAGCAATACATTAACGAAACTGAATGAGTAAAGATAAGTAAATAAAGAGAAGGAGAGGAAAGGAAAGCATAAGAAGGTAAGGGTTAGAGAGAGAGCAGAGCCATTTTTGAGAATTTAACTGAATACTTAGTAGGTAGTTTTTGAATTTGGATTTGAATACCAACGGCGATAGTTATAGGTATGATCCATCCAGTTTATGCAAATTATTCATGCAGACTGCCATATTGTAGGAAAAGGACCGTTTGTATATTTCTTTACAGTGTGATATGGTCTAGTAAGAATGGTTTGTTTACGAATATTCAAATTATGGATGTCCGTTCTATAAGAGAGTTTTTCATGTAGATAAGGTGGAGTCTTTGATTTAAATATATTATGAAACTGGCAAGCAAGATGACATCGCCTGTTGTGCATATTTAGCCATTTAAGCTCTTTTAGTTTATCAGTAATTGATATACGACTGACTTTTGTAATACCACAAATTAGACGAACACATGAGTTCTGTACTTTCTGTATACGACGAATTTCGACTTGATCACGGCAAGGACTGTAAACAACATCGCAATAATCAAAATGAGAAAGAATCAAGGTGTCACATAACATTTTTTTGAGGTCTTTTGATGAAAAGTGTCTTTGAGGAAAAATTAGCTTCAGAAAAGCGTATGCGATTCTCAATTAATTAGTAACGTGTTCTTTGAGGCGAAGTGTTGTATCAACTGTGAGTCCCAAATTTTTACAAGAAGTTTTAATAGGTATTTTTTTTGTCTTCAATTTTGAATATAACGTTATCAGACAAAAAATCTGAAGCATTATCATTTCCAAAAAGTAGAGCCATCGACTTGTTCGGATTGATTTTCAGTCCATGATCAACAGATACCTTGTTCAAGGAAATCAAATCGTGATTGATAGACTCCGTGGCAGCTACCAAATCGGAGTATCTAAAAGAGAAGTAGATCTGCGTATCGCCCGCAAAGAGATGATATTTACAAAATTTAAGGGGGTCAACGAAGGTTGAGGTATAAACAGTGAACGGTAGGGGTCCTAAAATACTTCCTTGAGGAACACCTGATATAACTTCCAGCGGTGTAGAAAGCTCGTTATTAAGTCTAACAACTTGTAATCTATCACTTAAGTACGATCTAATAAGAGCATGAGCAGAAATACTGAATCTGGAATAATGTAGCATTGACAACAACATATCATGATTTATCAAGTCGAGGGCTTTTGAATGGTCAAGAAGAATGAGCGCACTCATTTTACTTTTGTCAATAGCCTCAATTAAGTCGTCAACTACATCAGTGAGAGCAGTTGCACAGCTATACCCTCTTCTGAATCCTGATTGTTTGATGGGTTGAATATTGTTTTCAGACATAAACATTCTAATTAGCGATTCCATTATTCTTTCGATAATTTTAGAGAAGGTAGGCAAAATACTAATATAATAATAATAATAATAATATGTTCTTCATTATCTTCTAATACATTTAATCAAGTTTAGTTCATTTATTATATAGAGATAAAAGGCAAAGTTCAATTACATGATGACAAGTCATCATTCAATTGCTCTTCTACTTGACCACTTCAACTTAACAAAACATACACATTAAAAGGCAAAGCATTAAAACTTGCAGTGAAAACATCCACTTACGTCATAAGGACAGAGATCAACCAGCAGCCTTATCGCCTTATCGCCATAGTAAAAAAGGTTTTATGAGTAATTGTCAGTCGATGTTGTGGCATAAGATGATTGTGGCGATTTCTGGTCAAATATTCATGGCTGCGAATAACTTGAATGGTATTATTTTGTGTCTTGATATAGACAAGACATTGAAATATGTATAGAGCCGTAACGGGTAATTTATTATAATAATATAATAATAATAATCGATTTTATTGCCAGAAAATCACAACATATACATATAGATACCTATACATATGGTAACGTGAAAGAAAAGTAGATATATATACATACATATATATATATATATATATATATATATATATATATATATATATATATAACATTTACATTTCTGACAAAAGGCAGAGTTCGTGCTTTCTCAACATGAGTTGAGAAGCAGCGCTCTTCCAATCAACCTGCTATTATCAATCAATCAATCAATCTTCTATTAATTTTTTTTAATTTTTCTAATAGCCGTTTTTTGTAAAATGAATATCCTTTTCCAATCAGTGGAAAGTCTCCAAATAACCAATCCGTATGACAGTTTAGACTGAAACAACCCCATATAATCTGCTCTCGAAACATAAGAGGGAACCCTGTTTGTATCTGACATTCTGTTCAAATATTACCATTGAATTCAATCAGTAGCGTATACAGCGGGGTGCTCAGGGGGGCTGCCCTTTTCGAAATGTTGAAAAAGTATCATTATTGCTACATCGGGTACTCTTTTTTGGAAAAGAAAGGTTTTGGCTTTCTACTTCTCCATATTCATTCAAAAAATGTGGAAATCTTCCACAGAAAGGAGGGAAGCAATCAATTTCAAAAAATGTATACATACTTATAAATGCCTAAGTCACTCATTAGTCATTCATCTATATTTTTCTGTATTGGTAAGTCCTACTCTCATATAAACAATGAATGACACGCAAGAAAAATACTGCCGAAACAAATACTTTCATACGAACATTGAATAATACAAAAAAAAACACTTTTCTTTATTCAGTTTGTATTCCAAACATTCGTTACGGAATTGAATAACATTTTATTCAAAGGATTGATAAACAATATAGTGAATGAAATATGTAAAATTTCACTTATATGGAACATTGTCATTCTCACTGGTGAACATTCCATATTTTAGCTTGAGGCACCAAATCTAGATTACATCATGCAAAGAAGTGATTTTCAGACACAAACTGGAAGAAGAAGAAAGCCAAAACCTTTCATTCCCAAAAACTATTCTGATCTGTATCTCTGTATCTGTGAGTAGAGAGGATGGGTGTAAGCCCACAGCACTTAGGTCACATGTGACCCATTCTACACCCACCCAAGGAGTTGTCCTCCTAGGTCATCTTCCATCCTATTCTTTCCAGGAAGGTGGACAGGCCTCTGGGAGACATCACCCTCATATCGATAGGTCAAGACTCAGCGAACACATACTCTCTCATTGACAAAAACTCCGGACATTCTCATAGGACATACCTGACACTTTCATCTTCCTGTTCACACATCCTGCATAGACATGTGTTCACTAGCCCCAAATTGTGAAGATGTTTCCTTAGTTGACAGTGGCCAGTCAAAAATTCTACTGTTGAGCGTAGGTTTTTCCTGGTCATCGCCAGATATTTTTTCGGCGCCGGCTTCCCAGGGTCGCTCAGGATTATCCTGGCAAGATCCTTTGACAGTTCAGCATTTTTCAACAGCTCTCAGCATGGATATCAGCAAGGAAAATCTACAATGACAGCAATGATAGAGATTATTCAAAGAATCATAGATGCCATTGATAATCAAGAGGACTCCCAGATATTAAGCTGTGACTTGAGTAAAGCTTTCGATACTGTTGACCATGAAATACTGTTAGAGAAATTATCATATTATGGAGTAAGAGGAATTTCGTATAAACTGCTCAAATCATACCTGTCAAATCGTTTTCAATCGACATGGTGGAAAAATTCACTATCTCAGACAATTCCGGTAACTCAAGGAGTGCCCCAAGGTTCTATTTTAGGGCCAATTCTGTTTATCATCTACACAAACGATCTTCTCGAAAATATCAAGGTTTATGCATCAAGTGCATATGCAGATGATACAACTTTTCTAGTTAAAGGCAAAGATGAAGGTGACATAAGACAACAGACACAGCAAGTTCTAGCCGAAGCAGATATTTGGTTTACGGCAAATATACTCCTGCTAAACAAAGAAAAAACTCAAAGGCTAATGATGTCAAGCAAAAACAATACAGAGGAAAAATCACTAAAATTCCTTGGAATACATCTGGACTCAAAACTAAATTGGAAGGTACAAATAAGCAAAATGAGTAAGAAGCTTAATTCAGCAATATATTGTATAAGGAGAATGAAAACAATTTAAACACATCAAGCGGCTAAAATAACCTATTTTTCTAACTTTCACAGCATAGCAACTTACGGAATCCTTTTGTGGGGCACAAGTTCTGATTCAAACAAAATATTTGTTCAGCAAAAAAAAGCCATCAGAATTCTATGCGGACTTGCATATAGAGATAGCTGCAAAGAGGCTTTTCGTCAACATAGAATCCTCACCATTCCCAGTGCATATATATATATATATATATATATATATATATATATATATATATATATATATATATATATATATATATATATATATAGTTGTCTAAAATATGTTCACGCAAATCCAGAGATGTTCTCAAAAAATGTACTCAATCATTCCTATGATACCAGAAATAAAGATTTACTGCAAGTTCCTCTTCATCGATTGAAGAAAACACAGCAAGGATGCGATTATTGGGGCGCAAAATTATATAATAAAATTCCCGACTTTGCAAAAAAGAAACACTCGAATGAATTCTCCATCTGGCTGAAAAATGTCCTAATAGAAAAATGTTTCTATTCAATAGAAGATTTTATAAATGAATAATACATGTACTACATCTCTTGTAGGTTTACATGTGCATGATAATTTTGTATATATTTATTTTATTTTGATCTGTGCATCTCTGTGTATATGTATGTATTTTAATTTTAATACTAAGGAAATAACGACGTTGTAATGTTTCATTTACAATGAATAAATTGATTGATTGATTGATTGATTGCGCATGGGCGTGGTGTTTAGCTAGATACGCAATTGTCGAAGTCATCAGGCCAAAGGTGCCACTGGGTACTAAAACAAAATGATAGATTTTTTTCAAAGCATCAGATCCTGAATAACAAGTGATTTTATATTAGCTTTTTCGTATTTCAGTAAGAACCTGTGAATTTCACTGAATTTTTTTTAAGTCCGTTTGTTTATTTATAGAATGCGTTTCACTATGAATATGGACCATATTTTTTCAGTAATAATTATCTTTTTGTTTGAAATTCATGGTTTCTCAGTCCATTCTACGGTCCACTGTGATGACATGTTCAGTTAACACGCAAAAATTAACATCTCGTCTATAGTTTTAAGTAATGCGACTATTAAGTGGTCTAGAAGAGTGTCCCGTATACGAGTACAATTCATGCAGAAAACATTTTGTAGAATTAATTTTATCGTGGCTTATTTTTCGTTGAAGTTTTATGTTACCTGTGTTATTCAGATATAGTTGTAATCTTTCTTTCGGCAATTATGAAGGCATGTTCTGATCCACTGCACTTCAGAGAAAGCAAAGAAAGCATTGTTACAAAATACATTGAATAATATATCAATGGAGGCATTCTTTGAATTCTACGATTGATTCATTATTTTCCGTGTTCAAAGGTTGTTTCACAAATGAGTTGTCAACTTATTAAAGATTTTGGAGAGAAACTTCATTCAATTGATCTTCATGTCATTAGATAAAAGTGAATACATCACTAGTTATAGGTTTTGTGTACCGTTCGGTTATAATGATATTTTATTGCTATCGAATCAATTCCATATCTGATTTCTTCCTTGATGACGAATTGAATATTTTGGTCTCAACGATTTTTGGAAAGGATCAATCCGCAATATCCTGGTTACCTTTTATCTTCTTCCACAGATTGTTAATGATTTTACCATATTTGTAATTGAATTCCATTTCTGACTGGGTTCTATATTACTCTCTTCTAGTTTTGAATATCTATCTATTATTGATCTTCTATGACCTGCTCTTTCCATCTGCGTTTCTATCTTTTCCTGGGCATCTTTTTTTTCTCATATGTTCTTTCATTCTTTGAGAAAAGGTGTACCTTGTTTGGTCAATATGAAATTTGTGCTCCCAACCTCAAACTTGATGAAAATATGTCCATTTAAGGAGTTGGTGGAATTTCTATTGTAATATTAAACAATTTCAATTAGATTTTACCCAAATAGTGGATTTATTAGTCAATACATAAGTAGAACATCGAAATTGTTAATGTTTAACATTCTTCAAATCACCAAAGCAAATCACCAGACCAAGAGGCGTCAGATTATTTCTTATCGTTTTCTGTTCCACGAATCCTTTCCGACCTGCTCCTTCTTTTGTGATTTCTTATAACGAAAATCCTATTTCACATGACCTTTTCAGTGTTATTTATTTGTCTAGAATCACGATTTATAGACCGGTATAAATGGGATTTTTAATGGTGTGTCAGTAAAACTTTATACTGAATATTTTACAATCTCATTATATCAGATGTTTCAGGAATATAAAGGAGGATATTTTAAAAATTATTGCTTTCAGGAGAAATCGGAAAAAACACTCAACAGATATATTTATATCGACCGATATACTCTGTAAAAATTCCATCATCAAGAATAGAAAGCATGATTTCTGTAGGAATTTTCTGGAATTCCAAACCTCTTTCGATATTTCGCTCTTATGACCATTACAGCAGTTGAATTTTTGAAGAGAACGTCCAGTGAATGATGTATATTTTTCATCAACGAAAACCTAATGTCGTTTGGACCGCATTAAATAATGAACTCGCCAACATTTGACCTATTGTACCCATAAAATATTGACGCAGGAGCCTGTGTCATTATTAAAACATTTGACAGTTTGTCAGCGGAGCTTAATCTTGTTAGAGACTGACTCGAAGTAAATAACAGTTGCTTTCACAAGGGGATTTCCATTTAGTTTTATGACCCAATAATAGCTTCTGTACATTTTCTATCGTGCTTGGGGGGGTTTGAAATAGCTGTTTATTTCGTAAACAGATATTTATTATTTGATTTAGAAAGTTTCTCTATTTCATTTATAGAACAGGAAGTAACGATGGTTTTCTATTGATTCTGGCTTAGTAGTTGATTTCCGGTAAGCATTTGACATATCACACAAATCTACTATCTGAACCATTTACGTCCAAATTCAAAGTCGATTTTCTGGGAAAAGCACCACCCACTATACCTACACTAGAATTCACAATGCCGGAAATTACTTTACAACAACGTCTAGTCAAGCAAATTTTGAAACAGTTCAATATCAACAAGGTTTTTGGTCTGTCATCGTGCTTGAAACGTGCGCAAATTAACTGGCATCAGTATTTTGCGGACTTTTCAACCTGTATTACAAGAAAGGAGTTTTTCCTTCTTGTTGGAAAATTGCTCGCGTTGAGCCTATTCCCAGAAAGGGCAAGAAAAATATTCCGAATAAATATAGATCAGTCGCTATCGTATAATAATAATAATAATTATAAAGTCGTCAGGAGTTCGGATCCCCTTCTCTGCATGGTCCGTGACCATGAGAGAGCAGGAATTGGAGCATTTCTCCTTAGGGCGGCTGCCCGAGCAGCTGATGAACTCGGTATAGTTTTCGACTCTGAACGAGGTGACCACAACTCTGTCACCGAGTTGGAACCCGTTAAGCAAAAAGCTCAGATAAAAGCCTCAGAGATCACTTTACTTCTGGGGAGACACAAGGATAAGCCAATGCATGGGTATTCTTCAATAACATTGGAAACCTTGGCTTATCAAAGCGCCTGACGTTCGCTTTTCTCAGGTCGAGTGGGCTGAAGTCGGAAACTGAGGGGTTCATCATGGCTTGCCAGGATGGTGTCACTTGCTATCGGCATGTCAATCATATGCGGTCTCGGCCTATATCCATCGACATAACGCGTCCCTATGTGTGCTATATTACTATCTACTGCACTCTTACGGTATACACGAGACAACGGTAGACAACTATTCAACTTACAGTACTTAATCATGAACTATTTATATCTTATTCTAGCCAATTACAAGAATTTGACATGCAACCATTGAAAGACCGCCGTGAGTCCTCGGAAGAGATTTTTGTTTTTAACATTCTTAGAAAACTGAAAGTACCTGAAATTCTCCATACTATTGATTTTACTGTACCTGACGTAAGACTGAGAAGAAGAGACAATCTATTTCGTATCTTAAACAATTTGTCTACTCTTCAACAATGTCTCGAAACAGTTAACATAATGGCGAGGAAATGTGAACTGGAGATTGTAATATTTTATATCGATTCTAACTGTATCAATCAAACTCAATGAATACTATATGTAAGAAACGTTTGAAAAAACTGTACATTATGAAAGTGAAAACCATTCTGTTTGTTGTTCAGTATAAATAAATTTCTATTCTATTCTAATATTATTTAAGTGTTCATTTGTATTAAATATTCCTATACATGGTGGATATGGTGGAAAACCTAGGACCTTGGTCCACGGCAGAATAATTCCCATTATTATTTTTATAATCACCAAAATTTATTTTTGTTTGTGCGTACCGTAACGGGCATAAGCATTCAACCAATCTTTGGATAGCTAAGTAAGAAAATTAATATATTATAGTAGTAACTAATTCCTCGGCTTTCATTTTTTCAAAAGTTGGGAAATTTTGCTGGTAGGGTTGGGAAAATTTGGATTCCCTCCCCACCCCTGGTTTTTCTTTTCGCTACGGTCCTGGCTACGGTGATTTTACCGTAATGTTCCGGTAAAATCACGATACGCCTCAGATATGTTTCATTATTTGCTTCCCCATTCTTCTTTTTGAGAAATGTGGTAACTTTTGGAAAAATGGCTGTTTACATTTTCCTTCACTACAACAAAGAGTACTCCACCAGGAAAACGATTCCACAGTTTCAGATTTTTGGGTCAAATAAGCCAAAATTGCATCATCTGTGATAGTTCATGAATCATAAACTGGATTTCTCAGGCAGTAATTGTGCTGTAGCAACAGCTGCTGCATTGGAAATTTCATAGAGAACTTTCATCAAACTTACTATCGCTGTTGCTCCCCGTAGTTTTTTGCGAACAGAAACCATGGGAATTTTCAAAAATTAAAATGTCGCCTTATCCCATGTCAAATAGCAAACTGCTACGAACTGCATTTATCTAAACTCTAAACCATGCCTACCAAGATTTGCATATCTGAAATGATTCTGCTCGTCTCAATCCGGGAAATAATCTATTTCAGGAATATTATATTTTTATATAAACACTGAATTATACGAAACACACTGTTCTCTATTCCGTTTGTATTCCAAACATTCGAGTGGAATTCAATCAGATATCATTTACAGGATTGCTTCGCAATATAGTACTGGAAAGAGGTAAAATTTCACTGACATGGATACCGTCATCCTCAACGGCGAAAATTCAATGTTTCGATGACAGTACGTAATGATACTTTTTTCATTCAATCCCAGCCATAGGAATCTTTTTTGAATTAGAAGAGGTGTATTTTTGAGGAGAGTATATTTTTTGGAAAAGAAAGTTTTTGGCTTTCTACTTCTTCATCTTAGTACAAAAAATGTGGTCAATTTTGAGACTCGCTCTATGCAAGCAGAATCCACATTTGGACTCGTTAATTTTCAAACTATTACCTTTCACAACTCATCAATAGAATTATTGAATATCTATCCAGGTTTGAATTTATATCCAGCATTTCACAGTGCTTTCGAAAATCAGCTGCAATATTTATATAATAGTTGCCAGATGAATTAGCCTCATTATAATATACATGAAAAATTCACTTGAATATTACATAAAGCTACAGTAACAATGGAGAAATAGAAAATTATTTCTATTCATTTCTATTCATATTCCCCGTTTTCCATATAAACTATGCCTCGCAGTGGTTTTTCCAGGAACATTTCAATCGAATCAAATGAAATATCCTGAAAAAGTTGTTGAACATCAGCGGACAAAAAACCTTTGATCTAGTATGAACGTGAATGAATTTTATAATGAAGTACACGGAAAAAGTGAGTGGAGAGACCAGAAAAGAATTATGAAAAGAATGATGTTAAATGTCATGAAATGTGATAATATGGACTCTTCTGTCGACGATATCCTAGTTGGATTTTTCATTGAATACTCACATGGAATGAAGAGAAAACTCTAGTTATTTTCGTTAATTTCAGGAAGATTAAACTGAATCTACATGCAATGTTCTCCTTATTTATATCATAGATGCCTCTGCTAGGTACCAGTGTCTCAATTGTTTCACAATCAATTTTACAATGTTGCCTTATCTACTGGTCAGGTGAATCTGATAACTGAAAATACTCATTTCAACAAGCTATATAGTGAAAACTATTAGGTATTGATTCATCATCGTTATTCATAATATTATTTTGTTCACTTACTTCTAAGCTCTCATAGGCATCTAGATGCCTGTTGTTGTTAACTTGTTTAACTAATCTTGATGAAATGAAGTGTATGGAATGATTCTGTTACAAAACATGATGGGCGACTGCTGATTTTTCTGGTCTCCCATATTTTAGGCGTGCTTGATGCTCCTTATAACTTATTTCGAAAGATGTTTTTGTCTGTCCATGATATTTTGTATCGCATTCTTCAAAATTCAATTTCGTAAATTTCAACGTTTTCTGAATGTTTGACTTTGCATTTGGATTTCCTGAAAAGCTTTATGCCTTCATACCTATTTCCTTAACCTAAAATTTTTCTTCCTTATAATATCAGCTACAATACCTCTCGAGGAACCGTTACTAATTGTTAATTCCTGTATTACAATTTTTTTTTTGTGAACCCCTCATCTTTGAAAGGGAACGTCAAAAAACGATGCACTAGAGAATTCAACCCAGCACGTTTGTGCTGTCCACAATGATTTGAACTGTCAGAAATATACCTTCAATGAATAAAATAATTTTAAATCACTATCACATTTCTTGCTTGTATACGTGTCAGATTCTTAATTTTATTCAGGTTCAAAATGTTTATAAGTGTTGCAGAAACCTGTTTCACTAATTATATTAGTTGCCGTTTCTGGATAAGAATCCTTTCCACCCTTCACCACAGATTGGAAGTTGACTCTATCAATCAATGATAAGAAATTCGGAAGTTTTCCTTAAAATATCACACAGCAACATTGTTATGCATAAATCCCCACATGTCCACATCAACATAAAATAGTAGTATTCGAAATACAGAAAGAATTACTCTATTCAATTGTGAATTAACTGAATTCATTAATACCAAAACACTAGAAAACAAGCTATAAACATAGAAGAGATATGGATTATCAACTGAATTCTGAAAATCTTTGAATGATAGAGAATTTAACAACATCAGAAAAAGAAAAATAAACTTGTGATAGTAGAACACATACCCTGTATAGTATATACGAAGTCAATTCGAATGGCATAAAAACTAAATAGTTACCGAACGTCGGCAGTTTCTTTGTATGGCATGGGCAGCGTGGTATTCATACGAAGTCTAATGAATATTTTCATGTGGGAAATTATTTATGGTATAATAACAAATCAATTACATCTTACGAGGCAAAATGATCTTCCTGTGTGTAAGGAACGAGAATACTGAATCTGACATTGATTCATGCATTAAATTAAGAACTGAGATATAAATTTGAAATAGCTACATTTGAACAGAATATAAATAAATAAAACCAATCAATCTATTGGAATAAGTACTAGGTATAGATGAGAATATAAGTTTAAACTGGACATATTTGAACAGGATATCAATAATTAAAAATAAACTAATGTATTGAATATGTACTAAGTATGAATAAAAACATAAGTTTGAACTGGACACATTTGAACAGAATATAAATAAATTAAACAATCAATGGATATAGAAATTTCAATCAAAAGGGTCCCAGACTACAAACAAATTAATACACAATATATATCCATAATCGTGGAAGTGAGTATTTAAATTTATATTTGTCTATGTTTCTCTGCTCGTGGTATATTCTTGACAAATATTTTAATCATTGTCATACATTTTTTGGGAAAGAAAACTGTACAGTTTTGGTTCTAAATACCTGTAGGATTTCTGCCCAAATATTTTGAGCATTAATGGTATGACTATACTATGATTCCAACGTGTAGCATATTTATGGTGATAGATAATTAATTATGGTTTGTTTTTATGCTATACAGCAGTAATATTTATAAAAAACAGCTATCTGGGATCAAATATTCCAGAATCTGAATGAAGTAGATAGCTAGGGTAGTCGTAATTTTTCCGTAAGATACATCTGATAAATATTTTCTGCATAACCTCAAAAGAATGTAGATGAGTTTTCGACACTCCACCCCAACCTATTATACTATATTACAGATGGGGCTCTACTTGACTCCTATATAACATAATTTTTTGTTTTTGATTGAGAATGTTTGCTATCCGTTTGAATTTGTAAAGTATGCAACGTAATTTCTCAACTATGTGGTCTATGTGCTGGTTTCATCTGAGATTGCTCATTCCAAGATATTTTATTTTCTTTTTGGGTTTGATGACTTCCTTATCGGAGATTTTGATGTCAAATTCTGGTAGAGAGTTGTCATAACTACTGAATGGTACGTAATAGGTTTTCTCGAAGTTAGTAGATAAGAGCCTGTGGTCGAACCACAAATTGATTTGATGTAGGTCATGTTCTAATTTCTATTTCAAATTAAACCAGTTTTTGTCTTCGCAAAACAACACAGTATCATCGGCGAAACACAGAATGTTGGAGTTGATGTTTTGTAGAGAATGGTTGTTCAAGTAAATATTGAATAGGATTGGTCCTAACACCGTCCCCTGAGGCACACCACATGTAATAATTTCCTCTCCACTTATATGATTGCCCACTTCAACCCTTTGCTCTCTGTTGTGAAGATAACTTTTGAAAGACTATTTGCTATACCTCTAATTCCCATATCGTCCAAAAGATTCATTAAGATAGAGTGATCGACGGTGTCGAAAGCTTTCCTAAAGTCTATGAAAACAGCAATAGAGGGTTTCAATTCATCCAAACATAAATAAATTTGCTGGCTTGGTTTTTTTTATTGTAAATTTATCAGACCCGGTGCATAGGTTTTTTAGCTGTTCGGATTGACTTTGTATAGACGTTTGGCAAACTCCCACTTTTGACAGCTCACCTAAAATATCCAAATGGAGTAATTGGCTTCATTAAAAAACTGGATGTATTTGATCGAGCTCAGGTGTAATCCACAATAAACTATCGCGAGGTTTACTTATTTTGAATCTATCTAGTGACATAGTGAGAATTCTGTCAAAATTTTCCAAGTTCGTTGCCAGCTCCAAACTATCACTCCATCATTTTTTGTTCAACTGATAATCACATAGCTCTTGTATTGATTCACTCCAGGAGAAAAAGTCTTATTCCTCTTGAAAGTTGTCCGAGAACGTGTCATGCCACTTCCAGTCCTTATCGAAAAGGTTTCTCAATGCCTGGATCAGTGAGGATTTCCTGGAGATTTTCGAGTATAGAACGCCTCTTTCGCAGATGAACGGCTACTTTATGAGGACACTTGAGATTGGAACGTCAACGGTTCGAACCTTTTCGGTCTCCGGTAAAAGCAGTTTCGATGAATCAATTTCGATTCGTTTGTATTTCTTTACATTATCCCTGGCGTGCTATCAATTCAGATTCACTGAAGGGATGAAACTGTATAAACTGAGTTCTAATCTCTACGAGCGATAAGGAAATGGGTTTTGGTGAATATCCAGGCGAGTATTCGAAGACAGGATAACGAGGATGGATTAATTTACTTTTCTAGTGGAGTTACAGTAGAATTTCTCCATGGGAGAGATAAGGTCCTGGCAATTCCGAAGAAAATGATAATGCCACTGAATATCAGTTGTGGACAAACTAGAATCCAGAATATATCATTCATTTGAGATTATACAATCAAATGATTACGTCGCTGGAGAGACATATGACCTCTTGTCATATCGTAATTATTTTAATGAAAAATAACCTCAAAATTGCGTTGTATTTTATGCATTGAAGTCGAGCTTCCATCTGCGTGAAACAAGTTATTCTTCTTGAAAAAATTCATGTCAGAAAGATATAATCTCTCGAAATTATATCTTTGTGAGTGGTCTAATTAGCGTGACCAGATCTTCATAGATGGGGAAAAATGTCAGAATTTTGTTCGTCTTGACCCTACAAAAGATTCTTCTTTCCAGATATAGAGATAGCCGAAATTTCAGCTCGATTAAACGACGTTAACCCGTGCCGCTCGTCGCTCAAAGTTTGAAAAATTTTAAATTTTTGGCCAAAAACCCGACATATGGAGCCATAACTCCAAAACTGTATATGATAAAAATACGCTTGATATTTCAGAAGGAAGCTAATGTTGTATTTCAAAATTTGTATTCTATACATAATTGGTGTTATTCTAAGGTCAACCGAGTCACAACAGCTTTTAAGTCTGCAAAAGCGTGACCTGGTACCACTATATGTTTCTCGGTTATAACAACCCTCAGAAGTCGAAACGTGTGCGAGTTGAGGACTAACGAGGTCTTACCTTCCAAAGTGTGATTCCTAACATGGATTGGACGATAGCAAGTGAAAATCGATCATTCAGCCTCTGGCTTAAACCACGGAAAAAGCACCCACGTCGAACCGACCGGCTACTGACCGGAGCATACTTCGTATATTTTGTTATTAAGTGGTAAATTTTGCTTTTTTGGTAAATTTTTGAATTTGATTTAGAAGTATAATAAAAAACAAGTAAATTTATGGATTTAGCCGTTAATACGTGGTACGAAATCATAATAACTTATAGAGTTTAAAGTATACGTTAAAAATGGACGAAACTCCAGTAACGTTAGTTACAAATAAAAGTGGTAAAACATAGACAGTTTCAATTCTCTTTTCTTCATTGAAGAAACAAGTAATACTGATGAGTCTAATGACATTTTTTATTTCAAAATGAAAAAATCAGGTAAATAATATACAGGGCTTTTCATGATGAGCGTTAATTAGCCGTTTCCAGCAAACTATTCATCGGATCAACCTGAAAATTACAGAGTATGCATAAGTCAATATGATCTACACGCCTAAAATATTTTAGACGAAGTGGCGTTGTCGCTTCTACTATAAAGTAGCGGCTTCTTTGATTTTGCAAATGGAACACCCCGTATATAATATCATATTATGATTCATTATCACTTTGTCAACAAATTCATATACTATTTTCCTATACCTATCTATTACCGTTTAGAAGATATAAATTAATTTAGATATTTTTTTTACCAAACATGAACTTTTATAAATGCTGATAATCTTGAACTCTCTTGCACTGAAACGATCAAATTTGAAATAAAGTGGAGTGATACTATGAGGGTCTTCAGTCCGAGTCATATTTACATTTGCCTCATACAGGGTCTTCAAAAAATGTAGATACTTTGATCTCATGAAAAAATTAGTGGAACTCAATTTTTTCAAATGGAACACCCTGTATATTTCAACATTTTTGAGCTCTACATCCAATTTTAGATTAACTTTGTTCAGATAATACTATTTCTATTTTGAACCGTTTTCGAGATAAACTGTTTCAAACGGAAACTGACGTGGTTTTCTTGCTCGTTTTTTTTTGAATTCATCACTTATTTTGGATATTCAACTTTTTTTTTATACTTAGTAATATTTCTTTTTGATCCAGTTTTTTAACTGTCTCAGATCAGACAATTCGAAATTGGTATGTACCTACCTTAGAAAAAGTTACAATTTGATTGAAGATCCTCATAGTATCACTCCACTCCATTTCAAATTTGATCGTTTTAGTGCAAGAGAGTTCAAGATTATCAGCATTTATAAAAGTTCATGTTTGGTAAAAAAAAATATCGAAATTAATTTATATCTTCTAAACGGTAATAGATAGGTATAGAGAAATAGTATATGAATTTGTTGACAAAGTGATAATGAATCATAATATGATATTATATACGGGGTGTTCCATTTGAAAAATCAAAGAAGCCGCTACTTTGTAGTAGAAGCGACAACGCCGTTTCGTCTGAAATATTTTAGGCGTGTAGGTCATATTGATTTATGCATTCTGTGAAATTTTCAGGTTGATCCGTTAAATAGTTTGACAGAAACGGCTGATTAACGCTCATCATGGAAAGCCATGTATACAAAACAGACACAGAAAAGATATAGATGTTCGTAGGTAGGTAGGTAGGTCTAAAGTGAGTGGGTATATTCAACCCTCCACCGCAACCCATAAGGTTTTATTGTTGCTCACACCTATTCACACTCGGCCAAATAAACCCAGCTTCTCAACGAAGCCGATAAGTGTATATGGTGAGTGGTCTTTCAGGTTAGATGATGAGAGTACGGATCTGCCGAACTTAAAGAACCTGATTCGGTCCCCAGCGAGGCAGGCACAAAGTATATGCTCTGCAGTTTCATCATATTCCAGACAAAGGCGACAGTCCAAGTCTCAGCATGTGATGATTCAAATGACAGTGACCTGTAAGAAGGCCTGTTGGACATCGTAGTTCATCCCTACTGTAGTCTAACAACTGTTTGGAATCAAGCTTTGAAGGGTCAATAAACGCCTTGGAGTGAGCCAATCCAGGAAGATTCTGCCAGAAGTCCATAACTCCTTTTTTCCATCCAGGTGTTAAGTGTTTGTTTGGCAAAGCCCAAAGCGATGCCAATGACAGGTTCTGGTCCAATGAAGCCGCTTGAAGCACCCTCCTTTGCAAGAGAGTCAGCAGCTTCATTGCCTTCCAGGCCAGTATGGCCAGGAATCCAGACCAGAGACAACCTGTTTAGTCTTCCTGTCGAGGAGAGTCTTTTTTGGCAGTTTGCTACCAATTTAGACGTTGCTCGGTGGGAGCCAAGCGCTTCCAACGCCGCTTGACTGTCCGAGATTATTTTTATTGACTTGTGAGTGAGGTTGGATTTATCCAATCTCACCGCTCATAATAGCGCAAATTTCCGCTTAAAATACAGTCGCATAAGTTCCTAGGCAGGTAGATAACTCTGGCATGGGTCTGTAGTACCTACATGAGTCGATAATTTTACATAATGATCTAATCTCTAGATTTTGAAACATTACGATAAAATCTTCAGCATTTGCTTACAACTTGCAGGACATATTGGTTTTGGTCTCCGTCTTTTGTCAGAAGGTTGTTAAAGTCGGTTATTAATATAACACCACGCTCAGCCATATAATGAACTATTTTAATGTTTTGACAATTTTCAAGCTCTTGGAAATCATTTTGAGGCCAGGTATTTGTATGTTGTCTTAGGAAATCTGTTTCTATATTGAAGCTGTCAAATAATATAAACGTTTCTTTGGTAAGTAAATTTACCAATTCTCCATCAACTATACCTCTCTTAACCTTACAACCATAGTGTGTTCTGATGGTTCATCTGTGATAGTGATCAATTCAGCCATTAACAATTTTTCATCGTCTCTAATGGTGGTATCAAAGATAATCCCAACAATTTCGCATTCAATTACCATAAATGGTTCGAAAATTGAGTCAGAGCTATTTCTGCAATATCGTTATCACATTATTTTTTTTACTTGCCTTGGGTAGTTTAAAAAGGATTGGACTTCTTGTAGGATACTGAGGAACATTAAAATCTATGAGTTCGAGTATGTTTTTTAATGACAGTACAATAACATATAATTATAACATTAAAGCAACAGTTCAAAAATAACTTTTCAAAACGCTCAAAAGTGCGAACTCGTTTCCTCCTTTTCATAAAAGAGGATGTATACATCTCCACTCACAAGCGATTTTGGTGACACTTGTGAATCATTGTATTCATGTCACGTGCCAGTATAAGGATGTCTGCAGAATGCTGTATAATGTCCGCTGTAGGTAAACCCACTGTGATTCGAAAGTGTATATAGATTATAGCGACAAGGACTCACATTATCTGCTGCATAATTGTTCATATCTAATCCATCTAGAGGAAATTCGTTGGCAACATTCAACTTGCCTCTAAATATTTCTGTTAGAAAAAATCTTTTAAAATGACTGAATAAAATACGGGGAAACTAATGGATCGATAGATACTTTGGTGGTGCATTTTCTTCTTTCCTTGCAACTTGAACACGTTGGTTTTTCATGTACATCCAAAGTTTCCTCTCTTGTGAAGAAATCCAAGCACTGTGATAAACTCAATTGGCCAGTTCTTTGTGGTATGGGGAGTGACAAATCCCAGAAAGGATCGAAGGTTACAGATGAGTGTCCACAATGAGTGTCCACAATTGACCAACGAAATTATCTACAATCTTAGAGTTATATGTACTCAAACAAATCAGCCACGACTCTTGTGCTTTTCCGCTGTCGCTCAATTTTTCGTTAATTTCCGTTAAAGTCGGTTTAGGTGTCTCAATAATTCTATTAACGTCATCATGTAAACCTTGTAAAAGATAACGAAGGAACTCCTGGGCGTTTTGATGCGCATGACCCATGAATCGAGGGGCAAAACTCTGAATCTGACTTTTTAAGGAGACTGTGTTCACTGCTCCATCAGATGAATCTTTTGACCACAATTCCTTGATAACTTCTGTTTATATCTGTAATATTGTATCACCTTGTCTAAAAACATTATTTGTATTACATTTCGTCTAATATAAAAAGATTATATTTTGAAATGCTGCCTCAAATACATTGATCTGATTTTTGTGTAATCTGGTCAAAAATGTTTTTCTTTATAGAATAGTAACCTATTTTGTATTTTTTAGATTCTGTTTAAATGCATCTCTGGTTGGGATTTCCAAATGAGCGAACCGAATTCTAATATTGGTCTTACAAGTGTGATATAATCGTGTATACAAACGAATAGCTATATTTTAAAAAATACCAACAGCTCTTTTACAAATTTCATCAAAATGTTTCGAGAATGACAAAGTGTGATCATAAATAATCCCAAAATATTTCACTTCATTTTTTCTGTTTTCCTCTGTATCTCCACAAGTTGTCAACGTTTCCAAAAAACAGGGATTCAAAGTTCAGAGTTCTTCTCTAAATTGAGTAAAATTTAAAAAAAATTCAAACATGTAAGTGGCCTCCAACAATTCAGCAGTCGATAATCACTCGTTTCAAGAAACATATTTCAAATATTCATTTTGCTCACCATTCCCTGGAGAACCGCCACAAAATAAGTGGCACAAATCATTTCTCAATTCCAAATATTGGAAGTGAATATGTCTTGAATATCTTTCGGTCCGTATTTTGATCTATTTTCGCGACTATACCTCATTTCTCTTCGGCATACTCTTTCCGGGAGCTGACCCCGTCGTACCTCTCAGCCGCAATCACCAGATCAAGATATCCAATTCCCAACCTTCAGAAGGTCAAACGTAATTTCGTATGCGCCCTTGTGAAGCCACGTTATATAGATCGTCCGCAGACACGAAATTCCAATTGTCGATTTAAGGCCCTCTGAAGCCTGCTAGATTAGCTCTCCTGTTGCTCGATTCAATTTCATGCTCTCTGCAAATATTCGACTTACCTCTCAAACTGTTGCGGATATATCGACGCAAAATGGCCCACAGTTTTGATGCCGTTCGCTTTATATAGGCCAGCGGTATTCTGCAGAATTTACGAACCGAGTGGAAATGGGTACTTCATTGGGGATTTTATGTTTTATGCCAACTGGGATTAATTCACTGCGCCCTGGGATTCATTCCAGAGAACATGGACCTAACATGATCATCAAGATTTACTTCCATTTTAGATTTGACTGAGGGTTAACCCTGTTTTTCGATAGATATAACGTTTAATTTCTCGCGAGAATTGGTTTTTCACATGTAGTACATTCTAACAAGAAGTATGGGAAATTATTCATTCGAAAAGCTCGCGTGAAAATATACTCGAAATTATTTTCGTAACTAGGTAGGCACAACTTTCCTCTTAGTCACGCAGAGTTTGAACACCACCGATTAAGTTTGTTTACAGTAAGAACACAAAAATCTTGAAATGAAAATTTTCATTTTTCAACATAATCTCTTTGCAGCTCTATAGATAGTAATGTGTCACTGATAATGTGATACTGATGGAAATCTAATGAAATAAAACATGCTATATGTACAGTGTGGTTCACTAAGTGTGCAACAAATGGGAAACTTTTTTATTATCGATTTCTCAGAAAATTTTATTCCTGACAAAAGTTGGTGCATGTTCCAAAACTTTACCAAGTGTACTTGAAATAGTTTTATGACAGACACCAGACAGGATAGGCCAAAAAATATAAAGTTCGTTCAAGAGTAAAAGTACCCTTATTTCAAAAAAATATAGAAATATGTTAAAGAGAAAAGTTGCTTGGAATTAAAAGTTATGTTCAGATACGAAGTCACGGCCTGCTATTCGATTTTTTTTTCTTTCGGAAAATTTTGAATTACTTCCGTATGATACATATTTTTACTATTTTGATTTAGTATGTATTTGAAGTAGCCACAATCAAATCAATTTGGAGTATTTTTCATCAAATTAAAATGTGTTTGTAAAATTTACTTGGATTTGTATTTTTTTAGGTAACCGTCAACTTCATGTTTGTTGCCACAATATTTAACAGAACTCTAGAATGAAACAAATACTCTTTTCAACGAGGCAAACACTTTACTGAGTTTAATGTTCAAATGAATATATTGTCAAAATCTATCGCGGATAGCCATGAACAAAAAAAACCAATAAGCGATAGTACAGAGAAATGCAGTAGGTAACTTAACAACTTAACAGGTGCTAACAATAAAAATTATCGAAGCGTCTCTGTATGACCACCTTCTCTTTCGATGCATCTAATTGTTCGCTCATAAAATTCGTTCAGTGTAGATCCCAACACATTAGCGGTAATATTTCTACAATGGTCAGTCGGTAGCCAAGCGGTTCGGCGTGGGTGCTTTGTTCACTCACTCGAATTGACTGCCGTGTTGGTCGGTGGTTCAAGCCCTAGTCTGAACGATCGATCTTCACTTGCTATCGTCCAACCCGTGTTAGGAATCACACGTTAAAAGGTAAGACCTCGTTAATCCTTAGCTCGCACAAGTTTCGACTTCTGAGGGCTGTCGTTCGTAGGGGTGCGACAGCTGGTTAAAGGAAAAACAGATTTTTAAACAGATTTAATGAACTCGTATTGAAGTTTCAAGCTCATCAACATTAACAAAGGGGCGATCTCTGTTGACTTTTTGTTTTAAGTATCCCCATAAGAAATAATCTACAGGTTTAAGGTCTGGAGAACGAGGAGGCCATCGGGGATCGGTATTTCGTCCTAACCATTTATTACAAAATGTCCTATTCAGCCACTGAGAAACATTTCTAGTAGAATGGGCAGGACATCCATCATGTTGGAACCATAACTTTTTTCCTTCTTCTAATACCATATCATCCAAAACTCTCCTATTTCAGTTTCGAAAAAGTTTAGGTACCTGTCACCATTCAAATTTTCGCGAAAAAAAAAACGTACCTAGTAATTTATCATTTAATATACCACACCAAACGTTTATTTTGTGATAGTATTGATTTTTGTTATCAATAATAAAATTCGGGTAAATCATAATCTCTTTCTTGGTTTTTTTATGCCGGTATAATCACTAATGTCTTGGGTGGATCTTCTAGGATTTTCTACTACTGCTTGAAGTACGTCAATCTGTTTTCTTCTGTCTATACAGGTTTCGTACGCTCGGCTCCGTATTATGTTTATATTCTAGTGTGCCGGTCTGTTTGAAATTCTGCAAAATTCTACTTACACTTGAATAACAAATTTTTTTGTCTGGATGCCTCTCGTTGAAAATATTTGCAGCTTCGCGCATTGTTTTATAACCATCACCACAGATTAAAACTAATTCTGCCTTTTCAGTTAACGTTAATAATACTGGGCGAGGCATTTTTAATTGAGGACAAATATGAAAACGGTTTACAGGCAATTTTCAAGAAGCCACACTATCAAACTACAGTATTGTTTTAGGGTGTATGTGTTTTTTGTTCATGGATATCCGCGATAGATTTTGGATTGTTTTTTAATATCTGTTCTAGTTGAGGCATTGTTTCAGAATTTTTGTTTCAAAATTTTCCAAAAGAAAAAAAATCGAAAAGCAGACCATAACTTCGTATCTAAATATATCTTTTGATTCCAAGCAATTTTTCTCTTCAACATATTCCTATATTTTTTGAAATAAGGGTACTAAAGTACCCTTCGTTCAACCCTTCGTTCCCTTCGTTCGTTCAACATTAAACTGTTAAACAAACTTTATATTTTTTGGCCTATCCTGTATGGTGTCTGTTATAAAGCTATTTCAGGTACACTTGGTATAGTTTTTGAACATGCACCAACTTTTGTCAAGAATAAAATTTTCTGAGAAATCGACAATAAAAAAGTTTCCCATTTGTTGCAGGCTCAGTGGACCACACTGTATATTGTAAGAGGTGTACCTCAGAGGTCAGTGTTGGGTCCACTACTAAACATTCTTTACACTAACAATGTGCCTGAAGTTGTTGATGAATAAATGGTTCAGTATGCCGATGACTGTTCAGTGGTTTTCAGTTCAACTGATCACAACTACCGATAGGCAAATATCTTTTTCAAGCTAAAGATTCTGGAGGAGTAGTTTACATCACACAATCTCAAACTGAACAGAAACAAGACACAAATCATATCTTTCACCCAATACTTTGAGTGATGGTGTAATTACTTTAGAATCAGTGATCCAACTTTCCTTTCTTGGAATCATAATTGACTGAAAGCTTGACTGGAAGATCCACAGATAAAGTGGCAACACAAATTTCAAGGTACCGCTAATTACACAAAATATATCCATTGAGGCTGCGATGTTAGCATATAATGGTTACATTCAGAGTCACATTAGATATGGTTTTATGTTCTGGGGAATGTCTGCACATACACAAAAAATATTCATATTGCATTAACGGTGTCTCAGAATAATATTCAACCTTTCTCAGAGAGAAAGCTATGGAAAAATATTCGTAGAGAAAAAAAAATTAACACTAACAGGTCTCTATATTTAAGAATCTGTGGTATTTGTCGAAGAAAATATATCTCTTTCTGCGACTCATGATAGGAACCATACCCACAACACACGAAACAAAAATAACCTTTCGAACATAAAGACACATTTGACCTATTTTCAAAAAAATATACTTTTTCCAATCATTATTATTCATAACAAGATATCGGAATCTCTCAGAACTTCGTCTTCTATGATCATGAAGAATAAATTGAAATGTTGCTTCTTTCCAAAGCTTATTATTCGCTGAAAGAATTCCTCAATGATAATTCAAACTGATGTTGTTCGCGTTGAATATTTTATGTCTTATCATCTTTTCCAGCCACGTTCAATAAGTTCGATACCGTTTTCCCAATAAGAAGTGTTTTACTCCTCAAAATAGCCATTAACTGCCGAAATCTCTTCTTCATCGTTGAAAAAACTTTGACCACTGAGCCATTTTCTGAAATTCGGGAACAGAAAATAATCCAAGAGAGCTAAGTCTGGCAAATAGGGTGCATGAGGTAGCAATTCAAACTTTAATTATTTAATTTTAGTCATTGCGACAATGGATTTGTGAGCTGGTGCATTATCTTGATGGAACAACATTTTTTTCTAAACAGTCAATTGAAACATCTTCGCAACAATGGTTTTGCTCGGGTTTGAGCAAACGCGGCACCCATTTTGCACACAGCTTTCTCATGTCCAAATTTCCAGATAATACGATGTACCGTACGTTTTGAAATGCCTACTACACCGATCATTTAGTACCGTTTCTTCAACTTCTGTAGATTGAAGTTAGAACTGACAATTTTCGTTACAATTTTTCTTCACCTTCTATTATTGTTAAAATAGTAACTGTTTAGAGTGTTACTTGAATAGTATCTGTGTATCTCAAAAACTAGAGCTATCAGAAAACAATATTGTTGACTCAGGTAGTTCTTCAATAAACTGAATGAACTGTGTAATTAAGTGGTTCCACTGGAGATTCATTTGATTCTTCACTTTCTCAATTTGGAATTAACTCAGGTGTTCCCAAATATAACCCCAAACACGAACCTTAATCTACAAAATCTGTTGATCTGTTTCAATTAGAACAGAACACATCTGATCTCTCATTATAGTATACCTTCATAGTTCACCAAAGAGATTAGGTATAGAGAAAAAAACCTGTTTTTGAGTTGGAATTGACTTTTATTGAGAAGAATTTGGCATGGGTGTGGATACTCCCTTATCACCCATGTAACATTCACATGGAACATTTTGATGAATATTATGTTGAAAATTATCATGAAGATACAGATACCATTCATGTTGTTTAGAATGGAAATCATAATTATGTGATTTTTTCAATCACAAGAACCGACAATGAAATGCACAATATAGATTGAACAAAATGATCAACTTTGATCATTAACAAACGGTCCCTTGATATTATGTTGGAAAATTGTCAAGTTATCAAAAAAATACATGTTATATCTCCCTCAACAATATATAACATACATGATACTGTCTCCATACTATTGAAAAAAGTGTGAAGAACTGACTCAATAGAGATTGAACAAAGTAGTCAACTTTCTTTCCTAGATATTATTCTGAAAAAACCATCAGAACATATCAATACAACCAGTTATGGAAAGGAAATACATAATTATATCTCCATTACAGATCAGATCATGATGTGACTGTTGTGAAAAAAAGTGTAAAAAAACCTGATTCAATACGGATTGAACAAAATGGTAATTTTTTCCCTAGATGTTATTCTGAAAAATCCGTCAGAACATATCAATACAACTAGTTATCGAAAGGAAATACATAATAATATCTCCACCACACATCAAAACATCATGTGAGTGTTTAAAAAAATGTAGAGAACTGACTCAATAGGGGTTGAACTAAATGGTAATTTTTTTCTCTTTTTGACACTGAAAATGATCAAATATGATCATTCACTAATAGGTACATTTTTTGTGGAACTTGAAGAACGCACAGTTTCTTTCCATACCCGTATAGAACTCTTCATTAGAATTTAAACTTTTTTCAGATTGTGGAAGATAAAATTTGGTAGACGTTCAACAATGTCATAGTAGTCACATTCTCCTCTTTGCGTAATAAATTACCTCAAATTTGTTTTCGCTAACCCAACTCTATTTCATGAAAACAGAGAAACAAAGTATATATAGCGACTTCCGTAATCGATTTTGAATAGTATCAAAAGTTTTTGACCTTTCTCTACATCAACATGAATATGATTCCACAAAGTACCAGCTTAAACTATTCTGACTTTGAACTCAACGAGCGTCTGGTGGTGAAGTTAGAGATTAAGTTTGGATGTATATGAGTTTAACTTTAGTGTGCTTTGGGTAGATTGTGTTCTTGCTCAACATTATGATTTACCTTTTTGATGCTTGTGCATCGAGAAAAATCAGTGGCTATTTAAAACCTCATATTTTTCACTGTTTCACTCTCATATTAGTTATGATGTACAACTTTGGGGAAAAAACTCAGAATTATGCTA
This sequence comes from Leptinotarsa decemlineata, assembly GCF_025532065.1. Classification (NCBI taxonomy): domain Eukaryota; kingdom Metazoa; phylum Arthropoda; class Insecta; order Coleoptera; family Chrysomelidae; genus Leptinotarsa; species Leptinotarsa decemlineata. The sequence continues at coordinate 6,733,459 of NW_027412668.1, read as the reverse complement.
TTGTCAACTTTATTTCTTTATTACGTTTTGACTGAAATCCACAAGAAGAAACCATCCTTGGCGAAACAATGTCACATCCACGAACATAACACACGAAATGCTCACCACGCTCAATTCCATAGATTACTCTGTACAATATTTCACCCAAGATTTCAAAGAACTCAGTCTGAACACCTACAAGAGAAAATTGAAAAATTATTTGCTGAAGCATTGCTTCTATTCTGTCAGTGACTTCAGAACACATTTTTGTGGTAACACACAAGTCACTACCCCTTTTCGATTTTCAAAGTTTTCACATATGTGATTGTTATTATTTGCGTGTAAATTCTAAATTGTTAATTTTAAATGTAAAGCCAACATGATTTCCTACAAACATATTGTATCATGTAACGTATTCAAATCTGTCTGTTTTAAAAAATCTGTTTTTCCGTTAACCAGCTGTCGCACCCCTATGAACGACAACCCTCAGAAGTCGAAACTTGTGCGAGCTAAGGATTAACGAGATCTTACCTTTTAACGTGTGATTCCTAACACAGGTTGGACGATAGCAAGTGAAGATCGATCGTTCAGACTAGGGCTTGAACCACCGACCAACACGGCAGTCAATTCGAGTGAGTGAACAAAGCACCCACGCCGAACCGCTTGGCTACCGACCGACCAAATATTAATATTATTATTATGATTCTGATATGATTCGAAATATATATAAGAACAAATAATATAGGAATGAATAGCTAAAATATCATTTATATGAAGCAATAAAACGTGAAACAAAAATACAATAAAACGATCAAGATAAAAGATGAAAATGACCGCAGAATAAAAAAAATTAGCGAAAAATTTAAATGAAAACAAAAATTAAGAATCACAAACTGAATTAAATCGAAGTAACTTCACGATGTTTCGATTGTTAGTTTTGAAATATATCAGGAAAAAATAAATAATTTCATGAAAAAAGTTCACGATTCTACCAATAAACCCAAAACTCTCTGGAATATCATAAAACAACCACATAAAAATGATGAAAACAAAAGTAAAGTAGTGATTCATGATGATGAAATAATCAGTAGCGGAGAAGAAGTCGTAGTAACATTCGGGAAGCATTTCTCAACAATAACTGACGAGAAAATCAGAACACATTTCCCAGGGAAAGATTCAGAAAGTTGTACCACAATGCCAAATGATAATGCAACCATGTTTTTTGAACCAGTCACTATGGATGAAGTAAAAAAGTTATAGCCTCGCTAGACAATAAGAAAAGCACACGACATGATGAAGTATCCACAAGAATAATCAAAGAATACTTGGATATATAATCTGAAGTTATAAGACATATTTCAAAATTATGTATTTCCTTTGGAGAATATCCTGACCTGCTTAAAATTGCGGTCCTTGTCCCTATACTTAAGAATGGTGACAGTAAAAATATCGACAATTAATTATCGTCCCATATCAATAATCAGTATATTCTCAAAAAGTTTTGAAAAAAGTATATCTGGCAGAATAAATGATCACTTGGAAACATTCGATCTAATGACAAAGTGCCAACACGGGTTCAGGAAAAATCACTCGAAAGAAACTGCAACGGTCAACTTTGTACGAGTACATGATTGAATGGAAAAAAAATCATTGTGGTAGGTTTATTTTTTGATTTGAGTAGAGCCTTCTATACCTTGAATATTAAATTTGTATCGGGTGAGCTATTTGAGATTGGTATTCGAGAAAACATAAATCAGCTTATAATGTCTTTCCTAACAAATAGATATTACCAGGTGAAACAGTGTTACGATATCAAAATCACTTCCTCAATTTTTAGTAAATCCCAAGTAGATTTCATAATGGAGAAAGGGAACATCTATAAAATTCCACATAGTTTATAGTTTACTTAAGATGTAACAAAAATATTTCATTTCGTATTATGATTTATCATGACCCTGTATATGCCAGGAGTACGAAACAAATACGCTTTCACCTATCCCCACTTCCCTCTCTCCGCTTCACTGGTTTAGTGATGGTTGACCGTTTTTCTGCTTGATTACAGGTTTCCATATGTTGCGTATCCCTACGCTAGCTTGGCTAAATGCATCGTTCGACAACATATATGCATCTTCTCTGAACTTCCTCTCGAACCAGTATCCCTCCCTGTGGATGATCCCAGCTTGGAACCACTTGACGTTATGTTGATGTGTCCAAACATGTTCTGCTATTCCCGATTTGCTGGTTCCCTTCGCTGAGTGTTTTACTCAATAGCCTCTTAGTTTCAACGATATAGTATTTGCCGCACTTCCGAGGTATCCAGTAAATGCATTTCTTGAAATCGTAGTCCGCGTTTGATGGCCTGGTTTTCGTGAAACTTCTGAAAAGGGTATTTCGGACCTAAAGCAGGTGCTGATATTATACATGGATCCAATTTTTCTTATGCGTCTCGACAATTCTCTGACGTAGGGAAGGGAAAGCACTGGTTGTAACGGCTTCTCTTCCTTGCGAGGCTCTTGCTATCTTCTAGCCAAAGCCTGTTCACCATCAATTTGGAGTAACCATTCCATTGAAAATCATTTCTGATGATGCCTAGTTTGGTAGATTGATGGTGGATGGATTCGTGGTTCAGATACTGTCTCGTACAAGTGGGTTTTCGGTATACAGATGTTTCCCACAGTGTCGGTCCTCTTCACCAATACGTCTAAGAATTGCAATTCGTTGTGGACTACCTTCTCCATTGTGAAGGTGCAATTCAGCCAGGTTAGCGTAGAGATATGCAACATATGGAAAAAATAAATTTTCATTGTTATATATCATTTTGAATCAATTTAAACTTCGAATTCTGCTATCCCAGTATCAATTGATACTTTCACCATGAAATACGTATACCTCTAATACGCACAAGCAGTCTTTGGCAAAGGTGACTAGATAGTATTCAAAAATTTTTCAAGGCTGACTATCAATACGACAACAGCTGATTCTAAATATATTTTTTTTTAACTCAAACTAAATTTCATTCACCTCAATATTTCATAGGTCTTTTCAAAAATAACTCTCCAGAGAGTTGTCATTTCACTACACAAATACAATGTCCACATAAACAAAATCGAGTACATACAAAGAGGCTTCATGAAATAGATTCCTCACAAGCTAGAAGGAGTTCACCCTGAACAACGCATCGACAACAGAATACTACTGAATAGTTTTTTTTTCAATTACTTTCCCAACTATATATATATATATATATATATATATATATATATATATATATATATATATATATATTATATATATATATGCTGAACTGGTTTTTCCGGGTATTTGATCCGTGTATGTGATATTATCTCTAATTTCACCGACGTTTCGACAAAATCTCATTTGTCATTATCAAGGTGTGCTGTTACGTGTTCAGAAATTTGTTGACCTTACCAATCTATTTCTGAACACATAACGAATACCATTTTACCATTATAGTAAGAAGTGAGTTGAGCAAGGTCAACAAATTTCTGAACACGTAACAGCACACCTTGATAATGACAAATGAGATTTTGTCGAAACGTCGGTGAAATTAGAGATAATATCACATACACGGATCAAATACCCGGAAAAACCAGTTCAGCATATTCCTATCCGTGAAAAACTTCAGATTTCATATATATATATATATATATATATATATATATATATATACGTTAACTCGAAGATTCTCACGGATAAAGTATGATGAGCTGTTTTCTCGGGTTTCGCTCCGTGTTCTGTGTATTTTATCCCCATAAGGATTATTTTCACAACGTTTCGGCAAAGTCTCATTTGCCATCTTCTGGTGATGTCTGGTTTTTTCAACTAGACTGATTAGTTCGAACTCTGTGTCTCAATCAGACCGCTCAAACCCAGAAGCAAAACTCGGCACATGACAATACAGGTACAATAACAGAGGCAGGAGAGGCAGCTCAGGTAATAAGACCAAAACAGGTAGTCGAGCAAACACAGGTAGTGGCAGCAACGCAGGTAAAGGGAAACATCCATCCCTATAAATTGAGACACAGAGTTTGAACTAATCAGTCTAGTTGAAAAAACCAGAAGGTGGCAAAAGATGGTTATTCGGATTTATTCCTGTTTACACCTTAAACATTTCTTTTCTTTCAATTCATCTGGTTCTGATCAAAATCACCCTTATTAGCCTAACAGGGTGTTACATAAGTTATGATTTTAATTTGAGGGAAGTTAATTTTCATATGTAACCGCACTTCTTTCACACCCACGGGGGCGCCCCATTTGGAATATTCGAAAATGCGCATCTAAGATCTATGAAGCACCTGTATACCAACTTCTAGCTCCCTAGGGCTCAGCAGCAGCAGCAGCAGTTACTTTCGCATTCATATGTATAAATAATGTTCTAATCTAGTATGACATGAAATGCTTGTTTCACTGTTGGGGGTGTAATTTTTCTGCCGGTTGGCGCCAGCTATTCGCATGTCGTGGTAAAACTCCTGATTACCATCTCATTGTACTCCGTTTCCATATCTACATACATTGTCAGAGTAGTGCCGGTTCATTATTCAGTCGACTGAAATCCCTCACAACAGCACTGATTCCAATTCAGGACTCTAATCTATTCTAAGCTCTGATTCAGCAGGATCCAGTCCAGCTTTCTATTCAGAGAAAGTTCGTCTCTGTGACTGAGGCCGATATCCTTCCGTCAACAAACAAAACAGCATCACAATCAGAAACGTCACATAATTACAGCCTACGTGGTGTTATTCGACTGTTTTGTTCCAACGATCCCTGATGAATTAGGATTGAAGCGATACGTATTGAATTCAAGAACAGCGACAAAACACCATGTAGTAACGTATAATAGTGAAAACAATGCGGTGTGTGGAAGAAAGAGTATGGGCATAACCAAAACGCCATTTCAAGTGAGCATACAGAAACTAGAAGATAGTGGAAATACCTTCGTGCTGAATGTAGGGCAACCGTTATTGATATAAGGGGATGCCGTACTGCTAAAAAATTCAAAATTTTCTGAGAATGATCCCTGTACATAAATGGCAATTCTAATTGGATTTAGATAGCTGGGGGCGTTCTTTAGAAGTCTAGTAGGAGGTACATTGAATAAAATGTTTCCTGTTATGTTTGGATGTCCAGTCAAGTAATAATTTCTTCTGTAGCTAGAAGTTAACTGTCTCAGGATATAATGTTATTCATTTAATTATTCATTCATCATCCAAACAACGGCTTGATTACATGGATGAAAAAATTAAAACTTCATATAATCCTTGGAATACTTATGAATGTATGAACATACTAAAATATGTACCGGAACTGTAGAGGAAAATACTGCTTAAATAGGTAAATTTACCATATGTTCCAAAATGTTTTTGCTGAATACTGATTGGGAAAGTGTCCAGTCAAGATCTATTCATATATTCAACGATTAACTAACTTTAGTGAAGATATTAGTGGTGCTTTCGTTGCGGTAACATACTGGGAATTTCTGAAGAATCAATGTTATTCAAGAGTTTGTACATGAATATCATTGCAGATAATTGGCGTCGCTGTTCTGAAGATAATATTCTGTTCTGAATTCATGTCGTAGTTCCAATTGCCTTGTTGAGTTATAGTTTGGCCACTTGTGATATGGATATTAGAGAATGAAGAAGTTTGTCTGCTTACAAAACCCAACATCCGACTACCAGATTTCATAATATCTCGTAAATGATCAACAAATGAAAATTGTGCATTATAGCTCAATGAGTATTGAAGGATCTGATAATTGTACATAGAGGAGAGTTTTTTCCTGAATTGGTTTTTCTAAATGGGGTTGCAAAGAGATCATGGTTTCGCAAGTCTCTGCAAAGTGTATTCAATGAAATTTTTGTTATCAACGTAGGACAATCGATACGTTTATTGAATAATTTGTACACCATTAATATAACTGACATTTTTCTTCTATCAGTGAGAGACAACAAAGGATACTTTTTGGAAACTGGACGGAAATTTCCATTGATTATAAATGTCAGTTTTACGGGCCAATTGTTTGACGAATTTATTTTGAACACTTTCAATTCTCTGTTGGTAAATCGAATATTGTGGACTCCAAACGACAGATGCAGAGTTCAAACGACTACATACATAAGAGTAAAATAGATTAAGAAGAGTTTTTGCATTTCTGAAATGTCTTGTATTTCTCATAATGAAACCCAATAAACCATTTCAAATATTAACGGTCTTCTCAATGTGGGATTTGAAAATCATTTTAGAATCCATTATCACTCCCAAATCACGTACTTCATTAACTGTTTTGATTGTGTGATTTCCTATTTGATATTGAAAATCAATGGGATTTCTATTTCTGGTGAAAGTTATTTTGTGACATTTATCGAGATTTAAGTATAGGCTACTATTGCTACAGATTTCTGCAAATGCTTCAAGATCATTTTGCAATATCTCACAATGCTGGATTTCTTTGATGGTTCGTTAAATCTTGAGATCATCGGCATATAACAAAAAATTGGAATGTTGACATACTTCAACAATATTGTTAATACAAATTATAAAAAGTAATGGTCCCAAGTGACTCCCCTGTGGTACACCTGATGTGTGGGCAATTAATTAAAATTCGAGATGTAAAATACGAATTAAATACGTTCTCTGTGAACTAAAAAGTAAAGCAGAGCTTTTAGGCTCTCACTTAAAACAGTGGAATTTGCTCGATGATGTTACTATCACGGATCAGCGGACAAGATATGGAACATTCTCAACATTTTTCACAAAAGAAGATGTACCTTGTTTTTGCAATGATATAAAAGGTATGTTTGAAGAAATTGGCATACCTTGTGTCCCTAGAGAAATGTGTTTATTCATTGACAGCTCCACAAAAAGCTTAAAAGATGTTTTATTACACTACAGAAATAAATTCCAATCGCTCACTGGATCAAACCTCAGAAGCTCTTGAATACTTGAAAAAAGTTTTCCAAAGTTATCAGAAGCAAAGGTTAAAGCTGGGGTTTTTGTTGGTCCGCAAATCAGATAGATTTTCGCCGATGAAAAGTTTCCAACGTTGCTGAATCGTACTCAAAAAGCGAGTTGGAACAGTTAGAAAGCAGTCGTTACTGGATTTTTAGAAAATAACAAAGCCGAAAACTACAAAAAGTTAGTTGAAAATATTCTAAAAAATTTTGAGGTCATGAGCTGCAGGATGTCATTAAAAGAACATATGCTGCATGCTCATTTAAATAAATTCAAAAACAACATGGGAGCGTATTCAGAAGAGCAAGGATAACATTACCAGGATATTATGAGCTTCAAACAACGTTATCAAGGTCAATACAATGAAAACATGATGGCAGACTATATTCGAGAGATAGTACCTATGAACAAAAGAAAAAGTAAAAGTGTGCACTTTTGAATTATTTTCTATTTTTTGTGGGTTATTTTGATAGTAAAACTTTATAAAAATGATAAAAATATTCATTTGAATAGTTTCATTTTCAATTAAGAATTTAAACTACAGATTTCGAAAAGTATCGTTCAAACAGTTTCCTAAATAAAAAAGCAAACTTTTTCATGCAGTATATTTCATTCTCGTCTAATTACGACCTGAATAATTGAAATTTAATGCTTTAAAGTTAAAGTCAAATTTTGTGTTGATCCGTGAATTCAGAACGTATTAAAATAACACTTTATTGTAATTTTTATACTGAATAGTTCACAAAATAGCCACACGTGTTCCACTTTACAATTGCTTCCTCAGACACGTTCATACTGACTGATTTCTACATAATTAGTGCTTCATATAATAATTTCGATCATGACTGGTCGATATTGCAAATCAATGTACTTTTCCTTTCCTTCAGAAGAAAATCGATTCTATAGCCTTGCGGAGGACTGGCCAGTTTTTCTGTGAATTTGTGATTCTATGTTTGTAGAAGAACATTCCTGAATGTTTTCACAGGAAGTGAGACGAACTCGTGTTTTTAGTGGACCCAAAATATACAGTGAATCGTCTTTCTGAATTTTTCTTTGTTTTTCTCCAGTGTTCTCCATAACAAAAGCTGTTCTTTATTATTCCCATCTTCGTACACCATTTATAACGCTTTTTGTTCCCAGTTTCGAACAGAAATTCTTGCACCGGAAGTTGATTTGAAATAACAGATCTTCCCTGCAATACCAACGATCACGCATTCAGAAACGGAACTGAATAAATATTTAAATTTGCCATATTTGCATTTCCGTTCGAAAAGCACCAATTCGTAATCGATTCACATTGAGGTTATGAATTGTGGAGTTTCGACGTCGTTCATCTATTTCTATTTGGTTAGAAGTTGTATGCTAATCGCTGAAAAGGGTATGATTGATTATTCTAGAATTCGAAAGGAATAGGAAGGAATGTTTTTTTGTGGAGGACGAAGTGATCAGATATTTTACTCACGTCAATGAATGTGTAAAACAGACAATATTCAAGAAGTCCTCAGAAACACCTTTGATCTTGCTGAATTTTTCTATAAACTATATTGTTCAAAATCAGAAACCGCTGATAATGCTAAAAAAATTAATCGTGCTGAAGCGATATGTAGGAATATTCATGTGGACTTTTTTCATAGAATAGTCATTGAAAATTTGGACAATGAAACTCTGACCATTGAAGAAGCCCACAAGAAGCCCCGGGTCTGGTTCAGATACGTTGACGACACCTTTATAATATGGAAATACAGAACTACATTTCATTACTTTCACAATGGAGAAGAAAGTCCACAACGAATAGCCATTCTTGGACGTATTGGAGAAGAGGACTAACACCAAGTGGGAAACATCTGTAAACCGAAAACCACTCACACGGGACAGTATCTGAACCATGAATCCAACCACCATCAATCGACTAGAAGAGGAATCATCAAAACTCTATTAGACCGTGCTTTCGGGCTCTCTAATACGAAAGAAAGTTTCGAGAAGGAAGTGGACACAATCAAAAATGATCCTTAACGAAATGACTACTCCAAAACGATGGTGGAATAGAATTTGGCCAAAAAACAGCAAGAGCCTCACAAAGAAGAGGAGCCACCACAACCAGTGCTTGCACTTCCCTACATCAGAGGATTATCGGAAAAGATGAGAAGAATTGGGTTCAAGTACAACATCAGAACTTGCTTTAGATCCGGAAACACTATCCGTAGCAGCCTCATGAAAACCAGGCCGCCAACCGTAAACTGTGATTCCAAGAATTGCATTTACCGGATACCGTGTGAGTGCTGAAAATCCAATCTCGGTAAAACTAAGAGGCCTTTGAAAGTTCGCATTGCCGACCACAAGAAACACACACAGCTAGGGGGAAGCAGCAAATCAGGAATAGCAGAGGTTTGGACCAATCAACATAACATCGAGTGGTCCCAAGCTGAGATCATACACAGAGAGGAACACTGGGTCAGAAGGAAATTCAAAGGAGCCGGATAGATGTTGTACAATAATATATTCAGCCAAGCTAGCGTTAATATACGCAACATATAGAAACCAATAATCAAGCAAATCATTGTATATAATATTAGACAATATTATATACCGAACTAATGAAATTCATCATGAAACATTGTCAATCTCCTTCAAACAAACAATGGACATATACGACGGACAAAACTTAATTGGAAAATTTATATTAACTTTGGATAATTTTTTATTTCATAATCTATATTCACGAGATATTAAGTTCAATAATATTGGATTAACCTTATGCATAGAGTCTGAAAGACAAATAGTAGAAACTCAGTGTAACTTTAGGCTCACTCTCGATAACGAAAACATTGACTGGGTAGACAGTGCTAAAAATCTTGGCGTAACCATAGATAGCTCTTTGTCTTTCCATGAACATGTGACAAACATTTTCAAAGTATCATTCTTCAAACTCAAATCGCTATACAAATTCAAGTATCAGTTATCAAAGGAATTGAAACTCAGGTTAGTTGAAACTCTTATTTACCCCTATATCGAGTATTGTTGTTCGGTGTATTACAATTTTTTGCCGGAATATAAAAAGCAGAACTTAAAATGTATATATAAAATGCTTGCATGCGATACGTAGTTATGCTGTAGGTATGCCTTATGGTGAACATATCACACTATTTTTGTTAAAAATTAAGGAGCTGGATGTGAGGTACAGAGTCCAATATTTGATAAAAAAAATTAAGTTGGTTAAAACTAAAACACCTAGTTATTTATATAGTTTATTAAGAAAGCATTCTGACAAACATATGGTCAATTTGAGAATTAACTCATTCAACATACCTAGGCACCGTTCTTCCAAATTTCAAGGATGTTTTTCATATATAGCCCCTTCTTATCTGAATGAAATGTTACCCCTTTTAAATCATGATATTCGTTAATTTAAGAGAGAAATGAAATCACAAACGCTTACTGCTCCATGCTAATTTAAAAAATTTAAAATCAATGTATGGTAGTGTAATGAAATTGTTAAATTGACCAAAATAATGTAAAGAATATTAAGAGTTATTAGCAACTATATGATGTATTATTTTTTCCCTTCTCTATCATTGTTATCATGGTAAATAAGTATTTTTAATTATTTTCTTTCACTCACTGTATAATTTTAGGGAGGGGTGGAAGATAGCCTTTGGCTAACCGTTTTTCTTTTATGTATAAATGCATTTTTATGCATAATAAACGATATTGTTATTATTATTATATGAGGAAGGATTTTGGGACAGCTGGAGAGCCACGAACAAAGACGATCTTATAAGCCAGAACATCAAAGTTCTGTAGAGCTCTTCCCATAATTTACAACAATATTACAACAATATCTACTTGTCAGTATCGAACAGTCATCTCCAAACTCTCTGTGAACCACTTTCCTGCAGAAAAGCGTTTTACAAAAACTAGTTTCTCTGCAGTCCTCAAATTTTATTTAACCTGCACAATTTTACTACGAAAATTGACTTCATCACACTCCGCATCTTGAATGGATATTATTGTCTCTAACTTCGACTACCTCATGACACAATTCCAGTTGAAACGTACCGCTCAAATAGAAAGAGAAGTCAGTTACTTTCAAAAGCAATACGCGAGAAAGAGAGAGGAAAAGGCTTCTGGAATTGAGCCGTAATTTCCTATTGATGTTGCAGGGTGTACTTCGCGATACACAATTTTATAAGATACTAAAATATTATGACGGGCACTTTGTGGTGCGGTTGGAAATAATATCGACTATTACAATGAAGGTCTCGTTTGGAAGGGGATTTTTGGAATATTGGACCGATATTCCAGCTATATGAATGAACTTCAAACTATTTTAGCTCTGTGAAAAATACAATGAAAATATAATAAGACTACAATGTATGTACTTTTGCAACTAGTTTTTCGATGTCTTTATCAATGTGAGGCCCAACTGTTCCATTTTGATGAATCCAACATGAGTTTCGTGAAGTTCTGCAAATAATCTGGAATGAAATCTTACTAGAAAAACAGCTCAGTGATTTCGAAGAAGAATTCTAATATCTGGGTTTTTTTCAGACTCATTTTTGATGCTTCAATATGTTTCTTTTCAGGGACAAAACACAAGCACTACATGAAAATCCCTTAGGCGCTCCCAGAGCGGTGCCTGTGCAGAAGTAGCAATTCATATTATATTTGAATCGCTGGAGATCAAATCCATCTGGATTTATTCCACATAAACGCAGTTTTCCAGATGGAAGAGTTCTCAAACAGTGAAGTATAAGGTGTACTGAGTTGAACCTCAAAATGATGAGCAGCCACAGTCCGTCGCGTATTTCTGATATGTACTACTCTTGGTGGAATCAAATGTGCCAAGTCACTTGAACACTTTTTGTGAAAGTATCTATAAAAGAGAGACAAATCTCCAATCTTTCTTCGGTGTTCCAGGCTATCAAGGTTGCAAATGATGTTCGCGTCTCTTATCAGGCGGATGGCTCTTTTCTGGATGCAATCCAGCAACTTCAGGGTATATTTGGGAGCAGAGCTCTACACATGAGAACAATACTTCAAAGAAGGTCTGATCTAAGCTTTATAAAGCATCAGAAGTTGCTGAGGAGTGTACAGTTTTCTGGTTTGGAACAGTGTTCCAAGCTTTTGAGAAGCAGCTTTTGCAATTCCAGCGACATGATTGTGCCAAGACATATTGGTGTCCATTTTAACCACCATCAAACTTATCGAAGCAGAAAGCGGAATTGTCTGACCTGATATTATTATATCTGGTTCAGTGACATTTATCTGCGTGGAGAAAACCGATGCCTGGGTTTTTGTGTTTTTGTTTTTGTGGCATTGAATCGAACATGGTTACTTCCACCCTAATTCGAAATCACTTCTAGATCCTCATCAAAATATGCAACCTCCTGCTGCCGGTGAAGATGTGCCTCCGTAGCCGATGTCCTGGAATCCAAATGGAATGACGAGACAAGTGTGCTGTCGTCTGCAAAGCAATATATTGGATCCTTGGTTTTATCCAAAAAGTCATTGATATACAATAAAAAGAGGGTTGGAGACAATATGGACCCCTGAGGAACACCAGCGTTGATGGTAAAAGTATTCGAGAGACATCCAACGAGGGCCACTTGCAGGGAACGTTCTCTCAGGAAGCAAAAATGATCCCACATGCCATAGCATCGAAATTTGGCCAGCAAACCCTCATGTCACACACGACCAAAGACTTAGAAATATCAAGTGCAATAGCTCTTGATTCTCCATGTTTCTCGATTGCGTTATTCCAAATATGGGTAACATACGATAGAAGGTCAATCTGTTATATGTTATATGTTACTGAAAAACCGAAATATCAAATCAGCATAAATTTGGTTGACTTGTTGTTGGTTGGTTGATTGTTTAAGTGGAGTTCTTGAAAGTCAACATTTTCATTATTCTTTCCAGGTTTGTATTCCGCAGTATGCTGACATTATAGAAAACGGCAGAGATTTGTTGAAAGCATGAGATTAATTCTGTTTGAAACGGTTTCGCAGGGTGTATTTTAATAAAATGAATATTTACAAGCTTTTCAGATATGGATGTACATGAAGAACATAAAGGGTATTTCCAACTGTTTTTTTGGTATATATGATTCCCCAATGTAAAGCATAAACAAAGCTAAAGTTCATCTTGAGAAGATACTGCGTGATATAAATCACTACAGAGTCCAATTATTCAGTAACTTGTATTCATAAATGTTGCCTAGAAATTGAAAAAAATATTCCTACTCAGCTTTCTTCAGTGGTCAATGTTTCGGAAAACAATCTTTTTTCATTTTCAAAACCTGAAATCCGCTTTACCAACTTTCGCTTCGAATAGTGAACAGCTCTCTTGACATACGTCAAATAAATGATATGTTCAGATATGAAACAAGAGGGAAATCAATATATACCTGCACAAGTGCAAAAACAATTGATCAACGTTCATGTAAATACATCGCTCCAAGGTTATACAATCTACTACCAGCTAAAATAAAAAGCATAGACAAATTCAGAAAATATAAAGATGAGGTCAAAGATTGGATTATGCAAAGTGGAAGAGACATTTTTAACAATCTTATAAATCTAAAATACTTACGATGAAGCGAAAAACAAATTGTGAGCTCGTTTTCATTTAATTTTATACTCTTTTATATTCTTTATCTTTTTTATTTTAATATTTTTACAATTTTAGCTGAAGTTTTTGGTTGAAGGAATCCTTAATCAGGATAGCACGTTACAGGATAGGACCCCCGTCTTGCCTTGCTCGTACAAGTCTGTCGAAAACTTCTGAGGGTTGCTCGTAGGGGTGTGACCGGATGATGGAGGGAACAAATCTATTGAGGTGTTAAATGGCTCTGCTGGTTATATGTGTATACTGATATATAAGTAGTAGATATATTAGATGTGTGAAACAGTTAGTGTTTACGGTTATGTGTACTAAATATGTATGTATATATTTGTTTGTTTGTTCTAGCATCATCACATACAAGTATCTTGAATACTTCCGTGATGTTTTCAATGTTTACTCATTATTATTCATGTAACACTGTTTTCTTCATGAACTATTTCCTTGAATGAACATTATTATTATTACACGCCATAGTCTACATAAATGCAAATACTGGATGTTTTTTGAGAATTTAGTTGAAGTTGGTATTTCAGTTTTCATCCGGGTACGATCCATTTCCACAGGGCTATTTGAAATACACGTATTTTCTGCCGAAAGGATATATGCAGATTCTTTGAGTTTTTTAATTTTCTCATGAGTTTCTCTGGTGATGATTTTTGTTTTACTTCATTCTATAGCGTAATCACAAATTGATTCGAGAGTATGCCTTGCTATCCCTGATCATGCTATCTTCCCTCTCTCTATATATCCGGAATAAAAAAGTGTAGAGATTCCAAGTCACGTTAGTTCACGACGTTTCGATTGTTGGTATCTACAATCGTCTTCGGGTGATGACTGGACTGATTCCTCCGAGAGATGACTATTTTATAGGTCGTTATTTTTTATTATTTTCTTTTTGCATTCCTTTAATTTTTATTTATTCAATTATTATATTTTTACTTGAAGGTTATTTCACTATCATTTCATTTCAGGTTTATTGTTGCTTAATATAATTGTTATTTTCAACTATTCTTTTTAATTATTCTTTTTTACTTGTTTCAGGGATTTCAAATCATTTTATATAATAGACAATGGAAGTCCGAACTAGTGAAATTCATCACGAAACATTGTCAATCACCTTCAAACAAACATCTGGTATCTAGTTCCTCAAAGGTGACATTGGTGAACCCATCGGCAGCCCGTAGCATCGTCATACGTGAAAAAGTCAAATCATGAGGCAGATATATTATCTCTTACGAACACGCCATCTGTAGGGACATCAGAAGACTTAATTTAGGAATAATAAAGATAATGGAGGCTCATCAAGGCGCCCATCATGAATCCAAACTTCAACATCAACCACATGATAAATGATGTCTCCCTTTTGTGGGGAGATATATTCGCTTCGACTTATTCCGAATTGTCTTTTAAAGACAATTGGATGTGTTCATGGTACCTCTGATTCCTCTAGTGGGTCGAAATAGTGTTTTCTAGTGTTAGATGACGAATGCTCCATTTTTGGACGCTGGTTTCATGAAGTCAAATCATATTCTGAAGCGGCATTCTAGTGAGTTCATGATTCTTCCTGCAGTTAATTCAGTTCTGCCTACAAAATCCTTATTCTCCCAGATTCCAGAAAATAGAAAATAATCAAATAATCTCGTGATATTTCCAAACTGTATGCTTCGAGATTGTCATTATGTTTTTGTTAGCTGATTGACAATAAAGGCTCTGTCCATTTTTGTTATTGTCTGAAAATATAAATCGACTGAACTCCTGCAAGAATATCCCAAAGAAGCACCTGATCACATTCATCAGGAACATTTCAGGCAGGACTATTATATGTCAGAAAGTAGTCAACGGACCAGACCATCGATCACATTCACACGACATCACGTTCTTAGCACATTATTTCGCACGATCGAATTCAACATGAACGTGATCGTTGGGATCTTTTTCGTTGCATATTGTGGGGCATTTATGTTTCCGGTGTGAAATTATTCTGGTAGTTGAACTGAAATATTATTTCTCCACACACAAAAATTAGAATGTGATGAATGAATAATTAGCAAGGTCATCCGGTTAATCCCGTTACACGACGTTGATGAATTAATCAACGAATATGAAGGATTAGAAAGAGACATGTTCAAAGATGTTTTTAAGTTGTTGCAACATTTAGATAATACTTATCGTTGAAGTTTTTGTTGAATCAAATGAACCAACTAATTGAACTACGATTATCCTCACTCACAAGTTGAATGAATTATTTTGAAAACTGTTCACAATTGTTTGATCTCAAGTAGAAAATTGATGAAAAATAAAAGATTGTCCAACAACGATGAAATAAAGATGGGAAAACAAATCACAGAGGCCAGAAGAGTCGAACAGACAGACACAAACAATTATGGAAGATTTAAATAATTGAACTATTATAGAAACAATGAAGAATCATAGAAAATATTTTGGAGAAGAAGTAAAAAAGATGGAAGAGGAGAAAGTTTCTATCCTAAAAAAAATTGAAAATAATGAGGAAACGTGACTGGAATAAAAAAGTGCATTTTGAAGAGACGAAATATCACACAAGAAGCCATAAATAAATACTATTGACAATATAAGGATAAATAAAAATCTAGTAGAAAAGAAACGAAATACCTTGAGAGAACAGTAGTACCTAGAACGTGATAACTTCTGACAGCTGATTAAAACAGATTCTTTTTTTCGAGAATTATGGAACTAGCCCAACGTAACATCCATGCTCAATCCCTAAAGAGATGGGATGAAATCAAAGAATGACATCTTACCAGGATCACCCTGGGTGACCCTGGGAAGCTGGCGCCGAAGAAATATCTAGCGATGACCAGGAAAAATATACGCTTGAAAGTAGGATTCCTGCTAGTGCTAGTGGACACACCTCTTTGCAAAATGTGTGAACAGGAAGATGAAACTGTCAGGCATGTCCTATGCGAATGTCCGAAGTTATCGGCAATAAGAGTGTGTTCGGCGAGTCTTGGCCTACACCTGTCGATATAAAGGAGATGACTCCCAGAGAACTGTCCACCTACCTGGGAAGGACAGGATGGACGATTACCTAGGAGGACAACTCTTTGGAAAGTCACATATGGCCTAAGTGCTGTGGGCCTAAACTCACCCTCCATACTCTACCTTGAAAGAATCCTCAATTTAGACTAATAGAATAGAATAGAATATTCATTTAACTATGTTATATACAAAAGTACATTTATAGCAAATCAGTTAGATCAAAAATACATGAAGATATATAAAAATATATTAAAAATACCTAGAAGGACATACTTGCGACAAATAAAGATTGCCACGTTGAGTATATTTATGATCAATCTGATATAAATGATGATATTCATCAGAACACTTCTGAGAAAACAGTCGAGCGAATGGAATCTGAAAGGAGTGTTCAAAGAGGCACTTCAGGATGTTGCATATACTCTTTAAACATAACCACTGAATAGAAGCAGTGCTGCAAAAGAAATCTTTTTATTTCTGACCGGGATATTATAAGCTTATATCGTCATAGTTATGCTATCAATAAAGAGGGTCATAACTCCCTTGGGACATTATAGATTTCATAATTCCCTCTACCTTTCACAAGTAAAAATAAATAGAAATGAAAACTGAACCATACTTTATTTATTCACGTCATTACAAATAATAAATGTACAATTTTGAAATGTTCCCTGAAAATTACTTCCGCCACTGGAAACAATTTCTTCTTTTGTATGGCTGGAGCTTCTGTTCACTACAGTCAAGGTACCTGCCTCTTCTGATGACAAAGTAGACAACATAAAGGTTCTGTTTATAAACAAGTAACATAGCAACAACCTAGCAACAAGAAAACTCTACTATAATCAACGGTACCTGATTCAAATATACGGGAAGGTAATGAATTGGTACATTTTTCCGTTTCAAAAATGAACAAAATTTTATTGAAATCGGTCAGAAATAAAATTATCTATGTACCACGGGAATTAATGAGCCTTAATAACCTCAGGCAATTGGTGTCCCTCGGGCCAGAGGCCCTCGGGACGCAAACTTTGCCATCGGTAATTAAGGCCCTCCTAATTCCCTTGATACATAAATAACTATTATCTTTTTTTGAAAGAAAATTATATTGAGTGACTTGATATCAGATATATACATGATAGTCTGGTGAATTTCTTTGGAAGTTCTGATATAATCTGATCGTCTGTACTTGAGATTGTGTTACCAAATTTCTTGTTTGTCTATGTATTTCTGTGAGAGTCTCATATATGTAGAAGAAAGGTAGCAATAAAATTTAGAGGCGAACAAATAAAGGACGACAATGTTCTCTGCTATTACAATTTAAAAATTATTCTCAGGCCTTTTTTGTTGTCGAAAGATTTGCAGTGACTTGCAGGAGTTACTCCACATTATGATACCGTAACTCATATGAGCATGAAAAAGTGCAAAGTAGGTACTTTTCAGTGTATCATGATCAACATATCTCTTCAATTGCTCAAGTAAAAATATCGTACTAGAAAGTTAATGTATGAGTTGTTCAGTATGACAATTCCAGCCAAGTCTATTATCAGCTATAATATCCCAAGGACATTGATAACAAACGAAATAATTTTATCACAGTTTTTGAAAGCATGTTACCTAAAATAACGTGCTTGAGGAAGTTGTGATAAAATTATGAGTTATTTATCAATGTTCGAGGGATATTCGGTGAGAAAATTTTTTGCAATTCGAACAAAATTATTTATTGAACACACAGTTATTAAAAGAACAATTCGTATAATGATATTCCGTTGATCTTGCTGTATTTGCCTCGGTTACTGCATAGGTGTTTCCACGCATACTATTGATTATTTGGTTATGATGTTCCTGATCAATATTTAAATATGAACACCAAAGCGAGGAAGTGACATTTTCGAAATAAATTGAATTTCTGAAATGTCAAACAACTTTATTGTGTTGGTCATGACTATCTGGGTAGTTACACAACACAACAAAAAAATATTTTTTGAATGTTTCCTACACTAAATTAGTCAATTTCTACTAATTTTGGGGTGATGAAAACGAAAATAACAATGAAAAATTTTTATTAGCTCTGGTTTTTGAGATACACAGTACTTAATCTTAAAGAGTAGTTATACTATACGTGAAAAGTGAAAGTACATAAAACAATATTGTTATGTTTCTTTTAGAATATTTTAAGTACAAAATTTAAAAAAAAATATTTTTCTTAGTGTTTTGACAAATAAAAGAAGTTTGTACCACCAAATTTCAATTAAGTCCATCCCATTCATTGTAAGATCGCTGTCGTTTAGCTTGTCTTTTATAAAACACTTCTGGAGGATCCCTACACACAGACCAGCAGTAGTCTGCAAGCATTGCTTCATTCCAACGGCCCTGATATCTCTGTTCCATTAAGGCAATGTCTTGATTGTTGCATCCAAGTTGGTGGTAAGCTTGAAGAAGCTCTTTAACCAATGCTGTGAAGTTATCATCTCTTTTGTTACCTAAAAACCCATGTACAACCTCCTTAAAGGCTTCCCAGGCTCTTTTTTCATTTCCTGTTAAAATCATGTCAAAAGCAGGATCATTTACGATTTCACGGATTTGAGGCCCAATAAAGATGCCTTCCTTGACTTTAGCATCACTCAACCTGGAAAACTTTGCTCTCAAGTACTTAGACGCTTGTCCTTCCTGGTCCATGGCCTTCACAAAATTTTTCATTAGTCCCAACTTAATATGTAATGGGGGAAGGAGAACATCCTTAGGATCTACAAGAGGCTCGTAAACTACATTTTTCTCATTAGGGTTTAGGTCTCGTGTAGGCCAGTTCATTTTTTTATAGTGAGATTTTCTATCCCGACTGTCCCACAGACACAAAAAACAACAGTACTTGGTGAACCCTAATTGCATTCCTAGGAGTATAGCAATGACTTTCAGATCACCACAGATGTGCCACTTGTGTTGTTCATATTTTATTGATTGGAGAAGTGTTTTCATATTTATATACGTTTCCTTCATGTGAACTGCATGACCTATAGGAATAGAGGGTAGCTGATTTCCATTATGCAGAAGTACAGCTTTTAAGCTTAGTTTTGAAGAGTCTATAAACAGTCTCCATTCAGATGGAGTGTGATCCAAATTCAAGCAGTCCATCAAACCATTAACATCAGAACAAACTACGAGGTTTTCTTTTTTCTCAAAAAAGGAAGCAAACCTTTTTGACGCTGTCTGTACTGAGATATTTTCACATCATGTTTTAGAAGATTCCACTGTTGTAGTCTTGACCCTAACAGCTCAGCTTTTCCTTAGACAAGCGAAGATCTCTTATAAGGTCACTCAACTCTGCTTGACTAATTCTGTGCGGATCACTAGACCTATCGCTTACCTCAAAATCAGGGTCATAGGATGTAGAAGGATGGGTTGCTCCTTCTAAACAGTCTTCATCACCTTCCTCTAAAATTTCATAGTTTTGGGGTGGAGAAGGGACTGGCAAATTGTCTGAGTGTGGTACAGGCCGAAGAGCAGATGGGAGATTAGGGTATTTAACCGTTCCTCTTTTCTTCATAGATAAATCTTGCTTAATGGGAGGAGTTAAGCAGAAATAACAATCGTCTGTATGATTGATAGGCTCACGCCAAACCATAGTTACTGCAAAAGCCATTGCCCGGTTTTTATTTTTCAGCCACTCTCGCAGTATGACGGAACAAGAATTACAACATATATGAGGAGCCATGATTTATCTTGGTCCCCAACTTTCACACCAAAATAATGTTCATAGGCTGTCTTAACGATAGGTGTCATTTTACGTTTCTGAGCCTTAAATGTTATTTCACCACATATATAGCAAAAGCTATCGACAGAATTCACACACTTTCGAGGCATTTCAGATCAGCACTTAAATTAATTTAAAAATCAACTTCACACGATAATTTCAATAGCAACCACGTGCGTACAATTGACAAACTCACATAGGTTATGTTTACTACTTAAGAACAGCTGATGAGAGGGGTGTTATGTAAACAAACATGTGTACCAACTCAATATACATATATATATATATATATATATATATATATATATATATATATATATATATATATATTATATATATATATATAATATAATGATAATATATCTTGAAAACAAGAGCTAATATAAAATTTTTATGGTCACTTTCGGTTTTAACACGTGGAAATACATTAAAATCATCTAATTTCAACCCCGAAACAAAAACTTTGTTGTGTTGTGTTATCAGTGTAATGATGGTTTCATTGGTTATTTCGACACACATGACTAGAAATAGACAAATTTGATAGGATAATTTTTTTGGCAAAAAATTTTCAACAGTTATTCCCGAAAATTTAACGTTATTCTCCTCCATGAGAGAATTAATTGTAGAAAATGTGATGTTCTGGGTTTTACTATTATTAAATTGTAGCGTATTAGCCTGAAACGAATATTTGACTTTTTCTTGTAACGCCAGTGATAACATCGGTAGTTGCTGATAGTCATAGTGAGAGGTAATCAGGGTAGTATCATCAGCAAACAAAGTACACTTTTCCGGCAACAGAAATTGGCGCAAATCATTAATGTTAATGATAAACAGTAACGGTCCAAGGACCGAACTCTGTGGGACACCATGTACGTTAGTTTCTAACTCTGACCTCTCATTGCTGACTTCAACAACTTGATAGCGATTTTTAGGTGAGATTCAAAAAGCTTTAGAGCAACTCCTCTCAGTCCATAATAACTCAGCTTCTGAAGAAGGATATCATGAGAGACAAAGTCGAAAGCTTTCTACAAATCACATAGGATTACTGATGCATGATGTCCTTTGTCCATCGCCTCAACTATATCTCTCTCAACACTCATCACTGCACGAGTAGTCGAGTTGTTCTTCAGAAAACCAAATTGAGAATCATGGAAGTAGTCATTCATCTCAAAATAAGCTGCCAAATTCTGTTTGATTATTTTTTCGAGGATCTTTGAAAATATACAAATTATCGAAATCGGACGATAGTTATCAGGAAGTGCTTTGTCACCCTTCTTATGAATTGGAATAACTAAACAAGGGAGGAAGGAGTTTCATAGATCTCAAAAAGCCTATTGATTGAATGAATAATCAATTCGGGAACTACTACAAGAAAAGAAGAGCTAACAACATTGATAAACTAATGAATGGTCTAAATAGCTTGTGAAACCAAAGCAGAAAATATTGAAGTGAATCAATTTACTTCATTTTGAAATAGAAACTCTTTCGAAGTGACGTGAAGGAGCATCGTTACAGTATTGTTTTTGTTTTTCGCAAACAAGCAGTTAAGTGAGAGCAGGTCAATATCGTGGTGGAAAAGTCAAGAGATTTTTTCCAAAAATCGGGACGTTTTTTTCGAATTACTTCACGCAAATCATCAGCCACTCTTCTGATCGTGACTTTAAGATCTTTCATAACCATTTTTTTTACTTTTGCCACTTTTCCAACGTCTTCACGACCCTCTTAAAATCGCTTATACCACTCGAAAACCCCTATTCACTCATCGCAGACTTACGGTAAGCCTTAATATCAAAAAAGCACCCTAATTTTCCATCGAAAATTCTCGCGCCAAAATATCAGCTTTTTTCGGTAAGCTTTCTATTCCTTGAAATCTCTACTTTCTGATGGTATGAAAAATATGCATAACTATAGTAAATATTCTTCGAAAATGCAAAAAATCAAAAAAACTCAAATTTGAAAATTATTTTTAATCATCATGTATAATTTTGAGCTATTTATTAAAATTTACACTTCAATTACTTCAATTCAATTGAAAAACGTTAGATTCCATGTTACTTCGTTAAACGAAAAAATTGCAAATCGAATATACTACTATAATTAACAAACAAATATATTAATAAACTTAATATTGAATAAGACATCTACTATATTTTGAGAAAGGTGTAGAAATTTCTTTAAATAATATTTGTAGATGCCTATTCATGGCTGTTTTGAAATAATTTACATACCTGAGTGACCTACGGAAAATTTTAGCCCATTGAAAGGTATTTCATAGAGAAGTGTAGAAGGAGCTGGTGAGGCCTGGAAACTTATTTACAGTACAAGCTTGCACATTTTCCACTGTCACTTTTTACAGAAAATGGTCTCAGAAAAATGTAAAATCTCAACTTCATGAATTATTTGTTAGTGTAAATGAACCATAGCATTCTGACGGCATAGTGCATGTCGTCGACGGTGGATTCGTACTGCACAAAGTAATTTAACGGAAAAATGAAACAATAGAAGAAAGCATGTATAAATATTTGGGCTCTGTAGAAAAATATTACGCAGCAAGCAACTATATTTTCTTCGATGGGTACCCCGAAATAAAAAAATCAGTTACTGCTACAACAACAGTACCAGCAGCTACTTCAAATAAAGAGAGAACGTAGTCGTGGAAAACCCTCAGACAATATTCCAGAGTTTGATTATCAAAACCATACAAAAATACCGTTTTTGCAAGAAAAATTTTCGTCTGACGAGAAAAACAAGAAAAACCTTAGCGACCTCCACAGACAAGATGAATGATGAATACAGCTGCAAATTTCATCATACTCCATGGGCATGTATACCAACATAATGAAACAAAATTAACAATCGGTCTCTCCAACCCCGTGAAATTTCAATATTTTCTTTTTTTCTGAACATAACTCATGCTTTGAATTAAAGAAGTAAAAAATATAGAAGTATGGAAGAAAAGACTATCTATCCCATTTCGAACGTTTCAAGAAAATAGTTTGAAATGAACTATAACTGATTCTTGTTCAAAAAGAGAAAAAAAGCTCACAATTTTTTCACGAACACTCTAACGTCTTAATTGAAACAGTACACTGATTCTTGTCCGGCCTTTCTTTGTCATTCTATTCTCAATATATCATGTATACTTTTGTAATTGAAAAATAATACAAAGGAAACATTATATTCGCAACATGATGTATACCGTTATCTTCTGATAGATCTTTCTTCGAAACTTTCGAAACGGTTTCATTCGGTTGATTTGCAGTTCTCGTCGAGAATAAATTGAACAAGTTCAGCATTAGGAAAAAGTATTATCTTGATTAGGAATTGGTTCGTAACAGCGAGCTGTTCCGGGAAAAACTTTGATGAATTCTTTTCATCAATTCCGTTCATTCATTCTTTCGGAATCTCAGGCAGGCGTGAAAAATGTTTTTTCGTTGTTCTTTCTTTCTGTTGATCGATGTCGTAGTTTGCTCTCACTCTTGTTCGTGACATAGCTTGTCGGTTTTTTCAGGAATTATGGAAATAAAGTGTTCAAAATACTGAATTCTGAAAACCAAAAACAATCAAGATGTTTTTTTCATAGTTTGTGCCTGTAAAAGATGTTTTTTTTATTCGTTATACCTGGCGGCCCAATACGACAATGGATTTCATCACAATATTATCTAGAAATATATTGATGGTAAAAGCCAATATGCAACATGATTCATCCGTTTCAAATTTTTAATGAAAACTCACACTATTTGACACTACTTCAGTATATTCAAAAACACTTCACTAAACAATTTTACAAAAACGCAACATATGTTTTGTGACTTCTTCGGGCGTGTGTTTTCTCCAAATTCTACAAATCAATGCTCAATATATCTGATATTATAATTTTAGTATCAAAATTTGAAGTACCTGAGTTCAGCCTGGCCTTTTACTGTTTTGTATGTACCTGAGTTTGTGATGAATTATGACCTGAGCATATGTACCAAATTTGAAAAAATATTTAGTAAAGGGGAGTTGTTCAATTTTGATTGATCATTTAGGTTGAATTCTCAAATCTATTTATTTCTAGACATTCTAGTTTCAAAGATTTCTCTTGTAAATCCCACACGTCATATACATAGTTGAACTCATGTCCTGTTTGGGGGTGGATTGCAAATGCGGGGTTGGTCTTTCTGTTTAAGAAACTGCTTCTGTGCTCTTTGACACTTTGGGAAAAAGTTCACCCTGTTTCGCCAATATAGTTTTGTGGCTCTTGCCCTGTGAAGTGTTTTTTGAATACGTTATTGATTCCCGTCAAATATCGGCCAATTCCATCATATGCTGTTTTGATAGTTCTTATATATATGCTGTCTTTGGGTCGAGTTAGTTTGAGTATTTTTGTATAACCTCTGAATACGTTTGATATCTATGTGGCATCTCCAAAATACATATTTTATTGTACTTTTTCGACTATCCAAAACACATTCAAAACCTTGAATATTCTCATACAGTTATTCATTTCGAACAAAGAGTATGGTTTGAATATAATAATAATAATAATGTTTATTAAATCCTTCAAGATTACAAAATGATATAGGATACGTCACATGGAAAAGGAAATACATACATATATATGACATACAAACATACAGATAGAATATTTCACAAAGCATATTTCATTGTCAACTCTTATATTATCAGTCCTCATATTGACTCAAATATTCTGATGTACTGTAAAAGCAACGGTTAATAAAGAACTCTTTCAGTTTGACTTTGAAAAGAAAGATGGACACTTTTAAAAAAACGATGTAGAGTGTTTTTGAAGCCTTATAAAATTACCATGTCTCGTTGGTTAGAATGAATTTCAGAGTTTCGATGGTGATCGTGTGAATATTTCTTGAATACTAGTATGCACTTGTAAATATATATACAGTGTGTAACAACGAAAACTTAACAGAGCCGTTTTTTAATATAAAAAGTAAGATTTTTAAAAAAAGCTCGGACACGTCGATTTCTAATAAGAGGGAGACACCTTTCAGACTAATCAGATTTTTTGTAGTACGCACCCCCTCGGAGGGGTGCATCCGACGACCCTTATTTAGATAGGGAAAGTAGGTCGAGTGGCACCTTGTTTTAAAGGTCTTTCGAATACCTTTACAACTCTGTCAAAAGAAAATTTTTGTAACGATTAGTTTTCGAGATAATTTGAAGTTAAAATTGCCATGTTAATTAGACAGACCACTCGTATGCCTAAATAAAAAAAAATTCGAGCAGTTCTTCTTATCAGTTTTTTGTTAAATAAAATCCCTTTTTTCAAAATCAATACCCACTCCTATTCTTCCAGTTTTGTTTAAACGGGTCTTGTATTGTTATTTGTTCAAAAATGACTTACATTACTGCTGAAAGGGTTTCAGTTATTGCTTTATTTTTTGGCAACGACCAAAATTCTAATAGAACATCAATTTCATTCAACGAGCAAACCCTGGTAAACACCTAAGCAGAAATCACGTTCTGGATTTGGTCACAAAATTCAGGGAGACAGGTTCGGTTTTAAATAAAAAAGGAAATGTTCAGAGAAGGATAGTGAATGACGATAATGCGATTGGAGTGATTGGTCAAATCATCGCCAATCCCAGGTTAAGTACCAGAGGTTTATCAGCAATGGCCGGAATAAACCATATGAGCGCATGGAGAATCCTTAAAAACCACAAATTCCATCGTTACAAAATTAAACTTGTTCATGAATTCAATGAGGATGATTTTGACTGAAGACAGGAGTTTTGTGAGAGATTAATGCAAAATCTCGAGCTGCTTTATAACATCTGTTTTTCGGACGAAAGCTCATTTTATTTAAATGGTTGAGTGAACCGTCAGAATTGCCGTTATTGGTCGGATGAAAACCCAAGACAATACGCAAAAATACATACCCAACTTCCCCAAAGGTTGAATGTGTGCCGGAATATTAGGCAATCATATTATAGGTCCATTTTTCATTGATGGAAATTTAACCGGTGATTTTTATTTACAACTTCTTGAAGAGGCAATACAACCTCGTATAGGTGAATTAATTAAACAGGATCCAAGATGTCAAGATGAATTTATCCATTTTCAACAAGACGGTGCACCACCTCATTATGCCCAGTAGGTTCGAAATTTTTTGAATAATCATTTTGAAGGACACTGGATTGACAGAAGAGGTCCAAGTGAATGGCCAGCACGATCACCAGATTTAACACCACTGGACTACTGTTTGTGGGGATATTCAAAGTCTAAAGTTTATGCTACACTGCCAGTCAATTAGGATGAATTACGTCGTAGAATTATTGATGAATGCCGAGCTATGTATAACACCTGAGATGTTGAATAATGTAAGAGCAAAATTCGAACAAAATCTTTAATGTTGCATGGAGCAAAATGGCGCACATTTTGAACATTTACTCTAAATTTCCTATGTGAGTTACCCTAATTAGGTGTTACTTTTTTTGTGTGTGCTTTGAAAACAATTATTGGGATTTATTAGTCCTAAAATAGTTGTATTCGTTGTGTAGGTAAGTTTTTAGTATGATTCACTTTTTTATCAGAAGCATAAAATATCCACGTCAAAAGGCAACCTTCATAAGGAGGTGCCACTTAATTTCCCTAAAATGTAAGGGTGGTAACCAACCCCATCCCCCATCCCCCTCGTAATAAACAAATAATTCTTACTTTTTTACGAAATCAAATGGACACGTATTAGCAGGTTGTCATAAAAAGCAAAAATTTATTTTTTTTTATGAAAGTTCTGGACGTAAATTGTACCTTAAAAACAATTTGATTTAGTTTAAAAATAGTTGAACTCAATAAAAATACCTTTAAATCTTCAAATTATCTCGAAAACTAATCGTTACAAAAATTTCCTTTTAACAGAGATGTAAAGGTATTCGAAAGACCTTTAAAACAAGGTGACACTCGACCTACTTTCCATATCTAAATAAGGGTCGTCGGACGCACCCCTCCGAGGGGGTGCGTACTACAAAAAATTTGATTAGTTTGAAAGGTGTCCCCCTCGACGTGTCCGAGCTTTTTTTTAAAAATCTTACTTTTTATATTCAAAAACGGATCTGTTAAGTTTTTGTTGTTACACACTGCATATACATGGTACACACATAATTCCATTTTCAACAAAATTTTTTTTGCAAGACTCTCGGCACTCTAATTTGAATATTAGTCATAAAACCCTTTTCTGGGACACAAAAATTCTATGAAGCTTGGAGGAGCAACCACAGACAGCGATATTATATGAGATGTGACAGTATATGAGGGCAAAATAAACATTTAGGAGCTGTTTTCTGTTTAACACCGATCTCAATTGTCTAATAGCATAGTACCCCGAATTGACTTTTTTATCCACTTGAGCTATACTTGACTCCCATGAGTCAATTTTAACATGTATTTTCCTTTCAGTCAAGTATGACCTGATCCACTGTAGGATCCCTCTGAAACCCATTGCATATAGTTTACTGCAAACAATATCGGGGTCAATAATGTCAAAAGCTTTCGATAGGTCAAAGAAAAGAGCACCAACATACTTTCCTTCATCAAGTGAGTCATAAACATACTTGAAAAAAGTATGAAATGCACTTTTCGTTGACCTACCTGGGCAAAAACCATGCGGAAATTTAGAAATGATGCCAAACCGATCTAAGAATACTAGCATTCCATTGTAGATACACCTTTCGACTATTTTACACAGTACTGTAGGTACTTCTACAGGTCCAAGGTTCTCAATTATAGTTGAATCACCTTGTTTGAGAACCGGCGTATCCGATTCAATTTTCAGTTGGTCGGGGAAAATTCCAGTTTCCACTGAAATATTTATCATATATGCCAGAGGTTCAAAAATAAAGTTCATAATATGTTTTATAATTTTTTTCAGAAATGCAATCGATTCCCACAGCATTTGTGTTTTGCAGGGTAGATATTATTTCGCAAATATCTATTGGGTTTACGGGAGTAAAATAAAAAATAAAAATAAAATAGGTGTCAGTTGAATGCATCGTTGTATAGCCATTGAAGGATGTAAATGCGAATTATGTATGGATCAAATAATTGGCAATGGTTGAAAAATATATACGATTATATTTCTATCACTTACTATTTTGTTATTTAGCATCAATTCATGATTGAATCCCAACTTGGTCCTGCCTGTCTGATTTTTAACCATATTCCATATTTTCTTTTGTTTTTCTTGTTGACTCTTGCCATTGAGTGAATCCTAGTGAAATGAGTATTTAATTTCATTTATTTTTTTAGCATACACTTCTGGATCATCTACATTTTTGGTTAACCAAAAAAGATTTTTGAGACTATTTCCCATGAAAATTATTTCTTCGGTTACCCACTGCTTTTTGTGCGTCTGTATTTCAAGATTAACGGTCTTTTTCGCAGTAGGGCATGTTGAATCAGTCCAATATGTTAAAATATTTAAGAAAGTTTCAAAGACGGATTGAATACAATTAGAGTTTTCATAAACTGAACTGAAGTTCTCACTTTCTAGACAAGCTAGGAGACTTGCAAGATTTTCATCACATGTGTTCGTGAAACTGATTATTTTTTGGTTATTCAATCTTTTTAATTGAGAATTCAAAATTTCGAAAGAGAGACTTAAGTGGTCTGCAAGATTTACATTGAGAACTCTCTCATTATAATTTTCTTCTGGAATATTCGTCAGGAAATAATCAATCTTTGTAATACTTGTTTTTCCATTTGAGTTTGTGAAAATTCTCGTCGGTTCAAAGCCTTTGAATCTAAGATTGAAACTGTGTAACAAATCATCTAAAGATATCTTATCATTTGAATTATATAAATAATTTATATTCAAATCTCCGCGAATTACGACATTTCTAAATTTTTTGTCACAATATTGAAGAGCATTGAACAAACTATTCATGAATATTTCTGTAAATATTCTCTTGATACTTGGGTAATGTTACTGACGAGTTCTCTGGCAGCTCGAAACAGCGCTGCCGCAGTTGAAACATCAATACTTTGTTTTTGAGCTCGAGTTTCGTTGATAAAAAATTCGCTTCAGTAATGAAGTAGGATTTGTTCAATGCTTTCCGATATTCAATTGAAAGTTCATGAATCCAATAGAAAAACAACAAACAATCGATGGGAATGTTTTTCATCATCAACCCACTCACATATATTTCCTCTCGACAAAGCGTTCGATTTCCAACCCCGGTGACATTCATATATATCGACGCCTACTCCTGTATCAAAAATAGACGAAGCGGAAGAACATTAACAGAGGTGTGCAGGATTAATTACACTTCCATCATGGACCACGCAGTATCGATTAACGCGAAGTAATATGAGTAGGCCATCCTTTTTTAAAAAAAGAAGACCCTTCAGAATAAGTAACAGTTTCTAGAAAATTCTTTTACTGATTCGCCAAATCTCTCAGAAGTTCTGAAAATGTCTTGGGCAGTTTTTGGAATGAATAAATCAAGCAAAGTTATACGGAAGTTTGAGTTTTCAACATTTCATTTTACTCAGACGGCATGAAACTCTGGAAACTAATAATAGATATCATAAACTCGCTCCTTAGGGCTGTTACTCAACTTTATACTGTCAGAGCTATGCTTAACAGGCTAAATTAATACTTGTTGAAAGTGAGCAATGCATTTTCAGTCTCTCTAAATTCGCAAAATATCCTCAGGATTCCAAGCTCAATACCATTCGATAGCTACACATTTCGTCTCAAAAATTATTCGATTTCTAATGGTCATGTCTTCCAAATATTTAGTAACATAGTAAAATGCGGGGCTTGAATAAATCAATAGACATGATGACAGTAAGTAAAAATCACTGAGATGATGTATTCATTTAATGAAACCTGTTACAACACGCTCATCAAAATTTGTTTTGCAAAACACAAGCACTACATGAAAATCCTTAAGGCGCTCTAAGAGCTGTGCCTGTGCGAAAGTAGCGTTTCACATTGGATTTGAATCGCTGAGGATTGAATGCATTTGAAAAAAGTTAATTCCCCCTAAACGCAGTTCTCCAATTGAAAGAGTTTTTGAGTTTTTTCAAGGTGTACTGCCACAGTAGCCACAGTTCGTGGCGTATTTCTGATATATACCTCTCTTGGTAGAATCGAATGTGCCAAGTCACTTGAACATTCTCCGTGAAAGTATCTATAGAAGAAAGATAAATTTCCAACTTTCCTTTGATATTCCAGCCTATCAAGAGAGAGAAAGAAAGAGAACTATACTTTATTGTCCAAGAAATCAAGTTCTTATTGACAAAGCATGTTAGGAAAAAAAAATTGTTCAAGCAATCGCCGTTGACGTCATTCAACAAATTCTAGGCGATGCTCATCCAACGGTTTTTCTGGTCAACATTCACCAATTTTGGTCCGAATTCCGCTTTCACACGTTTCATGCCCAAAACTAATCGATATACCGACATCCTCAGCAACTCCTCTAATAGTAAATGTACGATTCTCCATAACTCCAGCCAAACTCTCATAGACGTTCTTGTTGTGAATAACTTACAGCACATTTTCTCCTCAGATGTTATTGATATTGATGGTGTTTCCGATCATTTTGCTATCATTCTTGAGGTTGATATATCCAAAACAAAATATGAAAAGTTTGTTGGTTACCGTGATTTCAGAAATCTTGAAGTAAACTCCTTTAAAGAAGATTTATTTCAAGTAAATTGGGGTAGTATTTATCTTTTAGATGATGTTGATGACATGCTTTCCTTCTTAAATCATAACTTAATACAAATTTTTAATACTCATATTCCTAATCGCACAATTAGAGCTACTAAGCCGCCCAAACCCTGGATAACGTACTAAACTCGTATGAAGTGAATAAGCACTTTAATAAAATCAGTAGTAATGCTATGGGCTCTGATGAAATCACAATTCGTATGTGGGATTTAGTTTCGCCCCATTTATTGGAATACATAACATATATCTTCCACTTTGCCATTGAGACTAGTAAATTTCCCTCTCAATGGAAACATAATGGAGTTAAGCCATTAGCAAAATGTAACGATCCCTCAGATTTCTATGAGGGATCTCTGCCATCTTAAAAGTCTTTGAAATGATTATTAAAGAACAACTCTCAGATTACGTTGAACGAAAAAATCTTATTACCTTCGTTCAGTCTGGATTTCGCCCTCTATATAGCACTCACTACGGCTCTGAGTCTCGTCACTGACGACATATTCAAATCACTTGTTGAAGGAAATTTCACATGTCCTTAATGCTTGATTACAGTAAATCATTCGATATCTTGGATCCTTCTTTATTGTCCATAAAACTTATATATACTAGTGACTTCCATGAATTTGTTAGTTTTGGTAAAATACATCACTACGCCGATGATACTCAATTGTATAGTTCATTCAGCTTTAAAGATATTACACCTGCTAATGAAAATATTAACAGAAACCTCAAAACTCTATATGACGTATCCTGTGCACATAATCTTACTATCAATCCAAAGAAATCCCAGGTCATGTTATTTGGTCCGAAAAGTAAAAGAAATATTGTGTGTGAGTCATTGTCGATCCGTGTCAACAATAACATAATACCTTTTGTGAATGAATGTAAAAATCTGGCTTGTGGTTATAAACAGACATGAGATTCACAAAAGCATGTAAGTCATCTGTGTAAAATGTCATTCAATGTATTGAGACACTGTATCCAAGTAGACATCTTTTATCAAGAAGTCTGAAGTTGAGTCTCTGTGAAACACTTATTTTTTCAAGATTAGCTAACTGCGATTGTATCTACGGACCCGCCTCACAACAATTAGATACAATGCGACTCCAGCGTATACAAAATAGTTGTCTCTGATTTTCCTACGGTATCCGAAAGTATGATCACATAAGTCCGTCCTTTGGAGATTCTGGCTGGCTTTCACTCAAATACCTATCTAAGAGCAATCCATTTGCTTAGATTCACGCATAGAATTCTTGTTTCGTGATATCCGCCTTACTTACGTGAAAGACTGGTTGCACTATCACGCAGTGGCACTTCTCGTAATAGGCATACTTTCCTCATTCCCAGGCATTCCACAGCAATATTTACTCGAAGTTTCTCCTACAATATGGCAAAGTTGTTGAATTTTATTTAATTTGTACTTCTTATTGTGATGAATAAAGACATATTATTTTTTTTCACCGTAGTGTGCGGCCTATCCTCCGAAGCCCCGATACATTCGGGAGGGCGCGCCAGCATTATCAACCAATGGCCACTCTCCACACCGTGGGGTAAGTGATCATTGGGTCCGAAAATCATGTGCCCTGAGCAAACGCAGTGAGCCAAGAATGACAGCCTTCTGCATCCGTGCGGCTAAGATTTCTGCCTTAGTGCGGCAAGCCGGCCGAGATTCGAGAGTAGAGAGGACAACATTCCACCAAGAACTCCTATAATCAGAACAACCATCTTGACATCAACCATCTTATTAGTATTATTTTTTTTTTCACCGTAGTGTGCGCTGGTCAGGCCCTATCCCCCGAAGCCCCGATCATTAGGTCCGAGAATCATGTGCCCTGAGCAAGCGCAGTGAGCCTTCTGCATCTGTGCGGCTAGGAGTTCTGCCTTAGTGCGGCAAGCCGGTATGATTTTGAGATTTGAGAGTAGAGAAGACATCATTCCACCAAGGACTCCAATAATCAGAACAACCATCTTGACAGAGTGATCTGATTAGAGTCTGCGGAGTTCGAAGAGAAAATCTCTATATTTTATCCGTTCTTACTCCTCTTTTCTGACGATATTCAACTCGCCAGGAGCTGAAAACTCCACGACAAATATCGTGTTGGTCTAATGGTCAAGAAGGACCACATCAGGCTTATTAGCTTGTATGAGCCTGAGGGTGGGGAACGAATAGTTCCAATAAATTCGGCACATCTCCTTCCCTACAATGGATTCAATATCCCTCGGAGCGCAGGGCAACACCGGTATCTCGTCAGTCAATACCGTAAGAGTGCCGTAGATGGTAGTATAGCACTCTTGGGGCCGCGTTATGTCGATGGATATAGGCCGAGACTGCATATGCTGGACATGCTGATAGCAAGTGCATTAGGGTCTCGGGCGCCTCTCGGCAGGCCCTGCACCTTGTGTCAGGAACCTCTATACCCTTCCCGCGACTGCGGTAGACTAAGGTGTTGAAGACACCATCCTGGCAAGCCATGATGAACCCCTCAGTTTTCGACTTCAGCCCACTCGACCTGAGAAAAGCGAAGGTCAGGCACTTTGATAAGCCAATGTTATTAAAGAAGACCCCATGCATTGGCTTATCCTTGTGTTTCCGCAGAAGTAAGGTGATCTCTGCGTCTTCTATCTGAGCTTTTTGCTGAACAGGTTCCAACTAGGTGACAGAGTTGTGGTCATCTCGTTCAGTGTCGAAAACTATACCGAGTTCATCAGCTGCTCGGGCAGCTGCTCTAAAGAGAAATGCTCCAATTCCTGCTCTCTCATGGTCACGGACCATACAGAGAAGGGGATCCGAACTCCTGAAGACTTTACAGGCTGTATCCACCACCATTCTGTCATATAGACACTCCAAACTCAAAAATTCCACGGCCTCCCTGTTGTCGGGGGAAGTACAACCGTGGAACAGACGATTTGGGATGCAAACTCCTATTGAGATGCATCATTCTTCGGGTCTTTACGTCGAGTTGATACAGTTCCTTATTATTATTATTATAATTTTCTTCACGAGCACTTATTTCCTTTTTTGCATAAAACTATATACAAGTTCTTTGGTCCATTTTTTTCAATAGCATAAGATCTCCGAGCACGTAAAACACTTCTAACTTCTATACCCTCACCGATAAACGTAACATTCTTAACAACTGGAACCGTGAAAATATGTTGGAGACGGGTCTACCAACATAAAAAAATTACTAATCGAATATATGTTGCTCGCGAAATTTGAACACTCACCTAATTTTTTGAACAGCGCATATCTATTAAAATTTCATTGTTTTTCCAAAGATTCCTCGTAAGTGATCAAATAAAAAATTCGTTCTCATTTCGCTACATACTGTCAATTTTTCCAGGCATCAAGTAAAGAGGTATCGATGGTTTCATTCCATCCGAAACTGAAACCTAATTTTCGAAAACTAACTTTTTTAACCACGGTTAACAAATGACGAAATTGTTCCCTTGTAAACGATCAAACGAACTGCCGAAGGAAATAACTCGAGAACGGACGTGGTCGCAACTTCTCTTATTAATTTTTTATTTGATGTTTGTGCCAGTTCTATTGTAGCGTGTCGGATTAACTTTTATGGGACTAACTTTGTCCGTCCTTTGTGGGACGCTGGACATTTTCCGAATCCTCCGAGAGCATCTTTATGTCAGCAGGAAAAAACTCGACACGGAAATGCAACAGCGGTGGGCTTGTCATCTTTTTTAATGGATATATATACTATGTGAGTCAGAAATATAGGTTAATTCAAGGGAACAATTGGAAAAATCAACCTTCCACTTCCCAAATGCTAACCTGTTTTTCTAACCAGTTCATTTGGATTTGATTCCCCGACAAATTCAGTCAAAATTGAGTTGTCCCCTTTCTAGAATGATTGAGGTGAAACTTTGCAAAATTTGTTAAATTCAAACAGAAAATTTACTCCCAATCATAATCACCACCAATCATTATCAATGTGTTGTGAAGCATTCGTTCAATTTATTTCATCTCATATAAACATGTTTCATGCTGGATAAACTTCATAATTAATTATGCATTTTCCGAATCAATTCGAAAAATAATCTTGAACTATGTACTATTTTATATCTTCCTCAATGTCACGTGATGTGTCGTACATAAATACCAATTACGCCCGGAGTAGCGTGGCAGTATTCCACCATTCACTGTTCATTCGAAAGTAGTTGTTTCGAAAAAGTTTTTTCTTCCAGCCTGTATCTGAAAGTAAGCGATATGCAAGATCTACACATCTTTCTGAAGAGTTTTCATCGTAGATATTTCCTTTATACCTCTCTTTATCAGTTTCACAATTTATTGTTCAATGATGGAGAAGTAGAAGATCTCAGAAAACAATCACTCCTCTGGCTAATACCACGAAGGGTGTTGGATTATATCCGACAGGTGTCAGTGCAGGATTCTTCACAGAAGTTATTCCTGCATATGCTGTTGGCGATACAACTGCCGCAATAGATTTTCAATCATTGGAACACACTTGCAGACCGGTTTCGGGCTGTTTGATCACTCGTCAGTGCAAGGTAGTGTATATCATCAACATGAAGTCGATGATTTCCGATAATTGAAAATCGAATTTCATCAGAGTATCATTCCTCGAACTAAGCTGAAGCATACAACAAACAACAGGTTTGTCGTCGCCCCATCTGCCTGTGAACGAGGTAACCAACTGCATATCCGTTCCATCCATTCATTATGATTTCCTACCACGTAGTAACGGCTACATCCATCAATTTATTGTACATTGGGTTTGTGAACCACGAAGTATAGCCATACTAACATGATCAGTGTTCCAGGTGATATTCATGCTCATTAGTAGATTTTGTGTCAGAAAAACAAAAGATTGATACAAATAATAGTACAAAATATATTCCATCGACACTACTATGTACATGGTAATTTTCACTATTCATAGTCATTCAATATTCATTGTAGACAGTAAAGTGAGTAATCAGTAAAACCGTAGCTCTAGAAATAAAACAGGAGATCTACTGCAAAAACAATAGACCTAGCAACTCATATTATATCTGTGAGTTATATTTTCGTCGTTACTTTCCAAGTACTGCATACTCAATGGGTCAGGTTAGTTCTGGAGTGAGTGGGTCCATTCGACCCTTCACCGCAACCCGCAAGGGTTTTTGTGACTCACACCTATTCACACTCGACCAAATAAACCCTGCTTCTTAACCAAGCCGATTAGTTTGTATGGTGGGTGGCCTTTCAGATCAGATGGTAAGAGTACGGCTCTGCCGAACTCTAAAAACCTGATTTGGTTCCCAGCGGGGCAGGCACAAACTATATGCTCTGCTGTTCAATCTTTTTCCAAACAGAGGCGACCAATACTGTCTTCCGACAGTCCGAGTCTCTGCATATGATTATTCAAGTGACAGTGACCTGTAAGAAGGCCTGTTCATCCCTACTGTAGTCCAACAACTGTTTGGTATCAAGCTTCGAAGGGTGAATAAACGCCTTGGAGTGAGCCAATCCTGGAATATTCTGACAGAAGTTCATGAATCTTCTTGTCATCCAAGTGTTCAATGTTTGGTCCGATGAAGCTGCTTGCAGCACCCTCTTTTGCAAGAGAGTCAGCAGCCTCATTGCCTATCAGGCCAGTATGGCCAGGAATCCAGACCAAAGACAATCTGTTAAGTCTTAATATTGTTTTATATATTGAATTTTCAATTGCCGAAACCCTAGGAAATTTGGATATATTGCTCTCTCTCTCTCTCTGAAGAGCGGTTCCATCTTCTTTAATTTTCGGTTTGTGATGTCCAACAATCCATTATCTCTTGAGAAAGTTACAATTACGATTCGAAATTTGTATGAGATGGAGCTCATGAAGGAAAACAGTAGAGAAGACATATCAAAAAATTTCAGGGAATTAATTCATTATATATAGACCAGCTGTATGAAAAAGTTCTTTGTTTCGATATTGAAAGTGGTTATAGAATGCATTATGAACTTTGGAAAATGACCTTGATCAATTCAGTTGAACTTCCATCGTGAGATATTCAGAATAAATTGTTGAGGGTTAGGACAGGTTAGTCCAAAAGTTTTGATAAGCCAAGGTCTCCAATGTTATTGAAGAAGACCCCATACATTGGCTTATCCTTGTGTTTCCGCAGAAGTTCAAACCTTCATTGGCTAAAACTGTTGGACTGTCTTCAATCGAGTTACTTCACGACAAAAATTCCCGTTGCATCTCATAGTTTGTAATTTTTTTCGTCAACTTCATGCCTGATGTTCGATTCGTTCATTTAGAACGATCGTCAACATAATTGATGGGAATAATACTAAGAATACTAACTTAAAAAAGTTTTTATTGGTTGGGAGAAACCTTCCTAGCTTTCTACTTCTCCATCATTGAACAAAAAGTTTGAGGAACTTTCAAAAATGGAAGAAAAAAATAACTATGATAGAAAAGCTCCATAATGGAATGTAGTGCATAAACGGAAGTTTCTCTCAGATACAAACTAGGGGAAGAAACCCGTCTGGAACAACTATTTTTCTATTCAGTTTGAACTACAAACATCAGTTACGGTATTGAAACAGATATCATTCATGAGAACGCTACAAAATGTGAATAAAATGTCATTAAAATGATGGATGTAGCCGTTACTACGTGGTAGGAAATCATAATGAAGAAAATGTATAAGTTTGAAAATGTCCTCATAGGACGAAACTGCAGTAACGTTAGTTGCAAATAAAAGTGGTAAAAAACATTAGTTCAGACTTCCATTAGTACAACTACAACAACAACTACAAAATGGAGGAACTTTTAATAATTGCCTGAATACATTGACAATTAACTACATAATATGAGGTAATAAGCTTGATCAGAAGATGCTCGAAATGGTTGCCTTGTAGTTCTTCACATATGAACAACCTATCCGATATTTCATGTCAAACATTTTCGAACACAGTAACGTCAATATCTCTTCAAATATTTATTATTATCTGCCGTATATCCAACATTGAAGCAGGTTCAGTTCCGTTCACCTTTTGCTTCAAATAGCCCCAAAGTCCAAAGGTGTCAAATCTGGTGAGCGGGCTGGCCATTCTGTAGGACTTCGACGGCCTATCCAACGACCGGGAAAAGTAGTATCCAAATAGTTTCTTACTTGTCTGGAATAATGTGGTGGTGCCCAATCTTGTTGGAATACAATAATCATATCGAATTCATTTGAATTCGCTTCGACGATTTCAGTGATGAGAGGGTCAACAGTAGTTTCCAGCATATTCAAATACAGTTCTCCTGTAAAATTTTGATCAATAAACAGAGGTCCTAGAATATGGTTTCCCAATATTCCAGCCCTAACGTTAATTTTTTTGTCGTCCTGACTTTTTGTCGTTTTTATAAACAAACAATAACTCAACAAACCTTATGGGATTATTGGAATTGCCATATGGTAGATAAAAAGGAATATTTCTAGACATATCGATATTAATGTGTACGTCTTCAGCAAATTATTAAATGTTCCGCCATTTTGTAGTTGGTGAAGATATCGACTTTATATTCTTGTGTTGTGAAGTATTCGTCAGGAGCTTCAAAATTATGTGTCACAAGACCCCCTTTCCATTTAATTTTTTTTCCAGATGGCGCTCAGTCGCCATCTTGAAAGTTTCATCTGTCTATTTTACTTCAAAATCAAATTTTCATGCGTTAATTTCATTATCTCAAATCTGAATTTTTTGAGGTGACTCGTTAAAAAATAAAAGGTGGGGCACTAAAGAAATGCACTGTATTATTCCTCGTGAAACGAATGAGAAGTAGGATTGGAAAATTTGTATTTTCCACCAACGAAGCTACCCAGCAGAATATCGTGTTTCTTGTAAATGGGAATAAATAATTATATTGCGAAAAGTGCGGAAGAAGGGTATTTTTTCATCTGAATTCTTCAAGTGTACACACACTATACAAGCTCACGCGATCAGAATATTGACGGAGTCAATAGCGTATCGGATACCATCCGAAATATTTCCAAACGCAACTCAATATAATAATTTATTCAAATTTCCACTCTGGTCTCCGTTCGTTTTTGAGTTTTTCCTCTTTCCGAATATTATTCAACAAAACATTTCCCCATCTGGAATATGAATATTTAATGCGTAAACCTTCAAAAAAACGTTTTTCCATCATTTCATCTTAATACTTTCCAGCGGAGACGCAAAACAAACTGACGCTTCACCAATAACGAATATCCATCGCATTCCTGTCACGAAAATTTTTTATTCATTTTTCCCAACTTTGCGTGACTGGCAAATGATTCTTCGCTTATATATGTATAATTATGCTAAACAGACAGAAAAACTCCACTTACAGAAATTGAATATTCTGATATCAAATATTTGATTTTGTTAGAAATCCAGATTCGTGGATAATTCTGTAATGTTTCAATCATTTCTTAACTGAATTCGTGTATTTCTTTGTGTGTGTGTGTATTTTCATTGAGATCACAGAGATGAAAGTCTTCATGAAATATTATTATATAAACAGAATGGAGTTGTGACAAATGTAATTGCTAGGAGTTGCAGTACTTTAACATAAGTCTAAATTTTTATAAATATATCAATAACTATGTGGTTGAATTTTCTATTGTACAACAACGATAAAAATAAAAACAACAATAAAAATTAATTGGCGCTCCGGGGCGACTTCATTGATTCCAGTGGCGCATTTGCTTTTTCAGCTGCAGGAAAACTAGGATAAACCTGCAGCACAACATTATCTGACGATCTTGATCTGCCAATGTCCTCTCTCTTATAAAACAAAATGTAGGGTGTCTCCAGAGGCTCCAATAGCTTCAATACATCGCCAGAACACTTCGTGACATGACTATCGTCAAACTTAGACCAGTGCGTTTCGTCTTTGACCAAGGCGTAATAATGACCAAATCCAACGCCAGAACCACAGTGAACAATGACTGCATGAATATTATAATAGTTGGTCTGCTAGATTGAAATGTTCATCTATTTCGAACCTTCCAAAGAGTTTCTTGCTTCCGTTAGAGGTTGAGTCTTGTTTGAAGATCATCAGTGTTATCATTAGATTGACTGGTGCCTCAGCTATACTTGTTTCCTTATAACAGTCAGTTAGTTTGGCGCATGTTTGGCAATACAGTCGATCATCACCTTTCAAAAATTCCATTTTCAGATGATTCAACAATAAGCTTTGCACGGACTGGTTATTAGTCATATGAGGAAAAGCTAGATGAAGTTCCAGAAATTCACATAAGTTTTCGCTACGTCTTGAACATTAACTACAAAGTGAAAAAGTGAGGATATTTTCAGCAAAAGATTTACAAACACAGGACGAGATGGACTGTATTCAATCCAGAGCGGTCAGGAGTATTGATTTTGCTATTGTTTTGCTCACGAAGAGTATTCAACAAGAACCCCAAGTATTCAGAACAATCCCCTTGTTGTCCTAACGAGTATCTAGTGGAATTCAAAGACTCCAGGATATCGGTTGGGAAAAAGATTATATATTTTTACGAAACTGCAGCTGCATGAACAGGTGTTTGAGTTTGATGAATAAGTAGGAAACATTCTCGTTCTCGTTCATTATTAAAACCTCGTTCTTGAAATTCTTTGTCATGAACAACACTTGTAAAATGCTATTCATGTAGCAAGTATTTCCTAAATTATCCTATCCAATTTTCTTCTCTACATTTTCAGAGCAACTCTCTACTGACTCGTAAGGAAGAACATGTTTCACAGAATATCCATAAGAACCATTTCTCCAGCTGGTTTCGAAATGGACTATTTATAGGTTTGGTTAGGACCAAAGTGAGTGGGTCTATTCAACCCTCCACCGCAATCCGCAAGGGTTTATTGTGGCTCACACCGATTCACACTCGACCAAATAAACCCAGCTTCTTGATGAAGCCGATTAGTTTGTATGGTGAGTGGTCTTTCAAGTCAGATGGTAAAAGTACGGCTCTGCTGAACTCTCAAAACCTGATTTGGTTCCCAGCGGGCAGGCACAAAGTATATGCTCTGCTGTTTCATTATTTTCCAAACAGAGGCGACACACACTGTCTCTGCATATGATGATTCAAATGACAGTGACCTGTAAGAAGGCCTGTTAGACATCGTAGTGCATCCCTACTGTAGTCCAACAACTGTTTGGAATCAAGCTTCGAAGGGTGAATAAACGCCTTGGAGTGAGCCAATCCTGGAAAATTTCTTGTCATCCAGGTGTTTAGGCAAAGCCTGAAGCGATGCCAATGACGGGTTCTGGTCCGATGAAGCTGCTTGCAGCACCCTTCTTTGCAAGGGAATCAGCAGCCTTATTGCCTTCCAGGACAGTATGGCCAGGAATCCAGACCAGAGACAATCTGTTAAGTCTTGTAATTTGAGTTTTTGGTAATTTGCTGGACTATTTATAACATACCCAACAAAATATCGACAGTTGATTTATTGAAAACTCTTTTATCACACCAGAACAACATCATCTGCTGATGATGTTATCATGGTTAGCAAAACCCGTTTCCAAAGAGAGTATTCTTGTTCTGCTGTGAGAAAAGTGTTTGATTGAAATCACTTCATGTCAGAAGATACATATCTCATCAAATATTAGCGGTGTATTTATTGTAAATGGTAGTGCGCCCAAATAACGATCTAGAAATCATCGGTTCGAATCCAAGGTGGTCCCCTAAGGACCCAACCTGACCTAGAGATGGCGGTAGTTGTTAGAAAAATATCACTGTATCAAAAAGTATAAAGTATACTCACCATTACGAAACTCGTCAGAAAAATCAACATATAGTACCTCACATGGCTAAT
Source organism: Leptinotarsa decemlineata (assembly GCF_025532065.1). Taxonomy (NCBI): domain Eukaryota; kingdom Metazoa; phylum Arthropoda; class Insecta; order Coleoptera; family Chrysomelidae; genus Leptinotarsa; species Leptinotarsa decemlineata. The sequence goes on along the minus strand of NW_027412668.1, from coordinate 6,691,633 downwards.
TCGTTTGGTCAAAGGTCATACAGGAACATTGCGCCTGAAGTATATAATTCTATTCCCAAATTAATAACCGAAATCAAAAACATTTTTACTTTCAAGAAAGAATTGAAAAAATACATTCTGAAAATGCCTAGAATAGTAGTCACTGAAATAATCAAAGGAAAATGAAAATTGAAAACCTTTTAAATACCGATGTATCACTGTTAGCAAACAGGCATATAGATTATTGATATATTGTATTGAACTGAACTGTTTAAAAGTTTGATATTCGCTAAGTTGAAAATTGTGTTACTGTATTATACTATTCGTTTTCATATTTTTATTTCAAGGAAAATGAAAATTAAACACCATTTTAAATACCTATGTCTCACTCTTATCAAGCAGGAATACAAACGATTGATATATTATAAAGCTAAATAATCTTGAACTGTGTCTTTGTATTGTATTATAGTGTTTGTTTTTCCATTTTATTTTATTTTGAGTATAATAACGAATTATAATAGCTGTACATGTTTGATTATGTTTACGATTGAATATGTTCATAGTCGAATACCTATATATGTTATTCATTCTATGGTTTTGTTTAACTATTTCAATGTATGTATGTATATGCCCATTCACACCAATTTTGTATCTCGAAACACGTATTCACTTACTTATCGAGCATCTCGTTATTTATTTGAACTTTTAATTTGTACTTCTCATTTGTATTTGTATTTGGATCTTAAATAAATAGCATATTATTATTATTATTATTATATGTTTCGAGTTTGATGCCGCTGCGATGTTTAGTCTTTGTTTGGCAGCCATCGATAGCGAACGTTATCGGTGAATTTGTTGAAACGGAGAAAATTGGTCACCGTTATGATGCACAATACACAACCAATATAAAAGCTGACCTGCATTCTACTCTGAGTTGGTTTGCTCCTTCGTTTACAACACTAAAATATTGGGTAGCAGAGTTAAAACGAGGCCGTACGAGCTGCCAAAACGAGCAACGCCGTGGTCGACCAAATAAGGTGACTATTTTAGAAACGGAGAAAAAATCCACAAGGCAGTACTGGATGATCGTCGACTGGAAGTGCGCGAGCTAGCAGACTTAGCAGGCATTTCAAAAAGTGTGGTACATCGTATATCATCTGAAAATTTGGACATGAAAATGCTGTGTGCAAGAAAGTGTCGCGTTTGCTCACACTAGAGCAAAAACAGTGTCGTGAAGATGTTTCAGTTGAGTGTTTAGCGAAGTTTTACAGCAACAAAGCAGAATTCTTGCGTCGTTTCATAACTATGGATGGAACATGGATCCATCACTTCACACCCGAGACAAAAGAACAATCAAAACAGTGGACTCAGAAGGGAGGACCAGCTCCAAAGAAGGCAAAAACTGTTTCATATGCAGGCATCGGTTTTTTGGGATGCGCGTGGGAAAATTTTCATTGACTATCTTAAAAAAGGTAAAACTATCAACAGCGAGTATCATGCGAACTTATTGCAACGGTTGAGTGAAGGAATCAAGCCAAAACGGCCGCATTTGGTTAAGAAAAAAGTGTTGTTTCATCAAGACAATGCACGAGCTCACAAATCCATTATCGCAATGACCAAAATTAACTGATTAAAGTTTGAATTGCTACCTCAAGCCCCTTATTCGCCAGATTCAGCCCCCTCGGATTATTTTCTGTTCCTAAACTTGAAAAAATGACTCAGAGGTCAAAAATTTTCCAACGATGGAGTAGTGATGTCGGCAGTTAATGGCTTTTATTATAAAAACGGTATCGAACTCATTGAACGTCGCTGAGAAAAGTGTATAGAGCTGCAATGAGATTATGTTGAAGTATAAATACATATTTTTTTTCGAAATTTCTGTTTTTTTGTTGGGCCCACCCTATAAGATCACGTTATTGTCTGGATAAAATTTCCCTAATTTATTGTTGGGTTGATTCTGCTGGGTTATATGAGTGATGAGACTGGGAATGAACAGGATATTATTTAGGTGGCTCACGGACCTATTAACACTGCCTACGCAGAACATAAGGCGTATGGCCATAGTAGAAAATAACAACTGGTTTTGTGAATTTTATTAAAATTATTATTTAGTTTGAATAATGATTGTTTGTAGCAAAATTAAATACAAGAAGATAATTGAAAAAATAATTTTCGTGTATTTTTCAATTGAAATTGTTTCCGAATAGATCTGAACACTCATTAAAACGAGTGCTAGCGGTAGTGGAATGATCACCAATAATGTGGTAATTGAGGAGCAACTTAGACGAAAACGATATCAACATTCATCAAATGAATGACTCATTTCTCTAATGTAACTTTTTTATGTGAAGAAATCAAATGACACTTGCTAGAAATTCATTCCACACTTATCCCAGAACATTTTCTCATGCTGTAATAACATTTATGATCGAGTAAACAATGGACTTTTAGGACTGGTATCTTTGTTGTTTCTCATTAGTTCCGACTTCCATTGTCTAGTGTGATATAAATTGATTTGATATCCCTGAAAGAATCTGTAAAAAAATTAAAAATAAAAAGTCGACTGAAAAAATAACAATTAAATCAATAAAAAAAACTGAAATTACAATGAAATAAAATACAAGTAACAGCCAAAAAATCAAATAAATGAAATATTAACACGGAATAGGCTAGCGTAGAGATATGCAACATATAGAAACCTCTAATCAAGCGAAACACGACCAACTCTCGCCAAACGGTCAGCTTCCGCTAAAACCGAAACGTCGTGAATTAACTTGATTTGAAATCTTTTAATTTGTAACTTTATTTCTTATTAATAATTTTTTATTTTGATTTCGTATTAATATTTCATTTTTTTTATTTTTTGGTTGTTACTTGTATACTTTTGTAATTGTATAAGTCATTGTGATTTCAGTTTTTTTTGCTTAATATAATTGTTATTTTTTCAGCTAACTTTTTATTTTTACAGATTCTTTCAGGGATTTAAAATCAACTTATATCAAACTAGATACCATGAAACATTGTCAACCACCTTCAAACAAACTTTGTTGTAATGCATAGTTTTCAAGCCCTTTGCAATTTTCAGGTTTTTCAAATCATTCAGAAGTCTAGTGTCAATTACCGAAGTCGATAATTCCAATTATTCTTTCATGAGACCATTTTGATGCCCGACATACTCTTTGAAACAAGTTTTCAATATTTCTCTCAGTTTGTCCAATATTTGCAATGGGACAACTATGTTGCTTGTTGATCATTTGAAATTTTTCTTAAACCTTCTGTGCGAATAAGCTGCCTCATAATCGAACCTAAATTCTCAAAAGAAAATGTAGAAAAACCCGGCTTCATTCGCCAATTGGCGGAGTGCTTCCTAGCCGCAGCATCTACACACACTCAAATTGAAAAGCCACGAGCATAAAGCCTTCCTCTTGTTGATACAGGCCTCTTCGTGTTATCCAGAAAAGCTAACGAAGTGCCTTCGCGATTCGATTCAAAATTTCATTCTAGTGCAGTAAAAATAGTACAGCAAAACTGATGTGAGATTTCCACCTCAAATGGAAATCTCACTTCGAAGGGTTTTTTCAATACGTATCAAAGGATTTCCATTAGGTATCGGCCATTTCTATCATACTTGCAAAAAATAAATAATTCGCACGAAATTCGGTACCCGGGGTTTTTTTGACGTGGAAAATCATAATTTCGTATTAATTTTCATGTAACATCTAGAGGGCGCTGCGTACGCTATCATTATTTATTTCAAAATGCCCTAACTTTTTTGACAGTAAACTTTTGATACTCTTCATGAAAAAACCTAATTCCCACACCTTTTCCAAGTAAAAAAAGGTACACCTCCTCAACAACCCTGGAGGTGATTCAATAAGTGAACAAAAAAATTCAACTTCAACACCCCGTATCTCCGAAACGAGAGTAAGAACCGGGTCAATCCCTCTACGAAACCCTTCATCACTTGCAAGGATGGAAAATAGTCATGAAATAATTCAAATTCATTCATGCAAATACATGAATTGAAAAATGTTTCAACTCCAACTTCAATATTCTAAAACAAAAATACTCAGTATTCATAATTCCATCTTTCAATATTCCAAGTTCATAGACATCAAAATTAATACGATTACAGGATATGAAAATATAAAACAATCTCCAAATACGCAAAGTTACACGGATGCGTATTAAGCATTTCACCTTAGTAAGATGACTTAGTGAGGAAAGTTGTAACCTCAGCATATGAATCTTTAATAATATTGACGGTCAAGATCAACAGAAAGTATTAAGAAATTCATTCAGTATTCATTGATCACTCTTCAAAAACGGTTTCAGAAAATTTTAAGAATGTGTTCTTTCATTATTTGTATGGAAGAGGGATGGTTGAAACAGCGATAAATCCTCTCGTTATAAGCAAAGCGACTACTGAGTTGCAACAATACAATACATCACTCTTTAAACTCCAATCTGAAATGTTATTAATATCCTCTTGCTGATATGTGCAGTCTTGGACTCTATGGACTGATTTGAAGAGTTTAAAATCATTAGCAAAAAAAAGAAAATCTATATATTTAGGAGCGGACGGTAAATCATTGATGAAAATAATGAACCAAAGTGGACCTAGATTCGATCCTTGTGGTACACTTGACCTAGCTGGAAATTTATCTATTGTATATTTAAATACGAAGGTTATCGAGTGTCTTGATATATATAAAGGAGTTTTTTATCGGACATAGCACTCAAGGAAGTGGCAAACCATAGACACGTGTTTCGGGCTTTTGGCCCATCATCAGTATGGTGCAGCCAAGTGTAAGGATGGGCAACACTTGGTTACCAGAAGAAATAAATACAAATGCACGAAGCCACCAGCAGGAGCCAGCCGCACATTCCTGTGGCTGGCTATATATATATATATATATATATATATATATATATTATATATATATATATATATATATATATATATATATATATATATAAATATTATGAAATTTATTTTCAGATTTCTTATACTTAATTTGGTTTCCCCAATATAGCCATTGTAAGTACATACATACATACATATAGATGGAGCTAAAGAAGTTTTATTTCAGTCGTGTGATTCGAAGCACACTCGCTTTCTTAAATTAAAAATATTTACGGCCACATTTTGACTGGCACCCTGTCGTAAATGTATTCTCCTACTCACAAATGTATGTAAAAATCTGAGTTTGGTTAACAACGCTAAGGACGTAGTGATTCTGCAGCGTGACTATAACTGTTTGGCGAGAGTTGATCTTGTTTCGCTTGATTATAGGTTTTCCATATGTTGCGTATCCCTACGCTGGCTTGGCTAGTTGCGTTGTTGGATAACATATATACGGCTTCTTTGAATTTTCTCCTAAACCAGTATTCCTCCTTGGGGATGATTTCAGCTTGAAACCACTTGATGTTATGTTGATGAGTCCAAACATGCTCTCCTATTTCTGATTTGCTGGTTTCTCCTCGCTGTGTGTGTTTCTTGTGCTCGGCAATGCGAACTTTCAATGGCCTCTTAGTTTCACCGATGTATGATTCTCCGCACTCGCAGGGTATCCGGTAAATGCAATTCTTGGAATCGCAGTCCGCGTTTGGTGGCCTGGTTTTCGTGAGGCTGCTACGGATAGTGTTACCGGATCTGAAGCAGGTTCTGATGTTGTTCTTGGAACCAATTCTTCTCATCCTTCCCGACAGTATTCTGATGTAGGGGAGTACAAGTACTGGTTGTTGCGGCTCCTCTTCCTAGTGAGGCTCTTGCTGTCTTCTAGCCAAAGTCTGTTCCATCATGTCTTTGGAGTAACCATTCCGATGAAGGTCATTTTTGATGATGCCTAGGTCTTTTTCGAGACATTCCTTTACATAAATAGTCAGATCTCGGAGAAATAAGTCCAGTTATCACCCGAAGACGATTGTGGATACTAATAACCATCAAGCAATGTCCTGTGAGTGAACAAGAAATAATTTATAGTATTAGAAATATGGGTCTCTGAGCTGTGATCGAATGCAGCTTTCATCAAATCTTTCATCTGCTGCTGCAGCAGATATCCCCAATCATATACGCTGTCTGTTAAAAAAATGAGGTGAATTTTCATCTTTCCCAAAAAAATATTCATTTATTAATTAATTTCAATTTTGTTCCCTTCAAATTAGTCCCCCTCAAATATAAAACAATTGTGCTAGCATGTTTTCTAGTTTTCGAAACAGCTCTGATATGCCCTTTTTGGTATATCCTTGAAATCTCTCACCGATTCGGTTTTCATCTCCTCAATCGCCGTCAAAACGTCATCTTTTCATGGGTGTCTTCAAACTTGGAAACAGGAAAAAGTCACATGGGGGCAAATCTGGTGAATACGGTGGCTGAGGCAAGTTCACGGTGTTGTTTTTGGCCATAAAATTATGAACAAGCAATAACAAGGGGAGGTGCATTATCGTAATGCAGAAGCCATGATATGTTTTCCACAATACCAAACTTTTTCCTTGTATTGCTTATCGCAATACTCCAAGATATTAATCCTTATCGACCGTACGATCATGTGGCAAGAACTCTTGATGCTAATCCATTCACCCCTTTTTTTAACAGTTCACATTTGAGAACAATTCTATTATTGAAGTTCTCTTTTTCTCAAACAGTAATTTTTTCTTAATTTCACCGCACTATTCCTCGGTGCAAATTACCCTTACGAAAATACCGACTACAAAAGTATACCGCATTTTGTTCTCATGCGAGGAACTTACGATTCTACGTTATTAAAGGATGTATATTTCAGTGCGAACTCCAAATCTAGCGCGCTTTGATGTCGAAACGCAGCCTGCATTTGATATGCAGAATTCGTTGAATAAATGAATGTGACTAGGTTTACGATGAAAAGCAAAGCGAGCTGTTGTTTATTGTAGTGCCCCGAACAATTGAAGAATAGGGAAAGTTACCAGTATTATGCGAAACGGTTGTGGATGAATTGCCTCATAATCCTAATGGAAAACGATACCACTGAGAGGTTGTGAAAATGCGATACTGTTGCTTTTTCTTCAGACCAGCATCTGGACATTTTCGGGTAATGATGGATTACAATAAAGAGGGAAAAAATCAAACGAAAATATGTCTCACTTCAAGTTGACAATCATTCTTCTAGTTTTAAAGTTAATGAGCAAATGACAATGCACACTTTCACTTCAAATAATGATTTATGGGCGCTCCCATTTGTTCACAAAGTCACAATTTTTTGAAAATGAATGTGAAAATGAAAGTTTGGTGTACGAAACAGTCATTAGTGTAGAAGTTCAAAAATAAAACTCAGATTTAATTTTGTTTCGTAACTGTTACGTTGCTTTGATCGTATTTTTCATCATGCACTACTGATACACTTTGGAACATGAGAGAAATTCGATTCACAGCCAGAACCATTCTTTCCAATATCACTTCGGTAACAAAATACGACCCGATAGATATCCATTTCTCGTCACAGCTTTGATCTGTCTTCCATACGGAAACAGCGGACTGAATAACTGGAGTGATTCCTCTGGAGAGACATCCCACAAAGGAGAGTATTGCGTTGGGATATTTACAGCGCTAGTTCAAAAGTAATTTCTGAACAAATCGAGGCACTTTGTATGCGATATTTACAGTAAATGAAATCTGTGGTTTCTCACTCGTATATTATTGTTTTTTTCATGTAATCAATGATAATTTTGGCACTGAGTCTGATTGTAACAAAATTACTAATAACGTTAAGAAGTCAGCTGTAAGTCTCTCAATTGATCTTATGGCTTTGAAACTATTATTTATTAGAAAAAAATGTTACGTTCATTCTACTATTTTTTATGAACACTAATACCTAGCGACTACCCAGAATGACTTTCATAAATTCACTCAGAGTATGATGATCTTACAGAAACTCACTGGAAGTGAACTCTGCTCACTCTGCGTATGCATAAAACTACCAGCCTCAATTACATGAAATTCTCAATCACTGGCAGTTTCTTGTAGATACTATTTTCAGTGAAGTATCTCAAAGTTCCGCTCTCAGCCTTATTTTATTATAACTTACGCAACCGCTATTATACACCATATAAAGAGTTACAAGTCTCTCCATACTCATGATACCTGATGTTACTCTAACCTATCTACCAGTCATGAGAGTTCAATCTGAAGACCTATATTCAATTTTCAGACGATGCAGCGAGTTACTCCTTCCATTGAATATTGTTTATGCGCCGTCTCACACATCAGGCATAACAAGGAAGTCATCTTCGATCAGTTACCTTCCACTTAGATCTGGAATTCGTCATCACTTGGGATCTACCCTGGTGCAGGTAGCTTATGCCTTATGCCTGAGAAATTTACACAAGTATTTTCCACGACATTGATAAATCCCTAGGTTTTTCCCATCCAAGAATATGCAGGTCCAGTTAAGTATCCAGTTAGTAGTGAAGGCTGGATCCTCCGAGAGAGGGAAATATCAATAGCAGATAGTTGTTGGTTCATAGATGAATTGGAAACACCTTCAGGTTCTGGTGCAGGTGTTCTCAGTCTCAGATCCCGGACAGAGATATCAACCTGCCTAGGGACCTATGAAACTGTATTTCAAGCGGAAATCTATGCTATTGAATTCTGTGCGGAAGTATTCAACCGCATACAAAAGTCAATAAGAATACTCTTGGACAGCCAAGCGGCGTTGATAGATTTTGGCTCCTACCAAGCAAGGTCTAAATCGGTAAAACATTGACAAACACGACTCTCCTCGATAGGAATACTGAACAAATTGTCTCGGTCTGGATTTGTGGCCATACTGGCCTGGAAGGCAATCAGGCTGCTGACTTCTTTGCAAAAGAAGGTGCTGCAAGCAGCTTCATTGGACCAGAACCTGTCAAATAGACATCGAACACCTGGATGGCAGAAAGATTCATGTACTTCTGGCAAAATCTCCCAGGATTGGCTCACTCCAAGGCGTTTATTCACATTTCGAAGCTTGATACTAAACAGTTGTTGGACTACAGTAAGGATGACTACGATGTCTAACAGGCCTTCTTACAGGTCACTGCCGTCTAAATCATCATATGTCAGAGACCCGGACAGTAGAAAGACAGTGTGCTGCATCTGTCTGTAAAATGCTGAAACAGCAGAGCACATATTTCATGCTTGCCCCACTTCAGACAAAGCCGCACTCTTACCATCTGACCTGAAAGATCACACGTTTCCTCATTTTACATATTCAATACAATTATGCCGACCCAAGCCATATTTTCATTTCAAACTTTGATAAAAGATTACGCAGCCATGGATGGAAACTAGAAAGAAAAATTCAAATCCAAACAACGGCAGCGATTTTATACAACTGAATTTTTCATACATGGATTGGCGTTGATCAATAAGTCAACATGTCTATATCTATCGATGCTCGGTGACTCTGGTACCCCACAATAGGTAACAGTATTGAAATACTCTCTTCGCGGTCAGCACAAACTACGACAGATCTGGTCATCGGTACTGTCGAGGAAGAACGAAGTTGCTTGCCATTATTATCTTCCTTTATTGGTTTAGAGCACTGAAGTGGATTCGGGAGAAACTGTATCGACTCGTCGTGAAAACCCGAAATATTATTGTTGTACTTTTTTCGACAACAGGAAGACTTCTGAGTCTGGAGTGTCTACATGACATTATGGTATTGGATGAAACCTGTGAATTCGACAGGAGTCCGGATCCCCTTCTTTGCATGGTCCGTGACTATGAGAGATGGCGTTGAAGAATTTATCTTCAAGGCAGCTACCCTAACAGCTGATGAACTCGGTTTAGTTTTCGACACTGAACAGGGTGCTCATAACTCTGTTACTGAATCGGAAAATGTTCAGCAGAATACAGAAATTACTTCACTCCTGTGGCAACACATTGATGAGCCGTTGCATGGGATTTCCTTCAACAGCATTGAAGACCTCGACGTATCATAGCACTTGACTTCTGGAGTTGAAGTCGGAAATTGAAGGGTTCAATAGGGTTAATTGTGCCCAACCAGGACGATATCTTCGACACCTCAGCCTATTTTAGTTACGTGATGGGTATAGAGGTTCCAGAAACCTAGGGGGGGGACTTCCGCGGGACATATACAATTTACATCAAATTACAATTACTAATAGTACAGATTTCTACCACCACCAGATAATGAAATGGAAATTAATAATAATGAATTCATACAGCACAATATTTTTAGTAACATGAATACATTTCAAATGCAAATATTCTTATAATTAGTTCTTCAGATTGAATCATATGTCTCTCCAAGTAGTCAAAAATACTCTCTTGTCCAAAGTGCCATCCTCGGTGAACAGAACCTGAATTGGTACTTGACAAGCATAATGAAACACATCGACGCTGTTCTTGATAGCAACTTGCAAGGTAGTTAGCGGCTCCATTCTTTGAACTGGACCGGTGGTGCTCAAAGGAAGACTGTACTCCAAACTCTAACCAGGTTGCAAGGCAGGTACATTGAGTGGGGCACTTGGAGTTATATCGAAACTGTTTTCGTTGAACTGAATAGCAAACCCTGTCATTGCTTGCATAGCTTTATTAGTCAAGGTTATATCCATAGAAATTTGATTGGCCCTCCTTGAGAATGTTCCAAAAATCTCAAGACCTTTTCCTTTATCTGCTGGCAACCAGCAAATTTTCGGCGGGGTGTACATGGTAGGGGCAGAGGTTAAACCAAATATGTCACCCAATAATCCTGTAGTTGATGAAGCAGCACCTGCAGGTCCACCTAACAAAACGTCCAATCCCCCACCAAGCAAATCTACATTACTTGTTGGGACTGCAGCAGGTGTAGAAACTGGTGGAGCAGGCGCACCCAAATCCATAGAGAGTAAATCGCCAATCAGACTCTCCTGATTCGGAATGACTGTAGCTTCAGGTGCACTAGATACTTCTTCATTTGAACCTTGCCTTGCTGAAAGAGATTTTCTGACTCCTGTACTTCTTCCGTCAACAAAAGCAGTGGGTGGTTTATGATACACGCTAGCCAATGATGATATGTGACAAATCAGTTCATCAAGTAATGAGGGTTCCAACAGATCAGTTTCTTCAGATATCAAAGGTTTGTCGGCTAGTACGACCTCTTTAGCGGCAGCTGGGTCGGTACTTAATAATCTCCAATAGATGAAACCACGATCTCTCAAGTCGGGATTACCAGAATTTCGTGTAGCTAAGTTGAGAACATGTTGAACTAAACCTTGAGTATGCTGAGACGCTTCAAAAAAAGTTTCACCACAGCTGTGAGCAGTTGCAGTTGCACCTGAGCATTCTCATCAGCAAAACCTTCCACAAAACTATCCAGAAGTTCATCGGCATTGTCTATTCTTCTGCATGTTCTCCAATAATCCATACCATACTAGCTCTTGCTTCCGGTTCATCCAATGTGTCGAGATTTTCGCACAGAGTACTGATGATACTCTCGTATTTGTTAGGATATTTTCTGAAGATAGCTTCTATAGCTTCTTGAACGACATAATTCACTTTGGTTTGTATCAAGTCAAGGAGTGTAGCAACACATCTTTCTGCAGAAGGTTCTACCTTGATGGCACATCTTCCAATGTCCCTCACGGCTTTCCTCACAAAGTCCACATCTACTTCGGTTGCGTATTCTTTAAGTTCACTCAATACTTGTGCAATGTTAACTTGAGAAGCTAGACGAATCATGATATCAAGCTTCTCTAGTTTGACATAGATATGGTCATTATACTTGACAAAGAAAACCTTCATTTCATGTTTCAGAATATCCGTTTTTTTGCACAATCAAATTTATATTCATCAATGCAACATACTGCACTTCAGGTTCAGAACTAAGTAGCGTAACCAGAGGTGATGCAAGCTTCTTGCTCATAGTGCTGCAGAATTAAGTATCCCCTGCTAGAATCTTCATCATTTTGATCAGAACTTCAACAGCTGACAGTACAACTGCAGCATTCGCATGTGCCAAACGTGGTGTTATACGTTCGCAAATACGTTGGGCCTCACGGTCGTCTCTTGGAGTATAGTTGCAAAGGGAATCCAAAATGAAAACTTGACCCCATTCAGTACATTCGTTAAGAGCTGTCAGCAGTTTGTGTATTGTGTTGGTGCTGAGTTCAACAAGAGGCTGACCAGTTGGGCTGCTTTCATTAATTTCAGACAGTGCAGCAACTGCATTAGCAACCACCATTGGATTAGAATCACTCAATAATTCTTTCAACTGTTTCAGAAATCCTTGATCTTCAACTAATCCTGAGGAATTATCATAAAGTTTAGCAACACAAACAGCTGCAGTTTTTCTCACGTAAGGATCTTCATCTTTCAGACACTTTCTTAAAGGTTCACATAAATATTCTGTGATCTTGTCCACTCTTATACATCCCATAGTTCTTACTGCCGGTGCTCTGATAAGTGGGTTAGGATCTTCGCAATCTTTAACAAAAGTGTTAATAGCCATTATTGTCATATCTGGTTGGGACTTGGCATAGTTCATTAAATATAGATGAACTAACCTCTTCAACTCTAGATTATCGGTTTGCATACAGTTTACTACATCAGGAAATAGAGCTGAGACATCTTTACCAACCGTCATAGAGGCTATCACCTTCTCAACAGCTTCTTTTTTCTTTTCTTTTTTGTCATTGTTTAATTCTGATTTCAATTCGAAAATTTCACCCTTCTTTGTGATTGTAAAATATTTAGTTGGTCATGTTAGAATTAATTTATTCAGAATTATAATTTAATGAACTGAAGGGAATGGAGAGTGTATATTTGTCAATAAAAACGCCTACCATATCAAATTAAAAAATAGATTAGGTCAAAAATGGGAATCGATGACCATTCAATAAATTATCTCTTTCCATTTGATATTTGAGTGTTAAATCACACCGCACCAAAGGGGTGAAAGTAATACGACTCAAAATATGGGCAAACGATTTTCCCCTGGAAGTAAGCAGTTGAGTATGAGAAATCAATCTTGTCTTTTTTCCTTCAACCTTGTAAAACGCCTTTTTGAAATCGTCTTGTATGACTTAACTAACCTTTGACATACCTTCACTCAACACAATTACCTCAAAGAGTAAATTCCGGAAATTCGTCGCACCAAAATTTTTCGCCGGCCTCCTACGAATGAAACCTTCAAAATTCAATTAAAAAACTTTCTTTCACTTGAGGTGAATCTAAGTAATTCGCGTCTCTTTTGGACAAAAGGACGAAACATTGTCCTACTTTGTTAGAAGGAATGGGGTGAGTCCGGCGAAGGAACTGGATACGTCTTTTAGGGTTACGTCACTAGGAAGAGGAATTGGCGTGCAACTCGAGAAATGTGGACTTTTCCCGAGGACACAGGATGAAAATTACATTTCAGCATTGGAGTTCTCCAGTGTTTTTGTCGCTGTTGGGACATTATTCTTGTTTCAGGAACTTTGTGAGCTGAAATTGACAAATGAATTATTACTTCAGAAGATGCTTCTCTAGGATTTCTGATTTTCCATTGTTCATCAAGTTTCCCAACAAAGCGTACTCACTCGATACGTCCAAGAATTTGCATCAAATTTCGTGTGAGAAATAAAATCGAGTGCTCAAATATACTTGAAATCAAATCATCTGAAGGAACAATTCGTTCAGGCCAGTGTCATCTCCCTACACTGAAGGTTGATGCACTGATACCTATCAGGAAATAACTATTTCCCTGGCTAATACCACAAAGGTGTTGGATTATATACGACAGGTGTCAGTGCAAGATTCTTCACTGAAGTTATTCCTGCATATGCTGTTGGCGATACAACTGCCGCAATAGATTTTCAATTATTGGAACACACTTGCAGACCGGTTTCGGGCTGTTTGGCCACTCAACATAAAGTCGATGATTTTCGAAAATGGAATTACTTCAGAGTTTATCATTCTTCGAACTAGGCTGAAGCGGACAACAAATGACATATTTCATCAGTTCGGACTTTCATTGTCTAATATAATATAAATTGATTTGAAATTCCAAGTTATGTCACGAAGTTTCGATTGTTAGTATCCACAATATATATAAATATATATGTTAACTCAACGTGGAAAAATGTACTTACATGTATTTCGTTTTATAGAAATCATTCACCCATATTGTTTCAGTATTTGTTGAATAGTATTGCATTAAATAGAATAGAATATATCAAGGATCTTGGAGTATACTTTGACACAAAATTGAATTTCAATCGCCATGTTGAATATGTCATAAATAGAAGCAACAGAACACTGGGTTTCTTCAATAGAATATGCAGAGACTTCAATAACGAAGCCGCTATTAGAACTATCTATTATGCATTTGTTTATAGCAAGTTGAATTTCGATAGCATTATATGGAATCCTTGCTATAATACATTCAAATTGCGTTTAGAACGACTGCAAAATAGGTTGTTAGACATCTTCATTACCGAATCACTAATGTCTATGTAACTCACGTTATTAATCAAATCCGTAACTATTATAACATTCAGCCTCTAGAACAACGGAGAATCACTTCGATCTAGTGTTTGGCTATAAAATTTTAACGAATCTTATTGACTCGCCTGAGTTGATAGCAATGATGTCCTTTCATGTACCCCAGAGAAACACAAGGAATACATATTTATTAGCTACTTCCACATATAACACCAATGTGGGGAAAAACTCTCCAATAAATAGAATTACAGACTCATTCAACAAAACGTCCAATTTGGACGTTTTCTCCATGTCCTTACAAATGTATAAAAGTAACATAAGGAAAATATTCAATTTTTAATCATTTATGTTTTAGATTAAGCATTTAGATCATTTACCTGTTGAACGCCAGTTTTGTTAGCACAATCTTTATTTTAGTGGATACTTGTTTGGGTTCTTTTACCTGTATGTGTCCCAAATTTAGAATAAATAAATAAATAAAACTCCAAGATTCTCACGGATAAAGTATGATGAGCTGTTTTCTCGGGTTTCGCTCCATGTTCTGTGTATTTTCTCCCCATAAGGATTATTTTCACAACGTTTCGGCAAAATCTTATTTGCCATCTTCTGATGATGTCTGGTTTTTTCAACCAGACTGATTAGTTCGAACTCTGTGTATCAATTTATAAGGATGGATGTTTCCCTTTACCTGCGTTGCTGCCACTACCTGTGTTTGCTCGACTACCTGTTTTGGTCTTATTACCTGAGCTGACAATGGAAGTCCGAACTGATGATATACACCACGAAACATTGTCAACCACCTTCAAACAAACAACAAATGACACGTTTGTCATCTCTCCATCTGCTTGTGAAGGTAACCAAGATGATTTGATTTGTAGCCAATCAGGAAAATGTTAAGAAAGTGAAAGAAATTGTTATGAAAAATCGTCGAATCACTATCAAAAAATTTGTTGAGAATGTCGGAATATCAATGCCCTGACGCCATGTATTTTTTCGGAAATGTTGGGCATCAAGCTTGTGGCAGCAGGGTTCGCACCAAAATTTCTAGATTTTGAAAAAACACTGTCGCGTGAGTATCGCTCAGAAATTGTTTTCCTTTGATTACCACGGCGTATTGAATCAGGAGTTCTTACCATATGGTCATAATTATGCATCAGCCACCGTATTAACCAAAATCAAACCCCTGTGACTTTCTTCTCTTTCCAAGATTGAAAAGACCCATGAAAAGGCGGCGTGTTGCGACGATTCATAGGGTAAAAACCAAATCGCTGAGAGAGCTGAAGGACACAGCAAAAAGTGCATATTAGAACTGCTTCGAGAACTGAAGAAAACGCTTGCCCAAGTGTATTGTATCTGAGGGGCCACTTTCAGAAAGACATATTAGAAATTGATGAATGAATGTTAGGTTAGGTTAGGTCCAGAGGGAGTGGGTCTATTCCACCCTCCACCGCAACCCGCAAAGGTTTATTGTTGGTCACACCTATTCACAGTCGATCAAATAAACCCAGCTTCTTTACGAAGCCGATTAGTTTGTATGGTGAGTGGTCTTTCAGGTCAGATGATGAGAGTACAGCTCTGCTGAACTCTGAAAACCTGATTCAGTCCCCAACGGGGCGGACACAAAGTAGGTGCTCTGCTGTTCTTCGAATGATGAATAAACGCTTTGGAGTGAGGTAATCCTGAAAGATTCCGCCAGAAGTCCATAACTCTACTTGCAATCCAGGTATTCAACGTTTGTTTAGCAAAGCCTAAAGCGATGCCAATGACAGTTTCTGGTCCGATGAAGCTGCATGCAGCACCCTCCTTTGCAAGGGAGTCAGCAGCCTCATTGCCTTCCAGGCCAGTATGGCCAGGAATCCAACCAGAGATAACCTTTGAGTCTTCCTATCTAGGAGAGTCAGTTTTGGCAATTTGCTTCCAATTTAGACGTTGCTCGGTAGGAGCCAAGAGCTTCAAACGCCGCTTGACTGTCCGAGAATATTTTCATTGACTTGTGTATCAGGTTGGATTCTTCCAATATCTCCGCACACAATTCAATAGCGCAAACTTCCGCTTGGAATACAGTCGCATAGGTTCCTAAGCAGGTTGATATCTCTGTCCTAGGTCTGCAACTGGAAACACCTGCAACGGAACCGGAAGGTGTTTTTTATCCATCTGTGAATCAACAACTCTCTGCGTCTGATAATGTATGAATGGATGTATATCTTTTGAGAAATTGAAAATTCACCTAAATTCTTCAACAGACAACGTACATACGTCTTAAGGAAATCCGTATAGAAAATTCAAAATTGTGTTATACATGGAATATTTCTTCTCCTCTTCTATGGTTTTTTCCACAAGATGAATCTGTTATTAGGAGACGTGCAGTCCATACACGATTAAATACAATTGATTCCCAGACCTATTGCTATTTTTGTAGGATCTTTCCTGCACTAATGAACGGTCATACCACGAAACTGGTATTTTCATGATCTACTCTATTCTGCTGCTGGATGAACGAGAAGCATTTACAAAAAATTTCAAGCAAATGGTGGTATTATCCAGAAAAATCGTGGTTTCCCGGTTTCCACCACATCTCACTTTGTGAAAAAGGGAGTCACATTTCAATTTTCACAAAATATAGTTGACATGAAACAAACATTTCATTCGTTTTGCTTGGGATTTTATTCCATTTTTGACTCAGTATTGAATGTTCCCATCAGTGTTGCCATCGGTACCACACCGTCAGCGGCCATGGATATCCTTCTAGATCCACCTCCTCTCCACATTTTTCTGGAGAGAGAGGCTAGATGGACTGCATATACACTTGTGCACATTGCCAATTGCACAAATCAATTTGATGCAGCGTGCAACAGACTGTTGGTTGACAATGGAAGTCACAGCATTCTGGAAATGACCTCTGACTTTATGCCTCCAACTGTCAACTACAAACTGCCTCATAAAGTACTGTTCCCGAGTAGAGAGGGCTGGATCCTCCGGGAGAAGGAAATATTAAGAGCAGATAGTTCCGGTTCTGGTGCCGGTTTTTCAGTCGCAGACCCAGGACAGAGATATCAACCTATGACTGTATAGGAACCTATGCGACTGTATTTCAAGCGGAAATTTACGCTATTGAATTGTGTGCGGGGAGATTGGAAGAATCCAACCTCATTCACGAGTCAATAAAAATATTCTCGGACAGTCAAGCGGCGTTGGAAGCTCTTGGCTCCTACCAAGCAACGTCTAAATTGGTAGCAAATTAGCAAACATTACTCTCCTCAATAGGAAGACTTAACAGATTGCCTCTGGTCTAGATTCCTGGCCATACTGGCCTGGAAGGCAATAAGGCTCTTGACTCCTTTGCGAAGGAAGGTGCTACAAGCAGCTTCATTGGACCAGAACCTGTCATTGGCATCGATTTAGGCTTCGCCAAACAAAGATTAAATACCTGGACGGCAAGAAGATTCATGGACTTCTGGCAGAATCTTCCAGGATTGGCTCACTCCAAGGCATTTATTCACCCTTCGATACCAAACAGTTGTTGGACTACAGTAGGAATGAACTAAGATGTCTAACAGGCCTTCTCACAGGTCACTGTCATTTGAATCATCATATGTAGGAATTCGGACTGTCGGAAGATAGTGTGTATCGCCTCTGTTTGAAAAATGATGAAACAGCAGATCACATACTTTGTGCCTGCCCCGCTGGGGACCGAATTAGATTTTCAGAGTTCGACAGAGCCGTACTCTGACAATCCGACCTGAAAGACCACTCTCCATACAAACTAATCAGCTTTGTTAAGAAGCTGGGTTACCTCATGGCACATGGCACCAGGACGAATTTTCCATTTTTTCGAAAAAATATGAAGAGTTTCAGACTCTGGATGGATTATTCACAATATATATTTATTCAAATACTAGTATCTTGGTATTTCCCTTTGAAGTGGCCAGAGAACACTCAAATATGTATAGTACAATTTCATAACAGTAGGCACTGCATTTTCTGAAATATTATTGCATTTAAACGAAAACATTTTTGTCAAGGTTCTGAAAACTTAATATTTTTTCATCATTTTTCCTCATCTGTTTAGTATAATTTCCGTACACCAATGCAAAAACGTCAGTCGTTTCTGAGAATAATTTAGTGCCTACTATTTTGAAATTATAGTATATCCATGAGCATCACTCATTTTTATACGTGGTGGTTCAAATGTAACCGTGATTCTCGTCCTCTTCGATTTTACTTGGTAATCATTATTGAATGGAGTTCCCTATGAATGTATTTTCTTTTCAGTTCTACATCAAATCATCTATCCGAGAGATCATATATCATTCTCGATAGTTTTCAGTTCAATTGTGTCTCTCAAATAATTTTTACAAAATCAGAGAAATAACTTTTCAGTATTTTTGATTTGAAACAAAAAGAATCACAGCCATTTGAAAAATTGTGACAGATGGCTGTATTTTGTGAAATATTAAGTGGAAATCCCACAATGAAATGTTTTTTGAATACGTTGGTCAGTAGGTAGTTTGATTCGCTTGCATAAGTAAGTATTTTCGAATTTTTATCAGGGTCAGACTTACTCAACAAACTAGTAAAACAATACAAAAATGTAGCTTCCTCGTGAAGCGGAAAATTCAATCACTGGTTTGCCTTTGTCATCATCATCTCGATACCACTACAGAAGACTCTCAGCTACTTTCCACTATACCTATCCCTGCATAATCATTACTGAAACATTAAATTTTCCTCCTCAGCGACCCGTCACAATTTTCAATTTGGGTTATGTACTTGTAATGTCTAAGGGCGCTTTGAGTTTTATTAAATCACTTGTCTGGGCAATTTAGCTTCTCAAAGTCTTATATTAATTATATAACAAGATTAAGGCTTTCCCCGAGCTTTCGACATATACATTCAGAACATCCGGAGTAATTTCAAGAAGTGAGAAAACAATTCAGATATTACTGGATGACGAGTAGACGGATCTCAAACAGACACGATTTCGCTCGGGTGTATATAACAGGCAGTGAAATGTCCGTAGGGAATGATTCTCATCATGTAATCGCTTAATCGCATTTGGAACAGTAACCAGGACTCGGGCTAAGGTCCGTGAAAAATATTTTGCCAAGGAGGTCAGTTTGCGAGTAATGCCATTCTTTCAATAATTTTTTTAGTGTAAACTTTTTTTTTATATAACAGAGAGACTGGATTGCATTTCAGAGTTCTGTATTGATATTTTTCTGCCCCAAAAAGCTCAATAAAAAACATGAAAGTTTTTTAACTCCCCCAACTGGCATCAAACCGGAGTTTATGTCGCCACAAAATTTTCGAATCAAACGATTTGCTACGTTTTATATTGATATTTTAGATTTAATTATGAATGTTAGAATTATGTTGTATATTTTTACATTGAGTGTAGCTAAAAGCACTGTTATTGGAAACGAAACATTCGAAGAAAGCAAATTATTTAAGAAATCCGTCCGGTACAGTTCGAGGTTGGGACATGTGAATAGGATGTGATTTATATCCACTAAAGAAAAATTGTCACAAGGGCGTAATGTATTCACATCAAAGACCATTTTTGCCAGATGTGCAGAGAACTTACCATGGTTCATTTTCATTCGTGTCATAATAGTGGCGTAAAATCTTAAAAAGTTGAAGTTGTCTGTGTGGGAGATACTTTTAGAGATAGTGGGGTGGATTGATAAATAATGATTTTTTTATTCAGAAGAGAATTCTTTCCAGAGTCGTATTTCATATCTAACGACTGAGACTATATCTTTCAGGGAGCTGATATCAATTCTAGAGAGGTGGCTTCTTTCGCTAAACATGAAAGTTATGTTGTGTGTATTATATTGTAATTTGATTTCGAAAGAGCCAAGTGAAGATCATCTTTCCATGGAAGCAATACCCTAAATTCAAGAAAAATTCACAAAGAGTCTTCCTAAATTTAGAGTGGTCACTTCCCTTCCATATTTTCAGAAAGTTGAACATGACAGTAGCCTTCGAAACTTTGAAAGTCAAGATGTTGGAAAATGGAGAGTTGGAGATATAAGAAATAATCTGTGAGGACTATATCAGACAGAATAAGCAAGCCATTGAAACTCGTTTCAAAGAACACTCGGCACACATCCGATTCCGAAGACTATAAAAAACTAATGTTGCTCAACTGTATGAAGTGTACATTGTCAAATAAATAGAGATGAATAGTTTCAAGAGTTCGGAATCAGTTTTCTTCATCTTCTGAAGATGTTAACTTGGTTTTTGTAGTTATTATACGCAGGAGATTCCAGTTTCACCTTTCATTATACGGAAATCGGAATAAGACTCCTGTTCTATTACCTCATCAGCACCTTTTTGGATAAAGTACTGAGAGAGACAGAAATCTGTTCCAATTCCATAATTAATTTCTGGAATACAAACTGCAAAAAATTATTCCTGAATAAATCGATCTTCACATGTAAGTACGCTGTTAAAAGGTGAACTTTCATTTTTCTCAATTTTTATTTTGTCCTCTTCGAAGTAGTCCCATTCAGATATAATATACTGGTACCGGCGTTTTTTACGTTTTTTCCAATATTCGAAGCAGTTTTGATATGCACCTTTTGAGCTCTCTGGGTGATTCGATTTTCATCTCCTCAATCGTCACAAAACGCCGTGTTTTTTCATGGGTCTCTTCAATCTTAGGAAGAGAAAAAAGTCGCAGAGAAGTGAATCTGGTGAATACGTTGGCTGAGGCATGATGACTGTGTTGTTATGGCCACAAAATCACGAACAAGCAATAAACTACAATACAAACTGCAATACTGTAATACAAATTGCATTTAATGAAATGAGCAATGAACAAAAATGAACTGCTTGACAATCCCAAGGTTCTAAATCCTTCTGGTTGGTAGCTGAGGCTGTTGATCAAAACTTTACAAAATCCATAATTCCACCACTAACACAAGCGGATGGATCAATTGCAACAACAGCCAAAGAACAACTTGTGTCCCACTCCACAGTCGATTTTCTGGGAAAGACACCGCCCACTATTCCCACACTAGAATCCACAATGCCGGAAATCACTTTTGGACAACGTCTAGTCAGGCGAATTTTGAAACAGCTTTTATCAAGAAGGCCTCTGGCCCTAATGAAGTGCCCGCCATCATACTCAAAAAGTGCGCCAATGAAGTCACACCAGTGTTTTGCAGACTTCCCAACCTGTCTTACACGACAAGACAGGTTGGAAGGGATTTTTTCATGTTGGAAAATATCTATGATAATGATATCAAAAATCATAGAGAACGCCATAAACCATCATATCCTCAAATATTAGGAAGGCTTCAACATCTTGAGTGATCATCTATATGGCTTTCGGAAACAAAGATCAACACGCGACCTTCTATCGTATGACTTCCATATTTGAAATAACGCAATGGAGAGACAAAACTGTTGCGCTTGCTATTTCTAAGGCATTTGTCCCTGTGTGACATGTTTTCTGACCAAACTTTGATTTTATGGATTGTCAGGTAATTTTTTCAGCTTCCTAAAAGAACGCTTTCTGCAAGTGGCTGTCAATGGATATATTTCGAATACTTTTACCATCAACGCTGGTGATCCCCGGGATCCATACTAGCCTCAACCCTCGTTTTATTGTATATCAACGACTTATTTCAAAAAACAAAGATTCCAATATATTTCTTCGTTGACGATAGCACACTCGTTTCATCATTCCACCTTAGCAACTTTTGATGCTTCATGAAGCTCAGATCAGACCATCTTTGGAGTATTGTTCTCATGTATGGAGCTCCGACCCTAAGCATACCCTGAAGCTGTTGGATTCCATCCAGAAAAAACCATCCGCCAGATTGGAGGCGCAACCTTGATAGTCTGGAACATCGAAGAAAGGTTAGAGATTTGCTTCTCTTTTGAACATTTTTCCACGGGAGGTGTTCAAGTAATTTTACACATTTAATTCCACCAAGAGCGATACATATTAGAAATACGCGACGGACTGTGGCTTCTCACTGTTTTGAGGTTCAACTCAGTACACTTCGAACTTCACTTCGCTTGGAGAACTGAGCTTATGTGAAATAAATTCCTGAGAACCTTTTTTTTAAATGGATTCTCCAGCGATTGAAATCCACAGGCACCGCTCTTAAAGCGCCTCAAGGAGTTTTCTGTAGTGCTTGTGTTTTGTCTTTGGAAAGAAACAAGTGATCAGGTGCATATCGTGATGCAAAAGTCATGAATTGTTTTCCACTATACTGGACATTTTCATCGTATTGCTCCTTGCAAGTGGTGCATAATTTCAACGATATACTCCTTATTGAACTTGACATGCTTTTTTGGTTTTGGCTCTCCTGGGCTCTACCATTGGAACGATTGGACTTTGGTTTCGATATCATAACCATTACTAATTGAAAACTGATCTGTTTGAAAAATATGTTTTCCATTAACCAGCTGTCGCACCCCTACGAACAACAACCCTCAGAAGTCGAAACTTGTGTGAGCTAAGGAATAACGAGGTCTTACCTTTTAACGGTGACTCCTAACATGGGTTGAACGATGTCAAGTGAAAATCGATCGTTCAGACTAGGGCTTGTACCATCAATCAACACGGCAGTCAATTCGAGTGAGTGAACAAAGCACCCGTGTCGAACCGCCTAGCTACCGATGACCTCATACCTTCAAAATACATCCCAAACAGTTCACTGCAATAATCAGAGCAGTTCAAGTCTGATAATAAGCAAAGGTGTTCCACAAGAAAGCTTTTTGAGGCCGCTATTGTTCTTGATTTTTATAAATGACCTACCCAAAAGCATAAACGCATTAACAACCTTGTTTGCCAATGATGCTATCTTCGCACCCTTAATCGAAAAGAATTCTACAAGAATTGATGAAATGATAGGATCGATAATCAATCAAACTACTGCGTGGTTCACGGTATACGAACTAAGTATGAACACACGCAAGACTCAGACATTTGTTTTCAATACTAAGCATACTGCCACTCAGAGCGTAAAATTTCTAGGACATATTATTGATCCCAATTTAAATTGGAAACTTCATGTAGATTTATTTACAAGCAAGTTATCAAAAGCAATATTTCCAATTAGACGGATGAAATCGCTAGTGAACTTGGAGGCAGCCATCTCTGCTTACCATGGAAGGTTTCACTGTATTATGACTCACGGTCTAATTAACTGGGGTCAATCTTGGTACAGTCAGTCGATATTTATTATCCAGAATAGAGCCATTGGAGCTCTGGCCGCTATAACTCAGACTGAAACCTGTAAACCATACTTCATCAAGTTCAAAATACTGACACTTTCGTCAGCAAGTATCTACTAAAAACTAATTTACATAAAAACGCATATGCATTTGTATACACTTAATGGAGATACACACAATTATCTGACTAGAATGAGATTCCATTCCGCTATTCCAAATAACAGAATAACCTCTACGAATTGGTATCGGTATCAGGTTATTCAACTCTCTACCAGACTTTATCAAATCTGGAAATCTGGAATCCATAAAACAGTGTATATATATATCTGTATATTTTAATCATACACAAATTTTATTCACATTTATGATTAGGTGTAGTCAATGACTTGCCGAAACACTATGTCGTGTATTACTGACCAATGAAGTACAATACCATACAATACAATACAATACAATATAATACAATACAATACAATACAATACAATACAATACAATGCAATACAATACAATACAATATATAATCACTATGGATCTTCATAAAGTAACGGCTGAATCAATCAGAAAAAACCATATACACATGAGTTTTCACATTATTTTCTAAAAGCTACACATTGGTCTTTTCCAAAGTACCTACTTTTTTCTTTTGGATGGCTTTTTCTTCCAGTTTGTGTCTGAAAATAACTTCTTTGCATGATCTACACATCTTTCTAACGAGTTGATATTGATGATAAAGATGAGGAAGTAGAAATTCGAAGAGATTTTTTCAACAGCAAATTTTCATATTATAATAGCAATTTCATGTCCGTTCTGATCTGAGTTCATCACCCTATTCATTCTGAAAATCAGACCCGTAATTTCGGACCGTAATTTCAGAAAAGTCAATCAGTGTTAGAGTGCTACTTTGTGACACTACCCCGGCTAACATTTCTTTCGAGCGTAATTTCAATCGCAATTTACTGAAACAGCAGTGTAACCCGTGACAGACGAAAATGTATTGTGTATTCGAAATCCCGTTTTTGCCGAAGACAGTCAACAAGAGGAAAATTAATTATACTCCGGGAGGAGGTCTTCCACTGCCACGGAAGGTATGCGACACAATAAATCTTCCAGTCTTAGCGGGAGATTCAAGATATCAATTAACGAGCAAGAAATGGATAAACTCATGTAAAGACTAAAAGTGATCTATGTGACAAAGGGGGATCCGTTATTGATAGCGTTTGATAGATGTGGAGTGAATATTATGATTTAGGAATAGGGTTAGGTTAAACATTGTTACATAATGTATGAATTGAAAAACGATTATGGGAAAATTAGTGTTCAGAGTACATAGTTTTAATTTCTACTTTGACCCATTAAATAATTATAATATATATATATATATATATATATAGAAACTGAAGTTGATATCGGACATAGCACTCATGAAAGTGGCAAACCATAGACACGTGTTTCGGGCTTTTGGCCCATCATCAGTATGGTGCAGCCAAGTGTAAGGATGGGCAACACTTGGTTACCAAAAGAAAGAAATACAAATGCACGGAGCCACCAACAGGAGCCAACCGCATATTTGTGGTTTCAGTTGATAGATCTCGTGTTCACAAGAAAACTATCAAAATCACCACGGAGGCAGCTATAGCTACCTGCGTGACATCCGGGTCCAGGAAATTATACAAATATGAACGTTATTGAGTGTCTTGATATAGAAACTGAAGTTGATATCGGACATAGCACTCATGAAAGTGGCAAACCATAGACACGTGTTTCGGGCTTTTGGCCCATCATCAGTATGGTGCAGCCAAGTGTAAGGATGGGCAACACTTGGCTGCACCATACTGATGATGGGCCAAAAGCCCGAAACACGTGTCTATGGTTTGCCACTTTCATGAGTGCTATGTCCGATATCAACTTCAGTTTCTATATCAAGACACTCAATAACGTTCATATTTGTATAATTTCCTGGACCCGGATGTCACGCAGGTAGCTATAGCTGCCTCCGTGGTGATTTTGATAGTTTTCTTGTGAACACGAGATCTATCAACTGAAACCACAAATGTGCGGTTGGCTCCTGTTGGTGGCTCCGTGCATTTGTATTTCTTTCTTTTGGTAACCAAGTGTTGCCCATCCTTACACTTGGCTGCACCATACTGATGATGGGCCAAAAGCCCGAAACACGTGTCTATGGTTTGCCACTTTCATGAGTGCTATGTCCGATATCAACTTCAGTTTCTATATCAAGACACTCAATAACGTTCATATTTGTATATATATATATATATATATATATATATATATATATATATATATATATATATATATATATATATATATATATATATATATATATATATTATATATAAATATTATAATTGGGAGTTCATAACATAGTTTTCTAGTATTTCCATTAACTTGAAACGTTAGAAATATATATTTCTCAAATGAAAATAGCTAAAGGTTATTAATAAGTATCGATAGATATAAGGTCCAATGAAATAAAAGAAACTAATTTCAGTTGAGTAAATTATATAAAAAATGTTCAGAAAGTCATAATTAGGAGTTAGTTCCTGAATATTTTTCATTACTTGAAGTTGGTCGACTCATTATAAACCATTGAAATCATTTTTTCATTCATTTCCAATTATGTTTCAGACTTGAGCCACTTCAGTTTTCTTGATTATTCTTCGAGAAATATTCAACCTTTCATCGATTTACATCATCATATACTGAATGCTTCCAAAACGTGTTGGTAAATACTTGTACAATTCCCAGTAAACACTGAGTGTATGATGCAGATACTTCACATCAACCCTATCTCTTTTTGTGGACCCCTTTAATGCGCTACACTAGAGATGTTAAACCCCGAATACCGCATAAAGTGATATTGGACATTTCAGTTGGGTACATAAATCATCTCTATTTCCTTCTCTAATTCCGTTTTATGTGGTAGGTTATAAAGAACGGTGTTAGATGTACAGTAATAAAAGAAAATCGTCCTCTAATTTTCCAGTCACTTCATTGTTTGGGGAAAGCATTTTTTGATGTCCTAAGGGACATATTTATAAGTGTTTGTCTCCGTCACAATTCGTTGGTTATGCTACATGTCGATGAGGTGATGATAAAAAAGTCTATGGATGATTTACCTGTCGAAACACTTACGACTGTTTCTGAAAACTCGGTTACCATGCTTGCTTGAAAAAATAGGTTATTTGTTTGAAAGAACAAAAAATGTATGTAATTCTGTTTGGTACTCAAACGAGGAAGGAACTTTTCATCGACTTCCTTCAAGTATTTTCACCTTCCACAATTTGGGAAATTCAAATATTGTGATGAAGAACTCTTTTCACGCATAGAAAAGGCAAACTTTTTAGTTCACCCCGATAAGTTGCTGCGTGACTTCAAAGTATTGTTCACAAAGAGAAATGTCATATTCATCAGTAACTTGTTATATCAAATGATTTTGCCTATCAAAAAAGAATTAAGAAGTTATACAGATACTCATCTCAATGTTTCGGAATATAAAATCTGTCTCCCTCTCCAGAACTAGAAAAAATCTAAGTATATTAGCATTTTTCTCTTCGCTGATTCTCTTTGTTTCTAAAATTCCTCGACAGATGTAAGAAATGTGAATGTAATAAGGAAAGTAGTAACCATTACTAAATTTGTTTTGAAAGACATTAAATGTTGGAACGGTTTTTAGAACAAGCTATACATGAAATTAGTATCCACATTCACGAATGTGGATACATTCACGAATGTATCCACATTAGTATCCACATTCACGAATGTGGATACTAATGTGAAATGAATAGAGTATATCGTTTTCATCTCTCAGATGTGTGACCTGTGAGTTCCATTTCAAATGTCTATCAATTATGATTCCAAGGTATTTGATTTTATCACCATAGTCTCAGCAGATAAAATCAAATACCTTGGAATCATAATTGATAGACATTTGTGTGAGTTCTGGTAAATATCTGGTAAAAAAACTCCGATGTATTTTGTACAGATTCAAAAAACTTTCAGGAATATTCGATACAAAACAACTTAAAACTATATATATGAGTTTAGTAGAATCTCATTTGAACTACGGGATTATAGGATGGGGAGGAGTCTCTAAAAGTCACCTCAAACATCTTGAAGTGGCACAAAAACGTTTTCTAAGAATGATTCTAAACAGAAATAATAGATATTCAAGCGACGCTCTTTATGAAGAGTCCAATATATTTGATCTGAGACAATTATTTTTCATTAGCATAACTACAACGTAGTTCTTAAATAAAAATGAACTCCAGAAACCATCTCATGCTTATACAACGAGGCAAATTGGTAACTTCTAAATAACTTCGCATCCAAATCAATTGGTCAAAACTGTTATAGAGTCCTAGCTCCAAAGGCATTCAATATACTTCCTAAAGAATTGAAAAACGAGACTTCCAAATTCAGATTCAAGAAAGGAATAAAACTCTTCACGAAACAATCTGATCGATATGAGACTCGTGCACTAATTGAAAACTGAAAAAATAAATAAATAAAATGAAATAGAAAAACAATAATTTTGTTAACTACTATATTGATTGTTCACCATAAATTCCCATGATGAAAAAATCACATTTTCAATACACACATAGACCACTCACATGTACACATATATTTAAGCGTAATAATATCATAAATTCTTTATATTCGTTCATTTTTAGATTGGAATTTAAATAGTTATTTTATATAGTAACTTAAACATGTATATACATTCTACATATAAATTGATTTTAGATTTTCTTGTATATTTTGACCTCTAATTTTACTGTGAATGTTATATTGTTATACTACACACATCGGAAAAGTCTAGGGATATTTTTAAAAATGGCGATAATTTTTTTTAGATCGCTTAAGGGAAAAAAAGTTGACGGGTGATTATTAAACGAATGTAACTTACAACAAAATTTATTAAATGGTCAAAAATACTGAGTGCGCATATAAGCAAAACTAAAAAAAAATATGGCTCTTCTTTGGCACCCCGAAAAAAATCATATTACAAAAAAAATTGGAATCAGTACAAAGTATGGCCTTCACGCTGGTTTATTACGGCCTTACATCTATCGTGCATCGACAAAATGAGATTGTCAATGTCTTGTTGAGGTACATTTGCCCATTCAGCGATTAAAAGCACTCTCAATTGAAACGTTGTGTGAATGTTCCCCATATGCGGAGTAATTCTTCGTTGAAGCATGTCCCACACATGCTCCATGGGATTCAGGTCCGGTGATTGTGCTGGCCATGGCAATACATCAACTCCTTCGTTGGTGAGCCAGTCAGTCACTAGACGCGCGACATGTGGACGAGCATTATGGTGCATTAGGTGGAAGTTTTCACCAACAGCACCAGCAAACGGACAGACGATAGGTGGAAGAATGGTGTCTAGGTACTGTGGAGCTGTGAGGAAGCGATTTGGAAAAACGAGATCGGTTCTGCCGCCGATCATGATTTCACCCCATAGCATTACTGTACCACCTCTGTATGTGTGGACTTCCTGGACGTGTCTCAAACGTTCATTATTTCCAGGTCGTCTCCACAGTCTCACTCGACGAGAATCTGGATGAAATCCAAATCTGGATTCGTCTGTAAACAAAACTGTGGCCCAATCATTCGCATCCCAGTTTTGATGTTCTTGACTCTAATCTTCTACCGCGATTGCCTCTCGACAAAGGTGGACATCTAAGTGGCCTTCTGTTGTGGAGATTATGCTTCATGCAGTCGATTTCTGACAGTATCACGACCAATGGTTACCTGGTGCGTCTGCTGCAACACGTTAACCAACTCAGGTGCTGTGATTGTCGGTTGTCTTCTTGCGGTTAAGACCAAAAATCGGTCTTGAACTGCAGTTGTAGCGCGTCCTCGCCCTGGATGTTGTTCGGCTGGACTGCCAGTTTCACGGAAACGCCGCCACAATCGACTGATAACACTTTGGGAGACCCCCAAACGAAGAGCTACATCATTTTGTCGCATGCCACCTTGAAGAAGCCCTACAGCTCTATTCATCTCAGGCAATGGTAAGTGATGGCGTTCCATGTTAAAGCACAATATTTCCATTTTAATTGCTGAGCAAGAACTGCATAGAATGTACAAACTCGACACTTTCAGATTATTCATTTAAGCCGAAAACCTACAGTTTGTAAAAAATTTGATAAAAGATCAGTTACCGTTTTTGCAGGCTTTGTTCAACCCATAGAAATCTACAGGGTGGTCGAGTGTACCAATTTAATCGAAATTAAACGACCTCATGCATTTATTTTTATGATATTTAGTATGTTGTAAAAATATCCCTAGACTTTTCCGATATGTGTACTTTAAATTAGCCATATATGTATATATCCACAAACAAGCAGTACTGCTTCCGTGGTATTACTTTATTCACAATCTGTACCCTATATTGCTATGAATAAATTATTATTATCTCTCAGATATGAATTTCGGATTCATTTCCCAACTTTTCCACCTAAATAAAGGGAAAATATACAGGAAACAGAAAAAATATCAAATTGTATCTACACAAAAGTCTATACACCTTAGCACTCCCATTTCGAAACATCTCCAATCAAATTTTTTCTCATGGCACCTTTTCAGATTATTGGAAACATAGCTTCCTGAAACCCATACATAAACTAGTAGATAGAAAAAATGTTAGGAATTATAGAGCAGTTTGCGATCAGTCATAGGTGGCTAAGATGTTTGATTCTATGCTTACAAAGAAACTTTTCTGGGACTGTAAGTCTTTACTCAATTCCCAACATTACGGTTTCTCAAAAGGTAAATCCACATGTACTAACCTTGCTTTTCACACAAACTACTTGAGAGAAGGCTACAAGTTGACTCAGTCTATACAGACTTTACCAAAGCCTTTGATAGAGTCAACCACGGCCTACTTACATCTAAAATTCATTGGTTTAGGCGGGAATGTTTTGCGAGTAATCGATAGCTTCTTAACTGGTTGAACTCTATCTGTAAAATACGGAGATACAACATCTATGCCCATTCAGGTTCCATCAGGGGTACTGCAGGGATCCCATATGGGCCAACTGATGTTCAACTTGTTTTTATCGGACATAGAGTTTGTTTTCAAATATTCAGAATTTCCTATGTTTGCGGATGATCTCGAACTTCATCGAGCAATTACTTTCTGGGAAGATTCTGAACCAGAGATCCAGAGATCTGGAAGCTTTTTTTATGTGGTGTAGAAATAATTTGTTAGAGGTAAATATTGATGAGTGTAAAATCATTATGTTCGCTAAAATTAGAAGTCCAATATTTTTTGAATATACATTGAATGATATAGCTTTCAAAAGAGAAACATTTATTCGCGATCTGGGAGTTAAATTTGATAACGAAATTCGATGTCAGAAATTATGGCAAAAAGATTCAAAATGCTGAGTTTTGGGTTGAGAATTTCTACTGATTCTTCAATTGAAACAAAAAAGATTTTATATAGTGCTTTCGTAAGATCCATACTTGAATATTGTTCGGTTATATGGGACCCATACTATAATGTGAATATCGATTTGATTGAGAATGTTCAAAAGAAATTCTTAAAGAATTATGCTTTTGACTTTGGTATTGAACGAAATGAATATGAGTACAGTCAATTATTAACCAAGTTGAATATAAAATCATTGGAAGATAGGAGAATTTCTATGAACTTGAGTTTCTTCTTCAAATTAATAAATAGTAAGAAAAACTGCACAGAACTACTTCAAATAATAACTTTCCATATTAAACAATAAGATACGATAAATCCTGACATTTTTTATATACATTTTTTCCATATCAGTTATGCTTTGAACAGTCTGATGCCTCGTATTTCAAAGCTGGGAAATCAATATCATAATAACTCAGATCTGTTTATTAATGTATCACTTCCGGTCTTCAAAAATCAATTGAGAAAGCTATAGCGTTTTCGAAGCTTTTCTTTCCTTACCATTTTCTTTGTAAGTACCAGATTTGTTACATCTTTTTTCTTGTAAGTACTAGAATTGTTTCATCTTTTAGTAATATAGCCACTAGACATACGGATTTATCAATATATTGTATTTCACACTTTGCTAAATGTTTTGTAAAATTGTAAATTGTAATGTACACATCAGACATGAGCATTCAAAAATACTTTGTAGTTTCTCACACATTGTTAAATATGTTTTCGTAAATTGGCTCTGCCATCGAATAAATGAATAAATATAACAATGTATGCTATATATGATTCAACTAAAATCAATATACTCCCATCATATGAACATTTGACAGTACAATTATGTTTCATGCTGTCACATTTGCAAACAATAACTTGTTTTCCATCAGAAGTATATTTTGATATATACTTAAGATACGTCACATGAAACATTGTGTGAAACAACTTCAGGCTATAGTCGATATCGATATCAATGGAAGACAAACTCATTGTATGAAAATAAAATTGGAAAAAAAATATATAACTATGAGGAACATGGGAACTATCCGGTTAGAAATTATGAATACACAATTGTATTTTGTGACATTGAGAAAAAGTAAAAAAATTGCAGATCTAATTTTTATCTATAAACTTGTTAATGGTGCCATGGACTCACCAACTCTATTGTTCAAAATTAATGTTAATGTCCTTCGATATACGTCCAGATCAAATGTCACATTCCGCATTAATGTACCCAATTGTCTGCACCATTTCTACAGTCCACTAACATCTATGTATCGAAGTGGTAATAAATACTATGTAGATTCATTTTTTCTACCCTGAATCAATTCACAAATACTTTGTTTAGATTAGTTCCTAAATGAATATCAAAATGTTCACTTACAGTCATCTAGATATAGTTACCTGATCTATTAATACATACCCCTCAGATTTTTGAATATCATGAATAAATAAATAAGTGAACATCCATATGCCGATGTTCAATCGAATAAAAATATCTCGGCATCAATTTTTGAAATCATCAAAATCCAACTCTTTTGAAAAATTTTCCAGCTCCTGATCAAACCACAAAAATGTGTTGCCCCATTCACACAACTAAACAACCTAGAAAATATTCTTTTGTTACTCACCTGGGATAACGATACGACAATCTAGAGCGCTGCTTGACCCGCTGTCGACAAAGCAACCCCTTCCCGAAAAGAATCTTCTTCGAGTGGCTCGTTAGAAAACGTGTAGACCACGTCGCGCGACGTATTTTTCTCAGACTCGAAAAAACGTGTAACTGAGCTCGAATTCGCACCCGGACTGCCTGGGATGACGATGCCGGAGCGTCGGGACGCTTGCAGACGGATCGGCGCCGCGACGCATGCCCGTGCGAAGGCAGTAGGTGGATTTCAGAAAGGTTTATACTGAAGGGATTGAAATTTATACTGCTACCTGTTTCGGGGGAAATAGACGATGGATGATGGGCTTCATCCGTTAGAACTTGGGCTAACTTGGAGATATTCAGTTTTGTTTGAACTTTGGCAGTTGGCGTGTCGGTGCAAGTTGTTTTATGATGCTGGGGAGGTGGTGGAATTCGAGATCATACATTGAAACACACTTGTGTGAATATACTAGGAAAGAAGTATTTTCCAGAAAAAAATTAGTTCTTGGAAAAATAATACGTGAGGTTAAAAGTTCGTAGGCTAACACACAGATGGCGCAAGTGGTATTGAATTCGTATAATTTCCAGTCAACCTCAAACTTCAAAAGACATGTGTACAAATTTCACAGCTTTCTGATCATTAGTTCATGGGATAGAGCATCTCAAGCTAAGTAACTTTTGTTAGTTTGAAGGAAATGAATAATAGAACATTTTAGGTGAAGCAACTTGAAGGAAATGGGTGAAAAGGAATTTCGTTTGTTGATGAAGCCTATCTTTTTGGTTTTGGCTTGATAAACACAAAATAATTATGGATGACCTCAGTGGAGCTGAGAAGGTGAAGAGCTGGTGGGATGCAAATTTACTCTCTTGGTGCATCCAAAACGAATGATGAATATCATTCAAATGTTCGCTTGATGAAATTCCAATAGACGATGCCATATTACAAAATAAATTAAACACAAAATTTCTTGGTGTACTCATAGATAATATGCTGAAATTTGATGAACACCTTAAACAACTCGAGTAGGATCTCCTCCGGATGTTATGCAGTTAAAGTGGTTTCGAATGAATTGGGTTTCCATATCGCGAAGACCGTTCACCATGCATTTATTGAATCTCAACTACGTTATGGAATACCTTTTTGAGGAGCATACAACTCATTCCTTCTCTCTTCTGATATTACAGAAAAGGCCACTAAGTTGTCTCTGTAAAGTAAAACCCAGAGAATCATGCAGGAACTTGTTCGCTGCCAATAAAATGATAACAGTCATAGCACGTTTTATCCTATAAACGGTTTGCCTCGAAAGCTCCACTTTGCTTCTACTCCTTATGCTGCTCGTAATAGCAATTATACCTTTAGATTTCCATCCCAACTTCGATATCAATCAAGAATTCCATATTCTATAATGGTGGTAAGTTGTTCTATCATTTACCATTAGAAATGAAATGTGGAAATTTAAGCAACATTAATTTCAAAAAGGCGGTGAAGAACCTACTTCTTGATAGACCCTATTATAGTTTGGAAGAGTATTTCAGCAAATCCTTTCAACAGTAAATTAACAATTTATTTTTTGTACTATCACTTTATACATGATGGTTTTTTATCCATTAATTTTTGGAACTTTTTTTATATTTACATTTTTACATTTCTGGAACGGTTTCTTTATATCTATTTTTATACTTTTTTAGAACTTTCTCTATTTCTACATTGTATTTCTTGGACTTTGTCTACAGGACGTAAATCTTCCTACAATAAAGTATGATTGTTTGAAGGTGGTTGACAATGTTTCGTGGTATATTCCATCAGTTCGGAATTCCATTGTCTAACATAATAAAAATTGATTTGAAATTCCTGAAAGAATCTGTAAAAAATTCAAAAGATCAATCGAAAAATAACAATTTAATTAAACAAAAAACTGAAATTACAAAGAAATAACATACAAGCAACAACCAGAAGATAATAATAAAAATTGAAATATTAATACAAGCTGAAAATTAAAAAATATTATTAACAAAAAATGAAAGATACAATATTAAAAGATTCCAAATCAAGTTACGTCACGACGTTTCGATTGTTAGTATCCACAATCGTCGTTATCACCCGAAGACGTCATTATCACCCGAAGACGATTGTGGATACTAACAATCGAAACGTCGTGACATAACTTGGTTTTGGACTCTTTTAATTTTTTATTTTTAACTTTTATTTAATAATTTTTTTCAATTTTTTAATTTTCAGTTTGTATTATTATTTCAATTTTTATTATTTTTTTTGGTTGTTGCTCTCATGTTATTTCTTTGTAATTTCAGTTTTTTTGTTTATTAAAATCATTATTTTTTGGTTAACCTTTTTAATTTTCCACAGATTCTTTCATTTCAAATCAATTTATATTATATTAGACAATGGAAGTCTGAACTGATGGAATATGAAGTATGATGATGCATAATGATGTATGATGATGCGAAATTGCATAAGTTGGGCTCCAAATTACTTCCGTATCCACTTTATGCTCCAGATCTGGCCCCCAGTGACTTTTTCCTTCCTGTTCTCAGATCCCGATAGAATGCTCGCTAGAAACGAATTAAGTGCCGATGAAAATGTAATCATCCAAACTGATGATTATTTTGAGGCTAAAGACATGAATAAATCTATTGAGCCTTTATCTGATTATTTTCTGAAATTCAGATTTGTGTCGTATCATTCCTTCTATAACTTATTCAATGTGTACGTTTTAGTGAATTTTGTTTTCCAAATTTCATAGATGATTCTCGGACATAACTCATTGTACTTTGTGGTATTACTCAGGAAAACAATGGTTTAATGGCAAGCATTTGGCAGATCCAACTATTCCTTAATATAAACATCAAAGATGATTTTCATGGAAATTTGTGGATTCTATTTTCGAGAGGAGCTTTCTTTAAGTGACTTTCCTTTCAAGGTCTTATAATTAATATCTAATTATTTTCGCTATTGATACCGCCCAAAATTAGTATATTGTAGACTTCGCCAAATATTGTTTGCTTTGGAGAATTCGCCAAAAGTTGTTATATTGGAGTGTCCGCCAAAATATAGAATAACTTGCCCGTTGGCCGCTCGTATACGGAGAATTCGCCAAAATTTATTTGCGTTGCTGCATTCGCCAAAATTGCTGTGTTGGGGAGTTCTCCAAAATGTAGAATAATTTGAATATTGGTAAACCATACTCCTAGAAACCGATATCAACTGGATTTTCAAATATTATCAATGACAAAGCCAAGGCTTTCTCTTAATAAACTTAAGCAAGAAGCTTGCCTCAGGTTGCTATGCACTAAGAGTGATTTCTAGAGAACTAGGCTACTCCCATTCAAGAACAGCTTATTTCGCTCTAATAGATCCCTATATTGAATATGGAATTGCCTTCTGGGTAGTCTGTTCTAGAGATTTATTTCAAATGATTTTTATACTCCAAAAAAGGGCTGTCCGATATATGTGCAAAGCAGCTCTCAGGGATCCATGCAAGCCTCTTTTCATAACTCACGGTATTTCAACAGTAGCTGCCCTGTTTATCTATGAATCAATTTGCTTGATAAAAAAAAATATTCTTGTGCATCTTCCCCTTCCTCATATAATACTCGTAGCCATAATAGTAACATAGATCTGCCTATTCCTGCGAGCTCCCTTGTTAGGGATTCAATTATATTCAACGGGATCAAGAAATTATAGTGCTTAACAAATTCAAAAAAGCAGTTAAAATGCTACTTGTTGATAGGGCCTATTATTCAGTTCAGGAGTATCTTGACGATTCACTTAAATCTTAACTTTTATTTCTATGTCTTGTTATTTCCAACTGAATATCTCAGTGAATTTCCCATTTTTAGCTTATGTTTATTGTATTTTGTTAAATTGTATATGTTTTTTTATGTAGATTTTTGTATCTTACATATTATTTATGACTTTGTCTACAAGATGTAGTTCTTCAGACAATAAAGTATATTTGATTGATTGATTGAATACTGAGTGGACTTTTCCAGAATATATATCTGGATCTTGTAAAAGTTGGAAATTTTCTTTCATCACAGTTGACCCTGGATAAGCGTTGGAAGATGGGTGAGTGACGCCACATAAGAATCCTTTCATTATAAATAACGTACTCACGTACAGTAGATACTTTCTAGTTACCTAGATGAGCGCTGCTGTGTTACCTGATAGTTCTACGAAGTGAACTGAAATGCCCAGTTTGTATCCTCCATTACTCTGTCACTATTTGCCATCAACATAAAGCTCACAAAGTGGGCTTTGTATGCAGCTACTACAGTTTGTGTTTCCAATGGATATAAAAATATTTATTGAAGAGGTAATCAACAGAATACCACTATGACACTTTGACACACGACTTTGACCATCACAAACAGCTCAAATTGGTATCAGCGGTTGGATAATCCGCCCAAATTATAAGCGATAACGGTGTCATTCATTTCTACCAAAGCTAAATCTAGTACATTAGGTATCAAAGCTTTTTTGGAAGTATGCGCCTAGTGAAGCTGAGATGGACATTTATTGGCATACGGGCTAACTCGCTAAATACATATATTAGCGCTTGATCTGAATTGATCGCTAACGTTGGCGTTGATGAGCTTAATCGCTTGCTGATGACCATTCCATCTCCAATTCAACCGCCACCGTTGATATACAGTGTGTGAAAGCCAAATGGAATGAATTCATTATTTCGGTTACGGTACATATTTTAATAAAATCCCGAAACACGTCAAATTCAAATTATAATTTGACATACTTCAACGAAAAATGGTACCTCTACCTTCAACCCCCGTCAAATGACAGGTACAACCCCTAATTTTTTAGAAAGAAAGTATAAGTTTGTGATATATTGTTTGAAAGGTATCTCCATCCTCAATTCAAAAATTTTATCGCTTTTGATTTCATTGCAATAATTGAGATAAAATAAATTTAAATCATGTGGTTACCGAATTCGACAAAATACATTTAAAACTCATTGCAATATAATAAAAACTTTTGGGAAAGTAAGTTTTTGGCTTTCTACTACTCCATCTTGAAAACAAAAAAATGATGAGGGAATCTTCCAAAAAAAGGAAGGAAGTATTCAATTTTAAAATAAGTAACTCTATACATGGATGTTTAGATCATGCAAAGAAGTAACTTTCAGACACAAACTGAAAGAATGTCCTCCTGAAACAGCTACTTTCATATAAACATTGAATTACATGAAAGAAAAAAATTATTTCGAAACAAATACTTCTATATGAACACTGAATTATACAGATGATACTTTTCAATACTCAGTTTGTATTTCAAACATTCGTTGTGGAATGAAAATCAGATATCATCCACATGAGTTCTACTTTAAATGAATGGTAACAAATTGCACTTACATGGAACACTATCATCCTCACTGGTATACATCGATGTTTCGCCTTAAGATACTTGCCCCAAGGCTTTCCAGTACCAAATTGGATAACATTATAGAAAATACACACAATTCATGAAATATACACAATTCATGAAAATACACATGAATTCATGAATGAATTGTGTGTCTTTTCTATAATGTTATCCAATTTGGTACTGAAGAGCCTTGGGGCAAGTGTCTTAAGGCGAAACATCGATGTAAACCAGTGAGGATGACAGTGTTCCATGTAAGTGCAATTTTTTACCATTCATTTAAAGTAGAACTCATGTGAATGATATCTGATTTTTATTCCACAACGAATGTTTGAAATGCAAACTGAGTAGAGAAAAGTATCTTCTGTATGATTCAGTGTTCATATAGAAGTATTTGTTTCGAAAGAATTTTTTTGTTTCGTGTAATTCAATGTTTATATGAAAGTTGCTGTTTCAGGAGGACTTTCTTTCAGTTTGCAAAAACCATAGCAATGTTCTTATTAGATGGTATCCTTTAAAAAACTGCAAACTCGTTTTGTATGTTACATCAGTTGTCATTATTTTGATATAAGTTTGAAGTTCGTTAACTCCAAGTCTGACAAATGATTAGATCAACGGAAATGCATAAAATAACAGTTTTACAAATGATTGGTTACAGAGATAAAACACGGAGATAAAGTAGCTCGCCTATGTCATGAGAAATTCCCTAATTTACCGCCCAAATTTCAATGAACAATGAGCAAAATAGACAAGCAGTGTCGCGAGCTTGGTCATGTGGAGCAGATAAAAAAAGCAGCTGCAAATGCAATGAGTGATGAACTCAAATTAGATGTGATGCTTGAGTTTGAGGAAACCCCACATACATCGAGTAGATAGGCATCCACTACATTCAATGTTAGCCATGTGCATGTGCGAATAGTCCACATGTGCAACATATTAGAATACACAATTGTGTATCCTAACAATTGTAATTGTCCGGCAAGCGGAAATGGAACTCTCCCAATCTCTACAACGATCTTTTCCATTGAACCAGATTGAAAATACTGCCTTTCAGCACGCGAAGGCTGCCTTAATAGGCAGCCATTTCGACTCGTGAATCGGTTTATCTGCTAATGGGGCGGAAACACTGATTCGATAACGTGTTTATTGAAATTTTCTTACATAACGTAGATTCGAATAGTTTGCACGTGAATTGGATACTATTGAAAGCATTCAAGTGTATAGCATCGATGACCTGAAGGATGTGAGTTTCAAGAGCACATAATATAATACTTCATCCGCAAGTGGTGGTTTGAACTTGAACAAAGTGCTGATGGGGTCGAGTCAAGTGAAAAATTAATTTTTCTCAGAAATTTTTGAAATATTTTCTAAAACGTGAAAAGTTGCCCATAACAACAGTGTAGGTTAGGTTAGGTCTAAAGTGAGTAGGTCTATTCGACCCTCCACCGCAACCCGCAAGGGTTTATTGTAGCTCACACCTATTCACACTCGACCAAACGAAGCCGATAAGTTTGTATGGTGAGTGGTCTTTCAGGTCAGATGGTAAGAATACGGCCCTGCCAATCTTTAAAAACCTGGTTCGGTCCCAAGTGGGGCAGGCACAAAGTATATTATTATTACTTATTAACTTCAGGTACAATATAAAATATAGTCATAGTAAAAATAAGTTGAGTTAATAAACGAGGAAGTCACATAAACTGTTTCCAGTTTGTGTGTGACTGTGAAAATTACAATCAGAAAGTTAAAATCACGTATATTATTTAATGTTTTTCTATCTGTTTTTGAACCATTTTATATTTTATTCTCACGTTAGTAAGTTCTCCATATTTATATATTTTTTACAAGATATATAATCTTATTATTGTAGTTGTCCTGACGAAGGTGTGAAATATACCGAAAGCTTGACATATAACAAAGAGTTTTTTTTGTAACAGCCCAGCTATTGACTGCAACCTCACGAATTAAACCGATTTATAGTTAATCCAGTCATCAATTATTCTGTTATTTATTTATATATATATATATATATATATATATATATATATATATATATATATATATATATATATATATATTTATATATATGGACAGTTTGTTTTTTGAATTAAAAATATATATATATATTAACGGAACACTATTTGAGGTTGATAACTATATGTATAGACACAGAAATATTAGGAATACACTATTTTATATATCTCTATACGTGGCAAACTGGTAATGTAGTCATTCAATCGTTTTTAAAATTCATTTTGGTTTTTTGATTTGTTTTTTATTTGATTGGGTAGTGAAATAAAAAATTCGAGGCTGAGGTAGCTGTAGCTTTTTTGTTCTACAACTTTGTTCATAAACGGCATTTTGAAGTTGAATTGTTTTGTTCGAGTGTTGTATTCGTGTTCCATCCTCGGGTGTTTTTGTTTTGTTCTGAAGCATTTTATATTAGTAAACAGAAAGAAGAGCTGCCCGGGATCAAATATATTTGTTTCGTGATAAACAACATCTGTTGGATAATTCCTCTTTTTCTTGAGAATTATTTTAAGGATTCTTTTGGATGAGAGCGAAATATAACGTTTTGAGTGTTTTGTTGTCTAACATGTCTCTTAGGACCTTGAAACGGTGCATTAGAAATTGGAGTTTTTTTATTACATAGGTTATGTGGGATTCCCATTTGAGTTGTTCATCTTTAACAATCCCGAGATATTTAAACTGTTTAACAGTTGTGATATTAAACAAGCTGGACACATTGAGGGAAGTAAAAGATAGTGAGTAGCGCGCAGAAGCATAAATTGGTAGGTAGTACGTTTTCCTGGAATTTATTGTGGGTAGTTTATGTGAAAACCATTTTCTGATATTTCCGAGATCAACCTCTACTTCATTTTTCAGGGAAGACCAGGTGGTTTTCTCACAAAAAATAGCTGTGTCATCAGCATTTGTGAAAATGTTTTCTATTGTTGGAACTGAGAATAAGTCATCAAGATAAATATTGAAGAGAATTGGGCCCAGGGTAGTTTCCTGGGGCACACCATATTCTATATTCCTGTATTGACTTTTGTGGTTTCCAATTATTACGCATTGCTTTCTGTTTAGCAGGTAACTCTGAAACAGCTTTAGTGTTGTTCCTCTTATACCTATGTCTTCAGGTGATTTGAGAAGGAGTGGGTGGCTAACTGTGTCAGAAGCCTTTGACAGGTCTATGAAGATACATGCCTTCTTGTTATCCATAGCAGAATACATTTCAGTTGTTAGGTCTAGAACAGCATCTTGGATCGACACATCTCCTCGAAAACCATATTGTCTACTGGAAAGAATGTTACATTTTTTGAGATAGGACGATAGTCTTATTTTTATAATTTTTGCTACAGAAGTGATCAGTGATATTGATCGATAGTTTATAGCTTCATTTTTATCGCCGTTTTTATGAATTGGGATTACTTGTGTCAATTTCATCGC
Source organism: Leptinotarsa decemlineata (assembly GCF_025532065.1). Lineage (NCBI taxonomy): Eukaryota > Metazoa > Arthropoda > Insecta > Coleoptera > Chrysomelidae > Leptinotarsa > Leptinotarsa decemlineata. Next base: position 6,650,066 of record NW_027412668.1, on the reverse strand, counting down.
GGATGGAAAAATACCGCTCTGATGTTTCATTATTTTCCAAACAGAGACGACACACACTGTCTTTCGACAGTCCGAGTCTCTACATATGATGATTCAAATGACAGTGACCTGTAAGAAGTTAGATATCGAAGTTCATCTCTACTGTAGTCCAACAACTGTTTGGTATCGAACTTCGAAAGGTAAATAAACGCCTTGGAGGGAGCCAATCCTGGAAGATTCCACCAGAGGTCCATGAATCTTCTTGCAATCTAGGTATTCAATGTTTGTTTGGCAAAAGCCTAAAGCGATGCTAATGACAGGTTCTGGTCCGATGAAGCTGCTTGCAGCACCCTTCTTTGCAAGGGAATCAGCAGCCTCATTGCCTTCCAGGACAGTATGGCCAGGAATCCAGACCAGAGACAATCTGTTAAGTCTTCCTATCGAGGAGAGTCGTTTTTGGCAATTTGCTACCAATTCAGACGTTGTTCGGTAGGAACCAAAAGATTTCAACACCACATGAATGTTCGAGAAAATTTTTATTGACTTGTGTATGAGGTTGGATTCTTCCAATTTCTCCGCACACGATTCAATAGCATAAATTTCCGCTTGAAATACAGTGGCATAGGTTCTAGGTAGGTTGATGTCTCTGTTTTGGGTCTGACACTGAAAACACCTACTCCAGAAACGGAAGTAGTTTTTGATCCATCTGTGAAACAACCAGTATCTGCTCTTGATATTTTCTTCTCAGGGAAGATCAAGTCCTCTCTACTCGGGAACAATACTTTATAAGGCAGTTCGTAGTTGACAGTTGGATGCATAAAGTCAGAGGTCATTTCAAGAATGCTGTGACTTCCAGTATCAACCAACAGTCTGTTGCACTCTGCATTGAATTGATTTGTGCAGTTATAACAACAGTGTAACGAAAGAAGTAAATCAAGATAAGTTCACTACATTCACTGACAGCTGTTCATCATTTCTTCTTATTTTAAAATCAATTTCTCACAATAATTCTTAGTGTTGTTTTCACGCACTCAACTCCGGAAATTCGATCTTTGTTTTCAATGAACACAAAAACTCCACTCGTCTAAGCCCATAGTAAAATACAAACTACAAGTATAGAAACAAAAAGTATCATCAGAAATTCTTCAGTGTCATTAAAAAGTTTCCATCCCAACGCTAACAAAGCGCTGTAGAAGTTTTGTAAAGTTTCGGAAAGAATATTCAATTCATTTTCCTGAAGGGAACTGCTACGGTAAAATGAATGTGATGGAATTTAGTAAAGTACACGACAAATTTTTCTGTCAATCATATGGAGGTATGATTTGCATCAGACACATGGATATATAGACGTTTATTCCTCAAATGGGTTTTTGGATTCAATTCCATAAAGAATTGGAACAGTTGTTTTCTAAATCTTCAATATTTACCCAGTCCATATATATTTACAATCATTCCTGAGAAAATTTGAACACATCAGTTTGGTTGCCCTTCATTGAAATCTATTTAGTACTCTGAAGTTGCCAAACTGCACCGATTAGCACCAAAATTTAGGTTGAGATTATATTTATCCTTCAATTGAAAGTTTACACTGAACCAGGAGTTCATACCAGGGGTTGCTTTCATACCAGGGGGTGGAAATGCTTCATTGAGAATAATTCCGGGAGAAGATACAATAACTAATTCCATTTTTCTTTGGATTTTTTCTGAAAGTACTTTTTTACTCATTCGCAAGTGTCAATTTTCCAACCAATGAAGCCACTTTTCCAAACGATTTTTCACAAAAAACTCAGAAAGTAAGTATTTTCTATAAAAATAATCATTCTCAGTAAGAATGAAGTTTATAAAAATCAAAGAGAATGGTAGATTATGGTGCCTGTAGACACAATTTCAATGGAGTATCTGGTATCTATAGACTAGGGACGGTGAGTGTAGACTCACAGCACTTAGGCCGACTAGGTCATCATACATACCTTCCAGGATGGTGAACAGATCACTAGGAGACGTGTCCTTTATATTGGCAGGTGTAGGCCAAGACTCTCTTTGGCAACCTTGAGGTGCCTCACGGTGGCCTCCGCGAGGTTTTGGATGGTGTAGCGATATTACTGTCATTGCGCGGCTTCTTCAACCTCCTTGGGGATTCCTCCGTGTAGGCTCACAAGTGAGGGAGCTTGCCTGCAGGGGCAGCCGGTTCCTTGCCTTTATTGGCGCCCGTCACAGGAAGTACCCTTGCTGTTGGAGATGATCTGCTATGTCCAGCCTCATTCCTAGCCTTGAATTGGGATGGACATTTCTGTTCATCCCCAGCCACCGCCTTAGATTGGGGTGAGCACTTCTGTTCGGCCGCGGAATTGGCTTTTGTTTTTTTTGTTGTTTCATTCATGTGTGTTCCCACGAGTAGCAAGGGAAGAGTTGGTCACCTCTGGCAGAGCCTCGCATTACCAGAGGTAGGCTGATTACAATGAGATTTCGCCCAATTTCCCAAGGAGATCGTTCGTGACCGCATATCACCCTGCGGCCATTCAGCTGTCGGCACGATTCGTTACACCTTAGCTTGGGTAGGCTGGCCCACGGTGGCATGTTTTGCAAAGGCTTTTGGGGGATTTTAGTTCCCCTCACCCTACTTATTTCTGCCACTGACCAGGAGTCCAGCGATCCCGTCCATATAAGGCCACATTGCCTTCCCGGACAGGGCCTTCAGTCCCCTGACCGTTCCCCTATCCGCTACCTGGGGACGCGCCTGATGGGTAGCCCAACTCATGGGTTTGAATGGAGTAAAATCTTGTTGAAAATTGGTTCAAAACCAAAATTGAGAGTTTCAAAGTGAAGGAACCAAATAACAATGCATTTTTCAAGAGAACTTTAAAATCTTTTTAGAAGGCCTCGATAATTTTTGTTGTTTATTCTACTAATTGTTAAGGACAAAAAATTTATTGAACTGTCTGCTTCTATTTCAATGGTGAATTTTATGTTTTCATGAATTTTATAATATCTCTATGAAAAGTATTTAATTGTCTCTTAGTACCTGTAAAACTGGATTTGAATAGATAACCATTATTGAACTTGTTTTCTTGAAAACCGAGAAAGAATTATTATTGATGTAGACGTGAGGTAATCTGCTTCAGGTGATCATAATTGAACAGGTACCTTGGGTAGAGGTTTAGGTAATTTTTTGGAGGTAGTCTCAATTATTTTCATCTGTAGTATATAAATATTAGTGTAAGAAACAACTTGAAGTATTCAAATCACTTGATAAAGCTACTGTGTTAGCGAAACATGTTGTGATATATTTTTCAAATAAAATTTGTAGAGATCAGATCGTGAGGTCTAGTTTTTGAAATTACTATGGATCTTCATCTAATAACGGCCGAATCAATCAGAAAATTATTATCGTTCATTTTCTCATGAGAGTAATTACCCTATCGATTATTATTCATCAATACACATGCACGCGTACTGGCACATTCAAGCTCAGTACACTCTAGCTAACATGACTTATTCCGTCAGCATAAAAAAAGTGTGCTTAGGATTCGATGTAGTCGACGAAGCCCGTTTTTGTCTGATCTTCATTGGTGGCGGTTCTAGTGGTGAGGAAGTTATCGAAGTGCTTGGAAAGATGGTAGTCGCTTGGGAAAAAGTCTGGTGAGTATGGTGGGTGAAGTAGAACTTAAAATCGTTCGATTTTCGGACGCTAATTTGTAAAATGTGCCGCTGTGCGTTGCCGTGAAGCAGAATCGTAGACCTTTTTTGTTGACCAGTGGTGGCTGCTGATGACGCAATTTCCAGTATATTTCGTCGATTTCACCACAATAGGGTTCTGCTGTGATGGTTGGTTTTCGTATTTGGGAAGTTCCTGGGTGGCTCATCGGTGGCTCATCAATTGACTCTTTGAGAAATTTTGGCGTACCACCAAAACTAAATATTTTAATTAACGTATAATATTCACTTTCAAGGATATTTTGAATTGAATTCCGAGAAAACTTCATATTTAATGGTCAGATATTTGTTTTTCATACCATGCTTATAATGTAGAGTAAGGGGGGTGAGTGTAAGCCCACGCTCTTAGGCCACATGTGACCCATTGAACATTCTCCCAAGGCGTTGTCCTTCTAGGTCATCGTCCATCCTGTCCTTTTCAGGAAGGTGGACAGGTCGCTGGGAGACATCTCCTTTATATCGGCAGGTGTAGGCCAAGACTCGCCGAACACACACTCTCTTATTGACGATAACTCCGGGCACTCGCACAGGACATGCCTGACAGTCTCATCATCATGTTCACACATCCTGCATAGAGGTGTGTCCACTAGCCCCATATTATGGAGGTTTTCCCTTAGTTGACAATGGCCAGTCAGAAATCCTACTGTAAGGCGTAGATTTTTCCTGATCATCGCCATATACTTCTTCGGCGCTAGCTTCCCAGGGTCGCCCAAGGTGATCCTGGCAAGATTACATCCTTTGATTTCATCCCATCTCTTTAAGGATTGAGCATGGGTGTAACATTCGACTAGTTCGGCAATTCTCGAAGTCATCAGGCCGTGGGTGCCACTGGGTCCTAAAATTCTCAGTCCAGCCGCTTCCTTGGCTGAAGAGTCGGCAATGCGATTACCTTTACTCCTGTCGTGCCCTTCAACCCACCTCAGGATAATATTATTATCTTCCGAGGCTTTGGCTAAATCTTGGTGGCACTCTAGTACTAGCCCTGAGGTAACACGCTGTCTGTTTAAGGCTAGTAGTGCTTGTCTGCTATCAGTGCAGATTGATATGTTTTTGCCAGAAATTCCGTTCTTGGTTATTCCTTTTGTGGCGATTGAGATACCAGCCAGTTCTGTTTGGACCACGCTGGTATTCCTTCCCATTCCCCACTTAATCCTTGGGCTTAGTGACCTGGAGTACACTCCACATCCTGAGCCTTCTTTGGTTTTTGAGCCGTCTGTATAAATCCCAATTGCATTTGTAGCATGTGACTCTGTGTTTTGCTTGATTTGTATTTTGTAGGGTTTATTAAACACAAACTTGGGTTCAATTGCATCACTTGTTGCCTGCAGCAGAGGTTGCGCATTAAGCGCTTCCCGCCATAGGCCCAGCCTCAATTGAACCATTCCTACTTCGAGGTTTACACCAGTCGTGCGCAATCGTACCATGACCATTAACGCAACCTCCTTAACGTACAGATCCAGAGGGGTCATACCCGTGATTAATTCCATTGCCGCGGTTGGTGTTGTTCTCATGGCTCCTGTGATGTTTAAACAAGCCAGTCGCTGTATTTGATATAATTTTTGGATGGCCGTTGCTTGTAGAACTTTCGGTCCCTATGCAATGGCTACATACGTTAACATAGGTCTTATTATTGCAGTGTAGATCCAGGTGACCACACGGGGTGAAAGACCCTATGCGCGTCCCACTGTCCTCCGGCATTGCTCATAAGCCACGTATGCTCTTTTTGCTCTACTCTGTAGATGAGAATTCCATGTTAGCTTCTTGTCGAGGATAGTCCCAAGGTATTTCACCTCTTCAGAGAAGTTTAGTTTGCTTTTGAAGATTCCGGGAGGTTTCAAGCCCGTTAAACTTCTTTTCCTGGTGAAAAGGACCATCTCAATTTTCTTGGGATTGATCGACAGTGAGTGTTCCTTACACCATGTTTCTATTAATTTGAGCCCATCCTGCGCTCTATCGCACAGTGTGTTCACAAATTTGCCGGTCTGCAAGATAACTATGTCATCTTCGTATGCAATTGTGTAGAATCAATTTTTGTTAAGGTGATTGATTAGGTTGTCCTAGTTCTGAGTGGCTCATCGGTGGCTCATCAATTGACTCTTTGAGAAATTTTGGCGTACCACCAGAACTAAATATTTTAATAAACGTATAATATTTACTTGTATAAAAGTGTTCAAAGATTCTTTGAATTGAATTCCGAGATAACTTCATATTTAATGGTTAGATATTTGTTTTTCATACCATGCTTATAATAAAGGATGAATAAAAAGATTGAGATGGTATTACTTAACAATTTTATTTATTATTACCTATAGGTCTTTAAACATACAGATGAAAAATTTGTACAAACTCAGCAAAAAATTAATCATCATACAAAATATACTTTTAAAGTCTTTAGTGCAAAACTTGTTGTTGGCCTGTAATTAAAATAACAACATTAGAAGTAATGGAACTCAAATCTACTCTTTAGTCTTCTTCAACACTTATTCTGCTTCTATGTTCATTTTTCATATACCAGAGTTCAGAAAATCCACTCTCACACAAGTAACTCATAACAAATGCAGCAAAAATAGCAGAGTTTACCGAAAGATCAAAGGATACTTGGTTTTACATCCGATTCAGAAGTTGAAGATTTCTCTTTAAAATAACCATCTTTTTTTCAGATATTCACATATCTGAAGCCCTTTGAACTCAATCCTGAATACATCACACAAATGATAATCAGATTATATGAGACTTCAAACACTTCACGCACATCTGGAAGCTCCAATCTCAAATCAATCACTCCTCCACGGGTGAAAACTTTCAACTCCGAAAAAAAGTAATCCATTTAGTATAACTTATCAATCGAGTGAGATTTTTCCAGCCCAGCCTAATGAGTTCCCATGCATAAAAGATTATAAAACTAAATTAGGCCTCGAAGTACCCTCGTCCCGATTAACTTGAATACATTTTGCATACACGTGGATAATAAAACCCTTATTCACCTCGAACCGTTCCGAAAATGCGCCTTTAAAATCCCGAGCTAATTGAACTTTCTAGTTTGTTTAGAAAGGAGTTTCGTGGTTGGCACATATTTGTGTGACGTAAATATTGAACATATATCAGAATTTCGAATTACCTGGGTGATGGGTATAGTGGAAATATGTATTGTATACATTGTGAAATTCACTTTGTTTTTGTTCTTCCATCCATCTTCATCCAGCTCATGTATGAAGGAATTCGGCTAAGAAGGTCAGAGGCTAACATAGAATTTTTTTTTTATGAAATTTGATTTTATTCTTCGATATAGTTGCCTTCGGGAGTGATACAATTGTTATAGCGATCATACACTTTTTCTATACCATTTTTATAGTACGATTCGTTTTTAGCTTGAAAATAGGCCCCAGTTTCAACGATACCTCTTCGTCGACGGTGAATTTTTCCAGCGAGTATTCTCTTGAGGTCTGAGGAAAAAGTAGCTGGGGGCCAGGTCTGGGGAATACGGTGGATGCAGCAATTCGAAGCCCAATTCATGCAATTTTGATATCGTTTCATTGATTTGTCACTCGGTTCATTGTCTTCATGAAACAGCACTCTCTTTTTTTCAAATGGGATGGTTCTCCACGATTCCGTTTCTCAAATGCTCCAATAACGCTATGTAATTGTCGCTGTTGATGGTTTTTCCCTCCTCAAGTTAATCGATGAATATTATACGAATTCGAATATACTGATACCGTAACCTCTCCAGCCAACTGTTTCGTCTTTGCACGCTGTAGTAAATCCGGGCCGGTTTTTTATTTATTTATTTTTTTATTCATCACTTTACAAACTCTACAGACCATGGCCCAGTTACAGAGTAGAAAAGGTAAATATCACAAATAGATTTGTACATACAACAAAATTACAAAAAAGTTATGTAAAAAAAATATTCAAGAAGAGTTATACAATTTCATACAACCTATTTCTAAAACTAGTAAGATTTTGGAAGAAGATATCACAGTAATTTTGTACATATTATAGACATTGCACATAGCATTTAATGGGGCATTTTGATAATAATTTGTTCTTGCGGATTCAATATGAAATGTGCGAAACGATCCAGTTTCATAAGCAGGTACATTGAAATTGATTTTTGATAGAAGACAAGGATCATCCACTTCACCATGTATCATCTTGTATAAGTATATTAAGTATGCAAATACTCTTTTTTTCTCGAGGGTTTGTATGTTGTACTTTTCAAGTAGCACTACTTTGGAAATATCAACGTCATAGTTACTTGTTTCTTTGAAGTGAAGATATCTCAGGAACTACTTGTTTTGAACTCTTTCAATGTTATACTTGTGACAATTATATTGAGGACACCAGATAATGGAAGCATATTCCAAAATGCTTCGGATAAGAGTAATATACAAATGTTTGATGCAGGTGATATTGTTTTACTATTATTGTTATATATATATATATATATATATATATATATATATATATATATATATATATATATATATATATATATATATATATATAATATATATATATATATATATATATATATATATATGTATCCCACTGAAACATCCACGGGTTTATAGCTGACTCACCAGTGGAATATAATGTAATTAACTGTCTATCAACCCTTGGTAACCCTTTCACTATTGTCGTGTTTGTTTTATTCCAATGGAATTTGGCAGCTGCTGTCACCAGATGCAAATTTCTCCACATCAAATTTCGGATGTTAGGCAAGTCCGAAAGAGGCTTGAATTCCACCTCCTGCACTAGGAGGAGGTCTTTAGTTTCAAAGAGAAAAGATCTTAATACCGCCCTGGATCGACAGGAAAGGTAACCCTTCAAACTCCCAAGTTTTCGAACCTCCTCAAAATTCACGCAGACTTACTTCCCGAAAAACTTTCGCACTACTCCAAGACCGCTGCCTCAGGCGAAGAACTCCCAGAACTCATTTCTCCTTTCAAAAGCCAGGAAGAAACCATAGATGTATCCCCCCGTCTCTCAAATCGTTCTTTCTAACAGTCGCCCACGTGCAACGAAGGTCATCAGAAAAATCTATTAAACTGAATTGACAAAACTTTCAATGTTGGGATATTGATATGCCCATATTTACATTCAGAGCTACGTGACAAATACATCTGACTGTGAATCTTTTCCACGCCGATGAATAGTGTTTATATAAACACTGTCGGTTCCTCAGCCATAATTTCACAGTGGAAGAAATACAGATCCAGCGTTTAAAAAAAATCTTAACTGAAGAAATCTGTCTCTTCCCAAAATTATAAATTATATTACCATACATAGATTTGTGCAGTCCACTCAGATAACGATTGTTTTGATTCTGATGTGAAATGATATTTCATGAATGATATTTCATCCATTGTCACATATCGGTACATAAATTAGGGTTTTTCATGGTGGAATAGCTTAAAACACTGCTCAGAATCATCAATTCGTTGTTGTTTTTGCTCGATTGTGAGCAAGCGCGGCACCTACTATGAACAGAGCTTTCGCATACCCAAATATTCATGCGCAATATGTCCAACACGTTTTATTGATATCTTCAGTCTCAGTTATCCCGATCAACTTCACTTTGAGTTCATCCAAAATTATCTTGTGGACTTTTTGATGTTTTCGTCGGTAACAGTCTCTTTGGGACGTTCACTGCGTGCATAGTCTTCGGTGCTCAATTCATCTTGTTCAAACTGCCCAAAAGTAGCGTCACATCAGAAAACTAACATATTCATCCAGATAATAACCCTTCACTAGGGATCTTCGAAATAACTCCTGATGAAAATGTTCCACCTGTTTCTTGTATATTTTTCCAGTGCTGAACCTATACTAAGTGACGAAGAAGGTAACCACCCATTAGTATTGAAAATATTTCAATAATTTTTTACTTACATACTTGACAGATAATAGCAAACAACAATAGCCACAGAAAAATTGGATGATCGTGAAACCAGTGAAGTTCAGTAGTGTGTTGCAGATCCTCAATGTCTTATACACTCGTGGATACGTCTGGGCATTGTCCTGATAAGGTGGTCTATATCCTGTTGAGGTATCTCATTTCACCCTACTCCTAACTCAAGTCTAAGTGCTGCCAAAGTCTGTGGGGGCTGTTGCAAACTCAGCAGTCTACATCCAAGAATATCTCACACATGTTCGATCGGTGAAAGATCGGGCGATCTGGGTGGACATAGTAAGCGATTAATGTCATGCTGATTAATGAAGTCTAGACTTACTCTAGCCACATATGGTATAGCGTTGTCTTGTTGAAATATGAGATTCTCGATGGTCTCAAGATATGGAAATACATGAGGTTCCACTACTCCGTGAATGTAACAAAGGCTGTCATTATGCTCCTAATAAAGACTAAAAGTGTCCTGCTACCATATGCAATGGCGCCCCATACCATTAAACCAACAGTATGGTGAATATGCCTCTCCACATCAAACTTCTTCTTTCACCACGACGCCTTTTTACTCTTGCTCGTCCATCGTGCATACCCAAGCAGAAGCGAGATTCATCGCTGGAGATTACGCTGTTCCACTGTTGATCCCAATCTATTCTATCTCTGCACCAGTGCAATCGGTAGCGTCGATGCTCGAGAGTCAGTGGCAACACCCAATGGGGATGATGAGAAAAAAAGTTCGAAACTTCTTAATCGCCGATATACTGTGAGCATTCCAAAAACCCTTCCTTGTTCCCCTAGTTCTGTGTTCTTGACCTTCTTGGGTCCATGCCTGATAACATCTTAGAATAGTACGCAAAGATCGATTGGTTCTTTTCGAAACGTATCTAACTGAAAAACCAGCCTCACGTAAGCCAACAATTCGTCCTCTCTCAAAATCATTATTGAGTTGAGGAATACGACGAAGTCTTCGCACTCGAGGCAGAGTGTTAACAATATGAAACACTTTACAACAAACTCTTTCCAATAGTTAAAAATAGTTAGAAAACTGGTCAGAATAGCTTCCGATAAGACTGAAATTTTACTTGCTTTTTACTGGCCTCAACATCACCGCGAAAGAATGCAGTCTGACTCGCCGGGAAAATACTAGGCGAGTACAGAGACCACTAGAGAAATCTAGAACGATCTTTGCCGATATATAAGGCATGCTTCCCGTCCAGAGATGGCAGTCGAATTTAGAAAGTGAATCGAGCGGTTAAATAAAGACTTCGAATAGTGGAAATAAATCAATTACTAAGTGTTGTAAATAAATTAGTTTGCGATAGTGAAATATTGTTATAAATAAATTTGTTCAAGACAGTAAATTCTTTAATTCGTTACAAAATAATTACTTCAAGCTTTACATGTTTTAGTCATCGACTTGTTGAAACTGATTTCCAATTCTAACCTTTTGTTTTTTATTCTTTCATTTTAAAATCAATGATTTTCCTTTTATCCATTTTTTCTCAGATGGTCACTTGGTCTTCCTTCCTCCTGGTAGAAAAACTCTAGATGACCAACTCTTCCATCATCTCTCTTCATACATACTTCATTATAGTTTCTCCTGAATCTCATACAGATTGATAAAACATTAAAAAAGTTTTCCTCATTCAATTCTACTTTTTTTTATTCTGTTTTCCTTCTTCTGTTCTATTCTTTTCTTCAGAAAATTCCGATTCGTTATTTTTCCTGGATATGTATTTTTATTTCACTTTAGAACATTCTCACTCATCATTTAAAAAATATATTTCTTCATAATTCTTGATCTGTCCTCGAAGATGAACTCTGAATGACCAGTTTTTCCATCAAACTGACCTTACGAGTTCTTTCAATCTTTTTTTTTCTCAATGTACTTTTTCTATAAGTTTCAAAACAGCTTTTTTCAAACTATGGACAGTTTCTCTCAGTTTTAACAGCTTCAATTTGAAAAATGTTATCAAACTAACTACTGAGATTCATTTTCAGTTCTACTATACAATACCTAGACATTAACTGTCTCAAGCAGCTTCTTCAGGCATGTTGTATACTATAACACGCGTAGCGGTTTTGAATCGGTTTAATGAAAATCGTACAACTTTGATACGTTATTATAGTTTTTCTTTCCATCAAGTATTGGTATTTTCTCCTATTAGCAAAGCAAAGTATTCTAATAGATTCCACCAATATACATTTTCAAAGCCAAAATTAAATATCGCTGGGACAACAACGTATTGTCTATCCTCGAAGTTTTCCACAGCCGCCCTCATTGGAATCGTGAACAAACAAATAAGTAATTATCTAAAACTGGCAGAATAGTGACAGAAACAAAGATTAATGAGTTGATGCACACGACTGAGGAATAAACAACTGGTTGCTCTTCGCTCCAGTCTCCAAATACAAATTCGAATTATAGCAAAGGATATGCGCATCATGTTCCTTAATTAAATGGCAGACTAATTGTTATCCCAATCCTTCCGAGAATACTTAAGACGACGACGTTTGGAGAAAACCACCGTCTCCAGGCAGGCAGAAGGGAAAATGCCTCGTTCACGAATTGAAAAATATTAGTTGAAATGGTGGATAATCTTTTTGGTAAAGCAATAACTGAAGTTTTCCTAGTACCGCTTTTTTAAGAAGACGTCATAGCTGAAAAGTAGGTTATAAAGAGAAATAATAAAAAGATATATGACATTCTACAACTTATACGAAATCAGTCAACTTTTTTCTTATCTTTTATCTTTGATGGCGTTGAAGATTAAGGAAAAAGTAGATACTTCGAATGTTGAAATTGGGCAAAGAGTTTTTTTATTAAAAAAAAAATCATATTGTGATAACAGAATTTATTTTCGTATTGTACAAGAGCTGGGAAAGTCAATGAAAAAAGTTGAGATTGAAAGATGTTTCAGGAGGAACTTCGAACAGATAATTTCATTTCATTTTCATTTGTCTGAAGAAAATTTTACATTTTATAGATACGTCCAAACCTTAACGCAAATAACTGAAGATAGATGATAGAATTATTTGTAGTCCTGGGAATATAATTGAGGTTGACAATAATTGTGATATGGGATATTGAAGAATAAAAATATATATGATTCACCTACAAGATAAAATACATTTTAAGGGATGACTAAATATGAATTTATAAAATGTAAAATGTAGAATTATATATAAAAAGTAAATGTACAAAATATATGAAGTATTACGTATAAATACAAAAATATAATGTGAAATCGATCGCAGCTTGAGAAATGGTTCTTATGGAGATTCTGTGAAACGTGTTCTTCCTTACGAATCAGTAGAGAGTTGTCCTGAAAATCTAGAGAAGAAAATTGGATTGGATAATTTAGGAAACACTTGTTACATGAATAGCATTTTACAAGTGTTGTTCATGACGAAGAATTTCAAAAACGGAGTTTTAATGATGAACGAGAACGAGAATGTTTCCTGCTTATTCATCAAACTCAAACAACTGTTCATGCAGCTGCAGTTTCGTAAGAAGGTATCATCTTTCCCTCCAACCGATTTCCTGGAGTCTTTGAAGTCCACTAGATACTCGTTAGGACAACAAGAGGATTGTTCCGAATTCTTGGGGTTCTTGTTGAATACTCTTCGTGAGCAAAACAATAGCAAAATCAATACTCCCAGCCGCTCTGGACTGAATGATTCCGTACAACCCATCTCGTCTTGTGTTTGTAAATCTTTTGCTGGAAAAATCCTCACTTGTTCACTTTGTGGTAAATGTTCAAGAAGAACTGAAAACTTATATGAATTTCTGGAACTTCATCTAGCTTTTCCTAATACGACTAATTACCAGTCCGTGCAAAGCTTATTGTTAAATCATCTGAAAATGGAATTTTTAACAGGTGATGATCAACTGTATTGTCAAACATGCGCCAAACTAACTGACTGTTATAAGGAAACAAGTATAGCTGAGGCACCAGTCAATCTAATAATTACACTGATGATATTCAAACAAGACTCAACCTCTAACGGAAGCAAGAAACTCTTTGGAAGGTTCGAAATAGATGAACATTTCAACCAAGCAGACCACTGTTATAATATTCATGCAGTCATTGTTCACTGTGGTTCTGGCGTTGAAAGTGGTCATTATTACGCCTTGGTCAAAGAAGAAACGGACTGGTTTAATTTTGACGATAGTCGTGTCACGAAGTGTTCTGGCGATGCATTGAATTTATTGGAGCCTCTGGAGACACCCTACATTTTGTTTTATGAGAGAGAGAGGACATTGTTAGATCAAGATCTTCAGATGATGTGGTGCTGCAGGTTTTTCCGGGTTTTCCTGCAGCTGAAAAAGCAAATGCGCCACTGGAATCAATGAAGTCGCCCCGGAGCGCCAATTAATTTTTATTGTTGTATTTATTTTATTTTTAATGTCATAATGTGAAATATATAGAATGTCAAATGAATAAAATATAGATAAATGTATGAATATATATCGTAAGAATAATGGGAAATTATTTTCAATCACTGTGATTATCCATGAACAAATTCCGATTTTCAACGATCAACTGAGTAAATTCTTGGAAGTTGTAAATACAGTTACTAAATAAGATACATTTCAATTTGGATTTGAATTCCGTATCAATTTTGGTGGTTTTTTGAAGTCTTCTTTTCGGTTCAACTATTCTGGTTTTGAACCTTGTATCATATTCATGTATGTCTTAATGAGTTTCATAGCATTCAATATTATTTTAAATATACAGTGTCACCATTAAAGTGCGCACCATATGGGAAACTTTTTTTTCGAAAGTTTCAATGAAGTTTAACTTCGGCACTTGTTTGTGCTTCAAATTTAACTTAAAATGATGCGGCCAACTGCGACCCACTGACGTTCAGTGTTTGTCAAATTCAACTTTCTTTTGAAAAAAATTGAAAAAGTGCATTTCTAGATCGAATTTAACAAAAAGTTACTTGGAAAAGTTGTGTCTACGGCAATTTTATATCCATATTCCAAATTTTATGCAACTGGGATAAAATTAACGTTTTGCTTATTTTTGACAGATATCCCCTTTATTTTAAAAAACAAGTTCGGTTAATTGTCATCAATTCATGTATACATAACAAACTCATCATGGAGTTTGACTTTTCTGATAAATTTTCACTTATACGGACATTTTTAGAGAAAAATTGAAAATGTACTATAAAAATTTTAACATGACTGGTGCAAAGTTTCAATCACTTGGCTATTTTTTTAAACAAAAGTCAGTACCTTCAATTTTGAAAAAGCAGACACAACTCAAAAACTGAAATAAGTATTAATAAAATTACTAGAGTTGAAATTACATTATAATTTCAATATTCAGTATTTACAGATTTTGTATAAACACTAACTAGGGCGGTAAGTATGCTCAATCACGTTGAATAAAATTTTTAAGTAGGTCTTGACAAACAAAATGCATGCTGTGGTAGTGTCAAGTTGTTGATTTACTTGTCAAATTTTTAACAGTTATTGTGGCAATAATGTTGTCTCTTCAGGAAAGAATAGAAATAGTTTTAATATGTGGTGAGAATACACCATACCGGCAAGTAGCTAACATTTTTAATGAACGGCATCCAGGAAAAAATGTTCAACATACTACTGTGTCAAGGATAATGTCGAAATTCAGAGAAACAGGATCCGTAGCAAATCAATTTGAAAAAAAGCACACTCCAAGTAAATATGATGAGGAGGCCCAACTTAACATTTGTTTAAAAGTTATTGACCACTGGCAAACGAGCATAATCGATATTATAAAAAAACGATTACAATAGAGAAAGTGTTAGAAAAATTTTATTAAAGAATAAATTTTGGCCTTACAAGCCATTTGGGGTTTTGGGGTTTTCATTCTGATTTCAAGGAGAGAGAGAAGAAAATGTAAAGTTTTCATATAAAATTTTATGGACAGATGAGGCAACGTTCTCTTCAAATGGAACGGTAAGTTCTCAAAATTGCCGATGGTGGGCCCAAGAAAATCCCAATTTCACAGTTGAATGTGGTGATCAGTATTCCTTTAAAACTAATGTATGGTGTGGGATACTTAACGACCAAATAATTGGGCCATTTTTCTTTAGGGAAAATGTATCATCCGTCGGGTATCTCAACCTTTTAAATAATGAGGTTAGTAAAGTTTTAGATAATATGCCTTTAAATATTGAATACGACCTATGGTATCAGCTTGATGACGCACCAATACATCACACGGTTGCTGTAAAAACAGTCCCTCCAACAAATGTTCACAGGCAAAGGTATTGGACGTAACTGGGAACATTATTGGCCACCTAGATCACCCGACTTGACGCCTTCAGACTTTTTCTTGTGGGGTTACCTGAAACAAAAAGTGTACCGAAGTAGACCCTTTACTGACATACAATATCTGGAAAATACCATTCGGGAGTGCTGTGCAAATATAAATCCCCGATTTAATAAAAATGCAGTTACAGATGTCAGTAGAAGGACCATAATTTGTATTGAACATGGAGGACGATATACTGAAATGTAGGCTATAAGTGTTTGACAACCTCATTTAGATCAATAAGTAATTTTTTGTACCCATTTGTATTTTCTATAATATTATTGTTGTTTAAAATTTATGATAATAATAATAGTTCTATCGAAACTATTTGCATTTTTTTTAGTTGCCTCTGCTATTTCGAAATCAAAGGTTTGTTTAAGAAAATAGCCAACTGATTGAAACTTTGCAACAGTCATGTTGAAATTTTCATAGCAAATTTTCTAAAAATGTCCGTATAAGTGAAAATGTATCAGAAAAGTTAAACTCCATGATGAGTTTGTTATGTATACATGAATTGATGACAATTAACCGAACTTGTTTTTAAAAATAAAGGGGATATCTGTCAAAAATAAGCAAAACGTTATCTTTATCCTAGTTGCATAAAATTTGGCATATGGATATAAAATTACCGTAGACACAACTCGATCTAGAAATGCACTTTTGCATTTGGCCGCATCATTTCAAGTTAAATTTAAAGCACAAACAAGTGACAAAGTTAAACTTCATTGAAACTTTTCGAAAAAAAAGTTTCCCATATGGTGCGCACTTTAATAGTGACACTGTATATTTAAAATAATATTGTATATTAGTTTGTGGTATATAATCAAGGCATAAACACTAATTTCTTAGAGCCGGAAATAAAGGCCTACAACTAGCCTCCCAATTTGACTTTGTAACACATATTATGGCAGACTTTTGTAAAATTAGTAGTTTAACTATGTATGTTTGAGCTGCATTACTCCAAGATAAAGTAGCATACTGAAGGTGTGAATGGAATAGACAGTAATAAGAAGTTAGCGCTGCTGTTTGATTTACAAGGTTTCGAATATCTACAACAATATAATAGATTTATTTTTCAAAATTATCATTTTTAAATGATATAGAAGTCGTCAATGATAAAACATGAAGTGTATATGAACAAAGTATTACAAAATGCATAAGTTTAACACATGAGAAAAAAAGCAATCTATCTAAAGTAATATTACACACACATACTAGTCGAAACAGGTGATACATGAAATCAATTGTAGACTGACGAATATGGATATTCAAAATATTCCTTAATATTAAAAAAACAACCATCTACGAGATAGTCTCTGATTCTCCGTTCGAATACTGAAATTGATGCTAAACTTTTCATGTTGGAAGGTAGACAATCGAAAAATTTTGAGCCTGCTAGAGTCGAAATCACACCCATCTTCTCATTTCGTTATGTTCATATAGGTACTTAAAAACGGAAAATATATTTCCTCGGCATCGCTCGCTCCTTTTGAATTATGTACTGCAAATTAACAGTTCGAAATTAAATCGAGCGTCATACCCATTTCGCTGACGGACGGCCATTTTAAATTTTCAGCAGTCGCGCAATCCGGAGTTACCAGAGTGGCCAACTTTACTATGCCGTGTGATCAGATTTGCATAAGTTATGAGGAGTGCCGTTACCGTAGGATATGCACATTTACTAGCTAACCGTAAACTGGCAGGATAGTACCTAGGTTTAGACTTACAGGGTTGTCACGTCTGAGAGTGTCTAATTTTACGGCACACAGAATGGACAATGCCCGATCACGAGTATCCTCCAGTCCCAATACGACTCACATAAAAAGTTTGGATTTCTTTTTTACGAGTTCCATCTCTCTCTAGGTTAGGTTGAGTAAAGTCCAAAGTGAGTTGGTCTATTCGACCCTCCACCGCAACCCGCAAGGGTTAATTGTGGCTCACACCTATTCACACTCGACCAAATAGACCCAGATTCTTAACGAAGCCGATTAGTTTTTATGGTGAGTGGTCTTTCAGGTCAGATAATGAGAGTACGGCTCTGCCAAACTCTAAAAACCTGATTTGGTACCCAGCGGGGCAGGCACAAAGTATATGCTCTGCTGTTTCATCATTTTCCAAACAGAGGCGACACACACTGTCTTCTGACAGTCCGAGTCTCAGCATATGATAATGGGAAGCACTCACAGCCGTATTCTGTGACCTCTCGAAGGCATTCGACTGTGTGTCACAAGCGACTCTACTCGATATTATTCCATACTATGGAATAAGGGGGAAAATAGCTGATTTGATCGGTAATTACCTATCTGAACGAAAGCAGGTTGTGGAACAAAGTAGTGTGAGATCTCCAGCAGTGAGTGTAAGATCAGGTGTGCCTCAAGGGTCAATCTTGGGACCCCTACTATTCCTAATATATGTTAATGATCTCCCGCACCATATGAACCCGCTCAACACGATCCAGTATGCCAATGATACTACTATTTATGATAATCACCCTGAACATGAATATCCAAAGCAACTAAGTGACAACGCGTTGAAAAGAACCGAATTTTTTTTGCAGCCCATAAGTTATGCTTGAATATCAAGAAAATTGAAACAATTACGTTCACACTAAAAGAACTGAAGGATGGTCAAAAATCCATTAAGTTTTTGGGGGTAACGCTGGATCAAAAACTTAATTGGAAAGAACACATCAAAGATCTCTCTACTAAGCTGTTCAGCACTCTTTACCTGTTTCGTAGAATCGATTAATGTATTCCCTCTTATGTTTCGAGAGCAGCTTACATGGGGTTATTTCAGTGCAAGCTGTCATACGGACTTTCAACTGATTGGAAAAGGATATTCTTTTTACAAAAAACGACTATTAGATTCCTCGGAAGAGCAAAACGAAATGACAGCTCTATACCCCTATTTGAAAAATTTAATATATTAACCATTATGACTCTATACATATTTCAATGCCTTGTCTATATCAAGACGCAAAATAACACCCCTCAAGTCAATCGCAACCATGAATATTTGACCAGAAATGGCCAATATCTTCTTATGCCACAACATCGACTGGCAAATGCTGTAGCGTATTTGATAGGTTAAATTTTTTTCTTGTAATCCTGTTTTCTACTGAATTACTCATAAAGCTTTTTTACTATGACGATAAGGCTCTTCAATCATCTACCACCATATATGAGGAAATTACATATCGAGTGGTCCAACGAAAAGTATGCACCTTGCTTTTCTCCTTTTTTTGTAACTTGACGCAAAAATGCTCGGACAGGTCAATTTTCTTTTTGAGGGGGACACATTTTAGATGTATTTTTCTACCTGTGCTTTCAACCCCTTAGCGAGGGTGAGTAACAACCCTAAAATTTTAAATAGAAAGTGGGGTCGAGTGATATATCATTTGAAAGGGCACAAAATTCTCTTTCCAATGAATCCTAATTTGTTGTATTTACTTGAATAGTTATAAAAAAAGCAAGAACATCTACTCGATAATTTTTGGTGTTAATGAAAATGCGGAAAAAACGGCATTTTTATCACTACTACATTCCTCAATTTCTCTCGTGCGTTTTTTGGTTCAAATAACAACAGCAGATAAGTGTACAAAAAGAATTTAGGCAAACGTTCATTGATTCAGTTCGGTTGCTTTTGAAATCATTTCAACTTTACTGTAAAAATGGTTTATTCCATTCCTGAACGAGTTGAAATTGTTAAACTTTATTATCAACATAATAGTTGTGCTAGACTTACTGCTTGCCTCTTTAATAACAGTAATCCCGGGAAGAATGTGAATGATTCGTACGTTGCCAAGTTAGTCCAAAAGTTTGTCGATACCGGATCTGTCTATGATGTGGAACACCAGCCACGGAAACCGATCAGAAATGAAGCAGTGGAAGTCGCTGTTTTGGGACATGTTGAATTGGATCATACTCAAAGTACCCGTCAGCTTGCTGCAGCCTCAGGTGTCTCCCGTTCGTCCATAATACGGATATTAAAAGCCTATAAATTTCATCAATACAAAATTAAATTAGTACAGGAACTCAATGAAGATGATCCTGATAGAAGGCTGCAATTTTGTGAACAACTGAGCCAGCTACTAATTGATGATCCGCACCTATCATTCAACACGTGCTTTTCCGATGAGAGTACATTTTTTTTGAATGGAGCTGTGAATAGGCATAATTGCCATTACTGGGATGACAGTAACCCACACTTATTCCGAGAGGTCCATGCCCAGTTCCCTCAAAAAATCAATGTCTGGTGTGGCATATTAGGTAGTCATATCGTAGGGCCACTTTTTATTCCTGGGATTTAACTGGTGAGGTCTACCTGAACATGCTTGAAGATACAATTGATCCTCTCATAACAGAAATAATTGAAAATGACCAAAATCATAATGATGATCGGCTTCATTTCCAGCAAGATGGAGCACCTCCTCACTATGTTGCTCCGGTAAGAGAGTTTTTAGATGACCGGTTTCCTGGACGGTGGATTGGAAGGAGAGGCCCCATCGAATGGCCTGCCAGGTCACCTGATTTATCGCCTTTAGACTTTTTCCTTTAGGGACACTTGAAAAATAAATGTTTTGCTACGCAGCCCGAGTCCATAGAAGATCTTCGCCAACGAATTACAGCAGAGTGCAGAAGTATAACACCTGATATGCTACAGAATGTTAGGAATAGATTTGAACAAAATCTGTATTATTGTATGGAAGCAAATGGGTCACATTTTCAGCACTCACTGAAGTATGATTCTACTAAGTCAATTACACATTACAAAGTACTGGGTTGTAGTTGTTTTTCTTCATAATACCAACATGTTTCACTGAAATACAACAAATTAGGTATCATTGGAAAGATAATTTTGTGCCCTTTCAAATGATAAATCACTCGACCCCACTTTCCATTTAAAATTTTTGGCTTGTTACTCACCCTCGCTAAGGGGTTGAAGGCACAGGTAGAAAAATACATCTGAAATGTGTCCTCCTCAAAAGCAAAATTGATCTGTCTGAGTATTGTTGCGTTAAGTTACAAAAAAAGGAGAAAAGCAAGGTGCATACTTTTCGTTGGACCACTCTGTATTATTAAATTCAAAAAAAGTATAAAAGGGCTGCTGGTTGATCTTTGCCCTCATGACGTAATTGAATTTTTCAACTGCAAGTTTTAATGCCATTTTAAAGTGTATGTTTCGTACTATATTCATCTTTCTTGATGATGCTGAATCTGTTGTATTGATAATAAGCAAATAAATTGATTGATTGATTGATTGAAATGACGGTGACCTGTAAAAAGGTCTGTTAGACATTGTAGTTCATCCCTACTATAGTCCAACAACTGTTTGGTATCAAGCTTCGAAGGGTGAATCAACGCCTTGGAGTGAGACAATTCTGGAAGATTCTGCCAAAAGTCCATGAATCTTCATGCCATCCAGGTGTTCAATATTTGGCAAAGGCTAAAGTGATGCCAATGACAGGTTCTGGTCCGAAGAAGCTGCTTGCATCACCCTCTTTTGCAAGGGAGTCAGCAGCCTCATTGCCTTCCAGGCCAGTATGGCCAGGAATCCAGACCAGAGACAATCTGTTAAGTCTCCATATCGAGGAGAGTCGTTTTTTGCAATTTGCTACCAATTTAGACGTTGCTCGGTAGGAGCCAAAAGCTTCCAATGCCGCTTGACTGTCCGAAAATATTTTTATTGACTTGTGTATGATATTAGATTATTCGAATCTCTTCGCACACAATTCAATAGCGTAAATTTTCGCTTGAAATACAGTGGCATACGTTCCTAGGCATGTCGATACATCTATCCTGCGTCTGCGACTAAAACCACCTGCACCAGAACCTGAAGGTGTTTTTGATCCATCTGTGAACCAACAACTATCTGCTCTCAATACCATCTCTCTCTCCAACATAGACCCTTGTTTGTGCAAGCTATGTCTCATTCTATGAACTTTATATAAGTTTAGGTTCAAGTCTAAGATGCCTTTACATTTATGTAATCACTCATACCTGTATAATATTCATGCAAAGAGACAGCCAATATGAATTGATTTCGTTCAGACTTTTCCAAAATAAAAAAGAATACCGTTCCTTTCGCAAGTTACCACCAATATCATTATGCCACTCGCTCTGTAGACCAGCTCAGATTTTCTTATCATAACCTCAAGACATCGGAAATTAACTCCATGAAATTCCGATCAAATCTCAGTTTTTAGATAAGACTCGGTAGTGCATAGAATAGCTATGTATCTCTATTAGTTGGACTCCATTTGAAGTAGAACTTTGTCCTTCATTTTTAATTTCATAACCGCTCTTCTAGAACGAATGACCCCCAAATGAATTTATTTACTCACCAACTCAACTCATCACTCGACAAATGAGTGTCAATTAGGTATTTATTCCGAAAGTTTGAAATCTGGCATGCTAAAACCTATGTTTGTTAGTCTGACATCCTGGGCAAAACTCATTCCTTTTAAAGTTCCCAAATTGTCTGGAATTCTAGAGAAAGAAAGTTTTTGGGTTTCTACTTCTCCAACTTTAAACAAAAAACTGGAAATATTTTTAATTTTCAACAGTTTTGGACCCTCAAGTGGTTTCTTCAAATACGACTATGATAAATTGAATCATTTTTGGAATGCCTTATGCATCCTGAATACATTTTTCTCAACATAACATCTTCTTTAACTTGAAAGGGTTTTTGTTGAAAAATAAGTAATTACAAAGTACTATATCTCGGAGATAAGGAGGACCAAAACTGTGTTTGATATAGGGGCATTTCACTGTGTTGATCATAGTATTTTACTAGGTAAACTTCAGAGATATGGAATAAGAGGTATTCCCCACCATTGGCTTTCTCGATTCAAGAAGCCAGTACATTTCTAACGACAATGTTGTGTCTACAAAACGAGCAGTCATAATTGGTATCCCTCATGGCTCGGTTTTGGAACCTATTCTTTTATATTACACCTGAATGTTTTAGATATCCTACCAGTTCAGTCTTCTTTCACTATGTACGCAGATGATACGTCACTGATCATTTCAGATAAATCTGACAAACTTCTGTCAGATAAATGCAATGAGACTTTCTCGTATGCTAAGATACGGAGTGCGCTTCTGGGGTCTATCCACCTCATCATCAGATATTTTCATTGCACAGAAGCGTATTATGTTGAGGAGTTGGCCGCTGTGGTAGTGCGCCCGACTCACGATCGGAAGATCGTATGTTCGATTCCTGCCTCGACCAGATATTTTTCTCGAGAGAATTTATCTGGTTGCAGTTCTGCAACCGTGTTAGGAATCACACGTTAAAAGGTAAGACCTCGTTAGTCATTAGCTCACACAAGTTTAACTTCTGAGAGTTGTCGTTCGTATGGGGGCGACAGCTGATTAACGGAAAAACATATTTCAAAACAGATTTAAAACAGATTATTCGAACCATAGTTGGAATTTCAAAATGCTCATCCTATAGAGATCACTTCAAGAATCTAAAAATCCTTCCGCTTCCATCACTGTTGATTTTTGAATTCTGCATATACGTAAAAAAACATCGTAGTAACTTCACACCGAACAACTCCAGATACGAATACAAAACAGGTCAACAAGACCATTTTTATATTTCTTTTAGTTGTACAAAAATTACAATTCTACTAGAGCAATGCCTTCCCGGATTTACAATTCATTACCCGACGAAATAAAAAAGAGTGAAACACTTTATTGTTTCAAAAACAAATTGATAGACTTCCTAGTGACGAAGTGTTTCTATTCTTCTCATTCCTTTCTTTGTTTTTCTGATGTAATTTTTAATTTTTTCATCCTTAAATTATTTTTGTGTTCAATTTCATTTCATTTCATTCTATTTTGTATTTATTTTATTTTGTATTGACGAATCCAATACAATTTTTAATTGTCAAATGGAAAATAAATATTATCATTATCATTATTATTATAGTATGCGGATATGAGGAAGTGGTCTTTTTGTGTCTCTTCATATAACGCGAGAGAAAATCATATCCATAATTCTGTAATTTCTTTTCTTTTCAAATTTTTCTGAAATTGGTATAAAATATTCCAGTGTTGCCATTAAATATGTATTTCTAACCTCCATGTTAAATAACTATGCCCCAATTTGATCGACTCTCTATTTGTTTCAATAGGGGTCAAATTGGAATTTCCCTACACAATGTTCATATTATCCATGTCAGTTTCATTTCCTTCAGATTATCAGATCGTGAGAGTTTATCGTCAAGTTTTCAACCCCATTTATCGCCGAATTAGATCAACAAGAAGATGATTGATGAGGCCGACGTTGATACATCAATTATTTTTCCCGGTTCGCCCAAGTCACTGGTGTCACATTTTGTTGAATATTTGAAGTTAGGCCACTCAGAAAGTCATCTGTGCAATTTGATGACATAGAACCCGACAAAGTCTATATTTCAGGTAATTTTTGAGTATGATAATAATAATAAGGCGGTTTACGTGTGCTTAATTATTCCTTTGGCACTCCTACGCTACTGGCGAGACAGTGTTTTTGCCTTATGCTCTGGGGGATATTGAGTCGATTGTGAGAAATGAGAAGTGCCGTGCTTATTGAAACAAATTGTTTCCCACACTCAGGCTGATAGTAGCTAATGAGCCTCGGTCACCAAAGTAAGACGATATTCATTGAGTAGTTTTCAGCTTCAGGTGAGACGAATATCGTCCGAAAAGAAGAGGAAAATTGAATGATATATCGACATTTACTCTTCAAACTCTGCAGAAATAACTACTCTGATTATCTTTGGTAAATATATACTTTCCGTGCAACACTGAGGAATGAAGTATGTCCGAAAGAATGCGAAAGGCTGTCATTAGAGATGGATTACCCATTTCCAGAGCACACGACTCTTGGAGCCACTCCTAACACATGTTGAGGTTAGGGTGGCTACTCCTATCGCTGTTAGGAGTGGCCTCTCATATCGGTGTTAGGAGTGGTCACTTGTTAATTTATACTGGGGATGCCGGAGCCTCCGTGAAAAGGATTTTCATTTTATCGGTAGTTCGAAAAATCGCAAAAATTGGATGGAGTTATGAAGGAGAGTTTTTAAAGAACTGTTGAAATTTATATTCACGAGTTGTTTGTTTCTGCTTATAAGAATAGATCTTATTTTTTCATCTAATCAGCAGATTCATAATCATCCAACTCGTTTTGAAGATTGACCAACACCTGGATTGCATCTAACAGCCCTCTTTCAGAAAAGCCATCTTTGTCTCGGACCAAAACTTTCCAACAATTTACATGAGAATATGAATGCGAAATCTAATATAAATATTTTCATATCAAGAATGAAAACCTTTTCGGTTGACAAACGATTTCATCGATTTCCATGTATTCTATTCTTTATTGTTTGTATATCACGTTATTTGGTTATTTATTTTGTGTTATATTTTCTAACTCATTTCTATGTGATTTTATTTTTCTTTATCGTTGTTATTATATAGAAATATATGTTTTTTTTTCTTTTGTACGTTTTAGAAATTGAAATAAACAGATTATTATCATCAGCATTATCATGCCGGCACGCCCTCCAAATGGATTGGAATTTCAGATAAGGGGCCTAACCGACAACCCCTCCTCAGAACATAACAATAATCATTATTATTTATTGCTTTTTGTAGAATTAATTTCATAGACAGTAAGAGTCCAAAAGTACAATGAACTTGTTCCAATTTTGGTGCACAGGGATGAGCTACCTTTAACATTTTGGATGATCTAAGATCAAGGTTGTTTGTTTCATCCTACTCTACTCTACAAATTTACCACCATATAAAGAACGTAAAGGACGTATCTCGCGAAATTTGAACATCCACCTTTTTTCCTCAACTGACCTTGTAGATCATAGATTTTAAGAAAAAAAGCGATATCAAATGAAAGAATTGTTAATATAGTCATTATTTCGAAAATTTGATAATTTTGTTTAGATCCGACAACCTTGTGGAAAGTCATGATGCATAATACACTAGGTATGTAAATTCACCTTCTTACAGATGAAGACACTCAACTCCAGGCGTCTTTCATTTTTTATATGGAAAGTGGTTCGGCTATTTTGTTTTGCAAATTTAATCCGATAAAGAGGAATGGTCCTCGTCCAGTTCATGTTTTGCTGAAATACATGAATAATGCATTTGATACACTGAAGCAGTTTCAATGTATTATTGAAATCAGGCTAAAGTTATGAGAAAATACAAAATGATTGCCTACAGGCAAGATTTCATTTAGTATATGAGTAATGAATTGAAGATGATATTTTCGTGAAACTGTTTTTTCTCGACGATTATTTTGATAATAAATTATTTTCGTGCAAATATTCCCGTTGACGCTCCAAAAGGCTGCAGCCTCTATCCCAGATTCTCTCAGCAAAGAGAAATATTTCAAAAAGTATTAGAATTGTTTTGATTGGCTCCCGGGTTGTTCGTGGTCTTCTTGGTTATAATCTCCAAACGAGTCAACTGAAGTTGACACGTTAATACACAATACAACTCAATGCAATGTAGTGCAATATAATGCAATACAAAGTAATAAAACACAATACAATACAATACAATATAATGAAATACAATACAGTACAATGAAATACTATCTTTATTCACGTCACACATATAAAACGGAGTAATATACACATGAAATTATTGATGGTTGAATTAATGATGGATGATTTTAAATTATTCAAGGAAATCAGAAGTCAAGAAGACGTGATTTTGCTCCAAAATGACGTAGATAGAGTTTACGAGTGATCCCTGGCAAATCGCCTCACATTTAATGTTGACAAATTCTTTAGTATGTCAGTTACTAGAAAAAAACAACGGAATGATTTTCAGTTTAAGATGAATAATGAGTATTTCGCCAAGAAGACAGAATATAGAGATTTGGGAGTTACGCTGGATGAAAAACTCACTTTTGAGCCACATATGACCAACATTATAAACAGAGCAAATAGAATGCTGGGCTTCATTATTAGGAATTCATTTAAATTCACGAAAATATCCACATTACCAACACTTTTTAATGCATTTGTCCGTAGTATACTGGAATATGGTGCAATAATATGGTCTCCTCATTATTCACTTCGTAAAAATTAAGTTGAAAAGGTACAGAAAAAATTCTCAAGATTGCTATATTACAAAAAACATGGTGAATATATTTTTAATCTCAGTTATCATACTTCCTTAAGTGAATTTAAATTCACAACCTTAGAATTCAGAAGATACATTCTCTGCCAAGTATAAATTTCTCACTGTACAATAATATATGTTCTCTTCCAAATTGTTTGAGGAATATATATTTCTATGTCGAATATAACGTAAAAACATTTTTGAAAAAATATTGAAATCATTCTTAGAAATTAATACTAATTCAAATGAAAAAGGTACATTTGTCAATTTCAATTTGATTTTGACTCAGGTGATTTGGAGTAACCTTACTTTTAGGCTTCGTATTATATTGAGAATGGTTATTCAATTAGTTTTTTAATATTGTAATCGATTGTTGGATCTGTTTGTTCTGTAGGTTACCTAATAAATAAAATTAAATCAAGTAAAAAAATATAAAATAAAATGGACTAAAATAAAATAAAATAAAATAAAATAAAATAAAATGAAATGAAATGAAATGAAATGAAATGAAATGAAATGAAATGAAATGAAATGAAATGAAATGAAATGAAATGAAATGAAATGAAATGAAATGAAATGAAATGAAATGAAATGAAATGAAATGAAATGAAATGAAATGAAATGAAATGAAATGAAATGAAATGAAATGAAATGAAATGAAATGAAATGAAATGAAATGAAATGAAATGAAATGAAATGAAATGAAATGAAATGAAATGAAATGAAATGAAATGAAATGAAATGAAATAAAATAAAATAAAATAAAATAAAATAAAAAATAAAATAAAATAAATCTAAAGCAAATGGAACTTCAAACGTTCAAGCCAGTCTCTATATACCTACACAGTAGGTTTAATGGACTGACGCCTATCAGAAAACAACTACTCCCCTGGCTAATACCACGAAGGGCGTTGGATTATATCAGACAGGCGTCAGTGCAGGAATCTTCACAGAAAATGTCCTGCATATGCAATTGGCAATACAACTGAAAGAGTCGACCTCCAATTATGGAACGGGCACACTTGCAGACCGGTTTCGGGCTTATTAGCCACTCATCAGTGCAAGATAGTGACCATCATCGACCTAAAGTCAATGATATTCCACAATTGAAAATCGGAATTCTTTCAGAGTATTTCATTCCTCTTCCGAAGTTGGAGCGAACATCAAAAATGTCACTCCATCTAGTGGACGAGGAACTAACCAACTGCACATCCGTAATTTGCCCGATTCCTCTAAATAAGGAATAAAAACTTTCTTATTAGTCAATGGGCTATGCTTGAAGACTGGCAATAAACAAATCTAAAGCAAATGGAACTTCAAACGTTCAAGCCAGTCTCTATATACCTACACAGTAGGTTTAATGGACTGACGCCTATCAGAAAACAACTACTCCCCTGGCTAATACCACGAAGGGCGTTGGATTATATCAGACAGGCGTCAGTGCAGGAATCTTCACAGAAAATGTCCTGCATATGCAATTGGCAATACAACTGAAAGAGTCGACCTTCAATTATGGAACGGGCACACTTGCAGACCGGTTTCGGGCTTATTAGCCACTCATCAGTGCAAGATAGTGACCATCATCGACCTAAAGTCAATGATATTCCACAATTGAAAATCGGAATTCTTTCAGAGTATTTCATTCCTCTTCCGAAGTTGGAGCGAACATCAAAAATGTCACTCCATCTAGTGGACGAGGAACTAACTTTAGGTCGATGATGGTCACTATCTTGCACTGATGAGTGGCTAATAAGCCCGAAACCGGTCTGCAAGTGTGCCCGTTCCATAATTGAAGGTCGACTCTTTCAGTTGTATTGCCAATTGCATATGCAGGACATTTTCTGTGAAGATTCCTGCACTGACGCCTGTCTGATATAATCCAACGCCCTTCGTGGTATTAGCCAGGGGAGTAGTTGTTTTCTGATAGGCGTCAGTCCATTAAACCTACTGTGTAGGTATATAGAGACTGGCTTGAACGTTTGAAGTTCCATTTGCTTTAGATTTGTTTATTGCCAGTCTTCAAGCATAGCCCATTGACTAATAAGAAAAATAAAATAAAATAAAATAAAATAAAATAAAATAAAATTGAATCGAATCGAATCGAATCGAATTAAATTAAATTAAATAACATGAAATGAAATAAAATGAAATGACATAAAATGAAATGAAATAAAATGAAAAACTGTTAGAAGTGAATATAAAATAATACATAATACAACTTGACTGATGATTAGTGTGATGAATCACAAATATTGAAACCCTGAAATTCGTCAAAAGTATAAAAACAGTTCTCTCCATCTCCTGAAGACGCCAATTTGGTTGGTTATGGATTTTCATCAGGGTGTGATGAATTTATATGGTGAAAAGAGGTATGACACCTAAGAATATCAGGAATATCTGAATCCTTTACCTCCCATATTCCTCAGAGATCTCCTTCGTGGAATGTATATTCTTTGTGCATAATTAAAACTGAATGATTGTTACTACAACAAATTCAACTCAGTCAACGACTGTCTCTGAGCATCAGAATGTTGATGAGTATGATATATTGTATTTATTTATATGATACTTAAATTTATATGTGATTTTGTGTGAATGTGTATACAGTAAGTATCACATGAGAAAATGTCTTATATGAAACATCAGTTTCTGAAATATATTGAAATATGTATGATGAGTTTTCGTATAGAATTTACGTTGTGATTTAATAGGATATGGACCAGTAGTTTTTCGCTGTTATTCAACCTGAATGAACCTAGTCAATGATGTAAACTCTTTTGTAGATTATATGACGTTTTTCAATAATTTTCATGCTTTTTGTGTTTACTGACAGTCTTTACGTTTTCAAGATTGAATCTCCTGAACAAAAAGTCTTTACCAAAATCTCTTCTCATATTCTCGGGAGAAAATTCAGAGATCTCCATATCACTTGAAGATCTATGAATTTATTCAAATTTCCTCTATTCGGTTCGATTTTAAAAGTATAAATTTTAGAATACTATTTTTGTTGAACCTTCCGAGCCGGTAGATATTTACCTATGCAACTCCATATTCAAAAAAATGCTTTTCACGGAGGAATCACATCTTTTTTAATATCTTCATAATGAAACAGACTCAGAGAATGAGTTTCCTTTGGAAATGAGGATGGGAAATGAGTCAACTTTTTAACTTTTTTTTCGGATAAACTTTTGAAGTGCTTGGTATTATGCCAAATAATGCTGTATTTCTCAAA
Organism: Leptinotarsa decemlineata; assembly: GCF_025532065.1. Lineage (NCBI taxonomy): Eukaryota > Metazoa > Arthropoda > Insecta > Coleoptera > Chrysomelidae > Leptinotarsa > Leptinotarsa decemlineata. The sequence goes on along the minus strand of NW_027412668.1, from coordinate 6,619,787 downwards.
ATTACTTTCCTAATGGAATTCTTATATGGAGAAAAATATGTACATTCTTTGAAGAGCCCGATGCCATCATGCAGAACATTTTCACTCCTTCGTCCCAAACTTTTAATGAAAAACCATCATATCTGTACTCGTACATTCTATAATTCTATATTTCATGAATGGTGAATCGTTCATGCGAGAATTAATCCAGTAACTTTGTCGCCTGAAAGTATGGGTAGTAAGCGTCAAATTCAGTAGCGATTTTTTGCAGACTTGTTTGTGATGTTGGCCTAATGAATAATCCAAGTTTGTGACCTCAGGCACCGAACGCAACTTCGTCAAAAATCGAAAAAAACGCGAAAAATCAGGTTTTTTTCTCAAATTTTGGCGATAATAACCCTAAAGGAACAGTTTCTAAAATTCGGTAGATCTGATTTTTTGCAGACTTGTTTGTGATATTGGCCTAACGAATAATCCATTTTTTTTTTTCGTTTCAGTTGTTGACTGACCTGCTGCCCATATTGTGAATGCCGTTTGAACTCAAAATCTACAGAATGTCTGATCCCAGTACCAGCCTGGGTTTGTGTTTTATATATAAGGAGATTTTAAGTGAATGTCAAGTGCGCCTAGTGAAGGGAAGAGGTGTAAAAACCCTTCTTGCGTCGAGTAAGAAAATAAAACAATCCGAAGTTGATCAAAGCAGCTGTTAGCAGGGGAAAATCAAATTAAACGTCAAATTAAAAAATCTTTCACCAGCACAAGAACTGTGGAAAGGTATTCCCACTCCCATAAACATGATTCCGAGAACGCTACTGAGGAAGTAAAAGAGATAAATTCTGAAAGTATCTTATATCGAGCGATAAAATACCTGCTTTATCACTTTTCCCAAGAGATCTCGAAAAGTTTTCATTCCAGCATCCACCGAATGCCAATCTGTGCGTTAGAATTTCTTTTGCCTGCCTCTGAGTTCTGAAATATATTGCAGAATTGTTGACTGTTTAAAACAGTGTGGGCAGACGAAGCCTGAAGAATAAATCAGTCGCTAAACCAAATTTGTATACTTGACAGGAAAGTAGATCGCAACCGGTGAAAAACTCCACGTATTACTGCAGTGAGAGGAAAACATCAGCATATTTGAGTTTCAAACTTAGTTGCGAAGGAAAATAACCGAAGTTCTGGAGATACCATCTTCATCTCTCATGCGCGCTTCTATCTGTTTTACTACCAGATTAAAGTTTCGAGGTATGAAATCCGTTGCCTCATCATGCCAGATCCGGTGTCAGAATATATCCGAAATGTTCATTTCTTGGAAACCTTCTTACTCATTCATTTAAATATCAGGGATTGGGGAGTCTTGGAATCGTATTTCTGAACATTATATCCACTTGTTTGGTCAATTTTATGGTGAAGTAGAGCTGATTCTTTCAATATCAAACTTGGTGTAACAACTGTCTGTTCCATCCAGTAGCGGTTGAAACTTTTGATGTTTATTGCCCGGAGTCGCTGTTATTCGTTCATGAACTCGGAAGGAGAATATGCCAAGCAACGAAAGATCACCGTTCTACCCCTTTTTTGATGAAAGAATTAGTATTGCTATTCAACGTGGCAATGCTGCTTCGGTCCTTGGAACTATTACTCCTTCACATAATTTTGATGAGATCATGCATTGCCCTAATTTCAGTACGGAACTGAAATCTCTTCGAAACAAGCCGAGACATGTGGATATTCATCAGTTTCCTATTAAGGTTAATTCGCAAGTGATTGATCCACCTTCTTCTTTTTCAGCGCGGTCAGTGGACTCAGGTCATTCTTGCCCCCCAAATATGAGTTGCAGTCCGCGTAGTTCTGGTTCCCTTTCAGTGGAAGAGCTTCATGAAGCAAGAGCCGAATTGATCCCTCTACGAAACCCTTCTTCACTTGGAAGGATCGATTGCAGCTTGAGAAATGGTTCTTATGGAGATTCTGTGAAACGTGTTCTTCCTTACGAATCAGTAGAGAGTTGTCCTGAAAATCTAGAGGAGAAAATTGGATTGGATAATTTAAGAAACACTTGCTACATGAAAAGCATTTCACAAGTGTTGTTCATGACGAAGAATTTCAAGAACGAGGTTTCAATGATGAATGAGAACGGGAATGTTTCCTACTTATGCATCAAACTCAAACACCTGTTCATGCAGCTGCAGTTTCGTAAGAATATATCATCTTTTCCTACAACCGATTTCCTGGAGTCTTTGAAGTCCACTAGATACTCGTTAGGACAACAAGAGGATTGTTCCGAATTCTTGGGGTTCTTGTTGAATACTCTTCGTGAGCAAAACAATAGCAAAATCACTCCTGACCCCTCTGGATTGAATGATTCCATACAGTCCATCATGTCTTGTCTTTGTAAATTTTTTGCTGGAAAAATCCTCACTGGTTTACTTTGTAGTTAATGTTCAAGAGGTAGCGAAAACTTGTGTGAATTTCTGGAACTTCATCTAGCTTTTCCTAATATGACTAATAACCATTCCGTGCAAAGCTTATTGTTAAACCATCTGAAAATGGAATTTTCAACAAGTGGTGATCGACTGTATTGCCAAACATGCGCCAAACTAACTGACTTATAAGGAAACAAGTATAGCTGAGGCACCAGTCAATCTAATAATTACACTAATGATCTTCAAACAAGACTCAACCTCTGACGGAAGCAAGAAATTCTTTGGAAGGTTCGAAATAGATGAACATTTCAATTTAGCAGACCAACTATTATAATATTCATGCAGTCATTGTTCACTGTGGTTCTGGCGTTGGATTTGGTCATTATTACGCCTTGGTCAAAGACGAAACGAATTGGTTTAAGTTTGACGATAGTCGTGTCACGAAGTGTTCTGGCGATAAATTGAATCTATTGGAGCCTCTGGAGATACCCACATTTTGTTTCATAAGAGAGAGGACATTGGTAGATCAAGATCTTCAGATGATATGGTGCTGCAGGTTTTTCCTGCAGCTGAAAAAGCAAATGCGCCACTGGAATCAATGAAGTCGCCCCGGAGCGCCAATTAATTCATTGTTGTTTTCATTTTTATCGTTGTTTTAATAAAATTATTCAGTTAGAACTTGGTGCTTTTACAATAATATCAATACATCTCTGGAGAAACACCTTCTGCTATATCAATGATGACCTATGAAAGCTTGGAACACTGTTCCGAACTAGAACCAGAAAGCAACTTTTTATGCTTCATTAAGCTCAGATCATGTATAGAGCTCCACTCCTAAGCTCACCCTGAAGCTGCTGGATATAGTAGGTGCTGAATATAGAGCTCCGTCCCCAAACATGTGACTTGGCACATTTAATACCACCAAGAGCGGTACTTATCAGAAATTCACGACGAACTGTCACATCGCTTTGAGGTTCAATTCATTACATCTCGAACTTCACTGTTTAAGAACTATTTCTTTTGGAGATCTCCAGCGATTCAAATTCGAAGTGAATCGCTACTTGCGCACAAGCACCGCTCTCACAGCGCCTTAAAGCCTTCCCTTTAGTGATTGTGTTTTGTCTTCGAAAAAAAAATTACCAAGCAAGGATTGAACCCTTGTCTTGGTTGGAAATAAAAAAAGGACCACCGACTCAAAAGATATCATTGAATTTAACTTGGTTACTGTCACCTCGAGACGAAATTCTCTCCAAACCATCAATAATATATTTCCTGTTTTTCGTGACAATATGCATCGGCAGCTAACGTTCGAACATATAAATGTAAAGACAGAGCATGCGTATCATTGTCAGCAAGCTAATGTAGTAGGTCATTAGTGTATAATAGAAAACGTATTAGGGATAATAAGGATCCCAGGATCCCTGTGGAATACCAGCGAATATTGGATAATTTTTCTCCACACATATCACTACTTGTTTGCATAAAGTTATGTGGAAGCTCGTCAATAATATTTCCTCCACTAGAAAATTTTATACTGTCGGCATTCGCCAGACTTCAACATCAATTATAAAAAAATATAGTCATTGGCGTATGAAATCAGACTAATGGTCCAAGTAAGGAATCTTGAAAGACCCAAATTGATCACTATTAGTTGAAATAACCACTTTCACCTCCTTCGGATGATTTCCCTCATACAATACATCAACGTCTTTACTTTTTACCTTCTCAGTATTGTCAGATTCAAAACGTGTAGAAATGCCTTTTATATTGTTTATTCACAAGGTAATATTCGTGAACTCAAATACAAATAGATCTCATAAAACGTTTTATTTTCTTGTATTTCCAATTCAATTCATCCTTGAGCCGAGTTGAGATAAAATGAAAACAAGCTTTTTTATATCCGATAAACCAAATCAGAGTTGAAAAGTCGATATCAGCAAAAACAAAATTGTAAACGTCTGATTCGTTTGATTTGTTACGGAAAATCCGATAGCTGACTGATGAGATAAGTGGAATAGGTTAACAGAGGGTAACGGGGAAAATTGGCCCAATAATATAGGGATGTGGGGATAAAAAATGTAATGAAGCTAGCGAGGAGTAAAAAAATTTAATGAAAATGGAAATTTTCTGCCATAATATTGAGCCGTCTCCTTGGTTGATTCGCTGCTCGCGTTCCCAGTGGAAATCGTCTGGAGAAATGCTTGGGGTCCTTATTTCTTGGTTATTGAATGGGGGACTGTTTTGATTAAATTATGTTCAAATTGATTTGTTTTTTGATTGACTGAATACATTTGAATATTTAACAATAATTGACGTACAATATACAGTCAAAACCAATGAACTTCCAGAAGGAATATTTTTATTCAGGAAAATAACAAAGCCCTTGAAGAAATGTTGAGGCGACACTTTTCTTTCAAACTAGCTCATAAAAGTAAAGGTTCATATTTTCGTTTTCAACCTCTCGTCACAACAGAATAATACAACCAGTAGGCTCTCTTACCACGTGATCCGTCCGAGTTGCCGGAGAACTTCAACCGCTCTTAGGATGAGATTCTCATCCAACGCGTTCAGTGCTGTAGTATCGAAGGATTCGACGGTCCCACGGGCATCGTATTAGTTATAATAAACGGTCGGAAATTGATATAGTGTTTAGTTTATTCGCTGTTGTTATTGTTTTTAGTTTTTGCAGTTGGTTATGAGTTGATTATGACTCATGGTCTAATTAACTGGGGCCATTCTTGCTATACTCAGTCGATATTTATTATCCAGAAAAGAGCCATCAGACCTCTGGCTGGTATAACTCAGACTGAAAGCTGTAAACCATGGTTCATTAAGTACTGACACTTCCGTCAGCAATTATTTACAACGAACTAATCTACATACGTATTTGTACACACTTAATGGAGATACACACAATCATCTGACTAGAATGAGATCCCATATTGCTATTCCAAATAATAGATTAACCTCTACGAATAAAAAATTTATTGGTATCAGATTATACAACTCTCTAGCTGCCTTTATCAAAGAGGCTCCAATAGCCATTTTTAAAGCAAAACTGAAAACTCACTTACAATGCTCTGTCTATTATGACATCTCTGAATTTAGATTTCCTCAATGTTAGTCTATAAACTGTGTGTAACATTATTAAACGCAGTTTAACAAACATGTAAATAAATTTTATAAATTTTGAAATTTGGACTCGATAAAACAGTGTCGTGAAAATGTATAATAATTATTGTGAAATCCAATATTTATGAATTGAAGGGGTTATATTTTTACAATTGCAACGAATTAAAGAATTAACTGTCTTGAACAAATTCATTTCCAACAATATTTCACTGATCACAAACACTTACCAACTAACGCTTAATTTATTTCCACTATTCGAATTTCTTGTTCAGCCGCTCGATTCACTTTCTGAACTGTCCTCTTGGGTCGGAAAGCCGAGCTTATATAATGTAACGGTCCTGTCTAGAAATCTGTAGTCGGTTTGGTACTCGACTAGAATTTTACCGAAGGTTGCATTCATTCGCGGGGATGTAATGTGTTTGTCCCATGATTCGGCGGGCATACTGGTCAGGGGCCGCTTCAGATTCGTTACACTTCCGTGTCCTCTCAACAATGACCACCAGGTACGATCCATTTCCACAGAGCTATTTGAAATAAACTGGAATATGTGCGGATTCTCCATTTACTCCATTTTATACCGTGATCCCTAGATGATTTATATGCCCCAGTATCCCGATCCTGACATCTGTCTTCTTCTTATATATTCACGATGTTCATTCTTTCTCACACCTTGAGCTCTTGGGGTTTCACCTGAATAAAAAAAATCCAAGATATTCACATTATTTTGAAACCAAATACTTTTGAATTTTTTTGTGTTTATAGAGAAATAATGAAAATATAACTTTCAATAACTATAGATGAGAATTCATTATGGTACATTAATATATCCATGACGAATATCTCGAGTTGGACTACAATTTTTTATTTTCAAAAATTAAATAATTCCAATGGGTTTGTTTCATGCTATTGAAAATGCTACTGGTTTGCTTATTGACTGATCGAGTTAGGGGTATATTATACGTATCGAGCCTAATCGGTCCCAATACCTCTTTATATTTGCAGTAAAATAAAAAATTTGAAAAGCAAGAGTTCAAAATGGCCGCGTGTCTGTTGACCAATAAAATTATTCGTGTCTACAGCGCTGTTGCCAAGTGCTAATTATTTTACCAAAAATACGAAGTTATGAAACATCAGAGACAGTACATTGTCTCATATGCATAATTGATTTATTTTATTAGGGTTCATGAGCCTACGAGAACCATTTAAAATATAGCTCGTTGAATTTGATTTAGAACCATGGTTCTCGAGTATCTTTCATTTCATATGGATAATTTTTTCATTAATCTAAACTTTAACTGGTTCATATTCACTTCCGTTATTGAAATTTCTGTGATATCAACATAAAAATGACTACTGCCAGTGATATTTCAAAATATAACGTTTTTATTGCGTTTTGTGTTATTTGGATCCCATGTATAATTATTTCTCCCTTTCGAAGCATTTCTTGCACTTGCTTCTTATATTAAGTTGTCGAAAGTGACTGTAATTTTACTTTGAATCACGAATGAATCAGAAACTGTTTATACGCTCCGTCAATTTTACAATTTAGCAATGTTCATTATTTGTATTGTTTCTATTGGTGAATCGAACAAAAAGCGGGACTAGGCCCGTACGTCACGGGCCTAGAAAATCCGATTTTTAATAATTAATTACGGGAAAACAAGGATATTTAGAGAGCCGAAACAAAGTGCACTGTTTTTCAATTTCAAATTACTACCAAATGAACTGTAAACCAAAAATCATGAAACAAGCCCATTATTTTGGTCATTTGAAAAACCAAGCTGATTCCATAATTTCAGCACCACCCTGTACGGAACTATCGAATTGGAAGGAAGATTGGTGGTGTTGGTCTAATCAGTGCCTTGTCAAAGCAGATTGATTTATTGGCGAGCTTGCTGTACAAATTTTGTGTACTTTTTTATTCCGGGTTTTATCGTGTTGGGGCTGCGTATTAAATTGTGATATATCGACGCTCTTTTTTTTCTTTTCCATCATGAAGCCGACCGCACCGAAAATCAACGTGATGTTGTCCCCCTAAATTATTCTGATATCTATTTCAGTGTGGAGAATGAAAAACGGTGGAAAACCCACAGTAAATAAATTCGTCAAATAGCGTGTTATTCAAAAGAGCTTTCGTTCGCTGGAAAGATATGAAATGTTACAATACTCACCAGTAAATTGAGAAAATATACTATATTGTTAAGAGGTAATTATAAAAAAATATTGTAGAAAATAGTAATGTCAGTAGCTTTCCTGCAGGGGCACCCGGTTCCTTGCCTTTATTCAAAGCGGAGCTCTTGGCGCCCACCGCAGGAAGTGCCCTTGCTGTTGGAGGTGATCTGCTATGTCCAGCCTCATTCGAAGCGGTAGATTGGGGTGGACGTTTCTGTTCATCCCCAGCCACCACCTTAGATTGAGGTGAGCACTTCTGTCGAGCCTCGGGATTGGTTTCAGTTTTTGTTGTTTCTGTTGTTTCATTCATGTGTGTTCCCACGAGTAGCAAGGGAAGAGTTGGTCACCTTTGGCAGAGCCCCGCATTCCCAGAGGTATGCTGATTACTATGAGGTTTCGCCCAGTTCCCCAAGGGGATCGTTAGTGACCGCATATCACCCTGCGGCCATTCAGCTGTCGGACGATTCCTTACACCTCAGCTTGGGTAGGCTAGTCCACGGTGGCATGTTTTGCAAAGGCTTCTGGGGGGGCTTTAGTTCCCCTCACCCTACTTATTTCTGCCACTAATCAGGAGTCCGGCGACCCCGTCCGTAAGACTCCATTGGCTTCCCGGACAGGACCTCCAAATCCCCAAATCCTCAAACATATAAATTTGATACAGTGTGCGCGGAATTTCTCATCAAAAAATTGCCAATGCTCGGGTTTCCACGAAATATAATAAATTGGATACAAATAGAGAAATGGTTTTAATCTGCAATGGAGCGACATCTGAGTCAAAGACGGTAAAACTCGGGGTGCCACAGGGCTCTATTCTAGGACCTCTACTGTTTCTTCTTCATGTCAATGATCTTCCTCAACATATAAAGGGAGGCTACGTTACAATGTTTGCTGATGATACAATGATAACTATAGCAGGCAATAATGCTGAGCCACTCATGAGCAAATCTGAACACATTATTGATCAGTTCAGTACCTGGTGCCAAAGAAATAAACTTATTCTAAATACTTCTAAATCAATCAGTGTTAACTTCCACTTCAGAAGAAATATTCCAATTGGTCGACGCTTTAGCTATGATAATAAAACTTCTGAAGAAATAAAATGTTTATGGACCTACCTAGACGCCAATCTAAATTGGGATAGGCAGATAGACTATGTATGTGCTAAGTTAAATAGAGCTTATTATGCCGGAAAACAGCGAAATCCTGTTTGGATGTTATGATAGTATGGCTTGGGGCAGAGCAAGGGATTTTTACAGAGTCTTTATAGCACAGAAACGTATCATAAAGCTAATCTTTAATATAGATTTCCGGGATAGCTGCCGGCCCGTTTTAATAGACAAAAAATATTGACAGCCCTCTCCATCTTCATTCTTAAATGTATCTTATTTGTTAGGCAAAACCATAAATTATATGATAATACTGCTTCAGAACACAGTCATAATACAAGAAATGGTGATCTTCTAAAAACCCAACAGCATCTCTTGACAAGCTATAAAAAATCCACTCAGTATAATGCCATCACGTGCTTCAATAAGCTGCCAAATGTGATTGAAAAAATCACAAGTGACAAAGTATTTCATGATTGTGTTAAAACTATGCTTTTAGAAAGATGCTATTACAGTTATCAAGATTTTTTAATTAAAAATCTCACAAACAATCAAATTCACAGTGGACGTAATTTTATTTAGATTAAATTATGTGAATGGTGTAAAATGTTCACTTAATATGTGGGCATATATGCTTATTTGTATATGTGAGTAAATGTGTATGTGTATGTATGTGTATATGTATAGAGGTAATATTCATTTTGTGATATCATTTAAACTATAACGCTTCAAAAACACAGCTCATATCTCTTCATCGTGAGTGGAAATTGTAGTAACGTTTTCAACCCAAGTCGGTCAACTGATTGATGAAAATTCATACAGTTGGCGCAATATTTCCTAATCGATTTTCTGAAACACCTTCTCGAAGCGTATAAAAGAAAAATGGGCGAACTGTTATTGTTGTCACTTGGTAAACGATTTATAACAATGAAAATCCTGGATTCAGCGAAGGATGAAACCATGAAACTCTATACGGCAGTCGATCAAATGTTTCTGGCACTAATAACTCCGGAATTCCAATCTCGAAGCAATATAACGAAGCCCGAGAGACACTTTATTTCCAGGGAGCATCTTGGCAATAATAAATCCTGAAACGGCCGGTAAAAATTAAGAAACTTCGGCCATAAATGATCGAATGTAGTTCCCTAGATTATTGGCGATCTTATCCGTACAGGACGATACAATCTAGGAGATTGTTGTTGGATTCCTGGAAAAAAAATATAGCACTTTTTATTTTTACTTTCGTGAATCGCCAAGAAAACTATATTTTCAGTCTAACAAAATTTTAATGACTTTTCCAAAAATAACTTCTGACAGCCTATCTTTTTTATAACAACTATATGGTGAGCAAAATAATATAAAAACAAGCAACAAATTCAATCATTCGAAAATCTGAATAACAAGTTACAACATCCTCGCCACTTCAAGAGGAACTATTTTTCCTCTAAATCCACTAAACATATTTTTATCACTTGTTGCCTGTATTCGGTATTTGAAGTTTTCACATCTACGACACACTCTACTATCAGGACCTGGGTAAGTTGCAGTTACGCGCCTCAACTTCCATACATACCTTGGTAGAGTGTTATCAATTAGTATAACAATATCAATAACTTGGATAGATTTATGAGTTTTCTTCTGTTTACCTCGTTTTGATAATGTTGATAGGCATTCCTTGACCCAACGGCTCCAAAAGTTATCAAGCAACATCTGCGTTTTTCTTCATTCTCTTCGTAGATAATCGTTTTCTGTGCTAAGGCGTATAAAAGAGCTATCTCCACTTGACGACTCCGAAAGAAAATTATTGGGTGTAAGTGCTTCAAGTTCAGAGGATCACTTGATATTCTGGTAAGGGGCCTGGAATTGACTATATGCTCAGCTTCAGCAAAAAAAGTTTGTAGAGCTTCTTCTTTGAGAGACTGTTCATACAGATCATTTGATATTATTTTTTTGACGAATCCAATTAACCTCTCCCATGTTCCTCCCATATGTAGGGCTCTTGGAGGATTGAAACTGAGTTCAATTCCTCTAGGCGACATTGCATTCACAACAGATGAATTGTTTATAATTTGGAGAGCATTTTTCAGTTCTTTCGCAGCAGCAACAAAATTTGTTCCATGATCACAAAAGATGATCTTCGGCACTTATTGACAGACAGGTGAAGATGAATTCCCAACGCTTCTCTTTTCGTCAACCAATCTTAACGTGAAATGGTCCATCTCCACGTTGGCGAATGGCCTTATTTCTCGGGCGAGCCTCTCCCTTGGTATGTGCCCCATTAGTGGTGGAAGTGGTTGTGCGTTCTCATTTCTACATTTCTGGCATTTTGATAAAGCCGACCTCACCGCTGCTCTACCATTAATTACGCAAAATTTTTACCGTATTTCATTCAAGATCAATTCACGTCTTTTATGTCTGAATTTTTCGTGGTAATGTTTGATGAGTAATTTCTTGTTAGGGATCACACATTAAAAGGTAAGACCTCGTTAATCATCAGCTCGTACAAGTTTATACTTCTGAGAGTTGTTCGTAGGGGTGCGACAGCTGGTTAACGGAAAAACAGATTTGAAATAGTATAGTCGTGTTTAGGATCTAAAATTACTGGTTCTCTAGTTTCCTCGTTGAGGGTATCTGTCTTTCACTTTTGAATTTCTTCTGGATTGGCATTGCCTTATCCAAAGTTTCTCGGCTCTTTCAAATATCTTCAGAATGTATAGTTTTTTTTTTATTTTTTCAAAAATCTTGCCTTACACCTCACCAGTCTCAGCCATTTTGAAAATCGCTTCATGTTAGGAGGAAGGTACGTCTTTTCAGAAATGGTCAAACAGACATTGGCGAATTCTGTCTTCATTTCCAACGTGTTTAAGCTGTGTGATTCATTATTAAAATCTTCTTTGGGACAGTCTTCTTTGGGACAGTCTTTTTTGGATAGTCGCAAGAATTTCGATTCAAAAATCCAAACATCTACAATTACTTTCGTGGTATCAAAATGCTGCCTAGTCCCTATTCCCTTCATCAGACGGGTTTAGGTCGGTAGAAACCCACCTTCAACCTTCCACGTTAGTCCTTTCTTGAATTGATCCTATTCTATGTGAAACGAATTGTTTGAATTTTCTGCCGTCACTCCTGATCTAAAAAATAACACATCTGGAGTCTAACCAAAAATACAATTGAGTTATAGGTATGTCCGATTCCGATCGTATTGAATGTGCCAGTCTGCTTGCCATATGCAGCTCTAATCTTGGAACTGACAAGGGTTTTAGAGGTGCCACATGTGTTTTTGGTGACACCAGTGACACACCTACCTCTCCAGATCCTTCAATTACCCGAAGAAAAGAAACTGCTGCCAACGCTTTCTCACTGCTGTCGCAGATAGTGTGGAGTTCTATTTTTGAGGCATTTGTAATGAGTAAACTATAGCATCGTGGGATTGTGATATCTTTAGGTTTGGGCAGTTTAATCAACCACTTTTTCTGGATTATTGAATGGTTCTTATGCAGTCTCTCATCCCAACTAATTCCAGAACGCCAGAGCTCTTACATTAAAATTTTTTGACTTAATCGTGAAACTTGAAATCAGGCCGAGTGGATCATATGTACTTACTCATTATTGTGCGAAGAACAATTTTTTTCGTCGGGTTTCTTTCAGAATTTTTGTCTTACAAATTCACTTTGAGGCAGAATTTGTCTTTATTTGTGTCCCTGCATAAACCAAAAACTCTGTGGAGCGAGGAATGATCATATATCTGCCTAATTCCAGATGAAGACTCTGATGTAAATTCTTTCGGGGTTCTCGAGTTAGTCATCCAATTTACCACATCGAATTCTTTAGATTTCATCACCTTATAAATGGCTTGGACAGTTTCAATAGCTTTTTCTTCAGAGTTCGTAGAATCCAAGTAATCATCCACATAAAACTTCTTAGTTACAGTCTTTCGTGTTCGTAGATCTGTCGAAAAGTTCTCTGCGTGGTAATTCTTAACAAATTGAGTACATACTGGAGGCTCCAAAGGCTCCAAAGGTCATAACCATCATTTCCCTGTTATATTTCAAATCTCGCCACAAAAATCTTCGTAAATTCCTGTCTTCTTCACGTACTCTTAATCGATGAAACATCTCCTTTATGTCTTCACAAAATTCGAAACGTCGTTTTCTGAATTTGAAAAGTATTGCTACTAAAGACTGCAGTAAATCGGGACCGGCGATAAGATGGTCCTTCAAGCTTACACCATTCACCATACTTTCTAGATCTCTCACCAACCGACTACCATCTTTTTAAGCACTTCGATAACTGTCTCACTTGTAGAACCTTCGCCAATCAGGACCAGGCATAAACGACCTTCATCGACTCCATCGAATCCCGAGTATCTTTCATCAAAAAGTACTGAAAATGATTCCTTTTTAGAAAAATCTTGTCCGACTTTCCCCTTTCAAAAGTCAAGAGACTATTTACGTCCGTACTGTATATGTATATCTTCGACATCTGCTTAAATTACTAGTGTAGAACCTATTTACCCGATGCTGAGAAGCAAACCATTAGCAGTTTTTGCAGTCTGTTCATCCAGAAACTGAAACGGGTTCGTCCTCATCTCCATTACTATTGAAGGACATAAGGGATACACCACACGTATAATATTAGAGGGTTTTATTAATGAATAGTTGTCAAGATTGGCAAACGGGCGCAATAGCCCGAAAGAGCAATTCGGGGATCAGGTTTGTGGTGTTTCTTGATGGAACTTGCAAGTTTGATACTTGGATGGGTTCATTACTGAGTTATTGCAGGCTGATTCAAGACGATTCAGAACATCGATTATTTTCGAATGTTATTTTTTCATGTTTGAAATAACAGTTGGTTTGACAAGTTTGTAGGCCAATATACAAATATATATATATATATATATATATATATATATATATATATATATATATATATATATATATATATATAAAATGTAGAAAGGTTAATGCAGTCAATCTGCTGGAAAATAATTCCATGTTTACCGGTGGCTCTTAAATTGAAATCAATATGAGAATGATCAAAAAGTACTTATCTATTTATTTTATATAAATATATATATATATATATATATATATATATATATATTTTATATATATATATATATATATATATATATATATATAATAATAATAACGTTTATTGTGCAAAAACAAGTTTTATACACAAAGGGAAAAGGGTTAGCCAGAGGCTATCTTCCACCCGTCCCATAAATAAGAGAAAAAAAAATAAGCATACAGTAAGACTATAAGTAACAGTTACAATAGTCACAAAAATAATATAAAAAAAACTATTATGGAGATAATATAAAAGATTACAATCATTTTTGAAAATCTAAGAAATGAATTTTCAAAGTTTTTTTGAATTGATATATAGACAAATGAATATACGGTAATAAATTATTTAGATACTTCGGTCCAAAGTAAGAAAAACATCCCTCAAATTTGGTGGTGACATGATATGGAATGGTAAATGTATCTTTTCTTAAATTGATAGAATGATTATCAGATCGCTTACTAATTAATCTGAACAAGTAATTAGGAGTTTTGCTTTCCAATAGTTTATATAAGAATACACATATGAGATAACGAATTCTAAACTCAATATTCAGCTGATCTAATTTCAATAAATATGGAGGTACATGATCACGGTAGTTTATGCAGCACACAAATCTCATACATATATATATATATATATATATATATATATATATATATATATATATATATATATATATATATATATCAAAACATCACGGAAGAATTCAGATACAGAAATACAGCAAGGATACCTTATACACGTATTGAATCCCACAGCCTTGACAGGAAACAAGTACAAAAGAGTGGAAAATTTAAATATCAAGATTTGTACATCAAAATGAATTGAAATTCGAAAAACAGACAACCGATATAGGTTAGAAAGAAATGTCAGATGAGATATAATTAATATCTGTGATGAAAAATCGAAAAAGGCATAATGAACTAATTGTTATTATTTAGGAATGATGTAAAATACAAAAAATATTATTGTGAACCATTTCCTTAGAAACGGACATCAAGTGATGCTTTTGGAAAATATTTACATTTACACACTAGTGAGGTTAACTATTTTTGTACAAAATTATTAAATGAAAATGTATCTAAATGCAAGAACCAATTTTAAAATCGTAGAATAGATAATTTTCCTGATAAAGAAGTTGAAAATTTGTATATATGAAAATTGATAGGTGGTATCTAGGGGAAGAAATAGATTTTCAATTATTTTGTCACCAAAAGAGGATTCTTCTTCTTATAAATATTCTTCTTATAATAATTTTTTTATAACTGATACTGTACTATACTGACTTGTTTTATATTATGCTACACATAATCTTAAGAACTAATAAACTATTATAATTATTTTTATTATTATTATTATTACGAACTACGGACTTTTCAGTCCATCTGATACTCGGTACATGGTACATAAATATGTATGTTTTCAATCAATCAAACATTCGTATTCCTGCTTATAAATCAAATATATATAGCCAATTTTCTTTCACTATTGCTTCATTTTTTCATAATCTTGCGAATAATATAACCAAATTGATGCTGGAGGTTTTCATCCCATCGTGGTTTTCAGATACAGTATTAACGATGGAAGATGATATATCCCGCAAATAATTGAAATTTAAAAAAAACGAACAGCATCAACTTACGTTTCTTTTTCGGGTACTTTCGCCTTCATTTCCCGAAAACAGTTCAACACTCAAGTACGTGACGATATGAAGCACGATGACACCTTGTCGAACTTAAATACCAGTGGCGTACGCAATGGTCACGACGTGAATAATAATCGTTTTCTATCCAGGATGTTTTTGAAGGGTGTTTGGACAGTAAGTGAACTATTACTTCTGTTCAAAAAACTACCATTCATCGATTAATAGAAAATGAACTGCTGGGAAAATCACAAATTGTCATTTTTCTTGTAATTTCTTCTCTTTGTTCACTTAGGTTTGATTAGGTTAGTTTAGGTCCAAAGTGAGTGGGTCTATTCGACCCTCCACCGCAACCCGCAAGGGTTTATTGTGGCTCACACCTATTTACACTCGACCAAATAAACTCAGCTCCTTAACATGTATGGTGAGTGGTCTTTCAGGTCAGATGGTAAGATTACGGCTCTGCTGAACTCTAAAAATCTGATTCGGTCCCCAGCGGGGCAGGCAAGACGTATGTGTTCTGCTGTTTCATTATTTTCCAAATACAGGCGACACATACTGTCTTCCGATAGCTCGTGTCTCTGCATATTAAGATTCAAATGACAGTGGCCTGTTAGACATCGTAGTTCATCCCTACTGTAGTCCAACAACTGTTTGGTATCAAGCTTTGAAGGGTGAATAAACGCCTTGGAGTCAGCCAATCCTGGAAGATTCTGCCAGAAGTCCATAAATCTTCTTGCCATCCAAATGTTCAATCTTTGTTTGGCAAAGCCTAAAGCGATGCCAATGACAGTTTCTGGTCTGATGAAGCTGCTTGCAGCATCCTCCTTTGTAAGGGAGTCAGCAGCCTCATTGCCTTCCAGGCCAGTATGGCCAGGAATCCGGATCAGAGACAATCTGTTGAGTCTTCCTATCGAGGAGAGTCGTTTTTGGCAATTTGCTACCAATTTAGACGTTGCTCAGTAGGAGCCAAGAGCTTCCAACGCCGCTTGACTGTCCGAGAATATTTTAATTGACACGTGTATGAGGTTGGATTTTTCGAATCTCTCCGTACACAATTCAATAGCGTAAATTTCCACTTGAAATTCAGTCGCTTAGGTTCCTAGGTAGGTTGATATCTCTGTTCTGGGTCTGCGACTGAATCGGAAGGTGTTTTTTATCCATCAGTGAACCAACAACTATCTCTTTGTTCACTCTCAAGTCTATTGATTTTTCAATATAAACACTTTCAGCTTATTTTAATCTAAAATTTCACGCATTAGAACTCCTGTCTGGTAATTGAAATTTCAAACAGAGAGATGATTCTGAAAACAATTTCTCATAACATCAAAGGAAAATTATTCGGTAAAACAATATAATATCACGATGCAGATAGCTATCAATCCGGAAAAACATTATGAAGGACGGCTACAATAAGGATTCCGCCTAAAGATCTTTGATGAGAAAAACAACACGGATGACATTTCTTTGATAGAGGGTCTCAAGGAAAGTTCGAAATACATATCTTCAAATATCTTTGATCCTGATGAGTATCCTCTGTCGATCCTCCATTCCACCATTTTCCGTTTTCCGTTTCCATTATATATAAGAACTGACAGGGCATTGAATGTGTTTTGTTCCAAATTAAGAGTTGTTTTCAATGTTTAACATATCATAACTCGAGTCTCCTTGAAAGAGTAATATAGTTTGTAGAAGTTGAGTTGAGGTATTGATGATTATTTTGTTGATATTCATCAAATCATGTTCTTTGTTCATTGATATATTCCGTTAAAGAAAAACATAAAAATACTGTTTCATCACCATTATCACCAATATCACCAATATATTCGCATGTAACTTTATCAGGTGTTTGATTTAAATCAACCCACCGCAGTATTCCTCAACTTTTAAGCTAGGATAGGTTATAGGTTAGGTTGTTTTTTTAATAAAAAAACTCTCTTCTTCAACTTTTTAGAGTGAATTATGTTTCAGATCAGATTAGCTTTTGTTGTAAATCAACACCCTGCAGTACTCTTTAACATTGTAAGCTATGCTTGGATATACGTTAGGTTGGTATGAAACTCTCCTCTTCAACTTCGTAGGCTAAATTAGGTGACATATTAGATTAGCTTTTGCAGTACAGTACTTTTCAACATTGTAAGCTAGGTTAGGTTACTTTTTGATAAGAACTGTTCATCTGTGAATTCGTAAGCTAAATAAGGTTACAAATTAGATCAGCTTTTGATGTAAAGTACTGCAGTAATCTTCAACTTTGTGATCTAGGTTAGGATAGATGGAAGAACATTTTCGTAGTAAAACTATCGTTTGTCTGCAGAAAATGAACTTCGCCCTTTATTTTCAGAAATGTTTTTATTTTTTTTTGCATACAATGTTAAACTCTATGTGTATATTATTTGAAAATAATAAAGACCTTTATTATTATTATTATTATAGCATAGGCTAGTTTCTCATAAGAAAATTTAATCTTCAACTCCTCAAGCTAGACTAGGTTATACATTAGGTTAGTGCTTTATGTTAAATCATTCCACCACAATAATCGTCAACTTTGTAAGCTAGGTTAGGTTGTTTTATAGATAACAAACTCTCTTCTTAAACTTTTTAAACTAGATTGAGTTTCAGATCAAATTAGCTTTTGATGTGAATCAACCTTCTGCAGTACTCTTCAACATTGTAAACTATGTTTGGATATAGGTTAGGTTAGTTAGAAACTTTTTTCTTCAAATCCGTAGACTAAATTAGGTGACAGATTGGATTAGCTTTTGAAGTAAATCCACCCAAATTAGATTAGCTTTTTATGTAAAGTTTCCACTGCAGTACTCTTCAACTTTGTGAGCTGGGTCAGGATATAGTATAGGCTAGTTTTCGATAAGAAAATTAACTTTTCAACTTCATAGCTTAGACTAGGTTAGGTTGTTTTCTAGATAAAAAACTCTTCTTCAACTTTTCATGTATCAGATCAGATTAGCTTTTGATGTAAATCAACCCCCTACAGTTTTCTTTAACATTATAAGCTATGCTTTGGATATAGGTTATGTTAATTAGAAATATGTGTGATCGATGACTTACTTATTTTGTGGAAGTTCATGACACTTCAATGAAATGAATAAAAACACTTTTATACTTGATAATGAGGTAAAACTCGAAACAGGTCGTTAAAATAAAATAACTAGTGCAAATGAGATGAAAGTGTTTTTATTCATTTCATTCAAGTTGGTTAGAAAGTCTCGTCTTCAACTTCGTAGGCTAAATTAGATGACAGAGTAGAGTAGCTTGTGATGTAAATCAGCCCAGTGCAGTACTCTTCCACTTTGTAAGCTAGGTTAGGTTAGTTTTTGATAAGAGGAGTTCATCTTCAACTTCGTATGCTAGATTATGTCACAGATTGGGTTAGCTTCCATGTGAAGTTACCTACTGCAGTACTCTTTAACTTTGTGCGCTAGGTTAGGATATAGCAGAATTTAGTTTTTGGTAAAAAAATTCACTCTCTAACTCTATAAGTTACACTAGGTTATGTATTAGGGTAGATCTTTATTTAAATTAACCCACCACAATACTCTTCAACTTTGTAAGCTATGTTAGGTTGTCTACATCCTTGTAAGGATGTCAGTCTGACTCTTTTTTCAAAATTCGCAATGTTGATGTTCTGCTGATGCCCAAATGTTGAGGATGCCTTTCAAAAGACACTTTCCCGAGCAGCATGAATATTTTTTGAATGAACGAGCTGGACAGAGATCAGGTTGTTTCGAATCTGTGCACTATTTTGCTTTTGAATGGTTACTTCTGTGGGACGATTGCGTACATCAAAGTAATAACGAATTTGCCGATTTGTGGCTCTCACAGAAGACTCATTTTGAAAATATGTTTAAATAATGTAAACATATATAATGTGAACATATAGCGCTTCATTGCTCAAATTGTACTGAATTCCCTAAAGCAAAACACAAATAACAAAAAAATTGAGATGAGACGAGTAGCATCAAAAACATTCGAAAACTCTTATTGTGAGACCCTCTAGATATCAGCTAATTTTTTTGAGTCTTGTAAACAAATATGACGGTTTTTTTGATAAGAATGGAACCAACCAATGCCAGAAAATCGTTCATCGTGTTTGAAATTTTGTTTCTGTTCTTGAATCACATTTTCTCTCATAAAATTCATGAACCTTTTATAAGAATAATAAAATGATCACAGGAGTGTTATAAACAACATTTTACTGCCATCAAGGCTTTCTATCTTCCCAACTCTTGTGGAATCAACTTTCCAGAACACGTTTTACAGCATATCAACATCATTTTCTGTATCCAATAACACCAAACCTACCCAATTCCACCATGTGTCAAACGTTCCCTAGGTTATCGAAAATAATCAGTTCTACAAGACATAAAACGCATTTTTACGGCACTCCCTGCCCGACTACAATAGCTTCTATCTGGGAAGAGTCTGCAGCTCATAAACTAGTTGGTATTTGCAGCACTTGCCGTGGATATCGAAAGGTATTGAAAGCGTTCAAGAAAAGCATGTTTATATCTTGAGATGCCGGACACTATCAAGTGAATCTATAGAAACTGAAATATCGCTACCTCTACTTCCTTTCAGCGAAGTCTTTTGTGTTTGCCATAGCCTTTGGTGGTTTAGTTTTCCCGGGAAATGTTCGAATCTGGATGGAGTCGATGTAATTCAAAAGGAACACAATGGAAAGAGAATGACTACCAAAGACGCGGAGATTTTTTTACATAATCAAGTTTTCCTTCAGACGAATGAAGAGATGCAGTATATGTCATAAAGCTTCTATTGAGTTTCAAAAAATTTCAGATATCAATGAATTCACCTATTCGTAATCATTCATTAATATACAGGCTGTTCCTTAAACACATGCTAATATTTAAGGAGGTAATTCTTAGACCCATTTTAAGAAAAAAACTTCCTATGGATGTATGTCCTAAACGCCTCAACTTTTGAGATACAGGGTGGCAAAGTTTTCAAAAATAATCAGTTTTTTAATAATAACTGAGATAATTTTGTAGACATCTTTGGCATATTTGGTACATATATTCCATGCCTCAAGGCGCATTTTCTGATGCACACAAATTTGTATTTTTTCAAACAGTGGCATCCCTACGGGTTTCGCATTGAATATTTTTGGGGAAAAAGTACTACGCCAATGCTTTCTCTTCAAAATAAAATCATTTTTAAAATCCTCATTTATTTTTGAGAAAATTTGATCTCCTGGTATTTCTTTGTCCGACGCATGATTTTCACTCAAAAAAATAAAAATCGACAGAAAGCAAATTAAGAAATTAGATCAATTCTAAAATGAATGAGAATCTGAAAATTGCTTCATAACGCATTACCAATTCCCTAATAATATTTGAAAACATAATCTGCAAAAAAAAAATTTTTCACAAAAACGAGTTTTATTTTATTTTGTGACAGTAAGTCTAAACGAATAGCACAAATTTGCTAATTAGTAATAATACCAAAACTGATTATAAAAATTGTTGGAAGTGGCCACCTGCACTTAGTATGCATGCTTCCGCCCTTCTACGCATGGAATTACGCACCCGTTCAAATATTTCCGGCGTATTTCGTATAGTTTCACACGAGGCAACTATTCGCTCTCTTAAATCTTCTAAACTATTAACGGGAGTTTTATACACAAGAGTTTTAAGGTGACCCCATAAAAAAAATCTAAACTGTTGAGATCGGGGGATCTTGCTGGCCATTGCTGAGGTCCTCCGCGACCTATCCAACGATTAGGATAAACTGTATTTAAATGGTTTCGGACAGTTACAATGAAATGAGCAGGGGCGCCATCGTGCATGTACCATATTCGATTCCATAACGCAAGTGGCACATCTTCCAATAACCCAGGTAAGTCTTCTTCGAGAAAGTGTAAATAAGAACGACCATCAAGGCGTCCTGGTAGAAAAAATGGGCCTATTAGATGATCATCTATAATTCCTGCCCATACATTAACCGAAAATTGGTATTGGAAATGGGTTTCGGTTATTGCATGGGGATTTTCTTCAGCCCACATATGATTGTTATGGAAATTTTAAATGGCATTCCGAGAAAAATTTGCTTCGTCTGTGAACAAAAGTTGTGTCTCAAACTGCGGATTTAGTGCAATACTTTGTAGATACCACTGACTGAAGTTTACACGCTGGGGAAAATCTCTGGGGAGTAATGCCTGCACTCTTGAAATATGGTATGGGTATAACAAAAAATCAACCAAAATACGCCAAACAATTTGATGACAAATATTCCTCGATTTCTTGCAGCACCGCTTCCTCAATTTCAGGAGTTCTTACTACACGAGGTCTACCTTCCGGAGTCCCTTTCTTGAAACTACCAGTTTCCCCAAGTCGACGATGAATATTTGAAAAGGTTCGGCTATCTGGTAAGGCACGATTAGGATATCTTTCCTGATAAATGCGCCTGGCTTCTGTTGCATTACCATCGGCAAGGCAAAGAAAACCCAGCAAATCAAATGTGCTCAAAAATGTATGGAGATTTTAAAAATAATTTTTGATTCAAGATAAAGCAGTGGCGTAGTATTTTTTTCGCCAAAAATATACATTTCAAAACTCGTACGTACGCCACTGGCAGAGAAAATTAAGAAAATTGTACATCAGAAAATGCGCCTTGAGGCATGGAACATATGTACCAAATATGCCAAAGATGTCTACAAAATTATCTCAGTTATTATTAAAAAACTGATTAATTTTGAAAACTTTGCCACCCTGTATCTCAAAAGTTAAGGCGTTTAGGACATACGTCCATAGGACGTTTTTTCCTTAAAATGGGTCTAAGAATTACCTTCTTAAATATTAGCATGTGTTTAAGGAACACCCTGTATAGTATCATAAAGAAGCATATAAAGAATGAGCTTTTTTTTAAAAATACATCACATATTTCCATATTAGTATTCCTTCTAAAAAGTATATTTTAGAGATAGAAGCGCTTTAGTAGTCTGAGTCATTTTTATCAACTAAAACCCAGTTATAGGTTTTGTTTTGCCAAGAGGATTTTTCAAAGACTTACTTTCTTCATTGTCGAATATTCATTTGACTAAAAAATTTTAAAAAATGTCGGTATCATCTGAAACCTAGATAACGCACTTCGAATTCGAAAACAACTTTTCGTCAAACAAGAAGAATAAAAAAATTGCAAGTGATGAAGAGTAAACTATTCCTCCATATTTTCAAATTCAGAAAGATTCCATTAGGACAAGTGTTAAATTAACATTATTCGCCTGTTGTTGCCAATGTCGATTTTTTCTCGGACTGGATCAAAAAAAATATCTAAATTGAGTATTTCACGTCAATCCGTAGTGAAATGAGTCATTTTAGTTCACATCTCACACAAATCAATTTCTGCTCTTTTCAACATTTAAGTTTCAATTTGTATTGATGATTTTTTGTTATTTTGATCCTCTGAACAATTTTAGGTATCTTGTTCAAATACTTTCCAACAGTTCCCCTTTAATAATATAGTTAGGGAGCCAACTAATTTTGTTATTCAATAATCATTGTCTATAAAACTTCAAGTAGTTGGTTTTTGGTATAGTTCTCTTTAAAATACAAATTGCTACCCATTGAAAAACTCCGTATTTCATCTTTCCTCGAATTTTTATTCGGTACTTTGATGAGCTGTCGCAAATGATAAGAAGCGTTGTCAAGAACTATTACACTATCCGCATCCAAATTTGAAATCAATATGTTTTCAAACCATTCCTCAAATATATTAGCTTCCATGTTCTTATGATAGTCAACATTGCAGTCCTCAAGTTTATTTCCAGATATTTTCAAAGAATTGGGAACCCATGCTTTATTTCCTCCGCAATGCACAATGATTAGTCGCGATCCTTTGTTTGCAGGCATTTTAGGCGTACACATTCTCGAACCATCAGTCCACTCTTTCGTAACTGTGTCGTGAGTATCATACCAAGTTTCGTCCAAATATAAAATTTGCCGTTGTTCTTATCTGTATTTAGTTATTTGTTCTAAGTATTTGTTACGCAATTCCACCATTCTTCTGCTTCCCGTAACTGATTGACGTTTGTTTATTATTTTAAATCTAAATTTTAGTTTCTTCATCCAATTCTGAAGAGTTTCGTCACAGCAACTCATGTTATGGCCGGAAGTATTCAATTTCTTTCTTATGATTTCAATTGTAGGAATCTCATTACTTTTGTAACAGTCGTATATTGTTTTTCTCAATGATTTTATCAGATGAACATCTAAAGGTTTTGGTGAACCCGTACCACATCGCGTCTTGCGTTCATAAGGTTTGTTTTTGACTATTTTACGTACAGTTGAGAAAGAAATTTCGGTCAAATCTGATGTTGCTTGTGATAGTTTGTTTCGGTTGAAACCATACGAACCGTCAATTCTTCAGTCCACGTGGACTAGTTGGTAGCGGCATTATTTCTCTGTATTGGTTTTTTGACATTTGAGATGCCGATAGCTTTAACTATTCACAATACAGGTTACTTCGACTATACTGTGGAACTTCTCTGGTTTTCTGGTAGAAGTTGCTTCATATGCTCAAGCTTGTGGATACCATATCTGTAGACCATCATGTAAGAGAAGATCGTAAGGGATGCCAGATAATTAATCATTCAAAATTTGTATTTGAATATCGTCGGATGTCCATTGTTCGACAAAAAAAACTGAACTACTACATACCATGAATGAATGAATATTGAACATGAGTTTTTATTTTGAAGTTAGGGTTAAGGTCGTTGAAGCAACGGCAATATTGAGAACTAACTGTTTCATCAGAAGTGAATGATGTTGTAATCTAATCAACTTTCTCAATTAACGTTTTCCTGTTCTCGAAAATGTAAGGGTAGTTGACTGTTTCATCAATTGCTGATTTTTTCATGCTTTTTGTATGTTCGAAGTTTTTATCGGATTTAATGTGCATCACCTAGAACCTAGACTAATGTGCAAAACTTCTGTAAGATAAAAATAGTTCCCGAACCACTAGCTTATTATCAAAACATGATCTATTTTTTAAATATCACCTTTTTTATAATTGAGAAACAGTCATGAGATAATTTCCTAAATTCGATAAGTCTGATGATTTTGGTTGGAAAGATAGACACCTATTTTTGATCAGAATACTCATCATCTGAGAATGATATCTGAGAATAAAGTGTTTTTTTTTTTTCGTATAATTCAGCGTTTATATAAAAGTATTTGTTTCTAAACTATATTTCATTCCTGTAATTCAATATGTATACAGGGTGTCCCTGGACTTCCTCTTTTCCTCTCGGGAATGTATAGATGGGGTCAAAATATCACCAGTACTTCATATAACTTTTTTTCCTAAAAGTCTTCGTAACCAAGTTACGGGCCCTCGAAGTTACAAAATGAAAAATGTTTTTCTTTGATAACTTTTCAAGTGAATATTCAAAATCATCCAAATTTTGGTAATTGACTAAACAAATGAATTCCGATGAGCTTTCATGCAGGAGTCAGTTGTTTTGCTACAAAGTCAGGAACGGACTACCCCCGATGGTCCACACCCCAAAACTTTGAAATGACAGATATTTTTCAATATTTTTCAACAAATTAAGGTTACTTGGACAATTTTATGAATAAAAGTACTCGTGTGGAAAGTGGATCGGAGCAACGAGTCTTGATAAAAATGTAGTTCTACTCGACGACATCAAACCCGCTCGTCCACCATTATTTGAAATGAATAATTATCAAAGCAGAAATAATAATGATAACGTTAATTCAACAACATTTATAATAGGAATAATACAAAGTATGCTAAAATGAAGTCGTAAACAAAAAGTACAGTACCTATATGGAAGTTTAAGTCACAATTGTGATAGCAGATATTTTTTCAAAAGAAATATTAAGTTCTGTAGATTCGTGGTGTTTTTAAACTAACAAGCTACTCTACTATGAAATATCGAATTCATTCCATATTTTGTATGTACATAATACGTGTGGAATAATCACGTTTCGTGTTGATCAGTTATCTGAATCTCATGAAACTCAACATTCGAATGTTTCAAATTCTTCTTCACAGCTAAACTGTTGAGGAGTTTCACTGATAATTATAATTTTATGGGAGAAATTCTTTAACACGAATCTAAATTTAGCTGAAAAAACGCACATCGGAAAAAATATTTACTATACTAATAAAAAGCAAACGAATGAACTACAAAAACGGCTGAACATGATCAGGTGAAAAATATCCAGGGAATAATTATGTTCCATTTCTTTCACAGATGTTGACAAAAAACCTTTTAGAAAGTTTTGATAAAAAATGAGAAACTGGAATGCGATTTTGTTTTGTTGAGTGGTGCGTTGTCATATGACTATCATTGTATTGTCAATATTCTATAGGATATTTTGAATTTTTTTGATATGGCCGAACAGTTTACATTCAATGAATATGCAGATATGCATGTATTTTATGGACGAGCATTTTGTAATGCTGCAGAAGCTCGTCGTCTGTATTCCGAGCATTTTCCCAATCGAACGGTACCGTCAAGAGAAACATTCGAGCGTGTCGATCGCAGCTTGAGGGAGACAGGTATGTAATAATTGATAATTAATTTGAGCACGTTGTTTTATTTCGATATTATTGTAGGTACAGTTTTGCCAAAACGAGGTGGTGAGGGCGCTCCTAGGACTGTACGTACCGTTGTATTGGAGGAAAATATTTTGGAAGCCGTCGCTGATGATCCTTCAATGAGCATCAGAAATCTATCAGAACAGTTCCATATATCCAAGTCCACTATTCATAGAATAATTGGGGACAACTGCTCCACCCATTTCACATCCAGAAGGTACATGCCATGACATCTCAAGATTTTCCAGCACGACTGGAATATGCCAATTGGTTCATGGATAGGCAAAGAGAGGATATGACTTTTATTAATCGAGTTTTATTCACTGATGAAGCAGGTTTCAGTAGAGATGGAGTTATCAACTCTCATAATCTTCATATATGGGCCGAAGAAAATCCCCACGGGATATTGCAAATCAAACACCAACGGAAATTCAACGTGAATGTTTGGGCTGGTATCATAGGAAACCATCTTATAGGACCATTCGTTCTACAGGACCGATTGAATGGAGAACGTTATTTGGAGTTCATTCAGAACGATTTGAATGGACTTTTGGAACATGTTCCATTGCAAACCCGAAGAGATATGTGGTTTATGCATGATGGCGCTCCTCCTCATTTTAGTTTGATTGTGCGTGACCATCTGAACCATATTTTCCACAATAGATGGATTGGTAGAGGTGGGCCATATTCATGGCCATCGCGGTCTCCGGATTTAAATCCATTGGATTTCTTTCTGTGGGGGCATCTAAAAAGCCTTGTTTACGCTACACCTATTCACACAAAAGATGCATTGTTGAATAGAATAACATTACATTGTGAAGCCATACGAAACGACCCTGGAATGCTATTTCAAGTACAGAGAGGGTGTCTTCGCAGACTAAGAAAATGTATAGAGAGAGAAGGTGGTCATATCGAGCAGTTTCTGTAGCGGATTTTTCATTTCTGTTTGCTCTTGAGGCTCTTGAGTTTCGTTAGTTAAACGTGTTTGCATTATAAAAATTCGTTAACATTTTACCTATCATTTCCATTTTCCTTAAAAACTAATATTTTCGAATAATGGTAGACATCTCAGGATAAATGTTGTTGAATTAACGTTATCATTATTATTTCTGCTTTGATAATTATTCATTTCAAATAATGGTGGACGAGCGGGTTTGATGTCGTCGAGTGAAACTACATTTTTATCAAGACTCGTTGCTCCGATCGACTTTCCACACGAGTACTTTTATTCATAAAATTGTCCAAGTAACCTTAATTTGTTGAAAAACATTAAAAAATATGTCATTTCAAAGTTTTGGGGTGTGGACCATCGGGGGTAGTCCGTTCCTGACTTTGTAGCAAAACAACTGACTCCTGCATGAAAGCTCATCGAAGGAATTCATTTGTTTAGTCAATTACCAAAATTTGGATGATTTTGAATATTCACTTGAAAAGTTATCAAAGAAAAACATTTTTCATTTTGTAACTTCGAGGGCCCGTTACTTGGTAACGAAGAATTTTAGGAAAAAAAGTTATATGAAGTACTGGTGATATTTTGACCCCATCTATACATTCCCGAGAGGAAAAGAGGAAGTCCAGGGACACCCTGTATAACAGAGCTGTTTAGAAATGGATTCTCTTCCAGTTTGTGCCTGGAAGTTACTTCTTTGCATGATCTACACGTCTATGTATAGAGTTCCTTCTTTTGAAGTTGTCTGCTTCCTTCCTTTCTTTGGAAGATTCACACATTTTTATATCAAGATGGAGACGTTGAAGGCCAAAAACTTTCTTCCCAAAAGTTAATCTCTCCTAAAAATACACCCATTCAATTCAAACTCATCACCTAATTGTATCTGAAAAAAAATACAAAAGAGACGTTCTCACCAATCATGCCAATTGTTACGCTGTGGCAAACAAATTGTAAAACATTGTTTTCCGTAGTAGAAACCCATAAATAAGCTCTCAACAAATTTCCATAAAACGTTAATCCTACATTGTGAATTATTATCTCTGCTGAATTCACAAAATAGTAATGTACCATTGTTTGAACACTTCAATCCTCAATTGTATTCAAAAAAAATTAAAAATACACTAGTTAAACATCGTTAAAAAAACTCGTCGTAATGAACTTCTCCACGGGGATTAAATTATTACAAACCGACTGGCTCAATTGGGATATTTGAATTAAAATATAATTCTGGAATATATAATTGAATGTAGATGAAGTGAAATTTTTAGAGACAGCTGGGACTGGTTTTATAACGACTTTCTTTGACTACGTTTGCTGTAGGACCAATTAAGTCTGATGCACCGTAAATTGAGCAAATTTAAACGAAGGAACGACTGTGTTTGTGTTCATTGCTCTCCTGGATATATCAACTACACTATTGTCACGAATTCAATAACCTACAAATATAAACGATGTTCCCTAAGGAGGCCCTTTTGATATTCGTGGATAGTCTCCTGTCGATCCCATGAGTGCAGATTTCGTCTCCTTCACTTACTCAGACTTATCTTTTGAGGACAGTTGCGGTTCAGCCTGGCACCACTGATAAGACATTGGCAGGTCGAAACACGGTGTTGTATAATGAATGATTGCGACCGGACGGAAGCTGGTCGGTTCGACGTGGGTGCTCAAATCGGCCGCCGTGTTGGTCGGTGGTTCAAGCCCCAGGCTGAACGATCGATTTACACTTGATATCGTCCAACCCGTGTTAGAAATCACATGTTAAAAGGTAAGACCTCGTTAGTCCTTAGCTCGCACAAGTTTCGACTTATGAGAGTTGTCGTTTGTAGGGGTGTGACAGCTGGTTAGCGGAAAAACAGATTTTAAACAGATTTTTTTATTGGGCTCTGGTTTCAATTAGTTGAGTTACAGTGAAAGCTGCAGTGAAAGACACAGGAAGAGTCTCGGCGGCGGTCGAAGCAATGGTTACATTCTTAGCAAAAATCATCTGAAGGAACAATATGTGATAAAGACTCAAATCACATATTTTACATTTCAAATGGTTCACCAAATTCGTGTTATTTTCAATTGTCTTTTCAACAATGGGGAATGTTCCTCAATTTGGGTTATAACAGTAAATGCAAGTTTGAACAAAATAAAGTTGAGTTTAATTCATGAGTTTTTCAAATTCACTTCGAAAAGTATTCAAATTGATGTTTCAAATGTTGGGTTTTAATTTTTTAAGGGATTTGTTTCTAATTCACTTATTGGCAACAGCGCCTATATCAAGTTGAAATAATTTATAACAATTAAGGCAAAATATAAATTATAGTTCAATACCACCTCCACAAGCCAGGTTCATTAAAGTCATCATAGCTATACCTCGACCCAATTATGTATTACTGCAACCGTTTCAGTACATTGAACTGTTTGCACTTCAAATATATAACAATTAGATAATAAGTGATGAGCAATCAATTTTGTATAACCCCGATTCTGACGAGGTCATTAGTGTGCATGTACTCTTCGATGTAAGATGTCAACTTTGATACGATTAAAACGGAACTCTGTAACGTGAAAAGTTGAATTTTATCAACAATCCAAAGCACTTGTTACGAAATGTATCATTTAATTGTGGAAATCATAAAATACATCTATACAATTTCAGAGTTCCAATCTAGTAAACATCAGCTATTTTATTTTCTTAATAACTCTGTATTTCATTGCATAGTTGATGTAGTCTGGGGAAGAGAAAAAGAAACGAATTATTATTAATGAAATAAAATTCTCAAAAAGAAGGAATGCTCAATGAATATTTCATACAAAGGAGAAGTATTGC
The DNA here is from genome assembly GCF_025532065.1 of Leptinotarsa decemlineata. Taxonomy (NCBI): domain Eukaryota; kingdom Metazoa; phylum Arthropoda; class Insecta; order Coleoptera; family Chrysomelidae; genus Leptinotarsa; species Leptinotarsa decemlineata. Next base: position 6,589,903 of record NW_027412668.1, on the reverse strand, counting down.
CATTGGAGTACACCAAATTTCGTCAACGTGTACGTCACGGCGCAAAGGACGAGTTTGTGTTAATACTTCTGGTCGGAGGTCAACCTGAAAGGATTTTGGGTGAAGGTTGAGAAACGAAAGTAGAGTGTGTCACGTCAGTTACCTTTTTTGTGTTGGGCATTATTTTAGTGGAAGCCTTTCCCTTAAAGGAGGTGAGTTTTTTAACTATTTGATTTCTGGAACCAATATCACAACCGAGATCACTTTCTGTAGATCTGCCGGTTTCCATTAAGCTACGGACAAGTACAGCCTTTGGTATTTTCCAAGAAGCGTGGGTCGTCCAACCATCTCGAACGTTTCTGTTCTGGTTTGGAACCTTTTGGATCCCCAAATACCGTCTTTTGCTGTCGACCAGTTTTGAAAAAAAGAAAAGTCGAATTGCTCCAGTTCGACATATATCTTTCGAATCCAGGATATTTATAGTATCGCCCGAACTGTTTCGTTTTCTAACCCTCCAGACTACATCCAGAATCTACTCGACCTCTCAGACAGCCTGTTGCTGATAACATCCAGAAAAGAAGGGACTCATTTGGTGAGGAATTTCCAATTTTTACATCGGAGTTGATTTCCACTACACAGACAACCTATTTTTGGAAACCAACTATATACCTGGTGTTTCCTTTTTGAATTATATGTGCCTACATGCATGTAACGTTTCAAAAATTATTTCCAACGTTTCAATAATTATTTTGTGTAGACGTAATGAAAGTCATATGAATTTACTTTGTAACGTTGTTTTGTAAGATCCTACTGCAGCTGCAGCGGCGTTGTATTATTTCAGTTGTTGTGTTACTGGATCACATCCTTTTTGTAATGAACACAATAACCGCTTTTTGTCTACCATATTTTGGTTTAGTCTGCAGCAACTATTAAATAATTTTCTGACTATGCGCCCCATCCAAAAAAAGGTTGTTCCACAAAATAAAAAACCCACGACCACTGCTCTCCCAATATATTGACTGCCGTTAGCAACTTGTTACCCTTTTTGAAATTCTCTATTAGCCGTGGACTTTCCATCGATCATCATAAAAAAATATCAGAAAGAGGTAATAACTCTTGGTAATGATTGGTTTCAATCAAATTACCTGGAAAACCCAACATTTCAAATACGTTCAGGCCCTTACCAACACAGTAGGTTCATAAACTGGCACCTATCAGAAAACAACCACGAATAGCTTTGGATTATATCTAACAGGTGTCAGTGCAGGATTATTCACTGCAGAAATTCCTGTGAATGCTTTTAGTGACACAACTGTCGAAATGGATTTTCAATTATTGGAACTAATCATTCAGTTTATTGTATGATTTTCACTATAAAGAGTTTTACAAAAACCGTGTTTCGCTATACAATAGCTTGAGAAAGCTCTTGTATATTGTGTTGCTTGTCGTTTGCTCCAGCTTCCCAAAGGATTCGATTTTTGATTATGGGAAATCATCGACTTCGTGTTGATGTAGGACACTACCTTGCACTGACGAGAGACCAAATAGCCCGAAACCAATCTGCAAGTGTGCCCGTTCCAATAATTGAAAATTGATTACGGCGGTTACGCCTTTCGTGGTATTAGCCAGGGGAGTAATTGTTTTCCGATATGTGTCAGTTCATGAACCTACTGTGTAGGTGAGGGAAGATTGGCCTGAATAAATTGTTCCTTCTGGAGATTTGATTTATAGCCACTCTTCTTGCTTACTATAGGTGCAACATACTCAGCAGTTGTTTGGTGGCCGAAATCTTCACAGCAAACTGCTCAGGTGAAACATTCTATTGTATATCGGTTCAGGCGAGGAATTTGTGCCTGAATGTCTGCTTACGGAATCAGGTTTTCTGTACTCCCACCATCAGAGCTGAAAGATCATTCACCAAACAGACGCATCGACTTCGTTAGGAAGCTGCGCTCATTTGGTGGAGTTTGAATTGGTGTGCACCACAATAAACCCTAGCGGGTACAATAGAGAATTGAATAGACTCGCTCACTTGGAACCTTACTCTAACTTCATTTTAATCTTTTTGAGATTGTAGTAGCTTTCCAGAAAGAAAACTCAGTTTCATCAGCGTAGCTTCTACTCTCCACTTTCATATATGATAAGGGAAACTGTCTGCTGCTATTACAGAATCTGTAAAATTCAAAGTAGCTTCAATAATTCATCCCAAAGGGCATCAGCTTCTAAGCATAAACCCCTCATATCAGATCCTCTCTATCTGCCGCCTAAATCCATTGATACATTTGCATAGGTACGACCGAGCAATAATTCAAAATAATCCGTAATAATACAACTAGATTCATCATCTGTCGCATTATATCGCCTATTCCATATTCCCAGTGCTATCATCATCGCGGCATATTGAATGATTCCCGAGCATTGAATAATTTCTGGGATAAGGTTGCGACAGGACGAATTTATCGGGACGAAAACGGCGAACACTTTCCTAATGCATTCTTGATGTCAGCTCGGAACATGATACGTTGAAGTAAAAAATATCATTCGGTGACGTGAATGTTTAGATACTACGTCGTTTTTGATTCGAAGTGAAAGGCAGACGAAAAAAATAAATAGGCTGTACACAGGATGTGCGTGTCACACATAATCCCAGAAAATATTGTGACAACCTCCAGATTCATGAAGGAAGGTAGATTCGAGAAAAAACATTCCGCTCCAGGGATCCATCAAGTATACTGAAAATTTAGCGAATGTTTTATAGTTTACTCTTTCTATACCGTAATCACAAAAAACTAGGAATGAAACTCACGAATCATATAAGAAGTTGTCGCTATAGCTAAACAGACAAATAGGCTGTTGAAGACCTCACTGTCGGGCATTCGTGACCTTGTCTTCGGTCGGAGATAAACTTCAGTTGAAACCAGAGTATTGTCCGACGAATTCGTGACAAAAAACATCACAAAAACCAAGGATTAAAACGCACGAATCATAAAATAAGTTGTCGCTATAGCTAAACAGACAAATAGGCTGTTGAAAACCTCACTGTAGGGCATTCGTGACCTTGTCTTCGGTCGGAGATAAACTTCAGTTGAAACCAGAGTATTGTCCGACGAATTCGTGACAAAAAACATCACAAAAACCAAGGAATAAAACGCACGAATCATAAAATAAGTTGTCGCTATAGCTAAACAGACAAATAGGCTGTTGGAGACCCCACTGTCGGGCATTCGTGAACTTGCCTTCGGTCGAAGATGAACTCCAATGAAAAACGGAATATTATCCGACGAATTCTTGACAAAATACATCACAAAAAATAAGGAATAAAACGCACGAATCATAAAATAAGTTGTCGCTATAGCTAAACAGACAAATAGGCTGTTGGAGACCCCACTGTCGGGCATTCGTGACCTTGCCTTCGGTCGAAGATGAACTCCAATGAAAAACGGAATATTGTCCGACGAATTCTTGACAAAATACATCACAAAAAATAAGGAATAAAACGCACGAATCATAAAATAAGTTGTCGCTATAGCTAAACAGACAAATAGGCTGTTGGAGACCCCACTGTCGGGCATTCGTGACCTTGCCTTCGGTCGAAGATGAACTCCAATGAAAAACGGAATATTGTCCGACGAATTCTTGACAAAATACATCACAAAAATTAAGGAATAAAACGCACGAATTATAAAATAAGTTGTCGCTATAGCTAAACAGACAAATAGGCTGTTGGAGACCCCACTGTCGGGCATTCGTGACCTTGCCTTCGGTCGAAGATGAACTCCAATGAAAAACGGAATATTGTCCGACGAATTCTTGACAAAATACATCACAAAAAATAAGGAATAAAACGCACGAATCATAAAATAAGTTGTCGCTATAGCTAAACAGACAAATAGGCTGTTGAAGACCTCACTGTCGGGCATTCGTGACCTTGCCTTCGGTTGAAGATGAACTCCAGTTGAAACCGGAGTATTGTCCGACGAATTCGTGCCAAAAACATCGGAAAAAATAAGGAATAAAACTCACGAATCATAAAATAGGTTGTCGCTATAGCTAAACAGACAAATAGGCTATTGAAGACCTCCCTGTCGGGCATTCGTGACCTTGCCTTCGGTTGAAGATGAACTCCAGTTGAAACCGGAGTATTGTCTGACGAATTCGTGCCAAAAACATCGCAAAAAATAAGGAATAAAACTCACGAATCATAAAATAAGTTGTCGCTATAGCTGAACAGACAAATAGGCTGTTGAAGACCTCCCTGTCGCGCATTCGTGACCTTGCCTTCGGTTGAAGATGAACTCCAGTTGAAACCGGAGTATTGTCTGACGAATTCGTGCCAAAAACATCGCAAAAAATAAGGAATAAAACTCACGAATCATAAAATAAGTTGTCGCTATAGCTGAACAGACAAATAGGCTGTTGAAGACCTCCCTGTCGGGCATTCGTGACCTTGCCTTCGGTCAAAGATGAAATCCAGTTGAAACCGGAGTATTGTCCAACGAATTCGCGACAAAAAACATCACAAAAAATAAGGAATAAAACGCACGAATCATAAAATAAGTTGTCACTATAGCTAAACAGACAAATAGGCTGTTGAAGACCTCACTGTCGGGCATTCGTGACCTTGCCTTCGGTCGAAGATGAACTCCAGTTGAAACCAAAGTATTTTGAAACGAATTCATGACTGTAAAGAAAGAGCTGTTTCGACCCACATAGGTCTCATTAGTGGTACTAGGTGGAACCACGCATGCACGCCTGGTTACAACTATCCTCAAAGGACAAGCATAAGTAAGTAGAGGCGATTACGTCTTTCCTCCAAAGATGTCATCTATGGAATCAACACAGAACTCAATCCTCGAATATCAAAGATAAAAAGGCGGTCAGTTGCTAAGCCAAGCTTCGACATCGACCGCCGATGAGATTCTTGTTCTATCTTTCTCTACAGCTTTCACTCTCATAGATGGCTTTCATGACCTTGCCTTCGCTCGAAGATGAACTCCAGTTGAACTCAGAGTATTGTCCAACGAATTCGTGACTGAATAGAGCTGTTTCGACCCACATAGGTCTCATCCGTGGTACTAGGTGGAACCACGCATGCACGCCTGGTCACAACTGTCCTCAAAGGAAAAGCATAAGTAAGTAAAGGCGATAACATCACCCCTCTAAAGATGTCATATATGGAATCAACTCAATCCTCGAATATCAAAGATAAAAAGGCGGTCAGCTGCAAAGCCAAGCTTCGCCATCGACCGCCAATGAGATTCGTCCTCTGTCTTCCTCTACAGCTTTCACCGCAAATTAATTGAATAAAACCATAGCCTTGAAACAGCGAATCCACAATCTGATACCGAACAGTGAATTCGTCAGCTCGTAGCATAATAGCCTGAAGAAAAAAAAATCATCAACATTCAGATACTCTGTCGTTTTAATTTGAAGTGAATAGCTACAAAATGAAATGGAAGAGTGTACAGGATGTCCATTGTCCATATTGAAGATAAGGCGAGTTCATAAATTCAACAGAAAAATGTTGTTGGATTGCTTCAACCAACATATTTGCCCTATCGTTGCGTATGAACCAATGGATGAGTATTTTTGCAAATTATTCCCCGAAAAAAATAATGCTGGCCGCCGCTGGTCTTTGTCTATCGATTGTGACTTGGCCAAGGTCACGATCACTTCAACTTGTGCTCCGCGATCATTCTATATGTCGCGTCGCTTCATGAAACTTCCAGGGACTTCCATATCGGCTTCCAGAGACTTCCAGTACGATATATAAACACTACCAACATGCAGATCGGGAGGTTTAGTTGAAATTGCGGTTCGTCTTCTAAGGAGGCGATAGATATTTGAGTATTAGCCTCAGGTTTCAATTAATGTGTTTGTGTTGTATTGTCAGTGTAACAGTGAAATAAAGTTGAGTTTAATTGTACAATGTAGTCAATTATTGTCAAACCCACGGGGAAAACGTAACAATATGTTTTGTCAATCATATGACACGTCTTTCCTCTGATATTTTCGAAGGAAACCTATTTCAAGCCAATATGAACGCTATCAAATTTTGAAGATCTGAACAAAATACGCGCAACAGATTTGGATTCTTCCACCATATATCCAAAATATTGAATATTGAAGAACAATGTAGTGTAAGAAAAATAAACAAAGTCGACTTCAATTCTGCCTATTACAGGGAGCAGCTGTCTATTAAATGAGCTGTCCTCCCCAAGTGAAAACTCCAAAAAAATTGAAAAATATCTAGGATACTTATTTGTTAATTCTTTTCAATGAATTTTTTATTGTCCAGAATCACTGTGAAGACCAGAAAGAAAAAGCCATCATTCGACAAACTGAAAGCTATAAAACCTCAATGAACATGATCGAAGATCTAACCCTTCGTACCAGAAGACAGATAAATCCTCCAAAAAATCCACTACACTCCAATAATGACGGCAATATAATAAACAACCACCTTCGTGAACCCCTGTCTCGAACACTCCCTGTTCCCCATTTTTCACCTTTCGACCATGCCAGTAACCCGAATAAAAATAGCCTGGCTTGCGGTATTCTGCCGCGGCTTAGATCCAGCCACCTGAGAGTCATCTGTCGGCAAAGTCGCTCATTAAATCCCCACTCGTTAGTTCTAACGATAGCCCGATGCGTTTTTTCCAGCATTTCCCGCCCTTTTGCTATCTATTATAGAAAGCTCCTCATAGGCGCGCTAAATTTTAGTTTACACGGTGATCGTGATAGAAAAAACGCCTAAGAAACTATCACAATCAGTGAGAACATCGACAGTATTAGGGATTCGTGTATTGCGTATTCCAAAATAAAGTCCACTTTGAGTCTTTACATGTTGGGTCTCAAAATCTCACTATAGAAATTATTATTTTCTCAAGTGAATTGTGAATCTTATATGTATTTTTAGTATTTAGCCTAGAGTTGCCAGCTCTAAAATTTCTACGAGAAAGCAGATTGTTTTATGGCATCATTTTTATTTAAGGTATTGCTAACTAATCTAGTTCATTTTTTATTATTATCAAGGAATTCCAATCGGAGTTTTCAAGTTGGTCTTCTAATATATGGGTCTTTTCTAATCCAGTTATCCTCATAAAATTCAATATTCCCGAATATCTTTACCCAAGCAACCCGTATATTTAAGCCTATTTCCATGTAAATATTGTAAGCTACAAATAGCTAGATTTTTAATTCCTTTATTGTTCCTTGTGTCCTTTACTTACCCGCTATTATGACCTTTCCTACCTAAACTAATCCGAACCTACCCCCACAATGACCAAGCTGAAACCCCTCTCTAATTACTTAAGTGAAATTTTCATATATAAAGGGGACCTTCAACCGCTCTTAGGATGATATACTCATCCAACGCGTTCAGTGCTGTAGTATCGAAGGATTCGACGGTCCCACGGGCATCGGATTACTTATAATAAACGGTCGGAAATTGATATTGTGTTTAGTTTAATCGCTGTTGTTATCATTGTTTTTGGTTTTTGTAGTTGGTTATTGTTGTTTGTTTTATTATTGAGTGATTAGAAAATGGGAGATGTAAAAAGACATTATTATATGAGCGCACTCCTACGGTAAAAAAACGAAATTGACTTCCCACTTCGTTTCGAAGTCACCGAGAACTTTGTGAATTTATGAATAAAAGTAGTGGGAGTAGAGTGGAAATGGTTGATTTGTACTGTGGTATACCATCCCAAAATACTGATACCATAACCTTACCAGCCGACTGTTCACATATCACATTTCGACGCATAAATTCGGGTTTTTTATGGTGGAACAGCTTCAAACACTGCTCATAATCATCAATTCATTGTTTTTTGGGTCGATTGTGAAGTCGCGCGGCATCCACTATGAACAGAGCTCTCTCATACCCAAATATTCATGCATGATATGTCCAACACGATCCTTTGATATCTTTAGAGCCTCAGCTATCTCGATCAACTCCACTTTGCGCTCATCCAAATGTAATAACTGCCTTTGCGATCGTTAACGAAAAATATAATTTTATTCATGAAGATCGGGATCGGTCACTTGGTTTTTCGGTATCAATACTTTTCCAACAGAGTAAGCGTTGAATTTAATTTATGATTGTTGAACCTTATCGGCATCATGAAGATTATGTGTCTTTAGGCTAGACTAAACAAACGTATCCTCTTGATGAGTTATAATACTGGGAACGCGAAAATGCAAGCTACGAGTTTGCATTTGAGCTCCGTGGACAGAAAGTTCGGCCATATCTGAATAGGTGGGCACGAAAATTCATTTAAAATAAAAACTGACCAACGACTTCAATGAAAAAAAGATATAGGTCTTGAGTAGGAAGGGTTGTGGAAGAATTCGAAAATATTAACCAGATATCAGACCAATCATGGGACGGTACAAGGAAGGATTGTTAGGAACAGTTTTTTGGACTTGGGAATACTATGGAGTCGGATAATTGGGTCGGTGGCGATCGGACAGTTGCGAAAGACGGTCGCGAAAGTCAGTTGCGGAAGAGGGTTGCGAAAAGGGATTTTGGGAAAGGGGATTTTGCGAAAGAGGGTTGCGAAAGTTAATTGGGGACAGTGGCGATGTGACAGTAGCGGGAAGTCGGTCGCGAAAGTGAATTGCGATAGAGAAGTTGCGAAAGTTAGTTGAACAATCAGTTACGAAAAGATTCCTTTACGATCGAGAATTGGGAGAATTGGGAGAGTTGCGACAAGGTACTTTCCGAAAAGGGATTTTGCGATAGTAGAATTAAGGTGAATTGTGGTCAGTGAGTCAATTGTTGTTTCGTTTGGTGACATTTAAAACAGTTTTTCACACGGATACCGTACCTGAGAGGGAGACCTGAACCCAGTATAGTATCGTGAGTCAATTTGGATTTTTATTAACCCCCATGTCGGTTCACAGAGAGATGTCATTTTGATTTTGTAATAATTGTCTTATTGTTGATTGCGTCTTAGGGATAATATAAGAAGGGCAATAAATTACACTACACCCCTTTCGAATGTGTAAATACCATACAAATCAGTACACACGGGTTTGAAGCCAGGCAATTTCAATTATCACTTCAGAATTTCCGCAAAACTCGAATAGAGTAATTTGGGTTTCCGTGTAAGTTGGAATTCTACCTTATGAGAGAATATATAACATTTCACAAGTTGATAAAGAGATTTTTTTGTTTGAGAATCAGCTATTTTAGACGTGCTTTCTTGTTAAATTTTGATCTTACCTTTCGAACAGTTTTGCTTATTGCTTTTGTTTTACTCTCGTGTTCAATTTTCACACAGTTATTTGTTTTGTAATATAAGCCCAATCTGAAGCTTCTTTTGTTTTAAATGGCAAGTCTTGCACCATTTCAGGAAAGTTGAAAGACCTTTAGCCTCAAGCATTAGCCTCCTGGATCTTAGAAGGAAAACCATCTCAAAAAGATACACGGTGTAGTTAGGTTTCAAAAAGACCAGCCCTCGTGCGCTCGGCACGAACCCTACAGCTTTTTCGAACCTGCCTTGATATTCAAAATTTGATGTGGAGAAATCTGCATCTGGTGACAGTCGTTGCCAAATTATTTTTTTAAAAATGAATCAAAAATGAGCATTTATTACTCCGAAAAACGGTCAGTATATTCAATAATAATAGATAGAACATACATATAGCGTTTTAATGATGTCCTATCTGGCATAGTTCAATTTTTCAAACAACGCGATGAACCGACTCCGGAACTAGAAAATTCAATCTGGCTTAGAGATTTTGGTTTTCTCGTGGACATTACAGATAAATTAAACGAACTTAATTTGCAGCTTCAGGGGAGAGACAAAAAACTAGCGAAAATGATTTCTGATATAAAAGCATTTATCAAAAAGCTGAAGTTTTGGGAACAAAACCTAATTAACAGCGATGCCAAGCATTTTCCTTTTCTTTCAGAAAAAATATCTCAAAATCCATTAGAACCCTATGACAACAAATATCATGTAGAAATAATTTCTACCCTGAAGAATAACTTCAAAAATCGTTTTAAGGATTTCAATGAAATGGCTTTAGTATCGCAGTTTGTTGTTTCACCCTTTATGGAAATTGATATCCAACAGTTTGCAACTTGTGTTATGCAGAACTTTGGCGAAGACATCGCTGCAACAGAAATGGAAGTCATTGAGTTTCAAAATGATTTAGCCTTAAAATCGTCAGTCTCAAGTACCGAATGTATCTGGCCTTTTGTAAGTAAAGACAAATATTCAGTTCTATGCCGTGTTGCCTTGAAAGTGAAAGCATTATTCAGTTCAACCTATTTGTGTGAATCTTCTTGTTCCAATATGAAGTTTATTAAGAAATAAATATCGCAATCGACTTACAGATGAACATTTGGATAATTGTATTCGAATGGCTGCATCAAATTATACTGCAAACATTAAAAAAATTATCGATGAGTCTGAGTGTCAGCCTTCTCATTAAACGTGCTTTTTTATTTTTCAATGTTTGTGTTCATGATAGTGCGTTACTTTTTTGTTATTATTATTAACTATTTTTAAATCATACGTGCCATGCCGTTGTGGCTGGATAAAAGTTTGTGTTTATTTTTCAAACACCTTCGTTTGATAGGTAGGAATGTAGCTATGAATAAGTACGTACTAGTAATATTAGTTATTTTTTATTAGTTTATTATTAGTACCTATGTATTATGTATTACCAGTTAAATAGTAAAATAAATACATATAATGATAAATTAACTGTGGATTATTTAATTTACGTTGCGTTACGTGGCTTCCGTGTGGGTAGCTCGCTGTTTATTCCAAAATTAACAAAGTAGCTCAACACATTGAAGAGGTTGGCGACCACTGTTCTAGAACATAATGGAAGCAATTTGAATATAATTAATTCACAAGTTTTATCATTCATAACATTCTTGAAATTGAGGGAAGGAAGCATGAATTTCCTCCCTGATGTGGGGGAGTAAAGTGTGTATTTTCTATAGGGGTAAGAATAGATATACAGATGAGATTAATGATTAATCAGTATTCTTTCTTTTGAACTGGTTGAAAATTAATATTTCTTCCAACGAAACATTCGTATCCACTAGACAGATGCTTATCGTTTGTCTGGGCAGTTTTCACTGCATTAACTCCGGCTTTGCAAACAAAACTTATTTCATAAAGCTATTAAACAATATACAAAGTGTTGCAAGGCGGGACTCTTATCAAGACGGTTCCCTAACTAATTAACTTACCAAAGAGAAACTTTTCAGATGTAGAAAGTTAACACTCTTTTCGAAGAGTCCCTTTCCTCAGAATGATCTCTCTAATTAGGACGTTATGGAAACGTTCCATTGTTTTCCAACGAGACGACAGTAGGCTGTGATTACGCCTGCGATGTTTTCAACATGTATAATCTTAATGAAAATCGAGATTGCAGCTGCCTTGAGGCAAGCTTCTCACTCAATATCAAAGTTGCAAATTGAGTTCGTCGAATTGGAATATGTTCTGGAAGATAATGAAGCCAAATACGATGTTTGATGGATGAGTGAGAAAACAGTGACGGCAATTATAGTGGAGCCGTAATTGAATTTTAGCATTAATTGTGAATAAACGGTTCGGTTCATTTCGTTCAAGTTTGCGACGGAAATGTGACTACATCAATTGAAATATTGTTTTTGTTTCTTCTACGGGGTGAATAGTACGTGGACTGTTCAAAAATGAGGTGAATATTCAAATTTCGCGGGTTTTTTTTGTGTTGGTAGACTCGTCTCGAACATTTTCTCATAGTTACAGCTATCTACCATGTTTAGTCTGTTGGTGAAAGACATAAAAGTTAGAAGTGTTCCCGATGTTCTGCTATCCAAAAAAATGGATCACAGAATTTGATCAGCCATCGTATTCAACAGATTTGGCTCCCTGTGACTTTTCCTATTTCTAGGATTAGAAAAAACTCTGGCTCAAGTATATCATATCGAAGGGAGACTACTTTAAAGGAGACTTTAAAGGAGACAAAATTCACCTTATTTTTTGAACAGACAGCTTATATAGTGTGAGATGGAGTGTGATTTGGTGCTTTCTATATTCGGATTCCGTCGAAACAGTACTTTTGAAAATTAAGAAATTGTTTGTGTAGATATATTTCGAGCGGTTCACAAGTTAGATCAAAGATAACTTCAGAAACCTGATCTATTCAACCTACCAACCATTTTAATACGAACCCAATTGAAGAGGCTGTTTTGCTATGGGCATGTTTCAGAAGTGAAATTTTTGTGTTATCAAATAATAATACCAGATGAATCAATCAACATTTTTTTCTGGATTCGTTCAAATGGAACACCCTCTTTATATTTGCTTCATCCGTGAAAAGATATGTCTAAAAATATGGAGCTGTTTGAGTATATAACTAACGGTTCGAGTAAAATCACAAAAAACACAAAAAATGAGTTTTGAACACAATTTTATTTCCTGAATAAATCTTCTCAGAAGAAATTTCTGAATGAACTTTTTTTTTATTTTTGAATAGTAATTTGACTAATACATGGGAATTCAATGTTTGAAAGCACTGTTTATTTTGTTTCAGGAAATAGTAATTTAGGTAATAAGTTCGGAAAATACTGTTTTTGACGAGTAGACAAAATTGTGCGAGTCCAAAAAACTGTTTTAGGACGTGTTGCATACAATATTTTTTTCGGAAACTATGAAATAAGAAATCAATGAGACACGTTCTTCACCAGGAGGAGAAAATTGGACGGTCACGCCACTTTCCCTCAATGGTGAAGTCATTCCATCTGGAACGGAGGTGCAATGTCTTGGTATCGTCCTTGATGAAAAAAACTCACCTGGAATGCTCACTTGGAAAAAGGGAGTCACTATGGAGATGTCGGAGATTTGTGGTAAAACTTGGGGTTTGGGTCCCAAACAAATCCATTAGATTTATGTGATGATTGTCAGACCAATAATCACTTATGGTGTAATTGCCTGGTGGCCGAAGGCTTTACAGAAAACGGCCCAGGTAAAGCTCTCTGTCTTACAGAGACAGGCTTGTCTGGCCATCAGTACCACACCGTCAGAGGCCGTGAAGATCCTTCTAGATCTACCTCCTCTCCACATTTTTCTGGAGAGAGAGGCTAGATGGACTGCATATAGACTTGTGCACATTGTCAATTGCACAAATCAATTTAATGCAGAGTGCAACAGACTGTTGGTTGATACTGGAAGTCACAGCATTCTGGAAATAATCTCTGATGTTATGCCTCCAACAGTCAACTACGAACACCCTCCGGAAGAGGGAAATATCAAGAGCAGATAGTTCTTGTTTCACAGATAGATCAAAAACACCTTCCAGTTCTGGTGCAGGTGTTTTCAGTCGCAGACCCAGAACAGAGATATCAACCTGCCTAGGAACCTATGCGCCTGTATTTTAAGAAGAATCCAACCTCAAACACAAGTCCATAAAAATTGCTAGCAAATTGCCAAAAACGATTATCCTCGATAGGCGTTTATTCACCCTTCGAAGCTTGATACCAAACAGTTGTTGGGCTACAGTAGGGATGAACTATGATGTCTAACAGGCCTTTTTACAGGTCACTGTCAGTTGAATCATCATATGCAGAGACTCGGACTGTCGGAAGACAATGTGTGTCGCCTCTGTTTGAAAATGATGAAACAGCACAGCTAGATAAATTCAATTATAATATGATAGTGTCTTCATTGGTGAATAATAATAACACTGTTTATTTATCAAAAAATTACAATATTGAATACGTAAGTTTATATCAGTAGTGCTTGAGAGCTGCATTAATAAACAATGGCATCACTGAAGAAACAATCGCAAGATTGCTCGTTGTGCGTGATATAGCCTCTAGAAAAGATTATATATATATATATATATGTATATATATATATATATATATATATATATATATATATATATATATATATATATATATAATTGTCTTTTGAATAGGACAAACAATTTGTTAAAACTGATAAATTATAACAGCTATGAATTTTTGCAGTTTTCACAGTAAAATAATTTTTTGGAATATATCTCTGTCATATGTACATTTGATTATAGTTGGCTACATTCGACAGAAACCGCTCTTCCATGCAACCAAGAAAAAATACAGAATATTGAAAATATATTCCCCGTCAAGGAAATACTCCTACCGACAATTGAAATTCTCTAATTCATTCTTCACTTAATGCCATCTTAATGCACGAAGTAAACAGTCAATTCATATACGTTCAACGACCAAATAATTCTGTAATAATAACGGGAGAAACCAATTTCATGCTCAATATAACTTGAGAGTTAGTCATGACATGCACTCAGTTTGCAAGTTCTACATTATTTAACGAAAGATCTTGGCTGCTTTCATTAAATATTAAATTGAATTTCAATGTTAACCCGTTACTTGAATAGAAAGTTTCCTTTTTATCAGGGTTACTGGAATTTTTAAATATTAACGAGCTCCCTCAGGATATCTGGATAAAGTAAGCGAATGTTCCTGTCAAAAACTTCTTATTGGGGGTTAGATCCATTTTCAACCAGAAAGTTGATAATTGAGAAAACTGGGTTTTTCAAATACCCCGTTTATCATCTCCCTAATGTTGTATATGTATTCTGCCTAAATAAATTTTAAATGCAGGTAGGTACACATGTACATTACGTTTATAAATACTGCTGATTCTCTGACAAAAAGAACTCCTGAAGAGTATGAAAAGAATTCTGAAATAAATTAGAACTAAGATTGAATTTGAATTTGCTGAGGTTTCTATCAGATTTGATGTAGATGGGTAAATATTTTTGGTTCGCAACTACTTGGAAACTGTTCTTCTCCTGCTTCACAGGAACACATCGACAATTATAGTCATTTTTCCAATGTACATTATCTATATTCACCCATCAGTATCCCGATGTCCACAGAAGATTTCAATAAGGAATTAAATATACATCAAACAACAACGAACGCATGATTCATCAAAACAAATAATATATTATCACAGCCAATTCACAGCACAGTCAGGTTTCATCAAACATTTCGCTTGTTTTCTTCACAAGTTGGTACAAAAACAACAGCCCCCTTATTTGATGAAAAAACTTCTTCCCAGAAATCAGATACATCCAAGAAACCTTAGATTCATTAAAAAAGTTGACATTCTGATTCATAACAATCATAACAGCACTAAGCTTTGAATGACCCTTCACTTGTCATGCTGTAACAATGTAGGTATGTGAATCTTTGAAAAATTTATCACGACAGCTATTCAAAAGTAAACTCAAAATTGAATTGCCCAGTCAACAGTGTTTTAAACATAAACATTCGTATATCTTCCTACTATTGTCTTGAAATTAATTTATATTTTTATCTTTTTTTGTAATGTTTTTTTTTCTCAAACGTTGAGTGGAAGAATAGCGCTTTGCTAAACTCCGCCATGTAAAATAACGACCATTTATTATTATTATTATTATTATCATTATCTAATGTGTTTGGAAAGAAGCTTTCTGGTTCTCTATATACAAAAAATGTAGAAAACTTCGGACAAAAAAGAAGAAGACAACGATGAAAATTTTACTATAATTACTGTATATGTAAAGTAGTTAGAAAACAGGTTATGATGATTTATATTAATTTGAAAATATAAGTCGTCAATACTGAAACTGAATCATTGATTTTTTTCGTAAATCAATGCAATCACATCTTTCAACTTTTTTCTGAATCCTGATCAACTTCGTTCCATGAATTTTTTTCAAATGGTCAACAATAAAATTACTTCAACTTGAAATAAGATAAGTTTCTGGGAAAAACTGTTCAACTTTCACTTCTCCATCTTTTCTTCGTCTCCTGAAGACGCCAACTTGATTGGTGAAACGCGCGTCGAGAAGAGTATTGCTGTTCTGGTGTTTGGGAAAAGTGCTTGTTATATCTTTCATCTCCATCTTTATACAAACAATTGTGGAAAACATCCGAAGGAAGAAAGCAATCAATGTTAAATTACACGAAAGAAGAAGTACTTTCGAACCGACTATTTTCATGTGAACATTTTATTATACAAAAATTACTTTTTCCTATTCAATTGTACTCCAAACATTTGATGTGGAACTGATTCAGATATCATTCATAGAAAAGCTACACAATTCAGTATATGAAAGAGGCGGACCTCAAGGACGGACTTCGAAGATTCGGAGTGAGATACTTGTCTTAATACCATACAGCAGGCAACCAGTGATGCAATTGAACCCAGGTTTGTTTTAAATAAACCCCACAAAATACAAATTGAGCAGAAGACAGAGTCAGATGCTAGAAATGCAATTCGCATATATATACAGACGGCCCAAAAACCAAAGAAGGCTCAGGATGTGGAGTGTACTCCAGATTACTAAGCCTAAGGATTAAGTTGGAAATGGGAAAAATACCAGCGTGGTCCAAACAGAACTGGCTGCTTTCTCAATCTCCACAAAAGAAATAACCAGGAAAGGAATTTCTGGCAAAAACATAACAATCTGCACTGACAGCAGACAAGCCCTATTAGCCTTGAACAGACAACGTGTTACCTCAGGGCCACCAAGATTTAGCCAAAGCCTCGGTAGATAATAGCATTATCCTGAGGTGGGTTAAAGAGCACGACAGGAGTAAAGGTAATCGAATTGCCCACTCTTTAGCCAAGGAAGCGGCTGAACTAAGAATTTCAGGATCCACTGGCACCTACGGCCTGATGACTCCGACAATTGCGGAACTAGCCAAATGTTACACCCATGCTGAATCCCTAAAGAGATGGGATGTAATCTTGCCAGGGTCACCCTGGACGACCCTGGGAAGCTGGCGCCGAAGAAATATCCGGCGATGACCAGTAAAAATCTACGCTAAACAGTAGAATTTCTGACTGGCCACTGTCAACTAAGGAAACACCATAATATGGGGCTAGTGGAGACACCTCTATGCAGGATGTGTTAACAGAAAGATGAGACTGTCAGGCATGTCCTATGCGAGTGCCTACACCTGCCGATATAAAGGAGATGTCTCCAAGTGATCTGTCCACCTTCCTGGAAAGGACAGGATGGACGATGACCTAGGAGGACAACTCCTCGGGAGGATGTACAATGGGCCACATGTAGCCTAAGTGCATGTAGCCTCCCTACTCTACAGATACAGGGAGAGATACCATACAGCACCGATCTTGATAACATTATACGAAAAATCTACTCATGTCACGTTGGCAGTACATAAAAATATGCAAACGCTCATTTGATTCAATCCCAGCCACAGAAATCTTGTTCAAGTTGAGAAAATACAACAATAACATAACTTGTTTCCTCAAATTGATGAAAAAAATGTCCATGCGGTTTGAAATTACTGAGACATACTGTATAAATAAAATTAGACGTATATCAGGATTAACGTAGAAATGTCAGTGAAGCAGAGTGTATTCACTCGTTACCTTCGTGCCCTACACGGCCACTTGATTATGTATCTCAATTTCCCAGCGGTTCCTCGTTGAAGATATTGGGGAAAATATTTACCGCACCCGTTCCAGCCGATGCCTGCCCT
The DNA here is from genome assembly GCF_025532065.1 of Leptinotarsa decemlineata. Lineage (NCBI taxonomy): Eukaryota > Metazoa > Arthropoda > Insecta > Coleoptera > Chrysomelidae > Leptinotarsa > Leptinotarsa decemlineata. Next base: position 6,572,406 of record NW_027412668.1, on the reverse strand, counting down.
GTAAAAGTCGAAAGCTGAAGCTTTTGTATAATTAATGTAGCCCTAGCGAGTGAGTGGTTATGTTGACATTCGGAGAATAACGGCAAATGCAAAACATGGACGACTAGTCTTTGGAGGAATAATTAACGGTTGTTAGTACAATTCGATTATCCAATCGTAAAATGTTTGTATGTTTTCGCCGAAGAGTTGGTAAATCATTCGATTCTCCAAAAGTCAATATTCCTGTGTATTTTATCCGGAGAGGAAATATCACCGACTGATTCAGTTGGTTTCAAGAAAAGTGCAACCAATGATATGAGTTCGGATAATTCGAACTCAGCATTTGTAAAGGGATTTTCCAAAACAGAAGTTTTTCAAGCATATAGGGTGAGTCCGGAGGCAGGACTTCAGTTATTTGGACCACACTCACAAAGGGGTGAGGAATAACCGAAAAGTGGTGATGAGTGGAATATAATGGTAGGAGTTCTAGAGCGAGAAAAAAATATATTGTATACTTTGGTGTTTGATACATTTGATCAGATCTAAGAATAGATCCAACTTGTTGTGGCGGCCTTATCAATGCCAGAGATACTCGCACAGGGCTTAAACACGCTCTCTCAAGTGGTGTTTAGGCCACTTCCAACAGCCTTCAATGGTCCGAGTGTAAACAGCGGTGTGTTGTTTGAATTAGAGGTTAGGAAAGGTTAGGTTACGTTAGATCCAGGATAACAGAGAAGAGATACAAATGGGAAAAAAGAATCAATGCCTCAATCTGATAAAGGATTGGATGGCGAGCTTCAAGCTGGAAGTAGCTCCGGAAAAGATTGAAAGTATAATACTACAAGGAAAAAAATGGGATGATATCGAATTTATATTCGGCTCTAGGATAGTGACGGCCAGGAAAAAACCTCTAAATACCTCGGGGTTATTTTCAATGACATGAGAACCTTTCGGGAGCCTGTCAAAGCCACGGAAGCGGAAGAGAGAATAGTCAAACTTGGGGGAATAATGCCGTTTATGAATGGGCTAAGTAGTCAAGAAAGAATAGTTTTGTGTATAGTAGTGTATTTCATATTACTTTATGGTGCACCAATTCGATATTTATTGCACAGGTTTGAAAAGTATAGCAATATAATGCCAAAAACACAGATAAGGGGCCTATTGATAATAGCATCAGCCTATAGGACGGTTTCTGTGAAAGCTCTGCGTGTGATTACAGACATGATTGCTGGTCCTTGGGAGGAAGTATGTCTTTGACAGAGATGGCGATGCCAACCAGGAAGAACTGAGAAACGAAGTCATAATAAGAAGCCTGCAAGAATGGCAGAATAGGTGGGATAACCTTCAGGGAAAAGCACAGTAGCCAAAGAGAGTCATCTCTAATATCCAAAAGTGGATGACAGAACTCACTTAGACACTAACTGGCCACGGCTCATATAAAACATAAACCTTCACCAATTATGGGTAATACGGTAACTGGTCCTCTTTAGCGACTGATACCTTACCAGACGCTTATACTTGTAGCTGCTATTGATAGTGATGCTTTCGACTACGTTCCAATTTTTCAGCAGGATAGGTCACCTCCACACTTTTATCTTCCCGTAAGGGAATATCTAGATGAGGAATTTCCTGGATTGGGCGTAGATGGCATATTGAGTGGCCACTGAGGTCCCCTGACCTCGTTACCCTTGACTTCTTATGAGAAGGTTATGTAAACAAGCGGGTATTTTCAACAAACCCAGCAAACTACGACAACAAATCATAGATATATGTGCTTATTTGACATCAGAAATTCAGACAAACGTAAGGACGGAATTTGAATGTAGTCAGTTATTGTCAGTTCTTAGGTGATTAAAAAAATAACAGCATCCACGGCAGGAATCTGATGAAAATTAAGGAAAAGCCAAATAATGTTATGAAATAATTGATCAAACTGAATTTGTATTCATTGTTTGAACATTTACTGAAATGAGGTTAAATTCATATTTTGAAGTTCGGTGATAATTCAATTGAAGAGTTGTGTTATGGTTGTTCACATATTTCGTGGTATTATAAGAATCAGCCTTGTAAATGAGAAAATAGGTTTCAATAATATTTCAAAAACAAATAACCACTTCTGGAAATGTTCACTTCAGTACCTTAGAAGATCGATTTCAATAAATAATAGCTTATTATGTAAATACAAGCTTAGGGTTTCACAAAGCTTCATAAATTTTCCCACTTTCTTTTTATTTCAGGGAACTAATTATTTTACGCATGAAAAACAATTCATGAGGATAATGAATAAAGAAAAACCCCTTCAAAAAAATTGATTCTATTCACATGTCCCAACTTCGAACTGTGACGGACGGATTTCTTTAATAATTTGTTTCGTTTCCAACCAATATAACAGTCCTTTTACCTACACTCAATTATACAACAAAATTCTAACATTCATAATTACATCTTAAACATTTATGTGAAACGTAGTAACTTGATTTATTTCGAAATTTCTTTGGCAAAATAAACTCCGATTTGATGCCAGGGGGGTTAAAAAAATGGGTGTTTTCGTTTGGGTCACCATGTTTAAATCATCATTAGCTATCATTCGTCAAAGAATCCATGAAAAATATCAAGTCATACATATATGTTTTATCAGCGGTACCTTTTGGGGATTTGTCACCACTTTTTCCAGAATTAGTAGGCCGTTTCTCCATCAATTTGTCAGGTGAATTATGTTGAATTTGCGGCCGCAATAAAAACAAACGACGACAATATATACCATGCGCCATTAAAATTGTAAGCAGGCTCTGAAACTTCACAAAACGTTTTTAATTCAGCCGTTTATGGAAGTAAAAGGCAACGACTACCATACTCGTGTAAAATTTATGGAACATAATTAAAAGTTGACTAAACAGAAGTTAAAATTTCACGGCGTCCTCGATTAAACGGGCAAGTTATATTCACGAAGTTCCGAATGAAGCGAAAAAACTTTTTGAATACCTCGTTAGTGAAAGTATTAATTGAGAAATTCTCTAATGAATTCGATTGAAAGGCATGAAACGGTTTTTCGGTTGGATGCATTTGGCGCATCTTAATTATTCAATGCCTTTTAGTTCGTTAGCTCCAGAAAAAAAATGTTTTCTGCAAAGTATTCATTTTTTCACTGATTTATTTCAACTAACAGCAATTTACTGTTCCTTTTATAGATTACGTACGTATGCTCACGGAATAAAACTTTTTTTAACTATTCATTTGGAAAATGATTACAATAATAATGCTGATAATTTGTTGAATTCAAAATCATACAAATTTGAATGTATTACTGCTCCAATAAATTCAAGACATCACCAGAACACTTAGTGGCACGACTATCATCAAACTTAAACCAGTTCGTTTCGTCTTTGACCAATGCGTAATAATGACCAGATTCAACGCCAGAACCACAGTGAACAATGACTGCATGAAGATTATAATAGTGGTCTGCTAGATTGAAGTTGTTCATCTATTTCGAACCTTCGTAAGCGTTTGGTGCTTCCATCACAGGTTGAGTCATGTTTGAAGATCGTCAGTGTTATTATAAGATTGACTGGTGCCTCAGCTATACTTGTTTTCTTATGATAGTCAGTTAGTTTGGTGCATGTTTGGCAATACAGTTGATCATCACCCGTTAAAAGTTCCATTTTCAGATTATTCAACAGTAAGCTTTGCACGGACTGGTTATTTATCAGTCATATTAGAAAACGCTAGTTGAAGTCACATACGTTTTTGCTACCTCTTGAACATTTACTACAAAGTAAACAAGTGAGGATTTTTCCAGCAAAGGATCTACAAACACAAGACGAGATAGACTGTACGGAATCATTCGATCCAGAACAGTCAGGAGTATTGATTCTGCTTTTTTTGCTCACGAAGAGTATTCAACAAGAACCCCAAGAATTCGGAGGAATCTTCTTGTCCTAACGAGTATCAAGTGGACTTCAAATACTCCAGGAAATCGGTTGGTGAGCAAGATTGTCGCAACTCAGTACTTCCTTGGCTAGTACCGAGAGGATTTTATTCGCTGTTTCACCCATTCATTCATTCATCCAAATAATGAAAGAACTCATTAAAAACTCAATTAAATATTTATTGTAAAAGAAACGGAAAAAATAAACTCACACTCAAATGTTAATAAAAAAATTACATTAAAACACCAAAAAACTTACATTATACTGCCACCCAGCAGGATCGAAAAGGAGATGTGCTGCATGGCAGATGATCAATAGATACTCAAATGAAAATCTGAATACTGTCTGTTAATGATCTTGACCTCTCTCAATATTTATGAAGATTTATACGCTGACATTGCAACTTTGATCCGGTCACTGTACTAAGGTAAAATGCTCATCTGTGCAAAGTTTGCTTATTTGGAGATTGTTTTATATTCTATATCCTGTGATCGGATCAATTTCGATGTCTTTGAACTTGAAGTATTAAAAGATGGAATTCTGAATACTGGGTGTTTTTGTGTTGCAATATTGAAGTTGAGGTTGGAACATCTTTCAATTCATGTATTCACTTAAATGAATTTGAATTATTTCATGATTATTTTCTATATTTGACAAGATGATAGATTCTTACAAAACTGCAACTGCATGAACCATTGTTTGAGTTTGATGAATAAGTAGGAAACATTCGCGTTCTCATTCATCGTTACAATCTCGTTCTTGAAATTCTTCGTCATGAACAACATTCGTAAAATGCTATTCATGTAGCGAGTGTTTCTTAAATTATCTAATCCAATTTTCTTCTCAAGATTTTCAGGAAAACTGTCTTCCGATTCGTAACGAAGAACATGTTTCCCAGAATCTGTATCAGAACCATTTCTCAAGCTGCAATCGATCCTTCCAAGTGATGAAGGGTTTCGTAGAGGGATCGATTCGGCTTTTACTTCATAAAGCTTTTCCACTTAAAGGTAACCGGAACCACGAGGACTGCAACTCATATTTGGGGGGCAAGAATAACCTAGGTTCATTGATCGCACCAAAAAAGAAGAAGGTGGATCAACCACTTGCGAATTAACCTTGCTAGGAGACTGATGAAGATACACATATCTCAGCTTGTTTCGAAGAGATTTTAGTTCCGTACTGAAATGAGGGCAAAGGGCAATGCATGATTTCATCAAAATTATATGAAGAAGAAATAGTTCCAAGGACCGAAGCAGCATTACCACGTTGAATAGCAATACTAATTCTTTCTATAAAAAAATGAGTAGAACGGTAATCTTTCGTTGCTTGGCCTATTCTCCTTCCGAGGAACGAATAACAGCGACTCCGGGCAATAAACATCAAAAGTTTCAACCGCTACTGGATGGAACAAATAGTTGTTGCCATGATTTTTGTATTTTTTTCGTTTCAATTTTTCGCCAGACAATACTGCTGTTCCAGCAGACTTTGAAATTTCGGCTAGATGGAAAGCCGCGACGGTGTTAACGCAAATAAAGTCCCATACCACAGGTTTAGGTACCGTATTTCCATGGTATGAACCATGGAAATACGGTACCTAAACCATCATCTCGACTGGTACCTATGGGTCTACTTCAAAGGTACATAGGTACATACTCAATTCAATCGAAATAAATACCACCTGAATCAGAACACTTTTGCCAACGTAATACAAATCGATCAATTCCGTCAGCATTAAAATATATTCCTCGGGATTCGATGAAGTCGACGAAGGCCGTTTTTGCCTGGTCCCGATTGGCAAATATTCTACTAGTGAGAATGTTATGAAAGTATTTGAAGAGATTATCAACCACTGTCCTGAACGTCTTCAGTTATCGTCGAGAATCCACTTTTCATCACACATGATAATCCGATCCAAAAAGGATCGTTTTGGTTGCACAAAAGCAAAGAAGAACACTCACTTTTCGAGATTTTTTACCTGTCCAATATGTTTTAAACCATCAAAAATCTCATAGAAGCTGACGCCCAGTTTTTCTGCCACCCCACTCACCGTTTGTGATAGGTCAGTCTCCACCAGTGTCCTCGAATCCTCGTTCTGGATCACTGGATCACGAGATCCTAATAACTACAATTGCAAAAAATGTATGACGAAAATCAGCCATGTGCTAAAAAATTTCAACAATTTGTATCTCGAAAACGAATGGTTTTTCGATAAGCATTATATGAGAAAAAGTTGTTCATTTTGCGATATCTACCACATACTTAGTTTTTGTAGTGTTCTAAGCAACTTCACTTAGCTCACTAGGAGCTAAGAAATAAATAAGCATCACTATAGAAAATCATAAATATCTGGAAAACTATCACCTCCAGCGTTATTGGAGAAGAGTACTTTTTTACTTGGAAAAGGTGTCGGAATAAAGTTTTTTTCATGAAAAGTAGGTACCAATAGTTTACTGTCGAAAAAGTTAGGGCAATTTGAAATAAATAATGACAGCGTACGCAGCGCCCTCTAGATGTTACATGAAAATTAATACGAAATTATTATTTCCTACGTCGAAAAAAAAACCGGGGTATCAAATTTCGGGCAAATAAGTTATATAGACTTTTTTTCTCAAACTTGTCTGAGGAATATGTAACTTTAATATTTTAACGTTTCTGATATATGGAGCTACAAAAACACAAGACATCAAAACGGACAAATCTTTTTAAGCAACCTAATGCTTTTCTCTTCCACTGAAATCACCAAATCACCAAATACCTAGTGCTCGCATGCGTATAATAGTATATTATGCAACGATCATGTAATGATGGTTATTAAGACACGAACATTAACCGGGATACGAAACAAGCCGAAGGCGAGTTTTGTATGGTATATGCGAGTGTATTAATAACCATTACATGAGAGTTGCATACGCTATTTTTTCTAAACCCGATAAATAATGAAAAACTATAAATATTATATTTGTATTGAACACATTTACAGTAATTAACTCATATTTTTAAAAAAAAACACAAACGTAATGATATTATCATTGATATATGAAAACTATAAAGATTCTAATTATATTTATATTGAATATAACAACTGTAATTAATTTGATCTTTTAAAAATATTTGAGTCGATGGTATTCCTTCTATATCGCTGTTTTCAGACATTTTGATAATATAGGTAGGTAATATGAAAACTGATTTTGACAAATAAAGCAATTAGTTACTTAGGTTAGAATCTAGGACAAACAAAGGAACAGGATTCTTGATTGAAAATGTAATAAGTTGGATTTATCATATTTTTAGTTGAATTTTAGATACGAAAACACATGTGTTTTCGTATGAAAAGGGAACCTTATCATCTTTCAGAAATAACCTTAAGGCCAACAGAACCAAGCCATTTAAAGAAAAAAAGTCGTTAAAATTAACTGCTTGATACTAAGAAATTCGATATTTTGTAACATTCAACCCCATAATTCATTTCATTATCTTTCGTTAAGGGTCGAAAATATGTCATCCAGTCTGTATACCCCATTTAGAATAAAAGTCAGAAAACACTCAAACGTATAATAAATATCGCAATTTATCTTATGAGCTCTAAATTTAACGACAAGATAAAATGAAGCCACCCAAGTGGCTAATCTACATATGTTTTATTCGAGACAGCAAAGAAAATATCCAAAAATGACCCTTGCAGTGACATCTATATATCAGTAGTAGACTCACGACATTAGAAATGTCGGGAACTAGACGTGAATTCTTGAGGACTTATTCGCCGGACCATGAGGTGGCGAAAAGAGTACCAGTCTAAGAAACAATTTCAAACTTTCTGATTGGTTAGAATTTTTTGAGATAACATTACTTACATCCCCTAACACAGTAAAGGTGGTGAGGTTTTTTTGGAAAGATTTAAGTCAGTGGTGCGCGGAGATTTGGTGAATCCAGTTGAATTTCCTACGGTAGCTGGAAATTCTAGAGGAAATTTTGAGTGAATTGAAATATTGAGATATTTCAAGTCACTGTTTAGAGAAGTGACACTAATTGGGTTTTGGTAGTATTCGCGGGTTTATTCAATTTAGTGATTTAGAGATTTTTCCGAGTTTCTGTTAAGAGTTTTTGGGGAAATAGTGGCTTTCGTTGGAGTTTTCAGGGGAGTCCGTCTACGATAATTTTGGTGAGCGTATTTTAAACAATTCTGATATATAGTGTAGATGTTATTGCATGCTTATGTGGACTATATTTTCGACTTGGCACCTAGAGTATTAATGAACATTTACCATAATAATATAGCTACGAATCGGGTTCCCTTTTCATTTTATTAGATTATTATAGGTCATAGTAATTTCCTACGTTATACAGAGAGGAGCGATTAAGTGGGTCTCTTGATAACTTCTCAGAGTTGTATTTTATTTGATTTTATAGCATAGCTAGTAGAATTCAGGCAAGGCATATCTATGCCCTGAGTGAACTTACCTCAATTTTCAAAGGAATACTCCTGTCAGTTTGTTTTAGTAGTTTACCCATAGTTTGTTCATGGTTATAATTATTTATTTCTTTTTCTTTTATATAGTGTAAATAACGTTCAGTATTAGTTCTGTTCATTTAATTTTTTTTCTATTGTTAATCCGATTATTCTGCCAACTTTACTCATTAATAAAGTTGGTTTGTGAAAACTTTGCTAATATTATTTCATTTCCTCAAACCCCTAAAAGACCACGCATTTAAGCCGTGGCCGAATCCAGTCTCCGAGGATATAATTGGTGGCATAACCAAGCCATTTCTCCACGAAGATTAGAAGGTAGGAAAAAGTCAACTGTTGACCAAGTTGCCTACTAATTCTCAATCCGTGTGATCAGGACGGATTTCAAACTTTTTCTGATCTGGTGGCAGCAACTTTCACGCTACCAAACTAAATTAAGAAAATAAATACCTTTGGCTGAACGATCCCATATACAGGGGGTGAATTTTTCTGGTGCGAGTAAACTGAGATGATTATTATATATTCATTAGTAGTACTTATATAGGGATCGCCAATTCAGACCAGACGGTCATTTATTACAGTGGTGGCAGCGGTGGGATATTATTTTATTTGAAGGGGATTATTTTATTTGAGGGAGTGAAAGAAAAAGATCGGTTGGATTAACTTTATCAGAAAGATATATTATTTTATTTGAATGGTAGATTTTATTTGAGAGGGTGAAAGAAGGAGGTCCAGAAAGAAAAAATAATAATATTTTGCGTTAATTTTTTTTGGTTGATAAGATACAGTAGAAGTCAGTTAGGTTTATCAACATAGAAAAGGGAACCCTACAAATAACCCGACTTGTGCCTATACATATATATTTTACTCGAAGTTTGGCAAGGAGTCCAAAAAATATATAGTTTCTAGTTCGATACTCATTCCGATTATCGAAATGAATAATAAAGAAGGTGTATCAGGGGTTACACCCACGCCAACACCTGTTAGAGTGGCAACCCACTATTCGCTAGGTATGATCGCGGCAACTTTAGATGATTTTTCAGGAAAAGAGGTTGTATTTTGAGAAATTACAGTTGCGTGCAAGACTGGATAATTGGTCGGAGGACGAAACCCTTCAGTTATTTAAATTCAAGCTTGTTGGTGACGCCTATAATTATTTTAAATCGGATGCGCAGTTGGACACGTTAAATTTTACTGATCTTAAGAATAAATTCATAAAAAAATTTACCCCATTCCAATTACCAGGCGAAAATCAGTGGAATTTAAGTAAATGTTTTCAACGACATGACGAAGATGTGTCGTCATTTTGTACTAGGTTAAGAATTTTAGGGTCTGCCTTACTAAAGGAAGATTTAGCAGGAGCTGACGCTGGCGAGGAAGCTGGGATAAAAAGGAAAAATCGAGAACTTATCCTGAATCAATTCAAGGTGGGGCTGCGAAAGGACCTTATGAAAGAAACTGGCGTTTTATTGTTGAGTGAGAAAAATTTGGATTTGGAGAAGGCTGAGGAGTTAGTTAAGTTACAGGAAACAACCCTTATGATGGTCCAAGGAAGATGTGCGAACTTGAAAATTTCGGCAGTAGATAAGCAGGGCGAGTGCCAGGCTTGTGGTGGAAAGTCTGAACATTGGTCTAGGGAATTGAGGGTCGATACCACGGATAACAATAGAGATGAATATAGAGGCTCCAGAGATTATAGGAACAAAAATAATCCACTTCTAGGAAAGAATTGTTATTCATGCGGAAAACCAGGTCATTTCTCCAGAGACTGTCGCAGAGTTCAACCCGAATACAGTAATGGATGTTATGTGTGCCAACAAGCAGATCATTGGGCAAGGGATTGTCCAAGAAACAATCAGAGTAGGGGTCGATCAGATTTTCGTAGGTCTTATAGGGGAGCTAGGTTTGCAGAATTTCAACCACGTACATGGAAGCCGGTCAGAAACGTAGTTGGATACAATAGAGATGGAAAACCAAATGCGGAAGCTGAGAACAGCAGAGAGGCAAAGCAGAATACGGGAGCCATACCTAGACAAGCATCACAGTCGACTTCTTTTTCAGGGCCACGACTGGAAGATGGGGACAATGTCAATTTAAACTTCTGAGGCTGAATTCCCCCTGCCAGGATGGAGGCCATCGACAAACAAGAAGGCAGAATCAAATATATAATACAGGGAAATTGGGAAATTCGGGTGTACAAAATCATAATAAAAGGGAAAGTAAACGGGTTATGGTAATACCGGAGGTAAATTCAGGAGATATACCGGATATACCCCATATTATAAGAGTGAGTGTGAATGGAGTATTGAGTTATTGTTTAGTAGATACAGGAGCAGCGGTAACGCTTATTCAAAAAAAACGAGTGCTGGAGAATGAAGTAGATGTGAGAGGAGCGGATAAATATCAGTTGACCAGTGTCACAGGACATCCTTTGCGGACGTGGGGTACTACGAGTATGACAATAGGACCTGAGGATGGAGATGTTAACACAAGATGTACCGCAATCGTTTGTGAGGATGAAACATTGGGAACGGTTCAAGCCTTATTGGGAAGGGATTTCCTATATGCCAATCGAGCACGTATCTCCTACGAGCAAGTACCATCAGTCGCCATGTGGGGAAAGGTCATCCCATTTCTGCACAAAAAGGACATGGACGGAAATATTGGATGTCCATTACCATCAAGGATAGGACAAATCACCAGGAGAAGAAACGACAAAAATCTAATAGGCAGTGCACAAAACAAAAGTAATGGAAGAAGCATAGACGCAACGCACAGGGAAACCGCATCTTTTCAGCACCGGGGATCAGAGAATAACTGGGCTGGTTGGCTTCAAAAAGTGAAAATCTTCTTCGATAGTTACAGAAGACAAGTCCAGCGGACAGATCGATGGGAGACAAATAGACATCAACAAATATCAGAAAATTTTGAAAGAAGAGGAAACAACAAGCAAGGCGATGCAGAGGAGACTGAAGCGATAACCGAGGTACCTTTAGCGGTACAAGTTATCACAACAGAAGAGGCAGCAGCCGAGACAAGGAAGAATACGACGGACACAGAAGATGACGAAAATAAAACTGAAGGCATCATCAGAATCAACGATGCTGGCAGAATTTTTCCTCAGGAATTAGAAAATGAAATCGTCAGAGTACCAGAGTTATCCAAACTTAGAGAAAGTGTCGGTACTTCCAAGACAGATTCAGGAGCGCGTCCATCGCACGCGAAACAGAGTAAGTCTGATATCAGTCCAGACGAAAATCAGACATCAGATGAGCCAGTATCAGAATCGGACCTGGTAGCAATGGAGGATCTGGTAATTTCCCCAAGGACAGAGGCGTATATACGAGGAAGCCTGAAAGTACCTGTAGAAGGTGATATCCTAGTTTGTGAGCCCTTCGAAATAGGAAATCCTCAAGCACACGTAGCCCGTACTGTTGTAAGGAATGAAAAAGAAATCCCAGTGAAAATCATAAACTTATCGTGGAAAGAGGTTATTCTGAAGAGAGGACAGAAACTTAGTAGAGCTATTGTGGGTGAGGAATCACCTCAAATTAACACCTCTAATAGCAATGTTTGTAAATTGGATTTTTCAAACGATGATTGGATGAGAAATGGATTTGACCTACATCATTTGGATGAAATGAACAAAGAAGAGCTATTTAAGTTAATTCGAAAATACAAGCATCTGTTTCGGGATGAAGATGAAGAGTTGACTAGTACGACAAAGGTAAAGCATAGCTTGACTTTGGTACCAGGCGCACAGCCCATTTGTAAAGCTCCATACCGCATACCTTATCGTCAACGAGAAGTACTCGAAGGGGAAATAAAAAGATTATTGGACTTGAAAGTTATAAGACCATCATGTAGTCCGTGGTCTGCACCCGTAGTACTGGTAACAAAACGCCTGCCTAATGGAGAAGAGAAAGTGAGAATGTGCATCGACTACCGAGGACTCAATAACGTAACCAAGAAGGAATACTATCCCCTTCCTAACATATCGGATTTGATTCAAGGACACAAAGCAGGTACAAACATGCTCTTCTCGGTTATTGATGTAGCCGAAGCCTATCATCAGATAGATATGGACGAGCAGGCGATACCGTTGACAGGATTCAGTACGTTTCAAGGTCACTACGAGTATATGAAAATGCCATTCGGTCTTGTGAATGCGCCTTCGACCTTCCAGAGGTTTATGAACATGACACTCACAGGGTTGACTCCAGAGACATGTATGGTCTATTTGGATGATATCATCATTTTCAATACTGAGGGTGGAAAAGACCACATTGAAAAAATTGAAAGGGTTTTCGAAAGATTGAGCGAGGCTAATGTGAAGCTGAAACCAAAGAAATGTAATTTCATGTCAGAGAAAGTGAAATATTTGGGCCATGTCCTTTCCCAGGAGGGTATATTACCCGACCCGGAGACCATAGAGACAATTGCCAACTTTCCACTACCAAAGAATATCAGGGGAGTGAGGTCCTTTTTGGGAATAGTAAATTGGTATCGCCGATTCATACCCAATATTACGGAGATATCTGCACCATTGGTCAATTTGACGAAAAAGAACGTCAAATTTGAAATTACAGAAGAAGTGCTAGAAGCCATAAGGAAACTGAAGAATGTGTTGAAGTCAGATTCGATTTTGATTTTTCCTGACTTCGAGCAACCGTTTATTTTGGCGACCGATGCGTCAGGACTAGGTGTGGGAGCAGTGTTGAGCCAACTACGAGATGGGTATGAAAGACCCATTGCCTATGCGAGCCGTAAGTTGAAGAAGGCAGAATTGAACTACACTACGACAGAAAAGGAGTTACTTGGAGTTATGTATGGAATACAAACTTTCCGTTGTTATGTATACGGGAAGAAATTCTCGGTAATCACCGACCACCGACCGTTGAAATGGTTGCTGACTCTGAAAGACCCGAGTTCGAGGTTGACTAGATGGGCACTAACCTTGGCGGAGTACGATTTTGAAATTATCCATCGACCCGGAAAACTTCACGGAAATGCCGATGCTCTTAGTCGAATGTATAATGAAGAAGAAAACTTCATAGACGTGAAGTACGTGGAATTCGAAGAGTATAGGAAGAAACATAAGATACCACGGTTCCAAAACCTGACGTATCGGAAAGAAGATTTGTTCACTTCACCAGAAAATTGGGCGTTAGCTCACTGCGTGTCGAAGGATCTAGCTATGGGAGCGGGACTCGCCAAGCTTTTCAAGGAGAGATATGGAGGCGTGGAGTCCCTGAAAGGACAAGGAAAAGGTGTAGGGGAAGTAGCGACGTTAGCGCTTCCGGAAAGGAACATTTATTACCTGGTCACGGAGAGTGCCTACTATGAGAAACCCACTTACCATACATTATGGGAGTGTCTTAAAGAACTCCGAGAATGTTGCGAAAGAAACCAGGATCAATTTCTGGCCATACCTAAGCTGGGATGTGGTTTGGACGGACTGGAATGGGAAAAAGTGGTGGAAATGATTGAATTCATTTGGTACGGATCTGACATGGAAATCAGAGTGTACGACGACAGGGGCACTATAGACAAACCTATCTGGATTGTAGAAGAAAATATAGTTATAGAACCAGTTTGGGATCGAGAAACTGTGGAGAGGGCACAAAGTCGTGATAAATTTTGCCAATCCGTGATAGCCCAACTGAAAGATGCAGAGGAAGGAAAACAAGAATTCTATACAGATAAAGACGGAATACTGTATAGAATTGAAGAAGATGGAGAAGAAAAGCTAGTAGTCCCCAAGGAAATGATGAAGAAGGTACTTGAAGATTTTCATAATATGCCTATGGCCGGACATCAGGGGCAACAAAAAACGTTGTGGAGTATCAAGAAGAGGTTTTATTGGCCTAATATGCGGGCGGTAATATCAAATTACGTGGCAGCTTGCGAATCTTGTAATAAGCGAAAAACTTCACCACATCATAGAAAGGCACCTCTTCAAAAGTTCACGACGGCTTATGAACCCTGGGAACTGACGTCTATGGACATAGTGGGACCCTTAGTGACATCTTGGGATGGAAATCGCTACCTATTAACGTTCCAAGATTATTTTACGAAGTACGTGGAAGCTATTCCCCTTCCAGACCAAAAGACGGACACAATCGCACGAGCCTTCGTGGAACACATCGTGTACCGACATGGAGCGCCTAGGATGCTCTTAACTGACAAAGGAGCAAACTTTACGTCTGGCCTATTTAAGGCTGTATGTCAAATGTTGGATATCAAGAAGATCCAAACTTCGAGCTACGCACCAACATCGAATGGTCAAATTGAACGGATGCACCGAGTGTTGAAAGATATGCTATCACATTATATAGCAGATAATCAACGCGACTGGGACACATGGATTCCGGTGGTACTGATGGCTTACCGCGGGAACGTTCATATTTCCACCGGATACACCCCGTTCTTCCTTCTGCATGGACGTGAGCAAGTGTTGCCTGTGGAAGACTTCATTCGACCGCAGCGAATCAGATACGACTGTGCAGAAAACTACGCTTCGGAGCTAGCTGCCAGACTGAAAGAAGTGTACTCGCGAGTATTGAAAACATCGGAAAAGGCCAAAGAAAAAAGAGCAAAGCATTACAACAAAAAAACGAGGGAGAGGACGTATGAGCTCGGAGATCAAGTGTATCTCTTGCGAATGCACGTTAAGCCCGGTATATCAAAGAAACTCGTGAAGCCCTGGATAGGGCCATACAAGGTTGTAGAGATAATAGGTCCAGTGACCTATCGAGTGAATAAGGTTGGTGGAACAGACGAACAGGTAGTACACGTGAATCGGCTGAAGTCATACTCAACCTATACTGTCGAAGGGGATGATTCCGAGGAAAGTAATAATAGCGACTATGAAGAGAAGAGGATGAATAGCTCTGGGAGGACGTCTAAGAATGGACGTAAAGAAGAGGAAAACGAGAAAAAAATCACAATTCTCCCCCAGTGGATAGAATTCGAAGGTCACTCGGAAGAAGCAGCGACTGAGGAGGAAGATGTTGATGTAGAGGAAGGTATAGAGGAACCCCAACCCTTAAGGAGATCCGCTCGGATTCGGAGAGAACCAGATCGACTGAACCTGTAAGAGAATGTAACTGAGTGAATGAGAACTGGATGATGGAGAGTGAAATAAATGAGTGAGATGAATGTATGATACAAGTAGATGAACGATTAGGGGTGGGCAGGAAAGAAACTATAATGATGAGAATGCATTTGAGCAAATCAGAGGAGTGCCGTTACTTGAAGAGCCCGGGGTAAACTCTCTTCAAGCTAAGTTATTGATGTGTTCGTCGAACTAGTGTCTATCTTTGACCCGGATTGACATTAGATGACGTATCAAGTGAATTTTGTTTTCACTTCCTTTTAGTTTATTGTATAGTTTATTGTAGTCTCAACTTTTCTTAATGAATGTAATGATTTTTATTTTACCATATTATAAACGATCGATGGTTAATCTAAATTGGAGCGTCTATACACCCTTCGTCAATCCCTGGCAATGAGATGGAAAAAGGCAGCACGATCTCGAATTTCCTAATGATTGCTATCTTGCTGGTCAGGCATTATTTTGTATCGGTAATCAGGATGATCGCGTACGGTTGCAGGGATGAGAGAGTGAACATTACGACTGTATCTCTCAGAGACGTTAGTGTCCAGAACGAGAATCCGCGTACTTGAGCGACTTCAGATTGATGCATCACCGTGAGATGCATAGTCAGACTTATTTGGTGGAAAAAGGACTGTCGAGTTATGTAGACAGTTACGGAACGTTGAAACTATACCTGTTGGGATCCTGTTAGTTATTGAACAAATAACCTTGAATTGTTCAATCAGCGCCACATTAATAATATTGGGATCAGTGGATAGTACCTGCACCTGCGAAGGAACAACCTACCATGAAAATGGACGAACCTGGAAGAATATGGCTTTCTTAGTCGACGTGAGGATCCGAGCGAGAGACTAATTGGCGGTTATTATACATTTCGAGTTGCGAAGTACCTACTCTATAGGCGATACCCTGACCTGGTGTGTAATTCAACTGGAGTGTTCCAGAGAAGCACAACCAGATGAACCGACGACGTCATTGCCAATCATCGCAGAACCCTAGCAGACTGCCCATCATACCACTGGCGGTTACCCTGTTTTGCCCCAGACACACTGGACTGTGAACAAAGACATTAACGAAGCAGCTTGAGTGACTGAACCAAAAGACATTTCAATCAGTGCGGTACAAAGTTGTAGGACGAACTTAGGATCTGTGTAGATTGAATTCAATCTGAGTTCAATCTATTCGAATCGTATCTAGAATAATGTGCCGTTGACCAATAAAGAGTAGCATATCATATGGAAGTTATTGAGATGGAAATTCACCAAGGCGTAAAAGACTACAGTGAATCGTGAGTGAATATGGCCTCTGTTGTGATGTGATAACGCGAACTGTAGTATACAAGGAGATACGTTCACCCCTATTTCAATGACTTTTTTTTTTTGTAAAATTTGGAATATTTCGTTAGGGAACCCCTAATCATAGCATGCGAGACAACCCCACTGAAAGTCGCGTAACTTGAGGTGATACCTATTCTGTTTTCATATTTGAATTCGACATGAGGTGGCGTTGTTGCATTTGTCAGTAAGCATGAAGCGAGAAAAGTTATGGCAATTAAGCCAAAACTTTTTCAAAAGGGGGAGTATTGTAATAAGTTGGATTTATCATATTTTTAGTTGAATTTTAGATACGAAAACACATGTGTTTTCGTATGAAAAGGGAACCTTATCATCTTTCAGAAATAACCTTAAGGCCAACAGAACCAAGCCATTTAAAGAAAAAAAGTCGTTAAAATTAACTGCTTGATACTAAGAAATTCGATATTTTGTAACATTCAACCCCATAATTCATTTCATTATCTTTCGTTAA
The DNA here is from genome assembly GCF_025532065.1 of Leptinotarsa decemlineata. Taxonomy (NCBI): domain Eukaryota; kingdom Metazoa; phylum Arthropoda; class Insecta; order Coleoptera; family Chrysomelidae; genus Leptinotarsa; species Leptinotarsa decemlineata. The sequence goes on along the minus strand of NW_027412668.1, from coordinate 6,555,107 downwards.
GGGTCGAAAATATGTCATCCAGTCTGTATACCCCATTTAGAATAAAAGTCAGAAAACACTCAAACGTATAATAAATATCGCAATTTATCTTATGAGCTCTAAATTTAACGACAAGATAAAATGAAGCCACCCAAGTGGCTAATCTACATATGTTTTATTCGAGACAGCAAAGAAAATATCCAAAAATGACCCTTGCAGTGACATCTATATATCAGTAGTAGACTCACGACATTAGAAATGTCGGGAACTAGACGTGAATTCTTGAGGACTTATTCGCCGGACCATGAGGTGGCGAAAAGAGTACCAGTCTAAGAAACAATTTCAAACTTTCTGATTGGTTAGAATTTTTTGAGATAACATTACTTACATCCCCTAACACAGTAAAGGTGGTGAGGTTTTTTTGGAAAGATTTAAGTCAGTGGTGCGCGGAGATTTGGTGAATCCAGTTGAATTTCCTACGGTAGCTGGAAATTCTAGAGGAAATTTTGAGTGAATTGAAATATTGAGATATTTCAAGTCACTGTTTAGAGAAGTGACACTAATTGGGTTTTGGTAGTATTCGCGGGTTTATTCAATTTAGTGATTTAGAGATTTTTCCGAGTTTCTGTTAAGAGTTTTTGGGGAAATAGTGGCTTTCGTTGGAGTTTTCAGGGGAGTCCGTCTACGATAATTTTGGTGAGCGTATTTTAAACAATTCTGATATATAGTGTAGATGTTATTGCATGCTTATGTGGACTATATTTTCGACTTGGCACCTAGAGTATTAATGAACATTTACCATAATAATATAGCTACGAATCGGGTTCCCTTTTCATTTTATTAGATTATTATAGGTCATAGTAATTTCCTACGTTATACAGAGAGGAGCGATTAAGTGGGTCTCTTGATAACTTCTCAGAGTTGTATTTTATTTGATTTTATAGCATAGCTAGTAGAATTCAGGCAAGGCATATCTATGCCCTGAGTGAACTTACCTCAATTTTCAAAGGAATACTCCTGTCAGTTTGTTTTAGTAGTTTACCCATAGTTTGTTCATGGTTATAATTATTTATTTCTTTTTCTTTTATATAGTGTAAATAACGTTCAGTATTAGTTCTGTTCATTTAATTTTTTTTCTATTGTTAATCCGATTATTCTGCCAACTTTACTCATTAATAAAGTTGGTTTGTGAAAACTTTGCTAATATTATTTCATTTCCTCAAACCCCTAAAAGACCACGCATTTAAGCCGTGGCTGAATCCAGTCTCCGAGGATATAATTGGTGGCATAACCAAGCCATTTCTCCACGAAGATTAGAAGGTAGGAAAAAGTCAACTGTTGACCAAGTTGCCTACTAATTCTCAATCCGTGTGATCAGGACGGATTTCAAACTTTTTCTGATCTGGTGGCAGCAACTTTCACGCTACCAAACTAAATTAAGAAAATAAATACCTTTGGCTGAACGATCCCATATACAGGGGGGTGAATTTTTCTGGTGCGAGTAAACTGAGATGATTATTATATATTCATTAGTAGTACTTATATAGGGATCGCCAATTCAGACCAGACGGTCATTTATTACAAAAAATTATGGGTTTCTATTGGTTGATAAAATCTGTATCGATATGAAAAATCTGTATCATAATGGATATCATTATGAAACAGATTATGGTCATATAAGTGAATTGTTAGAGTACGGGTGTAGAAAAAATACACTATTTGTTAGATCTTTTGGATTTTGATGACTTGGTTTACGAATATTAGGTAGTAAAAGTCACTGCTTTTGCAGTACTCCAATTCATCTTGGCCACTGCCCAAACCACTATGTAAAGTAACATCACTTCTGTGTCTTCATTAAAAAACAACAAACATTAAATAATTAATATTTTGTTCAATCACGTGGTACCTAATGACTAATCAAGCTCCTTCTAAACTCACAATGAGAAGTAATTATGTGAATGCAAAGTTGAAAGGTGTCGAAAGCGTTGAAACTTCTGTTCAAAAGTTTCTCGACTTCACAAAACTTCTTTCTCAATTGTTTTCCTCGTGTTCCTAACTTTCAATGCCCGAAAAATGCAACAAACTTCTACAGCTGTCGATATTGATTTACATTGGACTTTTGAACTTATTTTAACGCCTCGCAGAATGCTATGTCGTGCATTTCAGATAGAATATTTTGTTGATTGGGTAATAGCAAGTGGAACTCGGATAAAGTTCCCTCCCTAATGTTATGCAGAAATTACAGTGATTGATGCTTACTCACCTTGCTTTAGCAGAACTAAAGGTGGTCCTAAACGATCAATCTGTTTGATCAAACGATTGAGTCAGTCGATTGACGCGCGCTTCAATCAACTGCAATCAGCCCTTCAATATTTTGATCAAAACCTTGTTCTTACCAGAAAGAAACGACGGTGGTCGAAGGAGTGATACATGGTAATGATGCAGTTTTCTTGTTTCTGTTGTAATAGTCCTTACTCTTTACTTTCCATAATTCCGGACAATCACGATATAATTCAACCAACAGGTTAATGAATTTCCGTCAATCACCAATCACCACCAAATTCACTATCAATCACCAACGAGCCTCGCTTCAAGCGTCAAACAGGTTCCTACACGGTCAATCACGCTTGAGTCAATCGATTGACTCAAGCTTTTGATCAAAATGATTGACCGTCTAGGGCCTCCTTAATACGTGTTAGGAATCACACGTTAAAAGGTAAGACCTCGTTAGTCCTTAGCTTCCACAAGTTTCGACTTTTGAGAGTTGTCGTTCCACGTTAACGTTTTTCGTTAACCACAACTGGTTAACGAAAAAACATTAACAAAATCCACTAAATAATAATAAATTTGATTTCCACAGCATTAATAGTACCCACATGGTTATGACTTGAAACTGTTTCTTTTAATCTCCCTGTTCTTCTAATGAATCAATCTCATTGATGATTTTTCTTGTTATCGATATATTCTTTTGGAATTTGAATTCTTTAGCGAAAGCGGTAAGTGAATTCGGAAGGACCATAAAATGTGCGACATCTAGGTTTCATAATATGAATAGGAAACTCAGGGAAAACAATCAAAGTCATAAGTAGTAGTTGTTTCATTCATATTTGTTGTAATATGCGTTTAAATAAATGAAAGTCAGTTATTTTCATAATGACTGATGGAATTTGAGAAAAAATGAAATAACCAGTAGTATATATTTCAAAAATACATAGTTTCTTAAATGATCCAAAGATGAAAAATAAAATTCGGAATCAGTAAACCGATTATAGAGTTCATGTTTTTATAATAGAATTTATTACGATACGATCCTTGACGAATGTAGAAGTATAACAAAGTTACTCACAAGTGAAAATAAAGCTGGTAGAAGTAAAAAACTCTCATCCTATCATTTCTCCCATCAACTCAACAACTTTAGTCGCTACCATTTTTTGAACAACTAGCGCCTTCATGGGCCGCTTTACTAACCTACGACATATAGTAATCGAGTAACAATAAAACGCTCCTCAGATTATTGATTTCACATTTCTTTTCAAACTGAAAGCCGGCCATTTTGTTCATAGTGCACTCAAAAAACAAGACGCGATGACGGACAAGTATGATTCAAATGGTGATTATTATGGAGATAATTTCAAAAGAGACAAGAATTCTAAAGGAGACACAGATATGGCCGGGGAAAGTGAAGAAAGCGCTTTAGCAAGCCAAAAAGCGAGTGAATACGTTAGGGAATTACTAGCGGAAAAGCTAGCATTGGATCAAGTAAATTCACCCAATGCTGCTAGGTTGATCGAACAGGGTAAGATGATTTTTTCGAAAGAACTAAAAAATTTTTCGGAGATTATAGCGTTAACACAAAAACCAATGGGGACATTCGAAAACCTTCCTTAAATAATTTAAAGGTTACTAATTCCTTTGTATAGAATCATTTTTAATTTGCTTAAGGCAAGTAATTTATTCAGTGGTGGTATCAAATGCCTGTTCAACAATGAATTCACTCATTGGCCTATTTGAAACATATATGTTTACAATTGGTTGCCTTTAAATATCATTGATTCACTTATAGTCAAGTTAGTAGTACCATTACTGGTATTTGAAAATTATCAATGCCAAATGGTTTGATGATGTCCTCAGTCTTAATGGTTGCAGATCAGATAACTCCACTATTAACTCTTTGAAATATAATTTTTGATTAATTTTTTGTTCAGTAGTCCAAATAATGCCACTTTTTCGAACCACTTTGCACTATTGACATGTTTAAAGTTCTAATGGTCAGAGCATTCCTCAAGGATAAGTGTTTAGAAGAGATAGTTGTTGGTTATATGTGTAAAGTTCACAAACCTTTTCTATTGGAGATATGCATTCATTGCCGTTTAGGCTTGCAGGAAGTTTGAGTGATGAACTCGTTCGATTCTATTACGGCAAAGTTGCCTATTTCAGGTTACTATTGGATATTAGGAAAAAATCTACCTTTTGGATCTATTTAAGGACAAAATTGAAAAATTCAAATTGTATCTTCTTTTGCAGAGGTTGCAAAGGTTCAGCAAATAGGAAAAGCTCCTCTGAAGGAAAACAAATATGTAGATATCTACAGAGAGAAACCGATAAAGGTGACTGTAAAAGTCCTGGTACCTGTGAGGGAACATCCTAAGGTATAATTTTTTACTGTTTTGAAATGATGAATCAACTGAGAATTTTTTGGATTACAGTTCAACTTTGTTGGAAAACTTTTGGGACCGAAAGGAAATTCGATGAAACGCCTACAAGAAGAAACCATGTGCAAGATGGCTGTTCTTGGAAGAGGCTCCATGAAAGATCGGCAGAAAGAGGACGAACTGAGAAATTCATTAGATCCCAAATACAGGTAACAGCTGTCTGAAGCCAAACTGAATTGAAAATGTGTGGAAACAAAATAAAATAGCCCGTGTCTTGAAGTTTGGTGGTAGATCTCACTTTAATAATTTTCCAAGTATTTGAAATGTTTGTATATATTCACGAGGTTTAACGAGTCAAAAGTCTATATAATCCAATACTTTTGTCTAAGTTGGCTTTTGGATAGATCATGCCATTTCCTTGAAAAAGCCGTGCCGATTTTGGAAATCCAATTATATCATTTTGTTCTTTAAGTTGCAGATTGCATCAACTCAGTTGATGTTTCAGCTTCTGGTGTCCCTCAAGACTCAAATCTAGGTCTTTTATTTTTCCACTGCGTTGCTTTATGCATATGATATGAAAATGTATCTACTAGTATCCCAGATTGATGAACTTCTTAATGAGTGCTTGGCTAGTAATTTACTCAAAAATGAGCACTTTTCCCAAACACTAAAACTGCAGTACTATTCTCGATGCAGTTTTCTTCATTTCCTGAAGATGCCAGTTTGGTTGGTGAAACACATTTCAAAGAAGAGTATTGCAGTTTTGATGTTTGCGAAAAATACTTGTTTTTGGTTCCAGTTTTACCTTAATATATCTAAATGTAAAACTGTAATGTATATAAGGAAATAAATCTTTGAATTTCCTTACAATTTTCATGATTGAGTCATGGTGACCAAGCTTTCCTAAAAAATATATTATCATGATGATTATAAATAAAATATGTGGGTTGACTACTATTCTGAACTTACGTTTTATTCATTTTTCAGTTGAACTGTTTTTTCTTGTTTGTGTTTGAATATTGCCTTTCAAGGGAACTATATAAATCTGTTGGGCAATAAATGCTACTTTCGGAATGTCTATTTTTACATGTCCATTGACGTAATGTAAAGTGATTGAAGTTTTTAGCTAATTCAGGTAAAAGAATAATACAGTTTGGACAACAAAATAATACACTCACGGGATCAATAAAATATGCAATATAACACATACTTTTGTATGATCCTTTTCTTCTACAAATCAAAAAGGAACATGAAATTGTTAATGTTTGTGTTTTATTTCATTCGGATGGAAGTTTGCACTCGGTGCATCAAAGAGTCATTGGCAATTACTTCAATTTTGAAAGTAATTGACAGTTTACATGAAGGTTAATGGAAAGGTTCTATACAAATAGTTGTTTTCTCACAATTAAACTGGGTATTTCATATTTCACAGAAAGTAAATATTATGTGGTAATAATGAATGTTAACCTCAACTTCTGAATTGCTCTGTGTAATGTTCTACAGAAATCATTAACTTGTTCTGAAGAATTTTGTGAAATTAACCTAAAAATTATAACATGGGGTTTTCACTATTATTGGTTTTCAAAAATGAAAATTACACTTTATTAATTGGTTAGGTTGTTTGGAGCAAAAGCCACATTTTCCAGCTTATTTACATGCCGTTTAGAAACTTGAAGAATTTTCATGGCCTGCTGAGATATTTGGGAAAAACGAGAATTTGACAATATCAATTTTATTTTTTTCTGACTTTATTTGAAAAGATATCAAAAAACGAATAACACTTTTTCATTGGCACTTTCAAGGTACTACACGATGGTATTTTTAGTTTTTATATCCGACGTTTCGTTTTCAAAAAACCATCAACTTTATTTTTTCAAATAGCCCGAAAAAAAAGTACACTCTGTATCTGATTCCATTTTTTATTACGAATTCAACGATGTAACACATGCCATTGTTTTCTTTTTAGTTTAAGGGAAAATTGCATTTTTTCTATTTTTAAAATGTATTTTTAAGTAGGTTAATAATGATTTTTTTAAAGTAATGAAAACAAAGAAATTAACGCATTTTTTATTTAATTCAAAGGAGGTGTTCAAACAGGTTTCCGTTATTTTCCAAACATAAGTATGATCTTCTAACTGTAGAACTTAAAACATCACATAACATCTCTGGTGTAATACTGTTAAATGCGACAGTTACACATTCTCGTAACTGCTGTTCAGTTTCAAAAGAATGTTGGTAAACCCGGTTTTTAACAAAACCCCATATGAAGAAGTCCAGAGGAGTTAAGTCAGGGGATCGCGCTGGCCAAAACACTTCACTAAAGGTTCCAATCCACCTTCCAGGAAATCGCTGCGAAAGATACTCTCGAACTTGTCTAGAATTATGTGCAGGAGCACCGTCTTGTTGAAACCAACAGTTATTGACCTGTGCCAGAGGTAAATTATCTAAACAGTCTTCTACATAGTTTTGCAATAAATGATGGTATCGTTCGGCGGTCAAAGAATTATAGTAAAAAAACGGACCTAGTATTTTAGTTCCTAAAATTGCACACCACATATTAAACCCAAAACGTTCTTGATGTCTTGATATTTTCTTAACACGCGGATTTTGCTGAGCCCAGTAATGCGTATTGCGGCGGTTGAAGATACCATTATTAGTGACCATACTTTCGTCGGACCATATTATTTTTGAAGGGAAATTATAATCTTCTTCACACGCACGTGTATACCATTCGCAAAAATTTCTGCGCCGTTCGAAATCCCCTGGTTTAAGTCCTTGGCAAATCCTAAATTTATAGGGGTGATATCTATTTTTACGCAAAATAAATTGAGCTGTGGATTTGGCTACTCCTACATTATTTTCGATTTGCCTAGTTGATATTTCAGGGTTCTCAACAACTACTTGTAAAATATTATTTTGGGCTTCTTCTGAAGATTCCTTTTTTCGAGATAAAACAGGCTTTTTAAATGAACCATATTCTTTTAAATTTCGAGCCAGCTCTAAGAAAATGGACTTACATGGCTGCTTTCTTTCTGGATATGTATTAAGATACATTGCTGCTGTATTTACAGTATTTTTGTGGCACAAAATGTAGCACGTTAGCATGTCAAACTTTTCTTCATGGCTATAATGCTCACCCGGCATATTCGACGATAATAACACAATATTATCTATTCAACAATAAATAATAATAACGACAACAGTAACAATAACTCTAAAAACAACAACTCGACAAACAGGCTAACAACAACGACAATTACTATTTTATCGTGTAATTAAATAATATTTGACAGGCTCGGTGACAGGTATTTACGTCAAAGCATTTGTTTGCAACGCCTACTTAAAGATTTTTTTAAAAATAGAAAAAATGTAATTTTCCTTTAAACTAAAAAGAAAACAATGGCATGTGATACATCGTTGAATTCGTAATAAAAAATGGAATCAGATACAGGGTGTACTTTTGTTTCGGGTCATATAAAAAAATAAAGTTGATGATGGTTTCTTGAAAACGAAACGTCGGATATAAAATCTAAAAATACCATCGTGTAGTACCTTAAAAGTGCCAATGAAAAAGTGTTATTCGTAAGTCAGAAAAAAATAAAATTGATATTGTCAAATTCTCGTTTTTCCCAAATATCTCAGCAGGCCATGAAAATTCTTCAAGTTTCCAAACGGCATGTAAATAAGCTTTAAAGAACACAACTTTTTCCTAATTTAACCTAAGCTGTATCTCCAACAGGTACTGAGATTCCCATGCTTAGGATCCTTATCTTGGACACACTATATATTCTTCTATTGTCTCAACTGTATGTCTATAATTGAAGGTTTTGGGCCTTAGGATGGTTATAATCGTACAACTGTAAACTGGTGATTATTGATGTGGGCTTGGTATATTTTCATTTCATGATCATTTACGTTAAAATCAAGATATGTTGTTCTTAGAATATCATCACTTGCCAGATCCAGCTAGGGTGTATACAAAAGAGGGATTATACCGTGTCTCATATTGTTCTTCATCGAATTGATTTTTTGAGTTCTTCTCCGAAAGCGTTTTCGAAATGTTCTACAAATGCCTCTGTCATGACTCCGTTTACAATTTTTTTTTCCATAGCCATTTGACTGACGATCTTCACGTTGAAATTTCTGCTCTGGGACCACCAGCTGAGGCTCATGCGCGTGTTGCTTATGCTTTAGCTGAAGTAAGGAAGTACCTCATTCCTGACAACAACGATATTATTAGACAAGAGCAAATGCGGGAAATGGAAATTATGACTGGAGATGGTCATGGAGGCCATGGTGGACCCCATGGAGGTCACGGAGGACATGGTGGCGGCCATGTTGGAGAGAGACCACGTAGACCACCTCAGGGCATGATGAGATGTGAGTTGAACCATGAGTTCATTCCTATTAGATGAAAATAGACGATATACAGTAGTAGCATTATGACTTCAATTTTCTATTACTTTGAAAGAATTTCTTATAAAAAAATTGCCAGAGCTGTAAAATATTGAAAAAAGCTTTTACTTTCAGCTATTTCAATATCAAAGTTGGAGGTGTAGCATCTTATTAGAAATATCCAATACAACTTATTGATACACTAATAAATCAGATTCAGTTAACATAAAAATTGAAGTGTCTTAAAGACAGTTTTGATTGCATTATACTGATACGTCCATAGCACAAGAAAAAAGTCTTTGTTAGCAAATGCCTGGGATCAAAAGTAGATCAGAAGTAAACATGGAAGTACATATTGAAAATATTATTTCAAAACCGAGTAGAACATGTTTTTTTGACAACTTGGACTTGAAACAGAATCAATGGATCAGTTGATTCTGTTCAATTTGATTTTCAAATTCATTGAGATTGGTTAGACATCAGGAAATTTTATTATTGTATATCGTCTGTTACCCTCTTTTTTTACATTTTGTAGTTTAGTAGTTACGAGGTAGCACGGTTGTAATTTTTATTGGTCCTTTCAGATAGAAAAATTTCAAACATGTTTACTGGTATATACAAGCAGTAGATGCTTTGCAACAATAAGGCATGTTTGAATTTGAATGCACTTTTTAAAGCTTTCATTTGATGTTATGGTTTCAGTCCGTAGACAAGCTGGACTTTTTGGATTGGTAGAATTTCAGTTTGGTTTCAATAGAATTTCAGTTTGGTGTTTTCATCACAACCACAACGACCGAATAATTTTGCGAAAGAAAGTAAAATAACAATTTCATTAATCACTTACATGTTAGGCCCCTCAAAATTGATTCTTGAAGTATTTATACAATGTGTCCAAAATGAGGGCCGGCATTGGAAAATCAAAAGGTTTAAAAGATACAAAGCCATTTAAATTAGGAAAAAGTTGCTCATATAAACGATAAAATAGGCAACATTTTCTACTAATTTCACTGAGTTTGTACCTATCAAGGTCATTCAAAACAGTAACAATGTTAAAATCCTCATGTACATACAAATATATTATCAATCAATAACTTGAACGAAATGAATAAAAACACTTTTGTCTAAATACAACTGGTAAATTTTATTTATACAGCTGGTTTCGGGTTTGACCCCATCATCAAGTATAAAACTGAAATCTGAATTTTGAAATATCGATTTTATTAGAATTTTCAGGTATGCTGCAAGGACAGGTATTTGAGAGACAGGATGCCAACTTAAAATACCACCCTGAAAATTATAGGGGTTATTGAACTCATAAATTCAAGAGAAGAGACCTACATGAATCAAGTTGCTCGTTTAGGGGTATATGTTTCTGGTTTTTAATTAATTTGTTAATTTCTATGGCCTCCAACAGATTCATTTTTCTTTCTTTATTACATATATGTAGGATTTTGAGGTTATCTTCATTTATCTTGTGGTTTGATTCTTGAAGATGTTCGTACATTGCAGATTTTTTGTCCAAACAGAGGTGTTCACGCAGTCTTCTTTCAAAATTTCTGCCGGTTTTGCCTGTACATACTGCAGAGCATTCGCACCAGAAACATATACCTCTAAACGACCAACTTGATTTATGTAGGTCTCCTCTCTTGAATTTATGAGTTCAATAACCCCTAGAATTTTCAGGGTGGTATTTTAAGTTGGCATCCTGTCTCTCAAATACCTGTCCTTGCAGCATACCTGAAAATTCTAATGAAATCGATATTTCAAAATTCAGATTTCAGTTTTACACTTGATAATGGGGTCAAACCTGAAACCGTCATATAAATTAAATTTACCAGTGGTATTTAGACAAAAGAGTTTTTATTCATTTTATTTAAGTGATCATGAATTACCATAAAGTAAACAAGTCATCAATCACACATATCAATCAATAAATAACTAACAATAAATCAATAATATGAATCATAGTTTGTGATGTGATGAATAATCATTCTTTTATATGCTTTGCTAAGATAGTATTCACATTGCTTATATAAATATTTTTCAGTAATAAATTCATCCCTTCCATAAAATTATTCTCCTGCCACATTGTATTGTTAAATAATATTCCACTAAACAGAAACTGCACCTTTCTATGTTAAGTATTAGTTTTTTATTGAATCGTAGGGTTGCCTTTGTGTGTGTTTGCATCTCTTTAGGTTTCCAGCCACTTCTGCATAAGCTGTAGATTCCAGGCATCTCTAAAATGCTTTGGAAAAGGTCTAATCAGTTTTTATCCATTCAACATTCTATTTTATTTCAATTTTTACATTTGGTTTTAATTTTAGTATGTAATCAAACACCACCACAAAAAAAAAAACCATACTGTTGCCGCAGATAGTAATTGAAAAGTTGTGAAGAAATCGTAGGCTAAAAGTATTCAGAGCACTCAAATATCAGATATCTCGAAAATGTATTGAAGAGTGGGGCTTCCTTGTGAAAGATAGTTTTCTAAACACTCAAGTCTTTTCAGTTTTTTACATCGTAATGAGTATTGAAAAAATAAAATGTCCTCTGTGACGTTATTAAAATAGGAAAGTTTGAGAATAACAAGAAAGAAATAATGTATCTCTTCAAGGTTCTATAGAGGTATCACTTGAAAAGACTTTTTTTCAAGTACAAGGCTATTTGAAGGTCATAATTTCATAAACTACACCTCACGATTTGATCTTCACAAACTTTATTTGAAAAATAAATCACGACATGTTTCGCTAACACAGTAGCTTCTTCAATAGTGATTTGAATACTCCAGAAAGTAAAGTAACGGTCGAATCAATCAGAAAATTGAAGGCCATAAATCTAGTTATTGAGTAACAGAAAGCCTACTTTTTGGGTCGCTGATTTTTCTTTCAAGAGGCACTATTTATAAGAAGATCTTTTTGAATTTTCAGAAAACTTGAAGTAGAAGTTTCAAGAGTTCTAACTCTACAGAAATTTATTTGGTTGTTTTTTTTTTTTTTTTCTTTATAATACATTAGAGATAAAGTAAGAGTGTGTGTATGTGTGTATTGAATGTATCAAGAAGGCCTATTATTGGAACTGCTATCAATTTGCATTGACTGTGAAATTTAAAGGTTATGTAAAATTTCTCTTATACCACATAGCTCGAGAGTGGATCTGAAAATATTTCGAAACTCTACCGTTATCTATTCAGTACTGCTTGTCCACAGACCTTTCGTTCTGTTTTTTTTTTTTTTTTTGAAATGCCCATTAATTATAACCGTACGCAAAACGTCAAACGACCTTTCAGCTGCCATCCCTCGACCCCCACCTGTGATGCGGACGGCCACGAGGGCCCCCGTCGTCACGCCGAGGGTCATGCCAGCCAAAACTAAAATAATGTCTATTCTTGATCGCGCTCGCGTAGCCATGGAAGAGAGCTACGGCTACGAGGAGGAGCAGTATGAGGCGCCAGCAGCAGCACCTTACGACTACTCTCACAACTCGAGGCCATACTCTTCCAACCAGTACGACGATTACGAGCCCGACTACTACAGGGGGAACAGTTCGAATTACGGTAAGGATTTTTTTGTTGAAATCATGTATGTGACTTATTGAAATTATGTCCAGTAGATAACTTTGTAGGAGAATCGCAGGGTATTTTGGACAATGAAACAAAAGCTACATCTTTGCTAATCTTAGCAATTCTTCAGAACTTAGGCGTAAATCATAGTACCAAGTCTAATGAATATGGTGCATTGTGACAATGCTTCAGTCACATGAATTTCTCACCATTCCATTCAATATTGTAAATCTTGAGTTACGCAGAAAACTTGCTGGTATAGTTTTTCTATATAAATCACTGCACAGCAATGTGGATGCTCTGGAGGTGTTATCTCTTATACATTTTTGGGAGCCTCATATTGGAACTAAAGGGTTTTTCAATTGGCGCGGGTAGATTTTGGCGCCCCGTGCCAGCCATTTTGGCACGGGGCGCCATGGCAAGTTACACGATTGAACAGCACGTTCAAATGATAAAACTTTATTATCAAAATGAGTGTTCGTCAACGCAAACGTTGCGCGCATTGCGCCCATTTTACGGTAGACGTGGTGGCCCTTCACAGTCGACTCTTCAACGTTTGGTGGCCAAATTTGAGACGACCGGTTCAGTAAACGATCAGCCAACACCCGTACGTTCAAGGAACGCAAGATCGGCCGAGAACATCGCCGCGATCCGTGAAAGTGTACAGCAGAACCCGAGGCAGTCTATTTCTCGCCGTGCACAAGAACTCGACCTTTCGCAGACTTCAACTTGGCGATTTTTCCTTCGGGACTTGGGCCTACACCCGTACAAGATCCAACTGACCCAGGAGCTCAAAGTTCATGACCATAGAAAACGCCGTTTGTTCGCTGACTGGGCTTCGAATCGTTTGGAAGAGCACCCCAATTTTGGCCGAAAAATCATCTTTAGTGACGAGGCGCATTTTTGGATGAATGGCTGTGTTAACAAGCAAAATTGCCGTATATAGGCCAACACCAACCCACGCGAGGTTCACCAGGTGATAATGCATCCTCAAAAAGTTACTGTTTGGTGTGGATTTTGGGCCGGCGGCGTAATTGGTTCGTACTTTTTTGAAAACGACGTTAGTGAGGCGGTCACCGTCAACAGAGAGCGCTACAGAACGATGATAACTAGTTTCTTATGGCCCAAATTGAACCATATGGACCTACACGACATGTAGTTCCAGCAGGACGACGCTATGTGCCACACAACAAACGCCACGATTGACATTTTGCATGAACGATTTGAGGGTAAGGTTATCTCTCGCAGGGGTGATATGAATTGGCCGCCAAGGTCATGTGATTTGACCCCGCTAGACTTTTTCCTGTGGGGTTTCTTGAAGTCGCAGGTCTATGCAAATAAACCACAATCGACCGATGCCCTAAAGGTGAACATAACACAGGCCATCGCTCAAATTCAGCCGGATCTATGCGGAAGAGTCATTGAAAATTGGACCACTCGGATCCGTGCCAGCCTAAGAAGCCGATGCGGGCTTTTGAATGATGTCATATTCCACACTTAATGGCATACATGCGCCTCTCAAATGGAAAAATAATTTTGTTAATACCTCACACACAGCTTGTTTTATTCCATTTTAACATCTACCAGCCCTTATTGAAAAACCCTTTAGAAGTACAAAAACTTTTTACTGTCGACTGGCCAGAACCAATTTGTACCTCAAGTCACCTGTCTTTACCATTTGCAATAATTTCAATTCAATTTCAAATTTGTGTGATATCAATTTTGATTCCCTGGAATGTATTGATGAAACTGCATCTCAGTTTTTCATATAGAACTTTTAATTTCTGGTATAGTTTTTTAAATTTATTTCTCTCTCTCTTCCCAAATTATTCTTCTTCATTAAAGATTATTGTTGTGTTCCTACTCCCACGTGGACATCCGATCCACCCCGGCCTCTAACCGGCGTGACCGAGTGTACTATTTATTTTAAAAAACTTGAACAATTTTTATCAACACCATTTTAAATTTATTATTGATGCTGGCACGTTATAAAACGGCGGATATTCACAACACGAAATAAGGTCCGGCGTCCAACAATGGCGTCCGTGTACCTTTGTGGACGGTCGCTATCAGCACGTCCGTCCGCCAAAATATCAGAAACAAAACTATTTATTTTATTATATTTTTGTTCTTCATTTTCCCAAATTGTAACTTTGTAGTTATAAGCACTTATATTACTTTCAACATACTTAGTTAACCCTTAAATTTTTAACTGTTGGGTAATAAAGGCTATTATTATTATATAATAAATGGCAATAGAATGAAATAACGATAATAGTAATGATAATAAAAGTTATTTATTGGCAAATACGAAACAGCCGTTGACCGGTCCTTCAGCCAGAGTACAATTTTCAAGTGATTATAATTTAATATTCCACTTTGGGTTAAAATAATGGAGTTTTCACCTGTGTGTGTGGATGCATTAGGTGAGTGCGATGGGTGGAGGGTTGGTTAGTGTGGTGGAGTGGGGGGTATGATCAAATATTAAAATTTATCTATTTGGTGGCCAAACTGTTTTTAGGGGGTGTCTGAATCTTGAGTTTGTCAGCCCTCTATAGACACAATGGACGTTTAAAGTTCAAACTGTTTGAATTTATGGCGAATCTGGAGTCTATAATTGTTGTAATCTTTGTTGGAAAGGTTTTTTTATGTGTGACCCAAAATAGATGTTCATTTGCAATATTATGTAAAGGGTTTTGATGGTTTCTCATTTTTGTAATACCCCTTACTGTGGATGTTTCCGCAACTTGAAGGATGTTCAATGATGGTTTTAGGTAACCCAAATAGATACTGTAACAGTTTTGATATTTATTCCGCTGTTTTTGTATATTGAACTGTGGAAACGTTTTTCTCGTTTTATGCATTTCTTCTTGATGGTTTTGTTTTGGTGATTCAAATCACGATTGTGATCCAAGTTTATGTCCAAGCATTTTGCTGATGGATTGCTCATTAGTGTTTAATTGCTGATGGTGACTGTTTGGAGATGTTTTGTGTTGAGAAATTATAAACGGATTTTTTTGGTATCAGTCTCAGGCGCCATCTGTTGAACCAAAGGAACATGTCTGAAAATACAGCTTCAGAATAAAGGTTCAAGTGTTTTGCTGTTTGTATGTTGAATGTTATGATTGAATATGAAATAACATAAATAAAATTTATCCACAAAATGAAATCAGATGAATGAATCAGACTTTGGAAGTTGCGTTGAGTTGAAGGTTCTCTGTAGAATTAGTCAATATGGTAGAGATTGAGAGTGGGTCTAGAAATATTCCAAATTTCTACTGATGTCCGTTCAGTACCGGATCTTTTGTTTTGTTTTTTGTCTATTTAAACTGTGTGCAAAACATTGTCATAATGCAACATATTCATCAGACTTCATGTTATTACCGTGATTAAAGTCTAAGCTCTGGAGAAGTCGTAAATGTATTCACAAAATATTGGCAAAGACATAGATTGTGTGTTTTATTGTCCAAAACCTTGCAATTCCCCCACAAAGTTTATTAAGGTAAGATAGGGCAAGTGCACGGTATGGATTAGAAAGTTCAACTTAGAAAGTCCTCAAAAATCAGCCTTTATGCTAGGTTTCTATGTTCTGGATACCTCGATCCCCAGTTGTCAATTTCACAGGTTTTTTTTCATTAACATTGGAAACGGTTAGCATTATCAAAAAGGCTATTCAAGTAGAATTGATGCACTTACCCATCTTTACCTTCCGTGAGTTTTTATGGGTTTTATTACAGAGCGGCAGTGTGCGCATTAAGATGTCTAAAATTCCTCTGAGTGAATGAAATTTTATTTAGTGTTATTTTTCTTCAAATGAACAGACTGTAAACTTTCTCATGGTTCTAAATGAAGAAAATAAGTTTCAAGGTTTGAAGCTATGATATTGAGTGTATTTGGTAAAATTATTTTGTAATAATCACTTTTACATTTGATCAATTATGCAAAATGAATGGTTGCAATTTTGAACCTGTTTTCTGGGTTTGTTAGTCATGGTCTGTATGTAGGTTTTCATAGCGGCGTTTTGATTTCAACTGCGGCAAACATTATGAAAAGCGAGATGTACAGGAACAAAGGTGGTCCTTTAAGCAGATACTACAATCATGAATTAGTATTTTTATATCAAAATAATTATTATTAACATTTCTGTTATACAATATATCCAAAATCAAATTTCTTTTTCTGAAAATTACTAAATTATTGTTAATCTTATTTCCAAGTATAAATGAAAAACTAATAAATCCCAACTTTTTCTTCTACTATAATTTTTGACCTTGTCGTATGCATGTAGAGATTTTAAACATCTTAATCATAATAGTTTCTAGAATAACAAATTAAAGATTTGCTTCAATATAATGACTTATAATTAATATATTTAAATATTGATACCAATAACAGTCAGAAAATTTCAGGCTCATTCTGACAGGTTTCATATTAATTGTAATATATATTAATGTAAGAATAACAATTAAGAGAGATATTTATTATAAATTGATTTGAACAGTGCATAACTTTCAGGTTGACTGAATGCTTGTTCACCAGCCTCAATTTTTCTGAATTATACTGTATTACCTATAAAGTGTACCAACTGTGGAGGTTTTTTTGGTTATATGGTTTACATGGTTAAAAATTTTCTTGGTTTTTTTAGTTCGACCAGGACCTAGTAAACAATTTCGTGGTGGGCCACAGCGATGGAAAAATTATTGAATAATAATATATTTAATATATTTTTCTTCAAAGAAATGTTTTAAATTTTATCACTTTGTAATGAATTGAAAAAATAAATTGTTATATTTTTTCCTGTTTTTTCTTTCTCTCTGGCCCATCCACATGAACTTCGAAAGCAATATATAAAACTTGGAAAGGCGGACAATTTAAACCTTACCATAATTATTTAAAAATTGATTTTTTTATATAAAAGTTCACACGTGTGACAAAAAATTGATCCTATATAACATAGCATAATACTGCTAAATATATCTGTCCTTTATAATTTCAATGCATCTGAGTTTTAAGTCCAATAAAAGTATTCACTTAAATATAACCAACCCTAAAAAAATATTGAAACCCATAATCCTATGTTATTTAGGATCATCATTATCCACTAATAAAAATCCATAAATAGGCTGTTAATGTTATGTTTTTAACTCGTATGCACAGAACCACCAACACCGTCTAGGACTTGGAAGGCCCCTTATAAATCCGCAGCACCTCCATTAGGTCGACATATGGAGAGCTCCCGTTATAGATCTTCTCCCTATACACGACCCTCAAAGTAAATTGGGGAAAGTTTATATTGTATTCAATCAAGTTGTATTTTTTCCTTCTTTCATTGGTTTTTTGCATAGAAAGTCTCTACAGTAAAAGAAATCTGAAATGATTTACTTCAATTTTTTTTCTATTATTATCAAAATTGTATAAAAACACTTTTTAAAGTCATAAAATTTAGAAACTATGACTCCCGTCAATGACGCAGAGAAACGTACTTCTTAAATCATTAACAATTCACAAAAAAAATTAAAATCATTTTAAACGAAATGAAACTCGATACCTCCAAAAACACAGTTTTGAATATGTAAAAAGAATTGGAACATATAATTTGAATATTTAGTGGATTAATAAAATAACACATACAGATCAGGTGGCAATAAAACAAGTAATTTCTTGTTAAAATGTAATTTATTAAAAATTCTAATCTCTGCAATGAGAGTTTGAAGACTACCAAGAAGTCTTGAAAAACTTGACGTTTTTGAATAAAATGACGTAGAGAGTGTTTATAAACAATTCAATGTTGAAAATTAGATTGTTAATTAATGTAAAATGAGTTATTCTATACAATAAATAAGGATTTAATGTAATCTGTATTTTAAAACAAACCATCCCTAATAGAATAGCTCTAAATATATCTTAAATGTGTTTTTAATTTGAATTACTTGACAATTTAAAAATATGTAACATGTAGAAGCATCAAATAAAGTGTGTGTAATAGTCGATACTTTAATTTCATGATTACTTTATTTTTAAGAAATGCAGTGAACTAAGTAAAAAAGGTAAAGTATAATAACATCTAACCTAAAGAAAATAACGTTTATTTTTGACAAGTAATGCAGGTTGCACAATTTTAACTTTTGTACTATCACTGTCAAATATTTAATTTGGCATTAAAAACTAAATATGGAACTGGACAAGTAATACAATTTTTAAAATAAACTAATAAAACAAAGCATTCAAGTAAAACAACAAGATTACTGTAACATTTAATTGTTTTTGATGGAATTGACCGATACTTGACAAAAATCCATAACTTATTAACTTTATTGTGAAATTTCCACTGGATCGTTTACAAAACCGCAACACGTGTTTTGCTATACAATAACTTGCTTAAGCTATTGTCATACAACAACACCAATAGCACTTTGTTTTTTCAAAAGGGCAGACTTGAAGTAAATTACCGGATAAATAATGATTTGAGCAAGATTATCAAAAACTTCAGTGTTGATAGATCAGGATTAAATAGGTTAACTTTTGGTTCTTGCCCAAAAATTTATATTGGCCAAACGGGGATAAGCTTTTTCCAAAGAATAAAAAAGATCATAAGATGATAGAAGTAGTTTCTTAAATTTGAAGACGAATTCAACATTTGCAAACCATTTTTTGACTACGAATTATTGATTTGGGAAAGAATGGTTTGAAACTCAAATCTTTTGGGGTGCTTACAAATTATTGGATTTAAGAATTCTGAAAATTTACTGAATAACCAAATAGAATCGAAATCTCCTTTCCTGAATCACTCATATGAAAATTGTTAGTTTTTTACATGTCCATTTAATGAGTTGGTAAAAGTATTAGATTTACCTAAACTCTGGTAAAATTATTAATCATTATCTAAGTAGAAGGTCACATGATTCAAATTGTTATTATGCAAAGCACTAATTACTTAGGATTTAGTGAGTATGAACACGCCTGGGGAAGCTATTATATAGCGAAACACTTGTTTCGTTTTAGTAAAACTGTTTGATGAAAATCTCACAATAAAGTATAACTTGGATAATATCAATTTTTTTAACGGATTTGCAGGTGTGAAAGATATTTCCAAAATATGTTGAGGTAATTCATAGAAAGGGTAAAACATTTCGAATATTAGCAACACAGCATTTCTACATTTGCAAAACCTGTTTCATGTTTAGTTGTTATCAGAAGTTTTCAGGCAATTACTATCTTGTCTCATTTTAATGTATCCCATATACCAATTACTTTGTAGCCCAAGATTCCAGGACTGACACTGACCTATGACAGTTTAGTATTTGATGTAAAAGTCGTGAAGAGATACCTAGGTATAATCTGTTCTCATCTCTTCACACCAAAATGAACACATTCTAATGACAAGCCCATTTTATAATACCAGTATCAACAATTTATTCCTTGATATCTGTAAAAGGATTCCACTTTCAAGTTGGAAGGTATGCAGAAAAATACGAGAGGGGCTGATAATGATCACTTTAGACAAGAGATGGCGCCACCAGTAACAATATGTTGTCATATACTTGTATACTTTAGATTTATTTGCTTGCGTTTGGAGTCATTGAAAGTTAACAACTCTTACATTATCACAAAATTGAATAAAATCGGATTTTTTGCTGTTATTAGATTCTTGTTTTTGAAAACGAACGATAAGATAAACGACAAATTAAAGAATATTTATCAGAAATATGCCATTTCAATATCAACAATAATAAAACACTGGACAGATGAATTCAAATATAGTCCTAGGCGTCCAAATGAGGTAACCTCGTTAGAAACGACCGATAAAATCCATGGAATGGTAGATATTAGTTATTGACGAGTAACTAAGCGTGAGATAAATGAGGCAGTGGGCATTTCAACCGAACGGTTACTTCTTTCATATGAATATTTGTAATGAGAAATCTTTCTGTAGAGTGGGTGCAGAGACTGCTATCTGTACGAAAAAAACAAGATCGCCAGATAATTGCAAATATTCAACTGCAATAAAAAGTACTTTATACGCTTTTGTAACCATAGACTAAACATGGAGTACAAGGATCAGTCAAAAAAAATGGTCAGCCACTAACGAATCGAATCCTAAGAAATCCCAAATGTGGTTTTCAATCTAAAAGATCATGGCCGCAATGTTTTGGGAAGCTGAAGTCAAAATTAACACTAACTAAAAGGAAAAGAACAAAACCATAACCAGAGGCTATTTTGCAGCTGGTCTGATTCAATGCTGATCTGAAGTGAAGAGATCGCGTTTGTTTGGGAAAAAAGTTGTTTCTCACCAAGACAATGTATCGTTGGAGTGACCAAAAGTTTCCAATCCACAGTATTTTCTTCCAGATGTATTATTCGAAGGGCATAAAAAATTGTAGAATCGTTAGATGAAGTGTACGAAGCTTGAAGGTGAATAGAATGAGAAATTGAACTGGTTTTGCTGGAAAAATTTGTGTTCTCTTGGCTAGGCCGATAAAAATCCAGCCTCATAGTAAGTTTGCTAAAATGACGTAGGCCTGGAAGCTCTGGATTTCTGAACTAATTTGAACAGTCGTTCTGATTATTCAAGTTAGGAATAGTATATATTGATATAGACTTCTTGCATGATTGAATCAAATTGGGGTTATTTGAAATAATTTTATATTTCTACTGTTTCAGGGTAACTACGTCTAGAACAGCACTAGGATCTTCATCTGTGATATTATTTGAATAGAAGTATTTTAATCCATAATCGTTTTTTTATATACCCAAGTCTGTTACAGTAGATTGATTTGATTTTCACACATTTCCTTGAAGGTAATTTGTATATTTATCTCATCTACAGACTTTGATCATTAACCATATTGAGTGGTACACGTACACTTGAGAAATATTAAAAAATAAACATGTTAGTGAATAACACAGGTATAATCGTGATAGAAAAGAACAGTCAGAGGCTGAGATATGTGCTAGGGTTTTAGTTTTTAACCTACAGTTCAGATAATAGTTCTTCAACTGTAATTCGATAAAGCTTAACAGTAATAATACATTGTGTCAGCCATGGGATTGAAGATTGTGTTTTTGTCTGTAAAGTTCAATAATTAATGGATTGCTAGTGAAAAACATAATGGTGCAAAAAGTTACTTGAATTTCTGAATCAGACATTTAACTTGGCGACATCAAGTGCAATGGCCAATACACACAACTTTTTAAAAAAAGCAACTCCCTCAACTAACTTTGATTTTACGAATCAGGCAGATCAAGCCTCGGAGAATTAGAAAATGATCACATTACTTGTCACAATATAATTCAGTCTGTACAAATTTTGTACCAGAAATCTACAACTGAGAACAAATCTTTCTTTTAACAAGGAGTGGATCTAGGATTTTTTTGACGGGGGCCACTTGAGATGAATTACTTATAAATAAAAAATTAATAAGATGTTTTTTAAACATGACAGAGGTTTCAAATGAAACCGATATATATTCTGTTTATTTTTGGTGATGAGCAAGAGCGTAGGACTGGATTATGCCCCATAATTGAACGTTTTCTGCGTTCAAAGGGAGGGGCGCGCCCCCCCTGGCTGGATCCGCCACTGCTTATAACCTGTCTCTGAACATTGCCAGTTTGATATTTCGAAAATTGTCTTAGGTTTGCAAAATAAATTTACAAATGAAAGGCACCAGTTGAATGTTATAAATATAAATTCTAATTGTATTATTTGAGCATGTGTGATTTACCTCTTATGTTGTCAGTACTGGGTTTAGTGACTTTCTAGTGTGCCCATCTGTCACTGTCATGTTATGAACATCTGTAGCAGTTGTTATAAATTATGTATGTAACCTGAAGTTTTTCAACATTAAATACTACACGCATAATTCCGTTGTTGCTCTCTTTGTGTTGACTAACACATAACAACATTGAAATCGACAAAAGCATTGGTAATAGGTTTTTTCTTGAAGAAGATATTCAATATGTTTGATTTCTATTCCCAGTAATCAATTATTTGAATTTTGTTCAATAGTTGATTTTTGGAATCCCATTGACTTTCTCTCCTAAATGTGCATCTCTCCTTTCACATAACTTTTTTTTTTATATGAGGTGGTTTTTACAAGATTTGTCATGAAAAGTTTAAACAAAAACGCTCAATCGTCAAAGTGCCTACTCTTGAATATTAGATATCCTCCATATATTGGATGAATGCAGGATTGCATTGCATGAGACATCACTCTATAAATTTAAGATATGTTCCAAAAATAACCATTACTAACCAGATTTTTTGCCAGCGGTTGCCCGAAAAATATATTATTGTTGGTTGTTTCTGAAACGGGACGATTGTGTCATTGATAAGTCAATTGCTTAATTATTTTCGATGTGGAAACTATACATTAATAAATTAATTGATCTCATAATATTCAAACTGAATAAAGAGAGTAAGTACTCCAGTCTGTTTTATCTGTATTCAATAAAACAAATAACCTGTTGCAACCTAGGTAATTAGTTGTTTTCATTACCCAAATGAAATGAAAGTTGTCAACTAGAACTATTCAAACATCACCAATTATTATTTTACGTCAACCGATGATGAAACTACCCGACAATCGAGAACGGCTGCTTATGTGACAATGCAAGTTGCATTCGAGGTCACAAATTCAGTTTTTAGCACGATTTCGAATCTCGAATGATCATTCATATCGTTTTTATGCTCTTTCAATTCAGTTTTTGCTTTTAATCCCGATAGAACCAGAAAATGAAAATTTATTTCCGAGTAGGTGAGAAGATTTTTTTGAACTGCAATTGTATTGGCTGATACGTACAAAGAGAATGGATGATTTAATGATTTCGATGAATTTAAACCGTTAAAAATTTAATTTTGAAGTTGAAAAGCGTTTTTATTTTGAGGTTAGCCCATGTTCATAATCCTCATGAAAATATTATGTTCCACAGGGAAAATGGGAAATCCAATCATGATTGTGAAATATATCATAGGGGATATACCAGAATTGGAACATAACATATTCGTAAATTCGTGAACAGAAAAAGGATGAGTTACAGAATCCAGAAACTTCATTTGCAGTGTTCTGTGGGATCAGTGTCAAAAAAACGGTTCTCCCTCTCTCTCTCTCTCTCTCTCTCTCTCTCTCTCTATGATAATGGCTTTTGCTTCTATTGAGGCGCATTAATCCATCAAAAAAACGCAACTTAAGTCAACATGACCACCATACATAAGTAATGACATTTGTGTCTTTTGACAGTAGTTTGGCGCGTAAAACTCCCCCGTTTCTCATATTTTTACCGCCATCGCTACTGTGCTGACCACTTGGTGAAGTGAGGGCAATCTTTGTTACAGAAGATTTTCTCTTGAATTTTTAAAGTAAAAAGCAACTCTTCTACAAAATGTTCGAAGCACGTCTCGTTAGTAGTGTTACATTCAAAAAAGTCTTGGATGCAATTAAAGATCTTTTAAATGAAGCATCTTTTGATTGTTCTGAATCTGGAATACAATTACAAGCCATGGATAATTCCCACGTATCGCTGGTATCCCTTACACTGAGATCCGATGGTTTCGACAAATATAGGTGTGATAGGAACCTCACTATGGGAATGAATTTGGCAAGGTAGGGAGCTACAATTTTTTTCAATCAGGTTACTATCAAAGCATTACACTAACTTGAAGCTTATATTGAACCATTATTATGAGTGATTATCCCACCACCAAAAATCATGTTGAATTATGGCAAAATTTATTATTGAATTTAATATGGTGTTGAGAGTCCATCTAATGATAGATTTTGTTTTCTGAAAGATCTACGTTCATTTAGTTTTAGAAGAAGTTGGTGCTGCAAAGGCTTTCTACTGAAAGTCATAGAATACTTTCATAAAAGCTTTGGCATTATAGAATTAACGAGCATATTCCTAACTGGTTTGAATTCTTTTTGAGTCACCGAACCCAGCTTATCCAAAATTGGGTGTATGCGTCCCACAGGGATCTGTTTTTGAGCCCATCTAGTACATAGCTGTCAATTGATTGAGTAGAGTGAACCACTCGGTCAACTGGCTACTGTCCCACCAGTTTCATCTTTTGTTCAATAACACAGAAATGAAACTGAAAAAAAATCTTTCAACATCTATTATCAGATCTCTTGACACTACTGGGTGAGGTGTTACTTCTTGAAGTAAGAAACCTCCTAGATGATAATGAGAAATAAAGTATACTTTGATCGATTCATTTATTGATGTTTTAGCATGTCGAAGATATTCAAGTGCTCCAGCAATGATGACACAGTAACCATCAAAGCCCAGGATGATGCAGATACCGTAACATTCATGTTTGAAGCAAAGAAACAAGAAAAAATATCTGATTATGAAATGAAACTCATGAACCTTGACCAAGAACACTTGGGAATACCAGAAACTGATTTCTCTTGTGTAATCAAAATGCCTTCAGGTGAATTTGCTAGAATTGTAAGAGATTTGTCCCAGTTTGGAGAATCAATAGTAATTTCTTGTACCAAGGAAGGTGTTAAGTTCTCTACTTCTGGTGATATCGGTAGCGCCAATGTCAAAATTGCACAGACCAGCAATTTTGACAAGGAGGAAGAGAATGTAACCATAGAGATGCAGGAACCCGTGACACTCACCTTCGCATGTCAGTATTTGAATTCGTTCACAAAAGCAACTCCTTTGACAAATCAAGTGCAGCTGTCGATGTCTGACAATGTACCGCTTGTTGTGGAGTACCAGATCCCTGATTTGGGGCATTTACGGTTTTATTTGGCACCTAAGATTGAGGAAGATGAGAATTGATAGTCTGTAATTTTTATTTATTCAAGTGCCTTGGTTTCTGAGCCATTTTAGTTTCAACCATTACTTTAAAATTTTCCCTATGTATAGTAGCTTTAGGTGGAAAAGTTATTTTCAAAGTGATCTGTTTTGATACAATAAACGTTAAATTTATATACAAAATTGATTTTTTTTTATTGATGCAACTAGTTGTCCTTTATTTTCAATGTTTTAATATTAAGACTTGTTCACAAAAAGGATTTTAAGCTTTAATAACTTCTAAGTTATTAAAGCTTCAAGTGGTTATATTAAAACAAAATTTAAAAGTTAATTTTCCCATTATTTATGTAACTTTAATAACTATATCAGGTTAAATGTGGTGTAAAAACCCCCACAAGGTACTTATTTCAAATATAAAGTTTGTTAACTAGTTAATATTTTCTTTAATTGGCATTTAACAAAAACATAATTGCCTACCAATTCTGAAAAATGATCATCATTCATAATAAGTATTATCATTCAATTTTCATCAAATAAGGGGTCAGAGTTTTCAAAGTTTGATAATCAGTTGTGGAATATTGATTGCTGTTGAACAAAATGTTTCTACATTTTATTGATATTCAAAAATACACTCTAATGTGAGGTTAGTTTCCACTTAATAGTTTACAAAATGGCGACACGTGTTTATACACAAGCATTTTCAGGGGTAACAATACTCTTGAAATTTTACAAAACTGTGACACGTGTTTCGCCATACAATAGCATCTTCAATAGAGTATTGTGTGGCCTGAAGATGCTATGACGAAACACGTGTCGAGGTTTTGTATACTGTCACATCTCACATTAGTGCTCACATCAGGTATCGATATATTTTTATTACTCGAGTTCTTATACACTCAAAGTTCAATATTTGTACAGGAAGTAACAAGTGAAATATCAGTGTCATTAAATCATCATTGAAATTTTCAAAAGGGTTGTCTTGTGATTTTTTTTGAGGGTTGTGTAATAGGTATAGACTATATAACCTTTTTATAACAAAATAAGTCGAGATTTTGGTTCCGTTAAACAGAATTTTTATGATACATGAATAACTTGTCTGGATGTCTTATACTTACTAGGATCAATATAGTAATTCTTCACTATATTGGAAATTTCTTTCATATATAGCTGGACAATTTTTATAGAAAAGTCACCTTCGGATATCAGCCAATGAAGTAGTAAACATAAAATAAAATCCTCGAAAATCAAAACTTATTCCAACTAAGGATTAACGAGGTCTTACATTTTAACGTGCGATTCTTAGCTCGGGTTGGACGATAGGCACAGAAAATCGATTGTCCGGCCTCGCAGCTTGAACCACAGTTCCGCTTGCCAATCAATTGAATAAGTGGAGCAAATCCAACTGGCTACCGTCCTGCTGGTTATTTATTTAAAAGTTGTAATGGTGAATGAAAATACATTTCAAAATGCTTATATTCAATAGAATGATAGTTCCCTTTAACTGTCAATCTCAAATTATGAGAATCTCTTATGAATAGATCAGTTTAACAGATGATTTGAGTTCGTCGAATTAGTTGATTTAAGCAGATTTAAAAATATGATGTGAAGGAGGCAAAATGACTACAACGATAAGTTACTTAAACTGAAAAAAATACAAAATTAATGTTTCATTAGCATGACCGGTTTTTCTGAACCAATTACATTAGACTAAAAATACTTCATTAATTTCCTGATTACAAGACGAAAAAACATTATTTTTAAAACTGAAAAATTTGTTCAAATCACTGATGATATCATTAGACGCAGCGATGTTCAGGTGAACATGTTTTAGATTAATTTTTGCTGGCTTATGTTCTAATACTGCTACCTTACTGCTAAATAGGGGAGCAACCAATGAATAATGAGAGTTACCTACATAATTTATTACAAGAAATTTATACACAAAACCCTACAGAACTGCAAATTCAGAAGTTTTTATTCCATTCTTCTTTTTCTTCCTTTTCCTTTCTTACTTCTTCAACGAAGGGAGTAAGATATAACTTATCATCTTCGAGTTTGGTCCACTGGTCTTTGGGTAAAATATCCTTCTGGATTGACAATTGCGTAGCTCGTAAAATACGGTAGTTTCTTTCATCTATCACGCTCTGGGGAACTCTCTTTAGCGCTTCACTGACATCTTCATCAACATAACGGACATCGTCCCTCCATAGTCCGTACTTGTTGAAACCGGAAAGGTTGTAAGCCCATTTTTTTAAAGCGCTGGACATGAATCGTTTTTGTACAAAACTAACAGCCATTTCGGATGATAAAAACTACTCTCCGAAGTTGTTACACAAAAAGTATTAGGTAACAAATATCGAAATATCTTGACAGATTCTACCCTGATATTTGACACTTTTGACTTTGAAAAGTGACATCCATCAAATACAAAAGTTTTCTATTCTATGTTATAGAATCATTCTATGATATCCTTTCTATGATACCCTTGTATCATAGAAAATCGGTACAGGTATACTCTACGAAGTATTGTATAATTAAATAAATAAACGGCAAGAACCAATTATAATATAGATACTTTAAATTGAAGAAAAAATGTGTTATGGAAACTTCGGGGCGATTCTCAATGCGCTTGCTCGTTAACGATTTAATCAGACCCTTTCGCTTTACATCTATTTGGAATGTTAACTATCCTCTCCCATTGATCTCATTGATAAATTTATTTCATGAGAACATTTGAACTCATGACTATGCAAATGGACAGTAGTTCACTTGGAAAAAGAGTAGGCATTTGGTACTATATGAATGGCAACTTTTTTTGACGTTTTACTAAAACTACCAATGAAAATTCGAAAATAACGCAAAAATTGAATTTTTGACAAAAAGGGTTCCCAATCATATTAAAGTTGTTCGTTATCTCTGCTGGATTGAAAGAGCAGTGCTAACGAATAACTTTTGGCGGGAATGACTCAAGACTCAATATTGATGCCAACAAAACGTAACTACTTTATTATAAGGAGTAAGGTTAGTTTCCGTTTATTTTTCTTTTTATATTTTCAAAAAATGCCAATCGACCACAAGAGAATAAACGGTCCGGAAGATACGGTGCCATACCAATTGTTTTCTAAATTAAACACAAAGTCTCTCTCCAAAAAATTCAAAGAAATTTTGAAAGATGGAAAACGAAATGATTCAAGGGCTCCGCTGGAGCACCGAAAAATTTGTGAGTTTCCGAAGAAGTTGCCGAGGAAAACTAATATCTAATTGTTTTCAGTCCTGAAATCTGGCATTGTCACTCAAGCTAAGGGTTCTGCATATATTGAACTGGATAAAACCAAGGTAATAGTTTCAGTATACGATCCACGAGAGATTCCTAACAGACAAGATTATTCTCTGAAAGGCGAAATATATTGCGAATTCAAATTTGCACCTTTCGGCTGTACTAAACGCCGCCTGCACCAGCAAGATGCTGAAGAAAAACAATACAGTGCTCTAATGAAGCAAGCTCTAGAATCTACAGTCTGTCGACATGAATTCCCAAATTTCCAAGTTGATATTTATGCTCTAGTTCTTCAGAATGACGGATCTTGTCTGAGTGCTGCCATAACAGCTGCCGGCCTAGCATTATCTCATGCAGGAGTACCGATGTATGACATGATCACATCAGTAACGGTGGGTATCCAGAATAATGTCACGTTGCTAGACCCAACATCAGTAGAACAAAACCTGTGTGAGGTTCCAATATTTGAGAATAAAGAAAATAAGGAACATGGGGTGGTTGTTGTATCCATGCTACATACACATAAACAAATATCTCAGTTTCACCAGTCAGGAAGTATTTCTTTGGATAAGTTGAACGAGGTCATTGGAGTTCTTGAGAAGGGATGTGAAGAAATTGTGCCACTTGTTCAAAAATCTCTAGTTAGGCATGTGATCAAGACTCTGCAAAGTTCTAGCGATTAGTTAATAAATTAATTGTTTTCAAGTGATTTTTACTTCTAATACTGAAGCAATTCAATGTTTTCTTGCTCTGGAATTCCATTCCGTTATCTATCTTATTGATCCATCATATTTTACTCTTTACACCAGTTATTATCAAAATTTTGTACCATGATGAATAAAGAAAGTTTTTAATATTTTTTAAACCAGGACGTTTAGTAAAGTAAGAAAAGATTATTTTTCAATTCTGACTGCCACTCATATTTCCTATCTGTTACCAGATTTTAAATTTTGTTTCAGAAATATCTCAAGTAATTTTTTTGACATAAAGCTGAGGTTTCAGATGTTATAGCTAGCCCCTTTATGTTAATTTCAATTGTGGATTTTCATAATTGGCATATTTCCCAGACCATTGAAAGCTAGATGTATTAAGTCCCAGTCAACTGTTAAATTGTATTGACTTCCATGACATTCCCGAAATTGCAGCCATATAAAAATCACATGTTGAAAAGTAAGAAGTCAATCGTTAGCTCATACATGTTTTGACTTTTATTGTTGTCATTCATATGGGGACGACGGATGGTTAGACAAAAAAACCAGCCACTTATTTCAAACCCCATACAAGACAGTCCCTGCCCTATTATTCATTTCCAATTTTTCCTTCTAGTTTGCTTTTTAAGCTTATCTCTTGGAGTTATTTTAAAAAATTTTCATTTTCAAATATTTTTATTTGGAATAATCATAACTGTCTGTTAAATATAAACATCTTGCATCTCATTAAAACAATTCATAACATGATCTGATATTTTAAAGATTTTTTAACATGAGAAATAAGCAGCCTCCCATCGTAGCTGAGAGATGCAAATACCCAAGGTTCGGCAGGCGACCATTCAGCACAATATACACTATCTTCATGCTCACACCATTGAAGGGGGCCATCCTTCAACCTAGAATGAGAATAATAATAATAATACTTCCATCTCCATTTTTGACAATTAATGTAAGACAAAGTATTTTCTGCTATGTATACTGGAAAGTCTCAATTTGAAAAATATGTAGGGTCATATCAATACAATTAAAATTAGTGTACAGTGTAATATAAAAACATATGCTTTCATGGCCCCATTCACGTTACTGCAGCAGACATCATTAAAGGTATGTGTGTTGACTGTGAGGACAACGGTTATATTTCGAAGTCTCAGCAAAGTCTGACTGACGGTGCACATACCACTGATGATGTCTGCCGCAGTAAAGGATAAAACGTTTGGTACTTTAGGTCCCATTCAACCAAGGCTCACCAGCCCGGATTTTGATTTCTTCAATAATGTACAGTTTTTCTTTAGTTATCTTCATTTCTTGTTTTTTTAGCTCATCAATATTTGATGAAAAATATTAAAGGTATTCTATATATTAATTACATTTGTTTGGTTTCAAGTCCATCACTATCATCTGATATGCAACTTTCATTTGTGTTTTCTGAACTGACACTAGCGGCACTTGATAAGAGAACCCTGGCATCTGAGCTGGATGTGAGAATCAGTTGATCATGGAAATGGTTGAATCTAACGCACCATATCCTGAAAATATTAATTAATGTAAACTGATACACAAACAATTGAATTTTGCATACCAGTGGGAATGGTCACTTCTGGAAAATACTGGCATGCTGGTCTGTCTGAAATCCCAAATTTTCAGAAAGGCATCATCTCCACAGGTGGCAAGATGATATTGTTTATTCATATTGTAATCTATATCTCGTATTAACTGGCTGTGGGCATTGTCTATACTCCATGCTAAGTCTCCTGATCTTATATCATATGTTTTTAAATGTGTCTCAGTTGCTGTAGTGAACTACAAAAGATTTAAGAAAATATATATTTTGAATAAGACTCAAAACACTCAACTCTTCCTACAACTCTAAACAAAAAGATCTAGCAAATGTCTGGTGGAAAATAAATAATTATAGATTGTTTGGAAAGATGGGAGTTTTACCTGACTGCAGTTTTGATGAGGATTCCATTTGCCGTTAGTAAACTTTGGACTATTTTTACCTTCTAAGGAAATATTGATTACACTTCTACCCTCTGTTTGAGATACATCCCAAAGAACAACCTGGGTGTCTGTTAACGTTACAGCTGTTTCACTTTCATTTGGATGAAACTCTGTGGTTTTGATATCATTCCCAAAGTTTGTAGTGTCAAGCTTGGTTATGATTTCTAAATTTTCAATATTTTCAGGGTTTTCAGTTTCTGGTAGTTTCCGAATAGCTGTTTTCATTATACAATTACTTTCACTGGTGATGGAATTGTAACATGTTGCTAATTTAAGAGGGTCGATAGGGCTAGTGGTAATCTTCCAAATTTCCCCTTCACAATGATGAAAAACCTGAAGAAAACATTGGTCTTTACAAACTTCTACTGAATATGAGACAATTTACTGAAGTTTTAATTGTAGATATTTCTTCATTGAACTCTATTAAATGAACCTGGTTATTTGCTTGTTTCAAAGACTGTGTTCCAATTATGAATTTTATTTTTTCTATTTCAGCTAGTTGGGGTGCAAGGGCTCTAGCCTAGAAACACATTAAAGTATTAAAAGTGGAATGCGGATTTAGAGTATTAAATATTACTTGAAATTCTAAACCGTATATTACAGAGTTCTCATTGTCCATTTTTTTTATCGGAATTACAAAAAAAATTATACTGGGTATTTGTTTTTAGTCTGTTTTTGTTGGGATTGACAATTGGTTTTTGGTATCAGTACGGTGTTGCCACAGCTCAGTCACAGTATTTCTGTATACTGTGGCTCAGTTGTCATATAATAATTATCTTCGACTATTTAGAAATTATCCCGCTAGAGTAGTTTACGATTGGATTAAGGTGCTATTATTATTGACGTAGAAATTACCAATTTTAAAAGCGAATATATTTCTAATTTTATCAGTATCAGTTGTCATATGTAGATGATGTTAGTATTGTCCATTTTTGAGTTTTATTTGCTCTTCGAATGTCGTTTTCATTGTATTCATTTGGGAACTGGTAATATAGACGTGGTCTAACGGAAAGATTGGCTCTGCGATGGGCACGTTTAGCTATAGTTGGCTGCAAGGCGTTGTAACCAAATTGACAGACTCGTCAATGAGTTTTTAATATAATTATTCAGTATTTTAAACTACCATTTGGAGTAAGATCCGAAAGTAATTGAATGTGAACCCGATATTTTGACAGCGGTTACCTGAAAGACCATGAATGAGTGATTAATTTTGAAAAACAATTTTTCTATCAAGTTCAAAAACCAGTGATTATTTCTGTTAATTGGGGGGTGAATTTAGAATTTGCTGAATCCAAAAGTATTTTTAACGTCCGATGTATAGAGAAATATGAGAGGACTGATAGTTTTGAAGCAGAGCTAGAATATATGGCAAAAATTAGAATCAGTGTATTCTTTATAGTTTTATAGTTCAAACACATATGACAGAAACAGACTTATTTTAGAATTTCAGTGTTCTGTGGTTCAAAAGTTGGTCAGAGTCAAAGATCAAAGTCCGAAGTTCAGTTTTCAATTAATATTTTTAATGTCTATGATCTAGTTCCGAAGTTCTGTTTTCTTTTCATATCATTTATTTATTGTCCACAGTTCTTTTTTCGGCATTTTCAATTAATTTCTTGATATTTTGAAATGGCCTTATATTCAAGAAATGTTATCAAAAGTCCATTTGTTTCAAGTATCTTCCAACAGAGTAAGTAAAATCATATTCAGATATAAAAGTTGTACTTACATTTTCTATTAATTCAAATCGAAAAAATGATTGGAACCATAGGCCTTCAACTAATAAAATTAACTTCAAATTTTTTATTACTTTTATATTTTATTGCAGGTGCGCTGAGAACTATTTTTACTGGAACTCAAATCAATCAAAAAAAGACTTTGACTCCAAAATTTGGTCAAAATGTTGTTCTTGTTGATGGAGTTCGGACACCGTTCTTGATGTCTGGGACTGACTATGCCAACCTAATGCCCCACGAATTAGCCAAACAAGCTCTTAGGTAAACAGTCATAAACATATTTCCTTTCCAAATCATCACAAAAAGCTTCTAACAGCCAGTGCTTCAAAGTACCTTTTCATCTTGAACAATTAGATTGAATTGAGCAAATGTTTTTCATTTAGTTTTGCAATATATTCAAAATATATTTTTATATTTCAGTGGTATCCTCAAAAAAACTGGTGTTTCCAAAGAGCTCATCGACTATGTCATTTATGGAACAGTTATACAAGAAGTTAAAACCTCGAACGTTGCTAGAGAAGCAGCCCTTGCAGCAGGTTACAGCGATAAAACACCTTCGCACACAGTAACATTAGCCTGCATTTCATCAAATGTCGCCATGGCATCAGGTACTAGCAAGTATTCATGTTCTATGTGAACATTGTAGGCCTATATAACTAATATTCATTTATTCCAAATACAATACAAACAAAACAACATTTTTTTCATGATCTAGAGGAAGGTTTGTTTTTATGAAATGACCATTTTTGCTTGAAAAATCACAGTGAGAAGTGTGGGTACTATAAGCAAATATTTTGATCAATCATGGTCGTGAGACTTTATATCTTTACTAAGATGGTGCGAAAATGTGGAACAATACTGAAACATGTTCAAGATGATTTTTAACGAAATTGCCAGATATGACTTTCTTGAATAGTATATTAAACTGGATAATGTACAAAAATACTATACTGACACCTTCAACCAAAAATTATTATTATCAAGCCTTCAATATTAAAACTCAAATTGGTGAAATTTCAATCATTACAATTTACACTATTCTTATATTATGATATGATCTATAGGTGCAGGCTTGCAAAATTGGTATGACTGACAAATTTCTGTATTTACAGCTGTTGGTCTGATCAACAGTGGCATCTATGAAATGATAGTATGTGGTGGGGTAGAATTCATGTCTGACATTCCAATCAGACACAATAGAAAGATGCGTAGCCTCATGTTGAGAGCTAACAGGGCAAAAACATTTCAACAGAAACTAGCATTGCTGACCAGTATTAGACCTAATTACTTTGCACCCGATCTGCCTCCCATTGCCGAGTTCTCTTCAGGGGAAGTAATGGGGCATTCAGCTGACAGGTAAGATTTTTATCTTCAATTTCAAATGTTCCAATTCGCAATACCTTCATTTTAGATTAGCTGCTGCTTTTGGAGCAACCAGACAAGAACAGGATGAGTTTGCTCTCCGTTCCCATACCATGGCTCAACAGGCATATGAAAAGGGGTATCTCACGGATCTGATACCCTTCCAAGTTCCTGGAGTTGCCAAAACAGTGGACAGAGATAATGGAATTCGTGTCTCCACCCCTGAGAAACTCGCAGCACTGAAGCCTGCTTTCATCAAACCTCACGGAACTGTAACTGCTGCAAACTCCTCATTTTTGGTAAAAAAAAATAATTGTTTTCTTTCAGATCCTACATTGTTTAAAGATATACACTTTTAGGGAGCTTCTCCATTTCGTGTAAGTCTCTGGAAAACAGTGCAGCTATATGAGTTTATTGCGTTTTCCTCTTATCTTTTTATGATACCCATTACAACATTCTTGTTTCCTATACTAATTTGTATGGGTCCATTGTTTATACACAATGGCCAAAATGGAGTTTTCAAGTTATGACTTCTTAATATTCCTACCGAAATTTTCTGCTGATCCAGCTTGAATATTTTTCAATTTGTTTTCAAGATAATTTTTCTTTGATTTGTTACGTGATCCTTATGAATTGTTCCTTGATGCATACATTATCAGGTCTCTAAAATTACAGTAAATTACAAAAATGTTGACAAACCTCCACATAGAAGAACATACATAAATATAAAATTTACATTGATAACAATAGTTTTTAGGTACATTAAAAATAGGTATAAATGTATAGAAACAGACAAAAGCTAATCTATGAATGTAAGCATATAAATACACACATATACATGGACAAACATATTCTATACACAACTTATACAACAAATTTCAGACCAGAATTTTTGTTGAATTCATGGTAACTATGATAAAGTCTGGAAATTAAAAATCGTTTGCTTCTTTGAGGTATTCAGGCAAATGGTTGTATTTTGACACCATTATGAAAAGAATCCTTGATTAATGTGGAGTTAAGATTAATGTCAATATAAAGGTTCAAACTCCTAACTGTTGCACTAGGTTCAATTGTTAAACTTGAAGTAAAATAGTATAGTTCTTTATTTTTTTTTGGAAGTTCCGTGAAGATTTTCCGTGTATTTTTCCAGTACTCTTCATATTTCTTGTAGACCCATTTCCTGAACCAACTTCCCAGTTGGTTCAGGCCAAAATGTAGAACTCATGATCCGTGAGTCGTACACTCATTAGCTTTTTCATTCTCTATGATTTCTGAGAGTCCAATTGAGTTCTTTATGACATTCCCAGGACTGTATCGATGTCATACTTAGGTTCATCAAACCTGGCTATCTGCAAGTTGATTTATCGTCTCTTTTTGTTGAAAACAGAAGATTTATACTTGAAATTGGAATATTGTGAGAAAAAACTAGTGTGTTTACTTCATATGGCAAATATTTTCAGACTGATGGAGCTTCAGCTTGTCTGATTACTACTGAAGAGAAGGCCAAACAGCTTGGTCTGAAACCCAAAGCCTACCTACGAAACTTCCTGTTTGTATCACAGGATCCAATCGATCAGCTACTTTTAGGTCCAGCTTATGCAACTCCCCAAGTTTTAGACAAGGCTGGACTGACGATCAAAGATGTTGATGTTTGGGAGTTTCATGAAGCATTTGCTGTAAGTGAAAAGATTCGACAAATATTTTCAATGCCAAGGTTTTAATTTTACTACATATTCAGGGTCAAATTCTGGCCAACTTCAAAGCAATGGACAGCGACTGGTTTGCAAAGAATTACATGAAGAGGCCTGGCAAATTTGGTGTACCAGATATAAACAAATTCAATAACTGGGGAGGTTCTTTGTCTATTGGACATCCATTTGCAGCCACAGGAGTCAGGTTGGCTATGCATACTGCAAATCGGTTGGTGAGGGAAGATGGTCAGTTTGGACTTGTAGCGGCTTGCGCAGCTGGAGGACAGGTAATAACATAAAATCTTGGAATACCTCCTTGGAGACCTTTCTAATGAAACAATATTATATTTACTTTATTTTCAGGGTGTTGCGATGATTTTGGAAAGACATCCCGACGCCACTCCTAATTAAACATTTTGAATTCAAAATAAGAAAAGGTACCTTTAAGAAATAAGTCTTGAATTCTTTCAGTCTCTATAGTCTTATATTGAAGATATTCTTAATTTTATTATTGTGTATTAAGTTTTTATATCATTGTTATTATTTATATTATAATAAGAATAAAATTTACATTTGGTAATGAGGTTTTCGTAATCAATGCCTTCAAAACTAATAATAATGAAATTGACATAAAATGAAAAATTTTGTATGTGATATGAATTCAATATATATATATTTATATAAATACAACAGTAAAAATAGACCAAGAGATGGAAAAAAGAAAGCATAAATATGACTGAAAAAAGTGTTTTAGATCAATTTGATGAAGTAGAAGATTTTGAATAAGTGATAATAAATTACACTGAAGAATAAGTGAACGCATTATTACTAACTGATGAAAATTGTGTTTTAAAAAATGATTTTATAAAATTGACAACTTAAAAGAAGTATCATTATTGAAAGAAATGATTAGGGACAAAGAGGGAAACACTTGTGGCGGTTTTGTAAACTGAGTCGGTCGTTACCGAGACTTCAGGATATAATTTTTGTCCTTGCGGTCAACACACATTCCACTGATGATGTCTGCCTCAGTTGCAGATGAAACTTTTGATCACATCCACGCCCTACCAGCCTAGATTTTATTCTCTTTAATAATGACTGTGTCCGTGAATGCCAATGTTCTTATATTAATAAAATTATACAAAAGAATTGAAACATTGATTATAACTGGGTGTTTTATAATG
The DNA here is from genome assembly GCF_025532065.1 of Leptinotarsa decemlineata. Classification (NCBI taxonomy): domain Eukaryota; kingdom Metazoa; phylum Arthropoda; class Insecta; order Coleoptera; family Chrysomelidae; genus Leptinotarsa; species Leptinotarsa decemlineata. The sequence continues at coordinate 6,517,796 of NW_027412668.1, read as the reverse complement.
TAATCAAAACATTCAAAGTATTAGTATTTTTTATTACTACAGTTTTGAACATATACATAACAAAATTGTAAATAATAATATAAAAAAGATGTATCAACTAGTGTTTGCCCAACCTGAGGAACTGCCAATATCTCTCACATGCAATCTTACAGCTTCATCTAAAATCTGCCAGATATCTCTACAACCTTGTAGTGCTTTTTTCGAGACTTTATTCAGGTGATCCAGATGAAATCTCTGAGCCTCTTCCATAAGCACAATCTTTCCAGACATGGGCAAAGCAACCACTGTTAGAGTTGGGCCTCCCATAATTTCTTCTTGATGAGAAATATCTAACATTGGTGTATCATTATTAGCTAAGCTTGCTGTGCAGGCACACACATACTCTTTAATTGGAATACCGGCATCTATCAAGGCTAAAGTAGCGGCATTCACGCACGCAGGATAAATACCTGAAAAGAGTAGTAAAGTATAACTTAAATTTAAACATTATTTGTTTCATTACCTCCGTCGGCATGTAGAACTTCAACGTATACATCAATTTGTGACCAAGGGTACAATTCACTTTTGATAACAGCTTCCAAAGCTTGTTGCAAGTGCATGGATAATTCACTTGATTTTCTGTCCCCGGGGTCTTCTCTTTCTATCTGTGGTAGAAAAAACGGCCATACTAAATTGACAATTTATAACTGCTGCATCATGTTGGGCCTTAGATCTACCACCACGAACCTGGAAGGGAGTAATAAATATGTCATGGAATTAACCGATATTTGATGAAAAACCTTGATAAACGTATTTGATACACTATACTCTGAGATTTCATGTTTTAGTAGACAACAACTACTCTTTATTCAAAACAAATTGAACAAATACAAATTCTTCAATTTCCTTGAACCCATTGATACTTCTGTGGCAAACGGATAAGTCCAATACCAACTTCCTTTCTCTCATCTCAGTTAAACAAGAGTCTACTGCTTTCTGAGTATTCCAAAAGATTGAATATTCATCATTTCTTATCCAAATGCAATATGCCCTAGTGATGAGTGAATTCATGTCTCTCTGCCAAAAAACTTGATATGTTCTTTCATTCTAGCGGAGAAAGTTTTTTATGTTTGACCAATATAAGTTTGGGACAAGAATCAACTTGTACACTCCAGATCTATTCAGTTTACGTTGGCCAAACAAAATAAAAGAGAATAGAAGTAGGTTTTTGAATGAGACCAATTCAACATGCATTTCTTGGCATAGTGAAATCATGACTCTTGACGTATTATATTCAGAAAAAAAAGTTAATATCACAAACTTTGGGAATACATAGAAAACGTTAGAATCGATAATTCAAAACATTAGATCTTTCATTCATCAGAACATACCTGATGAGGGCCATATACAGCCGCCAATACTTTCGTGAGCCCTTGTTCCAAATAAGCACTTCCATCCGGTTCCGTAAAAACTCCCAATTTACATCGGACTCTTCTTAGTTCATTTGCTCTTCTTCCATCTAAACGAAGTCCAATTTTAGAAATAAGATCTTTATTTTGATTCATATCGCTTGGAAGAAGTTGAATTTTTAAATAGTTAATATTCAATGTTTACTTTCCGAATATTTGAGCCACATTTTGATGTTGCCAACATAACGATCAACTTCTCAGATTATCGGTTGGAGACAACAACACCACAGTATACTATATACAGAAATACTGTGACAACACTATATTTATAGTACATGTCACTTGACAGTTCGTAACTAATGAACAGGTCATTTTTGAAAAATGTCTCTGAACTATAAGTTTTATAGTTTTACTCTAACTGAAATCAAACCACACTCAATCCAGCCTACATCATAGATACACTAAATAATAATATTTAATTCACAAAAATACTTCACGTGTTATAAGACATACTAAATATAAAAGTGTATCACAACGGAGATATACTACTTAGCAGAAATACTCCTCTAATTAATATGATTCCTTATTCATTAGGAATTTCTCTTTGTGCTTTCTGAATTTAATGAAACTGCTTAAGCATTTGTTTTGTTTGGTAATTTATTGATTTATCGAATTGCCGCATAACAGGAATGTCTTTCTGTCAATACTTTTCTCTGAATATTACCAATACCAAATCGTTATTTTTAACACCTCGACACGTGTTTCGATCACCAAGTGATCATCTTCAAAGAGGAAGATTAAAACTTTTTCCCAACACCAAATCGTTATTTTTAACACCTCGACACGTGTTTCGATCCCCAAGTGATCTTCAAAGAGGAAGTTTTCATCTTCCTCTTTGAAGATAATCACTTGGTGATCGAAATACGTGTCGAGGTGTTAAAAATAACGATTTGGTGTTGGGAAAAAAACTCCAGTAATATTCATTACTACACCAAAGGTTCCAAAACAGTGCATCATAAATACTTTTCTCAGTTTGATAAATTATATCATCACTGCGGGTAGGATAGTTATGATTCTCGCTTCCCACTTCGAATTATAAATGTTTATTGAAAGTAAACAATACATTCATAAATTTATAAACCTGAGTTTGTCAATATGCCGTTTTTCTAAAGATGCCACGGCAGTTTCGTTTGTATTCCAATTCAAAAATACTTCTAATTACTCTTTCCTGAATTTTCCATATTTCAACTATGTTCATTTTACTTCCCCGAAATATTAAGCAAAAAGTTATGTATATAAATTATTCTTAACCATTTCTTGTTTGAATATTTGCTTACAACTTTAGTATTATAAACTATTTCATTAAGTTTTTCCCTAGATTAATTATATGCATATTCCAGTGAAGATGCTCATGAATATGGACTCTTGAAACCGATGATAGGGTTTCGATTTTTTGTTGTTGTGTTCGGAAAAAGTGAATGTTTTCTATATTTGATATTGAATTATTTTTTTGCATCATCTATCAACTCATTAGATTTAATTATTGAATCTGGAAAATGTTTGTCTGATATTAACAAATTAATATCATCAGCATAATCTGTTATCTGATGAGAATCATTATTTTAGTCCTTCAGAATTTCTGAAATAACATTCATATGTAACTAAACCTGAAGAATACAAATCATTCATGAAATAACTTTTCATTGAATTGAAGGGGTTATATTTTTAGGAGTGATTAATTTTTTGGGAAAGAAAGTTTTTGGCTTTCTACTACTCCAGATGGAGTAGTAGAAAGCCAAAAACTTTCTTTCCCAAAAAACTTTTCATTCTTATGAAATCACCAGTTATCTTGGTTGGAACTGGGTCAGAAATGTATATTATCAATGATATTTTTTATCGTACGTCCGATACCATGCATTTAGGAAAAATATGGGTATGAACAGTATCCACTTTTATGTTCAAGTGTGAATGCATTGAAGTATTGACATCTGAGAAATGATTGATCTGTCATCTGTCATTCAGACACCTGTCACTTTTGTCACTGTCACTAAGGCAACGGTTAAGTTGACGTTTTGCTTCGTTTTCCTTGTAGAATTTTTTTTCATTGAATAAATCAAAATGGTTAGTTAATGCTACATTTATAATTATATAAATTATCGCATTATATTTTTCAGTCGAACGAAGTAGAAGAAACTATGAAACGAATTCAATCACACAAGGGGGTAGTAGGAACAATAGTTGTGAATTCTGAAGGTTAAAAACTTTTCTTTTGTTGCTGACACACTTGACTCATTCATTTGATAATTTCAGGAATTCCGATTAAAACAACTTTAGATAATACGACCACAGTTCAATATGCAGGTTTGATAAGTTCTCTGTCTGACAAAGCGAGGAGTGTTGTAAGAGATCTGGATCCTTCTAATGATCTTACATTTCTGAGGATAAGGTCTAAGAAGCATGAAATTATGGTGGCACCAGATAAGGAATTTATTTTAATAGTAGTGCAAAATCCTACAGATTGAGGGATTAATTTCTTCCAGAGTCATAAATGTTTAGTAGTTAAAATGATATACTTACTCCTTTGTGAACTTTTTGTTAATTTATTGTAGTGAAGTATTTATTAAATATTTTAGTATATTTCCCTATGAAGCAAATATTTCATATTTATGATACGTATTTTATAGTATGTCCTTAACCTACACACTAGCATAATTCCAAACTTGTGTAATTGAATTATTGCTTAAAGTAAACTAATAATATGTAGTTAACTTAATACAAAGTTTTATTTCAAAAACAAATTGAACATTTTTCTGTTAGACTTTTGTCTTGAATGAAATATGACCCCTAAAATGTAGTTGAATAAAAATCGATTACTTAAGCATCTGTAGAATATAATGACTTGAGTTTCTATTTTCTGGAAATTTTGTACCATCATTATAGCAGAAACTCATTAAGGTACAGGTTGAAATTGATGGCATAATAAAATTATTTAGATACAGAAGTGGAGTAAACTGCCAATAGCTGAAGAAACTGCCAATGGGGGTGCCAACTCTATCTAAAAAATGTTTCCATACCCAGCCTCATATTAAAAAAAATCGGTTGTTCCTTTGTGCGTCTCTGTACAAGCAGCCTTGTCTGGGAGATCACGTGCACATGGATGATGTTTTGAGCAGTCTGTTGCTTAGATTAAACACAGTATAGTTTTTTTGATACATACTCCCAAAAATGCGATGCCAAATCGAAAATAAGACTCCATGAATGTGCACTCTATAGTGCTGTTGAGTCCCATTCCACAATCTTAAACAGATACTTGTCGATGGTGTCAACATGACTGCTTTGCTCAAGATTTGAGGAACTTGTTACTTTGAGGGTCCAAAGTTGAGAACAGTGGTCCTCATCTTAGGTCTCCATAACATCTACCACATGTATGAAATATGATACAATGAAACCAACTTCTGTAATATAAATAATACTATAATTTGTATAAAAATATAGTCTGTACATATGTTTGAAATATACTTAAATATTTTATATACACAACTGTTGGTAAAATATATTACTTCCTTCTAGTTTACAATACATAAAAAACTCATTAATGTATTTCTTAAAAACTATGACTAGCTGATTGTACAGCATGAAATGTTGCAAAATGAGGTAGATTAATTATTTAGTTACGGAGTAGAGAACAAAATACACCAACGAGTTTGATGACTTGATTGATTTCGCAAAACCTGGTTATGGTGTAGTTATTGTCATTTAAAGGCTCATTTCAATATATTGAGAATGTAATCAACTTTAAATCAAAACAACAAGGAAAATTATTATAGTGTTCTCTCGTTGAGAAGTGGATTTTGAAAATGAATAAGGCAAATTTGGCTTATGAGTTTTCCACATTTTAAATATGAGTCAAGATGCTACTAATTCTATTACCCATTCAAAGGATAGTATGTATAAATACTACAAACTAAAATTTTTAATGATTTGTAAGAACAATTCTACTCTTTGTTTCTAATCTTGAATGACGTAATGAATGAATTGATTATTATCATCGAGTTTTTTCAGTGCTACTTACTCCAAACAGCAATAAAACCACCTCTCGTTGATGTATTCTGAATATTATCGGACACTTTGCCATTTCAAAATCCTCCAAGAAAATAAATAATAAATAATAAAACAGCAAAATGTTTCATGTCTCATGGTTTTGTACTCGATTACTTTTAAGTTGTGTGAGTTTTCGATACTTTAACTATTTAAAATTAACAAATAACATCTAGCAAGCTGCGATAACCTCCGGGTTTCTCGAATACCGAACTACCAACCTTATATTACAATCACAAATTCATTCGATACGAGAAACCCAAAGCAAACTGCAGCTCGATATCAAAGATATTAGACACACATTGGTTGTTACTGACGACTTCATTAATGGCTCAATGAGTCTCCCAAGTAAGATATGTTTAAAGATATAACAGTATCAAACTAATATTTATCAATAATAACAATCTAATAAACAATAACAAAACGTAACATATATCTAAATATTATATAAATATATTGGAAGATAACTGGTTCCTCTAAAAATTGGTTTTAGGTCGTAAGACAAGACCTAATTTTATCATTTGGAATTATGCCTGATCAGCAAAAAACTGCAAATTTTGGTAACCCTTTATTAAAAATCACAGAATGAAAATTTTCCCATTTTTTGATGGAGGTACTTGTTTGACTAGTAATTCCTAGACTCAAATTTTTGACAATGTTCCTATTTTTGAATCAGCCAATATAATTTTCCGAAACTGTCTCTTTGAGAGAGTTATTTATTGTGACATTACTAAAAAGTCCGCTTTATTGCAATTAAGGTCTCTCTGACCTACCTGATAAACACATCATAACTTCTTCAACAACCATCCACAGTAACATTAAACATTTTCTAGACAAGGTTTTTCTCGAAAATCGAGGAAATTACAGTCGCAGGACATTTGACAGAAAAATAGCACACTGTTGAGAATGAAATTTTGTCAAATATTGTTTTACTTAGAATATTGAATGAACATTTTACTTTTTTGTACTGTCACTAATCTATGGACCCTGAAAAAAATGTGTGAATGTGGCTTCTAAAGTGTTCAAAAAAAAATTGGGGGAAGGTAATGATGTGCATAAGAGGTAGGTCAGAGAAAACCAAATAGTAATGAGTCATGCCTTTTAGATCAAGTAAAAACCTATAAAACATTATCTTTGAATGATCCAGAAACATTGTTTCAAAACCCACTTTGTTTTAACAATGGAAATACTAGAAATAATTCTCGATATTATTCCTAATACACAATATACATATATTAAAGAACAATCTCTGATATTTTTTTCAAAAATATTGTCATAGATTTAATTTTTTTCAACTTCAAATTAGATTTTAACTACTTCTAAAAATTATATTATTATCAACAAAAATATATTCAATGACAAGTTTCAGGTAGATTTCGTCGCCAGTAACTATGTGTCTATGACCTTTGAGAATACGTATATAATAAAAAAGCTAACAATCATATTTTAGCACCACGGTTTTAGGTAAAATTTTTTGATTTTTTTTTGACACAACGTCGCTTCCGGCCTCTGTTCTCTAATTCAAGCGAAACTTTCAATAAATCTCTACTAAAAATTCGTTTACTTTCATAGTTCGACGGTGGAATGTGGAGAAAGATTCGCTGGAAAGAGAAAAGACGTTCGAGAGAAACGTTTTCGTGTACTAGTTTTGGTGTTTGAAATAATCATTTCATTTTTAGATTTCAGATCAAATTCAAAGAGTTTCCGAAATAATCTCATTTGTTTTTCACAACTTTAAATGTGATCTTGATTGTTTTTTTTTCCATAAAATTAAAATAACCTGTTTTAAATTCGTTTTCGTAGGCCAATATTTTGCCTTCCACAATTTTGTTATCAGAACAAAACAGAATACAGGTTGATCTCAAATTATTATCATTTTTTCCATTTGTACACTAGACTTACTTCCAATTGAAATGAATGTTTGTGGGAGGAAAAAATTGTTTTACTAATACTGATTTTGTCATGAAAAATGCCAGATAAACTCTGACAATATCCATTTCATTGAATATTTCTGATTGTATAACTTACTGAAAGTTGATATATTCAAGAAAAGAAAGGCAATATGGCAGTGGATATTTTCGTTTGAAATAGATATGTTCGACATCATGAATTATATCCCTCTATTTTAGTCCGTTCGCTGAACAGATGAAGTGATCATGTGCACTTTGTAAGTCTAAAAATTTACACAATATCATCAAAACTAAGTATGTAGAGTAATTTCGCTGAAAACTTTCAGAATATACAAAAATTGATAACCATTATGTGTAAGAATGTGAAAGTTTCAAACGTTATATTTCATTTAAGTCAGCTTGGACTGTTGATTCAAAAACTATTGGTACTTTTACAGTTTTTCATCAATGTGCTACCATGAAGTATTTTTCTAAACTCAAATTTGGATTGCAAAAGACATTGATCAAGAAATCTACATATTTCAAGAAAAAAATTTGATTTTTGAACTAGTAAGCGATTGTGTATCTTTTTGTATTATTCTGTCGATTTGAAAAAACAACTAATCGTATTTTACTGTTATAAATGTGTACATTAATACACATTGTCGATATTCAGAACAATATAAGAATATATATGAAATTCTTTGAATAAAAGTTGCATTTGTTTTTGGTTGAAGTGATTTATCTTTCATATCTTTTTTTTCTGATAAAATAAGTATTTTTATGAACTCTCGATTCATAAAAAGCAATGTTATAGCATTTTTGTTCATTTTTCAAGTAATTGAATTTAAAAAAATCAATCCTTTAGCACTTCATAATACTTTGTTTTTTGTTTGATAAAAATAATCTATTTCAAAACAGCAATAAAACATATTTTTTTCCTGGAAAAGCACAAATGGTTTGAAATTAAAAAATAATAACCACGGAAATTCTATCGGGAGAAAAAATATCTTCTGTAGAAGGGAAAGTAAAATCATCTCCAAGATAGATAAAAGACTGCTATATGATACAGAATTTTCAACCATTTTGTAATTTTTCCTTCCACTTTAAGTTTCAGAAAATTCCAAAAAGTCGAAATTATTGAAAAAAAGTACCACTATTTTCATAAGTGAAAACCATGATCAGGTTAACATACAAATGAAAAAAATGACAAATATTCGGATCAGTAATAAAAGTTACTGCGGCGGTCCTGGAGGTGGAGGAGGAGACTGAAACGTTTGACTGAACCCGGGAAGCGGCAAGTTCTTATCGCCCGGAGCTTCCAGGAGTCTTTGTAGCAGTTCCGGATCGTTCAAGACCACACCTCCGAGGACCTCATGACTAGCATCCAAATTTTCACCCACAAGTACCTCCTCGGTCGTGGGGCCTTCGATGTCTTCCAAAATGGCGCTACCTAAGTCCTTCAGCTCGGTCTCCTCCGATACGGAGGTTAAGCAAAGGCCCAGGCTGTTCTCTTCCAATAGCGATGTCAGGTCGTCTTCAAAAATGTCCAAGTTGGTGGGGTACGTTTCCGGAGCGTGGGACAGGCTGCTTTCCGACAGTTCTGTTTTTATCGGTGTCGTCTCGATGCTCGATGTGTCTAACTCGATTTTGATAGTGGCAGTGGTGACGGTTTCTTCGGGTTTGTACTTGGTGCTGTGGGATTTTTTGATGTGCCTAACTAAGTGGTCCTTTCTGCCGAAACGTTGTGGGCAGTACTGGCAGAGAAAGTCACGCTTACCTTGAATGGAATTGAAAGATTTCTATTGGTTCTTTCATTATGAAAATCTATTAATTATTTACAGGGTAGATCCCATACAGTATAGAAATATTTGGCGCCCAACGTGGGGCCATAACAGTAACTTCAGAGACAATATTTTTAATTTTGTATTATATGATTGCAACTTCAAAAAATATTACCTGTATGTACAACTAAATGCCTCCTGACGTCCTTCTTGGTATAAAACTTTGCATCGCAATAATCGCAAGTGAATTTCCTTTCGTTTGGATTCTTGACGGTTCTACTTCCAGCATGGATTTTGAGGTGGTACAAAATCTCATCCTTGGTTTCAAAACTGTCCTGACAAATCTGGCAGGTAAGATTACCATCCTCAGCCGCATGAACGGCAAGATGTTTCCTGAGAAGATAATAATAATATTTTACACAAATGTCTTCGATCTTCATCATTATCTATTAAATTTTTTTTGGATATTCATTATGCAAAATGCAATTTGAAAATTAATTTTGTCTTGTAGCATTTACAGAATCCAATCACCTGAAGTTGAACACTCTAAATTCATAACTTTATCTGTTATAACTGTACCTTTTTATTAATTTATTTATTCACGGGTTCAAGACTATTTCACTCATACAATTTAAAAATAGATACACACAATGCGGTCTGTTTTACACACCGTATGAATGAAGGTACTGATTTCTTCTACAGTGTGGTTGACAAAATGTTGTTCAATTTCTAGTAAATTCAGGAGAGGCTGAAAGTTCAATATTGGATAGAAATGAGGAACAATGAACAATTCCATTAATAATTTGAAAAAATATCTTTTCAAGTCTCTAGTATCCCTTATATTACAGAGTGTTTCTAGATCTATGAGAGAATGTAGTTGAGAATATATATACACAAATCGGAAAAGTCTAGGGATATTTTTATAACATACTAAATATCATAAAAATAAATGCATGAGGTCGTTTAATTTCGATTAAATTGGTACACTCGACCACCCTATAGATTTCTATGGGTTGAACAAAGCCTGCAAAAACGGTAACTATTTATCAAGTTTTTTACAAACTGTAGGTTTTCGGCTAAAATGAATAATCTGAAAGTGTCGAGTTTGTACATTCTATGCAGTTCTTGCTCAGCAATTAAACTGGAAATATTGTGCTTTAACATGGAACGCCATCACTTACCATTGGCTGAGATGAATAGAGCTGTAGGTCTTCTTCAAGGTGGCATGCGACAAAATGATGTAGCTCTTCGTTTGGGGGTCTCCTAAAGTGTTATCAGTCGATTGTGGCGGCGTTTCCGTGAAACTGGCAGTCCAGCCGAACAACATTCAGGGCGAGGACGCGCTACAACTGCAGTTCAAGACCGATTTTTGGTCTTAACCGCAAGAAGACAACCGACAATCACAGCACCTGAGTTGGTTAACGTGTTGCAGCAGACGCACTAGGTAACCATTGGTTGTGATACTGTGCAGATCTCCACAACAGAAGGCCACTTGGATGTCCACCTTTGTCGAGAGGCAATCGCGGTAGAAGATTAGAGTGGTGTCAAGAACATTAAGACTGGGATGCAAATGATTGGGCCACAGTTTTGTTTACAGACGAATCCAGATTTGGATTTCATCCAGATTCTCATCGAGTAAGACTGTGGAGACGACCTGGAAATAATGAACGTTTGAGACACGTCCAGGAAGTCCACACATACAGAGGTGGTACAGTAATGCTATGGGGCGGAATCATGATCGGCGGCAGAACCGATCTCGTTTTTCCAAATCGCTCCCTCACAGCTCGACAGTACCTCAACACCATTCTTCTACCTATCGTCCGTCCGTTTGCTGGTGCTGTTGGTGAAAACTTCCACCTAATGCACGATAATGCTCGTCCACATGTCGCGCGTCTAGTGACTGACTGGCTCACCAACGAAGGAGTTGATGTATTGCCATGGCCAGCACAATCACCGGACCTGAATCCCATCGAGCATGTGTGAGACATGCTTCAACGAAGAATTACTCCGCATATGGGGAACATTCACACAACCATTTAATAAATTTTGTTGTAAGTTACATTCGTTTAATTATCATATATATATATATATATATATATATATATATATATATATATATATATATATATATATATATATATATATATATATATATATAAATCGATTCAATTCCTGGGTTGTTACAAAGAAAACTCTTTGTTTTCAGTCACTACGTTTCACTTAATAGCATAAAATTTAAAAAATTCCAAAATCTGAGTATAACTAGACATAATAACTTTCAAGGAGGTAATAAGACAGTTTCTCAATGAAACATTTTATCATGATCTTAATGACTGGTGATTTTTATTATTATAATAACCTAAAATTATTGTACTGTTGCGTACTAGTGAGGTATTCATTTTATACAGTCTTCCATTTGACCTTGTTTCATCATTGTTAAAGGTTATGTAATGAAATTTACCTATAACTTAGTAACGAAGTGTATTGCTTCTTGCAGCCATCACAAACATACACCTGCTTCTGGGGACTGTGCACTTTTATGTGATTCTTGAGGTGGTCTTTTCGATGGAAAGTCCTGTCACATACAGAACAGCTAAACGGTTTACGATCGGAGTGAATGAGAGCATGGCGTACCAGTTTGAACTTGGTGGTGAATCCCTTTTTGCAATTCTCGCATTTGAAAGGTGATGTACCTGTAGAAAAAATGAATAAGCTGCAAATAGTAACAATAAAAGGCATATAAATCATTCACAATGTGAATCACAAGGAAATTCAAAATCTCTGAGGACAGTTCAAAATCATTCGTGTCATACCAAGCTTCCTTCGAATTCAAGAGTGTATTTCTCAATCCTTTTTTCATTTTATTGAAGACTAGTATTTCCTAATTCATACTATACTACGGAATCAGTAAGTGGTATCTATTTCGTGCATTATAATCTTTAGTTACTTTAGTGCAGTTACCAAAAAACACCGAAGTAGAAAAGAACACAATAACTTCAGAACAGTGGCTAGTAATACTACTGTTGGAAGAGGAAAAAATGAAATCTTGAATAAAACTGTTAAAGCAGGACAACAAATCATAAAGGCAAAAGAAAAAATGAAACGGAAAACTGTTCCAGAGGAACAGCCCTCCAAAGTTCCAAAATTGCAGCTTTTCAGTCTTTTTTATAGGCCTTTCAACTCAATCTCTCGAGAGTGTTTCACATAAAATTCTTGAGAAAACTTATGATATATTCATTCAATGTTTGTTTTGCAAAAGCGAGTGGTTAGATAATTATGCAGGTGGGAGTGCGAGAGTCATGCAGACCATCATTTTTGAGAGAAAAAATTCTTACTGTTACTTGTATTCTCATACTGGAAACTGATTAACAAAAAACATAATTTGGTTGGAATTCAGTTCAAGTGGTAGCAGATTAAATAATCTGAGCCCTATTACATTGGGGGAATTGTAAGTCAGTGCATTTTTACAATATGGCATATGAAAGTCTGTCTTGCACCTGGTATCAATAGAATGCACATTTTCATTTCTTATGAAACAGTTACGGTTATCATATATAAAAACACATAACTCGAATATATACAGGCATGGCAATGTTGGTATTTCAAAATTTAAAAAAATGCTTTTACAGCTTGTATTTCTTGAGACTCCTGCTACAAACGTTAAATTTTATTTTTTATTGTTATATTTTATCTATTAGATATGTGAACTTAGTTTTGCTCAATTTGTGTTTCTGGGTATTTGTGTTTTTGAATTGTTTCTTTTCTTTTATTCTTTGAAGTGCTATACATACCAGATTTTTCAACAAGCTTTGTCAACAAGATTGTATTTCCTTGGACAATAAAGTATATGTCTATCTATCTATCTATCTACCTACAGAATTAGAGGTCATGTTATTGATTTGATAAAATCTTTTTTACAAATAATAAATCATGTGAAACATTTGCGAAATGCAAAAATTATTTCAGTTCAAAAATCTTATGCTCTTATAACTAAAACAATTGAATTCGAGTAGAGAAATTATAATGCCTTTAAAGTTATTACAATTGATGTGCTGGGAGTATATGCTGATGGAGAGGCCATAATGAAGGACTACAAAAAAATTCTCTTGAGCTCACTTCTGCCTAACAACTCAATAATGATATAAGAATAGAATAGTTTATTGGTGCTGTTTAACATAAAGTTTTACACAAGTCAAAATGAATATAAATAAAATAAACTAAAATTACAATGTATAAAACACACTTATATAATTTACACGTTAAAATCTTTTGTTATCTAAAATACAAGTACAAGTGTCAGTCCATATCAATAATGATGGTACTGTTGAGATACTCGTCAAAATTATAAAAATTCTTACTGGTCAAATAATTTTTTAAAACTATTTTTAGTTTATTCCTCTCCAGAGGAAAAAATGGCCGATTGAAAAAGCTTGGTATGATATTGATGACTTTTTTTTAGCACTAAGTCAGAATTGAAGATGTGAAATTATATAGAAGTTTTGTTTATACTCTTACGAGCAAAAACTAATACTTTTATTTTGTATCAATTTCATTCCAACTTATAAGTTCTCAATAACTCACTTTTATGTTGTATTTTAGCTGTATGTTACCTAGCTTACGTGAACAATTTTGTTATATTCTGCAAACGTTATGTTGAGAGGTAAAATATAAATTCAATTCAACACTAAAAGTTGAGCTCAATGAAAACTGGTGAGAGAAAATAAAATTGTTAAGCTAAAACTAACCTGTATGAGTTTGTTGATGCTTCCCTAACTTCTCGAGACTTGAGAAACTTTTCTGGCAATAGTTGCATTTATGCAATTTCTTCGTTGGCGGCGTGCTGCTTTGTTCTTCGGATGGTTTGCGTGTCTTTTTCAACTTCACCAAGCTGGTTACGGGAATCGGTTTGGACTTGGGTGTCTGCAAGCCAGATGGGCCAGGTTGATCTAGACTGCCGAGGAATGTCTTCGGTTTCGAAGGTACAGAATATGCAGATGGTTGATAGTCCGGGTAATACTTGGTCTGCGTGAAGTAGTTTTCTATTGAAGAAACAATTAGGCAACAATGAGATTTCTCTTGTATGACCAAATATAGACTATGCATAATAACTTTAAGGTTCTAACTCTAAGGTTCTATTTATCGTGAGGATGAATGAAAAATGGATTTATATGAAGACAGGAAAAACATAAGTATACTGACCTATTGTTGCTTGTTCCAAACTGAAGGTATCGGGGGCAGCACCGATAAACGGCTGACTGCTACCCACTAAGGTTCCAAATTGCGGTAGCCTTTCTATAACACCCATGTCTGCTGTGGAAGTACCTGGAATCGGATGAGTGATCGGGAGGTCGGGTGGTTGAAGGACGAAAGGAGGAGGTTGGGGTGGCGGTGGAGGCGATTCTTGTTCTTGAGGGCTTTGTGTCTCTTTCTTCACTACCTTTTCGATGCTTGCCTTATCGCCTGGTGTTCCCATGGCGATAGCAATAGGGGCAACATCATCTGGAATATAAAAAAAATCATGTAGAGAAGACAGGTTTTGTATTGAATGATATTATAGTCTATTTCCTAAGCAGCAGAGTAATAAACCATTTTCAGGTAGCTGTTCCATAGGCGTACATAGTCGGTTGAAAAGTGAAAAATGCAGTATTCATTTTAAACATTCAATGTTGTTGTATGATTTGATATAACAAATCTCAAAAGACTTTTTATAGTTGTATATATACGGTGAGTAATGAAAAAATGGAACACTCGCATTGATAATTAATTTGTTTTTACTTTTGAATTTCAATTGAAATTTTCAATAGTTTCTATGAAAAGCACCTTTTGAAATATCACATACACGCACAGTTTACCTGATTAAATCAGTTTATCTGAGATATTTTCGATTTTCACTGGAAAATATGATGACGTCATGATTCGATCTGATATAAGAGTGCTTGAATTAGGAAAGAATTGAAGATGAAGCCCTTGTGTCCTAATCAGTGTTGTTATTAGTAATGTGTGAATTAAAATGACTTCTTCTGTTTTCTCTCCAGTAAAACAAATGAGTAAATGTACTTTTTCTGTTTACGAAAAGATTGTAATTTTCAATGTATTTGACGCTCTCATATACCAGAATCCTTCGTATACCTTTGATACTCTGATCTGGTAGGGTCTTATCTTCAAAATAGGTATCAGTGCGTCGACGTCAACAATATCAAGTCAGATTAAAAGCCAATTTGTCACGACGTTCCTCAGGGTTCTGTCCTCGGCCCGTTATTATTCATCATTTATATGAATGACTTATGTAACTTTAATTCACCAACAAAATGTGTTTTGTTTGCTGACAACACAACCCTCTTATGCTCAGACAAATCACATATCAGTTTACCTCAAATGATGGACAGAAATAAAAACTTAGCAAACACTTGGTTCAGAGCAAATAAACTGAAACTAAACGATAAAAAAACCCAGAATATTGTGATATCCTCAAACACCAGTGTTACTCTAGGAGACAGTGTTAAGTTTCTAGGTATTCATATTGATGAATGTTACTGGAGTTTTCTCCCAACACCAAATCGTTATTTTTAACACCTCGACACGTGTTTCGATCACCAAGTAATCATCTTCGTTTTAATATGACTATGGTGTCATATTGTAAAAATTCTATTGTGTTGCACCAAAAAGGTGTTAATGAATACACGATCTAAATATAATTAACAAAAACTGTGAACACCATTTAAAAGAAGGTGAAATTGGTTATAATTCTCAGAGCAATTTGAATATAGCGCCAGATGCAATACAAACCTTTATTTCAATCATAGTCAAGAAACACTTCATCTTAAGATTAATAGTGTTTCATGGATACGTTATGGATTCTCATCAAGTATTGACTGATTCCATCACATCGTTCAATCATCCTAACCTAAACAATCTATATGTTAGACACAATTTAATTCGTTTAGTAATCTTCAGGAACATAAAGATAAAGATCATTGACAAGTCATAAAACTACACTGAGAATATACTAAAATAAAAGCACATGTCAATCAGACTATATACAGACATATCTGGTATGACAATACCGAAGAACAACCTAATTTGCAGAAAGTAGAGAAAGTGAGTATACTTGTACCAGCAAATAAGTAAGCTGGTTTCCTTTCTCTAGCCTGAAATATTCTTGTGAACTGCCAGTAAGCCACACAGAGAAAAAATCAAGACATATTGATGCCTTGATCAGATCTTACTAGACCAACATGAGTCAAAATGTTGATTAGTGTATCAGTAAAGTTGGACAGTTTTTGGGAAATGATCTGAGGTTATAACAGGATTACTCATAGAACATTGGCTATTAAGGTACTACATACTTGTTAGTAATTTTTCCAGATTGAAGAGTGTCAGCCACCGTTACAATATTTAAATTAGCGAAAGCTCTAGAATACCTATAAAAGCGTCTGATAAGACAAGACTAAAAACCATGGGCATCAATGAACTAGTCAGCACCCAGCACATGACGGAAATTATGAATCAATCATCCACATTTATCTTCAGCATACAAATCACCAATCTCTACGTTATCAAAACTTTCAAAAAAAAACTTAAGATAAATCTCAAACAAATACATTTTTTTCCATACAAAGACGATTAAAGTTCACAAGGAATGTCTCTAACTATGGAACAGTAATCAATGAATATCAATTGACAATATTCCTTGGTTGAAGAACGAAACGAGTCTTTATTTTTAGATTGGAAGAGGCACTCTGAGGTACTAATACAGAGTGGCTTTCGATTATTGTTCATCAGAGGAATATATCTCAAGTAGCAAGTGATATTGAGTTGTTGGGGTTTATTTAGGAGACATTTTTCATTATTCTACTGCACGTAAATGATAAAGGCAAATTAGTGAATTCCGAACCAGGCAAAAACTGCCTTCGTCGACTTCATCGTATCCCGAGCATACAATTTTTAAGCTGACGGAATTAAAAGACTCGTGTTACGTTGAAAAAAGTGCATTGATTCAAATAGCGCTTATTTCAATTAAACTGAATAAGTATTCACTAAAATATTACAGCTTGAAGTAGACTCGTAAGAACGGACAACATTTTTGAAACAACCTAATGAATTATTCCTCTCAAAATAAAAAATGAAAATTGGTTAAAGTATGTCTAGTAAGTGTGTTTCCATATTTTTGTTTTGCTAAATTAATAAATGTGTTTTTTCTACCTACACTTATTAGGGGTTTTACATTATTTTCTGAAAACAAGTAACAAATAGTACATTTGTAATGATAATTAAACAATCCTTTCAATGAGGTATGTATTTACCCCCTTTCCATTTTGAATTGAAGGGTCTTTCCCCCCTATCATAGGGATTATGTAATTAAATTGAAAATTTTCCTGAAATATGGCCCCCTTATTATTTACTAAAGCTAGTAAAAACACGCCCGAAGAAGACATTGTACGGCGAAACACGTGTTGCGTTTTTGTAAAACTGTTTAGTGAAAATCTCACAATAAAGCGTTTTTTGAATACGTTACTTATGGATTTTCATCAAGTATCGGTAAATTCCATCATATAGGTCTTTCATGTGCTTTTCACATTTCATAAAAGAGTTGACGATGCAACAAAGTGATTTTCTCAAATAAGAATCTTTTTGGGACTTATGAAATAATATTAGCCTCTTTTCAAGTTACTCCATTTCAGAAAATTTGGAAGGATCATTACCACAATGTAAAGCCAATTTCTCCAGACAACAAACTAACTTATTTTTCATCTTGATCACTAGTCTTCATCAATTCCTCCAAAGTTTGGGACAACTCCTTGTTTCAAAGGCTTTGTGCTATGAGTATTCTGTTCTTTATCTTGTTTTGCAAATATTAAATTCATCATCTCATTCAAGAAACTACTTGTATGATATCTCATTCGTTTGGGGGAAGGTCTCCCCATTTGTCCAAAATGAAGTTTGCATTAACTATGCCCAAATCATTTTTTTCCAAAAAAAACAACGATGTTATTGATGGATTAAACAAAGTTGGTTGAAACCGATTTGGAAATAGGGTTCAACCCTTGGAAAAGTCTTTCTGAATACTGAAGTACATGCAAGGTATGTGGAAATACCGGAAAATTTTCAATTTCACGGGTTTGGAGAGTCAAATTATAATTTTTTTTATTATGTTGGTAAGAATACCCTGAAGTGTGCTAACATTTTCAGCTATATTCATTGTTTACTTTGTGACAGCCGATAAAGTTAGACGTGTTTTCAAGAGCTTAGTGATTTTCTTTCGTTAAAACTAATGAATCAAAGAACTTGTATCAACTTTGGGTTTCTGATGTATATCACGACGCAGTCGTGGTGTACACTGATCGATAGAAAATTTTGTACTCTATACATTGATGTTATTAATTTTTTTACAAATTTTAATTTTTTTCATCTTTTTAGCTTGTCTATATGATATCGTTAAGCAACTTTTCGCCAATTTTTCTATACGAATTCAAATTGAAGCAAAGCGCTGCCGAAAGATCCTGAAAAATTAAGCAGACATAAAGTTTCTCCTAATTTACTGATGATACTACTCTACTTTGGTGACAATACAAATACAGAAGAGATTATACTCTCTAAGGAGGGCCAATGTGGAAAAGAGAGAGAAACAAAGTCGGTTGAACTAGGAAAAACAGAAAAACACCTTCTCATTGCCACTTCTCAAGCTGTACATAATGGTTTTCACATTTTCAATCCGGCGTTTCGTCTCCAAGAAAACATCACCAATTTTACTTTTCATATGGACTGGGAAAAAATTACCCTTATGAGTTAACCTTTTTTGGCGAAAACTTCGACACTTTAACTGAACCAAATATAAAGCTGGAGTTACTCCATATGTCACTCTCGAAAATAACCAACTTTACAATAATAATTCATCACATCTGCATATTAATCCAATAAAATATGGTATATGTTTGTATGTGGGCTTTAGTTTACAACTAGTTGCAGTGAAAGCTGTAGTAAAAGATAGAGAACGCCTGCTCAGTCAAAATTTCCCAGATTGAGCTATCAAGTCCCAGTACTGCTGTGAATACTCTGTTCCTTCCGAATAGTTCTAACAATTTCATTACACATAAGTGTTTACAGGATAAGTACATTGAACAATTTTTGAAGACACTAAGTAGACTTCCAAAAACAATAAATTTCAGACTCACACAATTAAAAAAAATTATTTGAAAGTTATATTTCTGAAGAATTAATTCATTATCATTATCATCACAAACAAATGTTTGTAATTTAACTCAAGTGCACATTGGCATATCAAAAATCTGGTTTTCTCCTTATCTCATTATCAATAACTAGAAATGCTGTCGTAAATGATCCTTTTGCTCATTGTGAAATCTACGTGATTGAATATAATCTATATCCTCGTAACTTACCATCCACGGTTGCAGTTAACTTGTGTCAAAGATGTTTAGCAGGAGCAACAAATTTCACATTTTATAATCAAATAATCAATACGTTCTTAATCAATGTTTTTGCAATGAACTAATATCGATAGCCTGATCCCGATGCATTTATATTATCTATAGAGATAATAATTTCTATTGTTTCCAAAGTGCACATTGCAAAAATTTTCTATCACAAGGTAATATTTATTATATTAATAAGGTTGAGGGATTAAAATGTAATTTTCAATTTCAGCTCACTGAAAGTATGTTTGTTAACAGATTAAAAAGTATCTCATTAAATTTTTTTAACTTTAAACTAATTATGAAGCTGGAGGCAAGTATAAATAAAATATTTTGCAACTCTCTCTGGTCATTTGGTAAATGATACTATAACAACTTTAAAGACTACTTAATTAAATCATTTTGGTAGTAGAACTCAGATGAAATTAGAATTTGTTGGTAATGAATTGTTTTGATTATTTGATAAAATGAAGCTTTGTTGGTAACCAGGATTTGAATTATAGCTACTCATTTGCGATATAAAATATTTTTGAGATTGAATGAAGGAGAATATAAAAAAAATTACGGTAGAAAGTGAATTAAAAGTGAATTTTCAGAGCAATATGGTACTGGCACTAAAATACAATAAACTAATCAAGATATTCTTGTTTGAATTTGAATGGTTGAAAGACGGTATCAAGCATTCGTTGATAATCTTTTTTATTATCTGTACCATTGGAATTTAGGTCGTAAAAACGGATCTTGAAAAGAAAAGTTCACTTTCTACAATCAAAATGTCAAATAGATATAAGATAGGTATGTGGTTACATTAAATTACCACATAATACTTACAATCCCTGTTTTGTTAACAGCGAGTTTTCATAAACACTTTATTAGGCATGGGATTGAATATAAGCAAATTGAAAGTGAAATAATTGAAAAGTTCAAACTGAAATAAAACATCCATATATCATCTTCCAAATATCATCCAAGCATCGACTGTTACGGCACTGAGGAAGATATTTTGAACTATAGATATAGCACAATATGGTGCAATGAATATCTTACACTTTTATCACTTTTTTTCACTGAAATTATAACAATTTACACAAAATTATGTAAATATAAACGTCACTGTCAAGACACCATAATGGATTTGTCGATTTCAAGGTCTCTTCTTTTGGGAGTTCATGCGACAATCACAGAAGAGCGGAGATAAAAGATATTAGATTCAGAGCCCGTTCCAAATGACGTACGTAAAATAATTTGAACATGCCTTCAAACTATGTGTTTAGGTTTCTCAATAAATATTCCTTCGTAAATGGTTATGTGAGTTCTCACACTAAAAGAATAAGTTTTCTTGACATGAATGGGAAAAAGGTGTTGACCTTGAAAAATGATACACACTTATCATTCTAGCAGATACTTTAGAAATTGTTAAAGTTGACTACAATTAGGCTGACAACCATGAAATCAACCCTATGTATCAATGATGAAATCGATCTAATTCAATTCTTATATCGATGCATCCAGCTGAGAATATTTCAGGAAATAATCCTTACGAAAACCACTCAACCTAAGGGACAGGGGATTCAGACCCTTTCCGAAATTGCATCAAAAGAGATATTGGACGATAAATAATCATTAGCCGCTAAAGCCGAACAACTAACTTAACTGTATCACAGAAAAATTAAAAAGACAATTTGAAATATTCATTTGAGTAGACAAATAATTTAGTGTTTTCGAAAATTGTACTGAATTTATTTTGTGATTTTCAACCTAGCTCTCCCTAGCCTTCAACCAGGCCTAGCCTTCAATATTTTTATCGGTATGACGGGAATAATCGATTTAAAAATTGTTAATCAGCTTTTTCAACCTAAGGCAGATGTTCGTCTCTAGCTTAATGATTATTTATTGTCAAATGTCACTAATGTCAATGTAAGTTACCAGTTACTGCTTATTGCTACCTTGTAATATTGAATTTTGCCTTGTAAATGTATCTTTAGAGTTTAGATTTTCCAATCGAAAGGTAACAACCCCGGTTTAAACCTGAATTTTCATGTTCATCAACACAAGACTTCCTACTACAGAAACGTACGTTGTGAATTCTAATAGATAAAAGATTATTGAGTGTCAGAAGACATGATAGGTGAATAGAGGATACATGCAAGTGGAGTAGTCAACAGCTGACACCCCCAAAATAAAAGTGATGTTTTATTTTTTATAGGTCCAAAAACATTTTGCTTTGTTTGTCGAGTTCCTCTTTAGGTAAATATGTGCTCACCTATTGTTTATAAAGAATTCCATGATATGGTTATACCTGTATGTGGGTTTTTTTATTTATACACCACCAACTTTGCTTAGATAAAGGCTGTGAGGATGATGCCAGTAAAGGACAATCAGGATGTGGCTTGCTTTTTTTGCACCAAGCTCACAACATGGAAGGGAAAGTGAGTTCTATAATTTTGGTTATATTCAATAAGTCATTGAATGAATCCAATGAAACTTTTGTCATTGCAGGTACAAGAGAATATTTTCTGTGGGTACAACAGGAATAACTACCTACAACCCAAGTAACCTTGAAATCACCAATAAATGGGCTTATGGCGATTTCATTTCCATCACCCCCATGAGGACAGGAAGCCCATATGAATTTCAGATAATGATGAAAAAAGATCGAAAGATTGACAAGATGACATTCTCTTCAGAACACAGAACTCACTTATTGACAGAAGCTCTGAAGTTCAGAAATTGCTTCTCGGAAAAACCCAAAGAAATATTGGTTTGTAATTTTATCTTACCATACTTTTTATCATATCATTGGCATATTTTTTCATACACTCTATTCATAGAAGTTCTTTAAATAATTGGTAAATATCTGTTTTAATGTCTCCCACTAGTTTCTGAAAACTAGGTTCATGAATATGAAGAAGTTAAAACTTCGGTATACTTTCGAAGATGCTACCACTTCTTTTAAAATGTCACCTTTTCTTCACAATTGCATGTTATTTATATTTATTCACTCATTTCATGTTTTTTCATAGAATAATAAAATTTCTATTTCATCAAAATAACCCTTTTTTAAAGTCATGATTTACACGAGCCACGAAAATTCTGAGTTATTAAATGAAAATTATGTTGCCAATTTCTGAAAATTTTGCTCAGCTTTGCCTTATAAAAAGGAACATATTTTTTCATTCTTGCAAATTTTATTTCCATGTAACATGCCAACAAAATCAATGAACGAGTCACTTGTAAAAGTGTAAGTTAGTTTCATTAACATTAATGATGTAGTTTGTGGGAAAACATACAATTTTGAAAAATAATGTTTTGTATAGAAAAAATGGAAGTGTCCAAAGCATGTAATTGTCAAAACAAGGTGCCATTCAGAAGTTTTTATTATAGAAAGTGAGTTCCTGAAATACTTAATTTTCCAACTTTTGAATTGTTGATCTCCAAAAGTTGACCAGAGTGCCGTCTTTTGACTTTAAATCTGAAATCAGCAGACAAAAATATATGAGTCTAATAATTTTTTCCAAAACTAGCACAAGCCCTTCAAACAAACACTTAATATTTTAGTATCTAGATTATGAAATGAGTTAATAAATTTATATCTTTTTTAGATAATGTGTTCTGAGTAATTTTGATGATTTCATGATGATGCAATTTTTGAAACACATTTCCATTCTATTATCCATCTAAAGACACTACATCAATTTATAATGTACATCATTGGTAAAAACAAATGATTTATGTATGAATAAGGATATAATAGTGATTAAATCAGAATAAAACAAAAAATATATTTGATTTTAAAAAACTGACAAAATGGTTAAGACTTTCGTGGGCGAGGTTTTCACTGTCACTGTTTTTTGGGTTTGAAGGTCGTGAATTTTTAGAATTTCTTCCTGACTTTTTGCTGGCGCAAGTGGCTAGCTTCTTCAGATAGTGACACTTTTAAAAACTGTTGAGTAAAATTTCTGCAAAGTTCATTCTTATATTCAATGAGTGTAAAGAATCAATTTGGCTAGTGGATATTGTTTACTATACTCAAAAATTTCATTCTTATTTTATAAAGCAAAGGAATAATCATAAATTCATATTATATGAAATAAATTCAGGTATGCTATTGGGTTTATAATTATTTTAAGTGAGTTACAAGTAAATCATTTTATAGCTTTGTGATTTTTTTGCATCTTTTTCATTATTGAATTATTAACAATTCTAGATAATAAAATTTCTATTTTTGAAAAAAGTACCAATATGTTTGGAAAGTTTTTGTCCCAGTTGTTCAGTATGTTGGTCAAATGTTCATTTTTATTTTCAATCCCAATGCTTATTGAAGTTTTCACATTTTTTTTTTAAATATAAGCAGTATGTATAAGTATAATATAGTCCTTTATTTAGTCAAAGACTAATAATACAATTCAGTGATTAACAATTTTAAAAGAAATCAATAAAATCTAAAATTGAAATCAATTTGTTGTCACTTGTACAATTAAGTATTTAGGTGTATATCCGAATATAGACTGTATATTAATAAAAAATTAAACTAGCACGAGAATGGAGCCTCAAGAAACCTCACAACTTTTTAGTTTTTATTGTGATCGTAAGTAGTATGCAAATTGTTTTCTACAATATAAATAATTTCAAAATCGTTTTTGAATTATTCTAGTATATAATTTCTAAGCAATATTTTTTTTATTTGAAGGTGATTGACAATGTTTTGTGGTGTATTCCATCAGTTCGGACTTCCATTGTCTGATATAATATAAATTGATTTGAAATCCCTGAAAAAAATAAAAAGAGTAACCGAAAATAACAATTTTCTTAAACAAAAAACTTAAATTATAAAAAAATAACATCCAAGCAGCAACCAAAAAAATAAAAAATTGGAATAATAATAAAATCTAAAAATTAAAAAATGAAAAATATTATTAACAAAAAATGAAAAATAAAAATTAAAAGATTCCAAACCAAGTTACGTCACGACGTTTCGATTGTTATTATCCACAATCGTCTTCGGGTGATAACTGGACTTATTCCTCCGAGATCTGACTATTTATAGGTCATTCGAGTGCTTTCACCTATCCCCTCTCTCCGCTTCATTGGTTTCAGCGGGAGATGACAATTTGGCGGAAGTTGGTCGTCGTGACGTAACTTGGTTTGGAATCTTTTAATTTTAATTTTTCATTTTTTGTTAAAGATATTTTTTAATTTTCAGCTTTTATTATTATTTCAATTTTTTATTTTTTTGGTTGTTGCTTGGATGTTATTTCTTTGTAATTTCAGTTTTTTGTTTAATAAAATTGTTATTTTCGATTAATCTCCTTAAGTTTCTTCAGGGATTTCAAATCAATTTATATTATATTACACAATGGAAGTTCGAACTGATTAAATTATATTTTTTTACTTGTTTCTGTCAACACGATAGCTTGAAACCATGAAGTGTTTTTTTTTCAGCGATATCAAGCCTACAAACATCACTGGTCAGATGTAAGACTTCCTGTCATTCTAGAAGTCACGTCATTTTCTCTCGACCAGTTGGATCCCACAACTAATGAAATTCTTGCCAGTTATCACTTCAAAGATTTTGAGGGAATTTGTACTGTGTCTGATTATCCAGGTTAGCATTGAAATGGTTGTTGTATTAAAGTAAAATTTCGTCTTTCATGGTTTATCTCTATTTCACAATAAAAAAAACTATATTGTTTTTGTAGATAAAGTAATATGTGGGCTGTTCAAAAAATAAGGTGAATGGTTCAAATACTGTGGACATCGTACATTTAATTAGCAATTCTTTTATTTTTATTTTGGTACACTCGTTCACAAAAAACTATAGTGCATACCATCAAACTTGAAGTTATTTTTTATGTTATTTAATTAATACATGATTACATGATGATGATAGAAGAGAATGAAAGTACAATACCTGAATAAAGTGAATACTCATTTTTTATCAGTTGGACCATATCTTATCCCATTCGCTAAGGATTAGATTATCTGTTATTAATAGTTTGTGTATTTTAATGATTCATATTTACTATGTTTGTAATTCTCAAATGCATTTTTTTAAATGCAAGGTCGGCGAATCTAAGTATTGGAAACTCTTCTGATTCTACTCATAAAGAATCGACAATCCATGAAATATTACTCAAAATGAATGCTTCAGTATAAATATTTCTGGTGTATTTTCAATATTTATAACACGTTCTACATAATATCAAAAAACTCTCTACCAATAAATGTCCTCCAGTTTCTGTTTTAGACTATTGAAGTTGAAAAGACTGTAATTTTCATTTCATTTAATAAAACAGCAGATTCATCTTCTGTTTTTTCATGGTAATTATTACTTGGTTAAATCCCTGTACAAAGTTTTGTTTGGAGTTTGTTATCCGTGCTGGAAGCTTTTGTATTAAAACATTTTCTTCTTTTAGTCGAGAGTTGTTGATTATTTCATAATTTTTAAATCAGTGAAAGTTTATCATACCTCTGTTGTCCAAAAATCATTAGAGCTGCCGGACTGAGTTAAGGCCGGTGAGAAACCCCAGCCTCAAGATGTGCAGTACAGACTAATTTAAATATGTTTATGCAATTTACTTTTTAATTCCATCACTAACTGAATACGGTCCTGTATTTGGATGTTTTCGGCTCGAATAATCTAACAGACTGATAACGGATTTCTACACATCTACTGCGCATCTTGAGGTTGGGGCTTCTCACAGGCCGTGACTCAGTCCGACAGCTGTACATACCATTTGAATTGTATTTGTAGGTTAGATACACCAGAAAATAATAATTGTGTCAAAATTAAAGATGTGTGGAAGAGAATAGTGTTTGAAAAAGCTTCTTAAAATTGGAAGTTTTAAAAACTAGTAAAGAATTTTTTAGGTTTTCAATTAGATAGTGGTTTGTTTATTTCGTAACTGATTCGAAATAAACGAAAAATTCATTAAATCAATAAATTTGAAATAAAATAAATGAAAACCAAATGAACAAATTATAGTTTCCAAAATTAATGCCAACAGGTTAAATATAGTCCAAACTAATTTCATCTGTTCTTCATTAAATGGCATAAACAAATAGTTTCAAGTGCATTTTAATTTGAATGATGTCATTATTCTTCCAGAAAAATGAATATTGTCACGTGGAAATTGATTTTATATTGAAATATGAATCTAAAAAATAACCATACATCATTTGCAAAAAAAAATTAGTTAGTTAAGGAGATATTAACTATTTATCGAAACAGTATTCTCCACATATGTTCAAGTAGCTGTTTCCACTGCTCGAGTACAAGATATTCTTATGAAATCAAGCAAATGTCTAGGAATTAATTTCAGAATGAAAACTCTCACGATAATATCATTGTATGCAAAATTTCAAGAAAAAAACTGGGTAAAATGACTTATCTCAAACTACTTTGATAATATCTCTGAGCCAGATTTTGAATATTTGGAAAATTTTCATTTGTTTTCTTTTTCCAAGTTCTTTGCCTAAAGTCTTTTCATTGTTTTTTAGGATACAGTTCATCCTGCGATTTTTTATTATGAGTCAGTGACGTTTCTACTGGATGATCCAGAAAATGAATTCTCTCTAACCTAGGTTTTGAAAATATTGCATTATAAAAAGTGAATCAAAATGAAAAATACATATTTTGGAAAAAGTAGATTTGTCAAGTGTGACTTTTTCACGAGGCATCCTGTAGATATTTTTCACCTAGTAATTTTTACATGTTTGAGATAATTTCATTAATTGTCGAATCTGTTGTCTACTTACTGTTGTTCAATAATTGGATGAGGTCTCTGTTGATATGTCTTTGAACCTCGAGTTGCTCTTGTAAGATGATAATGTTTTTTTCCAACACTTCAAACTCATCAGCTATCATAATTATATTGATTTGGAGTATCTCAACTCCTTAAATATACCTTTTATCAGACATGGTTCGTTTTGTTCCGTTTGTCGATTGCTATCATTCGGCTTTCTCTTACGATATTAGATTCTACATTTAAAAAAGTAGAAGACAATATTCTTCAAGTTATTTACCTTCATACTCGTAATTGTTGTACATGTTTGTTCAGATCTAGATCTTGTGTGCATTATTGGTATGTTTACAGGGAAGATGACAATTTATTTTTTCGCGGTTTATCTTTTCGCTATCTCAAAACTGGAGTAATAACTTATTGTGTGATTTCATTAGTTTAAGAGTGTTTAGTCTACAGAGAATATTCAGCTTTTCTGGGTAGAAAATGAATTTAAGGCCTTGTTTACATTCTACTTCAAATTTTAAAATATAAAGCCTGCTTTCAATAGTGCCATAATGATACCTTCGTTTCAGGAGGTTTTGTAATCGTTTGTGGTGGCTTTGGTCGCCTTCACCTATTTCAAGCTGTGGATTATGAAGAAATAAAAATCAAATTATTAGAATCTGCTACTGCGAATATAGGATTAAACATCAAGGTTCTCAGTACCCCCATAACTTTGGAAGACTTTCAGAGAGAGAGACTAGGAAAATACTGGTAAAATTAATGTTTTCCAATTAGAATTGAATAGAATTTCCGAATTTTCATATTTTTTTAGCGATGACGAACACATTACAGCAGTGTCCGAGTTTGCAGTGTACAAAATCCACAAAGCAAGACATTCAGATCCCGTTCGAAGGACACTTTGTCTGTCAGAGACCTGCATTCTGGAGAGAGATCCCCAAACATACAGTATTTGCACCCTACAACCCTTGAGTAATATTTTTGCCTTAGTAAGAGACTATACAAACCCCCAGCAGTTCACTATCGAGTATCTGAGTGGTCAGAGCAGAACTTATACCACGACAGACAGGTAACATATATAAAGGATATTTGACTATAAGTGGGGAAACAAATCTTATTACTACACATGAAATGTAACATCTGACTAATGGGTGACACAGCTTTTTTCTTCTGGTACGTTGCCCTTCATTTTAATAATGATAATTTGCAGTGTTTTTACCAACACATTTCCATAGCCTTTCATATGAAGATTGAATCATACAAATAATTCAATGTTCGTGTGAAAGTAGTTGGTTTTTCTTTCGTATAATTCAATTTTCATGAGAAAGTAGTTGTTTCAGTAGGGCTTTTCTTACAGTTTGTGTCTGAAAGTGACTTCTATGCATAATTTAAAATCTTTGTGAAGAGTTTATTTTGAACTTAATTGCCAAGATGTGCATACCCTCCCCATAAGATAATTTCCTAGGACATAGTTTTGTGAAAAAGAGCATGATTGATTGTATGAGCCTCCCAAGTCAGTTTACGATCTAATTTTACTCCCAAAACAACTCCATATACTTAGTATCTCTATTATGTCTTGCATTTCCAGGGACTCACTTCTTGCTTCCCTTCTTGATGGAGTGAGAGCGGCAGGTAATAAAGACGTCCACGTAACCATGGTTCCTACTGAACGAGGCCTGAGATTGGGCCCCTTACACTTGCCAGTGGAGGAAGAGACTGAAAGCTTGCACTTGAAATTGTTGATGAATCCACCTCCGTCAAGGCCTTTTTCTCAGTGTGTCAGACGTTTCAATGCCAACATACCTTACAGCGGACTTTTGTACAGTATTTCTCAGGAAGTAAGTAGTTTTTTATGTGTCCCGTCCTGATCAAGCTCAGTTTTTCTGTTTTCCAGGGAATATTTTCAGAAAACAAAGAGAAACTCATTACTAGCGTGTTGCAATATCTGGTATCGAAAGAGGGAGAACAAAAAACGACCAGCCTGGTGGAACTCGAAGCTCAGTTTCAAGCTCTGAGACGGTTGGTGGCTAGCAAGGTGGGATATTCGTCATTCACAAAGTTACCAGGGTAAATTTAATCTTTCTCTATTGTGTTTACTAATGCTAATCCCTTCAAATAGTTTCAGAGAGGCAGTAGGTCACAAAGTCATTGCAGCATTGAAAACGAATGACTATGGTGTAACGCAAGCTGCCATAGATGTGATATGTGCCTTGATGCATCCCATGCATGAGGACTACGACTTGAGGCAAGAGCAACTGAATAAATCGTCCATACTGCAAACCAAACCTTTTTTGGAGAGTCTTTTGAATATGTGGACTATGCACATTGTAAGTATATTGATTGATTTCATGAAACCGTTTCATTATTTACTTCATAGGCACAGGGAACAGGAGCCTTGATAGTTTCAGCTATGTTGGATTTTTTGACGTTTGCCCTTTGTGTACCATACAGTGAAACTACAGATGGAAAACACTTTGACATACTTTTGGAAATGGTTTCCGAAAGGGGTAGAATGCTGTTTCGGTTGTTTCAGGTAATTAGAAATGCATTAATAGAGATACATTATTCGTATCCTGTTTTTTTATAGTAAATGATCACCTTAGATGTGATATTTTCTCCTTAAATCCTTCTCTTCCATTAATCATATTCGTCTAACTTTTGTTTTTTCTTAACTTAACCTATAACCTATGGTATCAAACAAGCTTAGCATAAATTACAGTTATGCTAATGTGACAAATTAAAGAATTAACTGTCTTAAACAAATTTATTTCCAACAATATTTCACTAATCACAAACCAATTTATTTACAACACTTAGCAACCAACGCTTAATTCATTTCCACTATTTGAATTTCTTGTTTGGCCTCTCGATTCACTTTCTGAACTGCCCTCTTGGGTCGGGAAGCCGGGCTTATATCGGTAACGGTCCTTTCTAGAAATCTGTAGTCGGTTCGGTTCTAGAGTTTTACCGGCGATTCCCGACTGCATTCTTTCGCGGTGATGTCATGTGTTTGTTGGCTGAGTCGGCCAGCATATCGGTCAGGGGCGGCTTCAGTTTCGTTACACTAATATGAATACTTCTTCACTGTTATTCAATAAAAATATCAGCTATGAAAAAAAAATATATGATGAAAATTATTATTGAAAAAATGCTTTTTTGATTTTTTTTTCGTGAGGATTGAAACTTGATACTGCATTTCGATACTGAAATAACGGATATTTTTAATTTGATAATTGAATATTCATGATGGAAATTGGAACAAACCGTGAGAACGATACTGAATATAACGCCTCATCAGCAGTAGTTTGGATAGTTTGAAGTATGATTCACTAACATTTTCAACGACTTTCAAACTTCTGACACTGTCAGAGACACATTTGTTTCCTAATTGAATGACCTGACCTTTAAGGTACCTTCAAGGACTGTCCTTAAAGGTACACAAACAAGGTCAGGTAATCCAATTAGAAGAAAACAAGCCACGCCCACTAATATTGATATAAAACCAAAATCAAATATCAGTATCGCAGTTATAACCTACACTGTAGGTTAATGGACTGGAACCATCAGAAAATAACTAATCTCCTGGCTAATACCACGAAGGGCGTTGGATTATATCCGTTAGTCCATTAACGTACAGTGTAGGTGAGTTGAGACTGGCCTGAACAATCTCCATTTAGATAGGGAGGGGGGATAAGAGGGATAGTGAAATAATTTTGGCTTTCATTTTCTGTATTTGTTCTTTCCAATTTTATATTTCATCTATATATAAACAATTTAATTGCATAAATTGTTTGCAGGAAATAATTTCGTCATCAAAAGATAGTGGAATGTTAATACTATTGATTCATTTTGGAAATATATATGAAGCCATATTGATATAGATTGATCATTTTGAATATATTCTTGTATACCAACGTTTTTACTAAAAAAAGGTATCATCAGCATAAAGTTTAACCAGTATCAAATTTATTATTGAGAGTTTATATTAATAAAACAAATCAATTCCAGTATTTACATTATTGTTTTTTTTATATTTCATGAAAAACCGACTGGAAATGTATGAAATACAAACTCTAACAATGTTTGAATCAATTTTTTTTGCAGCACCCCTCTTTGGCCATAGTGAAAGGAGCAGGTCTGGTTATGCGATCTATCATAGAAGAGGGTGAGTCAGAAGTAGCAGAAAAAATGCAAAATCTAGCTTTAGCTGAAGGAGCTCTTCCGCGCCATCTACTGGCTTCACTTTATACTCAAGGGACCGATGGGAGATTACTGACCCACAGACAACTCTCCCGACATCTCATCGGACTCTGGGTGACAGGCAATCCCACTGCAATGGGTCTTCTCAAAAGAATCATGGTACATATTTTATTGGGTGATTTTCGTAGTGGCTCTGACGAGTTCTTTTATTTCAGCCTACCGGTTTGATAGTCTTCTTGGACTCAAAAGATCAGATTCCGAAAGAAGCCCTAGAGCAAGAGATGCTCAACAACAGGGACAACCTAAAATTGGCTCAAGATCATGCAAACAGGTCTAAAAAAAATCCAAACTGGGTGGCAATTGAAAGGCAGTTGAAAAACGTCGAAAAAAGGGTGGAGCACTACACAAATCTTGCTCTTCAGCATTGGGGTACGAGGGTGGGAATCACTATTAAAAGAGATGAGAAGATCAAAGAAAGACCGATTGTTTTGAGAAGGAGAAGAGAAAGGAAGAAAGCAGAATCGAACTGGCCCCTTTTCTATTGGAATTTCAACCAGGATCACGCTCTACCGAACCTGATATGGAATCATAAGGTACGCGAATAAAATTTTGATTATTGATCTAACTCGATGCTATTTCATTTCAGACTAGGGAAGAGCTTCGAAGTGCCTTAGAAGCTGAAGTGAGGAACTTTACTTCTGATAGAGAGTTGGCCGGTTTGGCTCTGGTAGCTTGGAATCACCAAGAATTTGAAGTGAGTTATGCTTGTCTTGCGGATGAGGTGAAGATTGGAGATTACTACTTGAGGCTGCTCTTGGAAATCAATGATGATGACTCTCCTATTCGTAGATCGTAAGTTCATCAATGCCAGTTGTCCAACTGATTCAGGAGATTTCATGTAAAACTTTTAGTTTTTCACATGATTTCATATGTTACTTCCATTTTCAAATAATCTGAAACGATGCAAAGTCATTGTAACAGAACAGGTTCCTTTCGGGATATCACTAACGACAAAAACACTGTGACAGACACTGATAATGAACTCCATATATAGGCCCTGAACAAGATTTGGGGGTACCAATCTCTGGTATGGAACCAGATTGGAAATTAGGTCTATAAGAAACAAGAGAGTACTGAGGAAATGTACCTGGGAACACATACAGGAAAACCTTTATGAAGGGACCATTCAAAAAGAGAATTGAAGGAAAATTGGATGATAAAGAAATGAGTTAATGAGGCTGCAGTGCTTTGCGGAGATTTGAAAGAAATGGACAAGTCAGATAGCTTTCAAGTAGTAGGAAAGAAAAGAGCATATATGTTTCTGCTTGTAACAAATATTTGAAACTGCACATACTGGTGCTGATGAGAAGTTAAATGAGAATGTCCCTCCTCTGATAACAGTCCGGGTCTTTTTTTTTAATATTCAACTGAGACATGCAAATTTATTCCTTCAAGTATTCATGAAGTTGAGAACTGGATAAAGCACTGTATTTTCTCTCTCTCTCTATCTCTTGACATAGTGGTTTGGGTAAAATCTGTGGAGTTCGAAGAGAAACTCGTTTTTTTCTCCTCTTTTCATAAGATATTCATCTCGTTAGGAGCTGAAAACTCCACGACAAATATCGTCTTGCTCTGATGGTCGAGAAGAACTACATCAGACTTGTATGAGCCTGAGGATGGGGAACGAATAGTTCCAATAAATTCTGAACTTCTCATTCCCCACAACGGATTCACTCTTAAGGCCGTGTTGTGTCGATGGATATAGGCTGAGACCGCATATGCTGGACAAGCTGACAGCAAGTGCATTAGGGTCTTGGGCGCCTCGCGGCAGGCTCTGCACCTTGTGTCAGGAACCTCTATACCCATCACGCGACTGTGGTAGAGTAAGGTGTTGAAAACACCATCCTGGCAGACCATGATGAACCCCTCAGTTTGCGATTCCAACCCACTCGACTTGAGGAAAGCGAAGGTCAGGCGCTTTGTTAAGCCAAGGTCTTCAATGTTGTTGAAGAAGACTCCATGCATTGGCTTATGCTTGCGTTGTCGCAGTAGTGAAGTGTTCCCTGCGACTTTTATTTGGGCCTTTTACTTATATACGATATATAAAGGCTGTCTTGTGGCTATTGCCCAAAACTGTATATTGGCCAAACAGGGAGAATATTTCCTCAAAGAATTAAAGAGCATAGAAATAGTTTTGTAAATAGAAAGACCAATTTCACATTTGTAAACCACCTTCTAGCAGAAGGACATGAATTCAATCATGAATAAGACATATTACATTTTGAAGAGATAAGTTTGAAATTCAATCTTCTAGAATGTTTAGAAATCAATAGACTCAAGAATTCGGGTAATTGAATAACTCTCTGTTACTAAATATTTTTTCAAATGTGGAAACTAGGACATAAGCTCAGATAATTCAATTCATGACACATGATACTTGAAATGTAGGTACTTCAAATTGTAAAATTAGGTTTATTAAGCATTGAATATGTAGAATATGGTTAGTAAAGACATGCCAGAAGAAGTTATTGTATGGCAAAACACTTGTTGAGTTTTTGCAAAAGTGTTTAGTTATGGGTGGCCAATTCCATCATTTGTTTCGATATATCCATTGGATTTCATTTGAAAATTTACTGATTTGTCCCTACTCATATTTTGAATAGCAAAAAACAATTTTTGTTCTGTTTTCAGGTACGAATTTTTCAATGACCTCTACCACAGATTTCTATTAACAACCAAAGTCGAAATGAAGTGTATGTGCCTCCAAGCTATGTCAATTGTCTATGGACGATACTACGAAGATATCGGGCCTTTCAGTGATACAAAATATATCATAGGAATGCTGGAAAGAGTGAGATATTCATTTCCAAAAGCTTGTTCACCCGAATAATTCCATATATTTTCAGTGTATAGACAAGCAAGAACGCGACAGACTGGTAATGTTCATTGAAAAACTGATTTTGCACCATCGAAATGTCAGGGAAGTGCTGGAAGTGGGCGGAGTTCAAATTTTAGTGGACATAATGACGTTGGCACACCTACACACCTCTAGGGCTGTGATACCTACTCAAACCAACGTAATCGAAGCCGGCGCCGATATGAAAATCGCCGAAGAGAAACAATGGTATTATAACACAGACAAAAGAAGAGAGGGACCTGTTACATTCAGTGAGGTTACTGTTTTTGTCTTATCACTCAAAAAGGGGACTTCAGTGTTCATAATTGGGGTCGAACATTCTTCATTTATATAGAGACTATTATGAGTATAGCGTTTCAAATCTTGGAAGACTCATGGAGTTTTATATATATATATATATATATATATATATATATATATATATATATACATATATATATATATATATATATATATATATATATATATATATACATATATATATATATATATATATATATATATATATAAAAATGAATAGATTAGTACTCTTTGATCATTCCCATATTGATTTCAATTTAAGAGCCACCGGTATACAGCTGTTTCAGCCTATTGGGCATCGTCAGTACCGGGCAGGCGGTCCTCGATTGAAGACAAAATGAGAAAAAACCAAGAAAGTACTTGATAAAAATAGCTGCATAAACGCAAGCGAAACATAAGTGGAACCACCTATTTTTATCAAGTACTTTCTTGGTTTTTTCTCATTTTGTCTTCAATGGAGGACCGCCTGCCCGGTACTGACGATGCCCAATAGGCTGAAACAGCTGTATACCGGTGGCTCTTAAATTGAAATCAATATGGGAATGATCAAAGAGTACTAATCTATTCATTTTTTGATTTTCATGGAATTATTTTCCAGCAGCTTGACTGCATTAACCTTTCTAGATTTTATATATATATATATATATATATATATATATATATATATATATATATATATATATATATATATATATTTATCTCATCATCGTGTTCTATGAGAGCAAGAGAGAGAGAGTGTGTGAGATAACTCTCAAGGCTCTTCCTAGATATGACAAGCTGTATGTAGAATATTTTGTATGTAAATAGTTTTCTTTTTTTTTTAGTTGAAAGAACTGTTCGAGAAGGGACAAGTGAATCATAAAACTAAATGTTGGGCTATGGCAGTGACAGGATGGCGTCCACTTTCTCAACTTTCCCAGTTGAAATGGTGCCTTTTAGCTAAAGGAACTCCTGTTCTCAATGAAAGTGAACTAGCTACCTATATTCTAAATATTCTCATAAAGTAAGTAGAATATTGAACTTGCGGACACTTGCACAAGCTAGGGTCTATCAGATAGAAATTGTTTGACTAACTTCCTGAATTGGAAGTCATTTATATTGTCAGATCTTATGTCCATAGGCAAATTATTGTACATTTTTCCACAGTTGTAAAATATGGAGTCTCTGGTGATGTTTTTAGTTGGCACAGTGAGTTTTAGAGTGTGTCTGCTGTTTCGGCTTTTATAATGGGAAGAAGATGCAGCAAAATTTAATATATGCTTATTTATTAAACACACAGATTCCAGTATAAATAATGCAGTTACCGTTAGAAAATTATGTTTTTTGAAGAAGGTTCTACAGGAGTCTCTTGGTTTAAGGTTTCCTATATACCTTATTACCGTTTTCTGTAAAATTAGTAGACTTTTGAATAAAATTGGACTGCATGCTCCCCAAAAAGGTATTGCGTAGCTTAAGTGAGAATCTATGAGTGCATAGTATGCCATCTTTGCAGTGCTGAACCCAATTCTTTATAAATCACTCTAACTGCATACCAGCCAGAGGAGACTTCTAGTGAGTTGTTTAACATGATCCACAAATTTTAAATTCTGGTCAATGAACACTCCTAGAAATTTAGTGTTATTTTTAGATTCCAGTGATCTGTCTTCAAAAAAAAGTTCGTTGATTGAGCATCTAAATGATATTAAATCTGTTTTAG
The DNA here is from genome assembly GCF_025532065.1 of Leptinotarsa decemlineata. Lineage (NCBI taxonomy): Eukaryota > Metazoa > Arthropoda > Insecta > Coleoptera > Chrysomelidae > Leptinotarsa > Leptinotarsa decemlineata. The sequence goes on along the minus strand of NW_027412668.1, from coordinate 6,481,349 downwards.
TTAAGTTGAGAGATAAAATGTTTGAATCACACCAATCTTTGACTTTTTTCAAGTCGGCAGAGATTATTTTGTGCAACTGACAAGTGTTTTTATTATTCCAAAGTATGGTAGTGTCACTTGCAAATAAGGTGAACTTCCCAGAAATATTAAGCTTAATTTAAAGAAGTTTCAGAACATTCCCAATTGGCCTACTTTTGGTGGTAGTATTTACACATGAAAAATCACCTGTTTCGAGACTTCCATGCTCTTCAACTTCTACGGTCTTCAGCTTCTGTAGTAAGCGCTGTAGTAAGAACTACATCAGTTTTATTAGTGATTATTACCCAAAAAATTCAATGGCATCCATTAATGAATTAGGTACAACATTAGAGATAATAAATACTTCATTTCATGTTAAGTTGCAGGTATTGAAGTGATTGTAATCATTCAATTTCTGGGAAATATTTCAGAACAATTTCAAAATTAATTTGTCACTATTTTTATAGATTTCAGTTACACCTTTCTTTTTTTTTGTTGCCAGGATGTGTCAGTATTACCCCAGTCGAGACGCCGATGACGCAGTGGTGAGGCCTCTACCAAAAGTTAAAAGATTGCTCTCCGAACACACTGTCCTGGCGAATGTTGTGCAATTGCTTCTAACTTTTGACCCGATACTCGTAGAAAAAGTCTCGACACTTTTGTGTGAGGTTATGAGAGACAATCCGGAAATATCAAAGCTTCACACCACTGGCGTATTCTACTTTATAATGATGTACACAGGTAGTAATGTGCTTCCCATTGCGAGATTTTTAAAACTGACACACATGAAGCAGGCGTTTAAGTCAGACGAGGTAATTAGCTCTATGTGAAAAAATGCTTAATGATATGAATGTAAATTTTCAGGAATCTTCAGCTATTATGCAGAAGAGTATTTTGGGGAGGCTTCTACCCGAGGCGATGATTCATTATTTGGAAAATTATGAGGCCGAAAAGTTTGCTCAGATTTATTTAGGAGAATTTGACACTCCGGAAGCCATATGGAACCATGAAATGAGGTAAGGGGTAGCTTTTCAGTTGATATGACACTTTTTGTTTCATTGAACATTTGTTTGTTCATTGGCAATTTTTGCAAGCTGTTTTAGAATTTGAAAGTGACTTAAACATTGGGATTCTTTTACTAAAGAAATGGGCGTATGCAAAGGTACTAAAGAAATAGCAACAATACTAAAGAAATAGCAACGGTTATTATTGATAATGTTGTTATCACGAATATATTCTATTACCACGTGATTGGATTGTAGTTACATGATGTCGACTGATTACAGTGAGAAGCAGATGATAGAGTATTTGCCTTTGATGTTTTTATAATTAAAAAAAAGAAGCAAAAATATAGAAACCAGTTGAAGCTGGTGAAAGTTGAATACCTTCTATATATTCAATAATCATCACAAATATGTTTCAAAAGTGACTAATTTCTGACAGGACAGGTAGAATTGAAACCAGAACAAAAGTACAGACTCTTGATGCGTGTTTCACTAACTAGGTTAACGTCATCAGGAGATGACAGTTTTAATCATCTACTGATGATGCTAACTTAGCAAAACGCCTGTACAGTCTGTCAATTGTTTGGCGTCTGAGTTGACAGTTGACAAATAAGAATAAGTGCTTCAGTAATTCTACTCAACTATATTTGCAGTGACTTTTGAAACATATTTCTTCACACACAATGTACTCAAAGGCTAGTTTTATTTAAGTCTGTTTTTTGAGGTAACTAATTTGATTTCCAGAGCCCAGCATCGTTCAGAGACTTTCCTTATTGCTGAAGACATACTTCACAAAGTGCTTTTCAGCTCTCCCAGTTTGTTTTTCGGTGTGTGATTATTTTACATTTTTAGGCGAATGTTGATAGAGAAGATAGCTGCTCATATTGCAGATTTCACTCCCCGATTGAGGGGTCATACAATGGTCAGATACCATTACATACCAATTCCTGCTGTTCGATATCCTCAACTGGAGAATGAACTGTTTTGTAACATATTTTATCTAAGGCATCTCTGTGACACTGCCAAATTTCCAGATTGGCCTATACCAGATCCGGTAAGAGTTATCTTCTAGGAATTTCTCGTAAATATTTTTTAAATTGTTTCTGTTTTTTGAGATGATAAACATTAATAATAATGTAATAATCGTGGTCTAATCAGCACAATTTTCGAGGATTGGCCTCGAGTAAAGTTTCAAGTTAGTTAGTTTCGCTTATGCTGTTGGTTCGATTATTCTGTTACTGATAATTATTTGCAAACCAAAACTTTTTCTTGTAGATCCAATTATTGAAAGACGTTTTGGAAGCTTGGAAATCCGAGGTGGAGAAGAAACCTCCTCAGATGACTATCAGAGATGCCTACGAAAATCTTGGACTCGAAGACAAACATCACGATGAAGCAACTGTAAGAAAGGCCTACTACAGATTGGCTCAACAGTTTCATCCTGATAAAAATCCGGAAGGAAGAGTTAGTAACGAAACTTCCTACAGAGGAAAATTATGTTTTAATTGATTACATGTTCTTTTCAGGATACTTTTGAGAAAGTTAACCAAGCGTACGAGTTCCTGTGTAGCCGCAGCAGTTGGGCGGGTGATGGCCCCAATCCTCACAACATAGTATTGGTGTTACAAACTCAGAGCATCCTGTTCAAAAGGTATTCCGAAGGTAAGTAATCTTTTATTTATTTTTCTCATTCCATTTATTTTCCTTAAAGACAAATTTACATTTGTATAAAACTAAACTCCATAAAATATTGTACATTGAAACGAAACAAGATATGAGTATATATTACTATGCAAAAAAGTACCTGTAATTGATCAAGGAAACATGAAATATGTATTATTCATCCAAATTCATTGTATCGCCTTCAAACTAGGCCCGTTCTGAAATGATACACTTATTCCAGCGAACAACCCAGTCATCAAAACATGTTTCAAATGCATTTTTTTGAACCACCTGTCATCTGTCATTTGAAAACGGGAGGTAATTTGTGTTTTGGAAAAAGAAAAAATCGACCGGAGTCATATCAGGTGAATACGGTGGCTGTTCCATATAGTTTTTTGAGTTTTTGCCAAGAATTCAAGAGTGCACAATACCGCAGTAATAGAAAAAAATTGTAACATCGCCCTCACTAGTCTTGCCTAAAAAACCGTTCAAAATGGTACGAATTGATTCGTGAGACGTAGAAATTTCCGTGGCCGTCTCTGAGATGATTTTCAGTCACCATTTCTTTCACTTAAGCAATAAGTTCAGTTGAGAATGTTGGTGGTCGACCAGAGCCAAGCAAGTCTTCCACCACATCTCGACCGCTTTTAATTGCACTTTTTCACTCAAAGGCACGTGTTTTCGATAAAGTTGATTCACCATAAGTCTTATGCAATATTTTCAGCGCTTCGGGACACTAAATTCCATTCAAGACAAATTATTTGTTAGATATTAGGTTTAGTCTGGTTCTAACTTCCGAAAATGTTTAGAAACTGCGCAGGATATGATGCGTAGAAGCAAAAAATCCCAAACAGTCCGAGATAGTCTCGGACACTTGGTTATACCGGAACCCATTTTCAGGAGAGATCACTGCATCATCTATCGTATATATGAAAGAGTGATTAATTTGGCAAGCAGGCAGGCAACTTTGAAATGAATTCATAGTTTGAGTTGACTTTCATTAGAAAGTTTCCTGCGTGTACATTTAAATTGAAATTTATTTATTTATCTAACGGGCAGCACCCAATATCTACTTCAGCTTTATTTATTTTTAATTTTTTTCATCATATCACAGTTGAAGATTTGCAATACTGGTTGAAATATGTAGATTCATAGTTTCATGAAACTAGAAACTTGATAAACAAATGGTATATTTCATTCAGAAGAAAGGTTTTCAATGTTCTTTTTCAAATCGATATAAACTTAAATAGATAAAAACTTAAAATGGAATAGCCATATTGACTATCTAACAAATAAAGTGAGGAAGCTTATATATAAATTTTATCAACTACGAGATATCCTCTATAAAAATCTCCTTTTATTAATTTACAAATCACTGGCCGAATCACTCTTTCGTTATGGTATTCTAGTATGGGGAGGAATGTACAAAAATGCTCTACAAAAACTAAGTGTCATTCAAAATTATATATTAAAAATAATATATAGGAAAACAAAACGTTATCAGACAACACTACTTTATAATGAAGACGTTGGTGACATAAGATCTCTATATTTTCATAGCCTATGTATATATGCCTACAAATACAAGCAATATCAGAACCATCCTTCACATAACTATACAACCAGAAGTACTACAAACCATCACATAAGAATTCCCAACTGCAACAAAAATATTGTTCATAGATGTTTAATATATACTTTACCTAAAGCATTCAACCTTCTTCCATCCAGTATAAAAGAAAAAAAAAATCAAGAAATTCAGTGTTCTATCAAAAAAATATATTTTTCATAATTATTACACCTTTCTAAAAATACTGAATAAATAAATTAATGCAACATTTACACTTCTTTGCTGACATACGCTTATGAAGTTTTCATTATGTTTTAATATTATTCCTAAGCCATTTTGTTACAAGACTTATTTGAAATTCGCATATATAATAGAGTTGCACAATACAAGTGTTCAATCACTTAGGTGCCAAACTCAGTAATGTAATCAGAAATTAGTATAGCTAACCAAATCCTCGATTAACTTGCTGAACTATAAAATGTATAGTATATTTCCTAGTAAAAATGTATGGTATATATATGTATGTATATATATATATCATATCATATTTATCATATTTATTGTATTGTTATCATTTTCAATTGTATGAATTGTATAAAAATTGTATATTGATTTTGAGAATCCTATTGTTACAGTGCTTTTGTATAATATGATTATATTGAATTAAATTAAATTTAAATTAAATAGTATCAGGTTATTACACTCTCTGACGTAATTAGGTAACAAATTAAATAATTTTGGTCCTAGATAAATAGGTCAGTTACCAGTAGATCTGAGGCAAGAGAAGGAAACATGGAAGTTATATCTCTGTTCAGTATTTATACTATGACGTTCTATATTGGAAACAATGAGTACATCTGAGAATGGTAACTAGTACTCCCAAAGGTCAAATATGTCACGGAATTGGCCGGTACTTGATGAAAATCCATAGCATATTCAAGAAAACACTTTATTGTGAGATTTTCACTAAACAGTTTTTTAAAAACGCAACACCCGTTTCGCTATACAATAGATCCTTCAGGCGTGTCTATACACGCCTGAAGATGTGAAAATCTCACAAAGTGTTTTCAAATCTCAACTATGATTTCACTTTGAATGGTTATTGTCATAAAATGTGGCTTGAAATTTTTATTTTTCAGAATTGCAACCGTATAAATATGCCGGCTATCCTCAGTTAATAAAAACAATCAAAATTGAAACCGCAGACGAACAACTGTTCTCTAAGAATGCCCCGTTACTCACTGCAGCCTGCGAGCTGGCCTACCACACGGTGGACTGCTCCGCTTTGAATGCCGAGGAGCTCAGAAGAGAAGACGGGCTTGAGGTATGATGAACTATAACTGTCAATAGCATTCAGTAAGACTTTTTTCATTTTCAATAGGTATTGCTCGAAGCTTATACGAGGTGCGTTAACGTCTTGAACAACTCTTCAAAACCAGATGAAGTGCCTGTACAGGTCTGTATGCACATCACGAAATGCTTTACCGTAGCAGCCCAGTTCCCTGGTTGCCGAGAACGCATGGTGGACTTGAAGCAGTTGATCAGCGACTTGTGCAGGATATTGTATTTCAAGGTAATTGAACATTTTAATAATAATCTTTCTTTATTTTATTTCAGAATACCTACATGAATACCTACTTTACACGTGAGTTTCGTTCGGAGGTTTAATTTCGACTTTCGGTGGGTTAAACAAAACTTTAAATATTGAAATTGATATCATTAGAAAGGTAACATTCCTCAAGGTAGTGTTTTAGGTCCACTGCTTTTCATAATATATCTTAATGATATTAACTTATTTGTGGACTGTGAATTCATAAATCTGTTCGCAGATGATACATTATTAGCATGTAGTGATACAGACTTGGATAGAGCTATTCACAAAATGAATTCCATCTTAGTCAGTGTTAAAAGATATCTCGATATCAATAAATTGAAATTAAATGTAACTAAAACCAAAGCCATGATAATTACTAATAAATTTAAATACAACAAAATTGGGATAAATAATTTAGACATAAATATTGATAACAAGAAAATTGAGATCGTCACAAATATAAAATACTTAGGAGTCCAACTCGACAATACACTTTCTTTTGATAGCCATTTCGACTATATTCATAAAAAAAATTCAAAAAAATTATACTTTTTTTCAAGAATTGCTAGTAATTTATCAACAGCCACTAAAGTAACAGTTTATAAAGCAATTATTCTGCCTCATTTTGACTATTGTGCATCAATCATATACTCTATGAACTTAAATAAAATTAATCAACTGCAGAAATTGCAAAATAGAGGCATGAGAATTATTCTGAGATGTAATAGATACACACCAATAAATTCAATGTTATCCACCCTTCAGTGGCTGCCCGTATTACAAAGGTTACTGTACTTCGCAATGATATTTATTTATAAGATAATAAATAATTTGTCTCCTTCTTATTTCATGAATATGGTCAACTACAATTATGAAATCCATGAACACTATACTCGCAATAACTGCAATCTACATATTGTCAGAACAAATTTTAAAAGTAGTATGAATTCAGTATTTTTTAAAGGCTTCATTAAATTTAATGACCTACCAACTGACGTAAAAGACTGTTTATCAATAAATGTCTTCAAAAGACATTTGTTAAAATATATAAAAGAAACATAACTTACATTTGGATAAAGTTGTAAATCTATGTTTTATATGTTAGTTTTGATTGTGAAATATTTGAATTGTTTCGGTATAAATCTTCTAATGTTACCTATATAACTAGCATTACTAAGTAGAAATAATAAATATTATTTGTAAAATAATAGCACGGAGCGATAGAACTATTTATTGTTACTTGTAATAGTTTTAAAATTACTGAATAGCATATATTAGTTACTTTTTCTGTTCTATCTTTTCCTATTTTTTTTTTTTTATTGTATATTAGGGAAACCTATTTCTGAAATAAAGAAAGATTATAACATTTTTATCAGGAAAGCGAATGCAAAGTTGTTGAGCCAAAAAAAAATGGCTTGACGATATGAAATCAAATTATTGAGTGTAATAATAATATGACAATACAGAAAAATATTTTCAAAGATCCTAAAGAGGAGTCCGAAAGAGGAGTTCTGAGTATTCACTATATCCGTTGTCTATCTATCAAATACTCAGTGTCATTGATTTTCGAGTTTAAAAGCCGTGGACTTTCGGAATTTCTTTCTGACGTTTCGCTGGCACGAGTGGCTAGCTTCTTCAGAGGTTTAACCATCATGGCTTGCTGTCCGATGATGGTTAAACCTCTGAAGAAGCTAGCCACTCGCGCCAGCGAAACTTCAGGAAAAAATTTCAAAAATCCACGGCTTTCAAACTCGAAGAGCAATGACACTGCGGACTCTAAACCGTGTTTGTGATTCCCCCAAGAAAGATTCATCGTTGCTTCCAGTACAATCTCGAACCTCGATAAAGCCTAGAGTGTAGATATCTATAGTCCCAATTTGTAAATTGTTGATCCCTTTGTTCATATCACTAGGTTCCTACAAAGTTCCGACTTTTTTCGTGTCTTTGTTTAGTCATAATCTGAAAATTTCAAACTAATTATGATACAAAGAAAATTATGATCAAAGAACTCCTTAGCTCATCCTGATTTTTTAAATTCAGGTCTTCTTTCAAACTTTTAAACACCTTTTTGATATTGCTTTTCCTCTGAAAACTGCGAAACTAAAACATAGATTAACTCAAAAAAAAAACCATGGCTAACAAAAGGTTTACTAATTTCCGGCAAAAATTTGAAGAATATATATGCCCTAACTCTAACAGGAAATGAAAATTTCAAAGCCTATTATAAAAAATATAAGAAACTATACAAACATCTGTTAAATGTAGCAAAAAAAAAGTATAATAATAGCCTGATTGCCAACTCTAAAAATAAAGCCAAAACTGCTTGGAATATAATAGGAACAAATAAAAATTCAAAGATGAGATCGAATACCATTCAATTGAATATAGATAACAATATTGTTCAGGACACCCAGATAATAACAAATCATTTTGCTGAGTATTTTAATAGTATTCCAACAATACTTTCGAACAATATAAAAGAACCATTATATGAACTCACACTTAAAGATTTCAATCCTTTTACTTTTTCCTTCAAACCTGCTCTAGAAACAGATATAACACGTATAATAAGTAATCTAAAAACTACACATACTACTGGTAATGATGATATTAGCTCTTGTCTGTTAAAAAAGTGTTCAACATATATTGTTAAACCATTAACTTGTGTGATTAACAGCTCTTTGGAGGAAGGAATCTACCCTGAAATTCTGAAAGTCGGTAAAATAAAACCCATACATAAAACAGGTGATAAAACTCAGGTTGAAAATTTCAGGCCCATCACTGTTCCCAGTGTGTTTGCAAAAGTTTATGAAAAGTGTGTGGCACACATGGTAATTTCTTTTTTTGATCTTCATAAACTCTTTAATGCAAATCAATTTGGCTTTAGAAGAGGGCGGTCAACAACGCATGACATAATAACATTTCTTAATGAACTATATAATAATCTAGATGAAGGAAAGTGAACCCTGGGTGTTTTCTTGGATCTTAGTAAGGCATTTGATTTGGTTAACCATAAAATCCTACTAGATAAATTAGAAAAGTATGGATTTAGGGGCATTCCATATAAATGGTTTGAAAGTTACCTGGGCAATAGAACACAATATGTTGAGATAGACAAGTTTAAGTCTATTCACCGTAATTATACCATGGGAGTGCCACAAGGTTCTATTCTGGGACCATTGCTTTATATAATATATGTCAATGATTTTGCAGGTGATGTTGTAATGTATGCAGATGATACAACCTTACTGGTAAATGGACCAAACATCTCCGCTACAGTTGACTCTGCTCATATAGAAATATTGAAAGCACAGGATTGGTTCTCCAAAAATAAATTAGTTTGCAATGATAAAAAATCCTCTTTTGTAAGATTTAGTTATGCACCAAAAGGATATGATCACAGCTTACTTTTAAAAGCATCAAATGGTTCGTTAAAACAAGTAACATCAGTTAAATTCTTGGGACTTAACCTCTCAGAAGATTGTAAGTGGAATCATCACATTCATGAAATGTGCAAAAAAATATCACCAATGTGCTATTGCCTGTATCAACTTGATAAAATTGTGGACAAATCTGTATTACTTATGTTTTATCATGCACATGTTCACTCTTTAATCTCATATAGCATATCAGCTTGGGGTTTATCTAGTGAAGCGCAAAGGGTGTTTATTTTACAAAAGAGAGCTGTCAGAAATATTCAAAGAGTAAGTAGACGCACGAGCTGCAAAGAACTATTCAAAATCCTAAAAATTTTAACCTTACCTTGCATTTATATTTACCAGATACTGATGTTTGTAAAATCAGACAGACAATTGTTTGCTCCATTGAATAGAAACAAATACAGTACAAGAAATTCAACTTTATTGGAAATACCATTTCACAGACTGGCCAGGACCGAATCAAGTCCTTTTTATATGGGTATCAAATTATTTAATAAATTGTCAACTCATGTTAGAGAAATGTCGCTGAGAGAATTCAAACAGTATGTGAAACAACTTTTAATTGACAAAGCCTATTACTCTGTTGATGAGTATTTGAAAGATCCTATGTAATGTATAATTGGTTAATGCCTTCATGGGTTGATTAGAATGCCAACACAATTACCAAATGTGGCTCAGTTCATAATTATATTTAATTTTGATGTACCTACGGTCTCAATCATATAATCGACTGTTTCAATCAACGGGGTTTTCTATCTATGTATTTAGATTTTATTTTATTTTATCTATCATATTTATTTTTTATTTTTATTATTGACTTGTTCTATGTCATCATGTTATGATCGTTATGAACGAATAAATATTATTATTATTATTATTATGTCACACGATAAATGATTTTAAAGTCTGAGGGTGAGTCTATACTGTAACTAACGGAAAAATATTTTTTTTAGCATCTTACCAAATTGTGTTCAATTGCAACGGAATGTGTCACCGCTCTTTCCCTAGACTCGATCCTGCAACTAGAACTTTTGAAATCAGGCGCTTTGTGGTCTCTTCTCCTCTACATGTTCAACTATGATTTCACCTTAGAAGAAGGTGGTGTAGAGCGTAGTGAAGATGCAAACAAACAAGAAATCAGCAATAGATTGGCTAAGGAATCTGTGAAAGCGTGTTCTGCACTAGGAGGTTATATTGTGGGAGATGGCAAACCTCCTCCCAACAATCTCACCAGAGAGATTCTGAATACTCTACTCACACCTTATATAAGCGATCAACTAGGAAACGAGAAATCAGAAGAGGTTAGCAGGTTCTTAGAGAATTTAATCTTCTGAATTTACTATTGTAAATTCAGAAGATAAATGTAAATAAAGTAAATGAGCAACATAACATTAGTGCTATTATAAGTGAACCTACTCGTATATGGGGTGATTCAGCAACGTGTATTGATAATATTTTGTCTACTTCTAATCCTATTAGTTACTCCATTAATCATTCCTATATATCTGATCACACTTTCCAGCTGGCAACTTTATGCTATGATCAGGTTGACCATAACCAAGAAACTCACAAGAGATGTTTTAATGACTACAATATTGAGAAGTTTTCTAGTTTACTGCTGGAGACTGATTGGTCTTCAGTGTATGACTCAGTTGAAGCAAATTCTAAGTTTGATAGTTTTTATAATAAATTTTTCTATTATTTTGATACTTCATTTCCAAAAAAGGTAGTCAAGATAAAAAAATCTGGTGACTCCAGGTGGATAACTACTGAGTTGAGAGAAATCAGTAGAAGGTTAACCGAGTTATCTGAGCTGAACAAAGTATATAAAAATGGTTTATATCAGGGGAATATCAGGAACTTAAAATAATATATCAGGATAAATTGAAACATGCTAAGAAAACTAGCAATGATGATAGAATCTCTTCTGCTGATAATAAAGTGAAAGAATCCTGGAAAATCATCAAGGAATCCCAGACTGGTTATTCTGGCAATGCAATACCTTGTCTAGAAAGTGCTGAAGATGGGGTCCTTCTTTCTGATGATTTTGCTATATGCAACCTTTTTAGTGAGTATTTTTCAACTGTTAGCAGTAGCATATCCAAACCTGATACTAAAAATATTAATTATATGTCATCTTCACATCAAAGTATTTTTTTATATCCAGCAACTAAGATGGAAATTGAACAAGTTATCAAAAAAGTTTGTAAGAAAAAATCGTCCGGTATTGATGAAATTCCTGGTCTTGTTATAAAAAACGTTGCCAATGTAATTTCTGAGCCTTTGACTCATATAGTTAACTCCACTTTCATAGAGGGGAGGTTTCCTGATATACTGAAAATGTCAAAGTTAATTGTACTAAATACTTGGGTGTTGATATTGATAATAAACTTACCTGGAGTTTCCATGTTGATAGTGTCAAACTGAAGCTCAGTAAACATATATATTTACTTCGTAGGTTGAAACAAACAGTCTCTTTTGATGTTCTCATGCTTTTATACGACAGTTTAATTCAGTCAGTGATTTCCTATGGTCTTGAACAGTGGGGCTTATCAGCTAAAGCTGATGAAGTGTTTGTTATTCAGAAAAAGGTAATCAGAATTCTGGCTGGGGCATCTTCAAGTGCAAACTGCAGGCCATTATTCATTCGTTATAGTGTATTAACAATGCCTAGTTTGTATATCTACCAAACTCTGATATATATAAGAAAAAATATTTCAATTATTCCTAGAAATGAGCAAATCCATGAACATTTCACCAGAAATAACCTTCAACTTTATCAGCCTTATAGTAGATTGACAGTATCGAAGAATCACCCCATGTGCTGTGGGATTAAACTATATAATAAGCTTAGTAATGGCATTAAGTCCTCAAACATCAATGTCTTTAAAAGGAAGCTTAAGGTTTTTCTATTGCAAAAAGCATACTACTCTGTGGATGAGTTTCTCCTTGAGTCATAATCATAATTTGATTGTAGCTTAGTGATTTTATTTTTATTTAAGTTATGCTTTGTATTTGTTTTTCTATAATAGTTTGACCTGTTGTATCAGCCAGTATTTTATGATGATGTTTGCCTAATGTGATTGTAAATGAACACTGATTCAATAAATGTTTGATTGATTGATTTCATCTTTTAGATATTGAAGACACTGAACAGCAATAGCTGCACTCCTTACTTATTGTGGGACAATGGAACTAGAGCAGAATTGTTGGACTTTCTGGAAAGCCAAAGAAACAATAGGAATGAAATCGATTTGAACATTTGCAGCGATTTTACCTACTCTGCACATTCTGGAGAACTTAAAATTGGTGGCGTTTTTATCAAAATTTACAATCAACAGCCTACTTTTCCCATAAAAGTAAGTATCACTTTGAGATGTTGAAGTTTTTTTGAGAATGACTGTTTTCTTTCAGGACCCAAAGAGTTTCGTGATAGAATTACTGGGTTTCCTTAAAGAACAATCACAATATCTCTTCAACCTAGTTAACATAGCTTATTCTGTTACCATAGAAGATAGGATAAAAAATACTGTGATGGCTCTCGAAGCTCTAACGAATGTGATAAGAAACAATACTAGTGTCGAAATGCAGTGCATCGGTCATTTTAGACTCCTATTTAGGTTACTAACCGTTAGCGAGATACCCGTTCAAAAAGGCGCTTTGAATGTCATATCCTTGATAACGAGGAATAACGAGTGCATCAATGATATCGCCGCCAGTGACGTCCTAGGTTATCTCCTTCTGGTGTTGTATAGCCTGCAAGATTCTCAACTCCAAACCTTGGAAGCGCTATATGCTCTCATGGCGACCACAAAAATAGTGAAAGAAGCCTTGAACAAAGGAGCTGTGATATATCTCCTGGACCTGTTTTGTAACTCGACGAACCCCCACGTCAGACAGTCTTGCGCCGAACTTCTTGCTAGAATGAATCTCGATAAGTTGGTTGGTCCAAAAGTGAGGTTAGCTTTGGGTGCGTTTCTTCCGCCTATTTTCGCTGATGCCATGCGAGATAATCCCGAGACATCAGTGACTATGTTTGAATCTGCGCACGAACATCCGGAACTCATTTGGGACCAGGAAGCCAAGGATAGAGTTTGCACGATAGTTTCAAAGTTCAGAAGAGAGTGAGTATTCTCAGGTTTATGCAAGACGGGAAATAACTTTTTCGATCAATTTTCAGGCATCAAACATCTCAAATGTCCAATCCCTCGGCGCTCTGGAAAATGCCCGATACTAATGGTCTCACCAATATTGCTACGCCTAACGAAGTTGTGGTGGCTGGTGTTTATCTTAGAATTTTTATCGCGAATCCTTCTTGGACATTGAGAAAACCGAGAGAATTCCTCACAGAATTGCTGGAGACTTGCCTGAATATGATGAGTAAAGATAAACCGAATGTAAGTAGTCACAAAAAGTCAGGCCCCACGTTGGGCGGCCTGTTAAATCCCGCACTTTATTTCTAGATCGAACTGCTGGAACTTTGTACGACTTCCTTGTGTTCTCTCCTGCAAGCCCAACCTGCTCTGCTGGACCTGATACCTTCCATGGGACACATACCACGTTTGTGCAGACAAATGGGCTCCAATATACGACAAGTAGTGGTTCCAAAATCGGCAATTTCTATTTTGAATTCTTTATCCATGAGTAACGTAGGTGTTCATAAACAGCGTTTTGCATATAGAATAAACGTTTTTTTTTCAGATTTGCATCGGTGCTCTAGCTCAGACTGAGTGTATGCATCCTCTGAAACAGGCGATGCAAGTTCGTAAAGATATGGTGGCTGTAGCTTGCGAAGCTCTCAGCAGGCTCTTTTCCAGTAATCAGGATCAACTGGTAAAACAAGCTCTGGATGTGGAGTTCGTTCAGTTTTTACTGAGTCTTCTCGAGGCCAGATTGGATCTGGTCGATAATCCTGCCATGACAAAAGCACAAATCGTGAAAGCCTTGAAGTCGATGAGTAGGAATTTATTGTATGGCGATAAGGTCAGCTCGATTCTGGACAAAAGCACCATATGGTCAGAGTATAAGGATCAAAGACATGATTTATTTATTTCCAATACTAACATTGCCGGATATTTGACAGGTTAGTGGTTTCTCATTTCATAAATATATGGTTAAGATACCGAAGGTTCCTTTGATGAAATTGATAAATAAGAAGCAACTGACAGATTCATTTCATTTGAATGGAACAATCAATATGAATACTTTCACACTTTGCACTCCAACCTTCTATCATAAGGCCTTGCTCATATGTTACTAAATATGGCAACATTAATTTTCTTGCCAACCTCTCCTATCCTAAAGAAAGCTGTTTGATCTGTAAAATATCAACTGGCTATTGTTTGTAAGTTAATGTATGTTAATTCCTTTGTGTACTCTTTTGAACACATTCAACCTTTGAGAGGCCTGAAGTGGCTTATGCGTCTCAAATATTTTTGTGGGTTGAACTACCCATTACTTTGCCAATACTTTATCAATGTCTATTAATTCATTTTCGTGTTGAAATATTGTGCTATTATTATACTTTCTTATTAGTCAGTGGGCTATGCTTGAAGACAGGCAGTTAACAAATCTAAAGAAATGAACTTTAAATGTTCAAGCCAGTCTCGGATATACCTACCTTCAATCCAATGGCATTCGTGGTAGTAACCAGTGGAGTAGTTGTTTTCTGATAGGGGTCGGTCCATTCAATCTACTGTGTAGGTATATCCGAGACAGACTTGAACATTTAAAGTTCATTTCTTTACATGACTATCTTCAAGCATAGCCCACTGACTAATAAGAAAGTTTTTCTTCCTTATTCAGAGGAATAGGGCAAATTTTGGATATGCAGTTGGTTAGTACCTCGTCCACTAGATGGAGTGACATTTTTGTTGAACGTTTGAAGTTCCATTTGCTTTAGATTTGTTCACTGCCAGTCTTCAAGCATAGCCCATTGACTAATAAGAAAGTTTTTATTCCTTATTTAGAGGAATCGGGCAAATTACGGATGTGCAGTTGGTTAGTACCTCGTCCACTAGATGGAGTGACATTTTTGATGTTCGCTCCAACTTCGGAAGAGGAATGAAATACTCTGAAAAAATTCCGATTTTCAATTGTGGAATATCATTGACTTTAGGTCGATGATGGTCCCTATCTTGCACTGATGAGTGGCTAATAAGCCCGAAACCGGTCTGCAAGTGTGCCCGTTCCATAATTGAAGGTCGACTCTTTCAGTTGTATTGCCAATTGCATATGCAGGACATTTTCTGTGAAGATTCCTGCACTGACGCCTGTCTGATATAATCCAACGCCCTTCGTGGTATTTGCCAGGGGAGTAGTTGTTTTCTGATAGGCGTCAGTCCATTAAACCTACTGTGTAGGTATATAGAGACTGGCTTGAACGTTTGAAGTTCCATTTGCTTTAGATTTGACATTTTTGTTATTCGCTCGAACTTCGGACGAGGAATGAAATACTCTAAATGAATTTTGATTTTCAATTATGGAATTTCATTGACTTTAGGTCGATGATGGTCACCATCTTGCACTGACGAGTGGCTAGGGAGCCTGAAACCGGTCTGAAAGTGTGCTCGTTTCAAAATTGGAGGTCGAATCTGTCAGTTGTATTCCCAATTGCATATGCAGGAAATTTTCTGTGAAGATTCCTGCACTGACGCCTGTCGGATTCGAACGCCCTTCGTGGTATTAGCCAGGGGAGTAGTTGTTTTCTGATTGGCGTCAGTCCATTCAACCTACTGTTTGGTGTATTCGAGACTGGCTTAAATGTTTAAAGATCATTTCTTTAGAATTATTATACTTGTTCAGTTGTATAATTTTACTACTTTTGGGAAAAGATTTTGAAGGGATAGTGTCTCACAAAATATTCTGTTGCTAGCAAGGTACTAAAAACACAAATGAAAATTTAATTGAAGTTTATTGAATTTTTACTGATAAAACAATACTGAAACTAAATTGAAGTAATTTCATATGAGCTCTGAATTAGGAGTGATAAGTTTATTCACAGTTCAAGCTCTATACCAGCCACTTTTTCCTAAAAAATATTGTATATATTGTGTAACTGATAATGAAAATAATGTCTTTTTTTAATCCTCAGCGTTATCCAGTATTGATCTCTGTTTGAATTTACAATTATCCAATAGTAAAAACACTTACAAAATAAAACATAACTGAATAATTATACTTAAATTACACACATTATGATGGTAAAAAAAATACAGATACAACAAATGAAGATAATTCATAACCTATCACATATGCGTTTTTTTTTTTTATAAAGCAGGTACCCCTACCGCCGCAGGCTACTTGACGCAAGGTCCCAGCGCCAAGGTGAATGTGGCACCTCCACCAATCGGAAGAGAGGATTCGCCCATGAAATCAGATGGTCTTTGACTCGCCATTGAACCATGCGACTATGGTTAAAGGAATCATGATTCGGGCGGGTGAAAACATTCCCAAATCTTTTCAAGCAATAAGAGCGGGAGATTCAACCGTTTTGTCTGGTTTCTGAACAGAATCAAAACCGGTTACCAGTATCATTCAAGCAATAAAAGGCTTTATTGATATTGGTTACTTCCTAGGAAAAGGTAATGAACAGTAGGAAACTGGACAAAATGGCTGAAGAGACAGTTCTCAAGCTTAATGTAAAGATTGTAAAAAGTTGTATATTAACTCTTAGGAGTACTTTGTAGCCTTTATAAAGTTATTTGTAATGTTTATTTACAAAATATATATTTTCTATTATCAGATTAATATTTAAAACCATTAACATTTTGTTTTGTGCTCGTGGGTGAGTTCATTTGTACAAAAAATAAAATTTTAAATATAATTTGTGTTTTACTTAAACATATTCAATCAGTCTATATCATATAAGTCATATCCCTGTTGAAGTTTTATACTTCTATGTCTACAAACGTTAAGTCAAAACTGCCAAAATAAAATTATCTGGGGATTTTAATTCACACGTTAATTGCATTTGTAATATCACTAAGAGGTTGGATCAAAGTCAAGTAATCTGAGTGGGTTTCAAGCAGTTCATCTAGGGATTGTCGAATCTCCAGAAATGATGGTCTCGCGCTTGGTTCATCTTTCCAACATTTCGTCATGATGGAATACCTAGTGACAAAAATTATGGTTTAGAGATTGCCTCCAAGTGAATGATATTAATAAGGATATTCTTATTTCTACTAACTATAGTAAATTTATTGTATTTACAATGAATAGGATAGCTCCAAGGCTACTTTCATCAAAAAGACAATTCTTGCCTATTCACAAACTTTCCAAATATATTTGGAATTGCATTACAAATAGAGATATGGCGGTGGATTTATAAAAAATGGAACACACTGTACACAACTTTTTCATACAGGCTGTCCAAAAAATGTCCATTCAATTTGAATAGTATGTTTCGTAAGTGATCATTTGTATGTGGCGAACAGGTTGAAACTGATTGACTTTGTCTGTTTTACGTGCATTTTCTGTGTTTAATATTCAAAGTCTTGTTAGTGAAGTCCCCTATCGTGCATGGCTATAGTACCGCAGAGATGGCTGGCATGCATTTCATTTATGGACTTGCTGATGGCAATTCATTGAAAGCTAGGCGGTTGTGCAGTGAACGATTTCCTAATCGTAGTGTGCCTAATAGAAAAATCTTCCAAAGTATACATCAACGACTTCGTGAAACAGGAACATTGAAGCGAAAAGGAGGACCAGGAAGGCCAATGACAGTAAGAACGGTAGAAGTAGAAAATGAATGAGCTGGCCATAATAGCAGGAGATCCAGGTACCTCTACTCGAAAAATTGCAAATACTTCAACTGTAAGTAACGGAACGATTTGGAACATTCTTAGATACTATTTGTTCAGGCACTTCTTCCTGCAGATTTTCTTCCACATATTACATTCTGTCAATGACTTTTGCCCACATTGGTTCAAATCCCTCAACTACTGACGCTTATTCTTTTTACCAATGAAGTCAGTTTCTTAAGAAATGCCATAAGGAATTTCCACAATAACCACGTTTGGGCTGAAGAAAATCTACATGAGGTGCTTGAAGAACGCTTTCAACATCAGTTCTCGTTAAAAGTTTGGGTGGGAATTGAAGGTGACTTCCTAATTGGATCGATATTTTTGCCCAGATGACTTACTGGCGAGGTATACCTCAACTTTCTGGAACAAACGCTACCTCAGTTTCTGAAGGATGTACCATTGCTTAAAAGGAATGCAATGTGGTTTATGCACGATGGTGCACCAGCACATTTTGGCATATTGGCTTGAGAATTTTTAACAGTAACATACGGAGATCGCTGGATTGGTCAAGGTGGACCTCACTTATAGCCTGTTCGATCATCGTACTTAAACCCTCTGGATTACTTCCTGTGGGGCCATCTAAAGTCATTAGTTTATACAATTCCAGTGGACGATTCGAGAAATCGGATAATTGTTGGGTGTAACGCAATCAGAAACTATCCCGATGTTTTTGAAAGAGTTCTGGAGTTTATGAGGAGAAGATCGGATTCTTGCATCCGAGCGGGGGGGTCATTTTCAACAGTTCTTTAGATTATAATAAATTGTTATTGTCGAAATTCTTTTGCGCTCCATTCGAATTAAAGCGCCCTATGAAAAATCATCAAATGTCAAAATATCCTTAGAATAGTCGCTTAAATTTTTGCCGCATGTTTAGTAAACACCCTATATTGAGCAAGTACACACTATGTAGCCTCCCTTTTGAAATACTGAAAAAATCGTGATAGTAACAAAAAATTAGTCATATTAAAATGTATGTCACTTGAACAGATTTAGCTGATGTCTGATGAACTCAATTTATTGAATGAATTAACAGAAAACTCAGTGCATAAATGAAAACAGACTTACAATGCTTCGGAACAGTCTTCTGGCTTTGACATTCGATTACCACTTGTCAACAAACCAAGTATATCATGAGTGGCTATACCGGGATAAGGTGTGCTTCCCAAAGTGACGATTTCCCATAAGAGTATTCCAAACGACCAAACATCACTCTGCGTCGTGTAAATTTGGCGTGTCATCGATTCCGGAGCCATCCAACGAATAGGCAGTTTTCCTCCACCTGATTTGAAGTAGATGTCGTTATAGTACACATCGCGGCTCAGCCCAAAATCTGATATCTTTACGGTTTTATTGTCGAATACTAGGATGTTTCTAGTTGCCAGATCCCGGTGGATTACTTTAAGCGAGGCGAGGTATTCCTAGAAATTGAATTATTATTTTAATAACAACGCTTTTTCATGTCAAGAAGTCAAACAATTGAAAGAAATTATGGTAGGGGATGGTTCAAGTTGTTGCTATTATGTGAGTTGAAAAAAATACCGATGTTAGTTCATTGTATAAATTGAAACTGTGTACTTTCATTCATTTAATGTGTGACCGCTATAATCCTTATTCACTATCGTGAATAATAAATTCAAATTTTATGAAGAGATTGTTTTTCTATGTTAGTCTACGAACTTGTCAGTCCAATTGTTATGTTTTGTTTTCAAACAAGCTATAATAATGTATACAGTGCAGACATGAATAGTCCCCTCTCTCAACTTTCGAACGAGGTAAAATATATATTTGGACAAAATTTGCATTACTTTTTGAAAGGGGTGTCTTGCGAAGGTGTTTAAATTCTCTGTACAACGACCTTTACTGTTTTGAATGTGGATAACCGGTTTTGGTGTTTGAATTGGAGACTAGGAACAATTACAATCCGTAACTTTGCAATCAAAAGAGGATTGAAACTGCTCCAAAGTTAGTTAGAGAGAGAAAGAATTGTTAACGTATTTCTGTTTATATTCCAATCTAGGATTTGTTAGTGCAAGTTTTCCTGATTATTCGATCTGCTTAAAATATCTCAGAATTGAATTAAAAATTTCAAACAACTGAAAATGTAGCTAGAGGAGCCCGACGAAAATTTGTCTCTGACGAGAAACACGTCTGGAGAAATCTGAATTATATTTTATAAATTTCACTTACCATTCCTATCGCAACTTGTCTGGCAAAAGAAATCAAATCTTTCGGTTCTGGAACATCCTCCAAGTCATCTTTATTCATATCATACAATGTATTAAGAGCATAATTAGCACTTCCTGAAGATTCAATACTGTTGTTTATCAAAATTCTGCAAAGGAAAATAAATGTAATTGCGAACTCCGAATGAAAGTCGACATTGATTTTCATTATTCGTGAAAAAACTATGCTAACACTTACGCTTTTGTTACTTTCCTATAAGCAGATCGTAAGTAACTTTGGAGATCTCCCTTGGAACAATATTCTACTACTAACATTGGTTGGCCTCTGCTCACACACCCAATCAATGACACCAACTGGGGGTGTGGAGGGACGCTCTTCATAATTTCAATTTCTTGGTGAAACTGCTTCTGTTCTTCCCGTGTTGGACTATCTATAAATGAATGGTATAAGTATGAATAATTTTAAAACGCCCTTGGGAAAAAAGTAGATACCTTTTAACATTTTGATAGCGACTTGGGTATAACATCCTTTGTCGGTCAAGTACCATCCTCTGCGAACCACTCCAAATTCCCCGTGACCCAAGATATCCTCTATTTTCAGTTTCAAAGTGTTCATTTCCCATGCATCGGGTGTGTTATGAGGAATAGAAATTATGCTTGTTCCCGTTACATTGCTACTTGTTTTGTCCTCCAGATACTAAAATAACGAATATAATGTCTGCAATTTAAGAGCGGGAAACCAGGCCTTATTTATGTTATTTTATTAATGAAATATCTGCAGTGAGGATAACTAGCACTTTATATGTCATTCAACCACAGTAGAATAATACATCAGTAGGCTATCTCACCACGTGATCCGCCCGAGTTGCCGGGGACCTTCAACCGCTCTTAGGCTGAGATTCTCATCCAACGCGTTCAGTGCTGTAGTATCGAAGGATTTGACGGCACCACGGACATCGAATTAGTTATAATAAACGGTCGGAAATTGATATTGTGTTTAGTTTATTAGCTGTTGTTATTATTGTTTAGTAGTTGGTTATAAGTAATTTACCACAAAATATTCTATAATAACCTAAAATTTCGTTTTTATGAGCGCACGCCTATGGTAAAAAACGAATTTGGCTCCACACTTCGTTTCGAGGTCACCAAGAACTTTGTGAATTTATGAATTGGTTGATTTTTACTATGTCCAAACTCTGTATAGCAAGCGCCAAACGTGATGGCGAACGATCGCGCAGGTATATAGACTCTGCCAACTAAATTACTATTAGATTACGATAAACCCCTTGCCGGCCAGTGTCGTACCTATAATTAGTTTCAATTAGGTTGGCAAATGGAACATGACTTCTTTGTAATTTCTTTTCATATTTTATTCAGTATTATAGGTAGTAGTACAGTTCATTAAAATGTTATATAATGATAAATTAATGATGGCTGGTTTTTTGTTAGGCTTTGACATTTTTCCAGAAACAACACAAATTTCAATTAAAGACAAATACTTGAATATACACTAATAAGTACTTGTCTTGACTTGATGTATTAGTTACCTGAAAATGGTCTAATAAACCGAAACCGGTCGTAAGAAATGATAAACTTAGTAGAAATTAGACAAAAGTTATTTTCATCATTCTATATTCAATATGAATTTCTACAAAATAAATAGGCCATTAATCGAACATATTTCCAATCATTGTATAAACTCAACCAACAGAATTGAAAACAAAAATCAAATTTTTCAAATATTGTTGTAAATCATGCCCTAAAGAAAATAACGCCGGCCGCTACTGGTAGCCGTAAACCAATTGTGTCGTGGCGAAGAGCGCGCTCAGTTCGACCGACATTTCGCAATTGCCATCCACTCGCGAGACAGTCAAGTGGAAGTTACAGTGCGGTACGCACACAAAGATGTGCAGTTCATGAAAAGCAGTACTTTCAGACATAAACTGGAAGAAAAAGACCTCTCGAAACAACTAATTTCATATAAACATCGAATTACACGAAAGAAAAATACTTTCGAAATGATGACTTGAAAAGAATACAGGCCAGTAGAAATCCCGGATAAGTTTTGTGAGTTTCCTCCTTGGTGTTCAGTCACTTCTGCCCAGTTTTATATAGTACCATATCAATACAATTGCTATTTTTTAGTGTCCTCATACTTCATTTTATTCATTTTCGTGACTTTTTAACGTCGGTATTTTGAAGGCTTACCTTGAAATATGTGTCTCTTTCTCTTTGTTGCTCCCTCTTTCCCAAATAGTAGTTCAAAGCAAACAGTGCAAAGAGAATCACCATTGTTAAGGGAATTACAGAAATGAAAATAACTTCGGTCGGTATTACCGGTTCCTTTTCGATTGAGGAGTCTGCACTTTGGTTGAAAAATCCATGAACCACTGCAGTGGCGCTACGACCGTAATCAGAGAAAGCAGTCATTCGGACTTCGTATTCAGGTGATAGTTGAAGGGGTTTGAATTTAGCGGTAGTACTATCCTGAAAATTAATAAGCATGTGGTGAGTTTTATTTACACTATTAATTTCATTTTTCTCACATTACTATTTTTATTTATATCCTATTTTTTGTTTGTAATACTTACCCCTGTGACATTCAGAAGAAATTTTGTGAAATTGCCGTTGAACAGTATTAATTCCACTGAATAAAATTCCGGTTTGTATTCAGGCTCATTCCAATGGAGAATCACATTATACAAGTGCGACCCCTCTTTATCTGTCGAATCTGCTGAAATTTCTTTTGTCGTAAGATTCCCAGGCTGCTCTGGAGCTGAAAATAGAAAGTAGTTATTTCTTATTGCGTACATTGATTTGAAACAAGTTCTCTTTCAAATAAGGAGCGTGTGGATGACGTTTTAGAAGTACCTAATGATCATAATGAACTTTATTTCAAAATTGTGTACATGAATACAAAAAAAATCGTAGTTTACATTACTCGTAATCGATATTACGATAATCGTTGATAAAATTAGGTTCCAGGTCTTTTGCAATTTTTTGCAATTCAGGTGTTCACAAGTTAATTTTTTGCCTTCGGGAAAGGATTATTTTCTGAAACGTCAACCATCCGAAGAAAGCTAAATATTGAAATTAAATTTTTTCCAGTCCATTATAATACGATGGTTTATAATACGCAGTATGAGTTTGCCCCTTATGACACTTCAACAGATTCTCTATTGATTTGGATTTGTTTATTTTTCAGATTATGGGGATTTATACACCCGAAAAATAGTAAGAAAAATTTGATAGTTTGTACTGGAACTTCAGGCGTAAAATCCTAACCTAACCCAACCTAGTGTCCTCAAGAGATCATTATGACTGAGTCATAATTATGACTCATATGACTCGTAATTATGAATCATGGTTCAGCCATCGCATTCATCAGATTTGCTCCCCTTCGACTTTTTCCTGCGACGCTGAGAAAAATGAAAATTCATCTTATTTTTTGAACAGACAGCGTACACATATTTCATTACTACATATAATCGCATTTTACCGAATTGGCGTGATGTTGTTCTCGATCATTACTGAAGTTGAAAACCTTTTAAAAGGATACTTTTCAACAAGCTTATATTAACTTCACTTGTATGTTTGTTTTTTTGTAACAGACTCTTTTGGACTCGATTTTGACTAACTTCAAACCGACAGATGTATTTTAAACTTTGTACAATTATCAAAAATAGGTGACAAAACAATAATTTATAAGTTTATCTCATTATTCTGATCAGGATCGCCAGGATTAAATAATTTCCTCACACAGTCAATGTGTGAGAGTATATTAAAGCAAATGGGTTTGAAATAGCAAGCCAAAAAGATAAATAATAGTTTTAAAAACTAAAAAACACGATGAAGAAAAGAGAAATGAAAATTTCTGTTTTTTACCACTTTTTTTTGTAACTAACGTTACTGCAGTTTCGTCCTATACGGACATTTTCAAACTTATACATATACTTATATGAGTTTGAAACTGCAGTAACATTAGTTACAAAAAAAAGTTGTAAAAAACATAGAAAGTTTCATTTCTCTTTTCTTCATTATGATTTCCTACCACGCAGTAACGGCTACATCCATCAATTTATTAAAAAAAAACACGCTTTAATAGTAACACAAACTAAAAAATAGTTCGAAACCAATTTTATTCTGTTGTAAAAAAGCGTGAGGTGCTAATCTGGCAAATGGCTGCTAACTGAGTATTTATACTGTTACGTTTTTCCCCGTGGGTTGACCAATAATCGACTTCACTGAACAATCAAACTCAACTTTATTTCACTTTAAATACAACAAACACTTTAACTAATACTTCAACTATTATTCGAATGGCTATCGCCTTACTAGATCGCTTTGCGTACCGCACTGTAACTTCCACTTGACTGTCTCGATATGCTCATGGCTAGCGTTTATATATCGTAATCGAATGCGTTAACAATTTTCGCCGAAATTCCATCGAAATCGGTTGCATTATTCTCGCTGCATCTAGAGCGGCAGCGAACATCATACATTCGCGCGCTCTTAGCTACGTCACAACTGATCCACGGCCACCAGCGGCGGCCAGCGCCACTTTCTTTAGGGCATGATTTACAACAATACCTAACAATGGAAATTTAGCACCCCACGCTATTTACAACAAAATTAAATAAGTTTCGAATTATTTTTCATTTTGCATTTTGTGTTGCTATTGAAGCGTGTTTTTTTAGTTCTTTAAATTATTATTCATTATAACAATATAGCACATATGGTACTTACCGCATTTTGGTGTTTGTTTGTGATATTTGTAAGCTTGAAAACATGTTGGTATCGTTAAGTTGAGCCATGTTTTCGGACCTTCAGTGCGAAAATCTGAGTTTATATCCGTGATTCCAAAAATAGATATGGAATAGTTTCTTCCAAACTTGAGTTGGGTTATATTCACCTCGTTATTATTCCATACCTGAAATTATCATACTATGTATTCCATATAGATCCTCTCGTCAAACAAATTATTTTTTTATAAAATGATCTCGGATGAGGAAAAAAGGGAAAGAGTACTCACATTTTCTATATTAAAATCTTGGTAACCTTCATCTTCGCTCCCAAGAGATACAACGTTGAAGTAACATCCATTATCTGCAATATATGTTATTATATCAAATGTATTCGAATAAAATATGGGAAAAAATTAGTACTAATTGGTTCCGTAGACATTTATACTTTTGAACCAATAATATGAAGAGGATAGATGGAAGTTTTTGTATGTTTCTTAGTAATAGATAAACTCAAAAACTACCTAACCGATTTCAAAAATGTATTCCCCTGAAAAACTATAATATTAGAGCTTAACATGTAACCAAAGTATGAAAAATTTGCCTGAAAAGTCATTATTTGGCATGCGCTGTCGGGACTTTATTTTTTCCGTGTGTTGCAAGGGTGGTATCGTATCCAAAAGAAGGGAAGGGAGATTTGGTCAGCAAAGTGAAGCTGTTGAAGGCTTCAATGCTTTGGCAATCTGGTGGTACCAATCCAAGAAGGCGTACTATCAAGGCCACTTGTCATAGATGAGAGCTACGGCTGGGTGCAGAAGTGCTTTTTCTAAGACAAACCATACGACGGAGACATCAACATCTCCTGCAGTAGCGAATTATTTTCCTTCCTCTGAACAAGCCGTTTTTTTATCATGTGGTAACATTGCTATGTTCTAAACCGTAACAGATACAACTACGATTGAATAAAAAACACAGTTGTTTTCCGAATTCAGCTAAAGATTCATTTCTTACCTTCTCCCTTATTCCATCCCACAAGGGCGGTTACTGTGCCTTCGACTAAGTAGAATGCTTTCAAATAAAAACTCGAAACAGCTGCGGGTATTCTGGAGGGCCTGTGAGTTCTTATATCTGCCGGGAGACTTCTTTCACGTATTATCCGTCCATCTTTTGTTTTCCTGAAGCTTCTCAGTTCAATTTTGTATGTGGTTAGTGGAGTTAAATTTGTGAAGTTCGCAAATCCACATCTTGTCTGGAAGTATTATTAAAATTATCAATTATTATATGAAATATTCGCCAAAGTACCAAGAATCATTATTTTGAATTCTATTCCTGTTATATTCATTCTTGTTTCTTGGGATTAATAAGGATTATTGTTAATTTCAAAAACTACACCTCGCGATTATCTCCACAAACTTCATTTGAAAAATATCTCACATGTTTTGCTAAGACATTAGCTTTTTCAAGTGGTGATCTATTCAAATCTAGTTGGCCATTCATTAGAATGTTTGAATTTTTAAGTTCATTAATTTCAATTGCTTCCAAATGATTCAGTTTCAAACCTTTATTTTTTATGTGTAAAATTTCGAACTCTTCGTTGAAGATATGATTTTTTCTAGAAGATGATTTGAATATGTTGAATTTGTTTTCTTATTTACATAGCTCGTATGATGTTCCTGGATTCGATTCCTAAATGTCCTGCCAGTTTGACCAATATATACCGTAGGGCACGTTCCACACTTTAACTTATATACTCCTGATTTCTTGAATTTGTATGTCTTGTCTTTATTATTTTTAACTAACTTTCCCAACGTATTACTTGTTCTATATGCAATTTTAATATCTCGTTTCCTCAAAAATGAAGCCACTTTTTCCGTTGGTTGTCCAAAATACGTTGAAGCTCTATAATTTTGATTATCTACCTTATCGATAGGAAATACGTCTCGAATCGCTTTTGCGTAGACTTTTTTGGCAAGTATTTTGTTCATTAATTCGGCTTTAAACCCATTGTTAACCGCAATTTGTTTGATGATATTGAGTTCTTTATCAAAATTATTTATTGAAAGTGGAACATTAACTAATCTGTGAATCATGCTATTATAAGCTGCTACTTTGTGTTGATAAGGATGGGTAGAATCGTAATGTATAGTAATATCCGTATAAGACGGTTTGTGATAAATTGAAAAATCATGTTTGCTGTTCATTCTACTAATTGTTAGGTCCAAGAAATTGATTGAGTTGTCTGCGTCAATAGTGAATTTAATGTTTTCATGAATTTTGTTAATATCCCTATGAAAAGTATCTAATTGCAGCTCCGTCACGCTGGAACCTGCTTTGAAAGAAATCCACCTTTTTTTAGCCTACTTTACCTATATACGATACTAATAAATGTAGTAGTGTTCATTTTTTGTAGTCTCATCGGTTAATAAGAAAGCACTGTTGATATTATTCAAACTACGAAATACAAGTAATCATGCGCTAAAAAGTTTTGAAATAGGTTCTGAATTGATTGCCGTTTATTGTAGTAACACAATATCAATATATTTTACATGTTTTTGAAGTATAGCAAAAAAACTACGATGACAAGACTTCAAATCATAAAATAACAATTGTCCTCAAACTACAAACGATGGGGTTGATTGTAGCTGAAATTAGATGTTTGTAGTTACCATTAAACACATCAAAAATGAATGAAATATAATCTAGTATTTTTCAACTTAACTAACCTAACATAAGCTATCCTAACCTAACCAACATATGTAACCTGAAATCTGAAGTTAAAACTAACGTATTTTAGAATGCTTTATTTGGAAAAAACATCTACTAACCTGACTTCCGAATTCAAAAACGAACTCATGTTAATATGTTGGAAATAATTCTTAATCTTGAACATCTAACATGAGTTCGTTTTCGAATTCGGTAAACAGGTTAGATGTTGAGGGTAGATGCTTTTTTTCCAAATAAAGCATTCTAAAATACGTTAGTTTTTACTTCAGATTTCAGGTTACATATTGTTGGTTAGGATAGGTTATGTAAGGTTAGTTAGTTGAAAAATACTCGATTTTATTTCATTCATTTTTGATGTGTTTAATGGTAACTACAAACATTTAATTTCAGCTACAATCAACTCTATCGTTTGTAGTTTGAGGACAATTGTTATTTTATGATTTGAAGTCTTGTTATCGTAGCTTTTTTATACTTCAAAAGAATATAAAATATAGTTATATTTTGTTATTATTACAATAAACTATAATCCATTTTGAACCTATTTCAGAACTTCTTGGCACATTATTACTCGTCCTTCGTAGTTAGAATAATATCAATAGTGCTTTCTCAATAACCGATAAGACTACAAAAAAAATGAACATTACTACATTTATTAGTATCGTTTGTAGGTAAAGTAGGCTAAAAAAAAGTAGATTTTTTTCAAAGTGGGTTCCAGCGTGACGGAGCTTCTAATTGCCTTTTAGTACCTGCAAAATTCAATTTATCAGAAACCGTTCTATATACTACTATACGTTACGGTTTTACCCATCCTTATCAACACAAAGTAGCAGCTTATAATAGCATGATTCACAGATTAGTCAATGTTCCTCTTTCAATAGATAATTTCGATAAAGAACTTAATATCATCAAGCAAATTGCGGTTAACAATGGGTTTAAAGCCGAATTAATAAACAAAATACTTGCCAAGAAAGTCTACGCAACAGCGATTCGAGACGTATTTCCTATTGATAAGGTAGATAATCAAAATTATACAGCTTTAACGTATTTTGGACAACCAACGGAAGAAGTGGATTAATTTTTTAGGAAACGAGATATTAAAATTGCATATAAAACAAGTAATACATTGGGAAAGTTAGTTAGAAATAATAAAGACAAGACATCCAAATTCGAGAAATCAGGAGTATATAAATATAAGTGTGGAACATGCCCCAATGTATATATTGGTCAAACTGGCAGGACATTTAGGAATCGAATCCAGGAACATCATACGAGCTATGTAAATAAGAAAACAAATTCAACATATTCAAATCATCTTCTAGAAGAAAATCATATCTTCAACGAAGAGTTCGAAATTTTGCATATAAAAAATAAAGGTTTGAAACTGAATCATTTGGAAGCAATGGAAATTAATGAACTTAAAAATTCAAACATTCTAATGAATGACCAACTAGATTTGAATAGATCACCATTATTGAACTTGTTTTCTTAAAAACCGAGAAAGAATTGGTATTGATGTAGATGTGAGGTAATATGCTTCAGGTGATCATAATTGAACAGGTACGTTAGATAGAGGTTCAGGTAAATTTTTTGTAGGTAGTTTCAATTATGGTTACCTGTAGTATATATTAATGTAAGAACAACTTGAAGTATAAATCACTAGAAAAAGCTATTGTCTTAGCGAAACATGTTGTGAGATATTTTTCAAATAAAGTTTGTGGGGATCAAATCGTGAGTTGTAGTTTTTGAAATTACTATGGATCTTCATCAAGTAACGGCCGAATCAATCAGAAGATTATTATTAAGATTTGAATAAACTTTCGATTATATATGGCCACTCAAGTTTTTAAATGTAAAATCAAATGCACGCTACTGCTGGTATAAAAGGACCCGAAACCTCATGAAATGAATTAGTTAGGTTAGGTCCAAAGTGAGTGGGTCTATTCGACCTTCCACCGCAACTCACAAGGGTTTATTGTGGCTCACACCTATTCACACTCGACCAAATAAACCCAGCTTCTTAACAAAGCCGAATAGTTTGTATGGTGAGTGGTCTTTCAGGTCAGATGGTAAGAGTACGGCTCTGCCTAGCTCTAAAAACCTGGTCCCCAGCGGGGCAGACACAAAGTGTGCTCTGCTGTTCCATCATTTTCCAAACGAAGGTGACACACACTTGTCTTCCGACAGGCCGAGTCTCTGCATAAGATGATTCAAATGACAGGAGGCCTGTTAGACATCGTAATTTATCCCTACTGTAGTCCAACAACTGTTTGGTACAATCCAGGAAGATTCTGCCAGAAGTCCATAAATCTTCTTGCCATCCAGGTGTTCAATCTTTGTTTGGCAATGCCATCGAACCAATGACAGGTTCTGGTCCGCTGAAGCTGCTTGCAGCACCCTCCTCTGCAAGGGAGTCAGCAGTCTCATTGCCTTCCAGGCCAGTATGGCCAAAAATTTAGACCAGAGACGATCTGTTAAGTCTTCCTATCAAGGAGAGTCGTTTTTGGCAATTTGCTACCAAATTAGGCGTTGCTCGGTAGGAGCCAAGAGCTTCCAACGCCGCTTGACTGTCCGACAATATTTTTATTGACTTGTGTATGAGGTTGGATTCTTCAAATCTCTCCGCACACAATTCAATAGCGTAAATTTCCGCTTGAATTAGGATGGACCTGGAAACCTATACGCCTATACCACCTATACCAACTGTGGAAAATCATAACGAAAAATTTTGTTCGATCACCCCGTTAGCATTTTGCATTCATAATGAGCATTTAATACATTTTACTTTTTGTACAATCGTGATTGTCTTACTGGCTCAGTTTCAAGTACAAATGATGGTCTTCTCTGCACATCTCTATAGGAAATCTTGTAAAAGGTGTCATTGGATGCTAACCACTTCACAGCAATTGTATCTGCTTCTTTGCAGTGTACTTCCACAGGCGGTAGTAGAGGTACTATTTGTGCAGTTTCTTCCTGGTTAGCCCCTGAAAGATAAGAAATTATGTTACATTTCCAAGAGTGGACTTGGTTCAAAATGTGGGGTCACTGAATTTTGAGAATGATGGATTTTGCTAAAGATACCTAGAATTCCACAATTACGTGAGATTGAAGTTTATGTAAACCAAATGCAAAATACGCCGCCTGTTCAAAAATTCTATGGAAGCCAAATCTGGTAAATACAGTGGCTGAGGCATGATTACGATGTTGTTTTTAACGAGTGAGCAGGTGCATTATCGTGATGCCAAATTATGTTTCCACAATACCGGACGTTTTCTTTGTATTGCTTCTCGTAAGCGGCGCATAAGTTCAAGATAATACTGCTAATTGTCCCGTACGACTATTTGACGAGAACTCCTGATGCAGCTCGTCACGGTAATCGAAGAAAACAGTGAGCAAAACCCTAATATATGATGATTCAAATGACAGTGAGCTGTGAGAAGGCCTATTAGACATCGTAGACTATGTAGTCCAACAACTGTTTGGTATCAAGCTTCGAAGGGTGAATAAACGCCTTGGAGTAAGCCAATCCTGGAAGATTCTGCCCGAAGTCTGCCATAAATCTTCTTGCCATCCAGGTGTTCGATCTTTGTTTGGCAAAGCCTAAAGCGATACCGGTGACAGGTTCTGGTCCGATGAAGCTGCTTGCAGCTCCCTTCTTTGCAAGGGAATCAGCAGCCTCATTGCCTTCCAGGCCAGTATGGCCAGGAATCCAGACCAGAGACAATCTGTTGAGTCTTCCTATTGAGGAGAGTCGTTATTGGCAATTTGCTACCAATTTAGTCAAAGGCTCTGTAGGAGCCAAGAGCTTCCAACGCCGCTTGAATGTCTGAGAATATTTGTATTGACTTGTGTATGAGGCAGGTAGATATCTCTGACGATTGCGTAACCAGGATCAACATCGACGGCAATTTCGTATATCGTATGAGACGGTGTGTCGTTGTAGAAGGCTCCAAACGTTATGTTGCTATCTATCTGTATAGTAGGTACTTTAATGATAGCTTATAGCTTAGGGGAATTTGATGACTTCCTTTCTAGTAGTGTTAACTGAGTTCATAGTGTTTATTGTGCTTTATGATGTTTTTAAATTCATATCAAGATGTCTTGTATACTTGTTTTATGTGTCATTGTATTTATGTGTATATATTCTATTTTGTCAACCTAACCTGTAAACTTGTACTTTAGGAGTAACTTTTTTTTCTAGTAAGATTGTAGAGTTTTACACCACACCAGACACGTCCAATCCATTGTATAAGAGGAAAACGGATTTAATAAAATTTGATTTGATTTGATATCCACAGGTAGATCGGATGCGTAATGCAATTTGGGTTTCAGTCAAGGAATGAGAGAGTTTTCGAAAAAACGGAAACTCATGAAAACCCGTTAGTTAGGGAAGCCACAGATTATGCTGTAGACGACCCCTCCCGATATAGAAGGCCCCGACACTCTGTCGAATGAGGCCCTCATGTCCCCCGTTAACGGATGAATAACTTTCTCATCCATCCCACCCCAGCCAGGTAGGGGTATCCCATGAAGGGCGGCACTGATGTCTAAGGACTTCATGCCGTCATCAATCAGTCATGAACCCATTGGTCCCTCTCAAGACCAACAATCAGCCAAAAGGGTAGGGTAGCTGGTCTCCAAATCTGGAAGAATTGACGATGACATTCTGGCAATTTGGGTTTGAGAAGAGTAGATGAAAACCCCAAAATGTGAGCCATACTATTTGCAGGTCGGAAATCAATCAAGTGTTTCAAACAAAATATTTCGCTTTTCAGCGTATTATTGTTCGGTTTGAGGTAGAAAAATTCCTGAGGATTTTCCTTGTAAAGCTTATCAAAGCTTCAATATCACCAATTTCGTAAGATCCAGAAGGATACTTTTCTGATCGGTTTGTCATCGTTTTTGTAGTAACAGAATTTCGTGCCTTCTTCAATGTTCGGTATACTGTTGTACGAATGGAAACTGAGCAAAGCTAAACTGTATTCGGAATCAGAATCCAATCGAATGGGTGGACTGAAATCGATGGGAAGTGTCGAAGAACGACTCGTTAGAGTTAGTATCATAGGCATGACTGATACATTTCCCACATGTACACACATTAAATAATGAGTTTCAACAACAATATTTCGAATCATTCATTTCTAATAATAACATTTTTTTTGTGAGCTAACAGCTAACATTGCTTTTTGTAATGATGACGCAGCTAATGTAGGTGGTGGTGGCGGTACCTCATGTCGATAATGGATGAAACATGGTAAACGAATCTGCAAAGCGGATCGATAATTCCCAAGGTTCAGCATTCTCAATCAATCGATAGAGTTTTCAATTCAGCATCGGTTAAATCTCGCAAAAAGATTTATGTCTTGGCATTATGAAGTAGAAATTGCAGGCACAGATTTCCGCAATTACTCTGATTGAAATTTTGATATCGATCATTGTTATATGTAGGTAATCGTTATACTCCTTCCAAAATATCGTAGCAATTCACCCATTGGAGGTTTCAGATTGCCGAAACTATCGAAATATTGTACAGCATTGCCGTTTTTAATATAAGCTACCCAATGAGTGCCTGCATTCAACTAAGAATCCAAGTTCAGAGATATCCCTGTCTGGGATAGTTTCAAATCTGCAGAACTCTCACCTCAAGAGAAAAATCGGATGCCTTCCTCTGTTCTACTTTCGACCTAGAAAGACATCTGAATTTCTCTAGATGTCAGGGTTTGCCTGATTGGAAAACAAGGTACCTGAAGGAAATATCATACTAACGGAACTACGACTCCATTTTATAAGTGTAGGCCTATGCTCACAAATATTATCTAAGGATATATGGAATTAATTCTTGCTTAGAACAACTCGAAATACTTTTATTAAAAATGTTAGTTTTTGAATATTCAATTTTAACAACCTGACTTTTTTTATTATGATAACCTTATGCTATTTTGTTTTTTATAATAAAATATATCGACAGAATGGCCACCACAGGATACATTACCCATTACGGTAATGCCAGTTCAATATCGAAATCAAAAGTAAAAAATTGTGTCTCAAGAATATTTCTTACCATAACGAAATATAATATCGGATGTATTCAGTATTTATTCATCTATATATTGCAATAAGTATTTTTTAAATTTTCTACAATGGAAATTGATCTTTCCTAAAAAATATGACATTTACAATTTATTCCGAGTTACTTGTGAAATACGTCAGTTTGAAATGACTCCTTTCCCACAGTAGTTGGGAATAGTTGGATAATGACATTATCACTATCTACATGAAATCGAAGAAAACACCAGAATAATATTTTTCAGGTTACAGAATCGTGTAAATAATGTTTGATCAGGTGAAAGTAAATCTTTTGTGCAACTTACCTCTTGGTTCATCATTTTGGCAGATATCGCATCGGGGAACTCTGCATGTGTTTTGATTGGCCTGAAAGAAATATCAAAATTAATAGTTGGATACTATTTTTACAGTTTTACTGTATTTTAGGAATGATAAAAATTCAGTCCATATTATGAACTGGTTCAAGAAAGGCTGAAAGTTCTCTTCAGAACTTTGATTACAGAATGCATGTGAAATTTGAAGTTTCTCCAATCATCTGTCTTATTAAAAAATATTCGTGACAATTTAGAAATCTGTTGAATATCGCTGCAACAAATGAGAAGAATGTGGTTATTTGAAAAATATAAATACAAAAATAAATAACAAATAGCCTTCCATTTGACAATAATCATAACAAAGTGGCAGTTTTGCATATGCATTGAATCATAACACTGAAAAAATATATCGCACGCGAGTAATTCAACATTTTTCGAAACCAATAAAAAATTGAATGGAAGACGCGATAACATATGAATGATTGATGATATTCTGAATTTGCAAGAATGAGATTAGTTTGTTATGAATTCAAGTTCAACTTTCCAACTGCCAATGCATTATTTTTCTTGATAATCTTTTTAATCTCAGCTTGTGCTACAATAATCAATGAAATCAATAATATTTTCACTTAAAACATTTGTTTCTCATTGAATAAGACATTTGTTTTTCAATGAATAATACATTTGTTTTTCAATGAATAAGAAAACATTAGTTTTATTCTGAACCGTTTGAGAAATAAACAATAATGAATAATATAATAAGAGTTCGGTAAAACTGAGTTCGATCACCTCATTTTACGTTAATTCATAATTCTTCCCAACCTTTAATTAGGTACTGACCTCCGAAACAAACGGGCATCCAAAACAAACCGAAGGTCGTTCCGATGGAGGAACTTCGTTTGTCACCTTCCCAGGTATAGCACAAAGAAAACACGCAAAAACCACCAATAACACTTTTAACTGAACCATGATAAATATCGATATTTTTCAAATCGCAGTTGTCGCATATCTTTGTCAGAAAAGCAACACCCAGACCTGTACGCTCTGCATTCTGAATTCGTTTGGCAAAATATGGAAATGATATGCTCTCTCATCGATTTATTATTGAATTTTTCGAGCTCAGGTATCACTGTAAATGACTGTAACTTATTGTAATAGATTCATTAGGTACCTACGTAGATAATGGTATTATAATTCGATTCAAACTGTGTCTACCGAGGATTAGGACTATACTTCACTTGTTTTATAGGGTACCTCTGATAGTTCACAGGAAGTTTGTGAATTTTGGATAACGGAAGTATAATCCAAAGTAGGGTCTCAAAGTTGCAAATATATCGGAGAGGGTAGGTATAATACTTAGAAACAAACTCATAGTACAGCAAGAGATCTGTTGGATGAGATATACCTACCTACATTCGTAATGATTCATTTTTCAAATGGATATTTTACTTTCAAAGACTACTTGAGTAGTACTTTATTTATTTACAGTTTGGTAAATCACATTTTAGCGACAAAACAAGTTATATAAATAAACAGAAATTTATAGTCCGTCAATGAAGCTTGGCGCTTGTTTAAGAGGCAAAAACAATATTAAGGTGAGGTTCAAATTTGAAAACTAATTGAGAGTAGGATTGGTACACATGCAGCTTGTAAAATATTGCTGAAATGTGAAAACCATAGGTACCTATAAAGTTATAAAATAAATAATAATGCAAATTTAACGAAATAATGATCCACTTTGCAACATTACAAAAACTATTCCTTCGATAATGAAAATAATTCCCCGAACATCTTGCTCTTTTGGCGACGCGTTTCAAATGTGTACGTACTTTTACATGTTATACAAAATTTTTTGTTTGTTTTAATGGCATTGTCGTTCTGTATGATATTTTTTCCAATGTACCTGCCATATGTATTTTATCTTGAGTATTATTATGTTTTTCGATGAAATTTTCAATATTTGTGATAATAAACGTATACGAGACCTGTTTAAAAAATAAGGTGAATTTTTATTTTTCTCAAAAATATTCATTTATTCATCAATTTCTATTTTGTTCCCTCCAAAGTAGTCCCCTTCAGATATAATACACTTGTGCCAGCCGTTCTGATACGCCCTTGAGCTCTTTAAGCGATTCGTTTTTTATTTCCTCAGTCGTCGCAGAACGCCGTCCTCGCGGGAACAGGAAAAAGTTGCATGGGGACAAATCTGGTGAATACGGTAGCTGAGGCATGATTATAATGTTGTTTTTGGTCAAAAAATTACTAACAAGCAATGAAGAGTGCGCAGGTGCATTATCGTGAAGCAAAAGCCATGGAATGATTTTCCACAATACCGGTCGTTTTCTTCGTATTGCTTCTCGCAAGCGACGTATAACTTTAAGAAAATACTTCTTATTGACCGTATAACCATTTGGCAAGAACTTCTGATGCACTGCGTCGGTCTTGGCTGTTTCATTGGGACCATTGGAATTTGGGTTCTATGTCATAACCATATACCCATGACAAAATCGTTAAGATTTTCGCGGCCAGTTTAACTCAGAATGTATAAACCTCTGAAGAAGCTAGCGAAACGTCAGGAAAACATTACAAAAATCCAAGACTTTCAAACCCGAAAAATAGTGACACATATACAGCAGTTTTTACCAATACTCCTATGTTCAGCTTTTCAAAAACTCAATGCAATTCCTTCGAACAATGAAATTTTATTCAGTCCCCTTCAGATATAATACACTTGTGCCAGCCGTTCTGATACGCCCTTGAGCTCTTTAAGCGATTCGTTTTTTATTTCCTCAGTCGTCGCAGAACGCCGTCCTCGCGGGAACAGGAAAAAGTTGCATGGGGACAAATCTGGTGAATACGGTAGCTGAGGCATGATTATAATGTTGTTTTTGGTCAAAAAATTACTAACAAGCAATGAAGAGTGCGCAGGTGCATTATCGTGAAGCAAAAGCCATGGAATGATTTTCCACAATACCGGTCGTTTTCTTCGTATTGCTTCTCGCAAGCGACGTATAACTTTAAGAAAATACTTCTTATTGACCGTATAACCATTTGGCAAGAACTTCTGATGCACTGCGTCGGTCTTGGCTGTTTCATTGGGACCATTGGAATTTGGGTTCTATGTCATAACCATATACCCATGACAAAATCGTTAAGATTTTCGCGGCCAGTTTAACTCAGAATGTATAAACCTCTGAAGAAGCTAGCGAAACGTCAGGAAAACATTACAAAAATCCAAGACTTTCAAACCCGAAAAATAGTGACACATATACAGCAGTTTTTACCAATACTCCTATGTTCAGCTTTTCAAAAACTCAATGCAATTCCTTCGAACAATGAAATTTTATTCAGTCCCCTTCAGATATAATACACTTGTGCCAGCCGTTCTGATACGCCCTTGAGCTCTTTAAGCGATTCGTTTTTTATTTCCTCAGTCGTCGCAGAACGCCGTCCTCGCGGGAACAGGAAAAAGTTGCATGGGGACAAATCTGGTGAATACGGTAGCTGAGGCATGATTATAATGTTGTTTTTGGTCAAAAAATTACTAACAAGCAATGAAGAGTGCGCAGGTGCATTATCGTGAAGCAAAAGCCATGGAATGATTTTCCACAATACCGGTCGTTTTCTTCGTATTGCTTCTCGCAAGCGACGTATAACTTTAAGAAAATACTTCTTATTGACCGTATAACCATTTGGCAAGAACTTCTGATGCACTGCGTCGGTCTTGGCTGTTTCATTGGGACCATTGGAATTTGGGTTCTATGTCATAACCATATACCCATGACAAAATCGTTAAGATTTTCGCGGCCAGTTTAACTCAGGATGTATAAACCTCTGAAGAAGCTAGCGAAACGTCAGGAAAACATTACAAAAATCCAAGACTTTCAAACCCGAAAAATAGTGACACATATACAGCAGTTATTTACCAATACTCCTATGTTCAGCTTTTCAAAAACTCAATGCAATTCCTTCGAACAATGAAATTTTATTCAGTGTATTGACGCTTCCTATATTTATGTTTCCTAATTATCTTATCTAATATGTTTGAAGCATACCCATTACATTCACCTATATTCCAGATGAAACTTTTCTCGATGTCATCTCTTTTTTTACTTATGGGGAACGTAACAATCTCCCTCAGTGGTGAGAGCTATTACGAATATATTTAGAAATACTGGTATAATCTTCCTATAGATATTCTACACCCTGATTACAATTAACTTCAATAGGAAACCTTTTAAGAATGGTAGCTTCTTGTTTTCAATTTCAAATATAAACTTAACATTCGAGTGTCTGTTGTTAGAAATCGAAAATTTTTGTTAAAAAAATTGTTGAAATCGGTACACAACAAAAGACCTTTTGATGCTTTCGAATGTCTGGGAAGAGCAAAATTTGATAAGAGAACTATGACTATTGGCAAAGGTGCCATTTCAAACAGTCCATTGTTTACTTTTATACGAATCTTCTGCTAATTTGTACTCAAGAAATCATTGATATACGACTAAAAGTAAAAGTGTACCCTGTTAGATATAAACAGGTTGAGTTGGAGTTTGGAATTGTATATTTCATCTCTTGATGACGCATTATTGGTGAAACGCGAGTCGATAATAGTGCTGCAGTTCTGATGTGTGGGAGTAATATTTGTTTTGGAACGAAAAAGCTACTGAAAAATTTCAATCTGACCTCATTGACTCCTTTGTTATCGTAAACACAGTAGCGTTTTTACAGTATGGCACAATATTTTGAACCAGCTTCTGAGTGTGAAAAAACATTCCGAACTGAATGATGGATATGGGTGTTCCAACATTTATTCATATTAGTAATAAGTGAGCCGTCAAACAAATTCACTTGTCAAGATAATTTCATGGGCTTTAAAACATTTTATTCAACCTCTAACAGCATCAAAATATATTGGAGTGCTTCTTTTTCTCGTTTGGAGGAGCAAATACTTCATTAAATATCGACAGAGCTCCTTGAGTTTCCGTAGGACTTCTTGGAAAAAGGTTCGTCTACAAAGAATTTCACAACTAGTAGAACGAAAATCTACCCTTTTTACGAATTTCAAAATAGTAATATTTGAAATTTAATGAAGTTTTTGGGTATTATTCCGATAATGAAAATGTTGGTATACTTTCCATATGTAAATACATGGTTGTTCAAATCAACTAGATATACTCCGACGTGTTATTTCTTAGGCAGAAACAAATGTTGATATTCCTGAAATATATAGGAAACCTGAAAATAGGGACTGAAAAACTAAATTGAA
This sequence comes from Leptinotarsa decemlineata, assembly GCF_025532065.1. Taxonomy (NCBI): domain Eukaryota; kingdom Metazoa; phylum Arthropoda; class Insecta; order Coleoptera; family Chrysomelidae; genus Leptinotarsa; species Leptinotarsa decemlineata. The sequence continues at coordinate 6,441,965 of NW_027412668.1, read as the reverse complement.
TATACTACAACAAGATATTGAAATAAATATTACCCTTAGTGGCAGAATTGTGATTATTCCTACTCCTAAGTAACGTCTACAAACATGTTTATTACATTTTTTATTCTATATATATCTCAAACATTGCAAGTTTACAACTATTGCCACTTGTTGGACACACAGTAAAAACTAATATTTCCTAAGAGGCTATCAACACTCAGTGGTGTCCCCATGACCATGGCCGTGGTCACTGGGATACATTTTGTCATACAGAGCAGTCCCAGCAATAGTGAGTAAGAAAGCACCAAAACCATATTTGAATCCTCTGAAGAACACCATCTTCGTCCTGTAACTCTCAGTGCCGAATTCTTTGGGGTTATATCGCCATACTTCATTTCGAAGCCAGGGGTCCTTCAATCCTTGAGAAGCTAAGGCTCTCTGAGTTGTCAGGAGTTCAGGGACGTCTTCCACTTTGTATATCCTATAATCTGGAATGGTGTAAGGTTCGGCATGATGATGACCGTGCCCGTGGCCCCCCATAACTAGAATAGGAAAAGTAACCTCAATCAGTTGCATAATCAATTTGACTTTTGTTTTACTTTAACGTATTCAACTCGAAGACGTGATTGAAATACAAGTTGATTTTGCAATCGAATGTTATTACTTACCAAGATATGAAAATACAATACGGGAATATTTTTATAAAAAATTAATAACTTTTTTCACCAGCAATGTTGCCAATATGCCAATTCAAATAACTGTTTTCTATAGAAACATTTTTTTACCCACTAAAAATGTTGTCTCTCTACTTGCGTTTCACTAAACCAAAATAGCCGTGTCAGCTAGGATCATGGGATCTATAAAATAGATGATATGGTATTTTTCTTGTACAAGAAACTTCATTTATGAAGTTTGTAAATTGATGATATTCAAGTTAAACGAGGTCGGGTGACTAACTTCAGTTGAAAATTTCTGATGGATTGCTTCAACCACAAACGTTTCTAATGGACCACCAGATGAATTCGTCAGATCAATTGGTGGTCATTGGTTAATTTAAGAACAAGCCTAAAATGGTTGTACATTGTACGTTTCATTAAAATTTAGGCGTTTCATAATTGGTAATACTGGTGATGTCGGTATTATTAAAGGTCAGGTCAGATATCAGTGTTGCCAATAATGAGATACTGAAAACATATTAAAACATATCTACGTGAATATAGTCAGTTTACCGATGATTTCATTCAAAACATCATTATTCCTATTGTTTATTGATTGAGTTACTACTACTTGAGAGACTGCAGAAATGAACAAGGCCTCAACACCCGAGGCTAATGAACATAGCAATCGATACCATTGACACCTGAGTGGGTATGTATTCTATTTGTGGACATTTATTGTCAGTTGAAATTGTTTATATATCTATCTTTAGGAATTACCTTACATTTAGAGTTTCAATTTATGAAACCAAAAAAAAATGTAACGCTCTCTCTCACATTATCAATGAAAAATAGCACAGAGCCATTTGGAAGCAATGTATCAAACAACATCGATCAAAAGTTTATAAGTGTTGTTCTAAAAATTGTTTGGTAGAGTTTAATAGATTCCAACTGGAAGTACAGCAGGTTTGACAAAATGAAAAAGTGGTTACGCTACCGAAATGGTCCATTTTCAATAAATTCATCACTATTTTCACTCAGCAGGCATTTTCGTTTGAAAGAGAGATGATCGTATCACACGTAGTTAATATATCACACATCGTTTTTCGCTAGACGTTCTTTCAATGTACCATTTATATAAGAGTGCTGTCCATATTTTTTTTTCGATCAGTTGATTAGTTATAAGTTGATTCTTCATTTATTATTATTCTATTGGAACTGTGCCTCAATAGCCCCAAAGACTGAGGCTAAAAAGAAATCAGAATATTGACCTTATTAAGTGATGTCAATGCCATGGTTGCCAACTGCGGTAAAATAATGACATTTGCTAATAAAGAAATCACCTACCTTTCTGAATTCCTTCTGCATTTTCATTTTTGTTCTTGTATTTTGTCCTTGTAGCGTGCTTATTCTTGCTGTTTTCCTGTTTTCGTATATTTACTCGTTTGTTTCCTCAGATCAATTATTTTTCAAAATGCAAAAAATGAAATCAAGGTAAGTCAAGTGTGTTTGTTAATTTTTAAATGACTAAAGTACCATTGTTTAATTTTAGTTTGCCGAAGGGACCTTGGACAAAGAATTTGATGATTTCTCCTGCATCTTTCTGTGAAGGAAAATGCAGAAGGACCCAGAAAGAAAGGTTATTTATTCATTAGCAAATGTCAAATGTCATTATTTTACCGCAGTTGGCAACCGTTGGGTCGCATCACTTAATAAGGTCAATTGACATTGACTTTCAGTTTTCAGTGTTGTCAACATGACACCTGACAACATAACATATAAAACATAGAAGTCAACATTTATCATTCAGACGCAGGGATCTAGCACAATTTGTGTTATGTGTCTGTCGTATGTGAAAAAGTAATTTAATTACTTGAATTGAAATATTATTGTTAAAAGGTACAATGGGAACAAAAACAATGAAATCTTTCGGTAGTCTCCAACACGAGTTAGAGGAAGCGAAAAATAGCTTGAAAGGTGTTGACGAGAATTTAAAGAGGTTAATTGGCAGGGACCCCTCAGAGTTACCACCAAGAATTTCCTTGAAGCGTCCTGCTCCAGATGATAAAGGGCGAGCCGGCGTCAAAGGTCCAAATCGAATGAGAAACTTCACCCATGAAAATGAAGAGCCAGTGCCTAAGAGGAGAAATAACATATCTGTTTTTAAAAGGTTATCGGAGAAAGTTGTTGATGATGAACTTGTTGTGCCCCACAGAGGTTTAATAAGTAAAGTTATTGTCACCCCTAAAGAAATACCTAGTAGGGAAGAAGCTTTGGAGGCTCAAAGTAAAGATGAAAAGTTCAAAGCTAGAAATAGGCGAATGTTTGGTGCGTTATTGGGAACTCTGCAGAAGTTTCAACAAGAGGAAACCAAGTTGAAACCAAGGGTGAGTGTTTATCCTTTTCTTGTATCAGACCAGATTTTTTTAATTGTGCCAACATAGCCCAGATGAGAAAGTACATTTTTTCAGTGAGAGCCTCAACCAAGAAAACAGTAGGAATAGATATATATTCATCGACAGATGACTTACTCAAAGCCCAATGCCCAAATTCTAGCCTGCCCTAGAATCTACTTCTTCAATCGATCTAACAGTATTCACTTCCGACTCCCCAAATTGTCAGTAATTTCATACCTCAAGGTTCAGTTATCACTTTCTTTTCTTTTACATTAATTACTGTAACACTGTAATCTGCATATGAGCATATGTTTGCAACAACTACTCTCTTTTCAAACTGAAGCTGAATTTATAATCATTAATAGATGGTCTGAGAAACGAAAATCACCGAGCTCTTAAATACATGTATAACTCTAGCAGCTGCCACAGACAAAGTAAACAATGAATACACCTGTTATTTTCTGAACATACTTCATAGATGATAGATTTCCTATTTCCGTTCATTGTTCTTCACTTTTTGAGGCGTCCTTTTCCAACTTGGTAGCTTCTCCGCTAATGATATGCTTGTAAAGTATCTTAATTCATCCGCTCCCTATTTGAAGAAAATTATGAAACAGGCTATCTTAAATGATCAACTAAATATAGTAAATTTAGGTAAATTTCAAATCTGTTGGTTTGTTTTTCTCAATATGTTTTAACTTTTTGGTTTAGGTTAATATCATTTTAAACGTATGTGGTTCATTTGTGTGAAATTTTCCATTTTATGTATATTATGACGTAAAAATTATTTTACTATTATTATTATAGTTTTGAACATCCATATTTCAGGAGCAAAAACGGGCCCAGCTGGAGAAGAAAATCGAAGAACATGAAATTAAGGAAAAGGAAGAGGTTAAAAAGGAACGGCAAGAACTATTTTTAAGTCGAAAAAAGAAGCAAGCCGAAATTAAAATCATAGAGTTGAAAATGTTGAGAATGAAGGAGTATTCGGCTTGGGAGGAAACTCAAAAACCAAGGACGAATTTTATATTGACGAAAACTAAACCACATATACATTATCTACCTAGGAGAATGACAAATGAAACTAAAAAACTACTTGAGGAAAGTAAAGCTGAAGTTGAGAGTAAGTATCTGAACTTTGGGTAAAAATTATTATATTATCTTTAAAGGGGAGAAATAATAATGTGCTTGTTTTGCTCTTATGTAAAAAGTTCCGAGTTTATGATAGGTTGATTGACTGTCCACTATACTATAGTTCCAGGGCAAAATCAGGCTACAATTTCTTTGAAATTTAAAATTAGAAGAAAAGCAAAAGTTACAATATGTTTTATTCACAGAAATTCTGGAAAAGAAGCAGCAAGAAATAACAGAGGAAATGCAACACATAGAAGATCGAATGAAACGCAACTTTGACTACAAATTCAGACAAAGGGAAGGCAAAGATGAACACCCTCCTGCTGAAGAAGAATCACGTCATAGAGAAGATAAAGACCAAGAGGATGATAACGATGGGGATGAAAATGTTGATAATGAAGACCACACAAATACAGTTACGACAGAAACACAAATGGATGATGTCAAAACTGAAACAGAAGAGGAAAAGGTGGCGCCTGTTCAGGAACAGGATTTGGAAACAGAGACGGTTGGGAATCAGAGTGAACCTAATAATCGAGTGGAGGATATTTGTGTACCTGATGAACCCATGGACGTTAGCACCAATGGTCATTTAGAAGATGTTCCTCTTCCTCCCGAGTCCCCACCAAATCATCAAATTCATTACAGTAACTCTGAGGAAAATAACGTTCAAAAAGATCATTCCGAAAATCAGACAGGCGAATGATAGAGAAAAAAACCATGATTGTGTTTATTAATTGTGTATCATATTGTGACCATAGATTTTAAATGGATGTAAGTTTTGGGTAAAATGTAGGCTAAGACCCATTCAAGCAATTTATTATACGGAGTTGTGCTGTAAATGAAGTTTTTAGAATCCACAGTTACTTGGGAGTTGTTTATTTCATGATATACACTTTGAATATTTATTTCTCTAGTGTATTTGTTTCTTGACTTTGTTTGAAATAAGTGTTTCATTTAACAAAATGCAAAAACTTTCAGGGACAAGTAATATCAAAAAAGTTCATCTATAACATCTCATTTGATATATGGCTGAATAAGAGCCGCGGAAAATTATTGATATTTTACTGAGTAAATTTCCGAAAATACATTAATGTTCTAAATTGAAAGGAATATATTTTCAGGAGAGAATAAGTTATGAGAAAGAAAGGCTTTGACCTTCTACTTCTCAATCTTTATACACAAAATGTGGGAACTCTCAAAGAAAGCAATTAATTTCAAAATGTCCAAAACTACTTTTATATGAATATTGAGTTAAACAAAAAACACCTTTTTCTATTCAGTTTGTACTCTGAAACTCGTTATGGAATGGAATTGGTAGTATTGCTAAACAATAGACTATATGAGGTAATATTTCACTTATATGGAACACTGTCATCCTCAAATCAAATGAAAATATACTTTATTACCCAAGATTTGACATCTTATTGGCAAAATCTAGTAAAGTAAAACCCTTATATGGGACAAATATAAACTATAAAATAATGCTTAGAGACAAGAGCAGAGTATATGGACAGAACAATATTAAGCCCAGCTGAACAGATACAAATATAAGTACACGAATATATGAATATTGAGTAAATATAAACTGCTATGTAATGAACATTGATAGCCATTTCGTGTTGAATTCAATAACTTGCTAGCACAAAGCTACATGCCAATCGCTCGATAGAGGCTTGGTAGAATTCGTCCACAGTATAATGGGGCCTCCCAACAAGAAATTCTTTTACTTTCTGAATTTTTCTTCATTATATATTCACCTTAAATTAATGGAAAGGTGATTAAATAACTTCTTGCTATACTATACTACTATACTGCTGTACTATAAGTTGAGGTGGTATTAAATTGATTTTTATATTTTTTGTGGATAAGACGTACAGTTTCCAAAATAAAAAGATATACTGAGGTCATAATTTTTTGCTTCACAAATAATGGGCGGCATTATTCCCTGTAGCTAACCTTGCATAAATATCTGATGGATTTTTTGTAGAGAGAATACCATATTGAAACGAAATTGTGCACAATTTCTCCAGAAACAAATTCCATAAGGTAAATAGGACTCAATTTGTGCAAAATAAACTGATCTTGTGATAGTAGTGTCTAACTCACTTGCAACAACTCTCACTGATGAAAAACTCATGTTCTATTCTGAGAAAACCTCCACTCAATAAGAAAGTTGATAGAAAACAGAAAAAATGAAACTGTCAGAGAATAAATGTTTAAGCTACCCCTTGAAATGCCGCAATTTTTCCTATACCTAGCCGCAATTTTTCCTATACCTAGCCGCATGTTATTGAAAAATATAATAAAATTTCCACATGCACTATGCATGGAGCTCTCTGTTGCTTAAATGAACAGAGTATACCATTTTTTTAAAATTTAGAGTTTCTTCTGCTTACAGGCATTTTGTTGAGTAGATGTTTTTACTGTTGTTTAACTTTGAAAACCATGAAATTTTTCAATTAATAATGAGGCCCAAATTTCTTTTTAAAAATTTTGGAGGTGCAACCCCAACTGTACGGGTGTTAAGTTTAAGGATGAAATTTTCATGCAATATGATGCAGTTTTGAAATCTGAAATTGACATGTTTCAGGGTTCATTATGCATATGTATAAGGTTAGTGTACTAGTTCTCGGCCTTTTAGTGAAAAAAAAAACGGTTTTGTTTTAAAATTAAGTACAGAAAACGGCTTTGAATTGAAATTTGCTTCGAATGAAAAATATTGAGTCATTGACTCCGAAATGTTTTTTTTTGTTACTTCAAACCTTTCGACAAAGAAACCTGAAAAACTGAAAAAAATGCTTTTTTTCTGGTTCTCAGCCACCCCTCACAATTCTCGGCAATTTTTATATCAGTTCTCGGACATCCAAAAATCTGTCTCAATAAGTAGGTGTACCTACAATTCTTTGTAATTATATTCGTTAATGTTAACTATAGAATGTTTATGAGATCACCCAACGAATAATTATACAACTAGACATATAAAAATGTATTTAAAATTCTTATTTTCAAATATTGAAATATATTACTAACTAAACTTAAATCCTTATTCCTTATAGGTATTTCAATGTTAAATTTCGCACATATCGCACTTGTAATTTTCTTCTGCATTGCACATAATGAGAACTGTTATGTTCTCTTTTTCATTCCCTTGTTTAACGGTAAGAAGACTTCTAAAACCCTTCGGTCCTAAAACTTTACCACTAGACTCATCTCCATTGAAACTTCTTCTGGATCTTCTAGTATATGAGAGAATTCATTATTTTTCAGAAACTATTCAAGTTCCTCGAACCAATTTCTTACAGATTGTTCTGTAACTGCTGCTCGAGCTTTTGGGGCTCCCTCTGCTTCCCTGAGAGATATCTCTGGATTCCTTTTCATGAAGTTCATATACCATGTTTGTTTAAATAAATTTAGACCAGAATCTGCATTTATTTTACAAAACGTATCCAGTAGCATCTGTTTTTTTTAATGGGAAACCCACATTTAGCTAGATCAAGTACCCATTTTTCAATTTGTTTTTCCCCTTCAACGGTAAATAGTGGTGGTGGTCCTGGTCTTCTCAACTCATCCGGTACCCTCCCTGTCAGCCTGTCCTGAATTGTTGCCCTTGGGACATTAACTCTTCTACTGGCTTCTCTTATCTTCACTTTATTAACTCTGACTTTATGCAAGGCATTTTTCAAATCTTCTTCATAGTATTGGTTCATTATTTGCCGCATTTTTGGCCTAGGTCGAATTACCACTGAGTCTTTAGCTCTGATTCTATTTCTTTTAGATCTAGCCACTGAATATTAAAAAACGAATAAAAATATATTTGAAGTAGGTACTTACAGAAAGTAATAACAACTACACGAAGACACGTTAAAAGCCGAGAGGCCGAGAACAGAAATCACTATATATTTTAGTTCTCAGCCCCTCTATTTCTCAAAGTGGCCGAGAAAAGCTGGTTGTCGGTCCTTGGGTTCTTGTTGAAAAAAGAAAAATATTAGATTTATTTTGACAATTCAATTGAAAGGCAAATATTAAATGTTTTAATTAATTCTCGGCCCGTTTGACCGGGAACTAAAAAGTCATATTTTTTTTATACTGGTTCGCGGCCACTGAAAATTTCAAATTGAAAGTCTTTTTCGATCAGTTATATGAAAAAAATCACTTTTTAAACCCTTCAGAATAATCTCCAATATATTACATGCATTTTAAATGAAAAAGTCATAAAATACTTACTATTTCGTCGATTGACGCCACTTAACACTTTCCTGATTCAGACACCCGTGTTATCTCTTCCTCAGACATACAAGACCTAAACATTGTTTTGCGCGACTTTCTCTAATGCTGTCATCTCAACCCTTACCGTATTGGATAAACGTAAGATGCCGAAAACTAGTTTAACTGTGGTAATAAGTCAGGATAACTCATTTCTTTTAATATTTCGCTTTAAATGATTGAAAGACCGAGAACTAGTGCTGGCCGGATAATCAGTACACTTACCCTATATTTTGAAATGATGAAATTACTTCATGTGAATGTTCCACACCCTAGAATAGTTTATTCAGGTATGCCTGAAGTGTTTTTTCAATACGTTTTTCATGAAACTTCATCCAGTAATGCCGAGTCCAACAAAAAATATGAAGATTTCAGAACCATAATTTATTATCAATACTTTTATCGGAAATTATCTGTTTTGCAAATGTTGCCAGAAACATTTTTTCTGCTCTCTATTGTTTTCCCACTTCCTTGAAATAACATTGGTCCGCAGATCATACCAATTAAAGCCATCATTATCTAATATCATTTGGTTTGAATTACTTCCTCTGCATGTTTCTGAATTCTGGGATACGTAGAAATATTTAGAAATATTCATCTTTCCCATCTACTTACACAGTAGGTTCTGGTAAATGCCTGCCGAAAAATAACTACTTCTCCGGCTAATACCACGCTGGATATGGAATTAAATTCCGTAATGGTCTAGTTTCTGCAGAAGTATTCTTTGTTCTATTCAAATAATTTTGTTGAATCACAAAATACCACTGTTGACTATCCTCACTGCTATTTAGATTACAGTTGGTATTTTGGCCTTCTTGAAATCTGAACTCTTGAGAGTTGATGATTTTGTTAATGAATAAGTTTGCACTTAGTCTTAAATTCTATTTTATTGGTACCAGATAAATACAATGTATTGGACACGTATAAATAATTTGTACATTTAACAAAAATATGAGTGCTATTAATTTTCATTTTCGTGCGCTTTCCTACTTACTGTATAGTTACAATATCTAACTTTTAGGCCTAAATTGATTACCATTTTTATTTGATCAGACGGGATGAGTTCAGGTTGGTTCATATCATAAACTGAAAATTGTATCAGCATTGTTTCTCGTTGCAGAAAGAAATTATCTTATTTTAATCAGTTCGAAGACAATTGTGTCTCTTCAAGGTCCTAAATATAAAGGGAAACATTAAGAATTACGATTTTTGAAATATAACCATTAGGATGATTCTCATTTACCACATACATACATCAATGAGATCAAGAAGCCCCAGTTCTGAATGGATATATGCATTTGAAAAGGAGGTCAACTTGAAATAATTCTTTTTTGAAACCATTTATTATGTATTTCAGGAAAGTAAAGGTGATAATATTTTTCCCTATGAAGACGCATGTATTTGAATGTTGTTCTCCGTATTCAGATAAAAAAATCTATTACAAAGAGATGCAATGTGCTTTTTGGATAATATTTTTTATTTAGTAATAATGTTGAAGAATTTTCAAACTTATATTTTAAATAACTCGACTCTTCGTTGCCGGGTGCAATTTAGAGTTTCAATCTTTTAAATTCAAGTATTTTCAGTTGCCACTCTCAAATTTTTGTAATTACAGGCAGACATTACATAATTTTTTATATACAATGACTATCAGCGACCTCGACCTCGTGAACTATATAATATAACTAGTTTACTCGAGTAGATTCCGATCCCGTGGGGATATAGAGATAAATGTAGCCAATGCACCTTCTGGATAATGTAGTTTTCTTATAGTGAAAACTCTGTATGCAAATATAGGTTAATTATTCATTCATTCGGGCGGGTGAAGACGTGATAAGTTAGTTTCAGTGTTTTATGGTGATACATCAGAAGTGAGATATACAAATTGGACACAACTGAATATTTTTCTCTTTTAGAATTTTTATAGCCGTCGTTGTGTGTGTGTGTGGGATGATTGGCATTGGAATTATCCTTTTGCCACAGAGTGTAGGATCTAGGTAGTCAGTCATACAATTATTTTACTTTTTATCACAAACCTAATCAGTGCATCACAGATCAACTTGTTTTCCATTGCTAGAAGGTTTGTAATGTTTACCGGGAGTTGGATATTGAGGGATGTAAGTGTGGACAGTAGGTGTTGTTTCTTGAACATGGTTTTTACATGCAAAAAATAAATGGTTTAAATCCGCTACAGAGTTATCATCACATGTACATAACCTATTCTAAATAAATGTGCGGGAAAACTTCCGTGATCGAGTTTGAGCCGTGTTATTGTGACGGCATAAAACCTTGTATATATGTATATAACTGTATATAATTCAATATGTGGAATTGTCTTGGGAAGAATGGGGTGAATCAGTGTATAAAGATTATTAGATTTGATAGTACAGTCCAATATATCTCGCCATTTGTCCTTTTGAATTTTCTTTATGTTAGCTATTAAGTCTAGAGAGGTATATATATTTTTTATTTCACTTAAGTGGGTAGCTTCTGTAGCTGCGCGATCGACCAACTCATTGCCCATTATTACCGCATGACCTTTCACCCAAACGAATCTAACTCTACCTGAAGAAGAAATGATAGTACCTATGTACCTATGTGTCTTCTGATGTTGCAAAGCAATACATTGTCATATTTTTTCATGATTGGATGACTGATAGATTCTGACAAGATAATTGATTCGCTCACCCTGTTGCTCGTTATCCACATGGATAACGAGCAACGCGTAAATCTCAGCTGTATAAATAGATGCATCATAAAATATTCAGACTTTGTGAGCCATTTTGGTGGATGAAACGTAAAAAGCACATCCAGTACCCAACTCAATATTGGAGCCATCAGTGTATATAATTTCTACATTAGGCTTATAGTCACTCAGCAAGGTTTTGATGAGGTTATTATTTACGCTAGGAGTTTCCGAATATTGGGGAATTAAGACAATGGGCTTGAGCACTATTTCTTGTAAGTTAAGATGATAAAGAGGAAACCTATCGGTTGTTGGCAAGGCTCCGATAGACTTTATCTCTATAAAGGCCTCTGCAAGAGGTGGACTATTTTTTATTCTCCAGTAGTTATTTGTTAAATTCTCTACAGATAGACTACATATCTTGTCTGTGAAGCCATCTGATGAGAACCTCATTTTTTTCACTAACATCTTGCAGGCAATTACACTTTTTTCTTTTTCATTTATGACACGCTTTCGGGGACTATCTGGTAGACAATATAATTGGTGAAATAACAACCAATATAGAGTTAAAGAATTTGTATCAAAATAAGGGCTGAATTAGAAAATTCCTTTGAAAAATGCACATTTTTGATTTTCTTGCGTTAACCTTTTATTCCCATGCTGCAAATCAACTACAGTTGGGACAACGAAAGAATACACAGGCGTCATTAATAAAATCGATAAAACATATAGCTTGCACCGTGTTGGGAATCACACGTTGACAGGTAAGACCTCGTTAGTCCTTGGCTCGTACAATTGTCGGCCTTTGAGACTTGTTGTTCGTAGGGGGTCGATAGCTGGTTAACGGTAAAACAGATTTTCATCAGATTTACATCAAAGAGAGATAGAAACATGAGTCGTCGTCAATTTCTTAGATATTGAGACCGGTTAATGACGTATTGCTATTCCATTTCTCACATTTCTACGGTTTCAATCCTCATGTAACACATGAATAATTGTTTTTCTTCGCAATCGATAAACTGGGCATTTCATATCTGAAAGTATGTAAATTTTATATCGTTATCCAAAATCGTCAAAATCCCGAATTTTTATCGAATGAATCCTAATAATCCCCAACCAAAATTCCTGGAATCCTCACAATAATTCCATTATACGGAAATCGGTATCTATATGAATTTGAGATTTCGTCACATATTGGTAACCCTGATCGTAATTATAAATATTAACTTCATTTTGGGTATGACCCTGTCTGATGTTCCGCTTACCGGAAAATTTAAATTGCCGGATATCGGAGTTGAGGAATGGAATATAAAATATATTCTCACAGAATAAATAGTAAAGTGCTGAGGGATTTAATGAAATTGACCCAAGTCGCTACACGAGATTTTCACTATTAGTAAAAGTATATGCTTTTTGAAGTAGTGACCACATTGTTGTGGCATGTATCTTAAACGAATTTTATCAATAATTATTACGTGAGTACATTGTTTTTCAGAATATATAAAATCAACTAGAGTTCGTTTCATCTAAATTTTTAATGGGAGTTTGGTCTACGTCCGTGTGATTACATTACGAATAAAGATCACATTTGAGTAATCAAATATAGGGGCCGAAAAGGGGCTTTGCAACTGATCCCTTGATATATGTCACCAGCAAATGAGAAATGTTGTATTTAAAAGGTTCATTCACGGTAATGATTACAAAAATTATAATATTTTTGCCACGAGACCCAAATAATAGCTAATGCCTTTAATTTCTTACCCCTTTTTGTTATTTTGAATAGACCTAATTTCAGACTATTGCTTTGGTCTCGTAGGTACTATGACAGGAAAACCATTTAAAAATCGTATATTCCTTTCTCTTTTCAGCTTTACACACACTCACACATGTTTTGTAATAGGAATATGAAAATAGCAGGTATAAGTAATCTGAATACATAACATCAATCAGAAATGTTTAAAATAATTCCATCAAAATACAGAGTATTTCGTTATAGCACCATCAAATTGTATTGCTGCTTCAGTGATAATTGATCGTGGTGTATTTGAATATGGTTTCAACGATTTTGTGAATGAATCATATATCAAATTTAATATTTGAAACTTGTATTTTATTCGATGTCGGACTAAGGAAGATGATCGGTATGGTTTTTCCGAAGGAACGTTTCAACGAATTGCTTTTACCCTATCAAAAAATTGAAATATTGTACTTTTTTAGGCTAACGAGATATTCTGCATAAGAAGTATTCTGAACACTCCATATATTCACTAAAACTAATTATAATAGGTAAACGTATGGAATAGAAAGCTGAACCTTCGAAATATATTCTTTATTCCGTTGTTTCAAACCAAAGAAATCTTTAAATCTAACTCGGAACAGTGATATGGAAATTTTGAAGGCCGCTGGTAGAATGACCAAAAAATTAAAGATCTATTGAATGAACGTATATTTTGTTAAAGTTATATTTGAAAGGCTCAGCGTAGTTGGAAGGATATTTTTGGAATTGACTAACAAGAGCAAACATTTCATACATTTCACAAAAAATCTAATATTTTGGTCCGCAGGTTTCCATCAAGTGAATATAGAGGGCATGATAGGTTATAAATACACAGTAACACACTAGCTAAATGATTTTAGAGAATAAGAGTTCTACGGTTTATTTCTTGTATTCATATTGATATTTCAATTATATTCAGTAGGTCTATTTCCAAATTCCACATCGGAACATTTACAATTCATTGTGACAAATCACCCTGTATAGTTTCTGTAGTTCTGATGAAATACCTAACAAATTCAGCTACCACTTATGTTTTTATAATGAGAGTGTATTTACAAAAGTCGGTGATACTTTAACTATTTCTTATTTATTCCTATCATATGATCAAAGGTATGTTCTGAATTGAAATACCTTCTAGTCATTCCATGAGATCTTCAGAAAGCATTGGTATATAATTATAATACAATTGATTATGATTTATAAAGCAGCCCTACCATGGTCGCAATAAAAACACTAGTAATTCCATATAATCTTTTTTCGAATTTTTAGCAGGCAGAGAGAATTGACGGATGCATCAGTCCTTTCTCTTGCACGCTTCTCATAGTTTCTAACTAATTGGGATTTATCCAATAATAATCTAAGTGCCGAATGAGGAAGAATGTGCCCTAGTAGAGTCATTCTGAAAACTACCATAACAAAACATTCACGACATAAAAATGTAGGTAAGCAAAGTAGTCTATGTATCAAATTAGACCTGTAGCGATATCGCTGCAAAATTCACCGTCTTTTTATTAGTGGCATTGTGAGACGTGAAAAATCTTCAAATACAAGACATGTTTGTAAATATCTAGCAAATTTTCTAATACGAGTTTGTTTTGTAATCTTTGTTGGCCCATGAAAACATTTACGAATATGGCTGATCCTGATAAATGAAGTTAATTGCTACGCATGAACGACTTGTCTCGTGATCAATCAAATCAGTAGATATTTGAAGTAAAAAACTTGCTCTTGTATTCATTTTGCGCATTCCAAAAATCCCCTAGATTCCATAAAATTAATTTTATCTAACTGTAGCAGAGTTATAGCATGACACATGCTGTCCCATGCATAACCTCTGAAATGAACATAGGGGTACCCGCCCCTAGTCCTCCGTCTGTTTTTTCTTGTTCGTTCTTCTCATACTCGCAGTCGAAGTAGTGACTTTGGCAGTCAAAACACCTAAAATAAAGAAATTGCAATTTGGATAATATAACTGAACTAAGTATCCCCCAAAAATCATTTAATTTTCTCAAATATATTCATAGAGTGAGTCTATTCGACAGCCCTATCAGGCTAGCAAGGTAAATCCAGCAAAACTGCAAAAAAATACATCAATTTGTAGCTAATTAGTTGCTAATTAGTTACCAAAACAACGATTTTGTTGCTCGTACCTATCCTTAGAAATCGCAAATAATGCTATCGTGATATCAAGGTAGCAAGGTAACTCAATAAATTATATACTTTCCCTTTGATCTTTACAGAATATTTAGTTGCTAAACCTTGGACATAGCAAAACATTTTTAAATATTTTTTTTTAATTTTTTATGATCTTGCTATCTTGAAACTGTTTTTTCCGAGAAGCAAAGATGTTATAAATTTATTGCTCACCAAAAGTAAACTTGAATACACCTTGAGTAACAGCAACAAAATAGTTGAAACCGATCGGCCGATTTTCAAATTTTTTTTTTCATTTTCCTCGTTCTTGCTATCTTGAAACTGGGTTTCCTTAGAATATAAAGTTTTTCAAATTTGTTGCTCATCAGGAGTATACTCAAATACACCTTGAGTATCAGCAACAAAATAGTTGAAACCGATCGGCCGATTTTTAATTCTTTTTTTCATTTTCCTCGTTCTTGCTATCTTGAAACTGGTTTTCCTTAGAATAAAATTTTTTTCAAAATTGTTGCTCACCAGGAGTATACTCAAATACACCTTGAGTATCAGCAACAAAGTAGTTGAAACGGATCGGCAGATTTTTTAATTTTTTTTTCTTTTTTCCCGTTCTTGCTAGCTTGATACTGGCTTTCCTGAGAATAAAAAGCGTTTCAAATTTGTTTCTCATCAGGAGGGTACTCAAATATACTCCGAGAATCAGTAACAAAATTGTTGGCCTTGATCGGCCGATTTTTAATATTTTTTTTAATTTTCCCTTTTCTTGTTATCTTGAAACCGGTATTTTCTGGAATACGGAGTGTTATGAATTTGTTGCTCATCAGGAGGGTACTCAAATACACCTAGAGTATCAGTAACAAAATAGTTGAAACCGATCGGCCGATTTTTTTTTTCATTTTCCTCGTTCTTGCTATCTCAAAACTGGTTTTCCTTAAAATAAAAAGTGTTTTGAATTTGTTGCTCACCTGGAGTATACTCAAATACACCTTGAGTATTAGTAACAATCCGGTTGAAACCAATCGGCCGATTTTTATTTCATTTTTTTCATTTTCCTCGTTCTTACCATATTGAAACTGGTTTTCCTTAGAATCAAAAGTGTTTGAAATTTGTTGTTCGCAAGGAGTATACTCAAATACACCTTGAGTATCAGCAACAAAATAGTTGAAACCGATCGGTCGATTTTCATTTTTTTTTTAATTTCCTCGTTCTTACTATTTTGAAAGTGGTTTTATTTAGAATTGAAAGTGTTTCAAATTTGTTGCTCAACCGGAGTATTCTCAAATACACCTTGAGTATCAGCAACAAAATAGTTGAAAACGATCGGCCGATTAAATTTTTTTTTTCATTTTCTTCGTTCTTGCTATCTTGAAACTGGTTAAACTGGATAGTGAAACTGGATAGTAAGAACGACGGAAATAAAAAAAAATAAATAAAAATCGGGCGATCGATTCCAACTATTTTGTTGATGATATTCAAGGTGTATTTGAGTATACTTCTGGTGAGCAACAATTTTGAAACAATTTTTATTCTGAGGGAAACCAGATAGCAAAAACGAGGAAAATGAAAAAAAAATTATAATCGGCCAATCGATTTCAACTATTTTGTTGCTGAGACTCAAGATGTATTTGAAACACTTTTTATTCTAAAGAAAACCAGTTTCAAGATAGCAAGAACGTGGAAAATGGAAAAAAAAAATTAAAATCGGCCGATTCAAAATTTTCAAAAATCTGCCGATCGGTTTCAACTACTTTATTGCTGATACTCAAGGTGTATTTGAGTAAACTCCTAGTAAGCAACAAATTTGAAACTATTTTTATTCTAAGAAAACCAGTTTCAAGATAGCAAGAACGAGGAAAAAGAAAAAAATAAAAAAATCGGCCGATCGGTTTCGACTATTTTGTTGTTGATACTCAAGGTGTATTTGAGTATACTTCTGGTGAGCAACACATTTGAAACTTTTTTTATTCTAAGGAAAACCTGTTTCAAGATAGCAAGAATGTGGAAAATGAAAAAAAAAAATTAAATCGGCCGATTCCAAATTTAAAAAAATCTGCGGATCGGTTCCAACTACTTTGTTGCTGATACTCAAGGTGTATTTGAGTAAACTCCTAGTAAGCAACAAATTTAAACCTTTTTTTATTCTAAGGAACACCAGTTTCAAGATAGCATGAATGAGGAAAATGAAAAAAAGAATTAAAAATCGGCCGATCGGTTTCAACTATTTTGTTGCTGATACTCGAAGTGTATTTGAGTATACTCCTGGTGAGCAACAAATTTGAAAAAAAATTTATTCTAAAGAAAACCAGTTCCAAGATAGCAAGAACGAGGAAAATGAAAAAAAGAATTAAAAATCGGTCGATCGGTTTCAACTATTTTGTTGCTGATACTCAAGGTGTATTTGAGAATACTCCTGATGAGCAACAAATTTGAAAATTTTTTTATTCTAAGGAACACCAGTTTCAAGATAGCAAGAACGAGGAAAATGAAAAAAAAAATTAAAAATCGGTCGATCGGTTTCAACTATTTTGTTGCTGATACTCAAGGTGTATTTGAGAATACTCCTGATGAGCAACAAATTTGAAAATTTTTTTATTCTAAGGAACACCAGTTTCAAGATAGCAAGAACGAGGAAAATGAAAAAAAAAATTAAAAATCGGCCGATCGGTTTCAACTAATTTGTTGCTGATACTGAAGGTGTATTTGAGTATACTCCTGGTGAGCAACAAATTTGAAAATTTTTTTATTCTAAGGAAAACTAGTTTCAAGATAGCAAGAACGAGGAAAATGAAAAAAGAATTAAAAATCGGCCGATCGGTTTCAACTATTTTGTTGCTGATACTCAAAGTGTATTTGAGTATACCCTGATGAGCGACAAATTTGAAACACTTTTCATTCTAAGGAAAACCAGTTTCAAGATAGCAAGGAGGAAAATGAAAAAAAAATTTGAAAATCGGCCGATCGGTTTCAACTATTTTGTTCCTGTTACTCAAGGTGTATTCAAGTTTACTTTTGGTGAGCAATAAATTCAGAACATCTTTGCTTCCAGGAAAAAACAGTTTCAAGATAGCAAGATCATAAAAAAAAAAAAAATTATTTAAAATTTTCTCGCTATATCCAAGGTTTAGCAACTGAATAGCAACTGAATATTCCGCAAAGATCAAAGGGGAAGTACCTACATCATTTATTGAGTTACCTTGCTACCTTGATATCACGATAGCATTATTTGCGATTTCTAGGGATCGGCACGAGCAACAAAATCATTGTTTTGGCAACTAATCAGCAACTAATTAGCTACAAATTGATATAAATATATATATATATATATATATATATATATATATATATATATATATATATATATATATATATATATATATATATATATATATATATATATATTTATATATAGCCAAAGATTTGATCGAGTGTGTATGATGTACAAATCAAAAATGAAACAATTAGTGGACATAACACTCCAAAAAGGGGGGCAAACCGCGGACACGTGTTTCTGGCTATTGGCCTCATCAGCGCGGTGCAGCTGTACATCATACACACTCGATCAAATCTTTGTCTGTATTTATATCCTGGACCCGGATGTCACGCAGGTAGCTATAGCTGCCTACGTGGTCATGTTAGATGTAGTCTGGGAATTCTAGGTCTTCTAACTGGAACCACAAATGTGCGGTTGGCTCCTGTTGTTGATTCCGTGCATATGTGTTGTTTCCTGCTTTCGGCAAACAAGTGTTGCCCATCTTTACACTTGGCTGCACCGCGCTGATGAGGCCAATAGCCAGAAACACGTGTCCGCGGTTTGCCCCCTTTTTGGAGTGTTATGTCCACTAATTGTTTCATTTTTGATTTGTACATCATACACACTCGATCAAATCTTTGTCTGTATTTATATCCTGGACCCGGATGTCACGCAGGTAGCTATAGCTGCCTACGTGGTCATGTTAGATGTAGCCTGGGAATTCTAGGTCTTCTAACTGGAACCACAAATGTGTGGTTGGCTCCTGTTGCTGATTCCGTGCATATGTGTTGTTTCCTGCTTTCGGCAAACAAGTGTTGCCCATCTTTACACTTGGCTGCACCGCGCTGATGAGGCCAATAGCCAGAAACACGTGTCCGCGGTTTGCCCCCCTTTTTGGAGTGTTATGTCCACTAATTGTTTCATTTTTGATTTGTATATATATATATATATATATATATATATATATATATTATATATATATATATATATATTGATTTTGCTGGATTCGCCTTGCTAGCCTGATAGGGCTCTATTCGACCATGAGTGCATCAGCCAAGGATGCTTTCCTGATCATCTCTGGCCGCAGAAGATATCTGCCACAGTAGCAGACAAAAATACTACAAGTTCGATTAGACCACGGCCTAGTAGCCTCGATTTTTTTTTTCTAATTATGCATACTAACCTGCATTGATCAGACATCTTGCAAGTGATTCCAAATTGTTTTGCAACTGCCCTATATAACTCTTTGCTAGATTTGTGCATTATTTCTGGTCCTTTGGCAGGAATAGTGGGCGAAGAGGCTTCGCTTTGAGATTGTAGTCGGGTCTAGAAAAAAACAATGTATTATTGTTTTTCAGTGCCAGGAGATACATTGCGAACGTAATCTCCCTCCTAAGATATGGAGGTCCAACAAAATTTATGTAAAAAGATATTAAGTATCATATACCTGTGCAGGTAAAAGTACTTTTCATAGAAAGTAAAAACAATTTTGGTATTTAATTGAACAGTTAATTATCAATGCGAGATTTCCATATATTTTTGTTTTTCACCGTATACATACAACTATAAAATTTATTTTGAGATTTGTTATATCAAATAATACAACAACATTAAATGTTTGAGATAAATACTACATTTATTAATTTTCAAGTGAAACAGTTATGTACGCCTATGGAACAGCTACTTGAAAATTATTTTTCACTCCTTTGCTTAAGAAGTAGATGTGATTGGTTATTATAGCTTACCTCTTCTAGCACATGTTCGTAAGAAGGGGGTGGACTGGAAGGTATGGTCTCCTGCCCACAGCTGTTTTCTAAGATGGGGGGGACGTTGGTCCTGGGATTGACCAATTCGTTTTCGCAGTCAGCATTAGTCTCCACCGAATTGCTTCTGGTAGAAGCATTCGATTTCGACATTCTGCTGAATTTAATTTTGAAAGGTGCCACTTTTGATGACTGCAATTAACCCTGTATAATTAATATTTTGGTAGTAGCCATCGTTGAATCTGCAAATATGAAACTTGTCTGGTAAATCACAGAAATTAAATATATTTCAAAATCCGACGCACGCCCATGACATTTTCGAAAACAATGGTGATATTAGAAAATAGAGAATTCATATGACAGTTTTCGTAAAAGGTTCATGTATGGGAAAAATATTAATTATTTGTAAAAGAAATGAAGAAACATATTCTGAAAAGAAAAAAATCAACTTCAGATTGACTCGAACCCATCATTTCATTACATTACCTAATGTATAAGATACAAAACTTGTCTCGAGATTTACCTATTTTATAAAAAAATACTTTGAATTTTCAAATCGAAATCAATAAACATATTGTATTATTCAGCTTTTTATATGAAATACATTTTGTGATATTGAACGGAAGTAATTTTTTGTTCATGAATATCAGTTTTTTATCGACATTTTTTGGGTATTTTCATCTTCCACAATCTGAAAAATATTAAAATTATAAAGGAGAACTTTATACAAGTGTAGACTAGGGCTGATTAACGGAAAAAACAGATTTTTTTTTAACCACCGACCAACACGGCAGTCAATTCGAGTGAGTGAACAAAGTACCCATGTCGAATTGCTTGGCTACCGACCGAGTTCATTATCTTTTTTCAGAGCATGTTGAAAAGTATTGTTTTCAAAAATGTTTTTTACTGTTAATTATAATTTTTCAGTTATGCATGTTCCTATATAAATTTGTATGTCAACCATCTTATGTTCCGCCATTTTGATTTGACTCAATCTTAAACCCTTTCATTTGATATACATATCATGAGGGTGATTAAGAAAGATGGTCCACATCTTTACGTTTCCGCCATATTGAATACACATATCAAGATGGTGCATGACAAAATAGTCCGGCATCGTGGGTGGTCCGTGATATTAGATTTATAGTGACATCATTTTATTTTTCGTATTCTTTTTCAACAAACCCTTTTGAGCGATACTCGTATCGTTGTGGTGCATAAAAAACGAATTTCTTCATATTGGATTTGATATGACGTGATGTTATTTCTTTATTCTTTTCGAGAAACCCTTTCATTTGATACCCATGTCAAGGAGGTGCATGGAATAACTATTTCACCTTCTTGGAAAGT
The DNA here is from genome assembly GCF_025532065.1 of Leptinotarsa decemlineata. Classification (NCBI taxonomy): domain Eukaryota; kingdom Metazoa; phylum Arthropoda; class Insecta; order Coleoptera; family Chrysomelidae; genus Leptinotarsa; species Leptinotarsa decemlineata. The sequence continues at coordinate 6,420,557 of NW_027412668.1, read as the reverse complement.
CTGTCATATTGGATTTAGAGTGGCTCATGTTATTCTTTGTTTTCTTTCAAGAAAACTCTTTCATTTTATACTGGGTTGCATAAAAAACCAGTCCGCCATTTTGGGCGGACCGGTTTATTACTATACGATGTCGTTAAAGGATTTTTGGCCAATTTTTCTCTACGAATTCAAATTGAACCAAAAAGCTGCCGAAATAGCCTGAAAAATTAACCAGGCATTTGGCAATGATGGTGTTAATCAACGCACTGTTCGACATTGCTTTGCGAAATTTCGTTCCGGAGATTTAAGCCTCGAAAATGAGCTCCGAAGTCGTCTACCTACAGTAATCCAGGAGGAGGATTTGAAGACTCTGGTGGAGACTGGCCCACAAACGGTGCGTGGGATGGCGGAAAACTGGGCGTCAGCTTCCATGGGGTTTTTGATAGTTTAAAAGGTATTGGAAAGTTCAAAAAGCTCGAAAAGAGGGTGCTCCACGATTTGAACGATTGACATAAAATGTCACGTTTGCAGGACTGTTCTTCTTTGATTTGAAAAGTGGATCATTGACGACAACGGGAGACGTTCAGGACAGATGTTGGACACCGATGAGCCAACCAGACACTTTCCAAAGGGAGAAATTCACAAAAAAAAATGGTTACTGTATGGTGATCAACGGCTGGCGTGATTTACTATAACTTTCTGCAACCGGTCCAAACCACTACAGCAGAGTCCTATTGTCAGGAAATCGAAAAAAAGTACCGAAAATTGCGTCAGCAGAAGCCGGTACTGGTTCTGTATCTGTAGAGTAGGGAGAGTGAGTGTAGGCCCACAGCACTTAGGTCACATGTGACCCATTATACATCCTCCCGAAGAGTTGTCCTCCTAGGTCATAGTTCATCCTGTCCTTTTCAGGAAGGTGGACAGATCACTAGGAGACATCTCCTTTATATCGGCAAGTGTAGGCCAAGACTCGCCGAACACATACTCTCTTATTGACGATAACTTCGGACAATCGCATAAGACATGCCTGATAGCTTCATCATCCTGTTCACACATCCTGCATAGAGGTGTGTCCACCAGCCCAATAATATGGAGGTGTTTTCTTAGTTGACAGTGGCCAGTCCGAAATACTACTGTTACTGGTCATCGCCAGATACATCCTGAATAGACACATTCTGCATAGAGGTGTGTCCACTAGTCCCATAATATGGAGTTGCCAGTGACCAGTCAGAAATCCTACTATTAAGCGTAGGTTTTTCCTGGTCATCGCCAGAAATTTCTTCGGCGCTAGCTTCCCAAGATCGCCCAGGGTGACCTTGGCAATACTGCATCTTTTGATTTGATGCTACCTACTTCTCATCCCAAAAAATATTGATAGTCTCCATACGACTATCAACCAAATTGAAGACAAAGCTGATATATGGTACAATTATAATAAGCTTAAACTAAATAGACTGAAAACTCAAACCATCATCGTCTCCAGTCAAAATATTATAGGAACTGGAAGTTCTGTAAATCTCTTGGGAATACAACTAGACGACTCGTTAAATTGGTCCACTCATAACGAGTATATATGTAAAAAGATATCGTCCCATATATTCCTTCTGAGGTAGATGAAACGGATTTGTAACGAAGATGTTCTACTTAACATCTACTATTCTCTGATTCATAGTAGAATTTCTTACGGCATTATTTTATAATTCTTTTGTGGCGATTGAAATACCAGCCAGTTCTGTTTGAACCTATTCCCCACTGATTCCTTAGGCTTAGTGATCTGGAGTAAACTCCACATCCTGAGCCTTCTTTGATTTTTGAGCCGTCTGTATATATGCGTATTGCATTTGTAGCATCTGACTCGGTGTCCTGTTTTATTTGAATTTTGTAGGGTTCATTAAACACAAACCTGGGTTCAATTTCATCACTGGTTGCCTGCAGCAGAGGTTGCGCAGTGAGCGCTTCAATCCATTGGCTTAGCCTCAATTGTCCCATTCTTACTTAGAGGTTTACACCAGCCGTGCGTAGACCTCTCGCTAACCAACTTTTCAAGCACTCTGATAATTTTCTAATAGGTAGAACCTTCGCCAATCAGGACCAGGCAAAAACGGCCTTCACCGACTTTATCGAATCCCGATCACAGTATTTTTTTGCTGACGGAATGAATCGACGTGTGTTACGTTGGCAAAAGTGTACTGATTCAAATGGCGCTTATTTTGAATAAATTGAAACAACCTTATACATGCAGTGATGTAGTAACTTTGTTTTGTAATTAATTTATTAGAGTATTTTTTGTCGGGTGCTTGTGCAGAGTAAGATTTACAAAAAAAGAAACTTATTTTTTACCGCCTAGGCATTGAAAATGTCACTTCTATGATCGATGAATGTCGCTAAAATTAACGTTAAATGCCAATCGAAGAAAAAAGTTTCAATGTTAACACGTTTTGATTCTTACCGCGTTGATTTGGGAGGATTTGACGAGTTTTTCGATAAATTCAAAATCGAAAAAAAATTATAATGTTTTTTAATAACGATGCCCATAGTTGATGAGACAACATTGTTTTTTGAGAATATTATTTTGCAATTAATGCTCAAAGAAATGCCTCATCTATTCTGAAATTGTCACTTCACGATACAGTTAGATTTATATAAATTTCTGGTTATATTACTGGGCTTGAATGAAAAACCAACAGACACTATATTCTTACATTTATAGAAATGTTTCCACTACTGTTCAGTAACACGCGGTTAACAAACTGATGTATTGATCTACCCTCCCTAAGGGTGTCATGTTACGCGACGTAGTAACAACACCCTTACAAATAAAGTAATGGCAATTTCGTTTTAGAATGAGAGAACTAAAGAAGGATAATTACAACTGATGTAAATTGAGTTCAGTAACAAAAAAAAAATCAATCAGTCCAGAGTTTTTAGCAATAAAAATGGCCTAACTTTTAGTTACCTAGTCTTGTCGTTTCTCTCACTGGATGAGAAATGGAAAATCACATGGTACATCGACGTGAGTAAATTTTTCACAAAATTCGTACCGATTCACTTTATTAGGCCACACGTTTTCATTCACCAGTTCACTGTTTTGTTTCCATACTTTTTCTTGTCTAGGGCGCTGCGATCGCATCGCTTTGACGTCCTTTTAGGATTTTGCGCGACAGAAATAGGAAATTCATATTTACGATTTCGGTGAGGAATTACATAAAAAGAGAAGTGATGGAAGGCTGTGAAGTTTTATTAGGTTTATGTGGTGATTGATTACTTCAGTAGGTTTTTTCATTTTGAAATAGGTAAAGTTTTCAATATGCAGGGTATATGCAATTTTAAGGCTTTATAAAATGAATATGATAGAACTGATACTTGATGAAAATCCACTATAACGAATCAAAAACTGCGACACGTGTATTGTGACGCCCGAGAATGCTATCGCATATAGTTAAACACGTGTCTCAAGTATTGTGACGCCCGAGAATGCTATCGTATATAGTTAAACACGTGTCACAATTATTGTGATGCCAGAGGATGCTATCGTATAGCGAAACACGTGTCGAAACACGGTTTTGTGAAGAGCAAACCTCACATTGAAGTGTGTGTTTTTTAAATACTTCATGAAATGTAAATTTTGCTTTCTATTAATTGTATTTTTCATCATTTTGTTCCATATCCTTGTAAATACGCAGTTTCTTGAAAAACACTCAAACATTTCGATTTTTTCAATCTCCCCTTCATCCTTGAGAAATAGCAATCGCAACATTGAAAATTAATGAGAAGGTAATGCCAAGGCTACTCATAGGTTTGTCAAAGAAAAAGCTTTTCTGCCATATGTAAAGAATGTTACCGTCCGAATCGGAAGAGTTTTGTAAAAAGATGAAATCGATATTGAAGCGAACGAAAACCACCAAAGAGGGTCTAAGGCTAGCTAAGAATCCCAGACTTCCTTCAGCAACACCGGTTCCCTTGTAGCTGTGTATAGGTCTACATTGGAACCACGGCTCTTGGAACACAAAAATAATTGTCGCCTAGGATACACGATAAATTTGCAAAAGCGGAAGATGCACTTAATGAAAGTACCCACGTTATCGTATTTAAAGGGACCCAAATCCTTGATAAATCAGAGTTACTATCCAAGACTACATAAGGAGGCGATAGAAATTGCAAAGTACAGAAATACTTTCAACTGAAAGGAAGAGGTAATCAACATTGAAGAAATCTGGTTACCTGGACTTATTCGAAAGCCTAACAGTGATTTAACCAATAGAAACGAAACCACGCCCACAACTAAAGGAATTAATAATGAGATCCAAACTAATTCTGTGGTATCTGATTTGACGACAATCAAAACACTTAGTAAACGAAACCAGAACACGTACCTTGTAGACAAAATGTTAGGTATAAAAACCACGGCTAAAAAACCCTCGAATGATGCAAGAAAATCCATATTCCACCCTTCTGGAGTTTGCTTCAGATATCGATACGTCAGAAAATTCAGTTTTCAGATATCCTCAATATAAATTTAAATTTCATCTATACAAAGTATACAGGGTGTCCCTGGACTTCCTCTTTTCCTCTCGGGAATGCATAGATGGGGTCAAAATATCACCAGTACTTCATATAACTTTTTTTTCTAAAAGTCTTCGTAACCAAGTTACGTGCCCTCGAAGTTACAAAATGAAAAATGTTTTTCTTTGATAACTTTTCAAGTGAATATTCAAAATCATCCAAATTTTGGTAATTGACTAAACAAATGAATTCCGTCGATGAGCTTTCATGCAGGAGTCAGTTGTTTTGCTACAAAGTCAGGAACGGACTACCCCCGATGGTCCACACCCCAAAACTTTGAAATGACAGATATTTTTCAATATTTTTCAACAAAATAAGGTTACTTGGACAATTTTATGAATAAAAGTACTCGTGTGGAAAGTCGATCGGAGCAACGAGTCTTGATAAAAATGTAGTTCTACTCGACAACATCAAACCCGCTCGTCCACCATTATTTGAAATGAATAATTATCAAAGCAGAAATAATAATGATAACGTTAATTCAACAACATTTATAACAGGAATAATACAAAGTATGCTAAAATGAAGTCGTAAACAAAAAGTACAGTACCTATATGGAAGTTTAAGTCACAATTGTGATAGCAGATATTTTTTCAAAAGAAATATCAAGTTCTGTAGATTCGTGGTGTTTTTAAACTAACAAGCTACTCTACTATGAAATATCGAATTCATTCCATATTTTGTATGTACCTAATACGTGTGGAATAATCACGTTTCGTGTTGATCAGTTATCTCAATCTCATGAAACTCAACATTCGAATGTTTCAAATTCTTCTTCACAGCTAAACTGTTGAGGAGTTTCACTGATAATTATAATTTTATGGGAGAAATTCTTTAACACGAATCTAAATTTAGCTGAAAAAACGCACATCGGAAAAAATATTTACTATACTAATAAAAAGCAAACGAATGAACTACAAAAACGGCTGCACATGATCAGGTGAAAAATATCCAGGGAATAATTATGTTCCATTTCTTTCACAGATGTTGACAAAAAAACCTTTTAGAAAGTTTTGATAAAAAATGAGAAACTGGAATGCGATTTTGTTTTGTTGAGTGGTGCGTTGTCATATGACTATCATTGTATTGTCAATATTCTATAGGATATTTTGAATTTTTTTGATATGGCTGAACAGTTTACATTCAATGAATATGCAGATATGCATGTATTTTATGGACGAGCATTTTGTAATGCTGCAGAAGCTCGTCGTCTGTATTCCGAGCATTTTCCCAATCGAACGGCACCGTCAAGAGAAACATTCGAGCGTGTCGATCGCAGCTTGAGGGAGACAGGTATGTAATAATTGATAATTAATTTGAGCACGTTGTTTTATTTCGATATTATTGTAGGTACAGTTTTGCCAAAACGAGGTGGTGAGGGCGCTCCTAGGACTGTACGTACCGTTGTATTGGAGGAAAATATTTTGGAAGCCGTCGCTGATGATCCTTCAATGAGCATCAGAAATCTATCAGAACAGTTCCATACATCCAAGTCCACTATTCATAGAATAATTAGGGAACAACTGCTCCACCCATTTCACATCCAGAAGGTACATGCCATGACACCTCAAGATTTTCCAGCACGACTGGAATATGCCAATTGGTTCATGGATAGGCAAAGAGAGGATATGACTTTTATTAATCGAGTTTTATTCACTGATGAAGCAGGTTTCAGTAGAGATGGAGTTATCAACTCTCATAATCTCCATATATGGGCCGAAGAAAATCCCCATGGGATATTGCAAACCAAACACCAACGGAAATTCAACGTGAATGTTTGGGCTGGTATCATAGGAAACCATCTTATAGGACCATTCGTTCTACAGGACCGATTGAATGGAGAACGTTATTTGGAGTTCATTCAGAACGATTTGAATGGACTTTTGGAACATGTTCCATTGCAAACCCGAAGAGATATGTGGTTTATGCATGATGGCGCTCCTCCTCATTTTAGTTTGATTGTGCGTGACCATCTGAACCATATTTTCCACAATAGATGGATTGGTAGAGGTGGGCCATATTCATGGCCATCGCGGTCTCCGGATTTAAATCCATTGGATTTCTTTCTGCGGGGGCATCTAAAAAGCCTTGTTTACGCTACACCTATTCACACAAGAGATGCATTGTTGAATAGAATAACATTACATTGTGAAGCCATACGAAACGACCCTGGAATGCTATTTCAAGTACAGAGAGGGTGTCTTCGCAGACTAAGAAAATGTATAGAGAGAGAAGGTGGTCATATCGAGCAGTTTCTGTAGCGGATTTTTCATTTCTGTTTGCTCTTGAGGCTCTTGAGTTTCGTTAGTTAAACGTGTTTGCATTATAAAAATTCGTTATGAACATTTTACCTATCATTTCCATTTTCCTTAAAAACTAATATTTTCGAATAATGGTAGACATCTCAGGATAAATGTTGTTGAATTAACGTTATCATTATTATTTCTGCTTTGATAATTATTCATTTCAAATAATGGTGGACGAGCGGGTTTGATGTCGTCGAGTGAAACTACATTTTTATCAAGACTCGTTGCTCCGATCGACTTTCCACACGAGTACTTTTATTCATAAAATTGTCCAAGTAACCTTAATTTGTTGAAAAATATTGAAAACTATCTGTCATTTCAAAGTTTTGGGGTGTGGACCATCGGGGGTAGTCCGTTCCTGACTTTGTAGCAAAACAACTGACTCCTGCATGAAAGCTCATCGAAGGAATTCATTTGTTTAGTCAATTACCAAAATTTGGATGATTTTGAATATTCACTTGAAAAGTTATCAAAGAAAAACATTTTTCATTTTGTAACTTCGAGGGCCCGTTACTTGGTAACGAAGGATTTTAGGAAAAAAAGTTATATGAAGTACTGGTGATATTTTGACCCCATCTATACATTCCCGAGAGGAAAAGAGGAAGTCCAGGGACACCCTGTATATTTGCACAAGAATTGTTCAATGATGATTTTGATCAACGAATGAAATTTTTGGAGATAATTATGGAACCCCCAATGTGATATCTACTTCAAATATAAATTTTGTATTTTCCAATGAGATAAAATTTTGCCGTTGGTAAACTGAACCCTGCGAAACGCCGGTTGGTGACTAGTACCTGGTGAATCTTATTCAAACGGTACTGTTAATGCCAATACAGAAGATCCTGATGCACACGATTATAGAATTTGTTTGCAGTAAGACAGTTGCTCTCCACATTATGCTGATCCAGTTCAGAAATACTTCGATCAAGTACTTCTTAAATAGTGTATTGGCATACAAGGAGCTATTGAATAGCCAGAAGAATAGCCAGCAAGGCCAGATTCAACCCCGTTTGGCTATTTTTTCTAGGGTGTTTTCAGGTATATTTTATACCTGGAAATATTGAGATGGAACTCTCTTAATCACACCAGAAGTAGTAGACATAAAGTTATTGATTTTCCACTAAGCTACTTGTTAAAAATTTACATGAAATTTGTTGTTTTCCTAATTTCTTATTCGAATTCACTTTTTGTGACATTTATCAACTGACTTTGACAAATTTTTCTGCACTGACGAGGGACAATAGTTCGAAACTAGGCCCTCGGTGATCACTCGATTGATTTCAGCGAGGTCCTGCTGCTGGACAAATGCGAAGCATCTGCAAGGATTTTCTTTGTGATGAACTTGCATAAATATCTGTCAGATATGATTCATGTCCACGAACCACGAACTCAATTCAGTTTACTTTGAATAGTTGTTTTTACTAGGGTAGATATGGTGGGTCCAAAGTGAGTGAATCTATTATCCAGTTTCTTAACGAAGCCAACTACTATTTAGTGAGTGATCTTTCAGGACAGCTGCTAAGATTAGAACGCTGTCCACGGTGAAGCAGGCATCGTTACCAGGGACTGCAATTTACTTCTGATGAATAATTCACAGCAAGGTTTACTTATCTAGCGATGAAGCTTCCTATATCTAGCGAAAGCTTTATCGGCAGTCAGTCTGAGCCCACCTTTTGTTGTTGACTATTTCTATATATATCTTACATCTTTGGAAAAATAAATGAGTTGGTATTAGTCAAGTAGGTGAGCAACAAAAGTGTATGGTTTGGGAAGGACCCTTGTTATGTCGATAAACATGAGCCATAAGGCGTCACTTTCGGCACCTTTCCGAAGTTTTGGAATATTGATGTATCCTTTTAGTTTTGAATGAGTACTGATGTTTGTCACACGTGTATAAGTTACTGATATTAAGATGGAAATGAAACAACGCAAGTAAATGAGCAATTTATTAATTGATGTTTACCCAGATAGAACAATTCTCTTACGGCTCAATTCTGGGGTCGCCCTCTGACGATAGAGTACTAACCTACCAACCTACCAGTCAGATGATCCTCTCTGGTAACCTGTAGCCATGCAGGTCAGAATGTGTATTTCGGGAATCATACATGTAGACCATTTTCTGAAATATCCTCGACGGCACGAGTTGATTGGTCGATATTGAGATTGAAAGATGTTGAAAGTGCAAGATTCTTACCTTATTGTTCCCAGCATGCTTCCCATATAAAGGCATCTGTAAGTCAGTTATACCTGACGATATATTAGATTCAGTTTGTAGGGCTTTTTCGCTCTGTCCTGGCTCAGGTCGTACTCATCGGAGCTTGGCCATATTGTATCATTTAATGGTATTAAGTCTGGAAAGCAAATCATTGAGAGTGGAGTTCCTCAAGGATAAGTTTTGGGCCCAACTCAATTTCTCATTTATATTAGAATTGGATGAATCTCCGTTCGACCATAAATGTTCACTGACCTGAGCATGGAAGATTATTTCCATTCCTGATGGAGATTCTGTTTTAGTTGCTCAATAAATTGGTGCAAGGTGGATTCATAAGTTACCTCGGTATTGGTAAGGCGATTAAGTCGCTTCCTGGCTGCACCACATATCCTCCAAGGATCAGGACCTGGAGTGCAATGGATTTGGATCCATTGTCAAAAGAAGGACAGTTGGGATCATTTAGTAGACATCCATATCATTTGTAGACTCAAGGTCGAATTATTTTGTTATTCCAAGGGGATAGAGGAAACGTATTGGTGAGGCAACTAAGTCGCCTCTGGCTGCAGCACCTAGCTTCCTACGATCAGTAGTTAAAGCAGTGAAAAGCTCTCAATCTTGATCCGATGACATAAGAAGGGCAGTTGAGGAGCGACTAAGTTACTCCTGGCTGAACCCTCAGCCTCCTACGATCAGGATCAGGAGTGGAAGTACTGAGAAGCTCTCGATCTTGATCCGATGTTATAAAGAGGACAGTTGGGGTCGTTTGGTAGACATCCTTATCTTTTGTAGAGTCAAGGTCGAATTATTTTGGTTATTTTAAGAACCCGTGAGTGGATAGAGGAAAGGAAGATCAACAAGACAGAGTCTCGTGAGAAGGCTTTCTACGACGTTATGATGATATCAATAGTCATGCAGAAAGAAGATTGTAATATTTTGAAGTACTAATAGTATGGCTTTTGAACAGAAACAAAGAGTAACAGTTGACCTCCTTTTTGAATCACTCAATTCAACTCTGAATAAGTCCGCGATAGCACTTGTCTGTTGCAAAACTAAGAAAGAGGCCAAATACAGTGGTGTTATGCGACATCTGCCATAGGATGAATGGTACCGGAGTCTTATCAGGTATCGCCAACAGAGCCGACCTCTCAGAATACTTATGGAAGCTCCATGGAAGTGGACAACAACCCCTCACTCATACTCATGGACACTGAATAGACCATGAGTATAAATAGATCAGATAGTAAGGGGTCTTTGGTTTATTTCGCTAAAGTTATTGGAAAAGAGTAAGATATTGTAATAACTTTGGGTCTAAAGGGCATACACAATATGGGATAGATCTGTTGGGAGTTGATTTATAAGAAAACCTGAGAGCCCCACGAATATTCACGGGGGGTATGGAAGAGCAAATGATGTCCGGCGAAACGTTGAGAAACTCATTATTCAAAACGAATGACGATCAACAATATCGACAATTACACAAGCAAAAATATATGGCGCAAAGAAAACAACGGATTGTTACAAAGTAATTTTTATTAAATAATAAGTTCTTAGATAGACTAGTTAAACGTACCAAAAATAATTAGGGTTCGAACTATCTGAGAATTACTTAATTATTACACTATATCAACGTTACACGTTCAAAAGAAAACATTACCTCATTATATATACATTTTACTATTGACGATGAGAGATTGAGGAATAAAGAAATTTCAAAAATAATAAAGGCAGATATTTTTTCATTCACATTTCTTACAATGCCTCAGCGAGTTTGAGAAGCATTGATTTGACAGGCAAATTTCAAGCATTCTTATTATGCTGAGCTCATCTTGTTGTCAACTATTCTCAATAAATTATGAAAGTACTGACGATAGACAGAGTGCCAAAGAGCTAAGAATTCTTTTCACATTCCTAATCATTACTTTCCCGTTTAGTTCCGGTGTAAGGATGAGTTGTACCTATCAAAAAATGTTTTATTTTTTAATTGGCTCCTTTGAGTTTCATTACTCAAGCAATTCTTGACAGTTAGATATCTAATGAATTGGTTGTCACAACATACAACTCAACCTGAACAATATAACATAAAAATTATCTGGCAGTTATTTGCGTTATCGGTAATATTGTTAAAAGCTTTTGTCGAAATATCTCACCAGCAGTTAGTTACTTCTAGAATCCCACTTTTTGAAGCTGAAGAGACATTTCTAACGTTCACAAGAAACTTCGTCTATACATTTCGTGCAGAACTATTGAATCACATCCACTACTATTGTTCATTGCTTCATTATCACAGATATATTTACAACAAAAAAATGTTACAATTTTGAGCCTGCACTTGCACGATTATTTACAAAAACAATTTGAAGAAAGCTAGAAGCAAAATTGGAATTTGCAGAACTGTAAGCGATGAACTCGATTGGGAATTGTCAGCTAGGATGGAGGTGTACTTTTCCTCTTCTTTCAGCTCCAGTACTTCTTGTGGTGGATTGCCTCTGAAGAAAGTTTTATCTAGGTAACAAATAAATCAATAGTTAGGCAGGAAAATTTGAACTACTTTCATTATTCAGATCCTGGATGTGAATATGTGAATCATATATTCCACAATCCGTGTTATGAATAACACGTTAAAAGGTAAGACCTCGTTAGTCCTTAGCTCGCACAAGTTTCGACTTCTGAGGGTAGTCGTTCGTAGGGGTACGATAGCTGGTTAGCGGAAAAAACATTTAAAACATACATATGAACAATGAACAATGGAGACTTCACCTAGCCCTTGCTTCAAAAAGCAACTTTGGCTTGTGAAACATGATGGTATGCATGACATAATGGAATATTTGGCAAATAATTTCAAGGTTAGGCTTTACTTAAAGAACAAACAAGTAAGTATCGAAGATTCTTGAAAACAGAATCAGAGAGGAAATGTAACACAGATAGAGAAATAGTACAAGGGAGATAAAGATAACATTCAATATTGAAATTGATAAAAATAGTAACGTCATTTTGTTCAGAAAGTCTAGTCTATAAAGTTTCTGAAGTAATAGTTCGGGTCTTTCACGGGACAACTAACCGTTGTTAACACATTCGAAAGAAAAGTGTGAAGATTTACCAATAGGATAAATTACAAGCGACAAAAACGAGGTGAATGCAAGTACTTGGAAGAAATGACATAGTCTTTGGTAAAATAACCCTGAAAAAAATGTGGGAGAGGCAGAAAAAATTTGAGAGAGGCAGAAAAAATTAAGTACCTTGTTTAAAATACTCATGAACTGGTGTTTTGTATGATCAGTTAAGAAGTTACTACCAGAAGAACACTTATACAGAGAAACAACTTTTTTTTGTTTTTATGCGAAGGTACTCCTAAAACAAGAGAATGATATATTAAAACTAGCTAACCCGGCGAACATTGTTTTGCCACATAAATTTCTAGGGTAGAAAATAATAACTAACTCATTGTAAGTGTGTGTCAGTAAAATAACAGGTATAATTAATATCAATAATTTATTTCGTTTAGTTCCGTTAGTCCATGTTTAGCTCATAGGTTGCCTTTTATGTTTCGGGATTTGGCCTAGTGTTGCAATCTGACAACTGACAGCTCTATCGTAAAGTTGGACATTTTTGAGCTTATGCTTATGCGTTTTGACATACGCGCGCTATTTGTGATGGTTACAGTAACTAAAAGATTCATCTTGGCCCAAAAATGGAACTAAATCGTGAACATTTTCGTGCGATTCTTTTTTACAACTTTCGACGTGGATTAACTCAGCAACAGTGTATGGATGAACTTAATTCAATTTTTGGCGATGAAGCTCCATCAAGGACCAGTGTTTATCGATGGTATGGTGAATTCAATCGTGGTCGTAGTTCACGCCAAGACGAATTTCGTGAAGGTCGTCCAAAATCGATTGTTGTTCCGAAAACGATTGATGCTGTGCGCGAACTGATATTGCAAGATCGTCATGTGACCTATCGTGAGATTGAGACAACCTTAGGCACTGGTGGGACCAGCATACGTACAATATTGCATAAAAATTTGACGGTCAAAAAATTTTGTTCGCGTTGGATCCCACACAGTTTGTCAATTGCTCAAAAAAAAAGGCTCGTGTCGATTGGTCGAAGGAAATGCTCAAAAAATACGATCGCGGTGCTTCGAAACACGTCTATGACATCGTGACAGGTGATGAATTGTGGATTTAGGCGTATAAGCCCAAAAGTAAACAGCAGACAACTGTATGGGTGTTTCAAGAAGAGCCAAATCCAACAAAAGTTTTTCGCGCACGAAGCACTTCCAAGCAAATGGTCGTCTGTTTTTTCGGAAAAACTGGACATGTCGCAACCGTACCACTAGAACAACGCAGAACAGTCAATTATTAGTGGTACACAACCATTTGTTTGCCAGTTGTCTTCCAAGAAATCAGAAAAACCAACCGCCGAAGACGGATCACTTTTCACCACGACAATGCGAGCGCTCACAGATCGGCTCAGACAACTGCATTTTTGAGCACCCAAAACATCGATTTGATGAGTCATTCGCCGTACAGTACTGACTTGGCACCAAATGACTTGTTTTTATTCCCGCACGTAAAAAACAAACTGAGAGGTCAACGTTTTTCGACACCTGAAGAAGCGGTTGCTGCATTCAGAATGCATGTTTTGGACATACCTCAATCAGAGTGGCAAAAGTGCTTCGACAATTGGTTCAAAGGCATGTAGAAGTATATAGATCTTCATGGGGAATATTTTGAAAAACAATAAAGTGATGAAAGTTAACCGTACGAACAAACTGGATGGTTTGCCCAATCGAGAGCATGCCACGTATAATTGTCCGTGTGAAAAACAAGGCGTGCTCAAATCCAAGCCACAAACGGATATTGTTTGGCCTTGGAACTTATCAATAGTCATTGCAAATGCCAATCTCATTGGAAATTGTACACGTTTAAAATAAATTGACACATCTGTAGGTATAATAGAGATTCTTGGTATTGATATATTTGCACCTCGGAACTTGCCATTTGAAATGTTGGGGTCGACAAATCGTGTTCTGTCGCATAGCCGTGGTGGATTCAAATTACGGGGCGATCTAACCTTCAGTTGTAAATTATGCCGTGGCATGCCTGGCAAATCCAATGGGTTCAAAAACTCTGACGGATAATTCACAGTTTTGGTGGCATCGGTCTATGGATAAACAATAACAGTGATCGAAAACTGTATATGAGGTGTGAGAGAGATAGGAGACCGGCTTCGTTCCCATCCCTACTCCGTGCTGTTTATTGAGTGAGAAGTGACACCTGAAGTTAGCCTGGCAGGAATAACTGATCTATGATCAGGGTTAAGAATGATTAAATTACTGAAATGGCTATAAAAAATTGGGGTTGGTGATAAAATGGTGGAAATTGGGGGTTATAGGTATGTATTTTTTAAAGCCACATCATAAAAAAATAAAAACAAAAATTTAAAAAAAAATGTTTGGGATGGAGCACCCTTATCACTTAAGGGTATGAGGAATAGATTACAACCTATTCTCAGACCTACCGAATGTACATACGAAATTTCATAAAAAACGGTGACTGTAGTTTTGACACGAAAATTTTATATGGGTATATAGATATCTCACCTTTGACGATATCTGTTTCTGTCATTTGATTTCCCACAATGAATTTTTTGTTATTATAAGTTTTTTCTTCGTTCACTGCTTCAGAGTTTTCTGAGCCGACCTTGATGAACGAGGTTATTGTGATTTCGAAAATCTTGTTCGGATCTGCAGGAAGTTCTGAAATGGCCCTCCTTTTTCTTCCATATCCAATTTGTCCGTCACTGCATTCCACCTAGAACGAAATGTGAATTGTTTTTTATCAATAGTTGAGAAACATGTCCTCCGAAGAGTACTTTGGATAGTAGAACTTCAAACTTTGCTATATTCTAATTGTCTTCTCCATAGTATCAGTAGTTTGAAATAAAAATTACTCAAAAAATCTTACCCCCTTGCATTTGTCAAGGCAAACGTTGACTGTTCCTTTGAATTGAACGTATGTTGATTCAGGAAATTTGAAAGCTCGAAATTTGGCTGATAAAAAGTCTCCATCAACGGTGTTGAAGTTCTCGAAAAGATATGGGTCTACAGAACATCTGAAAAAATCACAGTAAAAACATAACTCAATGTCAATGTCTCATAAGAATGTGTTTGGAATAATAATCTGATAATCTGGTATCCAAATCCTTGATAAAACGCCCATGGAGAAGAGAATACATTTTTTTTGTAAAAAAAAGGTTTCTGTTAGAAGCGTGATTCACTTGATCATGTTTTTTCTCAGAGTACTTTGTCTGGTGATATATTTCCCTCATCTGTATAAAGTTGTTGAACAGTTTGGTTTGTAGAGGTGTTAAAACAAAAACTGGAATATAACGCAACTGGCTATAGATATCTCGTAGTGGCATCTGTTGTAGCTTCGTGAATACGATTTTTTTCTTTTGCATATAAGTGTCGAACTTAACATTATACCATACTAATGAAAGCCCTATCCCCGAACCACACCGTAAAAGTGGACTTTTTGGGCAGCGTTGTGTCGATTGAATCAGGCTGAGACGGCATATGCTGGGTATGCTGACAGCAAGGGCATTAGAATCTCAGACGCCTCACCGCAGGCCTTGCACCTTGTGTTGGAAACGTATATACCCATGACGCCCCTGCGGTAGAATGAAGTGGTATAGATACTATCCTTACATGCCATAATGAACCAGCCCTCAGTTTCAAATTTCAGCCCTCTCGACCTGAGGAAAGCAAAGGTCAGGTGCTTTGATTAGCCCAAAGAAGACCCTAAGCATTAGCTTATATTTCTGTTGCCGCAGGAGTAAAGGGATCTCTGCTGTTTTCATCTGAGCCTTTTGCTGAACGGGTTCCAAATCGTTGATAGAGTTTTGATCACCCTGTTCAGTATCGAAAACTAAACCGAGTTGAGCCGCTCTGATAGCTGCCTTAAAATGCTTTGATTCCTGCTCTCTCATGGTCGCGGGAATCCGAACGACTGATGACTTTACAGGCTCCATCCAGTACCATTCTGCCATTTAGACACTGCAAACTCAAAAGTCCACGGCCATCCTGTTGTGGGGGAAAGTAAAACCGTAGAACGAACGATATTGAATTCAAACTCGTATGGAGATGCATCACTTCTCAGTTTTTTACGCTGAGTTGATACAACTCCTCCTGAGTCCACTTCACTACTCCAAACGAGTAAAGTGAGACTGAAACAGTAAGCATGTTAATAGCAGAAACTTTGTTCCTCCCCGACAGTTCCGATGACCAAATATGTCGGAGTATGCGCTGATTCTTGCCATCGAGAGAGTTCTTCACTGCTGTTACTTCTTGTGAGTCGCGTTGTATCACACCAATATAAGTATAGGTCTCTCCGGCATCCAGACGATACGAGATGCTCTCGCATCTACGAGCTGCACATCCTCTCCGTAGTCCCCGCATCATCCTCTCTTGAGATGGACCGTTGCATATTTTCCTATCCCGAATTTCATACCAATACCCTTCCAACACCCTCAAGCACTGATAGATTATTATTATTAATAATAATTACTAATAATTCTAATCAACTTGAGAACAAGTTTATGGAAATATTGATGTGAATATTACTACGGTTCTCGTACCAACCTTGCTTAAATTCCTTCAACTAATTACCAATTTCATCATTAGAAGAGAAATTTAACAGACTGTAATTATTATTATTGATTCTATCTTAAAGTATCTCACCCATTGTATATTATAGTTTCCTCTTGAGCTTTGGTATCCGTCACTTGCATGTGCGTCACAAGAAGTCCATAAATAGGAGACGAGACCTTATCTAAGAATATTTCCATTTGAAGCGGAGTACCAGGAGAGACATTGAGTTCCCCTGTAACTAGTTTCCCGGCTTGTCTCACCCCAACCCCCAGAATCGGTTCCGGAGCTCTTCCTATAGTATCGTTGGTGGTCAGAATTTCAATTTCTCTGAAAAAAAAACATGAAGTAACTGCCAATGACAGAGCCATTTGAATTTGCGCACAGCATTAATACAATTGGGTAACGAATCATTACATATACACTTGAGGCGATAAAACACATACTTTTCTTTTAACGGTGAAAAACAAAGAAAAAACATGTGATTTGATCAGAACGTAATCTTCATTGGATGCTTAGCTTGAGACGTTTCTACGGTTTGAAGTATTTCATATTATACAAATAATATGCTAAGGGCATTCCAGATTTTACAGTAAATAAATTTTACATCATAATTAGCAGACTCGGCGTACTTCGGACCATATTGGAATTAATAAAAATTTTGTCAAGTTATCAACCGGGTTATAATCCATTTTATTTCGTGCACGAAGCACGAAGTCGGCCATACTAACACTGCCAGTATCGCCAGGTCATCAGTAGATTGATACAAAAAACAGTAGCAAATATATTTTATAGATACATATTACATAAATGGTTATTTTCACTATTTACAGTCATATTATTATACAAAGTACACTGAGTAATCAGATGGATTTCAACTCTCAAACAGTAAAATAATAGCTCGAGAGCCAAAAACAAGAGATCTACTGCAAAAATACTAGACCTGGCAACACTTCTCTAGTGCGATTTCTTCTTCAATTGAAATGGATTGATTATTGTGGAAGATTCCATTCTATCGATCTCGCTCATGAGTGTCATAACCTCAATTGTTTTTACGCGCACCATGATTACTGTCTTAACCTAAACAAACCAAACATCGTCAATAATTGTGCTAATCCGGGTGGAGCCAAATCCAACAAATCAAAAATTACGACAATCGGTTCAGACGTTCTTGATTTATAAATGGTGTATTTAATATGATTTTGCAACACTGTTTAATATATAAAATTGAAAATTTTACCTTCAAATTATGATTTGATATTTCGAGAGAACAACTGAGTGCGTAACACTGATTTTTTTCTGCTTCTTGGTTGTTACTTTAATTATTCCATTCGAATAGCTTTCGAATTATCTCAGTGAATAAACTGCAAATAAATTCACAAAAATCACCAGCAACACAAGTGGCAATCATAGAGAGAAACCAAGTCAAAAAATTAATACAAATGAACTTGTTTCATATGGTTCATTGACTTTGGTAAGGAATTAACTTTTGTATGGTTGTTAGCTACCGATTGTATTGACTCTCAAAGGAAGTGTCTTGGTACCATATTCATGATATTTAAAACGAGAAGTTCATCATGAACAAGGAAATCTGAAAATTGATAAAATATTTTTACAGTGTTGTCATACTGAAAACGTTTCTAAAAGTCAATCACTAAATAACTGTTATATCCGCATCACCTGATTCATAAACATTCATAAATATATATTTCCATAGCTAGAGTGTAAGCTAATTTTGTTTGGAGATTTTGGGATGTGTATATTCATTACAATTCATATTTGTGTTCTGTGCAATGATTTGCAAGAACAATGTATCGTGACACAGAACACCAATACATCGTGTGTTCTGTGATCATTAAGCATAATCCATCCAACTCTTTTTTTTTCCCAAATAGAAATAGATTACGGGTTTTTCCGATGATACGTAACACACACTTATCAAAAGTAATGGATCTATTACAATAGTATTGACATGTCAAACACTGCATGGATACTTTTCAGCCCTTCTGCATTGAAAGGTTAGGTTTTTCGGAGCAGTAGCAACGTCACCGTTGAGTTTTTATTACCTTGTCTACTCATTCCAGATGCACAAATTGTTGACGCATTTGTAAAGATTCATCGTCCATACTGTAAATAGCTCATCGCATTCGTTTCTTTAAAATATACAGGGTTCTGAATCATTAAGTTATTCAAGGCTGATTGTTAAAGGTCAATGTATGTCGGAAATCCTGTATGTCTTTTCAACAATAGTAATTTTTGCTAGACAGGCTCGACAAGCTATGTCACTTCCGTGTGTCCGTGTGGTTCATCGGTCCCGTCGGGTATTCTTTTAATCTTGCTGCAAGTGTGAAAAACACTTTTAAGAATCATTAATGGAAATATCTCGATATCGGATTACATGCGGTTAGTCAAAGAAGTTCGATTGATGAATTATTGATTTTTGTTTGTTATCAAAATATTGATTTTGCAATCAAAGAGTGGAAATTCAGGAATTTTTATTAGTTAATTATATGCGCACTTCTTCTCAATAAGCACTATTTAGAATTTTTGTTGCTAGTACAAGCATTGGTTTCTCAATCAGATTACTTCTAGAGCGTAGTTCAAGGTCATCGCTTAAAATTGTTAAAATGAGAGTTTATATTAACACGAAATGAAACAAGCTCCACAACCCTTACCTAATACGGTTAGATAATGAACCGAATCAACGTTTATTATTCAAAAGATCATTCCAATTCGAGTCTTTCCATATTCAATCAGGTTTTAAGGTGAGTGAGCTTATGTAACTCGGTATTTATTGGAGTCATTAGATCCTCTTTGTAGTTCAATCACGACCATCTAGCCATCGGTGTCCTTGACATATTCATTTCATGATAATTTTTACATATATCAATATTTCATGAACGGGTGTGCAGCAAAACTATTTTGAAGTTTATGCATCCTTTTATAGGAGACTTTGTCGAACAGATAGATCAAGTAGCTCACATATGAAGAAAAATCAATGAAGTACTGCTAAAAGTTAAAATAGAAATGAAAAAATACTTTCTGTTGCATCTGCCGATAATTAAAAAAGGAAATCAGCTCTCGAACATCTCGAGCAATATGTTTCTAAAGCGAATACTACCTTCTATATAATAAAACCTATTTCAATATTTTCGGTGTTTCCAAAAGATTTTGTTGAGTATCTTTTCGAAGTAACTCATGGCGCAGATGTCTTGCAAACTGATGCCTGTCGCCTCGAATAAAACGACAAATCAGCTGTAGCTGAACACGCTCTCACGTGATCTCATTCGAAAATACACAAATATTCGATAAAAATCAAAATTAGTACCCAGAATATATAGAGAGGCAATCGAAATTCAGAAGAATGGGAATAATTTCAATAAAAAGAAAGAGGCATTGAATTTGACGAAATATGTCTATCTGTCCTTGATTGTACATAATCAAGGTCATTTAATTCAATTACCGTCAATTGAGGTGACTGTCCTCTGCGGTAGCTTTGCCCAGTTTTGAAAAAACCCTGGGTGCAGGGTTCCTGCACCCAGGTAGTGGACAGCTCACAACCTGGAGTCACTGCAGGGTTCAAACACTGCCTCAAATCCCACCCCTGACCTATCTGAACCACAACTCTGCCTGCCGATAACCGACCATCTGCTATTGTACCCAGACCACTAGACGCAACCATCATGAAGGACAATTACCACAAAGAACCATGGATCATAATGCCCGAGGACCATGAGGAAACCCAGGAACTCTACTGATATAGAATAAAGAGCATCGTTAACAACATTGTGAAGCCAAAGCCAAAATAACCATGTGGATTAACCCCGTCCCTGAAGAGGCATACGCCTATAGCAGGGCCTCTACATACCAATCAACCTACTCATATTATTGTTATATTTTTCTCCCGGATTTGACAATAATTGACTACACTGTATAGTTGAACATAAACACTTTAACTGAAACTTCAGACTAATATTCAAATATCAATCGCCTTAATGGAATACTTCGTACAGCACTTTCAACTAAACTTCGTCGATCTGTGTGTTGGTAGCGTTTATATATCGTATTTTAAGTCTCTGGAAGCCGATAGGGAAGTCGCTGGAAGTCTCTCGAAGCGACTCGACATCTAAAACAATCGCGAAGCGCAAGTCGAGTTGAGCCGACCTTGGCCAAGTCATAATGGATTGACGACGACCAGGGGCAGCCGGCGTTATTTTTTGTTCAGGTGATGATTTACAACGTTATGTTCAAAAAGGAATCGAACATCTTATACGGACATTGTCATACATAATTTCTCGACACATCTCTATCAACTTAAAGAAATATTTCACTGTCAGATAGTAATTTTCAGAATGAACTGAATTTCAGCAAACAAATTGCTTTCAACAACGGTTCCCAAATGCGAAAACAAGGCATCCCCACCTCAAAAACAATAAGTTTTATAAGAACCCACCAATAACATCGCTCGTTTTTTGAAAAGGAAATACTTGGACAAATAATCATTTAGGGTAACAATCAAGACAAAAACTTCAGTGGTTGATTTCATTAGTGAAACTAATACTGTTATAAATCATGCCCGAAAGAAAATAATGCCGACCGCCACTGGTAACCATAAGCCAAACGTAACGTAGTTGAGAGCGCGCGAATGCACGATGATTCCCCGCCACTCGAGAAGCAGCGAGAATAATGCCACCGACATCGACAGAACTTCGGAGAAATTTCTACGGTTTTTCACTGACTATAAAACTAGGTTTGTTTCGTTATAATCAGAAATCAAACCCGAGTCCTCAAAATATTCGTGACCCAACATCAGACAGCTCTGTTTCGACCCGCCAAGATCTCATCAGTGGTGCTAGGCTGAAACATAATTGCATTGTTGGACTTAACTGTCCTTGAAGGCCAAGCCTAAAATAGTGAAGACGAATACATTTTCCTTTACGAAGACTATGAGCATGATATTTTTCTCATAAAATATGACGAAAATGGCCTCCCAGAATGAAAGGCATAATTAACAATACACCCTGAATATTTAAAGTAGAAATATATTCCACTAAATCAACACCAGATACTTTCAAAGAGTGAAATTCAATTTAATATGAAAAAGTCACGCAATATTTTCTGTAAGAATCATTTATAAGTTACTCTCGAATCATAACAAAAGTTCCCATGGATTGAATTGAAAAAATTTAAATAAACATTATTCCTTGATGTGGAACTCACATTGAATAAACATACATATCATTCCTCGGATTTGAAATTAATTTCCATTAATTTCATATTCAAATGTCGTTTTTGTTCCAAGAGGTACCTTTCTAGGCTGCCTAGTGACACCCACAGTCTCTAAATTGATAGCATATGAATAAGAATAGCTGGTTATTAGCTATAAACATTTATATGAAAGTGTTTTTGATGATCCTCCTGAAGAAGAGTTTTTATTGATGTCGTCAAAAAGTTTTTTCCAAAAACTAATCCTTCTCAACAAATATCTCATTTTCAATTATTACAAAAATTATTCTGGCTGTATTATCCGAATCGTGTGATGATTTTTGTGCTCCGGAACTACTTTTTTCTAAAACTTGCCCGTCGTATAATCATAGTTGTTAATGAAATCTTTCAAAAAAAATCAATTACAGTCTCTTACTGAATCGCTTCAGATTTCAACAACTAATCGACTTAGGTACCGGCAGTTTCCTGAAGATAATAACGTATTGCTTCGCAGACGTGTTTACCTAATAATTAGATGAATTTGATTTATGGCTTCGGCTAGCGGTTTTCTTAAGTAAAAGTAAACTTTAACACCTGCATACCACGTAGCGACCAGATACCGATTTAAATAGAACAGTTATTAATATAATATCGTTTGTAATTTATGAATTTGTTCTTATTATGATTTCTCGTTTAAATACCGCGCTGTTTCGAGCAAGACATTGATTGATGAGCTTTCAGGCTCAATCAAAGTGAATTGAGAAATTTTGGTTGATTATAATGAACATTGTACGTAGGTGTAATTCGATTCAGTCTCATTCAATCTCTTATAATACTGAAACTGATTTGTCATCAAAACTTTCAATACAAAGAACAAGTTGAATTCATCTCAAGGTAGAGTTTTGATACAGATTCGTAGCCGAAACTTCACCCCAGGCAGCAAGGGTTGCTGTAGGGTTATTTGAAGAATGAAATGTATACATGACGCCATTTTGATGTGAACCGCTTACAATAGGAAATAATAATCAATCACTATTTATTTCCATTTTTTTGACATAGCTTACATGTATTGGAATTTTCAATTAGTAAGTAAAGTATGAAATTGAAGGGGTTATATTTTTCAGGAGTGATTAATTTTTGGGAAAGAAAGTTTTTGGCTTTCTACTACACAAACTGAAAGAAAGTCCTCCTGAAACAGCTACTTTCATATAAACATTGAATTATACGAAAGAAAAAATTCTTTCGAAACAAATACTTCTATATGAACACTGAATTATACAGAAGATACTTTTCTCTACTCAGTTTGTATTTCAAACATTCGTTGTGGAATGAAAATCAGATATCATTCACATGAGTTCTACTTTAAATGAAAGGTAACAAATTGCACTTACATAAAACACTGCCATCCTCACTGGTATACACCGATGTTTCGCCTTAAGACACTTGCCCTAACGCTCTTCAGTGCCAAATTGGATAACATTATAGAAAATACACACACTTCATTCATGAATTACGATTTTTTAATGTCAGCTTGATCTGCTTATGTCATCGATGATATCGTAATGACATCCATTCACCTATTTGATTTAATCCCAGCCAAGAGGAATCTTATTTGAAATTGAAGGGGTTATATTTTTCAGGAGGATTTTCAGTGGGAAAGAAAGTTTTTGGCTTTCTACTACTCCATCTTGATACAAAAAAGTTGCTGTTTCAGGAGGACTTTCTTTCAGTTTGTGTCTGAAAGTTACTTCTTTGTATGATCTACACATCCATGTATAGAGTTACTTCCTTCCTTTCTTTGGAAGACTCCCTCATCCTTCTTTTTTTTGTAACAAGATGGAGTAGTAGAAAGCCAAAAACTTTCTTTCCCCAAAAATAAGTAAAGTAGTACGTTAAAATAAAATCCACATCAAGAAAAGGTACATACACTAATACTAAAATTTATATCAACATAGTAATTCACATAGTGTGAATTTTTATAAATTCAAATATACTATAAAAACATTTTTCCATTAAAAACTCCATATATTTTAAACCCAGCAGTACATCAAAGGACAAATTAGGCTTTCATAATACCAAAAGACTATATAAACTTTTAGCAATTTTTTTTTATATATGAGAATAATACACTTGAATAAACAGTTGAACCCACTAGCGTATGTACAGATAAAAACATGAAAACGACGAATACAAAAGTTGATTATTTCTTAACTTACGCTAGTTGCACACACACACACACCGATTTTGGACGGCCAGTATAAAATCGGCCGTTATTTTATCGATAGCGGGTGCTTGCACACTCACCGGATTTTTATCGGTCAAACAATCAGTTGCTTTGTTGTCGTAATTAGCACGCACTACCAAAACGAAGTTAGTGCGTAGTAACTACAATTTCACCGAGCATTCGAGACTGGAATGGTCATGTAGGCCACTACTTCCCGGTACTGGCCGCGATACAGTGGCAGTGGACGGCTGCTCACCGGTATTTTACCGGCGACGATCACCGGTAGGCATGTGTGCAAGGTCCCGTTCCCAAATGTGGTTCACTATTGGAATTTGGACGACCGGTACAAAGTCGGCCGTCCAAAATCGGTGTGTAACATGTCATGGGAATATTCTGAATCCGTAGTGGAACTTTAATTAGGAAATCATTTAGACCTTGACATAAAAGTAAAATATCAGTCTGATTCAGTATGTCTTGCAATTCTAACACGAATGATAAACAGCTCACTTATAGAAATACATCTCAATCAAACTTAGCTAGCTTAAGGCTAATTGCACACACACCGATTGTGGACGGCCGATTTTATACCGGTCGTCCAAATTCCAATAGTGAGCCACATGTGGCAACGGGACCTTGCACACATGCTTACCGGTGTTCGACGCCGATCACCGGTATAAAATCGGCCGTCCAAAATCGGTGTGTGTGTGCATTTAGCGTTACAAATATGAGTTTTTCGTCAATATATGAATATCTCAATGATGCACAAAAGAGTACTGTTGATGGTGTGTATAAAGAATTTGTGAACACTCTACTTTACTATGTGAACAAAAAATCCTAGGTTGATTCTGATCTTATACAGATGGGCAATGGCCTTAAATTTATTTTGACTAACAAATAAGAATGCAAAAAAAAACTATTTAACCGAAATTAACAAAACAAAACAATCGTTCTATCAAAAAAGTCTTGAAAATAAAAATGGCAGAGAAAAACAAAAATATATTTGGCGTACTGTCCAGCAAAAAACTAGAAGGAAAAAATGCCTTGCAATAAACAGTGTTGAGCTGAATTGAATTATAATAAAAAACAAGTACGAAATCAGTAATGTTTTGCTGAATTTTTCTCAACTAATGTAAAACATTAGTTGAGAAAAATTCGTCTCGTATCCACACATTGGATACGAGACGCGTGTTGTCTCGCCGACGTGATCTTAGCCTCCATCTTGTGTACACGCCGTTCAATCTTCCGAACCGCAAGGCCGGGATATCGTCCTTCCGATTCGGAAACCGATTGGATGACGCTATACACGGCGGTGTTGATTTGCCAGATGTCAGCCTCTTCTTTTAGAACACTATGTACCTCCGCATCCAAACAAGCCAGTTCTTGTGGCTTCAGGGGCCTAATTCTGTGGAGCGCCCTGCGTGTTCTGATTGTCGTCTCCATTGGTGGTATGGTGCGAGTCTTCTCTCCAGCCGTGCCAACGGGTGGTAGAACTGTCACTTCTACCACTTCATTAGCAGGTTGGGAAGGAGCTAAATAGCCCTGGCGTCGAAGATAAGATACATAATCCCTAAGGTTTTGGGCGGAAAAGGCGGCATGCTCCGGATGTGTTTTACACCACAGAGCATGCAATTTCGCCATGCACCCTCTTCGCGGAGGCTCACTACTCTCGTAGCAATGCATAAGGCTATCTCTTATCTCATGCGTCCACTCAAAACGTCCGTTTTCATTGCCAGGGTTGTCATCAGTAGGCAAATCATCGTAATGGGCCCCACCACCTTGCCTCTGACCCCTCCGAGCGGGTCGATTGTGGGGGCCCCTTCCTTGATTATTGGGAACCAAGGGTTGGGTCCACCGGGTGGTTAGGCCTGTGGACCCACGGCCGGCACCGAAGGAATAATTTTTTTTTCACCGTAGTGCGCGCTGGTCAGGCCCTATCCCCTGAAGCCCCGATACTTTCGGGAGGGCGCGCCAGCATAATCAACCAATGACCACTCCCCGCACCGTGGGGTAAGTGATCATTGGGTCCGAGAATCATGTGCCCTGAACAAAGGCAGTGAGCCAAGAATGACAGCCTTCTGCATCTGTGAGGCTAAGATTTCTGCCTTAGTGCGGCAAGCCGGTATGATTCTGAGATTCGAGAGTAGAGAGGACATCATTCCACCAAGGACTCCAATAATCAGAACAACCATCTTGACAGAGTGATCTGGATAGAGTCTGCGGAGTTCGAAGAGAAAATCTCGATATTTTTCCCGTTTTTCCTTCTCTTTTCTGACGATATTCGTCTCGCCAGGAGCTGAAAACTCCACGACAAATATCGTTTTGGTCTGGTGGTCGAGAAGGACTACATTATGATTATTATTATTATAGGTATATCCCTAGAATTAATCTTGATACCGATATCATACTAAATTGGTAATATGTGAAGATCTTATTACTAAGTCCTTGTGCCACATGGTTACCATTAAACAAATACTCACTCTGGTTCTTGAAATCCGGCTGGAAGAACGTTTCTTTTGGACACGGTGTGGTTTTTGATTGAGAAAATGGAACATTTCACATGCAGCGTCTCCTTTATCGTGTGCCCGCTTTCTTCGACATTCTCGATGATTAGTGTTTGATAGTATATTTGCTTCCCCTGTAAAAAAGTAACAATTTGAACTTGGTACAATCGCCTCAACCATGGTTATGCATTCAAAAATCGTGTTATTAAAACAAGGAAAGAGTATAAATCAACGTAATGAAGGTTATTTATGTTCACATCATCCTGTGTCGTTCTGTCTTTATCCGCAGACGTACTTAATTCGATCTAATTGCAAATTTGTATTGTAATTGTTGTTTATTATCCCCTTGGTAGGTTTCACGGTAGAGCGATGAAAAATTGTAGCTTGTATTTCATGGCCATATGTATATTGTAGAACATTTGTTTCTCCAGAGTATTTATTCTTCTTACTTTTATATAATAAAAAAAGTAAACATTCTGAATTTCATTAGATCGGGGCATTGTCTAAGATGATGAAATGATGATGAGATGATGAAATTACACCTGAAAAACTCTGAAATGAAGTTACAATAAAATAAAATACAAGCAAAAATTGAAAATTCAACAAATTAATAACAAATAAAAATAAAAGATTTCAAGCCAAGTTATTTCACCACGTTTCAATTGTTAGTATATCCACAGTCATCACCCGAAGACGATTGTAGATACTAACAATCCAAAACGTCGTGAAGTAACTTGGCTTGAAATTTTTTAATTTTAATTTCTTTTTGATTTGTTCAATTCTCAATTATTGCTTGCATTTTATTTTACTGTTATTTCATTTCAGGGTTTTTTTTGCTCAATATAATTGTTATCTTCAGCTGTACATTTCAATTTTATTGATTCTTTCAGGAATTTCAAATCATTTTTTATAAAATTACACAATGGAAGTCCTAACTAATGGAATTCACCATGAAACATTGTCAACCACCTTCAAACAAACAGGTAAACATTCTGTTGAATGTGAAATAATGCATTTTCAATTGAGACAATAAATATATCGATATACTTCTATTTAGTTCTAGGTATAGTCGAAGTAACCTGTATTGTGAGAAGTTAAAGCTATCGGCATCTCAAAGGCCCAAAAAACCAATACAGAGAAATAATTCCGCCGCTAACTAGTCCACGTGGACTGAAGAATTGGTGGTTCATATTGGATAATTTTTACTAACCGAGTTTTATGATTGGCTGAAGAGTCATAGAATTAAATTTGAAGTCATGTAACGGTGACGAATAGAATGTGGGGATGAGTATCGCCGTTGTGTCGTCAATGTTTAGTTCACGAACTGATCGCAATTTGAGTGTTGAAATTCGATATTGGTGCAGTTATAATTACTTAAAATTTTTATATGTTTCAAATTTGGCGTCCTTCGACAAGTACTAATAGTAATAACGAGTGTGATAACAACGCAGATTTTTTCCTGTGTAGTGATTCGAATAGCGATGGTGAACAATGCGAAAAAGAGATACCAGTGAATACGATTCGGATGCATTTGAATATTGAAACACAGAGAGTATGTTTCAATGTATATAAGAATCTACATCTCAAGTTTGGTTTCGAGGGAAACAAACTATCACAAGCAACATCAGAATTGAACGAAATTTCTTTCTCAACTGTACGTAAAATAGTCAAAAACAAACCATATGAACGCAAGACGCGATGTGATACGGGATTACCAAAACCATTAGATGTTCATCTAATAAAATCATTGAAAAAAACAATATACGACTTTTACAAAAGCAATGAGATTCCTACAACTGAAATCATAAGAAAGAAATTGAATACTTTCGGTCATAACGTGAGCTGCTGTGACACTCACGACACAGTTACGAAAGCGTGGACAGATGGTTCGAGAATATGTACGCCTAACATGCCTGTAAACAATGGATCGCGACTAATCATTGAGCATTGCGAAGAAAGTAAAGGATGGGTTCCGAATTCTTTGAAATTATGTGGAAAAAACTTGAGGACTGCAATGTTGACTATCATAAGAACATGGAAGCTAATATTTTTGAGGAATGGTTTGAAAACACATTGATCACAAATTTGGATGCGAATAGTGTAATAGTTCTTGACAACGCTCCCTATTATTTGCGACAGCTCATCAAAGTACCGAATAAAAATTCGAGAAAAGATGAAATACAAAGGTTTTCAATGGATAACAATTTGTATTTTGAAGATAACTATACCAAAAACCAAGTACTTGAAGTTTTACAGACAAAACCATTTGAAAAAAGTGTATGCCCTCGAGAGTATTGCTGAAAAGTATGGACGCACCATACTATTTTTGTGTTTTCAATCCCATCGAGTTGATTTGGGGAAATCATCAGGCGTAAAAATAATTTTCCAGAATTTGATAAGAGGGTAATAGAGCTGGTTTAAGAAGAAGTATCTAAATTACCGAAGGAGACAGAAAAGGATTAAAAAAGTAATTTTGGTTGAAAAAGACTATATGGAGATTGGACACTTCCATATTAATGATGGAAATACATTCATTGTTGATTTAAATGACGACAGTGATAGTGAAACAGAGAATATGGCAGAGGAAAGATGCATCTCTATATGTGTTTGCATCCCAAATCGCCTGTTCCACGGTTGTACTCCCCAGACATCAAGGAGGCCATGGCCTATTGAGTTTGGAGTATCTACATGACAGAATGGTACTGACAAAATGGTTTTCCGTGAAGGGCGGCACTGATGTCTGAGGACTTCATGCCGTTATACCATCAGTCATGAACCCATTGGTCCTTCTCGAGACCAATAATCAGCCGAAAGGGTAGGGGAGCTGGACTCCATCCCGACTGACCCGAAGATGACTTTCCACTGACAAAATGGTTAAGACTAAGGTTTTCAGTGTCACTAGCTTCACAGTGGCTAGCTTCTTCAGAGATTCAAACATCCTGAGTTTATCACCGATGACTTGAAAATTTGATGTTACTGATCGAGTTTTTTAAAATTTGTGCACTTCTGACTTCCAATGAAAGAATACTCCGATGAGAAAATTATTAAATGAAGAACAATTTGTTCATAGTCATGCTAAGTCCTTAAAATCATATCAGCTATTGATAAAGTTATTGAAATAAAATATTTTTGTGTGTTTGAAATTGTGTCCTATGAAATTTTCAATTATTGTACTTCTACTGAAGAATTTTCATCCTGTCATAAATTTTTTACAGATTTTACAGATTTTTATTATAGATTTAATATACAATAATACAATAATTGGCACAAGTTCACAAGTATACAAGTAATTGGAACAAGAGCATGCAATATTAATCATAAGTCTAAAAATTTTAAATGTAAAATTAGGTAAATTAAAAGTAAATTAATGAAATGAATAAATAACTATAGGCACTATAGGGAGGCAGGTACTAGTGCCTGTTTTGCCAACCATTATCTTCTAATAAAGCTAAAAATGCATTAATACATTGGTTGGTTTGTGATTTAATGCTTATCAAACTCTCACTTACCGTTTTTTTATTCACAGCCCTAGTGACAGCGCATCTGTAGACGTCCTGAAGGTCAAGTTCAAGTACTGCTAGGGTCCCTGTTGCTATGGGCCTACAAGCTACATCAGGATAGTCCCTTAGTCCTTCGATATACACTCCCTTAGTGGTGCTAGAGATTGGGACTTCTATCCGCATTTGATCGGGGGTACATTTTACTTTGGGCGACACTGAAACAAGATGATTCAAATGAGTTCATAAATATAGTAAATGAATAAACGAGAAAATCAATAAAATTCCTGTACTTTGACCTGATATTATTTTCATCACATTACCTGTGTTCCAGAATATGTTAACGTATGTTAGTTTATCAAATTTTCTGTAAGTGATCAAATGAGATAGGTATCCTGATTGATACAATTTTTTTTAAGTTGAGAAGAAATGAAATACCGTCCACATTCATCAGAAACACAAATATCATTTATAAATATGAGCTGAGCATATAATCCAATAGAAATATCAAAAACAAATGAACTACCTTTGAATCAAACACGTGTCACGATTGACTAGTCTATTAGTTACCGATGTTACTTTTTTGAATAGATAAGACTTTGAGTCAAATAATGTCACGATTACCTTGTCTATTCTTTCCCAATATTATGTTTTCCATGAGATAACTACTAGACTAGTCAATCGCGACAGGTATTTCACTCGAAGGCTTATTGTATGCAATAAAATTGCTTTTCTCTTGAGTATCCAAGTCCAAAAATGAAAAGTGCAATATTGCTAAATAGAGAATTGAAAACCTCTTTTCATTTGAAATTTTTACAAAGTTAGCTATCACCTGTAGGAGGTTGAAGGTGCAGTTAAATAATTTTATTGAGGAAGTATATTTTCATATAAACATTGACCTGTTTAGGGATTTTTAATTTTCATTCATAATTACGTAGAAAATGAATTCATCAGCTACTTTTGGACCCCATTGTATATTATATTAAAAGTTACTTCTTTAACTTTATATTGAAGTATATCTCTTTTCCTATAAAAAAACCGATTATACTACGCGGTTTATTTTTCTCTTCCACTGAAAAAACAACAAGAATTGAAAGTATAATGAACTCTGTTCTTATTTTTTACTATGAGAAAATTAACCGCATAGTATCAATATATTTTAATATGAAAGGAAGTATACTTCAAGGTTAAAGTTTGAAAGCTACCACTTCGTTTTGAAAAATATGCCATTTCAAAATACAAACTGAAACATACGTGAAGTTGTGAAAATTGTATGTTTAGGTCAAAAACTAAGCAAATTTCGTGTTTTCCTTCATCAATTTTTTAGACAGTAGTTTCATAGATGACGTTACAGTATGCGCAGTTTTATTATATGTATCCATCTTGAAAAGAAAAGTCAACTTCTATTACATCGTCTCAAGGACAATAATTCAATATTCTACGGTAGCCTGAAAAATAGAAGATGTCCTAAAAGGTATATTCAATTGTTATTGGTAGAAATATTCTGAATAAGGAGTGTCTCGCCTTGCAAATGATTGGATGTTCATAGGCAATGTAAGTTCGTATATTACGGCCCAGGCGAAGCTCTCTTGCTTACAGAGACAGGCTTGTTTGGTCACCAGTGGTGCCATCAGTTCCACACCGTCAGCGGCCATGGAGATCCTTCTAGATCTACCTCCTCTCGACATTTTTCTGGAGAGAGAAGCTAGATGGACTGCATAAAGGCTTGTGCACATTGCCAATTGAACAAATCAATTGAACAGTGCAACAGACTGTTGGTTAACATTAAAAGTGACTTTATGCCTCCAACTGTCAACTAAAAACTGCTTTATAAAGTACTCTTCCCGAGTAGAGAGAACTGGATAATCCGAGAGAAGGAAATATTAAGAGCAGATAGTTGTTGGTTCACAGATGGATCAAAAAACACCTTCCGGTTCCGGTGCAGCTCTTGGCTCCTACCGAGCCACGTCTAAATTGGCAGCAAATTGCCAAAAACGACTCTTCTCAGTAGGAAAACCTAGCAGATTGTCTTTGGTCTGAATTCCTGGTCATACTGACTAGGTAATGAGGCTGCTGACTCCCTTGCGAAGGAGGGTGCTGCAAGTAGCTTCCTCGGACTAGAACCTGTCATTGACCTCGCTTTAGGCTTTGTCAAACAAAGATTGAACACCTGGATGGCAGGAAGATTTATAGGCTTTTGGCAGAATCTTCCAGGATTGGTTCATTCCAAGGCGTTTATTCACCCTTCGAAGCTTGATACCAAAAAGTTGTTGGACTACATCTGATCTGAAAGACCATGCCCTCACCATACAAACTAATCGGCTTCGTTACGAAGTTGGGTTTATTTGGTTGAGTGTGAATAGGTGTGAGCCACAATAAACCCTCGTGGGTCGCGGTAGAGGGTCAAATAGACCCACTCACTTTGGACCTAACCTGACTTGACCGTATATTACAGTTT
Source organism: Leptinotarsa decemlineata (assembly GCF_025532065.1). NCBI lineage: Eukaryota > Metazoa > Arthropoda > Insecta > Coleoptera > Chrysomelidae > Leptinotarsa > Leptinotarsa decemlineata. The sequence goes on along the minus strand of NW_027412668.1, from coordinate 6,387,961 downwards.
TGAATTTCCTAAATTCAAAGAAATGTGTTTATATTATCATCAAGCTTGACTCTGCATTCACATTCAATTTCAATAAATACCCATTTACTTCGAATTTCTGTCGAGGATCGTTCGATCCTGCCAATTTTTTACCACAGAAAACTAAAATGTGACCTGAAATCCGCTACCCAGTGTGTCAATTTTCCACAAATTGATTCATATCTTGTTCCTGCTCAGGTATATAAATAAGATTTAACACCGTTGTCAACAATGTAACGAACGCGAAAGTAAAAGTCTTGCAGAATAGAACGTTACAGTAATGATATTCGTACTACAAGGTTAAATTCTTTCTCCATCTGACCTCATTGAAGGAATATTAATTTACGTCATTTTATTGTTCCACACGCTTTTGCACTGCTACTCTAAATGGATTTTAAGGTCAGACGTTCCGAGATAAAGAATCTCATTTGGAAGAGTCTATGAAAAAGTTGAATTTTTTGGCTTGATTTACGATCGAACATAGCTTTTATTCGATGAGGCATTTTTGTTTTTGTTGAATTCGAATTTCTGCAGAAATTCCCATTTTTGTGTGCAACAACATTTTTCATTTCAATACCTCTTAGTTACTAGATGGGCTGAAATACGTATTGTTGAAACACTACAAACAATATTTTTTTGTAACGTAGCTGAAAACACTAAACCACTAACAGCACTGTTTGTAATAGTTTCACTTCCTTGTGGGGTTCTTTGTCTTCATTTTAGTTATTTTACATTTATATCTTTATATAATTTTATTGGATACTTCAAATTTTATAATGTTCATAATGTTTTTGGCTGATCACATTGACACTAATGTATCTTGGAAATTTCATTTAAACCATGTGGTTAGAAAACTTAGTAGCAGCTTTTATGCACTATTGCAACTACGTCAGGTTTTGGATGTAAAATCTTTGATTAACGTGTATTTTTCTATGGTTCCATCAACACTCTCATACATTTTCATCTTGTGGGGAACGTATTTTTATAGCTCAGAACCGAATTCTTCGCCTAATTTTCAATCTAGATAGAACCGAATCATGCAGACCCTCATTTAAAACAAATAAAATTTTGACTTTCCCAGCAATTTATATATATATATATATATATATATATATATATATATATATATATATATATATTAAATTAAACAATTTAGGACTTCAACCTATGAAAAGTCTCCTTTTTTATTGTTGCTGTATATTGTTGTTATAAATATACTTGTATTTGATGTTTCCTACACTATAATTGTATGATCTAAAAGGAATTGAAATTATTATTATTCAAGTATGTTCTGATATTCACATATTTACAACTGTTTTCCATACCACTTTGCAACATAGAATCTCAAAATAGATAAATTTCTTTTTGTTTATTTACTAATTGGGCTAGATTAAGGCAAAAGACCATGTGAGAAAAACGAATGTGAATAAACACTATTATTATTCATCAAGAAAGATTTGTTTGAAGGTGATTGACAATGTTTCATGATGAATTTCATTAGTTCGGACTTCCATTGTCTGATATTATATAAAATGATTCGAAATCCCTGAAAGAACTAAAAAAGAAGAATTAAAAATGAATAGCTGAAAATAATAATTATATTAACGGAAAAAACCTGAAATGAAATAATTGTGAAATGAAATACAAGTAAAAATAGAACAATTGAACAAAAAATGAAATTAAAAGTTAAGAGACTCCAAGCCAAGTTACTTCACGACGTTTCGATTGTTGTTATCCATAATCGTCTCGGGTGGTGACGGAACTGATTCCTCCGAGAGATGACTATTTATGGGTCATTCGACTACTTTCACTTTCTCCGCTTTCCTTTTTTCGCTTCACTAGTTTAGTGGGAGATGACAGTTTGGCGGCATTTGGCCATTTTTCGCTTGATGATGGGTTTCCATACGTTGCGTATCTCTACGCTAGCTTGGCTGAATACGTTGTTGGACAACATGTATGCGGCTTCTTTGAATTTCCTCCTAAACCAATGTTTCTCTCTGTGTATGATCTCAGCTTGGGACCACTCAATATTATGTTGATGGGTCCAAACATGTTCTGCTATTCCTGATTTGATGGTTTCCCCTCGCTGTGTGTGTTTCTTGTTCTCGGCAATTAGGACTTCCAATGGCCTCTTAGTTTCACCGATATAGAATTTTCTGCACTCCGGTAAATGCAATTCTTGAAATCGTTTGGTGGCCTGGTTTTCGTGAGGCTGCTACGGATAGTGTTTCCGGATCTAAACCAGGTTCTGATGTTGTACTTGGAACCAATTCTTCTTATCCTTTCCGATACTCCTCTGATGTAGGGAAGTGCAAGTACTGGTTGTGACGGCTTCTCTTCCTTACAAGGCTCCTGCTGTCTTTTAGCCAAAGTCTGTTCAACCATCGCTTTGGAGTAGCCACTCCGTTGAAGATCATTTTTAATGATATCTAGTTCCTTCTCGAGACCTTCCTTCGTATTACAGAGCCCGAAAGCACGATCTAATAGAGTCTTGATGATTCTTCTTTTAGTCGATTGACGGTGGTTGGATTCGTGATTCAGATACTATCCCTTGTGAGTGGGTTTTCGTTATACAGATGTTTCCCACTTAGTGTCGGTCCTCTTCACCAATACGTCTAAGAATGGCAATTCGTTGTGGACTTCCTTCTCCATTGTGAAAGTGATGAAAGGTCTCACGCTGTTGATGTATTTCAGGAAGGCGTCCAGTTCAATATTCCCATGGTTCCATATTATGAAGGTTTCGTCGACGTATCTCAACCAGAAACAAGGTTTCTTGTGGGCTTCTTCAAGGGGCAGAGTTTCAAACCACTCCATATATATGTTGGCTATGACTAGTGAAAGTAGCGATCCCAATGGCAGTCCCTCATCTTGTGTGTAGAATTCACCTTTCAGTTGGAAATAACAGTTTCGTACACAGCATCCTAGTAATTCCATAAGCACTTCTATAGGTAAATCCGTTCTATCTTTCAGGTCCTCGTCTTTAGATAGCTTCCTCTGTATGATTTGGAGTGCTTCTTCGGCCGAAACGTTGGTGTAAAGGCTTTCCACGTCGAAACTAATTAGTTGGCTTTCCTGTGAGACTTCAATTGCCCCTTGTAGTTCGACAAAATGCCTATTTTTTACTTTTATTTTATTTCACTATTATTTAATTTCGAATTTTTTGCTTGATATAATTGTTATTTTCAGTTATTCATTTTTAATTCTTCTTTTTTAATCACTTCAGGGATTTCAAATCATTTTATATAATATCAGACAATGGAAGTCCCAACTAATGAAATTCATCATTAAAAAAGATCTTTTATAGATTAGATACTCTAAAAGTGTGGTAAAACAGACATTAATTATGAGAAAAAAGCTCAACAGAAAAAGCAGTTTCTATTTCTTTGGATCGAAGGCATACCAAAGAGGTTGAGAAAAATGTATCCTTCGTATATGCAACGTACACAGTAATCCACAGTAATCCAAAAAAGTTTTAATTTAAACTTCATGAGGTTTCAAGAGTTGTATACAACTTTCTAGCTCAAAATGCTGTTTGGAATTTCAAAACTTTATCTATTGGAAAAATTGAGAAATTCACCTTTTTCTTCGAAAGATTTCCACACTGCTGATGAAGAACCCAAAAATTATTCTCTTCCCGTTCAAACAAAATTCTGCATTAATTATTCCGATAAAGTCATTGTGAAGCACACTTTGATCATTCAGTTGTTTTTTCTATATGAAAAAAAAATCGTTGTGTTGAGTATAAACTCCTAACTTAACACAACAAGTTATTCCCCAAATTAAGGTTGTTTCGTCTATATAGTTTCTTAAATTCCATAAAATCCAATTTTCATTCAATTTGAAAGTAATTTTCTTATTGATTTTAAAACCAACACTTTTATAATTATCATATTTCCCAACAATTTTCATGGCACCCTGTACGCCAGTCTTGAAACCTTCGATATATCAACAAGTCCACTATCTTACGGTACCTCACATACGAATGCATATATAAGAGCGCTATCTTATATAATAATTTATTCTCTACGTGAAATTAACATGTTCGGAGTCCTTGAAATGCATACAAATTAAATGTTTTACTCATATGGTGTGTTTCCTGCCCGACTCATGCGAACTCAAAAACAACATTGCGTAAAATACATTGGACGCTATTGTCCATTGTTACATACTTTGCAACTAGTTGGCTTGCTTGATCTTACGATGAAGGTGGTGAGCATAGGCGGGAAATATGGTCATTTTTCCTAAACACATTTGAATCAAACCGAATTCAGGCTTCTGTGATCACTCAAATTTACTCTCTTACTTTTTTGCACCTAAAATAGTATTTGATGGATTTTATTTTCAATGCACAACCAGAAAAGTAAAAAAAAACTTGATTGTACGTCTCGATCTGGATATTTTTTTTTGTATTCTTTAATTCATGGTATATATCAATAATCTTTGTTATCTCTTGATTTGCTCATTTTGATTGCGGACATATTAACGTGAGATCGCTTCACAATGATTTCGATATTGTTAGAGATCATTTAGAAAATTTCAAATATGACATACTGGGAATTTCTGAAAGCTGGTTGCATGAAGGAATAAGTGGAGAAATGATACAAATAAAAAATTATGATTTCATCAGAGATAATCGGAATGGGAGAAGTGGAGGTGTTGGAATTTATATAAAAAAGCATTTGAAATTTAAGATATTGTATCGGGATTTCAAAGACTTTTTGAAACAGATATGGATTGAAACAACAATTCCAAATAGAAAAAACATCATAGGAAATATATATCGCCCTCCCAATTCGAACATTGCACAATTTATAGATCACTTTTAAGATACTTTAACTGAATTATTCACTGAAACCGATGATATTCGGTAACTTCAATGTCAATATGTTCATCATATTGACATTGAAAATCAGGTTTTCGGCCAGGCTACAGCTGTAGCTCTGCATTGACTGATTCGTCAGATGATGTTCTGAGGAGAATGGACGAAAGTAAGGCAACGACCCTGGTACTGCTAGACTACACAAAAGCGTTCGATATGTTGAATCATAGAATTCTATTGGCAATTCTAAATCATATCGGCTTTTCTGTGCGAGCTTGCGATTTGATAAAATCATTCCTAACGAACAGATTACAGCGAATAGTGTATAAAAATGAGACATCGACGGCGATTACTGTCACCACTGGTATACTTCAAGGGTGAATTTTGGGTCCATTATTTTATGCAATCTATACTGCACAGTTCGTAAAGTCATTAACTCGTTGCAAGTATCATCTATACGCAGACGACACGCAGCTATACTTTTCCTTTAACCCATCAGATACTGCAGCAGCAGAATATTTCCTCAACAATGATCTGCAAAAACTTTTTGAAATATCAAATGAACATTTATGGAAAAACAATCCAAAAAAATTCATGACTATAATTTTTTTTAAATGATGGATTAGTATGACTAATGAGATTATTTCTTTCAGAACATCCGCTAGAAATCTGGGTTTGATAATTGACCATGAACTCAAATTCACGGAGCACGTCACGTTTAAGTTGAGAATTGGCTATGCTAATTTGAAAATGATCTACCCCAAGAGAAAATTTCTAAATCAAAGCACAAAGAAAGAACTATATGATTCAATGGTTCTCTCACACATGAACTTCTGTGATAGCATATATGGGATAGCATATAATAGAGATTCCGGACGTATTCAAATATTACAAAATTCTTGTTTGAGGTTGATATTTGGTATAAGACGAAGACAGAGAGTGTCGCATAAACTGAAGGAAATAAACTGGATAAATGTGTATAATCGAAGACTACTTCATACAACCTGTTTCTTCTATAGAATTTTAAAATACGAAAAACTTTATTTACACAAAAAATCATCTTTAGAAGCCATGTCAATATTCGTAGAAGAGAAATTATAACTATACTCTCCCATAAGGAAGAGATAATCAAACGTTCCTTCACATACTGCACGGTAAATCTTCTGAATAAATTCCGTATCACTGACTTCACAAAATCGATGGCGTCATTCAAAAGACTATTAAAAGAGAAGCTATCTCAACATTAATATATCTAGTACTCAACTGGCAGTTTTCATAATATTGGAAATATAATTATCTTAGTCGATTACCACTTACATAGATATACGCATTTTCCCTCTGGGCCTCAACAGCACCTGATCTCGTATCAGAAAGCATACAATAGGCTAATTCATCTGTATATCACAAAATGTATGTATACTGGTCATGTAATTGTGAATTCGGATTAATCAACGTCTTATTATTATTATTATTTTCACCGTAGTGTGCGCTAGTCAGGCTCTATCCCTCGAAGCCCCGATACATTCGGGAGGGCGTGCCAGCATTATCAACCAATGACCACTCTTTACACCGTGGGGTAAGTGATCATTGGGTCCGAGAATTATGTGCTCTGAGCAAACGCAGTGAGCTAAGAATGATAGCCTTCTGCATCTGTGCGGCTAAGATTTCTGCCTTAGTGCGGCAAGCCGATATGATTTTAAGATTCGAGAGTAGAGAGGACATCATTCCACCAAAGACTCCGATAATCAGAACAACCATCTTGAACGAGTGATCTGAATAGAGTCTGCAGAGTTCGAACAGAAAATCTCGATTTTTTTTCCGTTTTTCCTCCTCTTTTCTGACGATATTCGTCTCGCCAGGAGCTGAAAACTCCACAACAAATATCGTTTTGCTCTGGTGGTCGAGAAGGACTACATTATTATTATTATATATGAAGAACTCTGGGTATAATTCCAGTGAATCATAGATCGATTGCCACACCAGAACAAAATACTATCTTTCGACGCGCGTTTTGCTAGCCAAGTTAGCATCATCAGGAGATGACTCATAAAAGATAAACTAAAAAACAGTATGGGTATGAAGGAAACTATGTTCAGCTCATACCCGTAAGTTTTTTTCATCATTTCAATGTCAGAGTGACATAAATTTATCTTGGGTTGAAACAACACCACTCGTATGATGTAATAGCTAGTACCAATATAAATTCCAATAGACCTGGTCGTAAGAAAAAGGTGGCAACTCAGAGTAAACCACCAAAATGATCAATCTAACTCATCTTGTCGACTGCTATACTTACTTTGGGTTTAGACTTTCAAGTTTGGAATCTGTATGTAACGAAATGGTTCTGGAGTCTATAAAGTTACCAAGAAAGACCTACATATTTGATTGACACGGTAGAACTTTTTTGAAGTAGCTGCACAAGAAAGCGATGAACTTTGGCTACTTCTATTTCTACACCAAGCAGTCAAATCGACATAACCTAGTACCTATATCTCCATATTCAGAAGACATGTGAGAAGTTTTCTTTGAAAACATGAACATTCTCAGTTCATTAAAGCACCATACTTTATTCTCTCATGGATTAAGTGAGTCGAAATCTGAGCTCACACCTTCTTCTCACACCATAGTCGCATAATGGATATGGTCCTTGGTATCAGATGCAGGTGTACTGAGTGTAAGCTTATTTAACAACTACACAGTTCTTACATAAGAGTTTCAATCAAATGTTACATAAAATATATGAGTATCAAGAACCTATATAAAATGGACCCATTTGGAAAGATGTCGTATTTTATGTATTATGCCACTTTCATTTTCTTCAATTTCGGCCAGGAATATGGCTAATATGTTGTAATGTTTGCAGAAGAATTGTCGATAATGACCAAGTGACTAATCTTATCTGACATTATAATCGACCAACTCAAACAACTGTTTGATGTTTTGAAACTTTTAGTGTCGAAATAATGAACCCTGCTCTGATTATTCTTTGTAAATTTTCCTCTCGTTGACTATTATTCACAGCTGTAGATTTCACTGCTTGCTCTTGGATATAGTAAAACTATGTATTCCAAAAATCACCAACCACAAACATTCGTTACAACATTTGCATTTTTTGCAGAGTGTGCTGTACTGAGGCTCCTAATTCTGGTTGAATTTGACCAATTCCATTTTTCAACCAATAATTGAGCTAAATTTAAACATCGTGCAGCACATTCTTGAAAAAAACCTGTATCCATGGTTGACAGACTTCACAAATATTCAAAAATATTCTCTGAAGTCAAAGTTTCTATAGTTAAAAATCTGTTTAAAATCTGTTTTTTCGTTAATCAGCTGTCGCCCCCATACGAACGACAACTCTCAGAAGTTGAGAAACTTGTGCGAGCTAAGGACTAACGAGGTCTTACCATGGTTGCATGGTTGCAGAATCATCCCAGTTTCAACCAGATAAATTCTCTCGAGAAAAATATCTGGTCGAGGCAGGAATCGAACCCACGGTCTTCCGATCATGAGTCGGGCGCACCACCGCGGCCAATTCCACTTGATGGTTTGAATATTATTTTACATTTGTGTTTTGCATCTGTAGAGTAGGAAGGGTGAGTGTAGCCTACAGCACTTAGGTTACTGTGACCCATTGTACATCATCACAAGGAGTTGTCCTCCTAGGTCATCGTCCATCCTGTCCTTTCCAGGAAGGTGGGATGTATCTGGGAGACATCTCCTTTATATCGCCAGGTGTGGGCCAAGACTCGCCGAACACACACTCTCTTATTGACGATAACTCCGGGCACTCGCATAGGACATGCCTGACAGTTTCATCTTCCTGTTCACACATCCTGCATAGAGGTGTGTCCACTAGCTCCATATTATGGAGGTGTTTCCTTAGTTGACAGTGGCCAGTTAGAAATCCTACTGTTAAGCGTAGATTCTTCCTGGTCATCGCCAGATATTTCTTCGGCGCCAGCTTCCTAGGGTCGCACAGGGTGATCCTGGAAAGATGGCGTCCTTCGATTTCATCCCATCTCTTTAGGGATTGAGCATGGGTGTGACGCAATTGTCGAAGCCACTGGGTTCTAAAATTCTTAGTCCAGCCGCTTCCTTGGCTAAAGAGTCAGCAATGCGATTACCTTTACTCCTTACATTTGTGTTATTCAGGAGGCTTTTCTGTTCGTACACCAAACACCAGTTTTTTGATGACCATGTTTTCATTTCTCTTCAGTTTTTTTAATCTCCAATTTTCCATGCAGTATCGAATAACGTGAACTATTTTCTACATTTCAGGATTTTTTTTTCAGTCCAATAGAATTAGAATTAAAAGGTAACAGGAATTGAATTGATGCATCGTTCTGGGCTGGTAACATCTTATAATAAGTTGGTCGACGCCGCTGATTACAATGGCATAATAAATTATAAAACTAGTGAGATTTCGACGGGTGGTTTGGCATGAGACTGAATTCAAAATTGCTGAAAACCATTATTTTTAGCCGCTCGCAGGTCGACGATCCGTATATCACATGTTGAGCTTCTCCGGAGGAAGTGGATACGTAGATTGATATTGAGATAAAGTTGAAATGGTAATAAATTGGTTAATAATGATGTGGAAGAAGAAAAGAAGGCGATAATGATGATTCGTTTCCACATGCAAAGGTTTTACTCCAGGTTTTTTCAGTTGTGGGATTTATAATTTCTTGATGAAGTATCACTTACTTGGATTATTATCAAATGCATTTGAAAATCAAAAGATTGATATCAAAAGATGATAGTCCAGTTTTTCATAGTCTCAGTTCACTTTCACACAGAATAATTTACGAATTAAGTCATGCTATGCTAACAAATAGTTCAGCTAACAGTTAACTTTTGAAGATATTCTAAATTCAAAAGAAAATCTTCAAAGAGCAAAAAATATACCGGAAGGAAGTCCAATCATTCGAAACCCTGGGGGGTGATTGGTTAATAAACTGATTCCAAAAATCTTATTCGTTATTAGTGAGTTTTACAAAGTTAACAAAAGTTTGGTACTCAAGCCAAAGATCTTGTTTCTTCTGTTTACTTTTGTTTGTATGCAACTACGCCAAATTAACTTCAATAAACCATCTAAACACGTATGATGTTTGAAATATATCCCAATTGATCATGAAGAGTAAGTATGTAGCCTCCGGTATTGACGGGTTCATCAGAACCACAACTAACGGTGTTTTTATGTCTGGGCTCGACTGGCAATTTAATGGTTAGTTTTACACTTGTTTATGGGATATGTCGAATTTATTCTTGTATTAATATTTCATAATAATTGGTAGTCATTTCAGGTGGCACTACCGGTAAAATCTTTCTATATTAAAAATCTATAATCGGTTTGTGTGACAGAAACTTACTCTGTTTCTACTAGCTACAGAGTTACCAAAATCAGAATACGTCTGTTCCAATAAATTATTTATCTGAAATGTTTCTTTTATTTATTTGCTACTGAACTAATAATTTATTAGATATTTTTTGAATAGTTGGCAAAAATAAATAGAATTTGAATACTTGTCAAACATAAAAACCACGTCTTGTCATTCAAAGTATTTTTATTCAAAAAAAACTATTAAAACCAAAGGTTCTTTCAAAACCAAAACTAACGGAGTCAGAAACAACGTCTGATCGCCTTCATCGAAGAGATTTATATACGTATTAAGAAAATAATTATTTTGAAATGAAATTTAGAAAAATTCACCCCAAGATACGTTCCTACATATTGTTTTCCGTAAGAATATATCTCTCCTCGATATACAGCCATCTGACGTTTTTTGTTTTGTCAGAATGTTTCTTTTCGGGTTTAGGGGATTTGTTCAAGAGATGGAGCTGTTACTAGTTAACAAATCTTCCTCTCAGAGGAAAATCTCATATATACTTTCGAACCACATTTGAAACTAATCGATCCACTCAAATAATTTCAGCATGTTCCTGTTGCTGGATGAGCGTAAAGCATCCAAAAGACTATTCCCTGGGAGGTAACTTGCTAGTCTGTCGTATACCATTCAATGTCCATCTTGGTATTAGCCAGGGAAGCAGGTATGGCAGGCATTTACCAGATCCTACTGTGTAGGACCGTTAGAAGAGGAAAATTTTTCGAAATTCCATTTCGAATTAATAATTTTCTTGATACAAAGTTGTTTCTATCACTTGGAATAAAATGTAGTACTGACTCAGTAATAATTGCTGACCAACCAAATCTATTTCATAAAATGGGTTTATTCATTACCAATTTCCATTAATTTGCTAAAATACTAGACATGATGTAATGAACATACATGTTACACGTAGGATGAATTGATTGAAAGAAAAAATGTGTTGTATTTTTGGAATAGAATAAATTAAGGTATAATCTTTATTAATCGATATTATATCTTGGTGTATTGCCATGCCATATTTCAGGTACACCACGAAAAAAGGTAGTTTACCTGATATATATATATATATATATATATATATATATATATATATATATATATATATCTGTTTTTTCCGTTAACCAGCTGTCGCACCCCTACGAACGACAACCCTCGAAAACAAGTCGAAAATTGTGCGAGCTAAGGAATAACGAGGTTTTTTCTTTTAATGTGTGATTCCTGACACGGGTTGGACGATAGCAAGTGAAAATCGATCGTTCATCCTAGAGCTTGAACCAGCGACCAACACGGGGGTCGATTTGAGTGCGTGAACAAAGCACCACGTCGAACCGACCGGCTACTGTCCTAAATAGTTACCAAACGTCGGCAGTTTCTTTGTATGGCATGGGCGGCCTGGTATAATATGATAATATATTGTAATTTTATTCTTCATAAACCTACACGGATTTTTTTATTAGTAGTTAAGAGTAATGTTATTAGTTTTTTTTTCACCTGTTCGGATTGTTCAAATGATAACATGGTTCACGAAAGATATGAACATTGAATTGTGCAAAATTCAAATGAGCTCATGGGTGTTGTGAATGTCTGCCGTCATAGAACGTGCCATCATTAAATTAAAAGTTTTTTGTGAACAGTCTATAAGTGTTATAGAGAAACAGCACTCCCATTCACGCCGGTTGGAGGCCGGGGTGGACCGGATGTCCACGTGGAGACAGGATTTTACCAAATAAATGTGTTAATTATGTGTAAAAAGTCTTGAAGTCCCCAAAAATATTAAGTGTTTTGTAATATAATAAAATATTTAGACAAAAAAGGGGTGGCAGCATTGCTGCGTGCAAGACAGCTGCGCCCCCCCCGAATCGAGCTGGCTAAATGCGCCTATCTGGAAGCAAAGGCCAAGAACTTTGAGTGAAGTGAAGTGAAATGAGCTCATGGATGTCTTTACGCACTGTAATCGTGATATGAGTAGATTTTTCTCATCCTGTCACAAAGTCGTAATGTTATGATGAGATAATAAGACAACTGCACTACTCAGTTTGTGGTCAAAATTTGAAATATGAGGAGCAACTGACTAATTAGACTCTCCAGGGGTAACTTTTGAATAATACTATTCATGATAATAATTACAAATCTTCAGATCATACACTTCATTTTCAAAAGCAGTAGTTTTCTCAGTTAGACTGCTGTACCTATATTTTTCATTTTACTTAATTGAAATCCATTATATGTACTCTCAACCTAACCAATTACCTTTGATGTTTAATTGTTTTAGATAATGAACACTTTGATTGACTGACGAATTAATCACATAATTTCAGTTCACTCAATAAATGCGCGAAAGAGTTTATGCCTCGTTTTCAATCGCCAGGGTTTTATTTCCAATAAATCACTCACAAATCCGAGATGAACGATTAACCTGTCGAACAAAAACTCAAACGACTGTTCTCTCCATTCGAATCTCATAAATATAAAACGAATCTTTGTTCGAGGATTGTATATTTATTGGCGAGATTCATGGTTCGCGGTTCCCAAAATGGAATGGCCACCATACACTCCTTGAGCTCACACTTGTTCTTAGTCACCGTTTTCGTAAAAGTTGATCCTGATGTCATTCGAGCTGGTTTGGAGAACTTGCGTTGGCAGAAGATTTAGATAAGATTGAATGACGGCCAGCACAGCGAATGTTCGTCGATGATTTTTGCACTTCAGGTAAAGACGAAGTAAATGATATTGTGCACTCTTAAAGTTGGCGGCACTCTCACAGGTCAAAAACACCAATACATAGAAATTAACCGGCATCGAACTACTCCACGTGGACTGTGGACTTGGCGGTTCGTATTTGATAATTTTTACTATGATTGGCTGAAGAGTTATAAAATTAAATTTGAAGTCATGTGACGATGACAAATAGAGATCGGGGAATGCGGTAATGGTTATCGTCGTCGTGTTCAGTTCAGGAACTGTTCGCGATTTAGTGTTGAAATTCAATATTGGTGCAGTTATAATTACTTAAAATTTTTGTTATCTGTTCAAAATGTGGCGTCCTTGGACAAGTACTAATAGTAATAACGAGTGTGATAACAACGCAGATTTTTTTCAGTGTAGTGATTCCAATAGCGATGGTGAACAATGCGAAAAAGAGATACCAGTGAATAAGATTCGGATGCATTTGAATATTGACACACAGAGAGTATGTTTCAATGAATCTACATCTCAAGTTTGGTTTCGAGAGAAACAAACTATCACAAACAACATCAGATTTGGCCAAAATTCCTTTCACAAATGTACGTAAAATAATAAAAAACAAACCTTATGATCGCACGACGTGATGTGATACAGGATTACCAAAACCTTTAGATGTTTATCTAATAAAATCATTGAAAAAAACAATATATGACTATAAAAACTGATTATTACAGTTTACTGTATGATTTTCACTATAAAGGGTTTTACCACCGCGACACGTGTTTCGCTATACAATAGCTTTCTCAAGCATAAACAGAGTTTACACATAAACAAACGTCAAGCAGTTATGGAAAGCGGAAGAATAGTGGAATTACGTAACAAATACTTAGAACAAAGAACTAAATATAGACAAGAACAACGGCAAATTTTCTTTTTAGACGGAGCTTGGTATGACACTCACAACACAGTTACGAAAGGGTGGACTGATGGTTCGAGAATGTGTCCGCCTAACATGCCTGCAAACAAAGGATCGCGACTAATCGTTGAGCATTGCGAAGAAAGTAAAGGATGGGTTCCGAATTCTTTGAAATTATGTGAAAAAAAACTTGAAGACTGCAATATTGACCATCATAAGGACATGGAAGCTAATATTATCTCGAGGAATGGTTTGAAAAACATTGATCCCAAATTTGGATGCGAATAGTGTAGTAGTTCTTGACAACGCTTTCTATCATTCGCGACAGCTCATCAAAGTACCGAATAAAAATTCGAGGAAAGATGAAATGCATGAAATGATGAAGTTTTTTAATGGATAACAATTTGTATTTTGAAGAGAAAAACATTTGAAAAAGTGTATGCCCTTGAGAGTATTGCTGAAAAGTATGGAAACACCATACTGAGACTTTCCCCCTATTTTTGCGTTTCCAATCCCGAAGAAACTGAAAGAAAAAGATTAAAAAAAATGATTTTTGTTGAAAAAGAATACATGGAGATTGGTGGAAATAAATTCATTATTGATTTAAATGACTTAGTGATTGTGGAACAGAGAATATGGAAGAGAAATAGAGAAATTATCGGAATCTTTCGAAGAAAGTTAGTGAAGTGTTTTTGAAGCGATCGATTATATATATATATATATATATATATATATATATATATATATATATATATATATATATACCGTCGTCAGTACCCGGTACTGACGATGCCCAATAGGCTGAAACAGCTGTATACCGGTGGCTCTTAAATTGAAATCAATATGGGAATGATCAAAGAGTACTTATCTATTTATTTTTTGATTTTCATGGAATTATTTTCCAGCAGCTTGACTGCATTAACCTTTCTAGATTATATAGAGATATATAATCTAGATATATATATATATTATATATATATATATATATATATATAGGTCCCATTAATAAACCAGGTGAATGTTGTTTATAGTATTCCGTGTCAATCATGTGATAAGATATATGTTGGCCAAACTTCGCGATCATTAGGTGCTAGAATTACTTCGCACAAAAGTGACTGTAGATTACACCCAGAAAGATGCTCTTTAGCAGACCATCTGAATAAGTTTGACCAACATATGGATTATAACTCAATTCAAGTGTTAACCACTGAATCAGCTCAGTTAAGAGGTCCTTTTTAGAAATGTCTTACATTTTTGAAAATTACCATTGTATGAACAAAAGAACAGAAATTAATCACTTAAATGAATGTATTCCTACTTATTGACTCTAGACAAGAACTTTAACAAGAATAATATCAATTTGAACAACTCCATTGTATGACAGATCTCAATTTTAATTTAATCATAAAAATTTTAAGCCAAACATAAATTACATTATAAACTAGAGTATACTTGGTACTCCTAGTGAAATTTTAAGCTTTCTATCACTTGTCAGTAGTCACTCTGTCATATTTCAAAGTTCTAACCTCGAACTCGTTCATTTGAATCCTGCACGAGGTCAGTAACGGTCTGACAGAAATTATAGTTAAAAAAAAATTTCAATCAGTCAGAATTGTATATCAAGTTTTATCTCCACCAATGTCTCATCGTTTCTTCTTCAACATCAATGTAACCATCCTCACATAAGATGTAAGTCATGAGCATGTAAAATTTTTTGATTTTACTGAAAATGAGAATGTTCGGTTCTTCCGTGAAGAATCCTGCACTGACACCTGTCGGATATAATCCAACGCCCTTCGTGGTCAGGAAAGTAGTCGTTTTTTGATTCGTGTCAGTCCATTAGCCTACAGTGTAGTGAGTTGAGACTGATCTGAAGGAATTGTTCTTTTGAAAACTAACCATCAACTTCAGTAAATTTACAATACTTCGTTCTTTCATTGTTCGAATTTTTGGACCAGCATGCAGCTTCTCAATTACAACTAGGTCAATTTTGTCAGATCTGCCTATAATCAAACCTGTTAGGCAAGATGAGACGCACCCAAACAAGATGGAATTGATTATCTTTCTCTTAAATAAAATTGTTCCGTTATGTTACGGACTTGAATGAGGAATATTATTTTATGGGTTCTCTTTCGTTATGGGTGTTTCTTTGATGAATGCATATGCGCATGGTTGAGACACGAAATTTATTACAACATTAATCACATTCTCATGCCACATTAGCTGTAAAAAATATTACTGATTTGTCTAGAGAAATTTTGTACAGGATAAAAGATTTTTCTTCTTTTTGATTATCCGGAAACGAGGGTCACTTTTGGCTTGGATTTATTTGTGTCAAAGCTAACTATGAAAAAGTTACATTCAAAAGGGTCTACTAAAGGCTTAATGATTTTTGTGACTAATAGTGTACCATATAATAAATAAAATATCACCAATACGAATATACTCTTTTGATGAACATGAATCTGTCGATCTAAATCATTGATGATGACATGCAAAATTATCAACAACTTAAATTGAAAGGTTATAATAAACAAGATTCCTTTGGCTGGGATTTAATCAAATAAGCGAATGAATGTCATGGTTTCATCGATGACATGAATAGATCAAATTCAATTCGTGACATTACCCTGAGGCAAGTGTCTTACGGCGAAACATCGGTGTCTACCAGTGAGGATGACGATGTTCCATGTAGGTGAAATGTTCACCTTTTATTTAGTATATTGTGTAGAAATCCAGTGAATGATATCTAATTCAGTTCCATAACGAATGTTTGAAATACAAATTGAGTAGAGAAAAGTATTTTTTTTGTTTAATTCAGTGTTCAAATAAAAGTATTTGTTTTGAAAGAATGTTTCTTTAGTGTATTTCAATGTTCATATGACAGTAGCTCTTTCAGGAGGGATTTTTCTTCCAGTTTGTGTGAATGTTACATCTTTACATGATCTACACATCTACACAGATTTTAAACAGATTTAAACAGATGTATAGAGATAGAGTAACTTGTTCTGAAATTGATTGCTTCTTTCTTTTCTTCGGAATATTCCCACAATGTTTGCATCAAGATGAAGTAGTAGAAAACCAAAAACTTCCTTTCCCATCAACAACTTCTTTGAAAAATTCTCTATACACCATCTGAAGGAACGATACCTTTATTGGTAAAATTGTTTTACACCTGTACATTAAATAGTTACATATCAAGTATTGTACTAAAGTTAAAGCTGTTTTTTGATGAATATAATAATAATAATAAAACTAAACTGTCTGAGAAAAGTTATGGTTTAACAGATTGTTTATATGCCTCTAAATAACTGACGAAATTTTTTTAGAAATCAGCTATATATTACGCCATTTCGTTTGATTCTAAGTTATTATATTTTTGCCCACCCAATTCTTCAGGAGGTATTAAAACATTTTTTACTGTTAAACTTGCAATTTTTTTAATGTTATTTTGCTTCTGGCGGAGGAGACGAACCGAGTTGTATAGTGTTTTCAAAAATATACCAAATTATTATTTCAATCCTTGATGATAAAACCATCAGGTGCGTCTTCCACAGAGATTGACTTTTTTATTGTAAACACCTGCGCCTCTTTTTTCAGGTAAACATGTGACTTTGCGAATGGTCGAACAAAAATATACATATTGTTTAAATAATATAAATACGATGTATCACAGTACATCATTGAAAATACTATAAAAAATGCTATCCAATGGTATGAATAATAATTGTACAGGGTGAAGCAATAATTGTGAGACTTAGACTTAAATGGAATATTTAATGAGGTTTTTGTTGAACTACAAATTTATAAAAAATGTCAATTAAGTAAATGTCCAAAGTGGGTTCCGTATTATTGTTTTGTAAACAATAATACAGCCTATTGTGAAAGTCTGCACGAACTTATGATAAGTGCCCGTCGATATTTTTTTTTGTTGAATAAAAACTTAATTTGCCGTTTTTGCAAAACAAGCTGGAAAGATCTGTTTTTTGGGTTCTGTCAGAGTCAATAATTTTTGGTTTGTTTGAGAATTTTAAATGTCATTAGTTTTAATCATTTGTCCGATCTGTATTGTCATTCCGCTGTAGTTGTCACGATTGTTTACAGTATACCTGAGCGCATGGAGATAATTTTCATATTTACCTCCCAGAACCAGTGTTATTTAAAAACAGCTCAAATATTTCATGAAAGGAATCCGGACAAAAATGTAAGTCACGTGTACGTCCGCAATTTAGTTGAAAAGTTTAGAGAAACGGGATCAGTGCAAAATAAAAAAAGGAATTCCCCAAGATTACTGCTGAATAAAGCAACCCAAATTGAGGTCCTTGGAAATTTTTCAATGGAGCCTACTGCATCAACACGTCAAGTATCTGCAGTGACAGGACTTTCACATGAGTCGGTTAGAAAGGTGTTGAAATTACATAAGTTTCACCCGTACTAAACACAAATTCTTCAAGAACTAGGCGATGATGATCCAGATCGACGAATTGAGTTTTGTGAACTCATGACTGAAAAAATTCGCTGAACCGAGAATGTTAAAAAATATTTGTTTCAGTGATGGATGTAAAACTGAATGTTTGGGCAGGAATATAAGGCGATGCTATAATTGGTCCCTTGTTCATACCAGGCAATTTAAGTGGCCACATTTATCTCGACATGCTGGAAAACACCATCGAACCTTCAATTGTGCATGAATTAGAGAACCAAAGGGACGACATATCTGTAGACGAAGTTTTGCTGTACTTTCAACAAGATGCAGCACCTCCTGACTATGCAGCTCCAGTTAGGCACTGGTTGGATACTAATTATCCCAACAAAGTGATTGGAAGGAGATGTCCCATTGAGTGGCCACCGAGGTCACCAGACTTTGCGCCACCTGACTTTTTTCTGTGGGGGTCACCTCAAGTCAGTTGTTTATAAAACTCAACCTGCGTCACTTGGGGAATTGCGAGAAAGAACTACGCAAGCATGTCGCGCCATTACTAGAACAACATTTGCCAAAGTTCGTGCAGAATTTAAAAATAGGCTGTATTACTGTTCACAAAACAACGGAACCCACTTCGAACATTTACTTGATTGACATTTTTCATAAACTTGCAGTTCAACAAAAACCTCATTAAATATTCCATTTGAGCCAAAGTTTCACAATTATTGCTTCACCGGTACAATTATTATTTATACCATTGGATAATTTTTTTAGTCTTTTCAATGATGAATCACAAGTAGGGGTTTGCAATTTGAACTTTTTTGTGTTTTGGAGGGTGGGGCCTAGGGGGTTGATGGGGGTGAGTTCTCTTTCATGTCACTTTAGTTCCCCCTTACTATCCTAGAAACGAATCATTTTTCGATATCAGCTTTCGTTCGTGAGATATAGATATACCCCGGAAGGTCTACTGAGTCGGCCCTTCACCATGTGGTTGGCAGAATCGAGAGATCATTGGACAACAAAGAATCCACCCTAGGTATATTCATAGATATTGAGGGAGCGTTTGATAAAACAACCTTTCCAACAATTACCCAGCAACTACACTCCAGGAATGTACCCCTGGTAGTAGGAGAATGGATACTCCAGATGCTCTCTAGCAGAGCAATAAGTATTAATGTAGAAGACATCACAGTTGAAGGAATGGTCATGAGGGGATGTCCACAGGGAGGGGTCTTATCACCCCTTCTCTGGAACATAGTTCTGGATACCCTAATTAATCACCTTAACAAAAATGGATTCTACACAATTGCATACGCAGATGACATAGTTATCTTGCAGACCGGCAAATTTGTAAACACACTGTGCGATAGAGCGCAGGATGGGCTCAAATTGATAGAAACATGGTGTAAGGAACACTCACTGTCGATCAATCCCAAGAAGACTGAGATGGTCCTTTTCACCAGGAAAAGAAGTTTAACGGGCTTAAAACCTCCCGAAATCTTCAAAAGCCAACTAAACTTCTCTGAAGAGGCGAAATACCTTGGTATTATCCTCGACAAGAAGCTAACATGGAACTCTCATCTACAGAGTAGAGCAAAAAGAGCATACGTGGCTTATGAGCAATGTCGGAGGACAGTGGGACGCGCATGGGGTCTTTCACCCCGTGTAGTCGCCTGGATCTACACTGCAATAATAAGACCTATGTTAACGTATGGAGCCATTGCATGGGGACCGAAAGTTCTACAAGCAACGGCCATCCAAAAATTATATCAAATACAGCGACTGGCTTGTTTAAACATCACAGGAGCCATGAGAACAACACCAACCGCGGCAATGGAATTAATCACGGGTCTGACCCCTCTGGATCTGTACGTTAAGGAGGTTGCGTTAATGGCCATGGTACGATTGCACACGGCTGGTGTAAACCTAGAAGTAGGAATGGGTCGATTGAGGCTGGGCCTATGGCGGGAAGCGCTTACTGCGCAACCTCTGCTGCAGGCAACAAGTGATGCAATTGAACCCAGGTTTGTGTTTAATAAACCTACAAAATACAAATTAAGCAGAACACAGAGTCAGATGCAACAAATGCAATACGGATTTATACAGATGGCTCAAAAACAAAGAAGGTTCAGGATGTGGAGTGTACTCCAGATCACTAAGCCTAAGGATTAAATGGGGAATGGGAAGAAATACCAGCGTGGTCCAAACAGAACTGGCTGGTATCTCAATCGCCACAAAAGAAATAACCAAGAAAAGAATTTCTGGCAGAAACATAACAATCTGCACTGATAGCAGACAAGCACTATTAGTCTTGAACAGACACCGTGTTACTTCAGGGCTAGCACTAGAGTGCCACCAAGATTTAGCCAAAGCCTCGGTAGATAATAACATTATCCTGAGGTGGGTTAAAGGGCACGAAAGGAGTAAAGGTAATCGCATTGCCGACTCTTTAGCCAAGGAAGCGGCTGGACTAAGAATTTTAGGACCAAGTGGCACCCACGGCCTGATGACTTCGACAATTGCGGAATTAGTCAAATGTTACACCCATGCTCAATCTTTAAAAAGATGGGATGAAATCAAAGGATGTAATCTTGCCAGGATCACCTTGGGCGACCCTGGGAAGCTGGCGCCGAAGAAATATCTGGCGATGACCAGGAAAAATCTACGCCTTACAGTAGGATTTCTGACTGGCCACTGTCAGCTAAGGAAACACCTACATAATATGGGGCTAGTGGACACACCTCTATGCAGGATGTGTGAACAGGAAGATGAGACTGTCAGGCATGTCCTGTGCGAGTGCCCGGAGTTAACGTCAATAAGAGAGTGTGTGTTCGGCGAGTCTTGGCCTACACCTGCCGATATAAAGGAGATGTCTCCCAGCGACCTGTCCACCTTCCTGGAAAGGACAGGATGGACGACGACCTAGGAGGACAACTCCTCGGGAGGATGTACAATGGGTCACATGTGGCCTAAGTGCGTGGGCTTACACTCACCCTCCCTACTCTACAGATACAGCCCATCGTAAGTTTTAATATTGACACACTGTGTATTTATCCATGTTGGCCATGGAACAATGAACCCAGAATGAAATTGGTTATACAGTACTTACCATTATTGTTTAATATTTGACAGATTTTCTAAAAGTCATAGCACTTGTCTGGCAGGAGATTTGAATTGAGTGGTCATATCGAGAAAAAAGTTTACTTCCACAAGGATTTTTTAAAATAGGTACCTATTTTTTAATGAAATTAGAAAGTGTGAAACCACATTCCCGAAGTCCATTTTGTGGTTGAAGGAAAAGTAAAAAATAGTTCAAAAGATAATTCAAAAGTTTCAATAACGCAGAATCACAAAAATAATCGGATCTGTATGAAAATATGGAAGAAAGTTAACGTTCATTTGGGAAGGCAAAAAAATTATTTAAGGTGAATAATATGGCACTTATAATTAGTTCTATGGAGATTTATATATGTTTCGGTGTAATATAGAGTTAGACCTTTGATTTACTTTTGCAGGTTTTGCTACGTATTTGCTGACGATTCGCGATTTTATTTATTGCTTTATCGCCTAAAAAGAAGCGATAAATTATTATACAAAGACCTGTAAATTTCAATATCTTGGCCTTCAATATTGAATATATTACTTACTGGATTTACACTGGATTCTGGTTTCCAATAGAATATAATTTTAACAAATAATAAGAATGAATGAATGAAGTTATAACGCAAATACCATCTTATGGGTACATCTACATGCTTTTCATCTGTTAGGAAAAATTGTTTTAATCGAAGAGATACATTTAGACAAATGTAAAACCGGCTTTACGACACGAAACAAGTCCTAGAATGTGCAAATGGCAAAAAAAAAATGTTTTTGATGTCTGCATGTAGTATACTTCATCCATTGTTCTCGACTCGGATCCAAAAGGACCCGTTCACGATTTAAGCCAAGCAAGGTCAAAAAATGAATGCCGTTTTTTTGTTTTGACCCACCTCAATTACGAAGCAGGTGGCAGGTCACAAAGAAGATTAGCCGAATCCAGTTTTTTATGGCTCAGACAATGAAGTCTGATTTCAAGATCGAGAATGTTAGAGCAACATTGTTTATTTATTCACAAGAAGGTCTACTTTATTGACCAAGTTTTTATCATGAAATAAAATTTGTAGTAGGTAAATGCCGAATATATTGAACGATGGATATATTTGAGTGCATTTTTTTTCTATTACAAATAATTTATTAAAAAAATGTGTGTGTGTCTCGAGTCGCCCCACAGAAGTGGTATAACTTGAACTAATCTAAGTTGCACTATTTAGTATTAAAATTGTTCAACCTGAGAAAAGCTTAGGTTATTACTTATATCTTATGTATATTCATATGATAATGTATAGTATAACAATTTTCAATTGAAGGTAACTCATATACAAATTGAACTGAGAGCTAACGGCAACAATCTTAAATGTTAGAACTACATTCTTACCGGGGTCATTTTTATTGTCTATGCATCGCCATTGTAAAAAATTGAAAAGTAAGATGATTCCATAAAATTTGCCCCCCGTAACAAGATAGCTTCTGCATATCGATAGGATGTACGAGCGAATAGGTGAACCAGTTCGTTAAATACTTTGAAACATCGGTAAACTGATCACACTTCACAGCTCTATTATATTTGCGTCCTTAAAATGACATAACTAGTCATTCGGTTTCTTCATTATCAAACGTCCTTATCTGCATAGGCGTAGTGTGTTCTGTTTCTTGTGAAGGTGACTTTGTTTTGTATTTATTAAATATATTTTATTATATTTATTAAATAGACTGTTATATTTATTAACTTTAAAATATAAAATAGAGTTGGCCGATACTTGTTTTTCAAACTACACTATCATAGATTTTCATCACATTCATACTTTATTGTGAGTAATGTACGAAGAAAGCGGAAGTTTATGTCATTAGAAAAAAACAGATTGGCTGTAGAGTGTACGAAAATAAAAAAAAATACACTCCGTACAGTGGAAGCTGTAGCCCAGTGTTCATTTTTAACGGGAATATTCGTGTCGACAATTGAACGCATTGTACGTGAAAAAAAGGTGACTGGGATTGTGCAAGCTCCAAAAGTACATTGTCGTGGTAGAAAAAAAATTGAATTGGACGAATACCAGAAAAATTTTGTACGCTATACCACTCATTCTTTCTTTTTTTGAGAATGAAGCGCCAACCCTTGAATCCATTAGGACAAAGGTAATGGATAATGATCTTATTCCAAAAATGAGCGCAAAGATAAGTTAAGGAAAATAATAAAAGAAGATTTGAAATTTATATATGCCAAACGATCCCGTAAATCTGTTCTGATAGTCTCATGGCGACGGAGATATCTTCGCTCTATTAGAGAAATGCGTCCTGCTAACAAAAAGATTTGTTATCTGGACGAAATGTGGGTGAATGCTGGTCACACAGTATCTAAGATCTGGCAAGATACAACTGTAACTAGTTATCGTCAAGCATTTGTGGACGGTTTATCAACAGGGTTACGCGGACCAACGGGTAAAGGGCAACGCCTAATTGTCGCCCATATAGGTAGCGAGAGTGGCTTTTTAAACGATAGTGCACTAATTTTTTTATCCAAAAAAACGGGTGATTATCACGAAGACATGGACGTCCAACGTTTGAAAGATGTCTTGAATCCCTTCTTTCACAAGTCAAGCCAAATTCGGTAATAGTAATGAATAACGCTTCTTATCACAGCCGATTAGTAGAACAGCTGCCAACTATGACCACCAGAAAAACAGACATGCAGAGTTGGTTAGGACAAAAAGGAATTCCATTTTCCGAGGACATGGTTAAGGCCGAGCGTGTTATTAAACAGCATCGTGACATATATCGCCAGCATGTGGTGGATAATACAATAGCTCGTACTGAAGGCATCACCATTTTGAGACTTCCTCCTTACCATTGCCAGTTAAACCCGATAGAATTAATCTGGGCTCAGATTAAGGGTTACGTAGCTCGTGAAAACGTGACATATAAAATTTCTGATGTCCAACGTTTATTAAAACTCGCAATGGAACAGATACGGAAAGAAGATTGAGCTAATGCTGTAGCCCATATTATCAAGAGAGAAAAGAAAATGTGGAGATTGGACGAGATGGTAGACACTGTTTTCGACCAAATAATAATAGATTTAAGTGTGACTGGGGATTCCTCTTCGGACGAGTCAATGGATTCTCAAACATAACATAGGTAATTATTTCTTTGCTTTGTAGTTCTCTTTCAATATAAAAGGAACATAATAGATATTTTGTAAATTTTTCTGTTTTTTGAAGTACTGTATTAGGCATAATAAAAAAATGTAATCAGTTTTACCATTGACACCAGGTAGCGCCACCTACTATATCAATTTTTACGTAATTACCTATGTGTTTAAATGATTAAAAATATTATTTTGGTACGCTTCTGTAGAGTTGGTAAGAGGATTATCCATTAAAGTGCGACGTCGCTAATGAATCACCTTCAATTGAAAATTGTTATAGTATAAGGAAAAGTTGTTTATTGATGAAATCTTCTATTGATTATTTTGTGGTACATATATTATAGTTACCCTAATCCAATTGTTACTCTTGTAGGATTAAATAATGATACTAATAATATACATATACAAAATTAGTAGATATCATCATTTTTAAGCCACGTTTCACATAATACAAGAATATTACGTGTTTGCTGGTTAGATTTTTATAATACTGTCAACAGTACATGTCTAACGCGCACCAAACACCGATCTTCTGTCCGACGAGAGAGGAGAAGCCTGCCTTCCGCTGACGTTACGCGTTAGGTAACGAAGTGGTTTGCCCTCTCATAAGTAGTCATCATTTCAAAACTTAGACGGAGCGGTGATAAAAAATGTAGAAAAAATGGCATTGAAAAAAAATGAAATCTAGTACCATTACTTTAAATTTATTGAAAGTTCATTCGATTTTATGCATCTTTTGGGTGCGGAATAATTCTTATCTCAAACATCTTAATCAATACATCAATTCCAACACATTCCATCTCATGACAAAGGAAAGCAAAAAAAAGCAACACTATAGTCGGCTTTGAATTCGAATTACAGATTTTATTGAGAATCATACATTACTATAAGTAGGTAGTATTTACCGATTCTAGTTGGTAAACTGCATTTATTATATCAACTACTTAGGGAAAACGTCAAATTTCAATGGACAGTTGATTGGAAAGGTAAGGTGAACACAGAATCACACTATTTGGCGTAAATATATCTGCTACAATTCCTAAAAATGCATCAACTAGGTGATTTATAAATATATTATGTTCATATGCCTATCAAAAGTAAAAAAATAACTACTGTTAATACGAAAAATAGACTCGAGTTGCAATATTGACTTTGAAATAATATTTTCAACAATACTGCAGGAAAATCATTAAAAACAAGTCACTATCTATTTATTCGCATCATAGTTATACATTTCATTAACTCAAACTGAAGCATTCAAAGAAAAATCAAGTATATAAAAAATAACAATACTGCTTATGTAGTCAGGTAGATATTATGTACAAGATCTTGTTGTATACTTAAAGAGAAATTAAACTTTCTATGTTTTTTACCACTTTTATAGTCCTTCTCCTACTTCTGTCATATTTTCTGACGTTTTGGAATAAGGGTGTCTCTTCTCTTCTCTTCTCAGTATACATAGTATACAAACACAGTTTGTAGAAGTGCCTTCCCTTTTTTGCATCCTTACTGGATGAATACCTTCTGGTC
This sequence comes from Leptinotarsa decemlineata, assembly GCF_025532065.1. Classification (NCBI taxonomy): domain Eukaryota; kingdom Metazoa; phylum Arthropoda; class Insecta; order Coleoptera; family Chrysomelidae; genus Leptinotarsa; species Leptinotarsa decemlineata. The sequence continues at coordinate 6,361,939 of NW_027412668.1, read as the reverse complement.
CTTTATATGGTTGAAATGTAGGACACAGGTAAAAATACAGTTTTTTATTTTGGTTGTCACTAAATATCTAACTTTTATATAAATACTCTACTATCTATATAATATTAGAGGTATGTTATTTTGTATATGCATATTATACATCACTTGCATTAACATGCACATAGGAATAATCATCATTTTCACTCATAAGAAAGTTTTCAGTGCCATAAAACAAAAACATTATTAATTTTCGATTGACAGAAGTCATTCGAAAATCCAATTATCTCGCACAATGTAGTTATACAAAAACTGGATGATTTCTCGAGTGACTGATGGCTATACTTCTGACAAGTAAATCAAAGATAAAAAATGTGGTCATTCGGTCAAGAACATTCACAGCATTCCATTTTGCCAATATCAAAACCATTTATAAACGTATTATTGTTTTATTATGCTTCAGACGGCTACTCTGTTATGATCTAGGTGAGTTCTTTTATCATGTGATTTATACCGGTCAAAGGATGTTCATTATTGAGTTATAATTTGATACACTTTTTATGGAAAATATCCGTGGAGGAAATAACTCAACTGGGATAATAATCTATTCCTTCTCGGTACATCTTTCTCAAGTATTTAATGGTTTTTGAGTTATGCGAAGACTTAAATGATTTGTAACAAGACGTTACATTATGAAGTTATAAAAAAAGACGAAGATAATGGTACTCGTTGTTTCAATTTCATGGTCGTTTTTCTTCTTTTTTATTCTAAAAGTTCTTACGCGCTTACTGTATCAGTAATTTTTGAGTAATAAGTATGAGTAATCTGTCAGAATTACTGGTTATTTGCTCAATGAAGTTGATTTTCATCATTAACCTATTATTAGTCTCTTCAACCAATTACAACCATCCATTATTCGGTAGAGGTGATCAGAGGGTAATACAGAAGGTTTGTTCTAGTTTCAACATCCGAAACTGTTTGGAAACTGCGCAAGACATGACGCCTACAAGCAAAAAATCTTGAGGAAACCACTGTGCCACCTATCGTATATATGAAGAGATGAAGACGAGGAAATACTGTTGATCATGTCCATTTTGTTATGTAGCGTATGCTTGTTCAGCCAGTTCAATTGTTATCTAACCTCAGTAATCAATTATTTGAATCAAATAAATAAAAAAACATCCTGGAAAATAGCCCTAACAAATTTCCACATGAATGCGCATGAACAACGGGAACAGTTCTCAACAGTTCAGCCTCGAGAGCAAGAACGATTCGGGACGGTTTAATACTGTTTGGGATCATTTCGCAGTCGAAACCTGAACAGAGAATTCATCAATCCGAACTTATCTTCAATAAACCAGAACGCTCTACATTAACTGCGCATGATCTTGACGTCTTAGAACCTGAATTTCGTAGAACCAGAACAAACCTAGAATCGCTGTACTACCTAAGCTGAAAAGTCTCGATCCTAACATATAGATGGCGCGCTAGTCTTTTTGCATTCACCGCTTTTTCAGTTAGTACTAATCTTCAACAGAAAGCTGGTGAACTTTCAGGATATTCTACCCATGAGTGTGTGTTACTGTGCTAAGTGTGACTCTACTTTTGTTATTTTGAAAACAATTTCGTGTTTTAATTCTTCACAGTTTCTTGGAAAAAAACACCGTTCAAGCGAAGCAATGGCTTGAAAAGTGTTATAAGGACTCCGCTCCATCACAAACAACAATTAAACGATGTTTTGCTGACTTTAAGGCTCGATCCACACTATGATGCCGTTCTCGGTCCGATGTCGCTCCGGTCTCGGTCCGTTCCCGGTCCGGTAAAGTATTCTCAAACAAGAAAGAATCAGAGTATTCTCACTATCGTGTCGCTCTGGTTCCGATTCGGCATCGCGCCGGTACCGGTTGGTCGAAAAGAATATGGCTCGATCCACACTATGATTCCGTTCTCGGTCCGATCTCGCTCCGGTCTCGGTCCGTTCCCGGTCCGGTAAAATATTCTCAAACAAGAAAGAATCGGAGTATTCTCACTATCGTATCGCTTTGGTTCCGATCCGGCATCGCGCCGGTACCGGTTGGTCGAAAAGAATATGGCTCGATCCACACTATGATTCCGTTCTCGGTCCGATCTCGCTCCGGTCTCGGTCCGTTCCCGGTCCGGTAAAATATTCTCAAACAAGAAAGAATCAGAGTATTCTCACTATCGTATCGCTTTGGTTCCGATCCGGCATCGCGCCGGTACCGGTTGGTCGAAAAGAATATTTGACCGGAGCGAGACTGGAGCGAGATCGGACCTGTCATGACTTGTACCGACAGTGTGAATACGTTTTTGTTTCAACTCCAGTCTTTCTTCGGTCTTGCAAGGAGACGTTACATTTTTCTTCTGGTCATGGCTAGTAATAAATCGTGGGAATCTGAAAAAGGTTAGTACTTTATTTGAGTCATTTATAACAGTTGATCATAAATAATAAACTTTTCTTCGTCGTCTATCAAATGACGATATAACGTGTGATATTTGCCTTCTTTTCTCGATAGTAAACTGGAATGTATCCACATTCTTCTTCTTTTCATTTTATGTTGTATTCTGTTCGTCCAAACTAATAAGCTATTATCGCTAATTCTTCGATTGAAAAATGAAATGCCATTTTTTGGCGAGTACAATTTATCGAATTTATCGAAACGTCCTATGTCGACCATGGATCGAGACATACTGAGTGTGAAACTAGTAGTGAAGTAGTGTAGACACAGCGAGATTTGATCGGACCGAGACCCGAGCGAGATCGGACCGAGAACTGCATCATAGTGTGGATCTAGCCTTAACGTGGTCGTAGAAACACCGACGATGCCGAACGCAGTGGACGTCTAAAATCGTTTTGAGTGATAGAAAATTGAAGTTTTATGAGTTAGCTGACATTGTAAAGATATCAAAAGAACTTGTTGGCTTCATATTGCATGAGTATTTGACTAAGAGGAAGCTCTGTTCAAAGTGGGTGCCGCGGGAGCTCACTGTTGACAAAAAAAGAACGTCAACTGGTGAACCTCGTCCAAAGGGCTGGAAAGGTTATGGTCTTGGTATTTTGGGATGTGTGAGGTGTAAAATTCATCGACTATCTTGAGAAGAGAAATACCGTGAACAGTGAATATTATACAGGCCGTTTCTTTTATCATGTGGTAAGATTGATATATTTTAAACCGTAACAGATACCAAGACGATTGAACGGATAAATAGGTGAATGTCATCAGGAACAATACAATGGTTAAAAAAATTAACGGGGACTCTCGCCCTTCTCAAGTTATACGGGAAAACAGAAAATGCTGTTTATCGTTTTTCTCGAATGGAATTGTTACTTCGGAGAGTATCAAAAAATGGAAAAGGAAAATGTTATTATATTCGAAGTGTTCTATGACGATGTGATAATTAATATTCGATAAAACGTTTCATGTCAACATGGCCACCATAAACTTTTTTTTTAAATATGGACCTGTTTTTTTATCGCAGATATTGATAAAGCGATAATTTCCCAATCCAAGGGTGTATCACATTTGATATTTTTATAGCGTTTCATTTGAAATAACTACCATCATCAGTGACAACAATTTTAAATTACGGTCCTGTCGTTACTTCTTTTGTAAATTGTTTCGATTTCTTCAAAATATGATTTGGACAACCCAATTAATTTGACAGGTAGGTACCGTAACACAATGCTCATAGATTGTAACCTAACATGGGAGGATCAAATGCAAATAGTATCTAAAAAAATCAACAAAAGCTTTTATATTTTGGCAACACTGAGAAATATTTTGAACACAGATTCATTATTACAGGTTTACTATGCATTTGTGTATTCCACAATTTCCTACAATATTATAGTATGGGGTCAGGCATCAGACATAACAAGAATTTTTGTTGCTCAGAAAAGAATCATAAGGCTTATCTTCAACATTAGTAGTCGCCAATCATGCAGACAGGTTTTTAAAACTAAACGGATCCTCACGGTTACATCAATTTATTTAATGAAACTATTAACATATTTTCAATAACAAACATTCATTTCCCATTAATAGTGATTCACATTCTTACAACACCAGAAATAAAAATGATATCAAAATGAACAAGCCCAAACACTCCTATTACAAAAAATCTCCCATCAATGCAGACTGCCGTTTTTTTAACTGTCTTCCGAACGAAATAAAATACGCGGGATCCCCGGCGGTTTTTAAGTATAGACTTAGGGAACTCCTTATCAGAGAATGTTTCTATACTGTTGAGGAATTTGAATTATACTTTTCAATTTTGAGATAATATCGAAGTGTATTTTACATAGTCTATATTAGTCATCATTGTGCTTGTTTCGTCCTGTTTGTCAATTAAAACTTAATGACACTGTTTTTGACTTATCCTATCTATTGTTAAAAATAGTTGAAAGGATTAAAACATATTTTATTTTATTTTATTTCATTTATTTAATGATAATTTGTACTTTTTTGTTTTGGAAATTTTTGTATTGCCGTAAACCTTCTTTCAATGCTTATTTCTCCCTAATCAATTATAACTCGTAATATTTTTATAATTCTCAATCTTGGAAGTAACGAAAATATCAGTTTTTGGTCAAAATTCGATTGCTTTATAATTTGGTATGATCAAATAGCATCTCAATTTATGTACCATCTTAAACACGTAGGCTTTGCTTGGTTTCCATGGCAGGAAAAATTAATGCGTTGTTGATATCTGTTGAGAACTGTCAGACGTTTATGAACATATTAAAGATGTATTCGAATGATGAAAGGACTGATATGCTATTTAGTTATGCAAAATCAAATAGAAATCCTTTTTCGGCAAGGAATATGTATGTTGACCTATACCGAATCGTTGTATTCCGAACATCTAAATGTTTAGACGATTAGAAAGAAATTTGAGGGACTATGGTGCATTTGACAGAAAGAAAACAAGAAAGTGTATGGTTTCTGAAAGTATGGGGGAACAAATAAATTTTATGGGCAAGCAAATATTACCACATAAAAATTTACACACTGAAAACATTTTTTTTAAATTCAGGATTGGCCAGTTACAAAAATTATGCTAATCAAGATTGTTCTTTACGAGAAATTGCCCACAAAATGGGTATTTCTGTAAAATACACAATAACTATTTTGAAAAAAAACAAATATAAATACTACAGGATACGCAAAGTTCACCCCAATGAAAGGGATTACGGTAGGAGAGTAGATACGATTTGCGAAGTGGTTGAGACGTAGAAATAGGGAAGTTGGAAATATTTGTAAAAAAAATAATATGGACGGACGAATCAAAATTCACCAACAATGGTTGGTTTAACAGAAATATCCATTATAGGTGAAATAATACAAATGAATATTTACATAGGGAAATCATAGGGAATAAATGTTTGGTTGGGAATTGTGGAAACAAACGTCATTTGCCCTTTCTTTTGCGATGATAATTTGAAGAGTGAAATGTATCTTCATTTTCTATTCAATGAATTCGATGTCTACTTAGATGAACTGCCACTGAATATCCGCCATGAAATACAATATTTTCAACAGGACGGCGCTCCTCCCCATAACGCAGGAAACATTTAGATACAATATTCCGAACAAAATGAATTGGAAACAATGGACCAATTAACTAGCCAGCTCGATCCCCAGATCTTACTCAATACCAAGTACAGATATCGTCCATTTTAAACAAAAAATAAGAGATGCATGTATTAGTATTTCACCTATTACGCTAGAAAATTGCTACAGTAATTGTCTAGATCAGGGGTCTCCAAACTTTGAAGCTTTCGGGCCATAATGATTTTTTCAGTTTGTTCCAAGGGCTAATTTCTGTCCTTAACTATATTTCTAGACTAGGATAATTGGTACAAGTAAAATTGATTCACAACTACAAAGTATTGTCGGTGGAAAATCACAATTACATAAATCTCATTAGTGTTTTTGTATTACTGTGATTCATTGCAATTATTTGTTAGTTATTAATACGCTTAAACTTAGATACTTGAGTTAAGTTTTCTTTGTCATCATTTCTGTCGTTAAGTTTTACCTTGCAAGTAAATAAAACCGAGTAATTATCATTCTGTGTTTTCTTCTTCAACTTATCACAGCAATAGTAACAACAATTAGGTAATCATTGGCTGTCGCGGGCCAGATTGATGACAGTAGGTAAATCATTGGCTGTCGTGGGCCGGATTGATGACACTGGCGGGCCGGATTTGGCCCGCGGGTCGTAGTTTGGAGACCCCTGGTCTAGATCGACAACAAAGAGGTCATCAATTCGAGCATTAATTGTAGATTACCATGTATCTTTGATTTTCCGTATTGATTTCATTTTTCCTAAAAGTGATGATAAAAATAAATTGTTTTTATGGTTGATTGTTGTCACTGATGATGGTGGTTCTTTCAAATGAAACGCTATAAAAATATCAAAAGTGATATACCTTTTGGATTGTGAATTTCTCGCTTTATCAATATCTGTAGTAAAAAAGACAGGTCCGTATTTAAAAAAATTGATGGTGGCCATGTTGACACGAAACGTTTTATCGAATATTTATTATTACGTCGTCATAGTATAATTCGAATTCAATAAAACATTTTTTTCTATTCAATAAAACATTTTTTTCTATTCAATAATATTCTCCGAAATAACAATTCCATTCGAAAAAAATGAAAAACAGCATTTTTGATTTTCCCCGTATAACTCGAGGAGGGCGAGAGTCCCCGTGAATTTTTTTCGACCATTGTATTGTTTCCGATGACCTTTCTTTCCATTCAATCGTCTTCGTATCTGTAACGGTGTAGTATATAGCAATGTTACCGCATGATAAAAAAAAACGGCCTGTATAGCGTTATTGGAGCGTCAGAAGTCGTTGTTAAATGAAGGCATTTCTGAACAAAAAAACACTTTTTTTTCTAGATCCGGAACTTTTCAGCCCAGGACTTGCAATCGAAAACTTATGAAATCAGTCATTATTATCCTATTCCCCTCGTATCTATAATTTAATCATAATTGCATTAGACTTGATTATGACGACACCGTGTCGGTGAAATCTTTTCCTTTTAGCCTTGTCGACTTTGCTGAGTTATGTGCACAAAACTTGAAAAACCAGAACCACTTCGTTGGCATTTTACTCCGTGGTGCAAGCTTTTGTCTTCATATGTTATTTATAGCTATATGATCAGTCACAAAAATTCCGTTTTCGATGTCGTAATGTTTCCCAGAAACCTCTCCGGTAACACATAATGAAACAAACTCAAATAAAAACCTGTTGAAATCAATAGGGAAGACTCGCAAAGCGAGTACTTGAATTCAATACTGAAAAGTGACATAAAGTTCAAATCAGTTCTGTTGAAAACACTTCTTGGAAAGTACTAAACGATCTTGTATGAGAAACAATGCTTCAAAATCTGTTAAAATTGAGAAATGCACTGGTTGAGGCAGGAGCGGATCAAGAAATAATAATAATAATAATAATAGGAGTTTTCAGCTCCCGGTGAGACAAATATCGTCCGAAAAGAGGAGGAAAAACGGATAGAATGTTGAGATTTTTTTCTTCGAACTCCATAGACTCCATTTTGACAACTCGAAATGGTTGTTTTGATTATTGGATTCCTTGGTGGAATGATGCCCTCACTACTTTCGAATCATGCCGACTTGCCGCATTATGGTAGACATCTTAGTCAGTTAAGGCGGGTTGGCTGTCTTTGTTCATATTTCACCACCTGAACCACTGTGCATGCTGTTTTTGGCGAGTGCATTGGTTTGGGATGTGGAGGTTGAGCAAACCGGCCATCGGACGCCTGCTTCCACGTAGCCCCGCTGGATACGGGAATGACAGAATCACTTGTGTTTATGTTATTCCCTAACTGAATGGAATCCCAACTATAACTTAATCCTAAGGTGTGTGTATCCGTGCCGAGAGGATGAATGCCACTGAGCCTATCAGCTGTCTCTTCGGAACCTTCGAGATACCGGGCGACCTCTCGTCGTAGCATCGCCTTGTCACGGTAATGCGGGGCTCCGCCGTGATTGACCTTCTTTCCCTAGCTACTCGTGGGACTTTTATGGACAGAGTAAACTTAAAAATTCTTTCGACGCTGAGTCTACAGAGGAAGTGGATGTCGAGCTTACGGCTCCAACTGACTTCCCTGTAAATTTGGTGGTGCAGCCAGGAGTGGTCTCCTCAAGAGCGGGGTACCTTGCACCAAATTCTTGAGCGGCTTACGCAGAATCTGTCTCAGGTGGAGGAACAAACCCCCCATGAGCAGGTTAGCAAACGTTTGCGCTCAAGTGATGATTCACCAAAACCAGAGGTGATAATGCCCTGCACGGTTGAATATGAAGCATCGTCAGGTATAGCTGACGTGCAAAAACCCTCATATGGAAAGGTTGTTTCGGGTATCAAGGTAGGAATCTTGCACCTTGACTATCCGACTACCTCATTAACGATGAAACAGCAGATCATATACTTTGACTGACCTGAAAGACCACTCACCATACAAACTAATCGGCTTCGTTGAGAAGCTGGGTTCATTTGGTCGAGTGTGAATAGGTGTGAGCCACAATAACCCCTTTCGGGTTGCGGTGGAGGGTCAAATAGACCCACTCACTTTGGACCTAACCTAGCCAGTCAAATATAGACGGCTGTCATTATTGGTTCACTGCGCTTGTTCAGGGAACATGATTCTCGGACCCAGTGATCACTTACCCCACGATGTAGCGGTGTGGCTCCGGGATTACGGAAATAGAATCCGACCGGTGCACCTTTTGGAAAAAAAAGTATTATGTTACAGATTAAAGACTGAATACAAAACAAAAAAAAATTGAGTAGTTGGTCAAATAATGTGAACTCACACGGCCGGAGATAACTATGTCATGGCTATTTTGCGGTTTTTTGGCGGTGGTCTACAGGTTTTTATGCCCGACGTTTCATCTACTACTGCGGTAGACATTATTGAAGGCGATGAGGTAACGATCAAAGTGCTCGAGTTGTTTTTCCTAACGCAGAAACTACAATGCTGGTATTTAATAATAATAATAAATGGGCTCCATTTATTGACATACATTGTTTATAAAGAAGAAGTAGATACGAAAATCAATGAAAGGGCGTTTTACAACTTAACCGGTTTTATATTACTATTGGTGGACGTGGTTTGATTATATTAATTGGAATACCTGACATTGTTTGTGTACAATCAAGGACAGGTAGCCAGATTTTATTAATGTTCATTGCCTCTTATTTTCTTTCGAGATCATCCCTGTTTTTGAATTTCTATTGTCTCTCTATATACTCTTGGATGGTAATTTTGAGTTTTATCGAGTATTACTGTATCTTCGAATGAGATAATGTGAGTTATTCTTTTTTGAGAGCATTTTTGGCTAACTCTGATTTGTCGACAATCATCTCTTGTGTAAGAGAGACGGGTAACTACACTTCATTTCTCAGTTTCAATGTAGACCGACCCGCAGCTACAAAGAATCTGGTATACCCCTGGATGTTGCAAAAGGTGCTACCACGAACGGGTCATTAACATAACTCAGCCAACAATATGGTTTCACAGCCGACTCCCACTCATGAAGCTGAAAACAGTTAACGGATCGTTGTTTTTTCGAGAAAAGAAACATTCAGATCATTCTCCTTTTCCAAAATTCCATTACATCAGGATCAGGCACACACTTTGTTTGTGAGGAAACACACAAATGTATGTCGAATATAATGCAATATTCGTCGTGGTGATAACCTAGGAAGCAGTTTTTTCCCCACAGTCATTTGCCAGATCTGCTTGTGTAGGAAAAAATGAATATTTCGTATTTAATTTCTGAACATTTTTTCCTCAATACGTAGGAATATACCTTTGATATAGTCATGAAATTAATTTCATTTCTATTCTATTTAGTACACGAGATGCTATGCCCTGTTTAAAGTATCGTTCACTGCCAGTTCACTGTAGTTAAAAAGGCTCCGGACTAGGAGAATGGTTTCATATAAGCGGTGAAGCGTCGTGGAAACCAATCGAGTAATACCTGACGACAATGCAATGAAGAGGGGTGTTACTCCAAATACGGTTTGTGGGTGATTACTCGATTTATTTAAAAAAAGTCGTATTGCTGAATGAAAGAGAAGTATCTGCAATGAATTTCTTACGAGAAAACTTGCATATATCTTTGTCGGATGAAATACAATGTTCGTCGTGGTATTAGCCAGAGAAATGCTTGTCGTTTCGTTATCAGGCAGGTATTTGTCAGATTCTACCGTGTAGGTACGTTGTTGAAGGGAAACCTTTTCAATTTTTATTTCAAATATTAATTTTCTCGATCAACGATTACTCATTCACTCATTACTACATATTCACCAAACTCAAACAATTGTTCATGCAGTCGCAGTTTCGTAAGAATGTATCATCTTTCCCATCAAGAGATTTCCTGGAGTCTTTAAAGTCCACTAGATACTCGTTAGGACAACAAGAGGATTGCTCCGAATTCTTGGGGTTCTTTTGCTGGAAAAATCCTCACTTGTTTACTTTGTAGTAAATGTTCAAGAGGTAGCAAAAACGAATGTGATTTTCTGGAACTTCAACTAGCGTTTCCTAATATAACTGATAACCAGCCCGTGCAAAGCTTATTGTTGAATCATCTGAAAATTGAATTTTTAAGTTGTGATGATTAACTGTATTGCCGAACATGCGCCAAACTGACTGACCATTATAAGAAAACAAGTATAGCTGAGGCACCGGTCAAGCTAATAATAACACTGATGATCTTCAAACATGACACAACCTCTGACGGAAGCACTAAACTCTTACGAAGGTTCCAAATGGATGAACATTTCAATCTAGCAGACCACTATTATAATCTTCATGCAGTCATTGTTCACTGTGGTTCTGGCATTGAATCTGGTCATTATTAAGCATTGTTCAAAGACGAAACACACTGGTTTAAAGATAATAGTCGTGTCTGGCGATGCAGTGAAATTATTGGAGCCTCTGGAGACACCCCACATTTTGTTTCATGAAAGAGATCTTCAGATGATTTGGTGCTGCAAGTTCTTCTGGGTTTTCCTGCAGCTGAAAAAGCATATGCGCCACTAGTATCAATGAAGTCGCCCCGGAGCGCCAATTAGTTTTTGTTGTTTCATAATCTCCTGATTTGTATTATTTTGTTCTTTAATTGAACCAATTAGTTTTACAGTAGCAGTAATAATGTATAGTGTTTTTGTGAGGCGAAATGAAGTGGACGAATTAAAAAATTGCAAGATTCACAAACATTATTATTTGTTATATTTTTTAACAAATAAATCGTAAAACAATGATTTTCTCTTCCCCATTTTTCATTCCAGAATTTAAAAAGATCATTATTAATCAAAAGCTTTTATTTAACTTGACTTGTATGTATGTTAACAAATCTTGCAAGTTTAATTTGACCCACTTCCCGGTACCCGATTGAAATTTTGCAAGCTGGTCCAGAACCGATGACAATGCATGTTAATCATAAACGTGACCTGATGCTGCTGCCAGGATCGGCTCCGTACGAAAGATCTCCTCAGCGGTAAATAACAGGGACACGCATTCGTTTATGATAGACAGCTGGTAGGTCCACCATGAAATAGATGCCACATTCAGGGTTGGCTTCAATAAAAAAAATATATTTCTAGAAAAAAATTAAATCAAGCTTTTACTTTTAAATACCTACTTCCCAACTCTAAAAAGAAGACAATAAATGGTGTAGTAGGTTGTAAGAACCCATATTTATTTGCATTGTGAAAAAATATTATCTACCACCCTCTAAGTTCCCAGGGTAAGAGGGTCCATCACGCAATGTGAACAACAGGCACAAGAGGCATACCATGACTTGTGTAATTTGGTGAGATGGGCGTCATTAGCATTGGTTCCTTAAGTTTTTCTGTTGAAGGAGTCTCCGTTTTATAAATGGATCGATAACTATCGATTGAAACTAAAAAATATAAAATACAATAATGATAAGAAACTTTTAAAACAATCTTTTATTTAAGTGCCCTAAAAAGATCAAAATAAAATTTTAAATCACATTAACCACACTCATTTATGACTTTACAGATTCGAAATTAAAATAAAAGCTTGTCGCGATGCCTGGAAGAAATCTCTACATATTCAGTCAGATGAAATTTAAATTAAGAAACATTCTGACAGATCAACGAGGTACTGCAATAAATTTCAAACCCGATAAATCCAATGTGTGCAAAAAAGTTATTCAGGGTTAAAGTTCCACATTTTAAGCATTCACGGCACTTTTATTTAATTACAAACATTATGAATTGCTTACAAGTTTAGTAGAAATTACAAAATTTCAATTACAAATTGAAATTATCACAACAAGCTTTTATTATAATTACAATTCTGTAAAGTCTTAAATGAATGTGGTTAATGTGATTTAAAATTTTATTTTGATCTTTTTAGGCCACTTAAATAAAAGCTTGTTTCAAAAGTTTTTTATCATTATTTTATTTTTGTACTTAACAAAAATATGAAATATTTTGTAAAATGGTCAAAATAAACTTCAAATTTGGCATATCAACCTACTAAATTCAATGTTAACCATTGTTATTAGATTCAATATACTAAGTGGGTACAACTGACAAACTTAAAAACCTTACCTAAATAGGTTCACAAAGTTACTACTAGGTGGGAAGTTTCAACGCGATGAGAAAGTACAGAAAGTAATATCTCTTAAAAACTGTTTCCAAATCACTTAAATTTTCTTACAGGTTCGTTAAGATATCCCTTGCGCCTTCCTTTTGAACCCGCCCCTGTATCGAAGATGCTTGCACAAGTGTTTTCCGCAAAGCACCTGAGCAAATACATGATGGGACATGCGATGTTACATCAAATGTCTTGAGACGATTACTGCAAGTTGTATAAAGGTCATGCTGGTACCAAGCATATTTCTGCGACCTATACAGGTTGGTTCAAATTAATTGTGCACCATTGGTAACTATGTTCACTCACTAAAATGCAGGAAAGATAAAACAGTTAGTAGCACATTTCTGACATTTAGAGTGAAACCTCTTTCGAGGGAAACTTCTGTATGCAATATTTTTTCTAAAGGGTATTCTATCAAGCGCTTCCTATCTTTGAATTTAAATGAAACAAAGTGTGTGTGTTGTTGCTATGTTGTTGTTGGACAAATTCAATCCAAAGATTACTGGAAGTTTTCCAAATGCATTCCTTTCCAGTGTTGTCAAATTGTTTCCCTGAAAAAGATACAATGGGTAATTGGTAGAGTTCGAATATTTGTTGCTCCAAGTTTCCTGTTACAACTAGACAGTCATACTAATAGAAACCAAGTAGACACCAGAAAAATAGACGATTCCTTTCTTGAATTGATTGCAGTAGGTATATGTTCAGGATTCTGGGCTTTCCGATACTGTGACCTTGAAGGTCATTTTACATAATGTTTATCTCGTTGAGCCTACATATATTGTGACTTCTGAGGAAGCTGATTAGATTCCTGGGGACTGATTCTCTGATCTCAGATGACAGTAGTATTGAACATTGCACTTGTGACTTCTTCAGAGGAGGAATTCTAGCTGGTGTTAGTAGTGACAACCCTTATTTTCATTTAACTGAGGTATATAAGCTCATCTTTATGAGGAGATCAGCTTTTTTATTGACTTTGGTAGTCTATTATTTTTTCATTTTATCATTCATTAGGCGCTTCCTATTTTAAAATTTGAAAATATGCCGCGTCGCAGCGCGACGCGGCATAATTTGAATCTGCCGGGTGTGTTGGCTTTTTGGCGCACCATTGTGATTCAATAGTTCGGTCGGCGAAGGATTATAAGTGGATCATCCCTAAAAACCCCATGGAATATATAGAAGTGGATACAAGTCTAAGTCTTGTTTGGATGATAAACTGTAAGTTACGAAATTACACCGCTGAAACGAATTACACGAATTATACGCATTTACCAGAAACTACATCGCCCGCTTTTTATATCAAAGAGACGACCTCAGTCCTCCGCTCCAAAATGCGTCTGTTCTTATTTACGACGAGAGTTACAGACCACAGAACTAATAAAATATAATTCTGAGTTCTGTGTTTCAAACCCTGATATTCCTTGGGCCAGAAGGTCAGAACATTGAAGGTCACCTTGAAGAGTCAGGATTATATAAAAATTAAAAAGTCTTGCACAATTTTTTTTGATCGACACCTTATATGCAGATTAACTCCAAAGGCATATGCCATACCCGATTCTGTATTCTATATATGCATGGTAATAATTGGTCAATTGGTCGATGGTTAAGATTAGTCCAAGATTTCGTTTCAAATACAACTAAACTAAATAAAGTCACGATGACTACTCCACTTGAGACAGTGATCTAAAGTAAGTTTCAAAAAACTTCAATCTGAGATTATTTATTATTATTAACCACCATTTAAATATTTTGGCAAATTACTTATCCATAATAAAATCGTAATGTTAAATTTTTATTTGGGTTGAAACGAAAGAGATTAATGCTACACCAGGAACATAAATTATTGAGAATCTCATCACACTTTTCCTTCGAAATTTTATCATCTTCATCTGAGATTGAGAGAGATGATTCGGCAGCATACATAATACATGTTGTATAAACCGTTGGGCTACTTAAACCATAACAGTACAGAATAGGTCCCAACATTGAGCCTTGGGGTACCCTACATGTGAATTTTCTATTTCAGAAATAATTTTTGAGTGAATCCTTTGATTCAGGGAGACAAATTGACGCCTAATTCTGATAAAAGATTCAACCCAATCAAAAAAATTGCCCCTTATTCCGTGAAGGTATAATTTATTTCAAATATTCGTAGTCGTAGTCAGTAGATTAAAAACTAGACAAGCGTAGGTAGAATCCTTCTATGAACCTACTACAAATTGTATAGTGACAAAAAATACGAGTACATACAGGGTGTCTCAAACTCGATCCTCACCATTGGGATCTCGGAAACTATGAGAGATACGAAGATGGTTAAATTGGGGCAAAGTTGCGCATTTACCTAACTAACAATATACCGTTGAGAAGGCAGTTTTTTATTGGCTTTTCAAATGAACCAAACTCGGTGAGATTTTGATCCAATAACTTGAACACAGTTCGATGTGGTTGTCGTCTTTCGAGATACAAGTTTAAATACATTTCCGATGTCCTAACACTGTTTCTATCGTATTTGTGATAAATCTGTATAATATCTCTTTTTTTTCATTCGTAAAAGCCATTTTTCGACAAAAAAATTATAACTTATGATACATCATTGAAAAGGTAAAATCTGGTTCTATTCAAAACAGAAAGATTCCAATGTAGCGCCCATTAGAAAAAATAAAGTTGATGATGGTGGCCGGACGACGAGACGTCGGATAGCGAATAGCAGAGAAAAAGTGGCAATGTGGAAGTGCAATTTATTTTTGAACCCTTCAAAAAAATGAACCCAAAAAAAAAATTAAAACCATTTTCCAAAATTTCTGTTTTTCCCGTATATCTCCGGATATACTCGAAATTTCAGAACTTTCTCAACGGCATATTGTTAGTAATGTGTATGCGCAACTTTGCCCCAAATTAACCATCTTCGTACTTTTCATAGTTTCCGAGATCCCAATGGTGAGGATCGAATTTGAAACACCCTGTATATCCAAGTCGTCATCCAATGAAGAATCAAAATAGCAATTTCGAGTCTTTTATGTTAACTGAAATATCTTCTCGGCCATATCTACTCACCATAAATCTTTATAATCAAATAACTGAAACTTTCCGTTGTAAACTGGGTCAGCTGTTTTTATTTGTAATTATAAACTTATTGACTGGTCGATTAGCCATACGTTTTGTGAATTTACGGTAAGCTATCTTATAGGTAGTTGTAACTAATTTTGTATATAAGTGTATATGAATACCACATGAAAAACGGCCAAAGAGAAGTCTATCGCGAAGCTACATACAGTTGTTGAATGTTACGTAAAAGTCATTATTGACTAACAATTCTACGCTTTTCCAAAAGAGCTGTAGGTCACGTTAATTTCAAATTAGACCTAAATGAGCACGTCTATTATTGTGAAGTCTGAATTGATGGGAGTGTTGACGTGAAAAACGTGTTTTTATTTTCAGAAAATTATTACCGAGAAATGAATATTCTCAACGAACAAGAAAATCGGGAATGTATAAGAAAATTGACTTTTATATCACTTCATTCTACCGTTATGCACAGTTATAATATTTGATTTGGTTGCTCAATGAAACAAGTGAATTCAGCTGGAGAAAAAACGTTCAATTGTCGTTTTTATTGTGAACAAGGCCAAGTAGAAGCAATGATTCCAATTCTCGGATAGCGAATAGTAATGAAACAAACATTTTTAGTCTTAACTGAAGGAGCTGTTAAATGAAAATAATTAGCGAAGTGGCGCTTCAAGGTTTTTCCATTACTTCTTTTGAACCTACCTAATTAATGAAAACTAGGTACAAAAATTATTCATAAAGACATTCACGCTCCAATGAATAGGTTGATTTGTACTTGTTCTGATATCATGATGTCATATCAGATATGAGGAACTTCCTCATCTTCATCAGAAGGAGCATTCGATTGTGAAAAATTCTACGAATATTATTTCTCGATTATAGTATTGTCAAAAATAGCTCAGATTTCGAAATTTTTTAAGTGTACGGAAGCGCATATTATTACTATTTGTCCTAATTTCAAGATTAAAGTCGTAATTTTCGAGTCGTAACTTCGAGTAAGGGCGATGGAATATTTTCGTACAAAGACGCCATCTATGGGATCGACAGAGAACTCAATTCTCGTAAGACGCCATCTATGGAATCTACAGAGAACTCAATCCTCGAATATCATAGATAAACGAGGCTCCAAAAGGGCGCCAGTTGCCCTTTTGCGCTTCCGTAGGAGCGTTTGTTTTTTATTATTGTTTGAAATCAGAAAACTTTTGAAGCGGTGACAGAATCATCTATAATTCATTAGATATTCATATATTTACTATAGCAACAGACTTGAAATTGGTTTTAATGCATATAATGCATGGTAGGATTATATTTCAATCAATTATGTCTAGAAAAAAGCTGTAGATCGCTTTATTTTAATTGGTATTATGTGGCTATCTTTCTTTCTTTTCGCCCTTTATCGTCATACCTTTTGTGTCGATCTTGTTGTACATCATGATTACTTGTAGCGTCTTGCCAAATGATGGCCCCACGTTGGGCGCCAGTATAACTTCTACTTTTTGGTTGTGGGTGGTTTTGAAAAGTTAGGATGATTTTGAACGGTGCGAAAATATTTAATTTGTGACAGACAAAGTTGAAGTATTAATTGATATACGTTCGGTGACCACTTCTCGCTCGTCCCTTTCGATGGGCAGCAGGTTCGACCTCGAGCGCTGGTACCTCGAGTGGAAGATCCGAGTGAACCCAGAAACAACTCAGGCGATAACCATGGGAAGAACGATATCTTCTCCGTCTAGGAAAGTGAGGGTCTCTGGTAGGGGGAACAACTGTCAAGCGCGGGTAAAGTATCTCGGCCTTCTAATAGACCGCAGGCTCACTTGGAACCCACATATTATATTAGTATAAACAAGGATCGAGGGCCGGATAGCCATTCTGTACACTCTGATCAACAGAAGATCCAAAATAAGTCTCAAAAATAAAATTACCATCTACAACACGATGTTCAAACCTGTCATCGTGTATGCTTCAGGCGACTGGGGACAGGAATCAGCGAGTTTTTGATTGCGCAGAAACTCATGAAAATCCGTTAGTTAGGGAAGTTATGGATTATGCTGTAGATGACCCCTCCCGATATAGAAGGCCCACACTCTGTCGAATGAGGCCCCTATGTCCTCCGTTAAAAAAAGAACAATCTTTTCATCCACCTCAGCCAGCTAGGGGTACACCGTGAAGGGCGGCACTGATGTCTGAGGACATTCGTGTCGCCATCCCACCATCAGTCAAGATCCATTTGTCCCTCTGGCAAACATCAGTTGAAAGGGTAAGGGAGCCAGGCTCCAACCTGAACGAAATTAAGACGATAACTCGGGCAGTAGGTAGAATGTCAGGTTGATTCCGCATTCGGGATATTTGGATCGTTACAATTTTAATTTTTGCTGTCTTCTAAACATTTTTCTCTTGTGTTATGGGAAGGCACTTATTCCTCTGATAAATAATCGATTTATTCATACGATTCTACCAATTTTCACAACAAAAACAAATTTAACGCTGGCGTAACAGTTATTACGTGGATGCAAATTGGGGTGGAAGTAACCAGTAACCACTTTCTGCTTCGATACATTTGTTGGGGGTTGCTGGTATTGCAAAAGTCGCTTCGCAAAAGCTTGTACACACCTCTGCAAATTTTGATGCTTTATAAAGCTAAGATCAGACCTTCTTTGGAGTATTGTTTTCATGTATGAAAGCTGCTGGATTTCATCCAGAGAAGAATCATCTGCCTGATTGGAGACGCGAACATCATAGCAACCTTTATAGGCCTAAACATCGAAGGAAGGTTGGATATTTGTCTCTTTTCTAAAGATACGGAAAGTGTTCAAGTGACATATTTGATTCCACCAAGAGCGGTACATATCAGAAATACGCGACGGACTGTGGCTGCTTATCATTTTGAGGTTCAGCTCAGTTTCCCTTTAACTATTCAAGAACTCTTTCATTTAGAGAACTGCGTTTTTGTGGAATAAACTTCCAGAGAACGTTTTTTTAAATGAATTCAATCTCCAGCGAATTCAAACTCAATTTGTGTTTTATCGTTAAAAAAACTGTTATATATAAATAATTATACGAAGGACTTTTCCGAAAGGAAACCACACAAAACTGAATTTTTTACATAAATACTCGAATCATACATATTAATTGCTGATATCAATCAATATAAAAACAAAATTTCCAGAAAAAATTAAAAAAGATGTTTTTGAGGACTTCCGAACAAAATACTTCGAAATACTTCTCTCTCTCTCTCTCTAAATTAATGGACGTTGCTTCCCACTTGGAAGCCACCCCTTTTTTGTCGAACTTTTTTTTTTCGATAAAAACAATATAACTTTTTATTGTCGCCTCCTATATATTCCACATATATATTTATTGGGTCGCCTCCTCTTCGGGAGATCTTTGGGTTTTTCAATTCACATACATGGCCCCCTTTATGTGGTTATCCGAATCACCCCGGCCTGGATACCGGCGTGAATAAAGGGGGCCCTCACTAAACATTTTTGACTAAACTTTCACATAAACTTTTAAATATTAATGACTCTCACATAGACAATCACAACATATATAGAAGCCCCGCGGTAGCACATGGCATCCGCGTTCCTTCTTTGTGGACGAACGTTATCGGCACGTCCGTCCACTACCACGGCCACTACGAAACTCCCTTCGAAATACTTCGATGATTTTACTATTAGAGAGGAATTATTAGAAAATGAATTATAACCCAGCTAAGCGTTCCTCAATTATACTTTCTCTCGAAAACGTGTCCATTTCTTCCTTTATTTTTCTTATGCAATGAATCTCGTCTCATTCTGCAATTTCCTACAACGAGAGTTTAGTCTTCGTACCATATAATTTGTTTGATGCCAAACTCACCTATAGAAATGAAAACTTATATTGAAGGTAGCTCTGATCGTATAAACAAATCTTTGAATTGAAAGTATGTTAGAGATGGGAGTCTTCGATAGTTATTGGGGAGGGGGATCATTGGGTTGCTGACTAGCATCTACATAATTATTTCTTGTGCTATAACTATAAGCTCAAATCTAAGGGGAAATCAGTGTTCTGCTGATTAAAATGACATTATTCTTAGAGTGAAAATGAAGTTCCTTCTTGGTGCGAAAGATAGTCAAACATTGATCACTGATTGTAATTTTTTTTCGACCGGTTACAATGCCATAAGGAACTATGGAAACTGGCCAACTGCAATAGATTGACTATCTACTGGGTGCCGGAACACTCAGGTATCATGGGCAATGAAAAAGCTGATCAAAATGACATTATTTTTGGAGTGAATATGAAGTTTCTTCTTGGTGCGAAAGATAGTCAAACATTGATCACTGATTGTAATTGTTTTATCGATCGGTTACAATGCCAATTGGAATAGATTGACTATGTACTGGGTGCCGGAACACTCAGGTATCATGGGCAATGAAAAAGCTGATCAAAATGACATTATTTTTGAAGTGAATATGAAGTTTCTTCTTGGTGCGAGAGATAGTCAAACATTGATCACTAATTGTAATTGTTTTTTCGACCGGTTACAATGCCAATCGGAATAGATTGACTATGTACTGGATGCCGGAACACTCAGGTATCATAGGCAACGAAAAAGCTGATCAAAATGACATTATTTTTGGAGTGAATATGAAGTTTCTTCTTGGTGCGGAAGATAGTCAAACATTGATCACTGATTGTAATTTTTTTTCGACCTGTTACAATGCCATAAGGAACTGTGGAAACTGACCAACCGGAATAGATTCGCAATAAAAAAGATCAATATTGTACATTCTAAGGGCAATGCCGTTTACTAATAATAGTGATCTTATATAAAAACAGTTAAATTCAAGAACACGGCCTCAATATGCTATCTATAGGAGGGCTCAGATTTAAAGCGAGCAGGCAGGTATACTCTCAATATTTGTGTGTCAATACTGAAGAATGGAAAAATTGCATTAGCTTGAATGTACGCCTACTTAGCTTTCTGATGAGTTTTTTGAACTATTCTTTCGTAAATAGTTGAGTAATCATAATAAATACTGGGGGACACCCAGTTATGCTTGAAAATTTCATAGCACAACAAAAATAAGTTAAGAAGGACCCATGAGGCCATTGAATGATAAGATTGTGTGTACATTGAATAAATAACTCCATTTGAATTAAATAATACCAGAAGAAGAACGTCTATGCCGAGGACTATACCTCCTAGCTTTCTGATAAGTTTTTCACGTATAGTCAGTGGGCATACTTGAAGACTGGCTATAAATCAAATCATCTAAAGGAACAATTCGTTCAGGCCAGTCTCAACACCCTACACAGTAG
This sequence comes from Leptinotarsa decemlineata, assembly GCF_025532065.1. Taxonomy (NCBI): domain Eukaryota; kingdom Metazoa; phylum Arthropoda; class Insecta; order Coleoptera; family Chrysomelidae; genus Leptinotarsa; species Leptinotarsa decemlineata. Next base: position 6,340,907 of record NW_027412668.1, on the reverse strand, counting down.
GTTAATGGACTGACACCTATCAGAAAACAACTACTCCCCTGGCTAATACCACGAAGGGCGTTGGATTATATCCGACAGGTGTCAGTGCAGGATTCTTCACAGAAGTTATTCCTGCATATGCTGTTGGCAATACAACTGCCGCAATAGATTTTCAATTATTGGAACACACTTGCAGACCGGTTTCGGGCTGTTTGGCCACTCGTCAGTGCAAGGTAGTGTATATCATCAACATAAAGTCGATGATTTCCGATAATTGAAAATCGAATTCCGTCAGAGTATCATTCCTCGAACTAAGCTGAAGACTACAACAAACAACAGGTTTGTCGTCGCTCCATCTGCCTGTGAACGAGGTAACCAACTGCATATCCAAATTTGCCCAATTCCTCGTAAAAGGAAAAAAATCTTTCACGTATAGTCAGTGGGCATACTTGAAGACTGGCTATAAATCAAATCATCTAAAGGAACAATTCGTTCAGGCCAGTCTCAACACCCTACACAGTAGGTTAATGGACTGACACCTATCAGAAAACAACTACTCCCCTGGCTAATACCACGAAGGGCGTTGGATTATATCCGACAGGTGTCAGTGCAGGATTCTTCACAGAAGTTATTCCTGCATATGCTGTTGGCAATACAACTGCCGCAATATATTTTCAATTATTGGAACACACTTGCAGACCGGTTTCGGGCTGTTTGGCCACTCGTTCACAGGCAGATGGAGCGACGACAAACCTGTTGTTTGTTGTAGTCTTCAGCTTAGTTCGAGGAATGATACTCTGACGGAATTCGATTTTCAATTATCGGAAATCATCGACTTTATGTTGATGATATACACTACCTTGCACTGACGAGTGGCCAAACAGCCCGAAACCGGTCTGCAAGTGTGTTCCAATAATTGAAAATCTATTGCGGCAGTTGTATTGCCAACAGCATATGCAGGAATAACTTCTGTGAAGAATCCTGCACTGACACCTGTCGGATATAATCCAACGCCCTTCGTGGTATTAGCCAGGGGAGTAGTTGTTTTCTGATAGGTGTCAGTCCATTAACCTACTGTGTAGGGTGTTGAGACTGGCCTGAACGAATTGTTCCTTTAGATGATTTGATTTATAGCCAGTCTTCAAGTATGCCCACTGACTATACGTGAAAGATTTTTTTCCTTTTACGAGGAATTGGGCAAATTTGGATATGCAGTTGGTTACCTCGTTCACAGGCAGATGGAGCGACGACAAACCTGTTGTTTGTTGTAGTCTTCAGCTTAGTTCGAGGAATGATACTCTGACGGAATTCGATTTTCAATTATCGGAAATCATCGACTTTATGTTGATGATATACACTACCTTGCACTGACGAGTGGCCAAACAGCCCGAAACCGGTCTGCAAGTGTGTTCCAATAATTGAAAATCTATTGCGGCAGTTGTATTGCCAACAGCATATGCAGGAATAACTTCTGTGAAGAATCCTGCACTGACACCTGTCGGATATAATCCAACGCCCTTCGTGGTATTAGCCAGGGGAGTAGTTGTTTTCTGATAGGTGTCAGTCCATTAACCTACTGTGTAGGGTGTTGAGACTGGCCTGAACGAATTGTTCCTTTAGATGATTTGTTTTCTGATAAGTTATTTCGGCCAGAGAGTTTCAATATATCGAAGTAGTATTTATAGCTGCTGGAATTTGGATAGACGGTTTTGTGGAATAGTTGAATAATCGTCGTGAGCAGAAAAAACTGATCCACCGTCTCCCTATTAGCTCCCAATTTAGACAATTTGCTAACGAGTTCCATAATTCAAACCCTCAGAAACAACGCAAGAGGGATAAGGTCAGGTGATCTGGTTGGTCACTAGATAGGCATTTCTATCTACTAGTGATTAAACAGTCAGCGCTGTGCTGATGTGGAAAGGAACAAAATACCGATCATTGCAAAACAAATTCAAACTTGTCGGAAAGGTCTTTTCAAATAAAAATATTTTGTGTGAATTCGATAACTTCCTCAATAAACAATTATTTCGAAAGCTATGCGATAGTTCGTCCGTACCTAATTATCCGTGACTGAACGATAATTGTGGTGATAATACGGAGAAATAACTGATTTCCATACGAGGTTCCGAACAAATGTAGATAATTATAGAAGACACATCTGCAAATATTAGTGATTCAGTTCTTTGATTTCCACTCTCTCCCAAGAACGTGTTCCTTCTTTTATGTCTTGTATCACTTCTAATAACTCATAACGAGTTCTATACATGATTTCCATTTTTCTGCTTCGCAGTAAATATCGTTTTCGACCATGCTTCGCGTATATTTGAAGTGTACAGTTATGTCAAGGGCCATTAACATTTATTATTCGGCATATTTTCGTTGCCATTAATTTGAAGAATGCGATATTCGTACGTGCATCCACTGTTTCAGATGTTCCTTCTTTAATGGGTGCCGATCTTTACGATTGCCAAGGTTAACACGAAAACACTTGGAAATAACTCGCGTGAGCGAATTTCAAGACTGATGTGCACTCTAATATTTCTTTGGCAGACAGTTTTCAAAGAACCTGCTCATTTATTCAACTGCCTTAGCTTGTGACAAGAAAAATGAGCAAGCAACACATGTGTTTTTCATTATACCCGTTCGAAATGATCATATTTTACTAGTTTTAATTCTGTCGACGGAAATTAACTTACTTAATAAATGAACTCGACATCCCATAAAACCAACCCGATTACCACCATGATTCTGCTCATTGAGTAACAAATAACCGGATAAATTCTTTTAATTTTTTTTTACATTACCACAGTCTCCGTGAGGTTCCAGATGGGAATAAAGAAAAGTGGTATCTCTGACATCAGTACCTAGGTATTATGTAATCCACCACCAACGTTTTTCGGCTCATGTGCGTTATCACATTGATTCTATGAGTCCAATTGCTGCAAATTTTGCTCAATAGAGAAAGGCAGAGTAAAATAAAAGCATACAAATCAAATCGTTGAAATTTATACCACTAGCACAGTTATTAACGTCAAATATTTCTATTAGATTTTAACCTACGAACTCAATTGTGTTCTAGATAAAAACCGATCCAAGTTTCTTTTTCCGATATCATAGATTCATCTACTTTTTGGGAGCTATTTGACTTGTCCAACTGTACGTTATCTTCAACTTTCGCAGTAATAATAATATCCATTATTATAATTTTTTCTAATAAATAAACAGTAGGTTGAATACACTGACTATTAGAAAACAACTACTCCACTGGCTAATACCACGAACGGCATTGGATTATATCCGACAGGCATATGCAATTGGCAATACAATTGAAAGAGTCGACCTTCAATTTTGGAACGGGCACACTTGCAGATTTCAGATTTAATATTCCATACCTTAACGGGGAGATGAGGTCAACTAAGAAGAAGAAGAACTCAGGTAAAACTCAACAACATTTAAGTAGTAGGTAGTAGAGAGTTTATGGACACTCTATCTCTGAACACGTAACGAATACCATTTTACCAGTATAGTAAGAAGTGAGTTGAACAGGGTCAACAAACTTCCGAACACGTTAACAGCACACCTAGATAATGACAAATGAGATTTTGTCGAAACGTCGGTGAAATTAGAGATAATATCACATACACGGATCAAATACCCGGAAAAACCAGTTTAGCATATATATACACACATCGGAAAAGTCTAGGGATATTTTTATAACATACTAAATATCATAAAAATAAATGCATGAGGTCGTTCAATTTCGATTAAATTGGTACACTCGACCACCCTGTAGATTTCTATGGGTTGAACAAAGCCTGCAAAAACCGTAACTAATCTTTTATCAAGTTTTTTAAAAACTGTAGGTTTTCGGCTAAAATGAAGAATCTGAAAGTGTCGAGTTTGTACATTCTATGCAGTTCTTGCTCAGCAATTAAACTGAAAATATTGTGCTTTAACATAGAACGCCATCACTTACCATTGGCTGAGATGAATAGAGCTGTACGGCTTCTTCGAAGTGGCATGCGACAAAATGATGTAGCTCTTTGTTTGGGGGTCTCCCAAAGTGTTATCAGTCGATTGTGGCGGCGTTTGCATGAAACTGGCAGTCCAGCCGAACAACATCCAGGGCGAGGACGCGCTACAACTGCAGTTCAAGACCGATTTTTGGTCTTAACCGCAAGAAGACAACCGACAATCACAGCACCTGAGTTGGTTAACGTGTTGCAGCAGACGCACCAGGTAACCATTGGTCGTGATACTGTCAGAAATCGACTGCATGAAGCAGATCTCCACAACAGTAGGCCACTTAGATGTCCACCTTTGTCGAGAGGCAATCGCGGTAGAAGATTAGTGTGGTGTCAAGAACATCAAAACTGGGATGCAAATGATTGGGCCACAGTTTTGTTTACAGACGAATCCAGATTTGGATTTCATCCAGATTCTCGTCGAGTAAGACTGTGGAGACGACCTGGAAATAATGAACGTTTGAGACACGTCCAGGAAGTCCACACATACAAAGGTGGTACAGTAATGCTATGGGGCGGAATCATGATCGGCGGCAGAACCGATCTCGTTTTTCCAAATCGCTCCCTCACAGCTCGACAGTACCTCGACACCATTCTTCTACCTATCGTCCGTCCGTTTGCTGGTGCTGCTGGTGAAAACTTCCACCTAATGCACGATAATGCTCGTCCACATGTCGCGCGTCTAGTGACTGACTGGCTCACCAACGAAAGAGTTGATGTATTGCCATGGCCAGCACAATCACCGGACCTGAATCCCATCGAGCATGTGTGTGACATGCTTCAACGAAGAATTACTCCGCATATGGGGAACATTCACACAACGTTTCAATTGAGAGAGCTTTTAATCGCTGAATGGGCAAATGTACCTCAACAAGACATTGACAATCTCATTTTGTCGATGCACGATAGATGTAGGGTCGTAATAAACCAGCGTGGAGGCCATACTTTGTACTGATTCCAATTTTTTTTGTATTATGATTTTTTTTCGGGGTGCCAAAGAAGAGCCATATTTTTTTTTTAGTTTTGCATATATGCGCACTCAGTATTTTTGACCATAATTGGTAATATAATAATTGGTAAAAATGACGATCCCATTGGCATTGGCGCTATATGAAACATTGTCAATAACTTTCAAACAAACGATGAATATTATTGTAATTATAATTCATTATTATCATTATTATTATCACATAGCAAGTTTGAATGGCCGTCAGCTGAATAGTTGGGGATATGAAGATATAAAAATACTTAAAGCATACATTTTTTCAATAATTATCACACATTACCCCTTTTAGCTGCACCGCCACTAGAGTAACTAACGTTTAAGTTTCTTCAGTAATAGGGAAAAACTATCACTGGTATACGGCGATACAACTGCCGCAATAGATTTTCAATTATTGGAACTAACTCGCAGACCGATTTCGGGCTGTTTGGCCACTCGTTAGTGCAAGGTAGTGTCTATTATCAACATAAAGTCGATGATTTCCGATAATTGAAAATCGAATTCCTTCAGAGTAACATTTCGCGAACTAGGCTGAAGCGGACAACAAACAACAGATTGGTTATCGCCCTATCTGCCATGTGAACGAGGTAAACAACCGCATATCCGAAATTTTCCCAATTCCTCGTATAAGGAAAGAAAACTTTTCACATATAGTCAGTGGGCTTCAAGACTGGCTATAAATCAAATCATTTGATTTGATTCATAGCCAGTTTTCAAGTATTCCCACTGACTATATGTGAAAAAAAATATCTAGTTTCATTTGTACTCAACCAAAAAACTACATCCTTCAAATGATTGAGTTAATGCAAACATAATCATCTCCATGAGGATCTGCAGAATTAATGCACTTGTTTCTTTAATTCACCACTCAATTTCAATAGGAAATAATTACAATGAAACAACTTTCATATTTCCTAATCACTTATTGTTAACGGCACTCACACCTACCATATGACTTTTAAAACGTCAAGGTAATGCGAGGCCCATAATGAGAAGATTGTCCTGTACACGTGACTTTATAAAGAAAGACAAATCCCAATCGCCTTCTCTAGAAATAGCTTTTAACGGCGATGACTAGAAATCAAGAATGGTTGAAAAATTGTTCGTTTGAGATTTTTCGACAACGAAGAGGTAGATTAAACTTTTTGTTTTAGTATCAAGATAAATCTCCTGGAGATTTGATCTGTTCATTTCAAGGTGAATATTTCTTGTGATATACTAAACAATGTTCTAAGCTTTATACTGAGTAAACGTTTTTTCAAGCAACAGAACCGCAACACTCTCTTTGCCGCACGTATTAAAGCGGTTTATAGGAAAGTGTTTTTGTTGTATTCCTGAATATATCTCATCACTAATTGTCCTGATCGAATTTTTTCTAGGTGTCATTGTTTTCAGAGTCCATTCATTCGTTTTGACTTAAGAGAAACATGGCGAATAAAATGTTTGGAGTCAGTAACAATAGGGTTACAAAATTTGGCCAGCAGAAAAGACGCATTCCTTTCGAAATATGATTCTACATTAGTCTGGTGCATCGATCAAATTTGTTTTAGGGTGTGTATCACAAGGTTCGTCTTAGGGTGGAAATATAATTCATTTCCACGTAAAAATTTCTCGAATATTGAGGCCTCCTCACTTCCTCAAATAATCGATTAATCTGAATATAAAAATTTCTCTTGATTCATTTATGACATGTGTGAATTTCATTTTCAATACTCATTCTAAAAGGTTGGCTACCAACGTGGGGCCACGATTTCGAAGTTTTCAAATGGGTCAGGAAACTGGAAATCCATAAATGAGATATTTTCAGAATCATATTTTTCAGATACGTAAGTCTTCCAGATTAAATGGGTAACCAGATGCATTTAAAAAAGGTTGCTAGTTAACAAATCAGCATCTAGAAATTATGGATGGGAATGTCATGTAAGTACAATATTAACAAATCGATAGTTTTGATGAAAATGATTCACATTATTTGAATTGCAGTTCGTTAAAACTTGTCACTTTTGGAAACCTACTTATCAAAGTAAAGTCAGAGTAATTATCATTTTCAAGTTGAGACAATTGGACTGAACATTTTATTATACTCGTTATAGATTCGACTCTAGAGAGCGCTGTTTTGAACCGCCAAAATATCATCAGATGTGATTCAATTATTTTTAAAGAACAATCCTGAAAAAGTGTAGAAGATGGCATCTCTCCTTATGAAGACGACGTCTAAACACAAATATTTATCCACGAATATAACAGATAAATGGTACTCCCAGAAGTGGTCAGTTGCAGACACTCAAAAACAAAGCATTTGTGCTTCAGGCTCTGGCTTCAACCGATTGGCTTGCAGTGAAAGCTACAGTGTAAGACAGAGGACGGATATCGTTCGGCGGTCGATTTCGAAGCTTGGATTTGCAAGTGACCGCTTTGGGAAGACCTGTTTCTTTGATAATTTCTCTGTTGATCCCTTGGATGGCGTTTCCATAAGGGGAAATGTCATTACATTTACATATATCTAGTACCCACAAAAATTGTGGGTATTAGATATATCCGACGCCTGTCGGATATAATCCAACGCCGTTCAGAGGAATCAGGCAAATTTCGGATATGCAGTTGGTTAGTACCTCGTGACATTTTTGATGAGGTATATCCGAGACGAACTTGAACATTCAAAGTTCATTTATTTAGATTTGTTTATTGCCCGTCTTCAAGCATAGCCCATAGACTAATAAGAACGTTTTTCTTCCCTATTCAGAGGAATCGGGTAAATTTCGGATATGCAGTTGGTTAGTATACCTCATCCACTATATGGAGTGACATTTTTGATGTTCGCCCCAACTCAACCGAGGAATGAAATACTCTGAAAGAATTTCGATTTTCAATTATGGAATATCGTTGACTTTAGGTCGATGATGGTCACGATCTTGCACTGACGAGTGGCTAAGGAGCCCGAAACCGGCTGAAGGTCGATCCTTTCAGTTGTTCAGTTGTATATGCAGGAAATTTTCTGTGAAGATTCCAGCACTGACGCCTGTCAGATATAATCCAACGCCGTTCGTGGTATTAGCCAGTGGAGTAGTTGTTTTCTGATAGGCGTCAGTCCATTCAACCTACTACGTAGGTATATCCGAGACGGGCTTAAACATTTAAAGTTCATTTCTTTAGATTTGTTTACTGTCCGTCTTCAAGCATAGCCCACTGACTAATAGGGAAACATTTCATTCAATTGTTCATTATTTTCAATTGTATCTGCAGGAATCGATTGTTTAAAGTCGATTCTAATGCAATGAGTCCTTAAAGTGATTGCAGGGAAATATTTCATATTTTTCCTCTGTTGAAGTCAAATATTTTATATTCCTTTATTCACTGAATTGTTAAATAGTTTATTGAATTTGTGTCATAAATATTCATCTCATCTTTCTCGTAGGATTTAGTTTTTTAATATATTAGATGTTTATTCCAGAATTTGTCATAAAGAATTGAACACAATGCTCGATTTTCCAAGTGTGCCTACACTCATAAAGTGAATGACTGCTTGCTTTCAATTGAAGCGTATGTAAAATAGTAAAGATACAATAGACAGGGCGATACTCTGAGGATCTTCATTCCGAGTCATATTTTCATTTGCGTCATACAGGGTCTTCAATAAATGCAGATACTTTGATCTCATGAAAAAATGAGTGGAAATCAATTTTTTCAAATGGAACACCCTGTATATTTCAACATTTTTGAGCTCTACATCTAATTTTAGATTAACTTTGTTCAGATAATACTATTTCTATTTTGAACCGTTTTCGAGATAAACTGTTTCGAACGGAAATTGACATGATGGTTTCCTTGTTCATCACTCATTTTTGTAAAACAGATTTCGTTTGATATTTCTCAATTAGTCACAGATAATACAATGAAAAGATAATTATTAAAATACTCATCAACCATCGAATGAAACTTCTCTTCAAACAATAGTTTTATTAACGCTGAAACACGAACTGAAAATAATAAACCTATATATTAATGAGTTAATTTAATCGTCAGTGTATTTCAGAATATGTTCAAACACATCTCTACCTCTACTTAAACATGTAATCTCTTCAAAAGATTGTCATGTGTAGCGCTTCTGATCAAGTCTGGAGTCAAACTATTGAAAGCAGTTGTAACTCTCGATTTCATATCTTCCATTGTTGTTATTGGAGTAGAGTAAACCATATTTTTAATAAAACCCCACACGAAATAATCTAATGGATTGCCATCCGAGGCCATCTGCCATAGGAGGCCAACAAAAAGGTCCATTATTACCAATCCATCTGTCATCGAAGATTTCGGTTAAAGCTTCGCTGACTGAATGAGAATCATGGGGTGGAGCACCATCCATTTGGTACCATACACGTTCTCTTCCTGGCCTATTATTTAAAATCATTTGAATTCCATTCCTCAGTAAATCTTCATATTTTGATGCATTCAAATTATCATCATAAAACTCGATATAAAAAATTGACTCATTCTTTATGGCACAAAATACATTGAATTGCCATCTTTCTTGAAAACCCCTTTGACGGACAACATGGGGATTTTCTGGCGCCCAATAATGACTGTTGTGTCTATTGAAAACTCCATTTTTTGTGAACTTGGCCTCATCTGTCCATATGATATTGTCAAGGAAATGTTCATCCTCTTGAGTCTTGACAAGTAACCATTCAAAGAATTCCACTCTACGAGGTAAATCAGTCTCTTTCAAATGTTGGACACAGTAGAACTTATAGGGATGCCATTTATGCTTATTAAGAATTTGACAAATTGTCACGTAGGGTATACCTATCTCCCTTTCAGCCTCGTGCAGAGAAGCATTTGGAAATGCATGAAAGTATCCTAAAACTTTATACCATTGTCATCATCATCCACTTTAGTCTTCTTACGATTGATTTTCGGACGGAAGGTTCCATTCAACCTACAGTTTTTTAGTAGTCGATTTATCACATTATTATTCGGCTTCGGAAGTTGTGGATATCTTTCATGAAATACTCGGCATGTTCTACTTGCAATTCTATTGTACTCACCATAAATTATTAATAAATTCAAGAAATATTCATTACTGTAACCTAATCTTGACATTATTCTATAACCACCAACGAAAGTCTGACGTTAAATAATTGGTTTATTTATTTTTCAAAAGCACACTATTAAAAAATAATAATGTGTACTGTTGTACGTTAGAGACCAATACCTCAATGTATACAAATTGTAACTTTTTCTAAGGTAGGTTCATACCAATTCCGAATTGACTGATCTGAAACAGTTGAAAAACTGGATCTAAAAGAAATATTACTAAGTATAAAAAATATGTTGAATATCCAAAATAAGTGATGAATTCAAAAAAACGAGCAAGAAAATCACGTCAGTTTCCGTTTGAAACAGTTTATCTCGAAAACGGTTCAAAATAGAAATAGTATTATCTGAACAAAGTTAATCTAAAATTGGATGTAGAGCTCAAAAATGTTGAAATATACAGGGTGTTCCATTTGAAAAAATTGAGTTCCACTCATTTTTTCATGAGATCAAAGTATCTGCATTTTTTGAAGACCCTGTAAGAGGCAAATGAAAATATGACTCGGAGTGGAAATCCTCATAGTATCACTCCACTCCATTTCAAATTTGATCGTTTTAGTGCAAGAGAGTTCAAGATTATCAGCATTTATGAAAGTACATGTTTGGTAAAAAAAATATCGAAATTAATTTATATCTTCTAAACGGTAATAGATAGGTAAAGGGAAATAGTATATGAATTTGTTGACAAAGTGATGATGAATCATAATATGATATTAAATACGGGGTGTTCCATTTGAAAAATCAAAGAAGCCGCTACTTTATAGTAGAAGCGACAACGCCGCTTCGTCTGAAATATTTTGGGCGTGTAGGTCATATTGATTTATGCATACTGTGAAATTTTCAGGTTGATTCGTTAAGTAGTTTGTCAGAAACGACTAATTAACCCTCTCATCATGAAAAGCCCTGTATAAAATACTAGTACCATCGCTGCTGTTCCACTGTTTTGACAGAATCAGAATCAACGAACTTAGGCGTGCGCGTTATAGAACAATGCTTTCAAAAAATTGTTCTACAGCGCCATCTAGTGGCGAGTTACAGAAAAGTTCATAGCCTAAAACTTTATGAAAAAGTACTTATACATGTTAAGTTTCATCACGATCGGTTGAACGATGTAGAAGTTTATCACTTAAACCAACCAACCAACAAACATCATTTTCATATATTAGATATAAACATTAATGTCTGCCAATGGGCTACTACCAAGTAATAAACTTTACACTTCTATTAGCGACTCTTTAAGATTCTAAACCCATATCAAACACATGTTCTTAGATGCTTATAATAACATGAAAATTTCACAGACCGGTCAACACATACTTTGAAGAACATTGAAAGTAATGTTATGTGCATTCCTTGTTACTAACTTGGCATCAGAAAATCCCAGAATTCTTCACAAACTCAGGGAAATTATTTAGTTGACTGTGAAACTTTGATTGCATTGAAAGGCGTATATTTTTAAGGCGGATTAGGTAACTTTCAAACAGCCCTCTCGAAACAACTACCTACTTCCATATAAATATTGAATTACACAAAAAAAACTTAAGAAAAAACACTTTCATAATAACTATTGAATTATACAGAAACACTTTTTCCTATTTAGTTTGTACTTCAAACATTCGTTATGGAATCGAATGAGACATTATTCACAGGATTGCTACACAATATATGAAAGAGGAACATATGGAACACTGTCACCCTCAGTGGCGGGCATCCGATGTTGCGGAATGAGATGCTTGCTTCATTGCCTCTTCAGCATCATAAATAGTTCTAGTACTAAATCAATCATTTGAAACAAAAGTTTGTATTGTACATTTTTGGAAATACTTTTGAAACTTTAAAATAGGATAAATATACTGCTCGTCATTATTAAATTTGAAGGCAATGCTTTCTAACGGTTGACTGGAATTAGTAAAAATGTCAACTTACAGAAATAGCCGTGCCTTTAGTGCATAGTTTGTACCATTGTTTCTCCCAAGAAAAAATTATACTAATGATTTGTTTTCACGAATAACTAATCTATGCAGAACTTCTTCGAAAAAGACCACGAAAGGAATTTCTCTATTGCTCTTAGGGAACAAAATTTCGAGAAATAATAAATGTAAAATAATAAAACATTTTTATACCCTACTTACACCAGTTTCATATCTGAAATAGTGCAGGTGATTGGTTAAAGATAAAAAAGGTCCCAACAACACGCTGGTTTTATTGTGTACCTTTCACTTCAAAAGCTAGTAATGGCATGACGAGCAGACAGATCGCAGCTCATAATTGATGTGATGCCAATGGAGAAACTCTGATACCAAAGAAGAAGTGAACTTTTTCACGATTTATTGTAGCAAATATGAAGCGCTTCAGAGTAAGAGACATCATGTAATAAATTTACGAGTATGTTCGAAGATGTAATATGCAGAGAATATGAGGAAGCTATTCACATTGCGCTTCCTAAATCTAACTCTTGGACCAAAAAGATGTTCAGTGAGGAATTGGAAGAGATTGAATTGGTTTCAAATTCATTTCAACAATACACGCGGCAGGGACTAAGCGGCAATCAACTAGTAATGATGCAAAAAGGTCCAAAACTTCTGTTTCAAAAACTGTGAGTGATACAGGCTGGTTAGAGTCACTTTCGTTCTGGGTAGGATTCAGCGAAGACTTCATGACCAGTCAGTCTCATAAAACTTGCACTGAGAACATCAAAAAAGCTACTTGATAGGCATATTGGGGAGCTTGTCATTGTCTAACATACCACTTTATCGAGACCAATATGCATATAGAACAGTACACCAACAGAAGTCACTGACAAGGTAGAAATGGAACATCTGGCGTAGAATAAATCCCAAATCAAGTTGGCAACTTTAGGAGTGATCATGGATACACTGCATTTTCAAAAGAAAAATGGATACATGACAGAGAAAATAGGGTTCTCGAAACTTTGAAGGGAAGAAAAATAATTGTCTGGGTAAGTTGAATATCTGGGAGCGATATCGAACCTATGACTGCCTTGGAACCAGAAAGGATCAAAAGACAAGTGGATGTAGCACTGAAGTTGACCAGATGTCCTAGATATGAATATTTAAGCCCCTGATGATTTATTCGCCGAAGAAATCTGGAAATTACGGGAGCTATAAGAATCACACCAACAACAGCAATGGAGACACTTTTGAATCTACCAAGGGTTGGCTAATTCAGATTGAACAATGCAGAGGAGTCGGCAAAATAGGAATTTTGGAATATATTGAGGATTGAACCACATGACCACATGGTAAACAATCTTCCCGAAAACATGTTCTGTAGAAACAGCTTGTCAACAGGCGGGTTGAAATGAGAAGAACACAGGTATATACTGTGCGGCTAGAAATTCATATCGCACTTGTTCTTGCGGTCAATATATGATCGTCTTCGATGCGAAATGAGCGGGTCAATATTTTTGCAAACAACCAGGTCACATTCGGGGCACTAATAATCTCATTAGTGTCAATAAAATTGGCCTGGGAATATGCTGTGAGAAACTAAAAGAATGAGTTAACAAGAATATCCAATACAGGATTTGTACAAAGGAACACTATTGGCCATCCAGGGATTTAGAAGAAATGTTCCTATTAGATAGCTCCCGAACATAGCAAAAGAAAAAGTTGTTTGGAACAACTTCAGAAGGATGGTTTTCCCAAGTTGTCTTATTACTTTCGGCTCTAGTGGGATTTGATGTAAATCATAGGTCCAACCGTCTCTTGAAAGTTCAGCGACAATAAATGTTAAATCATGAACACAAAATATTGTTAATCGGAAGGTTTTCCATAAAAACGTATTTTTCGCTTCCCCATTTGAATTAATTTCGAAATTTTCAGACAAGGAAAATCAAAGTGAGTTCATCGAGGAAGTATATGTCAAGTTTGAAACGGCCCTAAGACGTTTCCTTGTGGAACTTTTCTCTCTGTAACACCTTGATGACATTAGATTGCTACTCTATTCAGTTATCGGTAGTGGTAAATAATCAAATGAGATATTGTTCTTCTGATAATTAAACATTGGAATATCTTCTATCGAATGAGATCAGACTTCGGTTAGGAAATCGAATTAACCCCTTGCAGTCTTTAGAATTTCCTTGCGTCGAAAACCAAACATTGGTCTTTCGAACTAAAGTGTATGCAATCTTGCAAAAAATATTTTGTCGAGACCTCAACAAGATGAGCGAATCAGTGCCACACTTGGAGCACTGCTTGATCTTGAAGTAATATCGATATTGGTCTGGGACAACACAAATTATGTCCAGAAAGATACAACAAACTTCCAATAAATTACTTGTACACAAACTATTGAGTAGAACAAGAATATTAGAATGAGAGCTATGAAAAGGAGAAAGAAAGTAATGAACCAATGGAGTTAAAGCCTTTCCAGTATAAATGGCTTCAAAAACAGCAGCCAAAAATATATCCTTCTAATAACTCAAGTTTAGGATGTTACACAGAATGGACCCAACTTCGGTTAAGAAATCAAATCATCCCTATGAAATCTTCCGAATCTCCTTGCTCCTGAATTGTATCGATATTCATAACAGCTTTAATGATAATGTAGCAAACCAATAATTTCTTTATTATAACCTTAGCAGGCTTGGATGCGGCAGAAATGCAGAACAGGGTAATAAAAAGGCAGCTTCTCCTTTCGAAACGAAATTATGTTATAACAACCCGTTTGAGTATCACGAATGTTCTAATTACAGACTCACCTTTGGCATAACATATTGCAAGACATGCAACGAAAATCACCGCACTCTGACGCATTTTAATTGTTGTTTGTCGACGTTAAACCACCCGTCGCTCACTCGAAACCGGAGTATGTACCATTAATTTGAAAAGTGAAATGAGTACAACAGAACTAAGTCACAATATTGGTCATGTCTAGAGCCAGTAATACATTCTCTTCCACAGCGCAGAGCCCACTAAGCGACTCCAATCGTTGCATAGCTGAGATGCGGTTTTCTCTTTCTGTTTCAAAAGTTTTTCTTTGTCTTTTTCTCGCGGCGGAGAACCTTGTTGAGGTTTCATACCTGTCTGTGTCACATATGGGCATGCTGGTACCGCGGCGTATGTTCTTCGTCTACAGGGCGTCGCAAACTCGTCGCAAAATTACACGTATATCAATAGTTTTAAATAGTGTTTGATATTTATTGTGAATTCACAGAAATGATCATTATAGTGTGGCAAAGTGTGTCAGAATTGGCAATCTCTAAAGCATTCATTTATCTTTCGAAGTATATAGATTGATTAGATGAATTTTTGTTCTTTATTTATCCATGATAATATTCAAGCAATTTTCACAAATTAAATTTTTCTTTCAGGCGCGTTTTGCCAACACCGTAACGTCATCGGTAGTAGTAGTAAAAACACTGGTCTGCAGTTCTTATATACTTCTTGTATGTGACCACTGAATCATACATAAAACACTTTTTTCCCGCATAAAGATGAAGAAGAGGCAAACCAGAACCTTCCTTTCTCAAAAAAGATTGTCTTCTAAAAACATACCCCTTTCAATTTATTTTACAGATATATTTTCTAGTAAGAGCTAGACGTTACTCGCTTATTCCACTGTTGAAATCTCCATACATTTATAAACCTCAATTGAACTGATGTTCATTTATTTATGTGATTCACTTTAGAAGGTTTTCAGTTCTTCAATTGCACTTCAGTTTACATTTGTCTTATTCCATAGTTGAAAAACCATTCGAACCTATTCAATAGAAAGGGAACAATAATCCTGAATTCATTCTATGAAGTGGTAGTATTCCGTGTCGAAGCAAAATACTTTTTTATTTTGTGATATTTTTTATAATAATTTATTATTTATTTATAATATCTTGCACTTTTTTGTATCGTTTTGGAAGGTTAGGTTGAAAAGCAAGTATATTAGCTGAACCCTGCCCATTCATCATATATTGCCTGTTTCATTATATATTTTTATTGTTCATTTCTAATTATGATGAATAACAACCTGTCATTTTTATTCATTCATTCATCTTTTTCAAACCAAAGTTTCCGCTAAAAGCGGAAACTGGTCAGGCCCTATTCCTCGAAGCTCAATATATTTGGGAGGGCGCGCCAGCATTATCAATCAAAGACTACTCTCCACACCGTGGGGTAAGTGATCATTGGGTCCGAGAATAATGTGCCCTGAGCAAGCGCAGTGAGCCAAGAATTACCGCCTTCTGCATCTGTCCGGCTGATATTTTTGTCTACGTGCGGCAATCCGGACGATATTCGTCTCACCAGGAGCTGAAAACTCCACGATAAATATCGTTATGCTCTGGTGGTAAAGAAGGACTACATTAGGCTAATCAGCTTGTGTGAGCCTGAGGGTGGGGAACGAATGGTTCAAATAAATTCGGCATTTCTCTTTCCCCACAACAGTTTCAATATTCCTCGAAGTATAGAGTAACACCGGTGTCTCGTCAATACCGTAAGAGTGTCGTATGTGGTAATAAAGCACTATTAGGGCCGCATTATGTCGATGGAAATATGCCGAGACCGTATAGGCTAGACATGCTGAAAGCAAATGCATTAGGGTCTCGGAAGCCTCGAGGCAAGCCTTGCACCTCGTGTTAGGAACCTCTATATCCATCACTCGACTGCGGTAGACTGAGGTGTTGAAGACACCATCTTGGCAGGCCATGATGAACCCTTCAGTTTCCGACTTCAACCCACTCGACCTGAGGAAAGCGAGAGTCAGTCGCTTTCATAAGCCGTCGCTTTCATAAGCTTTCATAAGAAGATCCCATGCATTGACTTATCCTTGTGTTGTCACAGAAGTGAGGTGAGCGGCTAAACGGGTTCCAACTCGGTGACAGAGTTGTGATCATCTTGTTCAGTGTCGAAAACTAAACCAAGTTCACCAGTTGCTCGGGCAGCTGCTCTAAAGAGAAATTCCCCATTTCCTGCTCTCTGATGGTCGCGGACCATGCAGAGAAGAGGATCCGAACTCCTGACGACTTTACAGGCTCCATCCAGTACTATTCTGTTATGTAGACACTCCAAACCCAAAAGCCCACGGCCTCAATGTTATCGGGGAAAGTACAACCGTGGAACAGACGTGGGATGCAAACTCCTATGGAGGTGTATCATTTTTCGGGTCTTTACGTCGAGTTAATACAGCTCCTCTCGAGTCCACTTCACTACTCCAAACGAATAAACTGAGATTGGAACGGCAATCACATTCGTTGCAGTAACTTTGTCTTCCCCGACAGTTCCTATGACCAGATCTGTCAAAGTTTGTGCTGATACTTGCCGCGGAGAGGGTTCTTCACTGCTGTTACCTCTTGTGAGTGGCATTGTTCCACCCCGAGGTGTAGGATGATGTAGGATGCTTCCATCTACGAGCTGCACAACCTCTGCGTAGTACCCGCATTGTCCTCTTTCGAGGTGGACCTTTGCACATTTGTCTTTCCCGAATTTCATACTAATAGCATGCGTGTACTCTTCCACCACCCTCAAGGATTGAAGATATTGTGACAAATTAATGAATAAACTGTCTTATACAAATTTGTTTCCAACAATATTTCAATAATCACAAACTAATTCATTTATTACAACACTTAGCAACTAATGCTTGATTTATTTCCACTATTCGAATTTCTTGTTTGGCCGCCCGATTCACTTTCTCAACTGCCCTCTTGAGGCGGGAAGAAGGGCTTATATCGGTAAAGGTCCCTTCGAGGATTCTATAGACGGTTCGGTACTCGCCTAGAATTTTACCGGTAGTACCAATTCAACCGGTCAGGGGCGGCTTCAGATTCGTTAGAATATCTTTATTATCATTATTATTAATATTTTTCATTATTATTTGTAAAGAGGATACTCTCATGGCAACTGAGACTAAACCAATTTTGAAGGTCTCCTTAGTACTAATCCATGTCTGAGGCTGATCCGTCGATTTAATATTGCTCTATTAAGAAAAAATGCAGGAGGTCAATATAGTAGAAGCGAGGCCGGTCATTTCAGAAAAACACAGTTTTTCTGTTCGGCTCTATTGAATTGCCGCTAATCATTTCTGATGCTATTATGGATATATAGGTTACCAGTTATCCTCCATTGCGTTGATAATCGATAAATTGAAATCGCCAATCATAAAAATTCTCCTCTCGAAGAAGTCGTGATTTAATTATCGTTTAATTAAATATAAGATAGGCCAGCGAATGCCCTTTTAAAAATTGCGAACAATCACCTAGTTTCGTTAGAAAAACATGTTCGTCGTCCAGCTATCTTAATTAATTTTAATGGGTTTTGCGCTTATTTAGAAAATTTCGCTGACGCATCGTACTAAATTTGAAGAAATCGACGTTCAAGATGGATATATATTTAATTGAGACTCTTTATATTCTTGTGAGGCTATTAGAAGAAATATTTGTTTGATTGTTATCATTCATGGAATATGATATGAAGTAATTTCAAATGTCTTATTTGTTCGAAGCAAATGTTCTATGAGTAGTCAAGAAAATACGACTTTCAAAAATAGTTTTCTTCTTTCAACAGTGTAGCAATTCGAAAATGAACACGAAGAATCGCTCCAGTGCAAATCCGTTTTCTGACATGATAGTAGGGGAGACATATTAGGTTGCAAAGCTAAGACGATAAGAAAAAAAGTGTTATATAATATACACCTTTTCATCGGTGGGGGAAGCGGCTATAGATTTTTAAATATGTAAAAAAATACTGTTGCATGGACATACTCGAGCGTGTCAGATATTGATAGCATCAATGTACTACGTATTTTTAATAATGTTGGTACGTTAATCTGATCGTTTGCATGATGTGGGTGGTTGTACGTAAGAGTTAAAAGTGAAAATAAATGAAATTTATTGATCGCGTCAGATTTTCTAAGGGGGTGTTAAGTGCAACAAAAAAAGTTCTCATTCAATAATCTGACGATTTCGATCTGACGCAAACTCGCGGCCATTATTATAATGTGCAAAAAAATTCGCCATTTTGAAATACTCAAGCGCGTCAGATTAAGATATATATGGTTCATCTTTATGTCCTAGACGTGCCGTCTCATAATCTGACGATTATCTAGAGGGATTCGCATAATATGACAAAAAAAACAATTTTTTTAAATCACTGAACTTAATTGAAAAGCTCAGGAAATAGCATGCAAATAAATAAGTGTATGTTTTTTAAATAGAATACTTGTATTTATATAAAAATAATTGAAAAAATATGCTCAAAAAAATTTAATTCTTTGTAATCAACTGATTAATTAATCATCATTTTCATCTTCATCACGAACGAGTCTCTGTGATCAGCTGTGATGGCGTCATGGCAACAGAATTCAGAGTGGGGACGGAGTGAGAGAGTAATAGATAGAGAAAAAGTGAATAGGGAATAGAGGAATAGAAACTCGGAGAGGGAAATATAGGTATCACACAGCTGCACGCATTGAACTTTATCGACGAATTTTTCTTATTTTGGCTTGCGGAAATCGTCAGATTATATATTTTTCGTAATCCTTGAACTATTTCCTTCGAAATAAAAAAAAATTAGCTACGCTCGAGAATGTCAAAATGACGTTATTTCTTTACAACTTTGCTGCCCTCCCTTTTCTTTACGTCACTCTCAAATTGTCAGTTTACTGGAATATACACTTTTCAGCAGGTAATTAACTCACCCTACCTTAATCTGACGCGCTAGAGAATTTCCGATGATCAATTTTTTTTTACTAATCTGATCCTTTATCCCTCACAGGCGGCCTTATATATGGGGCTCATATTTGGTGGAGGTACTTAACCGGGTACAAGGTATCCTCCTGTATATTAATCTGCCGCGCTTTAGTAAATCCCGATATCCTCGCTTGGGCTCCCCTAATTATGATAGACATAAGTGAAAAGTTCACATATAGTCAGTGGGCATACTTGAAGACTGCAATAAAATTATCTAAAGGAACAATTCGTTCAGGCCAGTTTCAACTCCATACACTGTAGTTAAATTGACTGACACCTATCAGAAAACAACAACTCCCCTGGCTAATACCACGAAGGGCGTAAGATTATATCCGACAGGTGTCAGTGCAGGATTCTTCACTGAAGTTATTCCTGCACTCATCAGCCACTCATCAGTGCAAGGTAGTGTCTATCATCACCAGAAAATCGATGATTTCCGATAGTTGAAAATCGAATTCCTTCAGAGTATCATTCCTCGAACTAGGCTGAAGCGGACAACGAACAACAGTTTTGTCATCGCCCCATCTGCCTGTGAAAGAGGTAACCAACGGCGAAAAGAGGATCGGATACCATATGGATCCCTGTGAAACACCAGCGTTGATGTTAAAAGTATAGTAGAGTTATAAAAACCGACAAAACTTTTGAAACAACCTGATAGGAAAATGTCGATAAGGTGAACGAAATACTTCATCACAGTTGAGTATCTACGAATGAGATGATTCATGGCTAACCACTAGCTGTAGCTAACCATTAGGCTCTATATAGCTGTATAATTAGGTGTGTCGTCAAGAGAGGGATCAAATGTATCAAATGACAGATTTAATGTGTCAACTGCCAGATTGAATGTTTCTATCGCCAGATTGAATGTGTCAATCGCCAGATTGAATGTGTCAATCGCCAGATTGAATGTGTCAATCGCCAGATTGAATATGTCAATCGCCAGATTGAATATGTCAATCTACAGATTGAATGTGTCAATTGAAATATTTTTTAAATTTTTGCAGTGACACTTATGAGCCGTCGTAGTTTCTTCCTACTTTTTTCTCTGGACAGTCTATTTTATATTCTTCTCACATACAAGTTTGGAAGATTCTTCAGTTCCTTCTTCAATGTTACTTGAATTTATTACAAAAACTAATTTTATCTCCATGACAAGTTTCGCCGAATGCTAATGTATAGCTAATTTCATGGTGGGCTAATCGCATAGTAACACATAGCCACGAATAGAATTATAATGATATAAGTAAATATCAACGTTATCTCTAGGTAATTAAAATTAGCTCCTCGAATGTTTCGTAACCGATCTCCTCATATCATTACCGTTAGTTTGAATGATAGACATTAGTGATCAATTACTAACAGACGCAGATTTCTTTTCGTGATAAATATATTAAAATAACCATCATCTATATTATCGAACATATCATGGCTGTTCAAAAAAAAAACATAAAAGAACTGTGAATGATTTTCATGGTATTCGGTGCCATCATTTTTAACAATAATTTTTTTACGTTTTTCCGTTCTTCGTAAAAGACTAAAAATATCTTTAGATGTTGCGGATTTCCATGAAAATAAATCAATATTCCATAATCTTCGTCTGGGATCACATTTCCTTGGCATTGTTCAATGGATATGAAGAGCTTTCGAATTTCAATAAGGCCAAAACGAATAAAATCTGTTACTAATCGACGTATTCGCTGTTCCTGTATTTAAATACCGATTAAGAATTCAACGGCCTTTTGTTTCGATTTCATTTGCTTACAAAAACGATAAACATGTTTTGATCAAAGGAAACTACCGGTATCATTCTTCTCAGAGCAAACAAATGATTTTTTAAGTTACGGATATGGGTTTCTTTTTCAGAATAAGTAGAAAAGTATTCTCAAATAAGGTATGAAATAAATGAGGTCATTCAGGTCAATGGTCATTCAGATCATTCTCTAATCTATTAATTTCTGAGCGATCCAAAATATTGAGTTTTGAACCTTTCTCTTCCAAATATACCCGTGCTTGAATTGTGGCCCCCTGTCAAAAGTTGGTTTGCAAATGCTGAATTTGTCTTCACATTCAAGAAACTACTCCTATGTTCTTTTATTCTTTGGGAAAAGTTTCTTCCCATTTGGCCAATATATGCGACACTGAAGTTTGATTTCATTAAATTTGCCAAAATTATTGTGTGTTCGGTAGGCCACGTGCAAGTCAGTTTTTATAAAAACAATCATAAAAATTAAGACCATGTCTTTGACGAAGGCCAAGGCTCAAAATTTATAGATCTTCCACATGAATCAAAATACATCAACGGATTGGTTCAAAGTTTTGGAAAAGTGAGTACACTTAAAGGAACATGCTTTACGTATTCGGTTTCCTAAACCAGAGAAGTCCTGTTTTTTTGACTTAAACATGGAGGAAACTACTACATCAAAAAGCATTAGGTCTCAAGCCAAACTTGACTCAAATCAACAATTAGGAATAAACGAACAACTTGAGTGGTTCAAAATTAACATACAAAGTAGGGCCAATGAAAAAGTTTAACAGTATTGTTAAGCTTACATAGTTCGGCCACCTGAGCTTGACACGGGTTACCTCATTGCTAATAGAGAACTACAAATTGAAGCCGTTAGAGGTTATTTCAGAAAGCAGTACTATGAAGAGACCAAAAAATAAATTAAAAGGCGTGAAGGCCTTCTAAAATCCATGTTAACAGTGGAAAAGCTTAATATTCAAGAGGAATTTCCTTCCTTGCCAGAGAAGAACTTCCAGTTACATAAGAGGACCATCAAGAACATCAAGAGGAGACAGAACCCTCTTCGGCCAACATACAATGGTCAAGTAAAGAAACAAACAAAATGCGTAAGTCAGTTGTACGCACTCTCACATAATTACAGGTAGAAAGAAGTATTTGAATATAAGAGAGGTGACGAATAACAATAGGAACAATAACAAAATACTAGGAATTAATTCAGTGCCTCTCATTATGCAAAGTAACGATTCGTCTAGATGCATATAAAAACCTTGAAATAGCTGTTAGAAGTAGTTTCAGTCATCCCCTGACGATGTTCTAGTGAGAGAAAATATTTTAAATAGTTTCATTTCACGCTAGAGATTCCAAATTCAACTAATTGAATTAGAGATAGTTGAGGTATTGAATTATCAATTCTCAGATAGTACTGGAGATGCGGAGTTAATTCATTTTTGATTATTAGAAAAAAAAACAATATAGTAAGTGAACCATCTCACATATATCTTACCTACTATCGGTTGGTCGGTCGGTAGCCGGGCGGTTCGACGTAGGTGCTTTGTACACTCAGTCAATCGGCCGATGTGTGATTCGATGATTGAAGCCCCAGGCTGAACGCTCGATTTTTACTTGTTATCGTCCAACACGTGTTAGGTATCACACGTTAAAAAGAAAGACCTAGTTCGTCCTTAGCTCGCAAGTTTCGACTTCTGAGGGTTGTCGTCGTAGGGGTGCGATACTTGGTTGACAGAAAAACATGTTTTGAACATATTTAATTTTTTTATATCTATCACGTCCGGAAAGACGATAACGACAGTTCTTTCAACCATGATGGTATTTTATTCATACATTTGACTATATGATAAGAAAATGATCGGTAACATTCTGTGTGAAACTTTGGAGGAGTAAGCAAATTTTTTTTGTCGAATGGTAAGGTTATTGTAGCAAATCTGAAGGCGCCCCTGACCGATATGTCGGCCAGCGAACAACCACATGACATCACCGCAAAAGGAATGCAGTCGGCAACCGCCGATTAAACTCAAGTTGAGTACCGAAACGACTAGAATTCTACAACAATCGTTATCGATATATAAGGCCGGCTTCTCGTCCAGAGAAGACAGTTGAGTTCAGAAAGCGAATCGAGCGGTTAAACAAGGAATTCAAATAGTGGAGATAAATTAAGCGTTAGTTGATGGTGTTGAAAATAAATTAGTTCGTGATAGTGAAATATTGTTAAAAATAAATTTGTTCAAGACAGTTAATCCTTTAATTTGTTACATTATGTTAGGTTATCTTAGCGTAAAAATAGGGAGGGTTTTGATTTTAAAATTTTATGAAAAAGGCAACCACAATGAAGGAACCTTCACTTATATTTAGCCAGTTGTTAGTTTTCAATGTGTATGAATTCCTATAGAATTTTTTGATACTAGGCAACTATTTTGGAGCTTTTGAATTATTTTGATGTCTATAGAGTTTATACACGGAGCGTAAAGAAGATCGCGGTAATTCCTCCTGGCTACCACTAAAGTACCTACCACTTAGTAAACTTTCAATTATTTCATTCAGCAACTGTCTATTATGATAAATCAGTTTGGGATTACAGTATACTTTTTGTAAACTAATGTTAATATGATAGGAATATCTCATATCTTGGTCAATCTGCAAACCCAGATTCTTAACTTCATCAGAGAGTTTTAAAGAATCCCCTCTAAACTGGATGCTACCAAAGTTGTTTGCAATTAATTCTTTTCTTGTATTCTTTCTGCTATAAACGATTGCAACAGCCTGAAGGGTAGAGGTCCCAATACTGACCCTTGTGGTATTCCTTCCTCAAAATTTCGAGAATTTTGTAGCAGAAAAATAGGTAGAATAATGAAAATTGACAAAAATATATAATTTGAAGAAGTAGTTGAGATGATTACGTAATCATGCCAAATATGTTTTTTTATTAGTAATGCCTTCAATCTAGTTGAAAGCATGTTAATGTACATCTCAGATGATAGTAACTGGATTTTTTTCCGAACACCAAACCGTTATTTTACCACCTCGACACGTGTTTCGATACCCAAGTGATCATGTTTAAGAGGAACGAAAAATCGAAGGTGAAACAAATCTAAGCACAAAACACACTGTTTGTTAAAGGTGATTAACAATGTTTCATAATGAATTTCACTAGTTTGGACTTCCATTGTCTAATATACAAACAACAATATATAAACAACACGAATCCAACTACCACCAATCAACCATCACTTTCACAATGGAGATTCCACAACGAATTGCCATTCTTAGACGTTTTGGTGAAGAGGACCGACACTAAGTGGGAAACATCTGTATAACGAAAACCCCCTCACACGGGACAGTATCTGAACCACGAATCCAACCACCATCATTCAACTAAAAGAGGAATCATCAAGACTCTATTAGACCGTGCTTTCGAGCTCTGTAACACGAAGGAAGGTCTCGATAGACATCATCAAAAATGATTTTCAGGAGCCTAGCAAGGAAGATAAGCCGTCACAACCAGTGCTTGCACTTCCCTACATCAGAGGATTATCGGAGAGGATAAGCACAATTGGTTCCAAGTACAACATCAGAACCTGCTTCAGATCAGGTAACACTATCCGTGGTAGCCTCACGATAACCAGGCCACCAAACGCGGACTGCGATTCCAAGAATTGCATTTACCGGATACCCTGTGAGTGCGGAAAATCCTATATTGGTGAAATTAAGAGGACATTGAATGTTCGCATTGCCAAGCACAAGAAACACACACAGCGAGGGGAAATCAGCAAATCAGAAATAGCAGACCATGTTTGGACCCATCAAAACAACATCGAGTGGTCCCAAGCTGAGATCTTACACAGAAAGGAACATTGGTTCAGGAGAAAATTCAAGGAAGCCGCATACATGTTGTCCAACAACGTATTCAGTCAAGCCAGCGTAGAATTACGCAACATATGGAAACCCATCATCAAGCGAAATATGGCCAACTCCCGCCAAACGGTCATCTCCCACTGAACCAGTGAAGTGGAAAAAATGGAAAGCGGGGATAAGTGAAAGCTCTTGAACGACCCATAAATAGTCATCTCTCGGAGGAATCAGTCAGACTAACAATCGAAACGTCGTGAACTCACTTGGCGAAATCTCTTAACTTTTTATTTTTATCTTTATTTTCATTTTGTATTTCTTTATTTTTGTTGAACTGTTTTATTTTCACTTGTATTTTATTTCACTATTATTTCATTTCAGGTTTTTTTGCTTAATATAATTGTTATTTACAGCTATTTATTTTTAATTCTTCTTTTTCAGTTGTTTCAGGGATTTCAAATGATTTTATATATCAGACAATGGAAGTCCGAAATAGTGAAATACAAAAAACACTGTGTTGAGGTAGTCAAAAACATATTTGGCAGTTATATAGAGCTCAAACTGAGAGAATACTGGGACTCATATTAGCAAAAAGCAAACAACTCGTTTCTAGAAGGAATTTGATCTTCCTCTTGAAGATGAATCCTTGGTGATCGAAACACCTGTCGATGTGTTGAAATAACGGTTTGGTGTTGGGATAAAACTCCAGTAATATTCGTCACTACACAAAAAGTTCCAAACAGTGCATCACAAGTACATCTCAGATGTGAATGATGTTTCCAAAGGAGCACAAATTGCACATTTCATGGACTTCTCAGAAATAGACCAGTACTGCGAAATCTTCGTATTAGTATATTTATGGATCTGGTGGCATACATATGGTCTTGTCCAGGACTAACATCAATAGTCTTGTTTTTCCTATTTTCCCAAAGTTTTTTCCACTCGGTATACCATTCTCTAGCATCTTCTACCTTTAATCTTTCTTTCGTGGTTTGGTTTTGGTGTCCCATAACCGACAAGTGGGTCGTAGACAATGCCCTACATATCCCGCAGAGCACGGAGACTCGAAAGATATGTAGTAATTTCGAACATGAAACTTTGTTGATGGATTTTTTTCGAGTAGGTAGCTTCGTACCACCCACCGGTTGTAATTATAATAGCCGCGGCACCAAATCGAACCAATTGAGGTGGGCGAGGCAAAAATCGTGATTTCGTGAACCGCCTCCTCGTCGTATTAGCAAAAAAAGTGACTCATAACTGTCCCGAAAACGGTAAAATACCGGGTCAGAATTAGTTGTACACATATACTAATCAACTTTCTAAGACTATTGACCCGATCGGTCGGATATTCAAAGCGATCTTTTTTTGCTAATTCGTGTCAAGAAATCGAAAAAGAAAATAGCATAACTGTTAAAGGTCACTGGGAATTAACATGGTTGTATAATGGCGATTAGAAACGGTGAAAACGGTGTTTACGAATTCGATAGCTAGAAAAAACGAGTAAGTGCTAAAATCATAGTGAAGATGCAAATTTGAGCAGTGATGAAATAATTGGGAATTTGAAATAACTCAGAATTGTCAAATCAAAATTATAAAAAGGCCAGGGAAGAAAAACCCTTGCGATACAACTATTTCGTCCCTCAAAATGCACCCTTTTCAATTTAAGTTAAATTATTATGGCTGGGGTTGAGTTAACTGATCCTATGAATGTTTATATACACTGAAAGTGCGAATTTGTCTCTTCTGGTGACATAAATGTATGACATGATGTAATGAAAGAATGAGTGCTTCCTTTTGTAATGTTATCCAAAATAATAATAATAGTAAATGGTCTTTATTTTACGTGACGGAGTTTAGCAAAGCGACTCAACCACGTCTGAAGAAAAAGAAACATTACAAAAAAATAAATGGCAATTTTAGGACAATAGTAAAATGAAATATAAATGTTTGGATCACTGTTGACTGAGCAATTCAGTTTTAAGTTTACGTTTGAATAGCGGTAGTGATGAATTTTTCAAAAATTCACTGTATGAATTATACATTGTTACAGCATGAATCGTGAAAGATCGTTCATAGATTGTACTGTTATGATTCAAAATGTCAAAATTATTATTAAATTTAAGGTTTCTTTTGAATGTATTTGATGCCTGGGAACGAGTTCATTTACTTTTTATGGTACTGATGTGGTGATAAGACAAATTTCTTACCCGAAACTTCGAAGTATACCATTGAGAATGGTAGTGTTCTATGTGTGTGCCATTTAAAATCAATACTATCAAACATATCACGTCATGTAATGTTTCCATTAAGTTTTCTATCAAGAGTGTTTATTGCCGTTATTGTATGTCTTTCTTTCTTTCTTTAGAACAGAGGTTCCCAAATTTTTTTCATCATAGACACTTTAAAAATTTAGCTGGTTCCGGTGGATCTCCTGCAGTAATTTCCATCATATTCCCAAAATTTGACAAAAAATGTGAAGATTAGATCTAACTACTGAGTATGGAATTTGCAAGTTTTTACACGTAACAGTATGCCTACATTGACAGGTGAAGTCAAATCAACATTTTAGTTCTTCACTATCGAAACCAGATAAATTTTCATGAACCTCCGCTCACGAATTGTGAACCCCAATTTTTTCGTCACGCCAACTTAGACCCTCGTCGAACCTCTCGTGGCCCCTGGGGGTTCACGTGGACCGCTTTGGGAATCTCTGGTTTAGAAGTTTTCCACATGATCTAGCAATGGAAAAAAACAAAGCCAAAGGCCCGTTTGCGCATTGTCTGGGGGACAATGGATACCGTTGAAAAAGTTTTATAGAATACATAATTCAAAAACTCTTAACTTACGAGCTAAGTTTTTGGAGGTACTATGCATTTGTTGCCATCACCCAATGAGGATTTTAAACCTCCCGGTGACGGCAAATTCGTTTATTGACGTCAACATTCAAACAAAAATGTTGTGTCATCAGAAAAGACGACATTACGAAGCAAGACTTAGCATTGGGTGGTTCCAGCTTCTCTCACAAAATTTGCCGATCGAAATCATCATCGACTTTTTACGTGTGAAATTTGTGCTTGGGCGAAAGTGCGGAAACTCAAATTTTACAGAAATGGTGTGAAAATATATGAGGTAAATCGATAATTAAACAAAAAACAAAGCACTTCAAGAACTCATCAGTGAAGAAACAATAGCAAGACAAGGAAATACAATAAATAATGTAAACTTACAGCTATTAGGCAGAAATCACACTCGTGCTAGGAATCGCACGTTAAAAGGTGAGACCTCGTTAATCCTCAGCTCGCACGAATTTCGACTTCTGAGAATTGTCGTTCGTAGGAAAGCGACGGGTGGTTAACGGGTATCATTTTGTAGCAATTCTGGAAAGTACAATCAGTGGATCTGGAAATTGCGTTGCAGATCTTTTCAACAAACGGCAATCTGACAATCTCCTTTCTGGGAAAATTGTTAGCGAATTCAAAATAAAGAGCTCAGTAGAGCTAGAACCTTAGCACTATTAAGACGAACTGCAATAACTAGTATGAGTATGCTTAGTACAGAAAAATTGGCCACGGCGACGGGCGAGAGATATGAGCCATGTTTTAGGTCCCTGAATAGAACGAAGGAGTCCAACTTAGTGGCCTCCTCGGTCACCTGATTTTAGTCTTTTTTGTGGGGACACAGAAAAACATTGTGTATCGCACTCCATCTGCTTCATTGAAAGACCTGCAGTAACAATTCGTTGAGGTATGTCGCGAAATGACAACGCCAGGTCTCCAAAATGCTTGACTTGGGTTTGAAGATACCCTATATAAACACATGGTAGCTGGCGGACATTTCCAGCATTCATTCGTTCAATATGGTAAATTTTTGAGTGAAATCCATTTAATTTTTGCACTTTTGGAAAACATGTGATTAGCATTTTGAAGCTTCATATTCCGAGATTTTATTTCAAAATATCCATTTTCTAGTACGTATATATCTCTCCTCGATTCAGTTTTCAGACACGGTTTGATCTCTGTTAGCGTTTTGGAATGTTTCTTTCCCGCTCGGGACATTTTTAGATGAAGATGAAGTTGTTACTAGTTAACAATCTTTGTTAGACGAAAGTTTCATACATGCAGTTGAGCAGCGTTGAAATTAATCGAGTCCCAGGCGATTTGCTCTTTGGATCGGATCTTTCCTGCACTGATGAGAGGTAATGCCTCGAAACCGGTCTGTAGGTGATCTACTCGAATAATTTCAGCCGCTGCTGGAGGCTAAATATCCATTTCGTCTTGCATAAATGTTTGGCGGATATAATTCAATATCCAACGTGATATTAGCCAGGGAAGTAGTTGTTTCCGGCAGGCATTTACCAGAACCTATGGTGTAGGTCATAGAGAGAGATAAATGTTACGTCTTTCCCCGTGAGTTGACCAATAATTGACAACACTGAATCATTAAACAACTTTACTTCACTTTAAATACAACAAATACTTCAACTAAAACTTCAACTATTATTGTCTATCGCCTTACTAGATCGCTTCTTTTACCGCACTGTAACTTACACTTGACTGTGTCGATATGCTCGTACATTCGCGAGCTCTTAGCTACGTCACGATTGGTTTATGGCTACCAGTGGCGGCCTGCGTTATTTTCTTTTGGGCATGATTGACAACATAAATATTTTGAGATTTCATTTCGAAATATTTATTTTCTAGTACGTATTTACTCCTCTCCTACAATCTTCAGATATGGTTTGATTCCGGTTCAGTAATGTTTTTAGGAGAAAACTTCACCAGAATAGGGATATTAGCATTCGTGATATAGAATACCGAATTTGACAACGTATATTATAGTCAAGTGAGAGTAATTCAAATTTTAGTTTCTGGTGGTACCTACTACATATTTATTTTCAGTAAGAAAAGTTGATGTACCATTCTAAATTAAAGTGGTCAGATGGGAAAGTGAGAGTTTTTATGAAAATAATTTTCAAGGGAAATGAATTGAATGTGCATATTCCTCTTCAGATGCACATTTAGGAATGCACCCTTGAAGATGTTTTTCAAATGATATTGAACTGGAATGTTACTTAACTCGAATCGTAGTTGTTTTCTTCCAGCAATATGGTAGGTGATATGTTTTGTCAACATCATTTGCGAATAATTCATTAGTCAACAATTTCTGGACTATGATACGACTTCTCTCAGTTTCGTTTCTGACATGGTGGTGGGCGGACGTGCCGATAGCGACCGTTCACAAAGAAGGTACGCGGACGCCATTGTTGAAGGTGAAACTCATGTTGTGTATGTCCGCCGTTTTCTAACGTGCATGCAAAAGTTGACAAAGTGATTATAAACATTGTTTTAGTGTATTTGAATAAATAGTGCTCCCATTCACGCCGGTTGGAGGCCGGGGTGGACAGGATGTCCACGTGGGAGTGCTAAAGTGAAATAATTGTATAATACCTACTACCATTCACGCTGGTTGGAGGCCGGGGTGGACCGGATGTCCACGTGGGAGTAGGATTGCAATTAATAATATTCTATGAAAAAGACGTAAAATTTATATGTATGTTTATGTCCGCCGTAGATAGACGTGCATTTCAAAAATAATAAATTGGAATAATGCAGTATTGCGTAAAGCAAGACTTCTGCATTCCCTGGACAAAGTTTTTATTATATTTTTCAATATAATGAAAAGAGTACTGGTCATAATAGCGCCACCTGGAAGCTGGGACCATAATTAAGCTGAAGAAGAAGAAGAAGAAGACTATGTCTATAATTTTATTTCACAAATTACGTTTATACAAAATCGTCGGTGAAATGTAAGATATCTCCAAAGAGGTTTCAATGCAAACATTCTATTCACTTAATTATTGATGAGCAGGGGGACCCAGAACTGTGTCCTGGGGTACTTACTCTATATTAAATAGTTTTGAACGTGCAATCTATCTTCACGAGTTTTTTTCAAAATGTGAAATGGAAATACATACCAAAACTACACTCACATATCTGAACTACAGTGCCACATCACGTTTCATAACGCCAACTTGGTTGGCGAAACGCTCGTCGAGAAGAGTGTTGCAGTTCTGGAATGTGAAAGCCATTTTAATGGATTCCTTCTGAACACGAGTTTCTAGCTGAATAAACGCATTGCAATTGTTGCACTGTCTTCTCGATATTAACATTGTAATTTGAACAAATTTTGGTAAATGTTCACTTAGTTATGGATTTTTATATAGTTTTCTAGTAGTTGGTACAATTTTTTCCAAAGATTTCGCAGTATTTATACCTACGTTGTTTTTTTAAACACTAGAATGTAATTTCCAATTGAATTCGTGCTTATAATTTTTGTATTCGTTTTCTTTGTCATAACTTTATTTGCAATCCTTCCCATAAAAGTGTGCACTCTCTTCTAACTGTACATTCTTCAAAAAGTATTTACAAAACCATTGTCTTGCAGAATTCTCGGCAATTATAGAAGGAAATGTCACATAGTTTATTCAAATTATTATAATTACAAAAACAATGAGGCAATAAGATTAGTATCTGTCATGGGATGGGATAGATGGAAAATAATTTTCCAATGCATCACAATGAATGATTGGATCTATTAAAATATTAACGGCGAAAAATAACCGTGTGATGTAATTAAAATTTAAGTTCTCGTATATGAAATGCACTGTCTTACACATGAAATTATCCGTCAATTATTTATACAGTTTTCATGTTATCAGCTACTACGAAGTGAATATTCTTGTTTATGAAGTGAATATTCTTGCTTATTAGTTGGCATCCAAGAAGACTCTATACATGTCAAGAAATATCTGTATAAAATCGCAATACTATTTTCTGTTTTCTTAATTCATTTTTTAAAAAAAACTGTCTTCTCCACAAGTTTCAATATATTATTTCATTTCAAACATGTCTCATCATAGTATGTCAAAACATACGGACAAGACCTCAAGTTTTCCTTTTCTTCTTTTCTTCTTCGTTTCTCATCTGAAAATTCCTACAAATTTCCAACCGAAATCATTAACCCTCTTAGATATGAATAGAAACTTTTAGAGTTAGCAACTGGATCTTTTTTTTAATGAATATTCAATCGTTTGTTAAAATATTCTAAATGGGTAGGTAGCATATTCTTTCTTTCCATTTTTTCTTTCCTTCGGTGCATTTCTTCTTTAAATTATTTTTTCTCTCCTACTGAGATTGGAACTAAGATCAACGGTATCCTTACATTTCATTTGTAGTTCTAGTTCAAAATTTACTCATCGATTTATTTAATGTTATTATGAAACTACAAATAAATTATCATTATTATTATTATTATTTCACCTGAAAATAATTGCTGCTCAGTCTCTGATCCATTCGGTGGGCTTTCCAATATCCCACCCCGCAATCATGGAGTAAGTGATCTTTGGGTCTGTATGTCCTGAGAAAACGTAACGAACCAAGAATGACAACTTTCTGCATTTACCCGTCAGATATTTCTGCCGTTTTGAGACAAGATGGTATGAGGTTAGGATAAGATAGGAGAGTTTAGGAGATATTAAAAGTAGAGAATAGTGAATGCATCATTCCACCAGGGACTCCTATGAACAGAACAACCCTTGGTCTGGTAAAGTTTACGCAGGTCGCAATGTAGATCTAGATATGTTCCTTGATTTCTCTCCTCGCTTATGATGATATTCACTTCATCAGGAACTGAAAACTCCATAACTAAAACCGTCTCACTTCGACAGACGTTTAGGACATCTAGCTTACTAGCTCAAAACTGTCTTATTAGCTCAAATCTGTCTGACGTTGGGAATGGGTGATTTCAATGAATTCGGAACCTCTCATTTTCAACAGATTCAGTATCCTCCAGAGCAAAAAAGTGTCGTCGCTAAGATTACCAGAAATAATAATACAGCATAATGATTCAGCGTTGTATTGGTGGGTATAGGCTGTGGCAACTTATGTGAGACATGCTAACAGCAAATGCAAAAGGGTCTCATGAGACTTGCGGCAGACTCTTCATTTAATATCAATACGACCAAAATATGGAACATATCACTTTGACATACTGATCGATATCTCAACAAGAACTTTAAATCACCATCCAGGGCAAAAACTTGCTATGTAGAAAACACTTCCAATCGTGCCTCCAGGTTTTGTGAACCACATCTCCTTGAAAAAGAACTTCGTCATCTAGACTAAGTTCTACAGAACACTGGTTTTACAGCGGAAGAAACCAAACGTGCTCTACAATCTACAAGAAGAAATACTCACACTACTTCGACCACGATTCAGCCGACAAGAGAGATCCTTAGATTTCCGTCGGAGATTACACGTTTCCCTGTTCTTGTACCTCAGTTCACATCGGAACTACCAAAGGCAGCATCATCACAAGGATATAAGAACACAAGAGCAGTTGCCGTCTCATGCAACCGGAGAAATTCGCAATTGCTAAACACGTCCCACTAGAAACAAACCACGTGATGAAATACAAAGAAATTACCAAGCACGACTCGAAAAGAAGAAGATATACGGAATAATATAATGTGGTATTCAGTGCTCAAGAAGGCTATAAATAGACTAGAATATAACTCCGATCGACATCCCACCAATAGTATAGGTGTCAACCTGTCAACCAGTGCGGACCAACTAAAACGATCCAGAAAAGTACGGACCTATCAGAATTAAGCATTTGCCTGGGCACTCTGCCATCGCCCCACCACTACCACTATCCCCATCATAAACTCCACCATCCTCTGAAATTATAAATACGAGTGAACACGTAGCTCGCCAGTCAGTTGTTGCTGATACTTCGTGATATAAACTTTGTCTTCGTAGTTTTGATGTTTGCCTTAGTAGCAGACGAAACGTTTGGTACTTCAGATTTCATTCGATGACGGCCATGTTATTCATCATTGTGTCCCACTTAAAACTTTCTCTTATCTTCCGATATTTGCAAAATTATTACAATCTATAAAAATTCAAATGCAAATTTGTATCAACAAAACATATAATTCTAAATAAACACGTTCAAAACAATAACAGAAAGAAGAAAAACATACACAGTACTCGTTACACTGTAAACTCTCTCAGCAGACGAAATCGTCATTGATAAATCTTTGCATTGTTGTTCGTAGAAATTGTTGATAACATTATAACTATTTTTAGCCAACAAGCAAATTTGGTATCCTCCGCTCTTGATTTCTTTTCTGAAATTCTTATTGGAGTCTATCTCCAAAGATCTCTTGAAATATGGTATAGTAGCCTTGAACACTAGATTTTGGGCATTCATCATATCTCTGATGATGACTTCTGTATCTGCTATGTCAGATTCTTTCATAACTCGCCATTTGACCTTATACACACCTTTTCTCCTAAAAGCGAAAACCAGGCATTAGTTTTCATTCAACTTTCATATAATGCTGTTTTAATCATATAATAAAATATATGTAATGAATATAATCATACTTTCTATCCTATATAGAAGTAGTTTTCTACCATACACAGGCTATCTCTTAGAAAGAGTGTTTTATTGAGGAATCATAACGTTAGGAACTAAAAAACTCATATAAAACTGAAAAAAATGTGACAACCATGCAGCACAGAGACACCTGTTACAAACTTGAGCATTTGTTGACAAATGATATTTGTCAACGGTGAAACTAAAATTAGGAGCCTTGTTATAGATTCAAAACAAAACATTTATTATGAAATTGTCAAGCTACTTTTCTTATTAACTAGTTGAAATCAGAGCCCAAAAACAAAGCATTTGTGATAAAGCAGTGTTCCGACCTGCCAAGTCTTATCAGTGGTACGAGGGTGATTCACAAATGCGTTTCTGTACTCAACTGTCCTTAAAAGACAAGCCTGAGTTGTAGAGGCAATGATATTTCCGATTATGAAAATGACATCTACGGGATCGACAGAATATCAGAGATTAATGACTCTTCCCAAGGCGATCAGTTCACAAACCATATACCCTAGACGGTTCACGTAGGTTAGTTCACCTTGAATCCCTTTTTTAGTACCGATACAAATCTTAAGATGGCACTGTAAATTTGTTCTTTGGTTTTATGTCACGGACCCACATATATTCTTGTGGTTTGTGATGTATGTCAAGAATAAGAAGAAGAACATGTGCATAATATATAAAATATGGTCATGTGACTCATGTGTTGTTGGTCTGTGGTATTGTTGTCTGACTGTGTACCCTAGTGATTATTTATTTCGTTATTTTGATTGTTTTACAATGGTTTACCACAACAAATGTTGCGTTCCTTATTGCAAAAGTATATCTAGTATAAGACATGCGTTCCCTAATCCAGATAAAGATATAAATAGGTTCAAGAAATGGATACTGGTAATTAATAACTTGGAACTGATGGAAATGGACCCAAAAGAAATTTACGGTTCTAGAAGGCTGTGTGATAGTCATTTTGAGGCAAAATACATTTCTGCTTGGTCTCACAAGTTATTTGGGAACGCTGTTCCAACTACAAATCTTCCTGGTGAGTAAAAATTTTAATTCGTGAAACTTAAATGAAACAGACTTTTTTATAGGTTCGACAGGCCCAAATGATGTATATGATACTCCATCAACATCTAAGTCTTCAAATAGTTCTGCTCAAGAAAGTACTCAATTTAATGAGTTAGTCATTGAGATTCCAGAATTGAACGAATCTTCTCACAGTATTGAAGGTAATGAATATAAACATACAGTCATATATGGTGGATCTTTCACTAGAAGATTGTGTTACCCACCGTTATCATTTCTCACTTCTTTTTATGATATTGTCCAAGTGATAAACTATTGTTTAGATAAACAACCATACCCCAAACATTTAATTCGTTCGAACAGAATAAAGAAAAAAAATTTTAAGCAACCTGAACATATAATCACACAAAATGTTTAATGTTGAAATGTTCTGAATAAAAAATCTTTAATAATTCAGCTGTTTTTTTTCTCATTGCTCTGCAACATAAAGCAGTGGTTGAGAATTTGTTCTAACTATAATTTTTACATTGTTTTTGTAAATTTCAGCGTATTGTTTAAAGTCCACACAACACTCAATATAAAGTGTAGTTTGAGACTCTAAACAATACGCCGAAATTTCCAAAAAACATTTGAATAAAATGAATATTCCAACTATATACAACATTTGAATAACCAGCGTCCGTCACAATGGTACTGATACAAATCTTCAGATGGCACTTTTTTCCGTCTCTGTTGTTTAGCATTGCCGTGAACCGTCTAGGGTATATGGTCTGTGGATCAGTTGCAAAGTGGATATTCAACATCGAACGCCGAACGAAGTTCGTCATCCGTTAGTCCCATAGATGGAATATCGAAAGAGGGGGTGTATCGTATATGGATAGTTGGGACAATCGAGCACTACTGATGCAACCTAGTCGGGTCAAAATAGCGTTGTCTGGTGTTGCATCACGAATTCTTCATTATTAGGCTCTGGTTTCAACTGGTTGCAGTGAATGCTACAGGGATAACTATCGTTCGGCGATAGTTATCACAAGATTGTGTGGAGGTATTTTTGGAGGATTTGACTTTCAATGTAAATTGTACTTTTTGTTCAGTTCATTGTAATTAGAGCAACTCTGATCATTTTGACACTGAATGCACTATGAAATTGAACACATATTTAATGACACAACAGATCAAAAGTGAGACAAATTAACACATGCGTGTCTGACAGATTGTGAAACTGACGTCAATATCCAATTCCAGCGCAAATATGTCCTTGTCAAATTCGATATTTCAGTGTCCTAGTAGCCGAATGATCTAGCCTTCAGATACTGGAAAGAACCTAAGAATTGGTGGGCCACAATATATTCAACCCCTTTTATGGAAGCAGAACTGACAGCTGACTCACCAACAAGTATCAGTTCATATGAAGAAATCAACAAATTTTTTTATGGCACCTATTCCAACAAACGTGGACCCTGTGCTCATTTGTATAAATCCCTTGTTGGATGTATGGACTTAATTGGAGTTGCCCATAATTTGGGTTTTCCTCGTATGATACAGTGCCTCAGAATCGCTTAAAATATAACGAGGTGTCTCAGTTCCTCTATTGTATTACTACAGTTAAGGTCTTTGTTATACAGCCCTGTTCGGTTCATGTGTCCTCTCAATGGACACATGAGTAGACCTGAAGTTGTCCTGAGCTGATCCCTGCTTTTTTAAAGCGGTTCTTCAGTTCTCTTCTCGAATGGTCCCTTAATGAAGACTTATCTGTATGTCTACCCAGATATGTTTAAACAATACTCTCTATGTTCCTCATAGATTCACTTTCCAACCTGATTCCGTATCAAAGATGTTGGTACACCACCCATAGTTGGTTCAGGGACTAAAAACAAGGGTGATCTGCCATGAAGATGGCAGCACTCGTAAATAAAAGCTAGTGAATTTCGTTGCTCATCTCTTGACAGTTACTTAAAGTTTCAGCCATTTTGGACGAGCAGTTGTTTGTGTGAGTTGATGTAGGTGCTTTTTAGAAAATAAACGAAATCGAGTATCGAGCTGTCAATAAATAATTGTTTTTTGAAGGCAATACGCCAACGCAAATCAAAGAAGAGTTGGATTCTGTGTATGGGGACTCTGCACCATCATTCACCACAGTGAAATTTTAGGCAACTGAATTTAAACGTAGCCGAAAGGGATTGGGAGAGGGATTAACGTTTATGACGTCCAAAACCTACAACTACCAATGAAAACATTGCCAAAGTTCACCAACTGATGCTAGACGACCGCCAAATTGAAGTGGGAGAGATAGCAGAGGTTATTACCGTGTCAGAAGAACGTGTTTGTCACATATTGAATCAATATTTAAGCATGAGAAATCCGTCCCCGCGTTGGGTGCCGCGTTTGTTCACTTTAGACCAAGAACGTGTTCGAATGAACGTTTCTAACGCTCTGTTTTCGCAGATTAGGTGCAACAAATATGAGTTTAGGTGCCGATTAATTACTGTAGATGAACCTTAGATACACAATTACACGCCCAAATTGTGGACTGCAAAAGGGAAACCAACTCAAAAAAAAGCTGAGAAAGTGATGGGCACTGTTTTTCGGGATAGTAATTTTCCTTCAAAAAGGAAAAACCGTTACAGGAGCATACTACGCATCATTACTTGACAAGCTGAAGGTAGAACTTGCGGAAAAACAGCCACATTTGCAGAAAAAGAAAATCCTGTTTCTCAGATTGAACTGCTTGACCATCAGCCTTACTTACCAGATCTAGCCCCAAGCGACTTCTTTTTGTTCCCTCATCTGAATATTGCGCTCGGAGGACAGAGATTGTCGTCAAATGAGGAGGCAATCACCTTCGTGAACAATTATATTCCAGAAAAAGACGCCGAGTGCTATTTGGACGGTTTACAGAGATGGGAGTATCGCTGGGAGATGTGTTTAGAGTTGAAAGGTGACTATATGATTATTCAGCATTTTAGTTACCTGCGATGCCCAACACCCAGTATATAGTCAATCTATTAAAAAAATCATGCTTACTGTGACAACTCTCTGAATTTCAGATCCGATAAGATGTCGTAATCCTCAGCTGATTGCTTGATTAGCATGGAAGTGTTCACGTTTATAGGACAATTCAGCCTTTCTTCAGGAAGATCATACAAGGTATGATTTTCTAGGAATGAAGGTCCTCTGCATCTAACCGTCTTATAAAATGGTTTCAGGAAAAGTTGGCTCCTGAAATACCTCGTGAGCGGTCGCAAGAAACAATCGCAGTGTAGTGGATTTTCTGAAATAATAAGAGTTGTAGAGAACTTGACTCAACCGTCGCCCATTTCCGAACTAACCTTCGAAATAAACATCAACCTTGTTCTTCACTATCTCGATGAGTTCTGGAACAAACCGTTGAAAGAGATTGAACCTTAAATCTAGAACGGATAGCTGTTTAGCATCTCTCAAATATTTCCACGGTAGATCATCCAGTATATTTCCGTTCAAATAAAGTTCTGAAATGTTATCTGGCAACCTGAAGAACTCTTTATCACTTGTGAGGTCGTATAACTTGTTATTCGATAAATCTAAAGATCGCAGGCGAGTGAGGTTTCCAATGACTCCTACAACAGAAGAGCAGCAATAGATGTATTACTGAGCCGATACACACTATACACACATCGCCAAAATGCATGGAACCCCTCGTAAAATGTAAAACAAAATATTTATCATGGCTGGTTTTTTTAAAATTTCATATTTATTTCTTTCACCTGTGCTATGCAAAAATGTTTACAAAAACAATTTCCTCTAATTTTAGATACCAATGTTTAAACAGTGGTTCATATCGATTTAGCGTGTTCAAGTGACTGTTGAGTTCTTCTTTTCAATTATGCCTGGCAATATTTCAGTGTTCCATAGAGCAAGAATAGTGGCTTTGCATGATGAGGGTCTACCGAATCATCAAATTGCGGATAGACTAAGGATTCCACGCGCTTCAGTTATCCGAATAGTGCATTTGTACCAGGAAACTGATAGCGTTGACTGGAAACATGGTACTGGGCGTTTTAGGGCAAGCGCTACAGACTTTTTATCGGCCGATAGTTTAGTTCAGTGGTTCCTAACCTTTTCAATGTCACAACCCCTGTGAACAAATA
Source organism: Leptinotarsa decemlineata (assembly GCF_025532065.1). Taxonomy (NCBI): domain Eukaryota; kingdom Metazoa; phylum Arthropoda; class Insecta; order Coleoptera; family Chrysomelidae; genus Leptinotarsa; species Leptinotarsa decemlineata. The sequence continues at coordinate 6,300,895 of NW_027412668.1, read as the reverse complement.
TGGGAATTGAGTTTACCCCTAGCTAATTTAAAATAATTCAAACACACAAATTCGAACAAAAATATCTCTATTAGGTAAGAAATTGCACGTTTAGGTAACTAGTAATATATAAATCTCGGACTTAACTAGTGTGAAGGTTGATATTGCTTTGCATTCGCAAGTTTAACATTAGGTTCGGTTTCACTCAACGCGCATCTCATGTAATGCTCCAAATTCAGACGGTTTCTGGCTTTTGTTTTTAATGTAATAAGAGTCGAGAAAACAGTTTCACATCTGTAAGTTGCAGCAAATGGAATCAACATTTTTTAATCTCTGTCAGCTATATTAGGATATTCTGCAGCTGAAAATGGTATTAAAATCCAGGATTAGGACTCACGACTATCCATGTTCGGAATAGATTGCTTCAGTGAGTCTATCACAGCAGTTAAATGTTGAACCACGGAATTTTCAAACGTGATTTTGTCTTGTTTAGTATTTACTAATTGCTCACTTAGTTGTGTGAACATTAACACATCGCCAGTTTGGACTCTACGTTGGTAAAGTTCCAATTTACGCAAAAAACTTGAGATTTTATTCTGCAACGTCAAAATGTTTGTTTTAGGTATTTCCTTGCAGTGAAATATTCATACTAATAATTTCACTGAAAAAATCAGCAAGGTACGCCGCCTTTGCTACAAATGATTGGTCTTTGATTTTTGCACAATATTCTTTTTCTTTTTGTGTTCTCTGATTTTCAAAAAACAATCCAATTTCTTCTCGTAGTTCGTAAACCCTACTTAGAACTTTCCCTCTTGATGACCAACGTACCTCTGTATGGTAAAAAAACAGCATTAAATGTAGCACCAACTTCATTGCACAACATTTTGAATAATCTTGAGTTCGTAGCGCTGCTGCCTCGAATGTGATTAACAATTTTTACTATGTTACTTAACATATGTAGCAAATCTGGTGGAATGGTGGAAGCGTCTTCACAGCCAAAGCGTAGCGGTGTATCAAGCAATGATAGCCGAAAAATGGAGGAGCAACTTGTTTCACGAGTGCTTGAAATCCAGAACGGATGCCCATCATGGAAGGCGCCCCATCTGTACAAACACCAACCAGCTTTAACCAGTCCAGGCCATTTTCCTCAATAAACTCTTTTAGCGTTTGAAATACGTCTTCGCCGCGAATAGTAGTGGGCAAAGACTTGCAGAACAAATGTTCCTCCTTTACATCATCATCTTCAATGTATCGTGTAAACACCAATAATTGTGAACACGAAGCAACATCTGTGTGACTCGTCCAACTGCAGCGTAAATATATGACTTTCCTTTATTTCAGCAATAATGGTTGCTAGAATATCGGCACTCATTTCACAAATGCGACTTTGAACAGTAGTATTTGAGAGTGAGATTTGTTTAATCTTAGCTTCATATTGCTCACCAATAACGAGTGATACTGCATCACACAAAAAAGGTTTGATGAGGTTCTCTGCTCTAGTTTGTGTTTTTTCAATTATTGCAATGCCATAAGCAATTTTGTGTGAAGCTTAAAGACACGATTCATTTGTTTTCTGCATATTATCTGTAGAATCCAATCGTGAAGACTTCAGAACCTTCTCCGTTTTTTTTTAATCTATATTTTTATTTGCGAACTCCTTGTGAACTTTATCAAAATGTTCTTTTAATTTACTCGGTTTCATGCTTTCTGGATTAAGCACTTTATTACATAAACCACACTGAGGCTTTGCTATATTCTTGTCCCCATTGTTTCTTTATAAGTGCGTTTTTTGCCAGATGAAGTAGAAGGGTAGAAGCCATCAAAAACCCCTGTAGGTACCTAAAACAAAAGTCAACAAATACATGTATACGTAACGTAAACAAATCACTCGTGACAATATTAAAAAACGCTGCTTACCTTTAAATTTGAACAATCCAAAAAATACAATTTCTGCGATGCGGTTCTGCGAACAAATAAAACGCGTGTTCTTCCTAAGGATAATTGCACACACACCGATTGTGGACGGCCGACGCCGATCACCGGTCGGCGTGTGTGCCAGGTCCCGTTCCCACATGTGGTTCACTATTGGAATTTGGACGACCGGTATAAAATCGACCGTCCAAAATCGGTGTGTGTGCATTTAGCGTAAGGTTGAGTAATTCAAAATGAAACGATCGGCGCGCGTCGCCGGCCCGGCCGCCGCCGCTAGCCACATCGAAGCCGTGCTTCACCCCTCCCACACCGCCGATCACCCGCCGTCACCGTCAGCCGCGCGCATAAGAGCGCCGTGCTACCGTACTATTATTTTGTTTATTATTTTAATACTTTTCTGTGCCAACTCTGTTACCCCCTTAGAATTGCCGTTTTACCCCTGCAGGAGTAATTACCCCAAGGTTAGGAAACACTGGTTTAGTTGGATGCTTATTAGTACAGACTCGTAATGTGAGTCCGCACATCTAAGCGATTTCAGTCGGCCGACTGAAAAATCAGAAACGAGTTGGATAGGGTTCCCACTTCTGATTCAATTACAGAGTTGGACAACTATCGGCCGAGTTCTAATCAGACTGTGTCTTTATGAGAGTACGCAGACTCATCAACTAAACAGTCGGTGCCTGCAGACTCCCCACACTATATTCCATTGTTGATATCTGATGTCAAATATCATCTAGTACCTACTTTATCTTTGAATATATTTGTGTTTTCATTGCATTTTTTTTTCATAATTATGTCGAATATTGCCGAATGTTCAGTAGAAAATTTAATTGCGGAAGTTGAAAAGCATAAATATAATAGCTTTCCTCGATAACATTCTTCAATTCTTTCAATACAACGCGTCAAAATACTATATACAGACTAAACTATCGCCCGATAAAAAGTCTGTAGTATGCGCTTGTCCTTAAGGTAACTAATGCAAGAGAAGATCGGTATCTAGCAGGATATGTACGTCGGAATAGAACCATAACAGTCTCAGCAGTCCGAACTCATTTAAGGAGAACGTTTGGTCGATTAATTTCCAGTACCACAATACGGTGGAGCCTTGCTAGAGCCAATTTACAATCCAGGAGGCCATATTGTACCCAGGCTACTTCCCAGACATATAGCCGCTCGTCTACAGTGGGCATAGGAACACAGAGACTAGCTTTAGCTCAGTGGCGAAATGTCCTTTTTCGGACGAAACCAGATTTGGTTTAGTTAGTGCCCAACCAGCAAAGTTGTTTTATAATTTCATGTTTCTGCAACAGTTTTATTTTATTGGTATTTTATAATTACTTCCAAAATGCTAATTGATTATATTAGAGGAGCGGTGAACACAATACAGTTATATGCAATAAAATTGTATTATAAATTTGTCATAGAAACGTTTATGAAATGAAATTAAAAAACCGTTATGAAATAGTTACGAAATTATCACAGAAACGTTTTAACAATCAATTTATAAAACTTATTTCCCTATAAGTAAATTGTTTTGTAGCAGTTTTATATCACTTTTCTGCGAGATTTTTATGACAGTTATGAAACTATTTCAAGCTTATTTTATAACTGTTTCTTGTAACTTTATTGAAATTATTTTATTAGAATGCTTTCAAAAAATATTTTATTTTCATTACTATATTGTCACTTTAATGATTATTTCCCAACTATTTTGTAGTATGATATATTCACTACAATTGCAAAACATTAATATAACTGTTATAAAATCAAATTGCTTTCGCGAATATATATTTGCTGCCACCAAGAATAAAATGCAGCATTTAAGAACAACCAGCTGACGTTGATTTTAGATGTCATGTAATGAAAATATAATTTGTCAGTTTTATACGACAAGCGCCCCAATAACTATATCTATAATAATGTTGTGTAATATTGGTCATTGGAAAAAAGAAAAAAAGTGGTTCGTTTAGACGAAGACTGAAAATGTTTTAGGAAAATATGCTGTGCAGTGATTGGGATATTTATGTTGTTAATGTTCAAAAATAATCAAAGAACAATATTGAGTCAATAAGTGAAAGTATTTCTACTATGGCAAGTACCAGTTCATTAGAGTATAAAAAAGAAACACTCATTTGTGTTGAAAACATGGCGGTGATCTCGATGGTGGTAGAAGGACGCCATTTTAAATGTTTGCAATCCGGAATTCTAAAAATAGATGAGTTGCAAATATGAAATACCGTTCATATAGTGATATTTACAGCTGAAAAGTACATAGATATTATAACCTTGTATTATTTAGAACAAACTGAGTTAATTTTGCGACTAGAAAATGAACACGTCGATAGAGTGAATTTTTGTATAATTAGTAATTTTTCTAGAAACATTTATAAATGAGTAGCGCGCTCAAATTTTGCTTATAATAGGCTATATTTCTGTCAATAAAATTTCATTTGCAGTGAAAATATCAATCTTCGAAACAAAAACAATGTCTTCAACAGTTTTATAAGTACAAAAGTGAAATATTAAAATGGCTTCAACCTTTCTATTTATTAGTTTTCAGTTGGTGAAATATCTATTATATTTTCCTAGTATTCAATACAAAATTACTTCTTGCGCCTTCAAGAAAACATTTTTAAAACTTTTTTATTTTATCGTTTTCGGCTGTATTATATTTTATAACGTCTTTACAAAACCACTTTTTGAGAGTATTAGACAAATTTTATAGTAACTCCCAACATGTTTATAAAACTGTTTTGTAGTGTAAAAGGCCTTACAAAATATTGATAAAGACTATAATGTTTTATAAAACGGTGCCAATTTCCTATTTATAGCTGTTTTATAAACACATACAGTTTTATAATTTGTTTCTCCGAAACTTTTTCACAACTATTATAAAATACGAAATTGCTAGTTGGGTGATAGTCAGCGACACAGAGTTTGGAGAGGGCCAGGGCGACAAGAAAGACTTTCTCGTGCTAGAGAAGTCTGAACAGGGATCATAATTCAAATGTAAAAACTATTCGAAAAGCAATGACCAAAGACATCACTATCAATAGTTCGCAATTGCTTTCAATATTTAACTTTGGTGTCGAAGCTAACGGTCAAGTCTGTCATACCACCGACCTGCGTTCAATTCTTCAACGAAAACTTTTTTTATGGCGTCATGAAACAGAAATGTGTTGAGCCAAAAGATGGCCTGACGTAAGCGCGCCACGTGACTGCATAGTCGTTCTCGTTGAGGGATACGCCTGGTCGTCTGTTTGCCTGAATTATTTATATCCACCGAAAATTCAAATCTTCCGCCACGATGTTGTGAGATGCAGAAGCGTGCACTCTGATTAGCTGGCGAGCTGCGTGACAGTTTGAGAACGCTACGTGACAACTTGGTTCACTCTGATTAGTTCACCGCCTAGCTAGCTGGGTGACAGGACACCACGTGACGGTATACTCTGGTTGACTGGGTGGTCTGTCTGCCCTGTCTGGCGAGCTGAAAGGTAACTTGACTGGTGTGATGACTTCATAGGCTGCCTGAAATGAGGTAACTTCTGTAACACCCATACCAATAATGTTTTGGGGAGGCATAATGCATGGTCGTCGTACGCAGCTTATTCCCATTCCAGATACTATGAGATTGAGAATATTACCGTGGCCAGCAAATTCACCAGACATGAATCCCATTGAGCACATGTGGAATTTCGGTAAATGAGCAATCTCAAACAGAATTATTCATTCTAGCACCCTCCCGGAATTCACACTCGCGGCACAAGAAGAATTGAACAATATCCCAATGAATACCAATAACGGCCTTATTGTTTCCATGCACAGGAGAGTTAACACCTTACTTCAGAATAGGGGAGGACACACCGAATATTAATGCATTTTTGATTATGCTCTACAATGGTTTTCTTCTACATTTCAAATTCTGGTAATCATTTTATTATGCACTATTTTTCGTTTGTATTTTTTTTTTGTTCAGTCAAAATTAAATTCAGCCAATTCGCAATGGCTACATAACCAAATTAAATGTACTTTGTAATACACTTCTTGACTTATGATAATAGTGTCTCATTTAGACAAACATAAGGGGGTCCAAGAATTTTGGCGATGTGTATATATTACAGAACTCACCAGTTCTGATATCAGCAATAGCATTATTGGATAGATTCAACCTCTCAACCTTTGAGGTTCCAACTGTTAGGTCAGCGGTTAACACTGGCATCAAGTTATAGGAAAGATCGACATCCCTCAGTTTGTACGGGATATAAGGATTGCTGGGGAAAAATTTTCTGGATAGAAAACTGATCTTGTTGTGACTCAAGTCAACCTAAAACTCAGATCATATTTCCAAGCTTTCTTTTGCTACTACAGATATGTACCTTTTCCAGAGATAGGCAGTCATCAAGCACTCCATGAGTTTTGTTGTCCATTTTCACTATTTTGTTGTGGGAAAGATCCAAATTCTGAAGAGCTACCAAACCTAAAAATTATGGTAAAATAGTATTGCGATTAAATCATAAATTTTATTATTTTCCTACCTTGGAATGCTCCAGTCGGGATGTATTTGAGATTGTTATTTGTCAAATTGAGAACAAGAATCTGAAGAAGCCCTTCGAACGCTCTTGAAGTTATGTTGCTGATGTTGTTATTGGCCAAATTCAATTCAAAGATTACTGGAAGTTTTCCAAATGCATTCCTTTCCAGTTTTGTCAAATTGTTTCCCTGAAAAAGATACAATGGGTCATTGAGAGAGTTCTAATATTTGTTGCTCCAAATTTCCTGTGACAACTAGACAGTCGTACTAATATAAACCAAGTGGACACCAGAGAAAAAGAAGATTCCTTTCTTGAATTGATTGCAGTAGGTATATGTTGATGATTCTGCGCCTTTCGGTACTGTGACCTTCAAGGTTATTTTACATAATTATTATCTAGTTGAGCCTGCAGATATGCGACTTCTGAGGAAGCTAATTAGATTCCGGGGGGACTGATTCTCTGATCTCAGATGACATTAGTATTGATCATTGCACTTGTGGCTTCTGCAGAGGACGAATTATCGCTGGCTTCAGTAGTACTAACCTTTATTTTCATTCAACTGAGGTATAGAGCTTCCTCTTTATGAGGAAATCAGCTTTTTCATTGATTTTGGTAGTATATTATTTTTTCATTCAACATAATCACTTTTCAAATACATATACGTACTATATGGTCTTTCGTTAGGCGCTTCCTATCTACAAATTTAAATAAAACAAAGTATGTTTTAGATTTCATCGAAATTTTCCTTTCGTTTGAAAGACCTATTGATGCCATTATCTGTGGAGTATAACATCGTTCGAATGTCTGCCACAGCTTCTCTGGATGGAGGGCATCTGAAACGTACAATTATCCATGACTCTAAGGCAAAAATCAGGCTGACTTTGACAACACCTACGACTACACAAGAAAAAGTCTTACTAATGAAATAGTTTATTATCATTGTTATAACTGACTTCTATCCCTTCCAGTAGGTTAAGGTTAGGTTCAAAGTGAGTGGGTCTATTCGATCCTCCACTGCAACCCGCAAGCACCACACTTATTCACACTCGACCAAATAAACCTATCTTCTTAACGAAGCCCATTAGTTTGTATGGTGAGTGGTCTTTCAGGTCAGATGGCAAGATTTCGGCTCTGCCGAACTCTAAAAACCTGATTCGGCCCCCAGCGGGGCAGACGAAAAGTATATGCTCTACTGTTTTATCATTAATGAGGTAGTTGAGTAGTCAAGGTGCAAGATTCCCACCTTGATACTCACGACAACCTTCCCATATGAGGGTTTTTGCACGTCAGCTACACCTGACGATGCCTTATATTCAATCTTGCAGGACTTTTTCGCCTCTGGTTTTGGTGAATCATCACCAGCGCAAAAGTTTGCTAACCTGCTCATGGGAGGTTTGTTCCTCTGCTTGAGACAGATTCTGCGTACGCCGCTCAAGAATTTGGTGCAAGGCGGTCTCATAATGTACCCCGCTCACCACCAAACATTTTGTTAAGGTTCAGACATTGGATCAGGAGTTGGAGAATTGAAAAGCTCTCGCTCCTGATCAAAATTTACGCGGAAGTCAGTTCGATATCCATCTCCTACGTAGACTCAGCGTCAAAAAGAATTTTTAAGTTTACTCTGTCCATAAAAGTCTCACGAGTAGCTAGGAAAAGAAGATCAATCACGACAGAGCCCCGCATTACCGTGACAAAGCGATGCTACGACGAGAGGGCGCCTGGTATCTCGAAGGTTCCATAGAGACAGCTGATAGACACAGTGTCGTTCATCCTCATACACACACCTTAGGATTAACCCATCGTCGAAATGCCATTCAGTTAGGGAATAACAGAACCACAAGTGATTCTGTCATTCCCGTATTCAGCGGGGCTACGTGGAAGCAGACATCCGATGGCCGGTTTGCTTAACTCCCACATCCTAAGCCAATGCACTCGCCAAAAACACTATGCACATTGTTTCAGGTAGTGAAAGATGAACAAGAACAGCCAACCCTTCCAGTAAGACTCCTAGTGAATGTACTCACCTCTAAATACAAATACTGCAGGGAAGTGAGATCACTCAAGGGCACCCAAGGAGGATGCTGAACACCATTATAATTCAAATTGAGCCTCTGCAGCGTAAGTAGGTTGGCGAAGTTCCCTTGACCCAAATTGTCTCCAAAATGGTTGTGGCTCAGGTCCAAACTCAGCAAAGAATTCATACTAGGCCATGCTTCTGGTGGAAATCTCTCGAACTCGTTGTGAGACAGATCCAAGTGAGACACAGAAATTGGAAGCTGGAACAGGTCCTTCAGCTTGTTGCCTCTGAGCGTCAGTTTCCTAGCACCAGAAATTCTCGCAAAAGCACTTTTTGCTACACTTTCCAAGTTGTTGTAGCTCAAATCCAGCTCTAGAAGCGTTGGAAGAGATCCGAATGCTCCCGGTTTAATGGTAACGAGGTTGTTGTGGCTCATATCAATGAATCTCAAGGAGAAGAGTGTTTGGAAGACAGCGTTGAAGATATCGGTGAGGTTGTTGTACGATAAGTCTATGGTGTGGAGTTCGTAGAGTTTGGGGAAAGTTTTTCTCGGGATGGTGGTTATGAAGTTGTGGGAGACGTTGAGGATTTTGATTCCTGTCATGTTGTGTAGAGGAATCTGAAAAATAAATCCAGTATAATATTATTTTCGAAAATCTGGAAAATTAAATATAGAGGATGGTCTTCCAGTCAATCATAGAGGAAAGTTTTGTTTTAGTGTAACTCTAGAAGTCATGATTGCTTTACAAAGCGTGTTTGTCATGTGAAAACTGATTCCTGAATAGTGTTCTGATCGCTAGTTCTGAAAGCTTGATTTAAATTAACGTATTTTTAGTAATGCTTCTCCTGATTCTTGAAAGTCCAGTAGTTGTAGTTGTTTTTATAGTTTTCATGAAAGGATGATTTCAATATCTACCATGTAAGTATTATAGATAGTAATTTGTTTTCTGAAATTCAATTTTTCACAAAAATTACTACCTGAAAGTTGATCAGTCAAGTCTCTGAAACTTGTTATTGAATACTACAAATTGTAGGGAAATCATATATGATTATGTCTGTGAATCATGGCTTGTGCTTCTATTTTATTTCACCAAAAATATTGATCTGATTAATATCCTACTTTTTTCCACTTTTTGAAGTGGAAGACGAATAGTTACTTACCATTCAATAATTTCAATTGGATCTTGTTTTCTAAAAAATACAAAGACACACAAGTATCAACCAAAAAATATTTCAAAGAATTTTTTAATTGGTTTTGATTATCAATTAATTTGTTAGTCAATTATTATTACTTTACCTGCGATAAATTACTGAAGAAATTATGAGATAGCTGCAACTCAGTGGCATAGGTAGTTTCATCGAAAGCATTCTTGGGAAGGTTAGCCAGTTGATTGAATGACAAGTCCAGGAAGGTTATGTTCGCACAATTTTCAAATGCCCCGTTTTCGATCTTATTTATTTTATTTTTAGATAAAATTATTCTGGCCAAGAAAATATCCTTGAAAGCTAACTTTTGTATTTCGGTTATTTGGTTTTCCGAAACGTCTAATATCTGGAAAAAAAATATGAAAATTTTGTTAAAAGTTAAAACATGAAAATCCATTGAAATAATTATTTGTTGATGATAATCATTTAAATGTCTAGCCGTTGAAAATGTCACTTCTATGATCAATAAATGTCACTTGAATTGATGTTTGGTTGAAGGTGGTTGACAATGTTTCATGATGAATTTCATTAGTTCCGACTCCATTTGTCTAACATGATATAAAATGATTAGAAATCCCTGAAAGCATCAATAAAATTGATGTTCAACGCCAATCGGGGAAGAATATATTTATAAGTTACCTTCCTAGAACCAATTCTATAAACCCAGAAATTTATCCACATCGAATCATTGTTCCAGACAGAAATAACTATTTTCGTCCATTAGGCACCGCACAAAAAAATCAAAGTATTACCCCTACCATATAAAATTAAGTTGGTGAAAAGTTATAACGATTTACAGGAATAACAATGTACGTGAGCTGTTCAAAAAATAAGGTGATCTTCAAATTTCGCGGACAACATGCATTCGATTAGCGATTTTTTTAAAATTTTTTGTGTTGGTATACTCGTCTCAAACATATGTTCACAGTAACAGCTGTGTTTTCAGCATGTTCAGTTTGTTGGTGCGAAGCATAAAAGATTTACGTCTTCGGCGATTTTATACTATCCAAAATAACGGATCAAAGAAATTGCATCAAATTTAATGTACTCTGAGTGAGAAAAATGTTTACTTCACAAGAAGTACAAGATTTTCACAGAAGGTCGAGATGTGAATGACGACGATCGTCCTAGACTCTCCAGCACATCAACAACTGATGGAAATGTTGAAAATCGTTACGGAGAATCGCGGAATTACTATTAGAGAAGTTGCATTTCGGTTGGCGCATGTCATACAATCTTTCAGAAATTTTGGGAAAGAGACGTGTGGTAGTGAAGTTCATTCCAAAATTGCTGAATTTTGACAATTGAACCGTCACGTGAGCATTGCTCAGGACCTGTTGAATGTCGTCAACGGAGATTCAGATTTGTTTGAGAGAGTCATAACTGGTGAAGAATCATGACATCGAAACTAAAGTTCAATCGTCCCAATATAAGAGCCCAGGAGAGCCAAGACCAAAAAAAGTACGCACAGTTCGATCAAATTCCAAGGTTTTGCTCACTGTTTTCTTCTATTACCATAGCGTAATGCATCAGGAGTTCTTGCCACATGGTCGTAGGGTCGATAACAAGTATTGTTACGTTTTTGCCCATAGGTTCACCAATAATTGACTACACTGAATAATCAAACTTTATTTCACTTGAAACACAACAAACACTTCAACTGAAAATTTCAACTATTATTTGAATGTCTATCGCCTTACTAGATCACTTCGCGTACCGCACTGTAACGTCCACTTCACTGTGTACTTGACTGTCCCAATACGCTTGCAGTCAGCGTTTAAATATCGCAATGAAACATCCTAGAATTTTCGCCGAAGTTCTTTGCTGCTTCTAGAGCGACAGGGAACATTGGGCATTCCCGCGCTCTTATCTACGTCACATTTGGTTTATGGTTTTCAGTGGAGCCCGGCGTTATTTCCTTTCTGGCATAATTTACAACAGTATTATGCGCCGCTTGCGAGAAGCAATACGAAAAAAAACGGCTGGTGTTGTAAAATAACATAATGCACGATGATACGCTTGCTCACTAAGCCAAAAACAACATCTTAATCAAAACTTCCGCCACCGTCATTTTGCGAAGATTGAGGAGATGAAAGCCGAGTCGCTGAGAGAACTCAAGTAAACGGTATAGTGCAACCAACAGTCCCCCTTTAATAATATAGTTAGGGAGCTAACTCATCTTTTTATTCAATAATCATTTGCCATTGTTCTTGTCTATATTCAGTTATTTATTCTAAGTATTTGTTATGCAATTCCACTATTCTTATGCTTTCCATAACTGCTTGACGTTTGTTTATTATTTTGAATATAAATCCTAGTTTCTTTATTCAATTCTGAAGAGTTTTGTCACAGCAGCTCACGTTATGGCCGAAAGTATTCAATTTCTTCCTTATGATTTAAGTTGTAGGAATCTCAATGCTATTGTAACAGTCATATATTGTTTTTTATGATTTTATTAGATGAACATCACAATGCGTCTTGCGTTCATAAGGTTTGTTTTTGACTATTTTAAGTACAGTTGAGAAAGGAATTTCGGTCAAATCTGATGTTACTTGTAATAGTTTGTTTCCCTCGAAACCAAACTTGAGATGTAAATTCTTATATACATTGAAACATACTCTATGTGTTTCAATATTCAAATGCATCCGAATCTTATTCACTGGTATCCCTTTTTCGCATTGTTCACCATCACTATTGGAATCACTACACAGGAAAAAGTCTGCGTTGTTATCACAATCGTTATCACTATTAGTACTTGTCCAAGGACGCCACATTTTAAACAGAAAAATTTTAAGTAATTATAACTGCACCAATGTCGAATTTCAACACTCAAATCGCGATCAGTTACTGAACTGAACATTGAAGACACAACAGCGATACTCATCCCCACATTCTATTCGTCACCGTAACATGACTTCAAATTTAATTTTATGACACTTCAGTCAATCATAAAACTCGTTTAGGAAAAATTATCCAATACGAACCACCAATTCTTCAGTCCACGTGGACTAGTTCGCAGCGGAATTATTTCTCTGTATTGGTTTTTTTGACCTTTGAGATGCCGATAGCTTCAAGTATTCACAATAAAGGTTACTTCGACTATACCTAAAAGTGCACATCAAGACTGCTTCGAGGATTAGAAAAAACGCTGCTACACGTTTATCATATCTGAAGGGGACTACTTTGAAGGAGACGAAATGGAAATTGATGATCAAATGAATATTTTTTGAGAAAAATTAAAATTCACCTTGTTTCTTGAACAGACAGCTTATTTTATTATAGGTGACTTAAATGTGTTCTAGTAATCAGACAAATAGGAATATTAGGGATTGTAGTGTTGGTTCCTCAACAAGAATGACACTTATTTATAAAGAAATCACAGAAATAACAACAATACACAAATTGTCATATTTTCGACTTACCTCTATAAAATTAAGCTGGTAAAACATCTGATAATCTATTTTTTTAAGTAAATTTCTGGCCAGATCGATGGTTCCTATCCTCTTCAAAGATTCGAAAGTGCCCCTACCGATATCAGAAATAACATTATCTGAAAGGTACAGTCTCCGCAGAAACCTCATTCCTCTGAAAGAATTCTGATCAAGTTTCTTGATTTGATTGAAAGACACGTTGAGAACTTTCAAAACCGTGTTTCTAGCGAATGCTCCCCTTGAAATAAATAATAATATTAAAAAACCTCTATTGAACTATTGATTGGTTCAATTTCAATACCGTGTAGAGTAGTAATCTTTATTCACCTGGTGATTTCTTTAAGTTTATTATTCGAAACATTGAGGAACGACAATTTGGTCAAATCTGACAGATGAGATCCATCAATTTTTGGAATCTCGTTGAAACTCAGATCCAACATTTCTACATCCCTTAGCCCCTTGAATTGGTTCCTTTTCAAGTCTTTGATTCGATTACCATGAAGGTCTAGCTTTTTAAGCCTCCTCAGCGGCTGTAAACTTTCTGGGGGCGGCGTTGACAGATTTCCATTTGTAATATGAAGTCTAAACAGAGTACCTGTCATGTTACTTCCTGCAAATGCATCTTTGGGCAATTCCGCCATCTTGTGTCCGTCCAAGTTGAGAACTGTCAAATTACCTAAAATCTAAACTTTCAATAAGGAAAAGTTTTTTGGAACACTTTTTTTATTTCTACCTTGAACGCAAGGGTTGGAAACTCTTTCAATGAAGCATTTTTCAGATGGAATTCGTTCAACGTGTTATTCACCCCCAGAAAAGTGTGTTCTTCGATTATTTCTACAGGAGTATCTTCTACATGCAACACTTTAAGATTGAGCTTGTAGAGAAGGCTGCCGTACAGTCTACCTGTAATCAGATGAAATTATTTTCCCGCGTACTAACCCCATGAAAACAAATTTTGTAACGCCTATGTTTTTCCAAAGGCTTGCTCACCGATATGACACTTGTAAATTGTTAGCTTTTCGATTGGTAGCCTGAAAGTTGCCAGATTGTTGAGTCCGATGCTCATACTAGCTAGGTTGGTGTTGTTACAGCTAACTGTTATCCCGTTATCGGATTCAGAGTCGCACGTGCAGGGGTACAGGAGCAGCTTTTCCTTTGGGCATCTATAGAAGGGGCCGGGTGGAATATATTCGGCTACAGTGAGATGGAGTGACAGAATCAGGAGTGGTATGTGGAGTTTCATGGTTTTATTTAATCTGAAAAAAATTATAAAGTTAGGTTGAATGAGAAACCCAGGCGAGTTATTCGAAAAGGGGACGATTTTGACTATAATTAATAGCAGGATTCAACCTATGGAGTAGATGATATCATCAAAAATGATGTGTTAAGTATAATAGTTTCCATATTTCAATTCACTCTGAAACTTCTTCTAGAATTTCCAGCTATTGTAGGAAATTCAACTGGATTCACCAAATCTCCGCGCACGACTGCCTTTACCTCAATTCAACTAAACCGCGAATATTTATCAATCCAGACACACTTCGCAAAACGGTGCCCTGAACTACCTCGTATTTCAGTTCGTCCAGAATCCACTCAGAACTTCGTAGGAAGTCCAACCGACCTTCTTTTGAGTACGTACACTCCTGACTTTTTACCTCGAGTAGGCTAGCCAAATGAACCGCGAATAACTCCCAAATATCGAGATCACTTCTCGAAACCGTATTTCACTCTATTCGAGTATTTTCCAAAACTCTACAGGGAATTCAACTGGCCTACTTCTGACTTCGTACGCTCCTGATTTTTTACCTCAAGTCAGCTAGTCAAATAAACCGCGAATATACATCACTACTGAAATCCCCTCGCGACCCAGTGTCTCAAAACACCCAGCACCCCAGTCCTCTCAACAGCCCTCCCAGCAACCTCCACAAAGAGGCCAACCGCCCCGGCCAAAAGCCCCCAAACGACCCTGTGGTCCGCGTATGACTGACTGCCTTAATTCTCCCAAAAAACCTTCCACCTTAACTCTGTTAGGGGATGTAATTCAAATAATCTCATAAAAATTCCGACCAATCAGAAAGTCTGAAATTGTTTCCAAGACTGGTACTCTTAACGTCCTGTACATGTCCAGCGAATAAGTCCGCAAGAATTCCCGATTGGTCTCCGATATTTCTAATGTCGTAAGCCTGCTACTGATATATAGATGTCACTGCACGGGTTATTTTGATATTTTCTCTGTCTCGAATAAGAGGTATCCCAGACGGATGCCTTAATTTTACCATGTCGTTAAACCTTTGAACTCATAAAATAAATTTCGATATTTATTATACTTTTAAGTGCTTATTGACAGTTATTCTAAATGGAGTACACATACTGAATAATATATTTTCGACCCTTAAAAAGTTCTAAAATATCAGATTTCTTGAACATTGAGGAGTTAATTTAACGACTTTTTCTTTGATTGGCTTCGCTCTCGTTGACCTAAAATTATTACTGAAAGCTGATAAAGGTTCCCTTTTCCTACGAAAACCCATCTGTTTTGGTAGTCCATATTTAGCGAAAAATAACATATCCAACTTATTACATTTAAACATTGGGAAAATTGTTGAATAATGGAAAATACGGATATAACAAAAGAGACGGTTTTTAACCTTAACAAGACAGTTATTTTGCGAAGTTTTAAATCTGGATCCGATCAAAACTTGGCTAGATATAAGCAAATTAAAATTTAAAATGGCGAAATTTTCTATTAGTTTTCATTTCACGAAATTCACTCTTATGTGGCTGATATTTTTTCAAGGGCAAAATACAAGTACTACAGGAAACCCTTAGGGTGCTCTAAGATCGGTGCCTATGCGAAAATAGCGATTCACATTGGATTTGAAAAGCTGGATTTTGAATCCATTTGGAAAGACGTCAGCAAGTTTATTCCACATGAACGCAGTTCTCCAAATGAAAGAGTTTTCAAACAGTGAAGTTCGAGGTGTACTGAGTTGAACCTCAAAACAATGAGCAGTCACAGTCCGTCGTGTATTTCTGATATGTTCCGCTCTTGGTAGAATCGAATGTGCCAAATCACTTGAACACTTCCCGTGAAAGTATCTATGAAAAAGACACAAATCTCCATCATTTCAGGGTATGCTTAGGGGCAGAGTTCCATATGTGAGAACAATACTCCAAAGAAGGTCTGATCTGAGCTTTATAAAGCATCAAAAGTTGCTGAGGTGTGTACAGTTTTCTGGTTCGGAACAGTGTTCCAAGCTATTAAGAAGCAACCTTTGCAATTCCAGCGACATGATTGTGCCAAGACATATTGATATCCATTTTAACCCCCCAACAAACTTATCGAAGCAGAGAGCGAAATTGTCTGTCATTACATTATTATATTCAGTTCGGAAACATTCTACTGCCGGTGAAGATTTGAATCCCCAGCCGATGTCCTGGAATCCAAATGGAATGACGAGACAAGTGTGCTGTCGTCAGCAAAGCAATATATTGGGTTCTTGGTTTTTCCAATGAGTCGTTGATATACAATTAAAAGAGGGTTGGAGACAATATGGATCCTTGGGGAACACCAGCGTTGATGGTGAAGGTATTCGAGATATATCCATCGACGACCACTTGCAGGGAACGTTTTTTCAGGAAGCTGGAGATTCATACACGAAAATGTTGTTTGGCCATGTCATGAATATGTTTTCCTCCTCTTTTATTATAAAAAAAATGTGGAAAGACCACTATTTTTGCGAAATATTGTGAATATTTGCAAATAACGAGCAAAATGTTTCGTTGAAATTTTACAACCTTCAAAAAGGGAATATTGCGACAGTGTGAATATCCAGAGCATGATTTTTTTGCATATAACTTCACGAATTTTCAAAATATCGATTTGTCTTCAACATATTCTTATAACTAACAGAAAACACACATTTGAAAAAAGAATGTCCTCGCCCAATCAGGAGCCGATATATTATTTTTTTCAAAAATTCGCCACTCCATTTTATATAAACATTAATGACTGAGTGAAGCATGTAAATGAAAATTGCATAATCAAATGCCAATTTCAAAACAAGAATCCTCCTACTTCCAATAAAAGTAATTAGAATTTAACAATTTCGCAAATGTGTTCGGTGCTAGGGATGCGCAAAAGTGACATATATTTTTATTATTTGTTTCTTGTAAATTTCAACTTAAACACTCGAAATTTTGAGATTGACATCGAAATTTCGAGTTTCAAAGTCATGATTTCGAAGAAACAAATTATAAAATGGTGCGTTTCCATACGAAGTAAACACAGTCAATAATAGAAATCTACATATGATTCCTAACCTTCCTAATAAAACCTCTGAACTACATCCTTTGATTTTGAATTGTTTGCCGATAGTAAATTCCTAATGAGAAAATAACGATAAGAGAGCCAAAATTTCGCCACTCGGGGTGAATGAAACATCTAAAAAGGCATCGTTTCCGTAATGTTCGCTTCTTGAATGTAAATTAGATTTTGATTGAAATATGATGGATAGGTTTATGTACCTTTTGTATCTATAGTTGTTTCACCAACATTTCAATATATCTTATAATTTGGGATTACTCGTCTTCTCATGTTACAGGCATAAGTAGTGGTTCAATTTGAAAAATTGGCTAACACGAGTAGTTGTAAAATGTGAATACTTTACCACAATTTTCGTTAACATTAACAATAACAAAGATGTTCAAATCAATGGTTGTTTTCTAAAGCCAAAATACGATTTTCAACATTTTCTCTTCAAAAATGGAGCAATCAATATCGAAATTTATTTCACTCAGTGAATGTACAATTAGGATATTGAAAGCGGTTATTGAAAATGATAATAGTCAAGGATATTGAAGTTGCATACGGAAGTCTATGCACAGTATTCAAAAACTTGTTTTTAATTTTCTCTCTAATATTTTTTATGATCATTTTGGTCATTTGCGTTTCAATGACAATCGCTCATTTTCATTTTATGAACAGAGAATCCCAATTCAAAGAAATTTATATTTGCCTAAACTGGACCACTTCATGATTATTGTTATTATTATTTTCTCAAAATATACTTCAAAAAATTCTTACCTTTTTGTCATTGAATTATAAACAGCTGTAACACTTTAATACGCTTTGAATTATATCTTGAGATCACATGAAAACATAATAGAATTCATTGTCAAATGTAACTAACTTCTTGTATTTGTCATATCGCGAGGTATACTGAGTCAGTTTTCACTTTCATCAAGGTGAGCTGCTAGATGGCAGAATTCCCTACTTTCTAATCTTCAAATTTGATTTTAATGTTTCTTTTTTTTCTTCATTTTACACGCACCCATCATTCATGAGTTGTGGGCTATATTGGGAATATTTTCAATAGGATACAGTAGTAAAAATATAATAAGACAAACTTCCTAATTATACGGGTCATCGACACATTTCAAATTTGAAAAACTTGGTTCGAATTGAACATGATGCTGCCATCTTTTGAATTATGCGAGAAACTTCAACTGAAAGTGTACTTATCGCATGGTAGATGGCGCAAAAAAATTAGGAAATTAAAAATGTAATCATTCATTAAAAGGGAATTAGAAATCAAACCTTGGTGATGAGAGTGTCATTTCAATTCGGTATGTTCAAATATAGACAATTCAAAAATATGTCATGTCAATATAGACAAAGTAACCAAAACTGGTGATTGATGAAAATGGTTATTGCATCTATTACTGAACAGATGTCATTTATAGATGTTTCCATTTTACTAAACTTACATCTTCTACCTGAGTGAATAAATTTGAAATTTAGGCCAATTCTTCATCTTTGAAAGCTTTATTAGACTAGTAGTTTTCAATAAGTATCTTATATTTTCCTAACCTCTAAGAACAAAAGATATATGAAAACATGGCCTGAGTCACGATTGAAGAGAACAAAATCCAGGCTGAAAGGCCTTGGTCGAATGGAACCTGAAGTGCCAAGCGTTTCGCGTGTTACTGCGACAGACATCATCAGTTGTATGTGCGTTGATTTCGAGATATAACCTTTGTCTTCTCAGTCAACACACATGCCACTGATCATATCTGCCAAAACGTTTGGTACTGCTGGTTCCATTCGACCATGGTCCAGCAGCCCAGATTTTGTACTCTTCGATTTTTAACAGATGTTTCTTTGATGGAGTAAGCAGAAGTCTTCGCAAAAGACTTTTATTGTTTCTGAGTGTGATAAGTTCGAAATGAGAATTTAATGTATTATTCAACAAGAAAGGAATATGACCGTTACTAGTGAGACTAAACTTCTTGTGCGTAAGATACTTTATTTTTTCTATGACTTTTCACTTTTATTTAAACAACGATAAAAATAAAATAAAAACAACAATAAAAATTAATTGGCGCTCCGGGGCGACTTCATTGATTCCAGTGGCGCATTTGCTTTTTAAGCTGCAGGAAAACCCGGAAAAACCTGCAGCACCACATCATCTGAAGATCTTGATCTAACAATGTCCTCTCTCTTATAAAACAAAATGAAGGGTGTCTCCAGAGGCTCCAATAAATTCAATGCATCGCCAGAACACTTCGTGACACGACTATCGTCAAACTTAAACCAGTCCGTTTCTTCTTTGACCAAGGCGTAATAATGACCAAATTCAACGCCAGAACCACAGTGAACAATGACTGCATGAATATTATAATAGTGGTCTGCTAGGTTGAAATGTTCATCTATTTCGAACCTTCCAAAGAGTTTCTTGCTTCCGTTAGAGGTTGAGTCTTGTTTGAAAATCATCAGTGTTATTATTAGATTGACTGGTGCCTCAGCTATACTTGTTTCCTTATAACAGTCAGTTAGTTTGGCGCCTGTTTGACAATACAGTCGAAAATTCCATTTTCAGATGATTTAACAATAAGCTTTGCACGGACTGATTATTACTCATATTAGGAAAAGCTAGATGAAGTTCCAGAAATTCGGTACTTCTTGAACATTTACCACAAAGTAAAAAAGTGAGGATTTTTCCAGCAAAAGATTTACAAACACAAGACGAGATGGGCTGTACGGAGTCATTCAGTCCAGAGCGGTCAGGAGTATTGATTTTGCTATTGTTTTGCTCACGAAGAGTATTCAACAAGAACCCCAAGAATTCGGAACAATCCTCTTGTTGTCATAACGAGTATCTAGTGGACTTCAAAGACTCCAGGAAATCGGTTGGAGGGAAAGATGATACCTTCTTACGAAACTGCAGCTGCATGAACAGGTGTTTGAGTTTGATGAATAAGTAGGAAACATTCCCGTTCTCGTTCATCATAAAAACTTCGTTCTTGAAATTCTTCGTCATGAACAACACTTGTAAAATGCTATTCATGTAGCAAGTGTTTCCTAAATTATCCAATCCAATTTTCTTCTCTAGATTTTCAGGACAACTATCTACTGATTCGTAAGGAAGAACATGTTTCTATGACTTATGCCAGAAAATGTTTAAAATGAGAACAAATTTCATGACAAGAAGCAACCTAAAAGAAGCGTTCATAACTATTTCCTATTTTTGTTATGTTATTCAATTCCTACAGAATATTGGCAGATATATTTGAATCGTCGACTATTGGTACTCGATCCCCAACTGTTCCACGAAGCTGCTTATAAATTAGTTCAATATACAGCTGTTTGAATTCAAAGTATTTTCATCTAACTACGCTCTTCAAGATGAGGCCATTAGGTTCAGGTTCACCAGGGGCTCCCCTCAGGGTGGGGTAGTATGCCTATTCTGTGGTCACTCCTAGACCTAGACAAAGAAGTAGATCTGGAACGACCTAGCAATGACCACATCGGGAAGAGAAACCTGTTATATTCGCTGGACGGCATTCATAGTCTGTATCACAGAGAGCAAAACATCTCACTTGGAACCCAACTTGGAAAGGGATTTGTGACAATCGATCGAAAAACTCAACATGCAGCAGTTTTCTAAAAATGTTTATTACTGGAGTTTTTTCACAACACCAAACCGTTATTTCAACACCTCGACACGTGTTTCGATCACCAGGTGATCATCTTCAAGAGGAAGATCAAACTGTTCGATTTTTCTCCCATTTTGTCATTTAGTAAGATATTTAGAAATTCATACATGTGATCAGTTTGTATATATTTTCGGACAAATTAATAAAGATTTGGCAGTGAACTCTAAATTCTGACTTGTGGAGTCAAAAATCAATTGAAATATTTTCAAGACCGTTCGAGTATTTATGTAATACATTTTCTTGACCGTTAGAATCTGAATTGGAATTCAGCATCAGTTCTCTATATTTTTCTCAGTATCTAAACTGATATTTTTCTCATGTATCATCTTTTCTTGGTATGACAAATTTTATTGTCCAAACTCTACGAAAACATCCATAAATAAAGTAAATAGAACTATCATCTTTCCTTGAAGTTTTCCACCAATGGGAGCTTGGCGTCTGAAATATTCGAAAAGGGTGAGAGTAAATTCTCCTTGTAACAAATCAATTTGACGAAATTTTCAATAACAACAACAAAATGAAAGTAACGAACAAAAAGTAATTGAATATTATTATTTTAAGTATATCATGTACAGGATGCTCACCCTTGGTATTTCCAAGACTGAATTGTATAGAATAGTCCATCCAACGGAGAAAAAGTTATAATAATAACAATAATGAGGATTTTTTTTAATTATTATGTTACAATACATTGTTCATTATTACGCTTTGGTCAAAGACGAAACGGACTGGTTTAAGTTTGACGATAGTCGTGTCACGAAGTGTTCTGGCGATGCATTAAATTTATTGGAGCCTCTGGAGACACCTTACATTTTGTTTTATAAGAGAGAGGACATTGTTGGATCAAGATCTTCAGATGATGTGGTGCTGCAGGTTTTTCCGGGTTTTCCTGCAGCTGAAAAAGCAAATGCGCCACTGGAATCAATGAAGTCGCCCCGGAGCGCCAATTAATTTTTATTATTGTTTTTATTTTATTTTTATGATTGTTTTAATAAAATGCTCTATATACATTAATATTTCGTGAAATGGCGAAGATCAAGTGTGTGAGGAAAATCCTCATACTCAGTCGTTCCACATGTGGGCCTAAAATATACGTCAACTAAGTTTACGACTACAACTTATCTTATTTAAACCAAAGACGATTGTGAATACTAAAAATCGAAACGTCGTGAAGCAAATCGGCTTGGAATCTCTTAATTTTTTATTTTTTGTTTGATTGTCCTATTTTTTACTTGTATTTTATTTCACTGTAATTTCATTTCATGTTTTTTTTGTTTAATATAATTGTTATTTTCAGCTATTGTTTTCCGAACTAATGAAATTCATCATGAAACATTGTCAATCACCTTCAAACTGAGATTTGATTTTTTCAATTCCATGAACGAGTACAAACTGAATAGAAAAAAGTGATTTCTATATAATTCATTGTTAAAATTTTGGAAAGTAGTTATTTCAGATGAATTTCTTCTTCCAGTTTGTATCTGAAAAAAATTACTCTGTAGGATCGATACAACTTTGTAAAGAGTTCATATTCAAGTTGATACCTTTCTTTTTGTCCAGAAGTTTTCCACATTATCTCTACTACAAATAATTTTTTTTCATTTTGGCAGATGATATATCACACTTACGAATAATACTTGTCGATGACATTGCAGACCTAAATGAGTACGTGCTAATCCTGAATGGGCTGTTCCATACGGCTGTCTATTTTCTAGATGCAAAAAACTGCACAATTCGCATAATTAATTACGACAAATGAATGAAATATCATTTCACTTTTCAAATAAATCAGTGATAAGAGATTATTAAAAAAATATATACGTTTGTTTGAAGGTAGTTGACAATGTTTCGTGGTGCATTTCATTTCATTAGTTCGGACTAATATGATATAAATTGATTTGAAATCCCTGAAAGAATCTTCAAAAAAAAATTTAAAAGATTAGCTGAAAAAAAATTTATTAAGCAAAAGACTGAAATTACAATGAAATAATATACAAGCAACAACCAAAAAAAATTAAAATATTAACATGAAATATTAAAAAAAATTTAACAAGAAATGAAAATTAGAAATATAAAATCAAAAGATTCCAAACCAAGTTACTTCCAAACCAAGTAACTTGGTTCGGATTCTTTTAATTTAATATTTGAAAATTTTGTGAAAAAATTAAAAAATTATTAACAAGAAATGAAAATTAAAAATATAAAATTAAAAAATTCCATACCAAGTTACTTCACAAAAATTAAAAATATAAAATTGAAATATTCCGAACCAAGTTACTCAGTTTGGAAGTAACTTGGTTTGGAAGTTACTTCACAAAAATTTAAAATATAAAATAAAAAGATTCCAAACCAAGTTACTTGGTTCGGAAGTAACTTGGTTTGAAATCTTTCAATTTTATATTTTTAATTTCCATTTCAGTCAATAATATTTTAATTTTTTCAGCTTGTGTTGATATTTAAATTTTTTTTTTTTTTTTTTTTGTTGATGCGTGTATGTTATTTCATTGTAATTTCAGTTTTTTGACTAATAAAATTGTTTTTTCAGCTGATCTTTTCAATTTTTTCACAGTTTCTTTCTGGGATTTCAAATCAATTTATATCATATTAGACAATGGAAGTCCGAACTGATGAAATGAAAAAAATATAACTCAATTTTCATTCCTGATAATAAATGGATTATCAATTCAAATAAACATGAGTTCTTATCGTACAGCATAAAAGATATATATTTTTTTCAAAAGATAGTACAATCAGTTATCGAAACTAATTCTGAGGATCGTGATATTGTGATTTACGTTCAATATCCATAAAAAATCAAGACATCTTGTGTTCTAATTATACAACTGATCATGGAACTCCATATACGCAACCCACACGTTTTGAACTATCTTTCATACGAGGCTCTAGTTAAAGTAAGTAAAATAATAAAAATAAGAAAACTCGGTTCACCTGAAACTTAGGGGAATGATATACAGAAATTATTGATATTGAGATGACTGGGAGGTCCCTCATAAATAATACGAAATTTTCACTACGGAATCAAGTGGAAGTGTAGGCTAAGACTCGCCGAACACTCACTCTCTCATTGACGATAACTCCGGACACTCGCATAGGACATGTCTGGCAGTTTCATCTTTCTGTTTACACATCCTGCATAGAGGTGTGTCCACTAGCCCCATATTATGGAGATGTTTCGTTAGTTAACATTGGTCAGTCAGAAATTCTACTGTTGAGCGCAGGTTTTTTCTGGTCATCGCCAGCTTTCCAGGGTCGCCCAAGGTGATCCTGGCAAGACTGCATCCATCCTCTGATTCTATCCCATCTCTCTGGATATTGAGCGTGGGTGTGTCGTTTGGCCAGTAATGGGGAATGTTCCTCCTGACGAAAATCAAGTAGCTTTCATAAAAGAGCTCTAAAACAACGCATTTTAAACTTATCATTTCAACCTTTTTTTTAATTATTCAAATACTTAAACAAGAGGAATGAAATAATGCATTCAACATTCAAAGGGATTCGTTTCTATTTCATCATTTGGCAACATCGGTTATAGCTAATGAAGGACAATGAATCTGTTACCAGTATGAGACGAACAAAGTTGACATATTTCAGAGGCGTGCTGTTCTGTTTACTCATGTTCCGAGATCCGAGACATTCTGTGATATATGACATTTTGTGCACCTAACCTGTCTTCCTCCATATGAATTAATAACAAAACAACTGTTGTTTATGTGGCTTGTGGAGGTGGTATTGAAGTATAATTTATATTTTGTCTTAATTGTTGATTTATAAAGATAATTTTCCTCTTTTAAAATAGAATATCTAAGAACGTTTAAATTATTTCAACTTGATATAGGCGTTGTTGCCAATATGTGAATTAGAGACAAATCCCTTTAAAAATTAAAACCCAACATTCGAAACATCAATTTGAATACTTTTCGAAGTGAATTTGAAAAACTCATATGAATTAAACTCAACTTTATTTTGTTCAAACTTGGATTTGCTGTAATATCCCAAATTGAGAAGCATTCCCTATTGTCGAAGTCATCAGGCCGTAGGTGTCAGTGAGTACTAAAATTTTTAGTCCAGCCGCTTCCTTGCAGATATGCATTTCTGTTATAGAATGGCTCACGGAAACTGTTCTGTTCTGGGAGGCCTGCAACGGTACGAACAGTTTAAATTAGAGAAGCTGCTTTAAATGAGATTGAAGTAAAAATTCCAGTCATGGAAAGATTCCGTATGTGGTACATGCACGATGGTGCTCTACCACACTTCAGTGTAGTGGCACGGCAATTTTTGAATGAAAATTACCATAATCACTGGATTGGGAGAGCAGGCCCACACCCATGGCCACCTCGCTCGCCCGAAATGAATCTCTAAGATTATTTTCTCTGGGGGCACCTTAAAGCGTTGGTATACAAAACTGCTGTTCAAAGTGAAGAGGATTTACGGAATAAAATCATTAATTCATGTGACATAATAAAATACACCAGGTATTTTCAGAAGAGTGCGAAATTCAATGATGCGGTGGCTAGACGGTTGTATTGAAACCGAAGGAGGCCATTTCCAACACTTAACTTAGTGCAATTGGTTAGTCTAAATGTTAATGTTATTTGACATTTGTTGTTCTTGTTACATAATTGGTAATGAAAAATTGTAAAAATAATAATTTCCAAAAGAAACATTTAATTCCCCATATTATTCCTTGTGAGGTCCAGGGATATGCAATTAGGTCGACTTTTTTTTCATTAAAACTAAGCAAGATTCGAAAAAAGTTCAAGAGACAAAAAAGTTGTATTTCTAATTGCTTAACCCAAGGAAATGCTAAAAATTGCACAAAAGTCAGTGGCGTACATTTTTAAGTCAAAAATATTCGTTCAAATCCCGCTCGAGACGCCACTGGACTTGATAAATTGAATCATGTTCGGGCTAAATTAGCTTATTAATGTTATCAATACCATTGCCAAATTACAACAAAATTAGGTGAATGATATTTAAGATATTTACGTATAACTCTTTTTTTTATTTAAACACCCTGTATCTTGAGAACGAAGGATTTGCAGACCCATGTTTATATGAACGTTTCGTCTCAAAATTACCTAAAGAATCGTCTGTTGAATTCATGGTACATACTTAATTAACTGTATATCTCAGAAATTATTAATATCGAACAATTCATAGATAAATTGAAAGGTTGTATAAAAACGACCTCGAGGATTGATATACATCTACAAATCGAAACCCCTTCATGATATAGTACTTCGGTCAACAGGAAAGTCCCTTCTGATCATAAATCCATTCCATGATATATATTTTCTGAGATATATTGCTTTGTCCATGCATGTGTTAATATGTAAAAATTACTCTCCAAAACATTATTTTTTACCTCAAGTGTATGTTTTTCTTGTATTTCTCAAAGTATTTTTCAAATTTATTTTTATGCATCATTTCTAGAAATTTGGAATAATGCTTATGTATCATATCTACTATTTATACTTATTACCCTACATTTTTTCAACCTATAAAAGAATTTGATTTCTTACAGATTTCCCACTTTGTTGTACATTATTTAGGTTACCTTATGATACTTCTATGTTGTAACGGTTTCCTTTGTGCAATAAATTATAACCTAATATCAAATAGTGGAAACTTTGACGCCTGGAAATAATTGTTTTGCAGCTATTAAAAGTTTGGGTCACTCCGTTTGTTCATAATTAAAATAAATTGTTTCTCCAATACATATGAAAGTTGGATTTCAACGATTCTTTAAAAATGATGGAAATTATTTTCTAAGACTGTTGTCCCGCTCTACGCTGAGAGTGAGTCGAACGATGTGGCGCCGCGGCGCCTTGAAATGGCGCCAATAAACTTGGGATGACTATCTCGCTTCCTAAATGCCATTTGTAAATGTGTATCCATTCCAGGAGAAGATCAGCAGAGGCATGCCCAATAGATTTGGGCAGGACCTCGCTGGGGCTCATTTCTGAGGTTCGAGTAAACTGGTCCGAGTTTTGAAGTTTTCAGAAAAATAAAATAATTTTCTGACATTTTTTCAACGTGTGATGAATTGCTTGGAAGTGGGAAAATAATTTCCACTTCCAAGCTTATACTCAGAAGGAAAATTCATAGGCATTTACACGCTCTTTGATCTGATAAAGCATTTATTAATTTAAATTGTTTTCCTAAACTTGTTTTGGTGAAATCTGTTATAGTATACTATAGTGTTTTTGTTGTTGTTTATTGAATGCTTTCGTTTATCTGTTATCATGTTCCTGGATGGACTAGCCGACAAATGTAACAAAGTAGTAGTTCTGGATAAATCGGACTACTACGAAGAGGTCAATACTCTCATTACTAACGGACCGTATTGTTCAGTAACCCGTTACCAAAGATGATTGCCGAAGTAAAAGACATCCTCAAGAAATGCGACAACATACTTACCCCTCAACTGAAACAGAACTTACAAGTTTCCAACCCAACGGTGTCGAAGCTATATTGCCTTCCAAAAATCCACAAACCGGGAAAATCAATGCGCCCCATCGTGTCAGCTATTGGAGCTCCTACCCACCGAATAGCAAAGTGGCTCATTAAGGAATTTGAAAGCTTGTCTATTGTGGAACCAGGTTTTAGTATAAAACACTCTTTAGAGTTCATACAACATACAAAAAACGTGGTTCTGCAAGAAGGTGAGATTTTGGTTTCTTTTGATGTTAGTTCCTTATTTCCTAGCGTATCAATTCCACAGACCTTGCAATACCTCAGGAAATTACTAGAGAAAAATTATTTTAATAATAATGAAATCGATGAATTCGTTTCTCTTACTAATTTGTGTATGAAACAAAATCGGTTCCAGGTAGAAGGTTGCTTTTATGAACAACAGGAAGGAACGGCCATGGGAAACCCCTTGTTCCCCTTCCTGGCAGACCTGTTCATGAGCAGATTCGAAATGGAAACCAAAGAAAAGTCTAAGTATTTTCCTAGGATTTGACTAAGGTATGTGGATGATATCGATACCAAAAAATCGAATATTGACAACTTTGTTTCCTTTTTAAATAATAGATGTCCATCGATAAAATTCACGTATGAGTTAGAAAATAAGGGACAGCTACCATTTCTTGACGTTTTGGTAATGAGGAGCCAATATGGAGGGTTAGAATACGATATATTTAGGAAAGAAACACGCACGT
Source organism: Leptinotarsa decemlineata (assembly GCF_025532065.1). Classification (NCBI taxonomy): domain Eukaryota; kingdom Metazoa; phylum Arthropoda; class Insecta; order Coleoptera; family Chrysomelidae; genus Leptinotarsa; species Leptinotarsa decemlineata. The sequence goes on along the minus strand of NW_027412668.1, from coordinate 6,272,616 downwards.
ACAGGTATATTCCAGACATTTCACAAAACTGTGGACAGCACAAACGTGCTGGGTTGATTTCTTTAGTGCATCGTCTTTTGACTTTCCCTCTAACACATGATAGGTTCACAAAACAAAAACGTACAATACAGGAAATAGCAGCCACTAACGGTTTACCGACGGGTATTGTAGATGACATAATAAGGAAGAAGAAGTTTAGGTTAAGAATGAACGAAATCTCGACTTTCAGAAAGGACAAAAACCAAGATAAATACATCTCAGTTCCATACCACCAATACACGAAGAACTTTGGAAAGATTTTCAAGAAACTAGGTTCGAAGGTGATTTTTAAAACAAGTCATACACTACAGAGCCTTTTGGAAAGCCCAAAAGACAAAGTCGAGAATTCGGAAAAGTCTGGAATTCACGAAATTGAGTTTAAGGACTGCGATGCAAAATATTATGGACAGACAAAAAGATCTATTAAAGTAAGATATGAGGAACACGTAGCACAGTTAAAATATGGAAGACCTGAAAAGTCAGCAGTCGCCCATCACATTTTGCAAAAAAACCAATCCATAGTTTATTAAGATTAGTTATACAAGTTAACAACAACAGGCAACTAGATGCCTATGAGAGTGTAGAAATAAGTAAACATAATAATATTATGAATAACGATGACGGAGCAATACCAAATAGCATACTATATAGCTTGTTAAAATTATATTATTAGATTTACTGACTATTACATAATGACACATTATAAAAATAAATTTAGGACAAGTAGATAGGCAATATTGTGAAATTAACTTTTATATAGCTTGAAAATGGTTTAATATATACAGGCTGATTCACGGTGGATGGCACATGAGACGTTTCTGGTGAACCAGACAACGGATCACTTTGAAAATTTAATGGAGGGCATATTCGGACATTCTCTAGCCAACTAAAATATTTTCGACAATGCGGTGTTGCCGCTTCTATTAGAAAGCAGTAGCAACTTTGATTTTTCAAATAGAACACTCTGTATATAATATTATTTTTGGAATCTCCAACAATTGCCCGACAACTTTTCTTGATATTTCTCTATACCTATCTGTTACCGTTTTCGAAATAAAAATTAATTTCAATTTTTTTCTTCGAAAACTTTTCTGAATTCGAATAAATTTCTTGAGGTTCATTGGCGGTAGATTCGGATACATTTCATTGAACTTTCTACATGTTCTGCTGATAATTTTGTCACACTGTCCAAAAATAATAAACAAATTCATAAGAACTTCGTTTGAATAATTTTGTTCCATCGTTTTGAAGGTATTTGCAACTTCTGAAGTGACGAAAATGTCGATATTATTAGGAGAATGTCACAACGCTACTGTCAAATAGTAATCATGGCCTGCTTACCAAATACCGAATGGAAATACCATTCTGAAGGGACATTTTCACAAATAAATGTTCATAAGTCCGAAACGTGACTAGTTAGGTATAGGTATGATATACATAGAAAGAAAGCAAATTTCAGCAGCTTTCCGAATTTTTAATAATATACAGGATGTTCTATTTAAAATAATCAAATTTCAGCAACTTTTTCAAGCAAACGAAAAAACTGTATTTTTTTACCATCCTGTATTGAAATAACGGAGATTAGGCTGACGTGTGGGAAGTGTCCAAGTATCACCTAACTCCAAACCAAATTTCGATATCATAGTACTTCTTAACTAAAAGATATCGGCATTTTTAGAAGTCATGATTTTCGAAGAAAAAATTGAAATTAAATTTTATTTCGAAAACGGTAACAGATAGGTATAGGGAAATATCAAGAAAAGTTGTCGGGCAATTGTTGGAGATTCCAAAAATAAAATTATATACAGAGTGTTCCATTTGAAAAATCAAAGTTGCTACTACTTTCTAATAGAAGCGGCAACACCGCATTGTCGAAAATATTTTAGTTGGCTAGAGAATGTCCGAATATGCCCTCCATTAAATTTTCAAAGTGAGCCGTTGTCTGGTTCACCAGAAACGTCTAATGTGCCATCCACCGTGAATCAGCCTGTATAGCTATAACTTTTAAATATTAGATTCAACTGACCATTACATAAAGACATATTGTAAAATTAATTTAAGACACCAAAGGTGTGGTACACCTGTAAGTGTGGTATACCTGTATAGCATAAATAGGGTTAGCTTCGAAAACTTTTCAGTTTAATCTTCCTTTTGAAGATGATCATTTGGTGATCGAAACACGTGTCGAGGTGTTGAAAATAACGATTTGGTGTTTGGAAAAAAACTCTAGTAATATTCAAAGTGTTTGGTGCAAAGTTTTCTTTTTTTTTCGTTAACACCGAAAATTACTTGAAATTATACAACAGTATTATAACAATGTAACAAGAACTCAATATTCAATAATATCAAATAACAAAACATTAAAATAAAATAGGTATTTCAGAACGAACTCATTGTTTTTCCGGGGATTAAACTTAAAACACTTATTTTGGACAAGAAAATCTCCAGAAAATCAAAGAGTTTGTTGCGAAATACCTATTTTATTTTGTATTTTGTGATTTGATATTTTTGAAAGTAAGTTCTTGTTACAATACTGTATAATTTTAAGTAATTTTCGGTGTTAACAAAAAATAACTTTGCACCAAAAACTTTGAAAATTATTTAACTCTTCAAAAAAATTGACCATGGTTTACACCATAGTTGTGTAATTTGTAATATTACTGGCTCTCAAAATGAACCGTTTTGTACAGGATGCTGCCTATTTATCGTTTTAGCAAATTTTTTGGTAGTCCCCATTTAAGAAAAAATAATTAAAAAAATTAAATTTCACTTAGATGGACATGACTTCCAATCTAGATGTATTTTCCAATGCTGAACAACTTTTCTAATTAACATTTCCCCAAAGAGTACGTTACTCCTGTCTCAAAATCAAATATTTGAAGTTTCCTCGTATGTTACGTGTGTTTTACTGTATTTTGTTGGTGCATGTTCAGTTTTAGGGGGTGCACCAACTTTTATCAAGAATAACTTTTTGTCGAAAAACCCTTAATAAATAAGTTTCCCATATGGTGCATACTTTGGGGATGACACTGTATAAGGGGTTTGAAGAAGAAGTTGAACCCCTCTATCGAGAAAGTGTATTTTTATATATAAAAATTGACCTGTTTCATAATTTTTCATTTGCAATCATAATTACGTAGAAAATGATTGTATCCGTAACTTCAGGAGTTCACTGTATAATATTCCAATTTTCAATACAGTTAAATTTATAGTTCAAATGACAGAAAAGTGCTGCAGGTCATCCACCAATTTGTTACTGCTTTTGGCTCGACTTCATACCCAATCTTACTTCTTTGTATGATGTACTAAAACAAAATTACCCGACAAAGTTCCACTTGTTCAATTCACTCCGGAGAAAATGGGAAAACTCGTCGGAAAGCTCTTCCAGATATTAATCAATCAACATAAAAACATGTCAGGCAATAAATCCATAAAGATAAAATATGGGCCGTTATGGAAGATATGAAAAACTTTTACTGAAGTTAACCCTAGTCAACAAGACCATAAAAGAAATCACTAAATATATCTCGAGTAGGGAAAATCCGGAGGGATGCAGACACACACATTCACTTGTTTCTCCTAATATCCGGCTGCTGACGCATTTCCGGAAGAAGCTGCCATCGATGCCAACTATCAAGTGATCCATGACTTTTTTCTATTGTTCGCTGATAGAGACAAATTTCGCCGGAGAGGGAAATCTGGAGCTGTGTGCATGTTTTTAAGATTCGGGAATCCGGGGGATCATTCGATGTGCAAGAGGGGGAGGTGGTTGATGAAGTTGATAAGTAAAAGATGCAAAAACAATTTATTCAGTTTGAGAAGAGGAAACTGCGCTCTTTGTATAGTGAATGGAGATTATTTGACGTGTGATGATGAATTGGCCGAAGCACTCTTTCTATCATTACCATTACATGTGAGGCATAGAAAAATATGTAAATTTGCTTCATGATGTTCCAAAATTCCCTTTTCCTGTTCATCAACAATAACAGTTGGAATGCTTCCAAATATGGAAAAATAACTACCAGAAATTTAACATTAGATAAGTTTTGTAATGATACAGCACATTTTAGGCTCATCAGCTTCCATATAACGTTGAACAGAACTTTACAATGATCGGTGATCAACTATTTAACGTTTTAGGTTTCTATTTTTGATTCAGAGCTAAATACTAACGGAAAATAAAATGGGTTCCCAGAAAAGTAATGCTAGATGAAGGTAATCGGACCAGAACCTGTCATTGACATCGCTTTAGGCTTTGCCAAACAAAGATTGAACAACCTGGATGCCAAGACGATTTATGGACTTCTGGCAGAATCTTCCAGGATTGGCTCACTCCAAGGCATTTATTCATCCTTCGAAGCTTGATACCAAACAGTTGTTAGACTACAGTAGTTACAGTTCAATGTCATTTGAATCATCATATGCAGAGACTCGGACTGTCGGCTCTGTTTGGAAAATGATGAACCAGCAGAGCACGGCCTACCCCGCTGGGGGCCGAATCAGGTTTTTAGAGTTCGGCAGAGCCGTACTCTTACCATCTTACCTGAAACTCCACTCACCATACAAACTAATCGGCTTCGTTAAGAAGCTGGGTTTATTTGGTCGAGTGTGAATAGGTTTGAGCCACAATAAACCATTGCGGGTTGCGGTGAGGGAACGAATAGACCCACTCACTTTGGACCTAACCGAATCCAACCTAATATAAAATATAAGATACAATCCAGTTGAAGAGTCGTTAACATTTCAAAATCTCAATGCTGTTTGAGGGCTAAACTAGTTCAAGCTCGAAGTGATTCTTTAAATAAGCTATTTTTCAAATCACCTAAAGGAAAAATTCGTTCAGGCTAGTCTCAACTCCCTACACTGTAGTTTAATGGATTGACACCTATCAGAAAATAACTACTCCCCTGGCTAATACCACGAAGAGCGTTGGATTATATCCACCAGGTGTCACTTACAGGATTCTTCACTGAAGTTATTCAACATATTCAAATCAGCTTCTAGAAGAAAATTACATCTCTAATGAAGAGTTCGAAGTTTTGCACATAGAAAATAAAGGTTTGAAACTGAATCATTTGGAAGCAATGGAAATTAATAAACTTAAAAATTCAAACATTGTAATAAATGACCAACTAGATTTGAATAGATCACCATTATTGAGTTTGTTTTCTTAAAAACCGAGAAAGAATTATTATTGATGTAGATGTTAGGCAAAATGCTTTAGGTAATCATAATTGAGCAGGTACGTTATGTAGAGGTTCAGGTAATTTCTTAGAAGTAGTCTCAATTATGGTTACCTATAGTATATAAATAGTAATGTAAGGATAATTTGATGTACAAATCACTTGAAAAAGCTAATGTCTTAGCGAAACATGTTGTGATATATTCTCAAATAAAGTTTGCGGAGATCAAATCGTTGAGGTGTAGTTTTTGAAATCGTGATGTTTGTTGTCTGATGGATGTCAGTCCATCAATCTACGGTGTAGGGAGTTGAGACTACCCGGAACGAATTGTTCATTCAGATGATTTTAAAAAAATGCGTTTTCTTTCTTGGGCTCGCCATTCAACAAGTAGATAGGTTCAATTCATTTTCATTGAAATTACTTCTCTATTTAAAAAAAACAACTTGATAAGCTTTCCTAGAAGCTCGTTTCTGAAAATATTTTTTCACTTTTTTTTTGTATTCTTTGTGTCTTTTTTCTTATTACTAAGATACAATTCCAACTAGACTTGTTCGGTCAAAAGATTTCCATCCAGCAAAAATAATTCTCACTCAATCCAACCGGAAGGACGTTTTCTCCAGTCGCTTCTCGACACCCAGTCATTGTTTATACCCGCAAAAAACAAACTTTCGCAAGCCGAAAACAACCCTCTGCACCCACGCCCCTCCCATTCATAGAAAGGATTCCAAGATTAAACGAAATAAATGCGGATAGTTTTCCGGCGAGATTCCCGAAACATTTCGGCGCCGGGCGTCGCTGGCGCCGCTGCCACCCACCGAAGGAGCGGCGGCGTCGCGACGTAGCCGTCGACGACGCTGAAATAACAAATTGTTATAACATCGGAAAACACAAACAACGTTTTTTGACAAAACGCTACTTTCATGGATATGTCGCCTCGTTGGGATTTCGGGAAAGTGCTGTTCGATGGAGGACAATTGTTTGTGGAGTCGTCTTCTTTATAAGATGTGATTTTATAGCAACGGCAACTCTAGAAAAACACTTTTGGACATTACAAAGCATATGAGAAATAAATGAAGTTTCAGTATGTTTTTCAGTTGAAATATTTGATATATTATTTATTAACTGCCAATCGCGGTAGAATGGACGCATATCTGCTGCAAAATGATGAAATGACGGAAAAATATCGATCATATGAACATCATTCGTTACGCAGGGCTAGTACTAGAGTGCCACCAAGATTTATCCAAAGCCTCGGTAGATAATATATCCTGAGGTGGGTTAAAGAGCACGACAGGAGTGAAGGTTATCGCATTGCCGACTCTTTAGCCAAGGAAGATGCTGGACTAAGAATTTAAGTACCAAGTGCCACCTACCGCCTGATGACTTCGACAATTGCGGAACTAGCCAAATGTTACATCCTGAGCATGGAGAGTTGGGATGGAATCAAAGGATACAATCTTGCCAGGATCACCTTCGGCGACCCTGGGAAGCTGGCGCCGAAGAAATATTTAGCTATGACCAGGAAAAATCTACGCCTAACAGTAGGATTTCTGACTGGTCACTGACAATAAAGGAAACACTTCCATAATATGGGGCTAGTGGACACACCTCTATGCAGGATGTGTGAACAGGAAGATGAGACTGTCAGGCATGTCCTGTGCGAGTGCCGGAGTTATCGTCAATAAGAGAGTGTGTGTTCGGCGAGTCTTAGCCTACACCTGCCGATGTAGAGGAGATGTCTCCCAGCGACCTGTCCATCTTCCTGGAAAAGACAGGATGGACGATGATCTAAGAGGACAACTCCTCGGGAGGATGTACAATGGATCACATTTGGCCTAAGTGCTGTGGGCTTATACTCATCCTCCCTACTCTACAGATACAGATACATCATTCGTTGAAGTGGATAAAAACAACCCGGGAAACAGATATATAACGGTGGCAGAAACTTCCATTTGAAGCGAATTTTACGCACACTATGTGCGAAAAAATATCAATAAACCAGACTGTAAATTGCGGGAAAATATAGGATTTTCCAACAGGAACTTTGACAATTGATAACGGCCATCTTGTAAAAGCTACATCTGTTGAATTAGTTGTCATTTATTCAGTCTGTTTTGACAACTTACCATGAATGGATATAGCATTCAACAACACATGCAAATAATTAAATTGTTTTTTCAAATAGATGTTCCGTTCGGGCAACGTACCGCGCGCGTACGGTCGCCATGATCGTCCTACCGAGAAGACTATTCGCAATATGGTGGATGAATTTGAGTCCACTGATTCGGTAAACGATTGACCAACACCCGTACGTCGACGTAACGCAAGATCTTTCGAAAATATCGCCGCTGTCTGTGAGACTGTGCAGGAGATTCTGAGGCAGTCAATTTTGTGTCGCTCACAAGAAGTCGGTCTTTCGTCTGTCACCATTTTTGCGTCGCGACCTGGGCCTGCACCCGTACAAAACATAACTGATCCAGGAACTGAAAGTAAACGACCATAGACAACGACGTGTATTCGCAAAATGAGCTATGGATCAATTGGCAACTGATACTAATCTTCATCGTTTGGAGAGCCGGAAGTCAAGTTCCTTGGATACCTTGTTTCTGGCAAAGGCACGCAATCACTCCGGAGAAGGTCTCCTCAATTTAGGAGTATTCACGGCCCGAAACAGCAAAAGACCTCCTCAAGGGCTGGTGATAGGTGAATTATTAATCAGTCGTACACAGCGTTTATAAATAATAAAATTGATTAACAACACTAACAAACAGAAAATAACACTTTTATGAAGTTAGACAAAGAATTCGGGCATAAGTGGTTGATCCTTTTTGACTAAATTTATTACTCGACCTTTTGTCAGTGAGAAACTTACTTCCAATACAATTTTAGCAGAGGCATTTATTGATTCTGTTCTGAGATTTCGGCGGGGAACTAATCCTAATTCTGATTCATCTTCGGCGATGAGGCCCATTTCTGGATGAATTGGTACGTGAAAAACAAATTTGTCGAATTTGGGACGATACCAATCTACATGAGATCCAAGAGCGTCCTTTGCATCCCGAAAAAGTTACTGTTTAGTGTGGATTTTGGGCTGGCGGCGTCGTTGTCTTTGAGAAAGACGTTGGCCAGGCCATGACTGTCGACGGCGAGGACAAGGGTTGATGATTACCAACTTTTTTTGTCTGAATTGGGTGATCTGGACACCAACGACATGTGGTTTCAATAGAAAGGCGCAACGTGCCACACAGTCCACGGCACATTGGATATTCTGTACGAGCGATTTGAGGGCATGGTCATCTTACGTGTAGGTGATGTGAATTGGCCACCGAAAAGGTGCGATTTGATCCCGTTAGACTTTTTCTTGTGGGAATTCCTCAAGTCGTAGGTGTATGCGAATAAGCTACGAACCACAACGGTCCTCAAAGCCAACATAACCCATGCTATTCGGTCATATTCAGCCTGATTCAGGCGCCAGAGTCACACACACTTTGTTTTATTCAAATTCAAAGATAGCGCCTAATGAAAGTCCCTATACTACTAAGTCAAAGACGTACCAGGAATTGGTTATTGAAAAGAAAAATATGTATTATTCATCCAAATTTATTGCAAGGCCTTCAAAGTAGCCCTTTTCGAAATAATACACTTACTTCAGCGAACAACTCAATCATCAAAACATTTTTCAAACGCATGTCTTGAAAAGGATTTCAGTACTCGCTGCGAATACTCTTTGATGTCATATATCGACTGAAAGCGGTTGCCTCGATGTGGCAATTTGAGTTATAGAAACAGAAAAATATCGATCGGAGCCGTATCAGGTGAATACGGTATCTGTTCGTGTAAAAATGGAATAAAGTGGTCAAATACACTTGGAATATTGACAGTGGTATACGGTGATTGTACTCTAAATTAGAAAATTACTCACAAGTGGTTCAAGCTTTTCACACAAGGTTGAGAAGATGTAAATGACGACGCTCGCCCTGGGCGCCCCAGCACATCAACAGCCGATTGATATGCTGAGAAAGTGGAGAAAATTGTTATGGAGAATCATCGAATCACTACAAGAGAAGTTACTGAGGATGTCGGCATATCGGTTGGCTCATGTTATGCAATTTCTCGGAAATTTCAGCCATGAAGCGTGTGGCAGCGAAGTTCCTTCCAAAATTGCTGAATTTCGCCAAAAAATACGTCTTATGAGAATTACTCAGGATCGGCGCTCCAGATTTTCCTAAAGGGTTATAACTGGTGACGAATCATGGGTAGATGATTATAACATCGAAACCCAGTGGAGCCAAGACCAAAAAAGGACGCCAAATTCGACCAAATGTCAAGGTTTTGTTGACTGTTTTCTTTGGTTCCCGCAGTGCATCATGAGTTCTTACAACATGGGCGTATGGTCAATAAGAGTGTTATCTTGAAGTTTTGCGCCGCTTGCGAAAAGCAATACGAAGAAAACGTCTGGTATTATGGAAAAACCATGCGTGGCTTTTGCATCATTATGCACCTGCTTTCTCGCCATTGTTTGTTCGTAATTATTTGGTCAAAAACAACACCGTAGTCATGCTTCAGCCACCGTATTCACCAGACTTGGCGCCTTGCAATTTTTTCTTGTTTCCAAAATTGTAGAGACCCATGGAGGAACGGTGTTTTTCGATGATTGAGAAGATCAAAACCGAATTCATTAGAGGAACTGCAGCAAATTTGGAATACTGATTTGTTTTTTGGGAATAACTAGAGAAGAAAATGGCTTAGCCCAATGAAAAATACATCAAATGGTTTGAAAATTATAAAACTTCAATAATAGAAGAAGAATAAAACAAAACGAAAATTAAGAACATTATCAAAATTTTAATCTACCTAAAAAACTCCAAAAGCTATATTTGACTTATGGTGCAGATAATTTGGAATATATTATTCCAAATTATGATCACTTTTTTTCTTTGACTTTGCTTACACTTTTCCTTACTATCTAATAATTTTTTTATTTTTGTAACAGTTTTATAGTTTTCAGTTCTCTTGGTAATACTCACTATAACAAAATAGCTCACACTAATATAATTATTGAGTAATAATCAGTCACAATAATCACAGATGCAATATCCCAAATTACATTCACTTTCGGTATTCCAAATTAACAACATGATATCCTGAACTAAAATTTCATATCACATTTTTAATTTCAGGAATATTAACAAAATAAAAGTAAAACCATTAACTAAAAAGGTCGCTTATTAGTTTAAATAATTACAAGAAAGATTTTATGTAATATAGTAGCTAAATGATTATCAATGATTGCTTTCTTACCGAAAAAAGTTTGAAATTTGACGTTTCGCTTCTACGAGGTGGCAGCTGGAATGTCAAGATGGCGACCGCCATTAATATTTATTCCATATATACTCTGAAATAATAGCATTTCCTGTAACTGGGTACTCCCGTTGGAAATAAATCGCTTTTTTTTATTATAAACAGATTGAGATTTTAAATCTGGTATTTTGTTTGATTAGCAGGTGGAAAGATCAGGACCTCGGGAGAAATTATTGGTGAGTTTTGTGTGTGTGTGTGTGTGAGTTTAAAAGAGTCCATTATCGAAAACACATCATCTTTCTCTCGAATGTTTTTACGAATCACATACATTAACAGTATCATCTGCAGAACTGTATATGCAACCAGAGAAGTTGAAAGTAAGTTTTTTTACGACAGTGAAACCATAGTAACAAAATTACGTCACTATGGTGAAATCATTTTGAACAGCTAAATAAAAGAGTAATGTACCGGGTCTTATGAATTTACTAGTTAATATTATATAACACCTCCCACAAAAAATGATTAGACCTCGTATGAATATCACGCCGCCCATGCCATTAAAAGAAACTGCCGATGTTCGGTAACTATTTAGTTTTTATGCCATTCGAATTGACTTCGTATATACTATACCTCTCGATCAAATAGCTCTTGATCTGCTCCTGTGTTGGCCCTGAAAAATTCTAATACGAATGATTAAAATCATCAAAACAAGGTAGATATTGTTATCTTTAAAATGTAGACAGGTAGGTACTCAGTGGAAGATTACAATTTATTCAATTCACCTGCGAACTCTCATGTATTACATGAGGCACTCAGAGAGAAAATAAAACACATAGTAAGGTTTAAAAGCCTACTAAACAACTTCCATATTGAAATAATAAAGTTTATCATCATCAATAAGGGCAATAATGAATGAGAAAATGCCTATTGCAAATATTTGAGTGAAAATAAACTTTGATGCTATGACGTGTCGGATCATTTTTATGTATCGCTCTCCAGCTTCCTGAAAGAACGTTTCCTGCAAGTGGGTGTCGATGGATATCTCTCGAATACTTTTACCATCAACGCTGGTGTGTCCCAGGGATCCATATGGTCTCCATATGCATATGCATATCTTAATCAGGATCTAGAAGTGATTTCGAATTGGGGTGAAACTAACCAGGTTCAATTCAATGCCCCAAAAACCCAAGCATCGGTTTTCTCCAAAAAAGATAAATGTCTCCGAACCGGCTATAATAATGTCAGGCAGACAATTCCGCTTTCTGTTTCTTTGAGTTTCTTGTGAGTTAAATTGGAAATAATGTCTTGGCACAATCATGTCGCTGGAATTGCAAAAACTGTTTCTCAGAAGCTTGGAACACTGTTACGAAGCAGAAAACTGTACACACCCTAACAACTTATGGTGCTTTATAAAGCTCAGATAATAATAATAATAATAATTGCTTTCATTGACAAAATGTAGTACAGCATTTAGTAGACATAAAAAAAGACAGGCAGTTCTTAAATGATATCATACATTTTTGTCAAAAGGCAGAATTCAGGTTCTGATCTTGTCATTTGAGTAACGCAATCAGAACTTGCTCTTCCATTCAACCGTCTTCAAAACAATAATTACAAATGAATTCTAATCATCAACCACTTATGCTATCACCTATCCTTCTTTCGTTCAATGAACGACAATGAAAAAACAATTAAAAAAAATAGAAAAATGTTAACTTAAATCGCCTACAAATCGATAACGAAAACTAGTAAAGGAACAGAAAAATGTTGGCTAATTATTTTACCTAGAAACAGATATTTGCATGTATATACACATAGGCATTCATATACACACATATATAAGTGGATCATTATTTACAGCTAGACAATAAATTTGGTAGAAGAAATTCATTTAAAAGTAAATCATCTTTCAGCTTTTTTCTGAATTTTGCAAGCGACAGTGACTTCAATGTGTCAGGGAGTCGATTATACAGCCGAGATATATTATATGAAAAGGAGCATCGAAATAATGAAGTTTTATAGGATGGAGTGGCTAAATAATGTTTGAATCTCAAGTTCAGGTGATGAACATCGGAGCGGAAGCTGATCTTTTCATAAAGATAACTCGGTACTTTCGTAGAGATTGTATTATGAAATGAAATGCAAGAGTGGAATATTCTTCGGGCCTCCATATTCAGCCATCCTAGACTACTCAAATGATGAGAAATAGGTTGTCGCCTATTTGTTCCAATGATAAGTCTTAAACAAGAATTCTGCAACGTTTGTAGTCTTCTTTTGTTAAACTGTAACAAACGTGGGCCATATACAGTATCCGCGTAGTTTGCGTGAGATAGTACCAAGGCATCACACAGCAATTTCTTGAACTGTCTATTGAGAATCTCCCTATTCGAATATATAGTTTTCAAGCTGCAATATCCCCTCTTCAGGATTAGTGAAACATGAGGTGAAAATCTGAGAGACTGATCTATTGTGAGACCAAGATTTTTAGCGCGCTCAGACAAACTAAGATTAACATCATCAAGAAGAATCGAAACTTGATTTTGACATCTTTTTCTCATTGCTGTCCTCCCGAATAGCATGGCAACAGTTTTAGAAGGATTGATTGTTAGACAGTATTTTTTAGAGGTGGTTAATAACGAATTCAGATCTTGGTTGATTTGTTGGCAAGCTATTGCCGGTGAACTTTCAGGAAATTGCATATAGATTTGAGTGTCATCTGCGTAACTGTGAATTTTAGTATACTTGAGACATCTGGGAAATTGTGACGTATATATCACGAATAATGCAGGGCCAAAGATAGACCCTTGGGGGACACCTGCAAAACCTCCAAGATAATCTGAAGGATGATTATTCAGAATAACACATTGGGTTCGACTGTTCAAATAGTTATCAATTAGACCGGCAGAAGAATTCGCAAATCCAAGATATTTTGATAAGGCAATTAAAAGCTGATGGCATATTCTATCGAAAGCTTTGGAAAAGTCTATTGATACAAGAACAGAAAGTTCATTGCTATCGATTGATTTGTGAATATCATCTACGACTTTTAAAAGCGCAGTCGTGCAACTATGGCCTGGTCTAAAACCTGATTGGGACGATGTTGATATTTTATCACCATTTTACCATCAGAACTTTGTTGGACTATTTTTCTCATGTATGGAGCTTTGCCCGTAAGCATACCCTGAAGCTGCTGGATTCCATCCTGAAAACGGCCATCCGCCGCGAACATCACACCTTGACAGTCTGGAACGTCGAAAAAAGGTTGGGGATTTGTCTCTCTTCTCTAGATACCTTCACGGAGAGTGTTCAAGTGACTTGGCACATTTGATTCCACCAAGAGCGGAACATATCAGAATTACGCGACAAACTGTGGCTGCTCATCTTTTTAAGGTTTAACTCAGTACACCTCTAACTTCACTGTTTAATAACTCTTTCGTTTGGAGAACTGCATTTATGTGGAATAAACTTCCCGAGAACGTTTTTCCAAATGGATTTAATCTCCAGCGATTCAAATCCAATGTGAATCGCTACTTTTCCACAGGCACCGCTCTAAGTGCTCTGTTGTGCTCGTGCCTTCATCAAATATATTCATAATTTTTATTAGATTCCTTCATTAGATATTAGATACCTTTTTATACTAGTTTTACCCGCGGTGATTTTACCAATTTTTAAAAATTATTACCTAACCTAACCTAACCTAACCTACTCTACTCTACTCTACCCTAACCTCACCTAATGTAACCTAACCTAACCTAACCTAACCTATCCTAACCTATCCTAACCTAACCTAACCTAACTTGACATAACATAACATAACCTAAAGTAACCTAACCTAACCTAGCCTTATCAATAAAGTAGCTAGATTTTGAGATTTTTTTGACGAAAAATTTTTTTCTTACATATTTTTTTTTAATAAAAAGTATCGTACGTTACTTCTAATACCTCCAAGGACATGTGTACAAAATTTCATGATGATCGGTTGGGTAGTTTTCGCGTGAAACCGTGCCAAACAAACTTACATTCGCATTTATAATATTAGTAGAGATGTAACAAAAATTACTATACAAATCAGTATTTCTGAGCATTACTGAAACGCCTCTGAACAAATTGATCAAACTACAACCATGACGACTTGTTTTTATCGCCCAGATAACGCGAAGAATTTTGAAAATATATGAAAGCATTCAAATGTGTTGAAGAAAGTGACCAGTGAGCAAGTAAAATAAGTAACAAATGAAAAAAAGTAACAAATGGACGAGTATCTTGCCTCCTCGATCACCATGTTGGTTTCTATCCGATTACTTTTTATAAGAAATAGTATTGTTTATGACTTTGTGAGAGATACAGCCGAAATGTTAAGGATACTTCTGTTGAAACTCCTCCTTGAACAGCAACAATATATACATCTCGAAGTCTCAAGATCCTTATCAAAACTTTTTCGTTTTTTTTTAATTTGAATGGAAACGTTATTCTGAATTTCAATGAAATCGAAAAAAATACGCGACGTACAGTCAATGCATTTAACGGCGTCAAGTAAGTCGGGTGACTCGGGTGCCGGCTCCGCGGTGTCATGTCAAGGCACGATATATTTCAGCAATGAAATCCTGTTGTTGAAAAATACGAGTTTAGTTATTTGGATACTCTGTTTATAAATTCGAACATTGTATCTTCAATAATGGTATGTTTGTTTGAAAGTAGTTGACAATATGTCATGGTGAATTTTACTAGTTCGGACTTCCATTGTATAATATGATACTAATATGATTTAAAATCTCTGAAAGAAAATGAATAGCTGAAAATAACAACAATTAAACGTGAAATGAAATTCCAATGAAATGAAAAATAATTAAAAAATTTAAAATTGAACAATTATGAATTAAATGAAGAAAATAATTATTTCGAACCTAGTTACCTCACGACGTTTCGATTTTCAGTATTCACAAACTTCTTCGCATGATGGCTGATCTATTCCTCCGAGAGACGACCATTTATAGGTTATTAGAATGCTTTCACCTATCCCCTCTTTCCCCCTTCTGCTTCACCGTTTGTCCATGTTATTGAAGGTTTCGATATGTTGCGTATACCTACGCTAGCTTGGCTGAATGCGCCATTAGACAACATATATGTAGCTTCTTTGAACTTCCTCTTTACCAGTTGTCCTCCCTGTGAATGATCTCAGCTTTGGACCACTTGATGATATGTTGATTAATGTCCAAACATGCTCTGCTCTTCCCGATTTTCAAATTTCTTCTCGCTGTCTGTTTCTCTTGTGCTCGACAATGCGCACTTTCAATGGCCTCTTATTTTCATCGATATAGGATTTGCCGCACTCACAAGGTATCCGGTAAATTCAAGTCTTGGAATTGCATTTGGTGGGCTGGTTTTCGTGAGGCTACTACGCATGGTATTTCCTGGTCTGAAGCAGGTTCTGACGTTGGGAGGGCAAGCACTGGTTGTGGCGGCTTCTCTTCCTTGTGAGGCTCTTGCTGTATTCTAGCCAAAATCTGTTTCACCATCACTTTGGAGTAAGCATTCCGTTGGAGATCTGATGTTTGTTAAAGATCTGATGTCTAGTTCTTTCTCGAGACCTTCCTTCGTATTACAGAGCCCGAAAGCACGGTCTATTAGAGTCTTGATGATTTCTCTTTTAATCGATTGGTGGTGCGTGGATTCGTGATTCAGATACTGTCCCGTGTGGGTGGGTTTTCGGTATACAGATGTTTCCCACTTAGTGTTGGTCCTCTTCACTAATACGTCTAAGAATTGCAATTCGTTGTGGATTTCCTTTTCCATTGTGAAGGTGAAGGTTTTACGCTAATGATTTACTTCAGAAAGGTGTCGAATTCTGTATTGCCATGGTTCTATAATATAAAGGTGTCGTCAAAGTATCTCCACCAGACCCAGAACTTCTTGTGGGTTCTTCAAAGGCCAAACCACTCCATATGTTGGCTATAACTGTTGGCTATGAATTTTTTATGGTACTTTCAAATAAAAGTTCTTGTTGAAATGTTTCGTTGTTATTCACGTAATAAAATAGAATCAATTTCAAGAGTTTCCCCATATCGATGAATGCAACTGAAAATATTTCAGTAATTAATTTTGACAAATACCACTAGTTCAAACATTTTTTTCCGGTGAGTGTCAGTTCTTTCAAACTTTGCTGGAAAGTATTGCTAAATAACAAAGTTTCCGTCAGAGAATGGAAATTAATTGATATTATTACTTTCGATGAAAACCAATACTAAAACAGTTTTCTTTGCCACCCTGTAATTTTTCCATGTATTGATTGAATCAGTTAATAAACCGAATCCGACGATCTAATTCAGTATAAGCATCCTCTCTTGTATGTATCGCCGACGGCAATAAAAAGGAACCTTCTTTATTGTCCTCCATCAGAATTTACGAGCATAAATAACCCATTAGGGTTGTGAGAACTGCCCCTCGAGGACCATGACAAAGTGAGCCCTCGCGATATTATCTTGTCGACGGATTGTAAAATGAATCCCTCGGAATCGCTTCACATAAATTAATGAAATGACAATTACAGGGTATGTACGTGGTTGATGAACTTTTACTGGCAAGAATCGGTTTTCGACATATGCAGTGCAGAATCTGCATTTTTGTGAATTTATGGAAAAAATGATTGCTTGAAAAGTTCACAAAAATCGCTCACCACTTTCTTCAATGAATCGGTACGACCAATCAGCCTTACATTCTTCCTGTTGAGGAGGATACTGGATGGATACTGGCATTATATGCATCCCCCTGAACAACCACCAGTACCTATGCTTATCAAACCGGCAAATCGACAGATTTAGCATTAAACAAACTTGTAGAGAAAATCTGCCAATCCCTTGACAAGGATATTGCGATTGATGTATTTCTTGATGTTAAAGGAGCATTTCACAATGCAGTACCTAAATCTATAGGATCATCTCTGGCTAGGAAAGGTATGGAATCGACCATAACTGGCTGGATCTATGCCATACTGATAAACATAATTGCAACTACGACTCTTCAAGGCGAGGCCATTATGTTCAAGGTCACTAGAGGCTGCCCTCAAGGTGGGGTACCATCTCCCCTTCTGTGGTCACTCCTGATGGATAGCCAGCTCATGCAGATGACATTGTCATCTTGGCAAGGTTCACATCGGGAAGGGTAGCTTGTAATATCCTCCAAAGCACGATGAACGTTATTCACAGATGGTGCTTAAGGGAGCAGATGTCTATCTACCCCAGCAAAACTGTGATCATTTCCTTCACCAGGAGAAGATAAAAGGGCGATCTAACGCCACTCTCTCTCAAAGGTGGAGTCATTCTATTTGGAACGGGGTTGAAATATTTTGGCATTATCTTTAAAAAAACTCACCTGGAACGCTCTCTTGGAGAAAGTTTTACACAAAGCCAGACTGTCCTTATGGACATGTCGAAAGACATGTGGTAAAACTTGGGGTTTAGGTCCCAAACATATCCATTGGATGTATGTGATGATTGTCAGAACAATGATCACTTATAGTGCAATTGCCTAGTGGCCGAAGGCTTTACAGAAAATGACCAGGCAAAGCTCTCTGGCTTACAGAGACAGGCTTGTCTGGCCATCAGTGGTGCCATCAGTACTACACTGTCAGCCGCCGTGGAGACTCTACTACATTCAGCTCCTCTGGAGGGAGAGGCTAGATGGACTGCATATAGACTTGTGCACATTGTCAATTGCATAAATCAATTTAATGCAGAGTGCAACAGACTGTTGATTGACACTGGAAGTCACAGCATTCTGGAAATGACCTCTGACTTTAAGCCTACAACTGTCAACTACGAACTGCCTTATAAAGTACTGTCATAAATCACTTATCGAGGAACAAGTACAAATCAAAACACAAGACCTCACATTCAATATATTAAACAGAACCATACACATTCCTAGAAAAGATCTAACACAAAGAAGAGTACCTGATGCAGTACAAATACAGGCAAATTTACCTGAAGTACCTGAAATACCTGAGTTAAGACGCTCTGACCGTATAAAGAGGCAGACGACAAGATAACAAGTTCAGTTTGAGGAGTGCCTAGAAGATGACAGTACTACCAACTGTCGAAAGCGCTCGCAGATAATTAATAATATATATATATATATTATATATATATATATATATATATATATATATATATATATATATATATATATATATATATATATATATATCAAACAATAACGGTCCAAGTACTGATCCTTGGGGAACTCCATTTTTGGTGGGGCGGAGATCAGAAATACTTGAACCTATTTTTACTAGTTGTTGTCTGTGAGTTAGATAGAATGATAATAGTTTGTGAAGTACACCTCTAATGCCGTAACACTCTAACTTAAGCAACAGAAGGTCATGTGACCTTCATGATCATGGTATGACTTCCGCTTAGGAGGTTTATACACTGGTGTTTTGAACAATCTTGACGTGTTTTTTTTATTTTTCACGAAAAGTTATGGCATTTTGGTATAAAAGTTTTGGAAATTTCATGATTCTATATCTGTGGAAATCTAGTGAAATCTGGAGAATAATTTCTCTGAACTTTCAACGTTATCCATCAAATATATGGGGATTATTACAGACGTCGATATCCTGGAACGACGCTGCTGCACCAAAACCTTGAATTCAATTTGAAATTTATTCAGAATATTATATCACACTAGTAAATAACATATAGCTCTTTCTTATCTATTTCCTGGATCCCTCATATGAATCAAAACACAGCCCCTCCCAATCTCGAATATATATGATAGTGGTATCGAATTTGTCCTCGCAATGTGCTGCCGCCATTCAATATGCGAAATTGCTCATATTTTATCGTATCGCCATAAAAATCTGGCAAACAATCGAGGAAATAGAGAGATATGTTGATCAGGAGCGTGTTTCAAGAAGGAAGGGAAATCTGAATTATCCGTGAACTAGTGTCGATATTGCTTTTAAATCAATTTCGTGGTGATTTGATCATAATATTATCAGATTAAGAATGGTTGTCCGCGAATTGAATTTAATGCCAAGGACATATTTTTGACTGTAGATCATCTATCACTTCTGTATAACATATTCAGTTTTTGACAAGTGATACCTCACTGCACTGTTTTAATCTCAACATAAACTCTTCAAAGCAAATGAAGGAACACTTCTTTATGACCTTGTAATTTTTTAAACAGTAAAAAAACGTATTATATGTTATGTTATTTTGAAAGGCTCTGCAAATGGCAACCAAATATATGCTAGATTATTGAATAACTTTCTGTTGTGTATTGAGTATACGTGAGAAAAGTGAAGAACTACCAAAATCAAAAAGAAAACCCTTTAATTCATTGAAATCAAAAGTAAACAATAAGTTATTTTTGTGTTATAATCAATGGCTCAGTATCTTGCGTTTCCTCCCGGACAAAAATTATAGCTCGGATTCGCCGGGACATGGTTCTTATGAGGTTTTCTTGAGGCAAACGCTTATACTCTTCTTGAAGAGCGATTTCCAGCTCATCCAATGTGGTTGGTTTTGACGGCTTCAGATGCTTATTCCCAGTTAACCCCAGACATTGATGGGATTTTTGTCATTCTTTCTAAAAGTATCTGCCAATAATTATACTACCCACAAAAATATACTTGCATTAACTTTGTTTTATAAAGTATTTTTTGGCCGGGTGCTTATACAGAGCAAGATTTCAGGAAAAACAAGTAAAAGTAATTTTTTAACGCTCAGGCATTGAATAGTCATTTACGTAACAAGTCCGGGAAATACTGTTTTTTGAAGAGTAGAGAAAATTTTAGAGTCCAATAAAACTGTTTTCAGACATGATGCGTACACTTATTTTCGGCAATCGTGTAGAATAACAAACCAGTGAGACACATTTCTTCATTATATTTCTTTGTAGGACAAATTTTCAAACATTTCAATTCTTGTTCATATCAAATATTGAAATTCGAACAAAAGATATCTTTTTACAGAAACATTATGATTCTCTTTAATATAATTCAAGCAATTGCTAGTTTTGGAGGGACTCAATTTGTTCGAAATGTTCAGTATATTTGACTTTTGTTGAAATCATATTGATTCTTTCCATGTGATAATTTTTGAATGGTCCTGGTAAACTTTATTTTGTTCTCAGCAACATTGGTAGACTTCCAGCCACCGTGCCCTTACAAATTTGTGATGTTGACAACATTACCAGCAAATAACGTTGCTAAAGTTCGACGAATGCTATGGCCTATGTAAATTTTAGGACTGAGTAAATTTTAAAATTCTGCAAGTCTTAATCCGAGATTCTCAAAACTGTGAATACCAACTGGCTGAATTGAACATCTCTTTTTTTGTAATTCACGAGTAATCTGTTATTGACATTCTTGTTAGTTGTTTCAGTCTACACACACCACCTGACCCAAATAGTTGTTGCTACCTGAAAATAAAGATAATTAAATTGATAATTTTATACTCGTAGGTAGTGGCTGTTTACATTCATTTTCACTAAAATGATACTCTTCAACATAGAGTAGTACATGCTTCACAAGGTAAAGGCTTTGACGGTTTAAAATTTTTGCGTAAAATAAGCCAAAATTACATCCTCTATAATAGTTTCGCTTTTTTACATCGATCCAATTAGAGAACATATCCTGAACGTTTTCGTATAGTTCAAGTAAACGAGCTTCTAACAGCTCCCCTTTATTAATATAGTTAGGGAGCTAATATGTTTTGCCGTAAAAATGGGGTGTTCCATCGTGAGTGGCGGACAGTGTATATCACTTTGGCCAACCCCATTCAGGTGGTAGGTGCTGCATTTTGAGCATTTCCATCAGTCCAGAGAGTTTCATCGTTCTACCTCGAATATTACGGAAGATACGGGGGTGTTTCCATGAGAAGTGAGACACACTATATATATATATATATATATATATATATATATATATATATATATATATATATATATATATATAATATATATATAATCAGATGGTATCTTGAGGTTGCAGTCAAGGTCAATGATGAAAACTCTTTGCTAGTTTGTCAAGCTTTCGGAAATGTTTATTTCCTTCTTCAGGACAACTGAAAAGATGATTGTAAAAATATATGTATAAAACGTCACAGATATAACTTACTCAATATGAGATTAATATAAAAAATTACCAGCAAATCGAAACAAAAAATATTTTGAAAATTAATTTTGACATGAATCAATAAATGACAAGTATTTGTTGGTAACATAAAAATAATAATTTGTTTTTCATCAGTTATATACTGGATATACAGTACTATTTCTTCTTCGATTATCATTATCTAATTTAAACAAATAAGTATAAATTTGACTGAGACCATTCAAGTCAGTTCTTTCATTCATGGATTTTAATTCTTCATTTATGTGTATCATTTCTAGAAAAGAACGTTTGTAGGAATTTTGTTCAATTTCTAAAATACTAGCATTAGTATAGTCCATTTGGTGGTCTAATGAATTTGCATGTTCTGATAATGCATATGATAAAACATTTCTTCTGCAATCACTTTCATGAGACGTAATTCGACCTTTTAGAAGTCTTGAGGTCTGTCCAATATACACTTTATCACAATCTTTGCAAGGTATCTTATGAATGATATTATAATTTTGATCAGTATCAACATGTGTCTTTAATTTGAAAAGACCTGTTAATACTGATCAAAATTATAATATCGTTTATAAGATACCTTGCAAAGATTGTGATAAAGTGTATATTGGACAGACAGACCAGATATATATATATATATATATATATATATATATATATATATATGACTGACTAGCTAAGGAGAAATACGGAATATTGTTGTGGATGCAGTCAAAATTACTGAGCTGTTGTTTAAAGAATACTCTTTGTTATATGATCGAGCGAGCAAGTATTCGTGACTGTGGAAGGGGAGCCAAACAACTTAAATAATACCATAAATAATGATAATTTAAATATTTCAAATAGTGGAAATATACCTCCAAATATATTATTTTTGAAAACACTACCATATTTTTAGTATTTAACACCTAAAGTCCTGAACGGTTTCAAGAGTGAACATATTAAATTTGCTCAATGTATCGTTACCACTACTAATATTTTTTTTCCAAAATTAAAACTCTGTTGAAAACTTCAGAAAATTCAAATGTAGTAAATAATTAATAATATAAAAAATGGATTATACGAAATACAAAAAAACTGAAAAAAATGTCTTGAAGTGGATTGGTAATTTTATAGTTTCAGATATTTTTACTTGTATATGTTGTATTATTTTTGGTATGTCTTTATTCAATTTGTATGTTACACTATCCCTACTATAGACATGCAATGTTTCTAGGGATTAATACATTTGTGATTATAATTAAATAGCTGTCAGTCTTTATTTCGCTGCTATGATAATGATCAAATGCATTTATCAAACCACACCTACCAAGATGTTCAATACAATACCGATGTGATTCGTTCTGGCCTAGTGGCTGGAAAAAAATTGGTGAAAGTTATTCATTACAATATGAATACTATTTTCGAGTTCAAATTATCACTTTATTTCATATGAATTTATAAATACAACCACTGTTGAACAGCACATACGTTTCCGTTAATTTACTAACAATATTTTTCCAACAAAGTTTCTGCACCATATCCAAATCTGCCTTCTTGTCTTCATTTAATGGAAACAATTCGTATATCTACGCATTCCCTGCTAGATCAATTCGTAGCTAATGTAATTGCCTAATAGGATGAGGAAGTAACCAGAGCAGGACCAAGCGAGACACTCTAGTCTTATCCGAACCAATATCTAAGAACTAATTTGATAAACCCCCCTAGATTCGATGAGAATGCGTTTTGCAGCAGAAATCCATACAAATCAAGCGAAGTGAACGCGTACATCGTTGACACTCTACCCTCACATGATATAACTCGAACCATAACAGTGATTAAGTGTCCCCCAAGAACGTTTCGCAAGACCGATTAGTCGTTCTGATAGTCTTCCATCCCAAAGTTATTTCTCTATAGAAAACGAACGCTTAGATGTGGAGTTATATAATTTATGTAAATATCTAGGAATTCTTGAAAACACCCCAATCGTATTTCATAATCCTTAATATTTCTCAAAGTTTCTTCAGCAAGGAATGAATCTCGGAGATCCTGCCCTCATATCAGGATCCTTACTTTTTGTCAAGATCTCATTTAAAAAAAACCACAGATGACGTCAGAAATTTGAATGATAAATTCATAGATATTTGTTAACTACGTATGCTCATTGTCTAGAATATTGAATGTTTTGATTTGTATTTATTCCTCGGTAAGTGAATTATGACTCAAGGAGTACTTATCTATTTATATATATATATATATATATATATATATATATATATATATATATATATATATATTATATATATACACAAATAGAGATTTTATCGAGTGTTCATGATACAAATAAAAAATGAAACAATTCGTGGACACACCACTCCAAAAATAGCCAGAAACACGTGTCCGCGGTTTGCCCCCTTTTTTGGAGTGTTGTGTCCACGAATTGTTTGATTTTTGATATATAAATAAGTAAATATATTGATGCAGCTAGAAATAATATCTTGCAAAAGCCTCCTTCACTTTCAATAAGATTTATCCCCAGCAGTAAAAAAATTGTTATAATAGATCTTCTGGTAGATGTATTGATCGAAGAGGATTGACTAAAAGGCCATCAGGATCTTCTGATTTAACACCTATGAATTATTTTCTTTAAACTAAATAATTAAATAATCTAAGTAATTGTTAGTCATATACAATGTTTCAGTACGATACTAGCAATATCTAAACTTTTATAATGCTTTTCAGAAGATTTATAGAAAAATAAGTAATATAATGGTCAAGCAAGTAGTACATTTGAAACTGGCAATTGAAGTAACTTTGAAATACCTCCTAAACTTCTCCATTTAGGAATCTTAGATTTAAGAGTTTGTATCCAACCTTATTAGAGGAATGATGAAAATAAAGTATACATTCTTCTAAAATATACTCCTTTTGATGATCAAAAATCTTCAATTTGGTCATTATTACGCCTTGGTCAAAGACGAAACGGACTGGTTTAAGTTTGACGATAGTCGTGTCACGAAGTGTTCTGGCGATGTATTGAATTTATTGGAGCCTCTGGAGACACCCTACATTTTGTTTTATAAGAGAGAGGACATTGGCAGATCAAGATCTTCATATGATATGGTGCTGCAGGTTTTTTCGGGTTTTCCTGCAGCTGAAAAAGCAAATGCGCTACTGGAATCAATGAAGTCGCCCCGGAGCGGCAATTAATTTTTATTGTTGTTTTATAATTTCATGATTTGTATTTTGGAAGTGTTATTAAATATACATTGATATATCTGAAAAAAAACTTGTTTTTGCATGCCTTACATTTTATTGAACAGATGAAAAATCAGTTGTAGATCCTGCTCAAACTGAAACATGTATAAGATTAGTAAGGCAAGGAATAGTTGCTTTAGAAATTTTCATTGTAGCTTTGACAGAAAAACAGGTTTTTCGATAAATAGTTT
The DNA here is from genome assembly GCF_025532065.1 of Leptinotarsa decemlineata. Taxonomy (NCBI): domain Eukaryota; kingdom Metazoa; phylum Arthropoda; class Insecta; order Coleoptera; family Chrysomelidae; genus Leptinotarsa; species Leptinotarsa decemlineata. The sequence continues at coordinate 6,247,543 of NW_027412668.1, read as the reverse complement.
TTTGACTGGAAAGCATGTTAAGAAAATCTGAATCTCTTCAATCAGAAAATTATCTTTCCGTCAGTGCCTATCAATTTCATTTCCTGAAAAATAATTTCCGAAAAAATTACTGCAAATGGCATTCGAGTGAAGTAAATTTGAAATAAATATTTATTTTCCTAAATTGATGGATGTAGCCGTTACTACGTGGTGGATCATCATGAAAAATGAGAAATAAAACGTCCTATGTTTTTTTATTAACACTATTAACATTAACACGCTTTTATTAGCTTCACCTGTATGTTTGTATGTTTGTTTGTTTGTATTTTCGTAACTTTCCTTTTCATTTCATATTCATTCCCGTATGAATGCTCAAGATCTGTATTTTTACAGAATTATCGATATTATTGCTTGATCTATTCGTGGGCAGATGGCGGTGTACGTAACCTCCTTGATATAATTCGAACTCACTTTACAGGTATTTCTTCATTTGAAAAAATTCTTTTTTTTATTTACACGCGCGCTTGCTGCCTTCCTTGGGCTTGGTAGCTGATTTTCAGGCTCCCTCTCCGGAATCGGAAAATATCAATGGTCATTTTTCTAAACAATATACGGCAAATTGATCCTGAAGTTTAGATAGAATAAATATAGTTTAAAAAAACTAAAAAACACGCTTTTATAACATACGAAACTAAAAAATAATAAAAATGAATATAGTTTAAAAAACTAATAAACACGCTTTTGAAGAACATCGAACTAAAAAGTTAAAAAAAAAATTTTGAATAAGCTTAAAACAATAACGAACGAAAAATACTAGTATTATTGTGAAAAAAGCGTGGGCGCTTTATGCCATATTTTTTTGTATATCAAGCGCCCGTCGCTTTTTTCAAAATAATACTAGTATTATTCGTTCGTTATTACATAAAAATGTATTGAAACAACGATAAAAATAAAAACAACAATAAAAATTATTGGGCGCTCCGGGACGACTTCATTGATTCCAGTGGCGCATTTGCTTTTTCAGCTGCAGGAAAACCCGGAAAACCCTGCAGCACCACATCATCTGAAGATCTTGATCTGCCAATGTCCTCTCTCTCTCTCATAAAACAAAATGTAGGGTGTCTCCAGAGGCTCCAATAGATTCAATATAATAATAATTCATTTAATAATAATGATAATTCATTTACCACCCTGTAGATTTCTATGGGTTGAACGAAGCCTGCAAAAACGGTAACTAATCTTTTATCAAGTTTTTTACAAACTGTAGGTTTTCGGCTAAAATGAATAATCTGAAAGTGTCGAGTTTGTACATTCTATGCAGTTCTTGCTCAGCAATTAAACTGGAAATATTGTGCTTTAACATGGAACGCCATCACTTACCATTGGCTGAGATGAATAGAGCTGTAGGGCTTCTTCAAGGTGGCATGCGACAAAATGATGTAGCTCTTCGTTTGGGGGTCTCCCAAAGTGTTATCAGTCGATTGTGGCGGCGTTTCCGTGAAACTGGCAGTCCAGCCGAACAACATCCAGGGCGAGGACGCGCTACAACTGCAGTTCAAGACCGATTTCTGGTCTTAACCGCAAGAAGACAACCGACAATCACAGCACCTGAGTTGGTTAACGTAACTATTGGTCGTGATACTGTCAGAAATCGACTGGGGCCACAGTTTTGTTTACAGACGAATACAGATTTGGATTTCATCCAGATTCTCGTCTAGTAAGACTGTGGAGACGACCTGGAAATGATGAACGTTTGAGACACGTCCAGGAAGTCCACACATACAGAGGTGGTACAGTAATGCTATGGGGCGAAATCATGATCGGCGGCAGAACCGATCTCGTTTTTCCAAATCGCTCCCTCACAGCTCGACAGTACCTCGACACCATTCTTCTACCTATCGTCCGTCCGTTTGCTGGTGCTGTTGGTGAAAACTTCCACCTAATGCACGATACTGCTCGTCAAAATGTCGCGCGTCTAGTGACTGACTGGCTCACCAACGAAGGAGTTGATGTATTGACATGGCCAGCACAATCACTGGACCTGAATCCCATCGAGCATGTGTGGGACATGCTTCAACGAAGAATTACTCCGCATATGGGGAACATTCACACAACGTTTCAATTGAGAGAGCTTTTAATCGCTGAATGGGCAAATGTACCTCAACAAGACATTGACAATCTCATTTTGTCGATGCACGATAGATGTAGGGCCGTAATAAACCAGCGTGGAGGCCATACTTTGTACTGATTCCAATTTTTTTCTGTATTATGATTTTTTTTCGGGGTGCCAGAGAAGAGCCATATTTTTTTTTAGTTTTGCTTATATGAACACTCAGTATTTTTGACCATTTAATAAATTTTGTTGTAAGTTACATTCGTTTAATAATCTCCCGTCAACTTTTTTTCCCTAAAGCGATCTAAAAAAAAATTATTGCCATTTTTAAAAATATCCCTAGACTTTTCCGATGTGTGTATGTCCAACCTTCCAAAGAGTTTCTTGCTTCCGTCAGAGATTGAGTCTTGTTTGAAGATCATCAGTGTTATTATGAGATTCACTGGTGCCTCAGCTATACTTGTTTCCTTTTAACAGCCAGTTAGTTTGGCGCATATTTGGTAATATAGTCGATTATCACCTGTTAAAAATTCCATTTTCAGATGATTTAACAATAAGCTTTGCACGGACTGGTTTATTAGTCATATCAGGAAAAGCTAGATTAAGTTCCAGAAATTCACATGAGTTTTCGCTACCTCTTGAACATTTACTACAAAGTAAACAACTGAGGATTTTTCCAGCAAAAGATTTACAAACACAAGGCGAGATGGACTATACGGAATCATTCAATCCAGAGCAGTCAGGAGTATTGATTTTGCTATTGTTTTGCTCACGAAGAGTATTCAACAAGAACCTCAAAAATTCTGAACAATCCTCTTGTTGTCCTAACGAGTATCTTCAACTTTTCAGTTCGATATTCTTCAAAAGCGTGTTTTTTAGTTTTTAAACTATATTTATTTTTTTTACCTCTTGTACTGTAGTGTTAGTTACAAATACAAGTGGTATAAAAATATAGCAAGTTTCTTTTTCCATTTTTCATTTATTTTCTTTCTGTCTACAATAGTGAGTAGGTGAGTGATGTAACGACAGTAACGACTATTTCTCACTGAAAAACAATCACAGGAAACAAAATGTTTTCAACAAATGTTTTCAAATAACAAACGTGCCTAGACTAAAAATGTTGTGTGCCGTATTAAATCTCACGTATCTATCTTAACTATAAATATATTACAAATATGGGTTACAGAATTGTACGTTTCACTATTAGTGGCATCAACGTACGTGTGTTCAAAAAATAAGGTGAATGTTCAAATTCCGCGGACTCGAAGGTACATGTAAGATCCATGAAGATACCCAGACATTGTTTGTTTTTGTCAAAACTTTCTTCAATAAATTATGGCATTGGCAGTCGAGACTCCTTTCCTAAAGCCATTTTGTTTTACTAGAAGTATACTGTGAGTATCTAGATAGGATGTTAAGTCATTATACATTTTTTTCTCCAAGATTTTAGAAAATACTGGCAGTATGGATATTTGTCTAAAATTATTTATTATAGATGGATCACCTTTTTTATAAGCGGGTAACATCTTTCCAATTGTCAATTCCGAAGGAAAATTGCCTTGTTCTAGACAACTGTTTATTATATTACATGATAGATCCATTACAAAATTCACACATTTTTTAAATATATATATATATATATATATATATATATATATATATATATATATATATATATGACAGATGATGACAGTTCTACCAACTGTCGAAAGCGCTCGCAGATAATTAATAGAAGATATAAAGCTTCAAATCCTTTTTGTAGAATTTAATATTGAAATACTCAAAATAAAGGAAAATTAGTTGCATCAATCAAATATATATATATATATATATATATATATATATATATATATATATATATATATATATATATATATATAATATACTTTATTGTCCAAAGAAAAAATCTTGTTCACAAAGTTAATTAATAAATATAAAAGAATACATAAATGTCATATGAATATAAAAATATAGATAAAATATAATGTAAACTTAAGTATAAAAACACTGAATAAAAAACCACAAACTATGGTTGAAACATACATACACATAAAACATGCTAAGTTAAAAATGATCGGTATAGAACTCAGTCAAACTGTAATAGGGTCTACTACTCAAAATTTCTTTAATCATGTTTCTGTACTGATTGGTATCAATATTCATCTCTTTAGTGTAAATCGGCAGATGGTTATACATCTTCACACCATTGTAAAATGAGGAGTCCTTGACCAGAGAGTTGCAAGGAATAGATCATTTTGAATTTTTCTGCACGCTCTGACGAGTTGTATAGTGATGAGTGGTAACCTCAAGTTTCACAGATGTTTCTTAATTAAACACACTGTTTCAAGAATACAGAGCTACAACCGTCAAATTTTTTTTATCTATAAACAGTTGCCTGCATGAATCACGAGGTTTAGCTTTGCACAAGTATCGTATAGCTCTCTTCTGTAATACAAATACAAACTCCAGCAAATTAAGGCTACACACACCCCATAAAGGTATACCGTACCTTAAGTGAGACTCTTCCAAAGCGTGATATGCTGTTTGCATATCACTGCATAACAGCCGGTGGGAATTTTACTTTTCATTTTCCTGATGTGAGCGTCAAATTTTAGTCCACCGTCTATATACAGCCCCAGAAATTTAGTACCGTCTCTGTTCTCAATGATACCGCTCGCTACAGATAAATTATGAAGTGAACATTTGAAAGTCATAATATTTGTTTTCGAAATATTGAGGGAGAGTAGATTGGAATCACACCAAGATTTTTTGTATGTCATGAGCTATTTATTGTCTCATTGAGTATAGTCTATACCTTTACTATGCCACAATATAGTGGTGTCGTCAGCGAAAAGAGTGAATGTTCCAGACTTATGTTCATCAAATCGTTAATATACAACAGGAACAATATGGGACCGTGAACCGATCCCTGTGGTACTTCAGTATCTATTTCAATACCGTTTGAACATTTATTCGTTTTCACAATCTGACTACGACTATTGAGATACGACTCAAACCACCGTAGTGTTATCCCTCTACATCCATAGATATTCAGCTTTCGTAGCAGTATTTTATGATCAACGCAGTCAAACGCTTTTGTAAGGTCACAAAATACTGCTGCAGCAGCATCTCCATCATTCATATTGGAAAACACCTCAAACAGGAAAGAGAATTTTGCATCATGTGTGCTCTTGTTGCTCTGGAATCCAAATTGATTTTTCCTTATAATGTTATGGCGAAGGAGAAATTCATTGAGTCTTTTCTTAACTAGTTTTTCAATTATTTTTGCAATAGTAGGAATGAGAGATATTGGTCGATAATTTGAAGGATCATCTACAGAGTTACCTTTATATAAAGGAACACTATCGACAATTGTAGAAAGGATGGAAACCTGACATTTTTGACAAGATTCAAGATTGATTAGTGATACAAGAGTTCTGAGCGCTTCTATCGGAAGATTTTCAATAATTTTAATTGAAATTTCATCATAACCAGATGTTGATTTATTCCTTATATCACCAAAAACTTCAAACAGTTCATCAATATTCGTATCATCCATTTGATGATACGAATGATGGCTTTTTATTTTTTGTTTTGATCTTTTGAACAGAAAATGAATAATTGAACACTTTGGTGAGTTGGTTATGGAAAACAAGAAAAGGATCATTTTCGGATAATATGTTTTTCCAGTCAAGTTCAAAACAGTTTCGGTAAAACCTATTATAATTCGCACTGCTGTATAGTCTTCCATATTTATATTTCTTACTTTTCATAACATCGAGATCTATGGTACATTTGATGGCTTCATGATCTGAAAGTCCTGAGGAACTAACTGTGCACTTAATATTTTCCAAGTGAAAATTACTCGAAAAATAATCAATACAAGACTACGAATATTGAGAAATGCGAGTACATGAATTAACATGCATGTACAGACTGAAAGAGTTGAATAGATGTGTTTGGGTGGTAGATATTCCATATATATCTTCAATAGTTTTACTCTTGAGTCCCATAATGATTACTCAGATATCATCAGGTGTAGTTGGTATGAAAAACATAGAATTGATGATATAATTTTATATTATATTAATCAAAGTTGTTCAGAATTGTCAGTCAATAAAAAAAATCTCAAATCTCCACATAAGGACTTTGCCGGAACAATCTGGAACTCACTTCATCGACCTTATTCTCAAGGAAATTGTGAAATTATTGTTGTTAACTAGCTGGAATTCCCGTGACATCCCGTATATCATATTACCCGACGCAGCGCACCGAAACAGTAGCAGCCGGCAAACAAATGCCATTAAATGAGACGTTTTAATTAAGATCTCTTGAATGCATCTCCGACTAACGACTCCATAATTATTATGAGTTGAATTGTTGATGTAATAAACCATCCCCTACAATATTTGTAAGTGGAAACCCTTGTAGAAAAACAACCCTAGCTGTCAACCGGCGCCCTATCCCCAGGCCTAACCGCTTTGTTATTCATATTTATGTATTATATTGATGGGTTTACGCCAGAGTAAGTAGTTTGGAAGTAATTCGAAAATTTTCGAGGAGCTCTTGGGGTCGGTCCGATGAAAAAATGGAAACTCTTCGGGGATGACAGATATGTTTTGGATCGTTAGCATGGACTGGAGATGTGGAAACACCCAGAGAAATATTGATTTCGAGCTCAGAAATGGAGTTTGAAAGTTAACCATCATTTAGTTTGTTTACAGTACTCAATTTGTTAAAAGTTATAACTTTTTTTTCCGGTCATTTTACAATAGAGTGATATCGAAGCAGACTTCTACAGGGTTTTTCAACAAATAGTTTCCACCATGTGTTTGTTTCATTTCATTGATTTGTCTCCGAAGTTGACCAGTTTCTTGAATACTCGTAAGAATACGATAAAAACGAACCATTACGCTTAGTTTTCTATTATATATTTTTTATTCAATCAATTTATCATTTTCTTAACACTCTTATGCTATTATGTCAGTATCCTATGTTATTATCTCCCAGTATTTACATACTTACATACATACATACAATTTTCACATACTTTGCACGAAGGAGATGAAATCCGCCGTATGGAGTATTGTTTATGGATGCAGGGAAATGATCTCAATGACAGGAATTTTTTAAAGTATATCTTATACAGTGATGAGGCTACCTTTACCACGAATGATGTTGTATCTTCCCAGAACATGAGGTTTTGGGCTGAACAAAATCCAAATTGGGTGGTGAATTGTAGAGACCAAATATCTCAGAAAGTTAATGTGTGGTGTGGTATCCTGAACGAAAATAACATCGGGCAATTTTTTTCGATCAAAATTTAAACGAATGACTATTCGTTGATTTTCTCGAAAATGCATTTTCTGATGTGTTGGAAGAACTACCTTTGGATGTGAGACACAGCATGATTTTTCAGTTAGATGGTTCACCAGTTCACAATAGTGGCATAACAAGGGTTTGGTTGAATAGAAATCTACCTATGAAATGGATAGGACCCAATAGCCCTCTCGTAGTATGGCCACCACGATCCCCAGATTTAACTCCACTGGATTTTTATTTATGGGGAAACTTGAAAAATAAAGTTTATGAGGATAGACCAACAAATGAGGAAGATCTCCGTGCAAGAATTATACAAGCGTGTAGAGAAATCACATCTAGAGAACTGAGAAGAGTTGGAGGAAATAATAGAAGGCGCATAGAAATATGTGTTCGATTGGAGGGAAATTTCATAGAAGGCACGAAAATATAAAATTGTCAACAGTTAAATCATTTGAAACTGATTGTTTTGATTTTTAATTGAAAGTGTGATTTTGAAAGTAGTACTTCGAAAGAATTTTGAACTACACAACATTTTTCGCCACAAAATATTCTTGTTTTTTTTTAAATAATGGGAAAATGAGAATATGAACTAACATTAACCATCCTAAAAGCCTACTGATTACATGTTTCCGTTCCTCTTACAAAATTACCATTTTGAGCCTATTTTGCCCCCTAATATGTTTTACCGTAAAAATGGGGTGTTCCATCGCGAGTGGCGGACAGTGTATATCACTTTGGCCAATCCCATTCAGGTGGTAGGTGCATTTTGAGCATTTCCATCAGTCCTGAAAGTTTCATCGTTCCACCTCGAATATTACGGAAGATACGAGGGTGTTTCCATAAGAAGTGAGACAAATTCGGATTTTTCAGGACTAAAATTTTTTCAGGAAAAAGTGTAATCGTAGTAAGTTGGTAGTCCTGATCACGAATCTGAAGGAATTTTGAGCCTATTTTGCCCCCTAATATGTTTTACCGTGAAAATGGGGTGTTCCATCGCGAGTGGCGGACAGTGTATATCATTTTGGCCAATCCGATTCAGGTGGTAAGTGCATTTCGAGCATTTCCACCAGTCCATCGTTCTACCTCGAATATTACGGTAGATACGGGGGTGTTTCCATGAGAAGTGAGACACACTATATATATATATATATATATATATATATTATATATATATATATATATATATATATATAAAGGAAAGGATTAGTCGGAACAGCACTCAAGAAAAATTATTGACAAACCGCGGACACGTGTTTCTGGCTATTGGCCTCATCAGCGCGGTGTAGCCAAGTGCAGAGATGAGCAACACTTGGTTGTCAGAAAAGAAAAAACAGCACAAACGAACAGAGTCACCAACAGGAGCCTACCGCACATTTGTGATTTCAATTAGTAGACCTAGAATTTCTAGGATATCATAACATCACCACGGAGGCAGCTACAGCTACCTGCGTGACTTCCGAGTCCAGGATATAAACATATAGAAGGAGGTGTTATCGAGTGTCTATGATTTAATTAAAAAAGGAAAGGATTAGTCGGAACAGCACTCAAGAAAAATTATTGGCAAACCGCGGACACGTGTTTCTGGCTATCAGCGCGGTGTAGCCAAGTGCAGAGATGAGCAACACTTGGTTGTCAAAAAAGAAAAAACAGCACAAACGAACAGAGTCATCAACAGGAGTCTACCGCACATTTGTGATTTCAATTAGGAGACCTAGAATTTCTAGGATATCATAACATCACCACGGAGGCAGCTACAGCTACCTGCGTGACTTCCGAGTCCAGGATATAAACATATAGAAGGAGGTGTTATCGAGTGTCTATGATTTAATTAAAAAAGGAAAGGATTAGTCGGAACAGCACTCAAGAAAAATTATTGGCAAACCGCGGACACGTGTTTCTAGCTATTGGCCTCGGTAGGCTCCTGTTGGTGACTCTGTTCGTTTGTGCTGTTTTTTCTTTTTTGACAACCAAGTGTTGCTCATCTCTGCACTTGGCTACACCGCGCTGATGAGGCCAATAGCCAGAAACACGTGTCCGCGGTTTGCCAATAATTTTTCTTGAGTGCTGTTCCGACTAATCCTTTCCTTTTTGAATTAAATCATAGACACTCGATAACACCTCCTTCTATATATATATATATATATATATATATATAAATTTCAATATTAAATTCTACAAAAAGGATTTGTAGAATGTATACTCACGTATACATACAATCGATCGCTTCAAAAACCTTTCACTACCTTTCTTCGAAAGCTTCTGATAATTCCTCTTCCATATTCTCTGTTTCACTGTCACTGTCGTTATTTAAATCAATAATGAATTTATTTCCACCATAAATATGAAAGTGTCTTTTTCAACTAAATTGCTTTTCTGACAGCCTTCTTCGGTAATATTAGATACTTCTTCTTCAATGAGCTCTATTACCTTCTCATCAAATTTTGGAAAATTGTTTTTACGTCTGATGCTTTGTTTCAAGTTTCCCCAAATCAACTCGATGGGATTGAAAACACAAAAATAGGGGAAAAGTCTCAGTATGGTGTGTCCATACTTTTCAGCAATACTTTCAAGGGTATACACTTTTTCAAATGTTTTTGTCTGTAAAACTTCGAGTAGTTGGTATTTGGTATAGTAATCTTCGTCCAAATGGAAAATTTGCCATTGTTCTTGTGTATATTTAGTTATTTGTTCTAAGTATTTGTTACACAATTCCACTATTCTTCTGCTTTCCATAACTGCTTGATGTTTGTTTAATATTTTAAATCTAAATCCTAGTTACTTTATTCAATTCAGAAGAGTTTGGTCACATCAGCAGCTCACGTTATGGCCAGAAGGTATCAAATTTTTTCCTCATAATTTCAGTTGTAGGAACCTCGTTGCTTTTGTAAAATCGTATATTGTTTTTTCAATAATTTTATTAGATGAACATCTAAAGATTCTGGTAATTCTGTATCACATCGCGTCTTGCGTTCATAAAGTTAGCTTTTGACTATTTTACTTACAGTTGAGAAAGGAGTTTCGGTCAAATCTGATGTTGCTTGTAATAGTTTCTTACCCTCTAAACCAAACTTGATTCTTATATACATTGAAACATACTTTCTGTGTTTCAATATTCAAATGCATCCGAGTCTTATTCACTGGTATCTCTTTTTCGCATTGTTCACCATCGCTATTGGAATCACTACACTGAAAAAAGTCCGCGTTGTTATCACACTCGTTGTTACTATTAGTACTTGTCCAAGGACGCCACATTTTGAACAGCTAACAGAACTTTTGAGTACAAATAACTGCACCAATATCGAATTTCAACACTCAAATCGCGATCAGTTTCTGAACTGAACATCGATGACACGACGGCGATAACCATCCCCGCATTCACCGATTACTATTCGTAACATGACTTCAAATTCAATTTTATGATTCTCCAGCCAATCATAAAACTCGGTTAGTAAAAATTATCCAATACGAACCGCCAATTGTACAGCCCTCGTGGACTAGTTTGCTGCCAGTTCATTTCCATGTATTGTTTTTTTCTGTCCTTTAAGAGTGTCGCCAATTTAAGTGGTCGTTTACTTCGTCTATACCATAGTTATTATGTAAATATCTAATTTACTGTTTCGATATTGATTGATGTATGAAAATGTTTTTCGCAAAAAAAAACACAAAAACTGCATTTTTATATAAATCATAACATATAAATTCATACAAAATGTTTAAACAATATAAATAGTTTTAGCCCCGCTTCAAAAGTTTTCTGATTCATAATTATTTAGGACTTCAGGACTTCCGATTGAAAGACCCACTGATTCTACTATTTAGACTCTGACTTTCTAGAGGAATCAAAATGAGTTGTGAAATTGATAGAGTTTCAAATGCTACGATTGAAACAGTATCAGGACTACTGGATTGAAAACTTACAAAGCAGAATTCGATGTGATCAAGCTTTCACATTTCTTGAGTGAAGGTCAAAAATCGCCCTGAAATTACAGAAAACGAATCGGTATTTATCCAGTCCGGAGAAACAGAACATCTCATATTTCAAGTTCCATCGACGAATCTTCCAATTCATAAACTAAAGAAGGATGATAACCCTCCTTCGTGAACCCCCACAATTGATTAGCCTTCTATCAAGTCAACAAAAAGAAGAAAAACATCGATTCACTTTCACAAAAAGCGAACGTGAGAGGCAAACACGCGGCTCGAATCGCAGGTTGTGGTTCACCCACGTTCATTGAGATCTGCGTTGGCGCCATTTATATGGGACATGAAAGGCATGAAATATGTGTTTGTGTAATAGTGCTGTCTTACTTTTACGGCATTCGAAATATACCTAATGTCATCGTTCGATTTGAGAATCATGGATTTCCTTAGAGGAAACACTTGAAAACTTTATATTCATCTCATTCAGAGGTTATTTGAATTCTGAAAATGGTGATCCGTCTAGCTTTTGGGTTTATTGGAAAATATGCGTACTTAACACCTTTTTTAGTATTTCTTAATAACACAAGCACATTTAATGAACATCTAATGCGGGTCCTAGTATAGTCGAAGTAAACAATATTGAAGTACATTTAAAGTTTGCGGCACTCTCAAAGGCCAAAAAAAAACAATACATAGAAATGAACCGGCAGCGAACTAGTCCACGTAGACTGTAGACTTGGCGATTCGTATTGGATAATTTTTACTAACCGAGTTTTATGATTGGCTGAAGGGTCATAAAATCAAATTTAAAATCATGTAACCGTGACGAATAGAAATCGGGGAATGCGGGGATGGCTATCGCCGTCGTGTTCAGTTCAGGAACTGATCGCGATTTGAGTGTTGAAATTAAATATTGGTGCAGCTATAATTACTTAAAATTTTTGTTTTCTGTTCTTTCCAGTGTAGTGATTTCAATAGCGATGGTGAACAATGCGAAAAAGAGATACCAGTGAATAAGATTCAGATGCATTTGAATATTGAAACACATACAGTATGTTTCAATGTATTTAAGAATCTACATCTCAAGTTTGGTTTCGAGGGAAACAAACTATTACAAGCAACATCAGATTTGACCGAAATTCTTCTCTCAACTGTTCGTATAATAGTCAAAAACAAACCTCATGAACGCTAGACGCGATGTGATACAGGATTACCAAAAACTTTAGATTTTCATCTAAAAAAATCATTGAAGAAAAACAATATATGGCTGTTACAAAAGCAATGAGATTCCTACAACTGAAATCATAAGGAAGAAATTGAATATTTCCGGCCATAACGTGAGCTGCTGTGAATTGGATAAAGAAACTAGGATTTGAATTTGAAATAATAAACAAACGTCAAGAAGTTATGAAAAGCAGAAGAATAGTGGAATTGCGTAACAAATACTTAGAATAAATAACCAAATATAGACAAGAACAATGGCAAATTTTCTATTTGGACGAAACTTGGTATGACACTCACGACACAGTTACGAAAAGTTCTGGAGCGTCCTGACACATGCACTGATCTAGGTGTTACTTTTGATTCATTCGTTTCTTTCAATAAACATATTGACACTACTCTGACAGCTGCTTATCGTATGTATGGATTATCAGTTAGAAATACAAAAGACTCCAAAAAAGCTTCAACATTGAAATTACTTTACTTCACTTTTGTTCGATCTAGGCTAGAATATGCATCTGTTGTATGGAGTTCCTATTATCAGGTTTATATAAATCAATTAGAAGCCCTGCAGAAGCGCTTTTTAAAATATATGTCTCTTAAACTTGTAGGAACGTGTCCTACCTACTGTAGGAATACCCTACTATCAATTGCTTGAAACTCACAATTTTCGTCGTTTTTTTATTCACGGTCATAAAGAATATCAATACCTACTTTCAAGTGTTACATATGTTGAGTTTTTGGGTTCTTAGACGGTCATCTAGGAATAGTGTCACCTTTTATCTCAACACTCCGCTAAAAAATTTAATGGAAAAATTGCCAATTTATACAACGTACGATACCTCTATTTTTGTCAGTCGTGTCCTAGATATATTCAACTGCCAAATTATACAAATCAAAAGACATTTTTTAGCTAACTGACAGTTCTGTTTTTGATTTTTTTTTATATAGATTCACAAATTGTATTATGTAAGTACATATTTGAAAATGCCACTATTCTGTAATTGGGTTCATCCTGTAGAATAGTCTATGAAATAAATGAATAAATAATGCTTTTTTGGTAAGGGTGATAATAGCAGAAAAGGAGCATCGAAACTATATATGATATTTGAAGGTCATTTATTCAAAAAAAAAATATATAACCCCTTCAATTCAAATGTTTCTTGTATTATCTACGTGGTTGTACTGAATGTCAACGTCTATAATCAAAGATTTTCCCACGCGATGCAAAAATAGTCACCTTATTGATTTTCCAAGATTTGGAATCAACGACAACAAATCACAAATCTATAAGTTCCTTGCAGGGCCGTAGCGAAAAGAAAAACCAGGGGGGAAGGGAATCCAAATTTTCCCAACCCCACCAGCAAAATTTTCCAACTTTCGAAAAAATCAAAGCCGAGGGATTAGTTACTACTATAATATATTAATTTTCTCACTTAACTATCCAAAGATTGGCTGAATGCTTATGTCCGTTAGGGTATGCACAAACAAAAATAAATTTTGGTAATTATAAAAATAATAATGGGAGTTTTTCTTCTTTGGACCAAGGTCCTTGGTATCCACCATGTATAGGAATATTCAATACAAATGAAAGGAAACAACACTTAAATAATATTGTGCTTATTGTTTTCTATCTATCTATCTTCACGGCCCGAAATTTTCCAACTTTTCCAAGTCGAAAAAACAGCGAAAAGTTGGGAATTTTGTAAAATTGTCACTTCAAAATATGTGGACTGTTCAGGACTGTTCTCTTACTTGGGAGAAATTAAACTTTTTACCTTTTACCTACCTACCTTTTACCTACTTTTAAAGTTATTACCTCTCCCTTTCTTTTCTCTCATTTTTATTTTTTTAATTTTTATTAATTTTTTTACTATTATTTTTTTCTCTCTTCACGGCCCAAAATTTCTCAACTTTTTCCCAAGTCGAAAAAGCAGGGGGGAGGCTCCCTCCCATGGCGACGGCCATGGTTCCTTGACATTTTGCGAGTTACGAAAGACAAAATTATACCTTCATTCTTCTAGTATAGTTTCGTAAAAGGCCTATTTTCATTTTTTACCACGCCTTTATTGATACACCTTTAAGAACAATAAAATGGTTGAAGTTCGATTAATTTTTTAGAAAGTTTTCAAGACGCTTTATTTGATTTTCATTGATATCTGAACTGATTGTGAATGAAATAATTCATCTTGTAATCAAATATCTATCCCTAGCCATATCACTACTTTTCTAAGTCATGCTACTTAAGTTACTGTTGTACACATCATCATTAACTAGAAGTACTGCCTTCATAGAGAATGAATAATTATTCCAAAATAAAAAAATGCCAACTGTTGTTTTTGTTTTCACAAAAAACTGATTGTTACGATGGATTTATTCATCAGATATTCAAAGTTATTGAATTGGATGAAAAAAAAATCGTTTATGAAAGATCTATACATAAAGAGAGACAAATATCAATTTGAAATTTGTCACTCTACAAAATGTTCATCAGTCACATTCATGAAATATATTCTATTCGTTTACGTTAAATGGACGTCTGATAAATATAACAAACAAAATTGTAAACACTCTCACTGGTAGGAATTTTTATTCTCTTTTTTTACGAGAAATGGATGCAGATGTTCAGTCATCAATGGCAATTAATTTCCAACAGATCTACTTCATTTAACTCATTAACGCATGTTCGCTTATAACTATGAGAACATATCTTTGTCATAACGGGTGACTCTGAATATGAGGAAAAAATCAGCCTTTTTCTATTGATGAATTGTGTGACGAACATTTTTCGGTAGGTAACAAATTTTCGAAGAGGAAGAATTTCAAGGCATACTTGCATATTTCATTTGCATGGACAAATCAAGGAGTGAGTTCTTCGCACAGTGTAGTGCGAAGTATTTCAAAAATGAATTTGTCATGTGTACGCCATATCACAATATGACAAAATGAGAAAAAATACTTTTATGGCCGAAGTGATGAATGAAGAGACCAAAATCCGAGCTAGTAGGCCGTGGTAGATTGGAACCTAAAATATCAAACGTTTCGTCTGCTACTGCGGCAGACATCATCTATTGGACAACATCCCCTTTTGAACAAAAATGAATAATCATTATGAATTTTTTTTTATATTGGGTGTTGTCATCTCTAGCTTGGACAAGAGCTTCCATTCTCCGAGGCATTCCACAAACTCGCGTTCAAATATACTCCTGGGACATGTTATTCCACTCCTCTATGAGCGCTTAAAACGAATACGTGAAGAAAATGAAATGCTTCATTCAATAATTCGTGAATATGTAACTAATCCCGACATCTCGATGAATGAAAAAATAATGAATAGGGAATGAACAATGCTTGCATATGGTTTTGAAGGTCATCCGAAAGCTGTATCATACAGTTCGAGCGTTACCGATAGACAATGAAAAAGCTTATCTGGACTACATATCGTTGATTTGGTAATGTTACCTATTACCTATCCTTGTTTTACTTAGGTTTCATTTAGGGTATTTTAGATGATTTTTAACACAGATATAAAACTATAGTTTCCTTAAATATATTTCAATAAATGATTTGTTCTTAGATGCCATGAAACTATTATACCCATAACGAATTTGTTTTAGTTGCCAATCGGCCTCTTGTTTATGATAAATATGGACAATAAGACATAATTATATTGAAATTTAGGATCTCTATGATTATCAGCATGTGCTAGCAATTTAAAAACTATTACTGTGAGGTGGGGCTACCGTCAATCCAAGACTAAGGTAAAACAAAGAAATAGGTATGTTAGATATTTGCAAATTGAATTCATTTCATATACTTTCTCAGTTTGAATTTCATAATACAAAAATATATTAGTTTTTTGGCCCTCCAGAAAATCGTCGAAGTATATATCAAGGTTATCGATATCTCGTACTAGCACCATAGATCTTTCACCATAGCGTCAGGTTCATCTGTCGTTTTCATATCTTAGGGTTCAAGCTTATTTCGAATCAGATCTACTTAGAAAAAAAATAACCAATTATTCAAACCAGATTTTCATGAATATGTCATTGTTCAAATCATAGTAAAGTGTTTCTTTCTCTCACTTTAATCGAAACAAAATAGCCAAAGATGTTTGAATGATCGATTTTCCAAAATTTTCTCGTGCAACTTCCAAAACACGCATACTTTAGTTACAATAGTTTTCCGTAAAATAATCAGGTGACACACCACTGGAATACAACATAGTCTTCTCTTCCTTCGATTGACCGAAGAGGTCGCCACTTTCCCCTCAGAGAATCAGTCGAAATCTAAATAATCGGGGTTGGGCGTGTTACTTCTGTAAATCGTGGAAAAAGTGAGTGTTTTAAAGATATGTAACTGTAGGATAAAAGGATTTTGGTGAGTTGAATAATTTGATACATGTTTTGTCTTCGTGCCCCAGCTTTGACCGCGTGGAACTGTCCTTTTTTGGAAATACGGAAGTCCAAAGATTCATCTGTTTGACATTTGTACATTTAAAGTGTTGAAAACAGTGAGAATAATTTGACACATTCATCCCCCAGTGCACGTGGGATACTTTCATTCACGATCAATCTTATCAGGTTGATGTAGAACTGTGTGAAACGGTTGCGATTTTACATAAGCGAATAATAGTGTTTCTCATCTAAAAGTTCACTAGAATCGTTCGGATTTTTTGATTTCCCTTGTATGCAATACAATCGATACTGAAATAAATCGGTATCAAATTTCAATTCCAATTTTTCAAGTAATCAATATATTCTGAATCTGACGTTGACTTTATTTATATTCGTGCTTGACGCATCTACTCTGGCCTGCTTCTGTGTTCTGCTTTCCAGGAAACATAGGCGTAACTGGAAGGGCCTTTTTAAGATTATTTGAAAAAGAAATAATTATTTCATAATATAACTTTTAAGCAGCAGGTTACGAATTTCATACTACTTTTCCGAAAAAAAGTGCAACATTATTTCAATTTGAATAAGTTTCTTTTTGTTCGATTTGTTTTGTAGAAATTCATGTATTCAATATATTCATAATTTCCAAAAAAGTCCAGTCTAACTATGTAACGTAAAGAAGTACCTATTTATAATCTTATCAGATCGAATGGTTTCATCCAACGCCGATATGAAGTTCATCCAACCTCTCTTGGAGTGATAAAAGAAAAGAAAATCGACTTCATTGCTCCTTTCATCAGTATAGACGCTTAGTTGAGTTATTTCCGTTTCTGCATCGGAAAACAACCACAAATTGATAAGAATGCTCGATATATACACAGCCGTTTATTATTCAAAGAGATATGCAGAGATAATTCTCAGTTGCGTTGCAAATTTCCGAATCGTGCGACAAAATATAAGTAACATTTCCTAAATATTCACTTCATCTTTCTCAGATTAATTTCAAATACTGCTCCATCGTTACTTTCAAATAAGATGGGTGGTTTTCCTTCGGGGTTCCAACCTAGGTCCTCTTTTGTTGTTATTATTAATCAATGATTAATGTGGAAGTTTGAATTGTGAACGTTTATGTTCTGCTGATTACTGATTATTTTCAATAAATAATGACACGAAGGATTGTGCATATCTCTCGAATTTTTGCTGTCTAGCACCAATGATTTTTATCGCCTCAATCATCGCGAAACACCGTCCTTTCACTGGTCTCTTCAATCTTGTGAACAGAAAACAGTCACAAGGGGGCAATTCTGGTGAATACGGTGGTTGAGTGTTGTTTTTGATTAAAAAATTTACGAACAAGTATATACCCAGCATTCGTCGCCAGTTATGACCTTTATAAGCATATCTGGATCGCCGTTGCTGTCATTCAATAATTCCTGAGGGATGCTCATGCGACGGTTTTTCTGTCAAAATTCAACAGTGTTGGAAAGAACTTTGCTGCCACACGCTTCATGCCTAAAATTTTTGAAAAAATTGCATGGCAATTTCCTTATCTCCTACAGAAATACAATGACTTCAAAGATCTATAGAGATTTCATTTGATTGAAAGCTATTATTTGGGAAACATACTTCACTTACACCGACATTCATAAGGTAAGAGCATCAATAGATTTCAGAGAAAGTTTATCAAAAACTGAACTGACTGAAAATCTATGTCAGAACTTACTAAGATTTAATTTGATGTTCACTGTGGAAGGTTTACAAAACCGCGACACGTTGAATTGGAAGAACATTTAAAGAACGCATAGAAAAACTTAGAACCAGTTTCTAGACTGGAAAAATAAATTCAACGTATGCTTCTCATTTCCTCGCGGAGGAACATGAGCTGAATCATGAATTTGAAACTAGACCTTCTGGAAAGTAAGAAAATCAGTAGGTACGAATATTCCCAATATCTAATGAACGACCAAATGGAATTGAATAGCTCCTCGTTACTTGATATGTTCTTACAGTATAATAATGTTTTTGTCGCCCTATAGTAATAAGTACTTATGATATTATTGGACACAGGCGAAGCTTACTGGCTTACAGAGACAGGCTTGTCTGGCAATCAGTGGTGCCATCAGTACCACACCGTCAGCGGCCATGGAGATCTTTTCAGATCTACCTCCTCTCCACATTTTTCTCGAGAGGCTAGATAGACTGCATATAGACTTTTGCACATTGCCAATTGCACAAATCAATTTAATGCAGAGAGCAACAGACTGTTGGATAACACTGGAAGTCACAGCATTCTGGAAATGACCTCTGACTTTATGCCTCCAATAGTAAAGTATTGTTCCCGAATAGAGAGGACTGGATCCTCCGGGAGAAGGAAATATTAAGAGCAGATAGTTAGGATCAAAAAGCACCTTCCGGTTCTGGTGCAGGTGTTTTCAGTCGTAGACCCAGGACAGAGATATCAACCTGCCTAGGAACCTGTGCGACTATATTTCAAGCGAAAATTTACGCTATTGAATAAATAATATTCTCGTACAGTCAAGTCTTCCTATCGACTCTCCTCGATAGGAAGACTTGACAGATTGTCTCTGGTCTGAATTCCTAGCCATACTGGCCTGGAAGGCAATGAGGCTTCTGACTCTTTTGCAAGCAGCTTCATCGGGCCAAAACCTGTCATTGGCATCGCTTGAGGCTTTGCCAAATAAAGATTGAACACCTGGATGACAAAAAGATTTATGAACTTCTGGCAGCATATTCCAGGATTGGCTAACTCCAAGGCGTTTATTCACCCTTCGAAGCTTGATACCAAACAGTTGTTGGACTGCAGTACGGGCAGTACGATGTCTAACGGGCCTCTTATAGTTTACTGTCATTTCAATCATCATATGCAGAGACGTGGACTGTCGAAAACAGTGTGTGTCGCCTCTGTTTGGAAACTGATGAAACAGCAGAGCACATACTTTGTGCCTGCCCCGCTGTTAACCGAATCAGGTTTGTAGAGTACGGCCCTGCCGAACTCTATTACCGTCTGACCTGAAAGATCACTCACCATACAAACTAATCGGCTTCGTTAAGAAGCTGGACTTATTTGGTCGAGTGTGAATAGGTGTGAGCCACAATAAGACTTTGCGGGTCTCTGTGGAGATTCGAATAGACCCACTCACTTTGGACCTAACCTAATATTTATCAATTGGTTGATTTGTTTTTCACGTAATTTTTATTAGTGAAGAAGTATTTTAACATGCCTTTATTGTCAATAAAATGATTGTATTCTCAAAGAATGTGAACTTTCACGGCCGGGGAAAACTCTGTGAAAGCTATTTTCTGGTTTTAATGACCGTGGTCTGCAGGTTCTTATACCTGACGTTTCGTCTGCGGTAGACATTATCATTATGAAGTAATGATCGCAGTGCTTGAGTTGTTCAGGGCAGAGCAAACTAAAAAGTTTGCCCTTTCTACACATGTAGAAAAGTAAAAACACCCATAGTGAATAATAATTCAGCATCACTCTAATTGCACTAATGTATCGCTTTATGTAAACATAAATTCAATCTGTATTCGAATTCAAAAATGACAGTTCAACTCAAATATTTTGAAAAAATGAGAACTGAAACCTGCAAATGCAAAGTTTCATTCTCATTTCATTCCGTCTTTGATGGTGACTTGCTTAGCGTTGAAAATGATGAATATGAAATTGCAATTCGCGCATTTCATCACTGTTCCTAAAGTAACTCGGGGAGTTCTTAACATAACCTGCCCCAAACAGGAGGCTAATGATCATAAGGCGTTGACTCCAACAGAAAAAATAGTTATATTGAGTCACTAAGGCAAATGATCCTGAAAAACGGTAGAAAAGATTCGCAAATTGTTCCTAAAGTGACTCGGGGAGTTCTTAACATAACCTGCCCAAAACAGGAGGCTAATGATCATAGTAGCCTAAGGCGTTGATTCCAACAGAAAACATAGTGATATTGAGTCACTAAGGCAAATGATCCTGAAACATGGTTGAAAAAATTCGCAAATTGTTCCTAAAGTGACTCGGGGAGTTCTTAACATAACCTGCCCAAAACTGGAGCCTAAGGCTTTGATTCCAACAGCAAAAATAGTGATATTGAGTCACTAAGGCACATGATCCTGAAACATGGTCGAAAAGATTCGCAAATTGTTCCTAAAGTGACTCGGGAAGTTCTTAACATAACCTGCCCAAAACAGGAGGCTAATGACCATAATAGCCTAAGGCGTTGACTCCAATAGAAAAAATAGTGATATTGAGTTACTAAGGCAAATGATCCTGAAAAATGGTTGAAAAGATTCGCAAATTGTTCCTAAAGTGACTCGGGAAGTTCTTAACATAACCTGCCCAAAATAGGAGGCTAATGATCATAGTAGCCTAAGGCGTTGATTCCAACAGAAAACATATTGATATTGAGTCACTAAGGCAAATGATCCTGAAACATGGTTGAAAAGATTCGCAAATTGTTCCTAAAGTGACTCGGGGAGTTCTTAACATAACCTGCCCAAAAAAGGAGCCTAATGACCACAGTAGCCTAAGGCTTTGATTCCAACAGCAAAAATAGTGATATTGAGTCACTGAGGCAAATGATCCTGAAACATGGTTGAAAAAATTCGCAAATTGTTCCTAAAGTGACTCGGGGAGTTCTTAACATAACCTGCCCAAAACTGGAGCCTAATGACCACAGTAGCCTAAGGCTTTGATTCCAACAGCAAAAATAGTGATAATGAGTCACTAAGGCAAATGATCCTGAAACATGGTCGAAAAGATTCGCAAATTGTTCCTAAAGTGACTCGGGAAGTTCTTAACATAACCTGCCCAAAACAGGAGGCTAATGACCATAATAGCCTAAGGCGTTGACTCCAATAGAAAAATAGTGATATTGAGTTACTAAGGCAAATGATCCTGAAAAATGGTTGAAAAGATTCGCAAATTGTTCCTAAAGTGACTCGGGGAGTTCTTAACATAACCTGCCCAAAATAGGAGGCTAATGATCATAGTAGCCTAAGGCGTTGATTCCAACAGAAAACATAGTGATATTGAGTCACTAAGGCAAATGATCCTGAAAAATGGTTGAAAATATTCGCAAACTATTCCTGAAGTGACTCGTGGAGTTCTTAACATAACCTGCCCCAAACAGGAGGTTAATGATCATAAAGCATTGACTCCAACAGAAAAAATAGTGATATTGAGTCACTAAGGCACATGATCCAGAGAAATAGTTGAAAATATTTGCAAATTCCAAAAAATTCTCAACTGCGACTTAACTCGTAATGATTTTATGAATAGATCGAACAGCAATTCCACATTTCAGTTACCACCGACTCCCATCTCGTCTATGAATCTATTTTTGCATAGTGATTCAGGCGCTCGGTAAACATCAGTTGGAAAACCTGCCAAGACATTGAGGAAATCCTTATTCTATATTCGACAGCGTTTATGAAACTAGAGGCTTTTGTTGTTTCTAATTTTGAAACGTCTCGTCTGGTTCCTTTTTGATGAAAGAGCAACATGATTAATGGCCACTTGCTCCACGGAATGGGAAGTGCCAGTGTATCGAATAATTTTCAGTATTAGACGATTTGTTGATTCAATAGTAATACTTTTCTAGCGTTATGTTACAATTTCCTATGCAAATATAATATTTCAAGTATTTCTATAATAAAAGTTCAGACGAGTCAGGTGGGGTGTTGTAGGTGGCCACTCCAGGATTCATCTTGAACATTTAATGGGAAAATGGTACAAATTGTGTCTTACGGTCAAAAATAGTGCGGTGTGTTTTCATTTTTATGAAATCTTGTTCAGATTTCGCAGCAACACTGTCTAAACCTTAATCCTAGTAAATCATCTTTAATAATTTTTGGAAAAGCCAAAGATCGTGGAAGGGTCTTAGATAATATCGATTTGCACATTATTGGACATTCTGTGGAACTTACTGACAAAATTGAATGCTTAGGACTTCATATAGACTACAACCTCAGATTTGTTCATCAAGTCAATACTCTCATTCAAAGGTCGTACGGTACTCACAACATATGTATGCAAACAGACCCTATCTTAGTAGGTCTCTCAAAATTACCCTTTCAGACGTACTGATTCTATCTATGTTTGAATATTGCGATGTCGTTTATGGCACTTGTATCGATTCCATAACTTCTGCAAGAATTCAGAAAGTACAGAACGCCTGCATTAGACTAATATTCTACTTGGCAGAGATCATGTGAATTGCATTTCACCTGTTTCATTCACAAACTGATAAAAAACAACAACCCACTTTTCTGGTAAAGAAACTCCCTCCCAGACATTAGATACATTCAAGAAACCTTAGATTTAACAATAATTTTGACATTCCGAATCATAACAACTCTATCTATGAACGATCCTTTACGTATCATGCTGTAACAATGTATAATCAATCCAGTGAATCTTTGAAAAATTCATCACTACCGCTATTCAAAAGTAAACTCAAAACTGAATTGTTCAGTCAACAGTGATCCAAACATTTCATTTTATTATTGTCCTGAAATTGCCATTTATTTTTTGTGATGTTTCGTTTTTTTTTCAAACGTGGTTGAGTGGAAGGATAGCGCTTTGCTAAACTCCGCCACGTAAAATAAAGACCTTTTATTATTATTATTAGTATGTCTAAAATTTCCGAAATCTTGCATGGCATGATAGATCCGATATGCTGACATCCTCAGCAACTTCTCTAATAGTGATTCGAAGAATCTCTATGACAATTTTATTCACTTCCTCCACGTGTTCAACGGTTGTTGATGTGCTAGGGCGTCCAGGGTGAGCGTCGTCATTCACATCTTGACCTTCTGTGAAAAGCTGGTACCACTTGTGAAGTAACCATTTTCCTGACTCGAAGCCCAATCACCGTATGCCACTGTCAACATTTCAAGGGTTTTTGAACACGCAGTTCCATTTTTACATCAAATTTAATGCAAGTTCTTTGATCCATTTTTATCGATAGCAAGAAATCGCCGAGCACGCAAAAAACTTCTATTTTTTATGCCTCTTACCAACGAACTAACCATGCTCAACAACTGAAACAGTACCAATTTAAAAATTAAAAAATCGCTAATCGAATAAGTTTTGTGAACACACTTCATGGTTCATGATACAGTCTAAAATCATTGATGAATTTTCATTCATTCCATGAATTGAAGTCAAAAATTTTGTTTCAGAAGAACATGATACCAATATTACATTCATGGTTAATGTGTCCAATTATCACATTGAAATCTCTAAAATTTACGAAAAACTGTCCGAACTTAATATCAACAAAGGCCCCGGCCCGGATGGAATTCCTACAACTTTTCTTAAATCATTTAGCTTCATTTTAGCTCGACCACTCATTTGATAATTCCCTATCATCTGGCAAATTCCCGGGATATTGGAAAACCTTATATGTCACCCCAATATGTAAATCAGCTTAGTGCAATCCCTAAAGTTTTTGAGAGCATCATTTTTGATTACCTACCTTACTTATGACTGCTTCCCAATTATAGAGACCCAACAATTCGGATTTACATCCAAAAATTCAGCCGAACTGGGTCTGATTACCTGCGTTGATTTTGTGTCTGATGCTCTGTCGGATGGTTTGCAATTTGCAAGTTGACTCTGTGTACACTGATTTCTCCAAAGCTTTTGACAAAGTTAATCATGAGCTATTGATCTATAAACTTTGTTTATATGGTGTTGATGGGCAAATATGGCAGTGGCTCAAGAGTTAATCAATACTATTCTCATACCATCGCAGTTACATCGGGTGTTCCACAAGGTTGACATTTGGGACCACTGTTGTTTAACTTTTTCATCAACGATCTAATCAGCTGTTTCCATGAAAGCGAAGCTTTGCTATTTGCCGACGATTTAAAATGTTTTAAAATAATTAAAAGTGAAGCTGATACATTGTGTCTACAAAACGATATAGATTGCGTATTTAACTGGTGTTCGCAAAATAGCATGTGTTTGAATGCATCCAAATGCCAAATTCTTCGCTTTCATCGAACACATCACCCAATCACTTTCGAATATAGTATAAATAATCGGACCTTACATTCTGCTATTGAAACCAAAGATCTAGGTGTGATCCTAGACTCCACACTTAGCACACATTTTCGATGTAATTCAAAAATCTATGAAGATGCTTGGCTTTATAAAGAGAACCACTCGTGATTTCACCAACATCACTGCTATTAAATCTCTTTATTTTTCCCTGATTAGATCTCATCTCGATTATTGTTCCACAGTTTGGTCCCCTCATTACGTTATACAAAAGTGAAACTTGAGGCCGTACAGCACAATTTCCTGCGATATATTGCCTGCAAAATGCATGTATACTATGACTATACTGCATTGGAATGCATTTTGAACATACCTTCTCTTGAGGCTCTCAGAAAACAGAGATTTAATACTTCTATTCAACGGACTTATAAACGCTTTATAAACCATATTCTTCACTTAGCCATCTAATACTTACTCTCTTCTTGTGTTGTTGTATTGATATATATATATATATATGGAAAAAAGCCAAATATAATAATGAATTATGCAGTACTTGCCAAGGTATGTAACCCTCCTTTCTTGAATTTTTAACACTCAATTTAATATGGTTTTTTTTGTTTTATCTTCCAGCTGTTAATTACTGAAAAATGTTACCCACCTTCACTGATTAAAAAAGAATTTTAATGAAGATGCCTCTGGCCAGAGGCGAAACGTTTAATTGAAGTCTTTCTTTTCGTATATTTTAATTTAACATGTGCCCAATAACCCAAGAAAATTAATCGAAAATACATACAAGGGCTCAAGAAATTACACTTTCTTATATATATATATATATATATATATATATATATATATATATATATATATATATATATATATATATATATAAAGCGAAGGGTACATTGAGAACATTACGGCAAAATTGTAAATCAAATAGGTAAAAAATGTACTTACTAACTTGAGGTTATAGTAAAAAGTCAGACGTTGCAATGAGAAAAACAAAGTTAATATTTTTCATCATGTAGAAAAGTGTCACACATTCAATTTTAGAGTTTCAGAGAAAAAGTACAATAAACTTATTTAATTTAAACATTTAAAAGATTTTGAAATTTTAAAATTATTTCACTGGCCATGCTTGACACTTACTAGTGGCGTGGTAGCAACCATAAAGAGAGAGGAAACAGGAAATATTTGAAATTTGATAATTGACATTCTATTTGAAGTTTGAAAATTCGACAGTAAAAAACAAAACAGGATTACCAAAAGGCACACCAACACCATGGTTGACACTAGCAAATTCAAAAGTATATAAATATAGCTACAGTGCTGCCAAACACTCACAAAAGAAGTGACTGGTTGTTTTGACAGACTCAGCACCAAACACTATCTGTTGCTTGGGAACCTGAAGGAATGAGTTCCAATTTTAAGATGTAATTATAAATGTTGCTGAGGTTGTTGAGCTCAGTCTATTGGTATTCCTTTTGATAAAGAACATTTCTTTAAACAACCGTTTTTGTAAATTGCTTTCAGTACACAAAACCCAGTTCTTTGACTTTGAGTTTGACTGCATTCCCAACAATAAATAAATAAATAACATAGGGTTGTGTGTGAAGAATATATGATTAGGTCTTTTATTGCTTTTTAGTTTTAGTTTATAAATAAAAATTTCGTCACGCTACCCGACCTTTTTTTTTCTTCTAAAATACAGATTTTTTTAAATCAGATCTAATTTGTGTTTCTCACATAAAATGGAATACATTGGGAATATGAAAATTCTGTAATGATTTATTTTATCATAACATGTAACTTCAATCTGACATTCAGATTTTTTCCACGGTATAATTATAAAGTAATTGTGTCCAACAGAAAAACATTTCTTTTAAATGCTCCAGTTATATTGATAACCTTGGCAAATTATCTGTAGTTAATTTTTTGTGGCAAATAATTTTTTATCATTTGCCTTTATGGGTTCTTTAATAATGAAATACTCTTCAACTAATTTATTTGAAGAGCCATAGTTGTAGCTCCTAAGTTTATGACTTCCAAAATAATGGGACAGCATTTTTTGCCTGTATTTTAGATATAAAAATCTTCAGTTGCATTGTTGCGCCATCTCTCGCTGAGTAGAACAAACCAATTGAAATGACAAAATTGAATTCAATTATTGACCAGTTACCAGGAAATAAAGAAATCTGTCTGCCTGAGAAGGTAAAAATTTTATTTACATGCTAGTTGATGAAGTTAATGATTGAAGGAGGAAATATACTGGGCGTTTCTTAATAATATTCCAATATTCGAGATAATTTTTGGGTTTGTCTTGAAAAACAACTTGATGTGAACATACTTTCTGAAAGTCTTCTAAACTGTACGGTTTTAAAGTTGAAAAAACTTCATTTTTTTGTGAACGAACAGGAATATAGGTGATGTTGAAATTATTCCCAATTCTTCATGTACTCCTACCCAACTGAATTCTAAACCTCTACATCAATTTCTGGTACTTCCTATACTTATAGATGATTATCTGGTTCAAAACTTCCCTTTTCATGACTTGTGAATGTGAACTAAGCCTTTACATTTATCTACAATGTCAGAATTTGTATGATCTTGATATGGTTCATTTTGATGACAGACAAGTGGACTAGAGAGACAACTGTCAGAACTGTTCATGAAACAAAATCGCTTTTTAACCTGCAAACATGATTGATTTTTTTTATGGTAATATTAAAAAAAATATCTGTGAAAGATGTCATCTGTGAAAGATGTGAGTCATAGTCATTTATTTTCACCTTTTGTCATACAAAGTACATAGGCACGTCTTACAAGTAACATTTCATAAAGGAACACATAAATATGTAGGTATATACAAAAAACATAATTATGATTTGTCGAATGAATAACACAGAAGTATTACATTACCAACAATCCTGAATCAGACTAATTCGTTTTAATTTCATGATCTGGTCAATTGGTCCATTGTGGTTATCTACTCAACAAGAAATGGTAAAACAAGTGATGCTTTTTTCGAAATTCACATAAAAATACATTTTTCTTCTGAATTATTTTTTTAATACTGAGATAAAACAACTCTCATGCTGAATAAATCCTTTTTCCAATGAAAGGTATCCGAGAAAGTGAGAAAAACCCCAATAAGTTTCAGCCCACAACGAATAATATCTAACTATCATTATTCTTATTATCATCGTTTTCCCGAATCGGTACGATTGGTCGTCAACTTTCCCCCGGGAGGCAATAAAAAAGTACTCCGCGAGAAACCCGGAACGGCACCTATCGACGACCTCGACAGGCGTCGTCGTCGCGTGCTGTAAAATTCGAGCGAGAGAAGCGAATTTCCCGAGAATTTTCCTGATCCGTGGAAGCGCGGAAGCTGCGGGAGTCCGGCTGGCTGGCGCCCGACGACTCTAGCTGTTTTTCATCATTTCTTCAGGTTGCGGCACCCCTCCGATCGCCCACGGAGGGACACTGGCGGGGGAGTAGAGCACTTTATAAAATGCCAGATGGAAATTTTTGAGAGAATGTTGAATAATCCGATTCCAGAAACAGAATTGTTCTCATATATCTTGTCGGTTAGAGTTTTCAATAATCATTTGGTCCTTCGAGCCGGATAGGGAACCTACGAAGCTACGGTATTCTCTATTTCGAAACAAAATTAGAGTCACGATTAACGGGGTCTTATCTTTCAACTCAGCCCAAGTCAGTCGATAAGTTGAGCACGTTTTAACTGACACACCATTTTTCTAAATGCATGTTTGTCTTCAATGTGTTTGAAGAAGAGGAAATTAATAATTAACGAATTGTCATTACTATTATCACTGGTAGTTGACAGTCACTCATAGATTATGTATTCTGTTTCGTGAAAAATAGTTTTATTTCTTCGTATCCCCTTTTTGATTTCCATCCCTCATTTCTAATCGATAGAGTTTCTGTGACATGAAAAATCGCCAGCACTTGACTCAACTATCAAATATATATCAATTTATGCAGATATTGATAGCATTTTCTTCAAGCTTACTGTCATAATCAGTTACTGATCAACAATGTTATTACTGTTATGCAATGAAATTGCAGGTTGAAAAATATTATGTAGTTTTGTTTTTCGAATTGTCCACGTTTGTAATTATTTAGTGAAAAATAAGAAACTCCGTTTTCTATGAAGCATCCAAAATCTTCGAATTTGTCGGTCAAACTTATTAATCCCATTCAATTTCCATCATTTTTAGTTTGGTTCCAAAATAACTACTTGCAACTTGTTAGTGTTCAACAAAATAGTTGAAGTGATACCAGATATGAGACACGGTATTGCGTAACTATGTTTTTAGTTTAATTTGAAATCGAAATTTCCTCTCTCAATTGGTAGAAAGTTCCTCTGTGATAACTATTTCTTTGACGACCAGAAATATCAGGTCAGGTCCCAGTCAGTCTCGCCTTTGGTAGACATCGTTTCAGAAAAATGAAATGTGAAACTAAATCCCAAATAGCTTTGTGTTTTTCGCAAACCAAATTTTTTTGCAACCCGCAGAATCAGATTGAAAATACCCAATGAGAATGTATAGTTTCCAGAAACATTTGACTGTCGCGCCGAACTGGCGCCACCAATCACATTCTCCCGTCATTTCCTACCCTCGGACCTGCTCCCCCCTCTCTCCGACCAATGAGAGCGCTCTTCGTTTCTTAGGGGATGCTGGATCGTAGGAGGTCTTGGCAAACACGAAATTGCGTCATTCGAGAAGTGAACATCGGGTTGTTCGGTAAGCCACGACGTTTTGTTTGTAGTGGCTGTTCCATCCTCAGACAGTTAAGACATAACCTCAAGTTTTTCTTGGGTTTTGGGCTTGTAGTATCTCTTCAGAACTGTTTAAGTTTCTGCGAGGTCGTGGGCTCACTGGAGTATGGCGTAAGTACACTTTTGTGTTTCGTGGTTGAGATTTTGTTTGTGAACATTTACAGATTTTTCATTTTTATAAATTTCTTATTCTCAGGTTCTTTGATATATGCTATTTCTCTTAGTCGGATATTGAAAAACAGTATGTTTTGCTGATCTACTGGAAAGTATTTTTAGAAAATGCGTAAAGTTATATACCTCTTTTCTGAATACAAATTTAAAGTTTGTTTTCATGACCCTTTGAAGACAAAATAGAATTTTATCAGCCAAAGAATCTTTTGACTTTATTCGGTATATTTAAAAAAAAATTCAAGACGACAAATGAAAGTACAAATATATTCTAGTAGAAAATAATAATGATATTGAATTTCGTACAAAATTCCTTGTATCACAACTTATTACTTTTTGCGTTGAAAAGAAAATGTTTTCGACTATTATTATGTACAAGATGTTCCAAAAATAAACTGAATCAGGTTTGCTGGTGTTTGTCTTGAGTTCTTTCAGTGTACACTCTTGAAGGAACTACAATTTTCAGATACCTCAGCACAGATTTCCTTGGCTGAAAATGGTGAATTGTCATGCCAATCAAGCTGTGCAACAAGCTACCAAAACAATCAAATCAATATAGACGGAACTTCTGAAGAAATCCTTTTATTTTTTGTCTAAATAGTAACATTTGAAATGTGATCTTTGTGAAGAAAGTATCCGTTCATTATTATTATTACTAATATTATATTATTTTTATTATCATAGTCCTCTCGGAGTCCAAAAATGTTCTTGTTGAAAATCTTGACAAAGTATTCCCTAAAATAGTTCATTAGGTGTGAGATCTGGTGATCCTGGTGGCCACTCGATGGATCCTCAATGACCAATAGGAATGAAATACCTACAAAGTATCGGAAAAAAGTGAATGAGCTTCTTCTTGTTAATACTTTCATCGTTTGAAATTCAGGACCTACTACGTTGTCTTCTCTCAGTCAGTTCTTCACATGAACGGTATTTTTATCTCTCTTCCTGTTTGAAATATGATATAAAGTAATGTCAGAAAACGATAGCAAAATAATCAAGGTCTTTCATTTGAAAGCAACATCCACGACAAACACACTGAATCGGAAGTAAATTATCTTGAACAAATTCGACACACCCTGTCGGTTAATTTACAAGCCGATTGCGTGGTTTTGACCATGAAATAGCAGATTCCTTGCGTAATATATAATGCTCATAATGAATTGAGTTAATTTATTCGTGTCATAGTGTCGTCCTTCTAATTAATCAACTAAATTTAGGAAGCATTTTAGGTGGTGAGGAGCAAAGGTTAATTGAAAAGAATTGATTTGCATCAAATAGGTATGGTTTAAATTGAAATGATTCGGTGCTACCAATTCAGGATAAAATAATATACGAGGAATTTTCATGAAGAGTTTTCTATTGCTTGTCTTTTGAACGGAGTTTTCGACATATGAGTAACTCAAAATGTATGAATATTATGTCCTAGAGGTGTTCCACAGTTTGGGACGCATAATGATAATGCATGGCCTGCGACCATGAGAGAGCTGAACTAGGTTTGGTTCTCGATATTGAACGAGGTGATTTGTTCAGGAAAAGGTCTACATCAAAGTCGCAGAGATCACCTCTCTCTTACGGTCAAATTCTTCCACAATACTGCAGACCTCTACTCATCAAAACATTTGGCCTTTGCTTTCCTCAGATCGAATAGTGGCTGAAGTCGGAAACTAGGGGTTTGTCATAGCCTGATAGGGTGATGTATTCAGCACCTTGGTCTACCGTAGTCGAATGATGGGTATAGATCTTCCTGATACCAGGTGCAGCTAGGCGACTGAGAACCTTATGCATTCGCTTCGGTATGTCTAGCATATGCGGTCTCAACCTATATTCATCGACATGTCACGGCTTTGAGAGTACTCTATTAATACCTTCGGCACTCCTACGGTATTTACGATACGCTGGTGTTGCCTTCGCTCCGGGGATATTGAATCCGTTGTGAGAGTTTATTAAAACTACTCGTTCCCCACCTCCCGGGCTGGTAATAAACCTGATTATCAAAGTGAGGCGATATTTATTGGGAATTTTTCACCTCCAGGTGAGGTGATTATCGTCCTCAAACAGAAGAAAAAACGGATGAAACCCAGACCACTCTGTTAAGATGATTGTTCTGATTGTGGAGTCCTCAATGGATTGATGCCTTTTCTACTCTAAAATCTAACACAGGCACTAAGGAATTGATACATTTCACGGGGACACTTAAGCTGCCAATTCTCAACTTATCAAGAGTGGTTAGAGGCGGCTAAGAAACGCCTATCCGGCATCAAGTCAAAGTTGAACGAGTTGTAATCCTAACCTGTTTCAGCATAATAACCGTGGCATTCAAAGAAGGACTTTGAACATTTCCTCCTATCAATTACATTTTTGGTGAAGCAATGATCAAATAAGCGTTGCCTATTTCAGTTTGCAGCTGACGAAGGCAAAATTAGACAGATGTATATTATGCATAAGGTAAGATTTAATTTTATACACAAGATTGAAACTTCTCGAAACACAAGGAGCTAGATCAGGAGCTCGAGGAACATACATATTATTTGTCCTCTTTGATAACATTTTTCAGAGAATCTAATATGACTAATAGTAGACATAAATATCCTCTGGTTCTATAGTAATTTGAATTGTACGTGGGAGGCCTTTCAAACAAAGTATTGTACCACATAACGATGACCAATTTTCTCCGTTTTCACAAATTCACCGAAAAGGTTCGCTATTGATGGCTGTCAAACAAATACTGAACAACGCAGCGTCTTCAAACTTGAAACATATGCTTCATAGATTGTGTACTTTCTAATGCCGTGATGTCTTTTAAACAACTACCGCCATCTCTAGGTCAGGCTGGGTACTTCTGGGACCACCCTGGTATTATTTGTTCTCTTAGATGACATTTTTTCAGAGAACCTGATACGATGACTTATAATAGTAATAAATGTCCTCCGGTTATATAGCATTTTGCATTGTTTGGGTAGTCACTCATGTGCTATGAAGTACCTACATTATATCGACTGATTATCAGTTGTCATCCAATAGATTATTATATCGTTTTATTACGTTGGGCGAAAGTCAGTTTTCATTGTTGATTTGAAGAGTTTTCTTCAGGGAAAATACAAGTTTACATTTTGGCATTTTTGCCATTCCCTTTTATGTGTGTTTTGTCAGGGTGAGTTATGAATTCTGTACTTATTTCTATTGTTTTCCTTGGACATTTCCATTCCGCAATTTTGAAATTTAGTTACAATATGCCTTTTTTATCTACATTTCCAATTATATGTGTTAATGAAGTGGTTTATATCCCATCGAATTGAGATAATTATGTTTTGAAAAGGCTTATCCGATTCTTTTCAATGTATCTAACAAGATATCAGTTCTATGTGCATTTGATAATTTTTTTGAATACAAGTTGAAGATATGATATATCATTTATTACTATCATCAGGGAAAGATTGACAGTCTATTTTTCTTTGTACATCTCACATATTATGAATTTACCATACAGTAACCACAAAAAAATTTGTCACTTGAAAAGCTGCTGATTTATTGTTAAATAGAGTTTCTGTTATTGTTTTCGTGATGTATGTAGTAAAGGGACGTTCGAAAATGTGTATTAGGATCAAAACTTTCTGTTCTTCACTAAATAAGTATATGGACCAACAAAATTGTCAATCCTGTTGGGTTTTTGTAATGCATTTTTTCAAAACCTATCATCATTTTCTCAAAAAAGAAATTTCACAGCCCTTTCAAGCCATAGGCGGGAACTTCATACAGTAACACTTTGACACTAATGAGAGAACTGATGATGGCTGCTGAAGTAGGAGTGGAAACGTTCGGTACTACAAGTGCCAGTCGACCACAGCTTACCAGCTCGATTTTTTTTCTCTCCGGCCGGGAAAGCCTAGGGACCTAGGCTCTTATACTAATGAATTCATTATGATTCTTGATGTTCTTGACTCGTGGCTGAAGCAGCTGACATAATTATTCACTACTCGTACATATATTTTTGTCCAAGACTTTTAAATCATTTGGACTGATATTTTGCTTCTATTGGATCCCAGCTGATAAACATTGACCCCGACAGGTTTTAAAAAACTCCTGTTACTCCGGGATTTTAAAAAAATGGTTATTTGATTTCCACTGAAGGAGAAATTATTCACTTTCATTTTCCCTGATATACATGACTACATTCTCAACAATCGCTGTAAAAGTGTGGGTGATACTTGTGAAATTTATTGATATGTTAGTTTATAATGAGTATATTATAATAATATTCTGCAAAAATTGAGGGATTTTCCTATTTTTGTGTCATACAAAATTACTAGGAACATCAGTACACAGTAACATATTTAATAGTAATTGTCATTTCTGTTATCTCAATTGATTCATTTTATTTTTGATAGTGAACAATTTCGATTACAATGATGATACTAGATTCATTTCACGGTAAATTTTGTCATTGTGTTGCAATGTACAAACTTTTCAATTCGAATCGGAAAACTTTCAAATAGTGTTCAAGCACAACTATTTTTAGCTTTTGTTTATGTTGCTTGGTTTTATTTTATACTTTGAAATGAACTGAAAACATTCCCAATTAGATTAAAAAAGGTCGGGTATATTTTTAGGAGAGATGTAGTTAAAGTTTCAACAAGTCTAAAATAATTTTGAATTTTTGAAAAAATGGTTGAAATCTGTTATTCCGTTAACCAGCTGTCGCCCCCTTATGAAAGACAATCCTCAGAAGTCTCAACTTATGTGAGCTAAGCATTAATGACACTTTGCTTTTTAATGTGCGATTTCTAACACGGGGACATAAACCAACCTTCTCATTGGGACTTGAATAATAATAATAATTGTAATAACTTCATTCATTTGAAAGGTTTGACACAACATAATAATAATAATAGTCGAATAAAGAAAAATGGCGCTTACCAACCACCTACTGACCGACTGTTATTCATATTTATATTGATTTATACAGGGTGGTCGGTAATTAATGAATAACCCGGTATGTACAGCTAGATCTACCTACCCATATCCTACTCGTGAAAAAAACAACCCTAGTCAAAGCTTCAGTTGTTTTTCTAAGGCATTTTTGTGAATTCAAACTATATTTTGAGTAATTATCTGTTTTTTTTTTCTAATTTATTCATTTATATATTTATGTCCAAACAGACCTATCGGTCTCATTACATGGATAAATTAAACATTGTAACTTAATATTAAAAAGAAAAAAAAAGTGCATAATGCAGCAACAGCACACATAAGAGCATTATACACTCATATCCAAGATATAATGCAAGCAAATGCTTTTAAATTCACTTTGTGAGAGAGTCGAATCCAAATCAAGCATTGCATTGAAGTTGTTGGGTAGTCGAAACATGGTCGCAAGAGGGGCCCTAGTAATTGTTACCAATCGAGGTATATTGAACATAGCCAGTGTTCGGGTTCTGCGAAGAGGTATATTAAATTTTATCAAAGCTAACAGTTCAGAAGAATTTATTATATTGTTAATAATTTTGTAGAGAAAAACCAACATGCAAAGGGTAAGTCTATGTTCCAAAGACAAAATTTTAAATTCATTTCTCATTAATTGTTCGTACTGTATTATAATCTGATCTAGTGTGATATTTTTTTAAAATACAAGTATCTCATAAATTTATTCTGTATTTTTTCAACTCTCTGAAGTATTGTCCGACTTTCTCCTGACCATATTATTGAAGCAAATTCTAATTTAGGCCCAACCAGTGTATAGTAAAGACACTTGATTGTATTAATATTCTTGGAATTTTCAGTTTGTCTTATCAAGTATCCCAACATACGATTTGAAGAACTAATAATTCCATGAATATGATTTGCAAACGACAAGACATTATTGTATGTTACACCTAAATCCTTGACTTCTTGGCAGCACTCATTCCTATCAATCATCCCTAACCTAACCTAATCATCTAATTTTTTTCGATTTTAATAAATAATGTGGCAGGCACTCTTAGATATTGTGAAAACTTATCACGGACGTTCATTCGTTGTGAAAATATTGAGGAAAAATTTATATAAAGAACTAGTCACTTCTTGAAAAACCGGAGCACCGAAATCAAATGAATGATACTTATGGTTGTCCTTGTAGACCCAGTTCGAAAAGAAATACTTAACAATTAGCTACATTATTATTATCTGGTTATATATAGTGCGACCCATGATAACATAACGGTGTAGTGACTTGGTGGAAAAGAACAAAGCAATTGGGTAGGACTAGGCTATTAGGCGGCATACAAAGGCTGGCGTGCCTAAGTGTCGCGGGAGCCATGAGAACGACCCCAACTTGAGGTCCTACTCGGACTTCCACCATTGCACATCTAAAGGGTTTTTCAATAAGGGCGGATAGATGTTAAAATGGAATAAAACAAGCTGTGTGTGAGGTATTAACAAAATTATTTTTTCATTTGAAAAGCGCATGTATGCCATTAAGTGTGGAATATGACATCATTGAAATGCCCGCATCGGCTTCTGACGCTGGCACGGATCCGAGTGGTCCAATTTTCAATGACTCTTTCGCATAGATCCGGCTGAATTTGAGCGATGGCCTGTGTTATGTTCACCTTTAGGGCATCGGTCGATTGTGGTTTATTTGCATAGACCTGCGACTTCAAAAAACCCCACAGGAAAAAGTCTAGCGGGGTCAAATCGCATAACCTTGGTGGCCAATTCACATCATCCCTGCGAGAGATAACCTTACCCTCAAATCGTTCATGCAAAATGTCAATCGTGGCGTTTGCTGTGTGGCACATAACGTCGTCCTGCTGGAACCACATGTCTTTTAGGTCCATATGGTTCAATTTGGGCCATAAGAAACTGGTTATCATCGTTCTGTAGCGCTCTCTGTTGACGGTGACGGCCTCACTAACGTCGTTTTCATAAAAGTACGGACCAATTACGCCGCCGGCCCAAAATCCACACCAAACGGTAACTTTTTGAGGATGCATTATCACCTGGTGAACCCCGCGTGGGTTGGTATTGGCCCATATACGACAATTTTTCTTGTTAACACAGCCATTCATCAAAAAATGCGCCTCGTCACTAAAGATG
The DNA here is from genome assembly GCF_025532065.1 of Leptinotarsa decemlineata. Lineage (NCBI taxonomy): Eukaryota > Metazoa > Arthropoda > Insecta > Coleoptera > Chrysomelidae > Leptinotarsa > Leptinotarsa decemlineata. Next base: position 6,210,527 of record NW_027412668.1, on the reverse strand, counting down.
ATTTTTCGGCCAAAATTGGGCTCCTCTTCCAAACGATTCGAAGCCCAGTCAGCGAACAAACGGCGTTGTCTATGGTTATGAACTTTGAGCTCCTGGGTCAGTTGGATCTTGTACGGGTGTAGGCCCAAGTCCCGACGCAAAATTCGCCAAGTTGAAGTCTGCGAAAGGTCGAGTTCTTGTGCACGGCGAGGAATATACTGCCTCGGGTTCTGCTGTACACTTTCACGGATCGCGGCGATTTTCTCGGCCGATCTTGCGTTCCTTGAACGTACGGGTGTTGGCTGATTGTTTACTGAACCGGCCACCAAACGTTGAAGAGTCGACTGTGAAGGGCCACCACGTCTACCGTAAAATGGGCGCAATGCGCGCAATGTTTGCGTTAACGAACACTCATTTTGATAATAAAGTTTTATCATTTGAATGTGCTGTTCAGTCGTGTAACTTGCCATGATGATTTGGCATAAACAACTGAATAATAAAGAAATGATTTGACAGATGTCACCAAAACAAAATGGCTGCCACGGGGTGCCAAAATCTACCCGCGCCAATTGAAAAACCCTTTACATACAAAGAGAAGCTCGACTGGTGACACACAGGCTAATGCAGGGGCAAACCCCAATCAGCCAGTCACACGGTGCAGAATATTAGAAACTGTACAATGAAGTGAAGGCGGATCCAATACTGAGAATGCCCGTGGATAACACAGTTCCACAGTACAACTTTCGAAAAGATTTCAAAATCATCATACCAAGTAGAGATGACTGGCAAAACGGTCCACCGGTAAACGCGGAAGAAACTTGGCTCAAAGACCCAAGGTCGGGGCCGGTATATACGGAGGCAGAGCAAAGATGAGAATCGCACTCAGCCTCTGACATAATGCAACAGTGTTCCAGGCAGATGTAGCGGCCATCCAACACTGTATAGGGGAAATAAACAGGCAGAAAGCCACAAAAAAAACGATTACCATTTTCTCCGACAGCCAGGCAGCAATTGAGGCGCTCAGCTCATTTCAAATCTTCTCAAGATTGGTGGGAAGCTGTCTGAGCTGAGTACCCAAAATAAGATCATTCTTGCTTGAGTGCCCGAACATGAGGGTCACAAAGGCAATGACGAGGCCGATGTTCTAGCCCGTGAAGGCGCATCCAAGTCTATGTCGGCCCAGAACCTTGCTGCGGGATAGCGAAAGCATGTATAAAGACATCCATAAATTCATGGATGCAAGCAGAATCGATAAATTGGTGGAATGAGCTCCCAGGAATGAGGCAGGCGAAAGAGTAAGAGGAAGAAACCGCACTGCATCTGCTCTGTGAATGCGAAGCGATAGCAAGATGCGGGGAAGAGAAATCGAAGGCTGCCAGCTATATGAATGGGTCAGTGTCAAGGCTATGGAGTCTCATCAAAGAGATCAAGCTAGACAATGAGCTCTAACAACCAAGGTGCATCACATTAGATCTAAAAAGGTAGCAGTGAATCAGGCCATGGGCCAGCTTTCCGACAATCTAATCTAATCTACATTATTAATCAGAAATATAAGATCGGTAAGTACTATTCATTGGAGAGAAAGACAGCTACAGCTTTTGATATTTCAGTCATGTAGTGGGAATGTTGAAAGAATTGCAATATTTGATTAATCGTTTGCCTTAAATTGAAATGCAAAAAATTTTCTGATTTTTTTTTTGGAATCAGATGATTGACGGGAATACAGGAAAGTCCTTTGTTCAATTTTTAATCATGGTAACTCCAGAAAAGTTACCGGAATTCTGTACTAATCATCTTTGTTGCCTCAACAGATGATTTTGTCGAGAATTTATTTTTTGAAAGCTATAATTCGTGCGCGATTCCACTCACGTGGCGTGCCTGGATTTCCGTATCACGCTGTATTTTAATATCGGTGGCAATAAACCGAGACATAAAAGTGAGTTAATGAGATATTTGTCGAATGATGAATACTTGAAGCGACCCTTTTCGCCTCCTTTTAACACTATTATACTGTGTGAAAGCACGCAGCGGATATTGCATATGGAATGAGATGGAAATTCATCAATTAAGTATTCCGCTTCGACATATTCGACGAAATTAGGATATTTTATATACATCCTTCAATTAAATGGTGCCCTAGCCCCTGCCCTTTGAGAAAGGAGGACAGTTTACGACTGAGCGGAATGCAGGGGAAAAATAGTACTGTACGAGTATGATTCTTTCTGATTCATTATGACATCAAATGGAAAACGAATCTTCATTTATGGAGCGACTGCTTCGGGAAAGGTTTTTTCTTCAAAACATGTACAAACTTGTGTAACTTCGCAATTTTCAACTTTAATACTCATCTCTGACGATTCTCTTGAGAACTCCAATGTCTCGATGACCAAACTTCTGATGTCAAATATAAATGATATTTTGTAATATAACCGTATATGTGTATTGTATTCATATATGGTTTTATATATCATTATTGAATATACCGACCGTTTTCATTGTGATAAATGCTCATTTCTGATTTATTTATTTTCTGAAATGAATTTGGCAGCGGCTGTCACCAGATGCAGATTTCTACGCATCAAATTTTGAATATCAAGACAGGTCCGAAAAAGCTGTATGGTTCCTGCCGAACGCACGAGGGCCGGTCTTTTTGAAACCTAACTACACCGTGTACCTTTTTGAGATTGTTATCCTTCTTAGATCCACTCCGGAACGAGGCAGGAGGCTAATACTCAAGGCTAAAGGCCTTTCAACTACCCTGAAATGGTGCGGGACTAGCTCGAATAGTGAGCCATTAAAAACAACAAGCTTCAGATTAGGCTTATATTACAAAACCAAAAAAAAAGAATAAAAGGGTATGTTTATAGATCATAACAAATAACTGTAATAAAATATAACATGAAAGTCCAACAAAACAATAAGCAAAAATGTTTGAAAAGTAAGATCAAAATTTTTATAAGAAAGCACATCTCAAATATCTGATTGTCAAACAAAAATTATCTCTTTATCGACTTGTGAAATCTTATATATTCTCTTATAAGGTAGAATTCCAACTTACACAAAAACCTAAATTACTCTACTGGAGTTTTGTGGAAATTCTGAAACGATTATTTGAAATTGCCTGTCTTCAAACTCGTGTGTACTATTTGCTGATATATTTACACATATGAAAGGGGTGTAGTGTAATTTATTGCCCTTCGTCCCCAATACGAAACAACAATAAGACAATTATTACAAAAGTAAAATGACATCTTCACTATCTATACCGACATGGGGGTTAGTAGAAAAAATCCAAATTGACTCACGATACTATACCCTTCTGGTCTCCCTCTCGGGTACGGTATCCGTGTAAAATACTGATCCGTTCTAAGTGTCACCAAAGGAAACAACAATTAACTCACTGACCGCAATTTACCGTAATTCCACTAAATGGAAAATGATATTTTTCGTTAACTATCACAATGGTAGTTATTACAAAGTTCAAAACATTCAATTCTGATAAACAAGACATTTTTTCAGTTTTTCTTTGTTTTCCAACATAGTGTCAACTCAACACACTTCTCCCAGCGACTCTAACGTCTCTGTGACCCGTTCAAAAAGTACTCGGCGTTTTCCTCTGCAAAATAATTGTTCACCAAAATGATTACCTTTTCATTCGACGAAAATTTTTGTCCTCCGAAAGCAATTTTTAGATTAGAGAACAAAAAGAAGTCGCTTGGGGCTAGATCAGGTGAGTTAGGAGGATGGTCAAGCAGTTCAAACCTTAATTCGCGCAACCCCGAACTTTGCTATGTTGGGTCACGTTTGCCATGATTTTATTTTGGGGGTCCCTTCTTCGATTCACCACCCTCATGATTTTGGATACTGAACAAATGTGCTGTAGTATTAGCGCACGTAGCATTATTCCATGAAAAAGGTCGGAATTTTGAATGAATGATAAAGTTTAGGTCAATGTTGGTGAAACATGGTTTATCGTTAGAGGGTCGCTCAATTAAAAAAAGGAAATATAGCTACTATTTATAGTGTCAATCTTGTTGCTATTCGCCTTTAATGCCATTCGACGCCTACGTCTATGCCGTCGACGCCGCAGTGTCGGGTCGTCTCAACGGCGACGACCGATTTTCCGGTTACCCCGGCAACGCAGCATCCCTTCTCCGCTACTTTCCAGAGCCACCCCCTGAATTCACCCTCACTTTCGCGTATGATTCAATTATCAGATGCGACATGTTCCCTTCTTAGTGGTTTATTGACTTATTTCTTAACTGGTCGTCGGGCTAATAGTGTGGGCACTGACGAAAACGCCGCTTATTTTTTGTTTTTTGATTTTGTTCCGGAGTAGCTTCGGTGATCGGGGGTGTTTTTTTCTTTCGATGAAAGAGATGGACGTGATGGATCATAACCTCCTAGGAAATTTGTGTAAGAGGTTTTTGTTTGTCGAGCGGCTCGCACATCGATTTCTTGTCGTGTTTTTCGTGATTGATTAATTAAATGGTGGTTGTCGCTTGTTTTCGACCGATTGCGAATCGGTTTGGGCGAATTTGGAAACAAAGGCGGCGGGGCATAACCTAAAACGCGCCCATTTAGCGAGGTTGACGAAAGCGCATTTTTCTTCATCGGATTTAGTAATTGGGCTTATTTTTAGGTGTGCCGGTAACGTCACAAAACAATTTTGATCTTTCACGAAATAATTCAGGACCGTTACGTTGGAAAATACCGTCTCGAGATCTATAGGTATGAAACGAATTTATTGTTGTATGAAAGAGTTAAAAAAAATCGCAGAGGTCAAAATTTTTAAGAAATTCGGTGTTTATTGTAGGTATAATAGATAAATATAGATGAAGTATCTCCAAAATCACCAAAAATTTGATAAAAAACATACAGCCTGCTTTGTTCATTATGAAAAATACTATATCCGTTTTTTTTCTTGTGTTTTGTCGAATAGTCTAGGAAAAATTGTCCATACGATTCAAGTTATCGTCTGTATCGATTTTATAACGTCTTTATTGCTAATTAGGTCATTGAAAAAAATTTTTCACAAATTGACACGGATTGAATTGAGAATGAGAATGAATTGAGAATTATTTTTTTCGCTCATTCATATCTTTTATTATAGACGCAACCGACATATTTTTAGTCTACTAGGCTTGTGACTTTGTTAATATTTTCTATTTGTTGTACTTATTTTTCTCGTTCTTTTTTTCGATCATATTCAAACGATCCATATTTATTTATATATTCTATTTTTTCCTTTATTATTATTTCGTAATTTGAATACACTACGGCTGTGCAACGGCACACGATTAGTCATTAAAAAATTAATTAAAAACGTCGAAGCCAACATTTTGTCCATTTATTGGACACTGCCATGAATTCATAATGTTTTATCCATGTATTTGGGTTAGCGTCTTTAATGTTTCAATAATTTTGAAATAGTCTGTCACCAATGACAGCCATTTTGACATATGATCGAGTTCATCCCTTCCAATAACTCGTTTGGCTTCCAGGTCTCCCTTATCTCCACTACTTTTATCAGAATTGATATTTCGTTTTCCGACAGCACCATTTTGTGATAGACTTTTAAAGAAACAAGAGGATGACTTGAAGTACAGCTTGTCGAATATATTCTCCTATGTTTGACAAGCTGTATATATAATATAACATTGATTACCATGCATCGTGAGAGTAACCTTCTATAAAAACTTTATTGTTTCAGATCAGTCCTTTCGAAATCAAGATGGCCTTGTCACTCAAGATCAACATACTCGACGGTAACGTTACCAAAACCATCGTCTTCGATCCCTCGACGTCGGTACATGACGCATGTCGAATCATACAGGAAAAGTGCACCGAAGCACATGGGCAAAGTGAGTATAGAACTTTTTTTTGAGATTAGTTTATACATTCGGGAGATGTGAGTTGGTCCGAAACAGCCATCTTGAGTCGCACACAAAGTTGAATGTAACTGATATATACCGGCTGTCGACAAATTCAGGCTCTCTCCTTTTTTGTATCTTCTGGCATCGATGTGGAAATTTGGTGTTCCACATGATATCACACAATTTGGATTGATTGAATCAAAAATATTTTTGTGTAATTTCTAGTTTTACGTGAAATTACCTCAAGTTTGGAATTCAGAATGAAACATCCAGTATATTTATACATTTTTGTGTTTAGCAGTTCATTTTTCATAAAAAATCCTAATTATGGGAAATCTGCATACAAAACGATGAGATTGGAATCTTTGGTGTGAAAGTTGAATAACTTTTTTCAAGATCAATTGCCCTAACACCAAACTGATATTTTTGCACTCGACGCACGTTTCGCCAACAAAGTTAGCATCCTCAGGATCCTGTGGTTGCATCCTGAGGATGCTAACTTTGTTGGCGAAACGCGCGTCGAATACAAAAATATCAGTTTGGTGTTAGGGTAATTGATCTCTAAAAAAGTTATTCATCTGCATACATGTTGAACCGGTACTTGATTCAAATCATTGATAAATAATAAATATGGGGCCCAGAACAGAACCCTGTGGAAGTGCAGTACAGAATCTGTTTCTCCTGAAAACTGCTTTCTTTGATCACTGCATTTTGACTGTTTGTGCTGAGAAAGCTATATTCATGTATCCGATGTAGTAAGATACTCTGATCCATATCAATAATAGGCAATCAAAAAGCAGCTGAAAAAAATTAAATTGTTCCATTTGGATTGTTGGCTCTACCGGTCCTATCTCTAATAACATGAAATTGAGGTACAGAAATGTTTTGTGCTATTTCATGTTTGTTATGATCTGCTAAGAATCAATTTTCAATGCGACGTTTCGTTCATTGAAATACATTATCGGTTTTTTTTTCATATCAGACCAATGGTGCATAGAAACCAATATTCTTCATACATTCACTTCAAATATCTCTCAGAAATATGCAGGTAGATGTCGCCATTCTAAAAAAGCGTCATCAAAATCCAGTCATTGAAAAAAAATCCCACAAACTGACACGGATTGAATTATTATTCATGTACTAGGTTCTAAATTAGAGGTTCATGTTCCTTGATTTCGTTACTATGAAAACTTTTTCCAATATTTTCATTCACCAAAAAGCAACAGAAATGAGCATTAATGCTTAATAAAAAAATGTTTTTGAACACTACTTGTAAATTATGAAAACTAGAAGAAATGCGTGTGCATTCACATCTACCTAAAGATTTTCCAGAGTTCTTTGAGTTCTAAATATGAAGAATATTGAACTTTTTTTGTCTGACGGGGAATTGTATAACCTCAATATATAAAACTGGTGTTTTGTAATCTATCATTATCAACAGTTTTCAGCATTTTACCATCAGAGCCTAATAATTTTCATTACCTTCTGACTACTTTACTAATCACATATCGTGAATTGATAAATGTAGTAATTAAATGAATTTTGAGTAATGCTGTTTTAGAAGCAAAGGAAACAAATGTGGTAATGATAATAAAAAATCGAACAGACAGCACTTTCATTCATTCAAGACCTGTCTGTTGAGACACCCTGTACATTACCTTCAGTAGTAATAAAATGTATTACGGTAGGTATGATTGATTTAAAAAAATTAATCCTATTTATAGGGGAGCCCAAGCGGGGATTTCAGGATTTACTAAAGCGCGGAAGATTAATATACAGGGGGATAGCTTGTATTCGGTTAAGTACCTCCACCAAATATGAGCATCATATATAAGGCCGCCCTTGAAGGATAAAGGATCAGATTAGTAAAAAAAAATTGATCATTAGAAATTCTCGAGCGCGTCAGATTAAGGTAGGGTGAGTTAATTACATGCTAAAAAGTGTATATTGCAGTAATCTGACAATTTGAGAGTGACGTAAAGAAAGAGAAGGACAGCAAAGTTGTTAAAAAATAACGATATTTCGACATTCTCGAGTGTAGCTAATTTTTTTTATTTTGAAGGAAATAATTCAAGGATAACGAAAAACATATAATCTGACGATTTCCGCAACTCAAAATAACAAAAATTCGTCGATGAAGTTTAATGCGTGCAGCTGTGTGATACCTATATTTCCCTCTCCGCGTTTCTATTCCTTTTTCACTTTTTCTCTATCTATTACTATCTCACTCCGTCTTCACTCTGAATTCTGTTGTCATGACGCCATCACAGCTGATCACAGAGACTCGTTCGTGATGAAGATGAAAATGATGATTAATAAATCAATTGATTACAAAGAATTACATTTTTTTGAGCATATTTTTTCAATTATTTTTATATAAATACAAGTATTCTATTTAAAAAACATACACTTATTTATTTGCATTCTATTTCCTGAGCTTTTCAATTAAGTTCAGTGATTTAAGAAAATTGTTTTTTTTGTCATATTATGCGAATCCCTCTAGATAATCGTCAGATTATGAGACGGCACGTCTAGAACATAAAGATGAACCATATATATCCTAATCTGACGTGCTTGAGTATTTCAAACTGGCGAATTTTTTTTGCACATTATAATGATGGCCGCGAGTTTGTGTCAGATCGAAATCGTCAGATTATTGAATCAGAGCTTTTTTTTTGGGTGCACTTAATACCCCCTTGGAAAATCTGACGCATTTGATTATTTTTGTTTCTTTTCACTTTAAACCCTTAGGTACCTACAACCACCCGCATCATGCAAACGATCAGATTAACATACGAACATTATTAAAAATACGTAGGACATTGATGGTATCAATATCTGACGCGCTCGAGTATGTCTATGCAACAGTATTTTTTTACATATTTAGAAATATATAACCGCTTGCCCCACCGATGAAAAGGTATATATTTTATAACATTTTTTTCTTCTTATCATCTAAACATTGCAACCTTATATGTCTCTATGACGCTCGAGTAAATCCCCATTCTGCATCGTGGGCTCCCCTACTATATCAAAATTAAGAATTGTAGAAGTAAATATGAAAATTGTAAACAAGTACGTTTTTAATTTACGACAAAAAATTTTGGTCAGAATCTATTTGAAAAATTTTTGTTTCTCAAGTATTTTGAGGATGATTTTTTATCTTGGAGTTTTTAGAGTTGCACTTTTTATCGTTTGGCTCAATGCTGATCCGACTTTGTTATTAGTTTTATATATTTTTTCTTTGCAGGCAAAGATTATGGACTCTTTCTCACGGACGAAGATAACAAAACAGGGGTATGGCTAGAGCCCGGAAGGAATTTGGAATATTATATTCTGAGAAATGGAGACATGCTTGAATATCGAAAAAAGCTGAGAGCTTTAAGAGTGAAAATGCTGGATGGTGAGTGATATATACTTTTTGCGTTATTGGTAAACAGTTATGAGTACATAGTTCCATTTTGTTGGCGAAAATAAGATTCAACTTTCTCTCTATTTCATCTTCATTGAATTGATGTCAGTCATAAATATCGTATTTTTTATACAGTAAATGTTTTTTTGGTTCGTGCTAGCTTTTTATGACGAATCTAAAGTGGAAACTTGGCACTACAGTCTACGAAACGATCAATTTCCTTGACACTGTATCTTTTTCAGCAAACTGTTACAAACACAATTGTTAATGAAACTGAATTACACTTTAAAAAGAACTTGGTCCTTGGTTTTGTTGGCAGTGTTGCAAATTCAAACTAGAAATTAATGCGATTTTGATATAATTTACTTTGAAGTTGCCGTATCTCCGAAAGTAGACCGGAGCTAAGTTGTGACTTCATATTCGTGATCAGAGGCCAAAAGTCTAGTTGCATTATTTTCCAAAAGCTTTCGCGATCCGAGAAAGCAAAACATTTACCTCGCATAGTATTTTCTCCAAAAACGAATGTTTCAGGCACCATAAAAACGATGATGGTAGACGACTCGCAAATAATAGCGAACCTGATGGTGGTGATTTGCACGAAACTAGGCATCACGAATCACGACGAATACTCTCTGGTGCTGGAAGAACCCGAGAACCAAGAGAACGTCGACAATCGAAACTACGGCACCCTAACTTTGAAAAGGAAGAAGGAGGAACGCGAAAGAGATGTCAAAATGGACTTGCTCCGCAAGAAGCTCCATACCGAAGACGAGGTGAACTGGTTGGACCCCGCGAAGACTCTGAGGGAGCAAGGGATCGACGAGAATGAGACTGTTCTGTTGAAACGGAAATTTTTCTATTCGGATCAGAATATTGATTCCAGAGATCCGGTACAGCTGAATTTGCTGTACGTCCAAGCTCGAGACGCCATTTTGAATGGAACGCATCCCATCACCCAGGACATGGCGTGCGAATTTGCAGGGATACAGTGCCAGATCCAGTTCGGGGATCACGTCGACACGAAGCATAAGCCAGGATTTTTAGAGTGAGTTTTTTTATTGAACTCAATTTTTCAACATGAACATTGATTAGCCAGTATACCAATAATTTTTTTCTGGGTTCTTACAAAATGATATGAGCATGGTTTCGGAGATGTTGCACTGGGATGAAAGTAACTCTAATCTGCCACATTATTTTTCTGACTAGCTCCAAGAACACCACATATCGGGCAATTCCTTCCTAATTAATTTTAGATAACAGCCATCTTCGATGTTTCGTAGATTCAAGACTCCAATAGATTTTTCCACGTCAGTTACCTTTTTAACGGCCTTGAGACTCTTCACTGGTCCCTCTCTTTATTCGAGTATTCTGGTCTTGTTCTAGTCTAAGAAGTCATTTTCTTTGAATATTATCCTTCCTGATTCTAATTATATGATGGGTTGAAAAGTAATCACTTTTGAACAACGCCTTTTGAGTTGCTGTTAGTATCCAACTAACTAGTTAGTTTATTGTATAAGTTTGAAAATGCCCGTATAGGACAAAACTGCAGTAACGTTAGTTACAAAAAAAGTGGTAAAAAACAGAAATTTTCATTTCTCTTTTCATCATAAGAACAACACTTTTATTCACTTTATTCTTTACATCAGCAGGTAGCTGATTCATTTTTATGATTAATTATATGAGCCTTCCATATTAGCATAACCGTTTTATGTTAATCCCATAAATTTAACTGGAAAATTGTTCTCCAGAATTCAGTTGTGATTCAGAGTAAAGAATAACGTTTGTGTTTCATTAACATCGTCATCACAATCAGGAAGTAACCCAGAGCACTTTTTAAGGTGCCTGATTTGATATTCTCAAACTGATCAGAATTTTCAATTGAATCTAATGATGTGGTATTATCATGTTTTGACAATAAATATCGAGTAAAATTATTAACACTTTTAATAAATAATATAGGCCCGAGAATGGTTCCCTGGGGAATCCCTCCAAGTAATTTTCTTTTTGTATGATACATTTTCAATTGACGAGATACACTGATACATATCTTCCTTTCGGGTAACTATGAATGAAAGAATAAGCATTTCGTCTCATACCATGATGTTCCACTTTCTTAGAAGAATTTCACATAATTAAAAGAATCGGGAAAGTATAAAAATGATGCTAGAATTGATTTTCTTTCTGTAATTCGTCTATGATAATATATAATATATGTGACTGCCAGTGACGGCTCATGCATTAGAGAACAGGGGAGGCTAAAGTCATAAAGACTATATACACACTAAAAGGTCCGCCGGAGACGCGAAAATTTATTGGGGTACCACACCTATTTAAAGCAGAACACGTAATATTTGCATAAATGCAAACAAAAATTGTGTATTGGTGAAAATTATACGTATAAAACTGACCATTAAAAAACAAAATCAAGGAAAAAGGGTTGTCTTTGAGTTTTTTAATATAAATGAACTCTTCTCAGTCAATAAATAATACTTTTCTCTTCTGATATAATAGTTTTGTAAAAAATTGCTACAAATATTTTATAAGCACAAGTATTTAATAATGCTTATAAAAACAGGTCTATAAAAGTTTATAAAAGTACATTTTATTGTCCAGCAAGAACCAACGGGGGGGTGAGAGTCGTTTCTTGCCAGGAAAAGAAGGATGGGGTAAGAAGGAAGTCTATCGGCAGTCATTCAAGTTCAATATAATCTGCGAGTGTCCCGCATTTTGAAAGGTGTATTTTATAATTTTGGATAGGAAGGAAAAAAATAAAAAAGAAACTAAAAGTAAACATAACTTTCGTTCTTAACCAAGACGATATAGCAGTTGCTATATTTTGTTTGCTAAACAATTTTAATTTACAAGACGAAAATATATGCTCCTCAGATTTAAAATGTATTTCTGTAGAAGGAGGTAAATTTTTTAAATCGGAGTCTTCTATTTTAGACCCCGTTTGGTATTCGGTTTGTACGAAAAATAAAACACAGGGCCAACAACAAAGTTTTTCTCGTTTAATGGAGCCGGTTAACCAATCGCATTTATCGTACCAACTAATAATAAATCCTCGATTTTGACGATTATGTCGATTATCTGACGCTTTAATTGAAATCAAACTTGTTTGAGGCCTTCCCAGAGTTTTAATAATGTAAAATTGATTATCATGAGACTTAAATTTATTTGTCAGCAACCAATCGACTATATCGTCAGATTTTTTAATTTCGTCCAACTTATCCATAATAATTGGAAAAAAACTTACCTACCGAAAAGTGAAAACACCTTGAAATTGAAAAAAAAAACACTTTAAAAACACATTAAAAATATTACCAAAAAGCACTGCTTTAATACAATACTGCCTGTTTTATACACAAATAACAAATATTATCAAGAAACTAAAACGATTCACCGAAATACTTTTCAGTCCCGGTCCGTCACGGCATCCCGTCCGAATAATTAAATAAAAAACAGACGCAGTCGTACACTAACGGAGACCAACTGGAGGCTAGCCTCCTCTGACGCTATAATTTCTGCAACTGAAATTACAAATCGGGACGTATGTCTCCGGTTGATCGGTCTCGCGGAGCTTGTGTTTTTTAAAACGGTCGGAGGCTTGGCAACGTATGGCATTTATTATTTCGGGTTGATAGTTTATTCGTTATTCGTTCATGGGCGGTGCGTTTGAGGTTTGTTGATGCAGAATACAGTGTGGTACGTACTACGTAGTGAGTGATAGTGTTTTTCGGGCATTATTATGTATTCATATTGAAAATTAATGGTAAAGTAATGATACGCAAACATTTTTAGAAAAAATAATTCTATCAAATACAGATCTCGAGCTTGAGAGTTACAAACAAACATACATACATACATACATAGAGGTGAAGCTAGTATAAAACTTGTAATAATAAAAAAAGAAAACGAATAGCAGAATTCATCGTTCATTATTCATTTGTAATGGTGACTCTCCAATTGTCAAAAGCCTTATTGATAGATTTTTCTCGACATGATTTTGAATTATTTCTTTTCAATTTCAACTACAAAGTTGTGAAATTGTTATCACCTGAAACACATACAACACGACTCAACTTACCACATGATGAACGGTTTTTCTTTCAGCTTGAAAGAATTCCTGCCCCAATCCTACACGAAAACCAAAGGAATCGAAAAGAAAATCTTCAGTGAACACAAAAAGAACCAAGGCCTCACTGAACTAGACGCCAAAGTGAAGTACACGAAGAAGGCCCGCTCTCTCAGCACGTATGGCGTCACTTTTTTCCTCGTCAAAGAAAAAATGAAGGCGAAAAATAAGCTGGTCCCCAGATTATTGGGCGTAACCAAAGATTCGGTGATGCGTCTCGACGAGAAAACTAAGGAGATACTAGAGACGTGGCCCTTGACGCAGGTCAGGCGTTGGGGGGCAAGTCCGAACACGTTCACTTTGGATTTCGGTGACTATTCCACGTCTTACTACTCCGTACAAACGCCTGATGGGGAGCAGATCCAGCAGATCATCGCCGGGTACATCGATATCATTCTGAAGAAGAAGCAAGCCAAGGATCATTTCGGAATCGATGGCAACGAAGGGTCCACCATGTTCGAAGAAAGTGTTGAGCCTCACAAGTAAGTTTATATCATCGTATTTTGTCTGACACAGTAAGAGTAAGCGAAGTAAAACATTTAATATTGAAAGACGACAACAAAAGTGATCTGAAGCAACATTTCCTTCCCAATTTTTTTTTTTTTTTAGTTATTACTTGAGTAGTACTCTCATCAACTCTACCTTGTGGACTCAACTAGACATAATCTGAAAATAAATTGAATAATATACTCAATAAACGTATAATACAGTCTAATCATGTATCCTTGCGGTCAGAGCAGTAAATTTGAAAGGAGAAATGGCATCTTCACTGACTTATATAAACCTCTGAAAAAACTATTTAGTCAGTTATTCATCACATTTATAAATTTGGCCTGTAGAATGAGATAAATTCGTTTTTAAGAATAATTTATACACTTAGCTTTCTTTACAGATGCTGAAGTTTCAGGAAACAGTCTCTTTTCATTCTCAAAACCTAAAATTCTATCTGTTTTTCTCTAAACTTCAGTAGATTCTCTGTTGATATGTTACTTTTTCAGATTGTGGAAGGATTTGAAGCCAAACAAATTTTAAAAACAATGACTTCCACAAAAAATGTCTTTCAAAGAATGATTTTTGCTCAAATTGCACACACTTTCAATTCCTTCAGAATCATGTTTTCTATTTTGCTATTGAAATTCAACCAGACATTCGAAACATATATAATAAACAGTAACCATCTATCTATTGATGCAGATAGTTTTCCTTTATTTTGAATGTTTTAATATTGATACTTGTTCACAAACAGGATTTGAAGCTTTAATAACTTCTAACTATTATATGTGAGCGCTTTCGATGGCAGACTGTGCTATCTTCTTCATGGCTCTACTTTAACTGAACGTTTTATCTTCTTGTTTATTCTTTTATACAATTAGATTGCCTTAATGAATTTGTTATTGTTGTTGATGGTTCATTAATTAGGGCTTGGGCAGGTATTTGTCCTCACCTTTCTTGGGATATCTCATTAAATTTGCCTGTACTTGGGTTATATCGGGTAATATTCTTTGTGTTGGTGTTTCTCTAGGTTCATGATTTCTAGGAATGTAAATTGTGTTGTGGAGTATATTGAATGTTAGGTCTTGTGTTTTGATTTTTATTTGTTCCTCGCTAAGTGAATTATGACTTTTGAACTCAAAATTCAAATTGAATTTTGAGTATATTGGAGTATATTGAATGTTAGGTCTTGTGTTCTGATTTGTATTTGTTCCTCGATAAGTGAATTATGACTTTTGAACTCAAAATTCAAATTGAATTTTGAAGCTTGAATTCAATTTGAATTCAAAAGTCATAATTCACTTATCGAGGAACAAATACAAATCAGAACACAAGACCTAACATTCAATATACTCCACAAACAATACATATTCCTAGAAACAATGAACACAAAAAAGGATATTACCTGATCTAGCCCAAGTACAGGCAAATTTAATCAAAACACAAACAAGTGTTGATGTTAAAATATTTATTGGATTATCTTAGCGACTGGAGAAATGTATAGTAAAATGGATTAACAGGGTCTCTCAGTCAAAAATCAAAATCAAAATTCTGCTTTACTTTGGCAGGCTTTCGCTTCTAATGGGAAGCTTCTTCAGGAACTAAAATTAATTAAGTTGTGGATTTTTTGCTATTTAATAACACTACAAATCATACTTACAGTAAAAATTAGTGAAAAACAATGAATTCTGTCTGTTTAAAAATCTTTTTTTTTCGTTAAACTAGCTGTCGCCCTAATGGGAAGCTTCTTCAGGAACTAAAATTAATTAAGTTGTGGATTTTTTGCTATTTAATAACACTACAAATCATACTTACAGTAAAAATTAGTGAAAAACAATGAATTCTGTCTGTTTAAAAATCTTTTTTTTTCGTTAAACTAGCTGTCGCCCTCATAAGAACGACAACTCTCAAAAGTTGAGAAACTAGTGCGAGCTAAGGACTAACGGGGTCTTACCTTTTAACGTATGATTCCTAACACGGTTGCGGAATCATCCCAGCTCCAACCAGATAAATTCTCTCGAGAAAAATATCTGGTCGAGGCAGGAATCGAACCCACGTCCTTCCGATCGTGAGCTGGGCGCATTACCACCGCGGTCAATTCCACAATTGAACGTATAAATGGATGAAAAAAAGTTGAACATTCATAGGATTTTTTTGGTTTGACAAATGTCATACCTTCACATTAATATCATTTTTCAATGGTCATGAAGATTTGATAATCTTTAACTCTAAAGACAGAGTTATTGATTGATACGATTTTTATCATCATTATGTTTTTGGTGTAGTTCCAGTAAGTTACTATATTTATTGCTGAGATTATCAATGCCAGTTTTCTTAATCATACAATCAGAAGACTTATTAATTTCAATAATTTCAAGAAAAAGGCGATTGGAATTATTTTTTCTGTATGTAAAACTTTGATATGTAATAGGGGGATCTGAATGTCGATTAGAGGAGAAAATAAACACCTTTTCAATTCAGAAATTAAAACTTTGATGTGAACTAAATATTTTTGTAAGGGTACCATCTTTTGGCAACTTCTGAACAACTACATTCCTGAAACAAAAACACATTTATTACCAAATGACTATCAGTACAGCAAAACTATAGTGTCATGTTCATTCAACCTATTTCTTGCTTACTTGTATTTTCATCTTCAGCCACTCTTCAATGTGGCTTTATTATGTTCATAACTAATAGTTTTTGCACTTTTGATAATTTCAACAATAAAAATTTTTCAGCTATACCATATTGCAGCATAAAACCGATCAAAAGATGATGCCAAACACTGAATCATTGTCAATGCCGGGCATATGGAGACCAGGCGATGGTAAGTTTTCATCAGTCTCAAGTATAGGATATCGTTTTTTTTGTTCATTCTTTTATTTCATGAATGTTTAATTTTTTTTTCATTTCTTCATTTCTTTATTTTCTATAAATTCAGGTGAGAAATCGTTCAGTACGGGTATAATGGGTGGCGCACAAAGTACCACTATAAGTCAACCTGTCAGTGTGGTTCATGTTCCTCCAGCGGTAAGATCATAATTCGTATTATTTTTACTAAAAAGTTTTCAATTCCGCTACTAATCAACATCTCATAAGATAATTTCAGTGGTAAGATTGAAGTCAGAGTTTTTTCGGCCATCTCTTTATTCACACTACCTGTAGGCTTCGGCTGGGCAGTTCAGAAAAAATTTGGATTACGTTTGAAACTGACCACGAAACCTTCAAGCAAAGTCTTGTGAGAATGTGTGACTTTGTCATTAAAACCTTCACTAACCGTATGGAATTTGCTAAGTCAATACTCATAGACATTCAATGATGATAGACATCCAATTTTCATCCAATGGATATATTGATGAGCACTCTATGTACCACCTTGCATATCCATAAGTTATCCTTCGTGATTGTCTATGAGATATCCGTCGATGATGCCCTTCCGCATGGATACCTTATGAACTCTTATATACAGAATATAATTCAATGTCCAGGGTGGTATTAGCCGGAGAAGTAGTTGTTTTCCAGCAGGCATTTACCAGAACGAGAGATGCATATTTATCTCCAAGTAAAATAAATATATTCATCTGCTGTTGTACAATATCTTCATAAGGATATTCATTCCAAGGCAGCTGAAGTATGTTTTATGGACATTTGTAGCAGATATCTATAACTTGACATGAATTGGATATCAGGAATTGCTTGGCTCGTTGATATTCGAAATAAAATAGATCATTCAATAGAATAGAAACATTTTTATGTCAATCGTTTGTACATCTGTCAATTTTGGTTACATGTCTATGTCTTGGACAGGGATGAGAGTAGGTACAGTAAAACACGTTTTCTGTAAATATTTTTGCACTTTAGAGTTCCACACTCCTTCGAGACCAATCAATTGCCAAATGCGATTATTGTAAATATTTCATTCACGAGTTATTGCATGTAGTAATATAATTTACGAACAAAGATAATCAATCAAGTAACATTTGCTTTTTGATTTTTGAACATTTTCAAAATGTGCATAACACACTAACAAGTAGAGGTTGCTTTCTTAACCTTATTTTCCTAGAGTTGGTTCCCTTCTCACAAAAATGCTAATTTTTTTCGTAGTTTTTTTCTGGAAAGGAAGATGTCTTCCAAAAAAACTGTTCTGTGAGGACATAATTCAAGGAAGTTGCATTGAGATACAAGAAAGATGAATTTTTATCATATATTTCATTACATTGAATTAAACCATGAATATTGAAATTATTTTCATAAACTACACCGTACGATTTGATCTCCACAATCTAATATTTGAACTTCATAAAAGGTACCTACTTGAAGATAATCTACTTGAAGAATATTCCATTTCTTTTTCAAGTGCCTGCAATAGAAACAATCTTCTGAAAGAAAATACTGGTAAAGCTATTTTACAAATATTAAACTTTCAGCTTCTTGCTGTTCCATTCAGTTGATAGTCATTTGGTTAGTATTTCATTTTATTCATAAACATTTGCTCTTTCGGCATCAGCAAAACCTGGATTCCATCTCGGGATTTGATCTCAAACCCTCAAAATCGTTTCAAACCTTGAGGCAGACCGCCCCTGACCGATACGTCGGCCAGCGAATAAACACATGACATCACCGCAAAAGGATTGCAGTCGGCAACCGCCGATTAAACTAGTTGAGTACCGAAACGACTATAGAATTCTATAACGATCGTTACCGATATATAAGGCCGGCTTCTCGTCCCAAGAGGACAGTAGAATTCAGAAAGTAAATCGAGCGGTTAAACAAGAAATTCAAACAGTGGAGATAAATTAAGCGTTAGTTGTTAAGTGTTGTAAATAAATTAGTTTGTGATTAGTGAAACATTGTCGGAAATAAATTTGTTTAAGATAATTCTTTAAATTTGTCACAGTATATTGATTAGATACCTTTTAATTTTATTTTATTAACCATCACGAAGCTGAAACATAGGTGAAGGTATTATGTACTAGAAATATCCCAACCAAGTTCATACACTTGTTTTTTCCTCAGTACTACTTATAACAAGTCGGTTATCAAATTTTGCGGTTTCAGATTCTTTAAAAATAATTAGTATTTTCAATCTACAATTATAGTTACGCCAAAAAACGTATACTGGGGTTTATTGGCCGCGGTCCACATATTTTTATCCCTGACATTCCGTCTACAACTGCAGTAATCATACATGCATCTTATCCTTTGATAATGTTCACCGCAGTTGTGGACGAAACGTTCAGCATAAAAACGCGATATTTGTCAGTTTGAAATATTTGGTACTTTTCAATTTGATTAGTTTCTAAACATTGAATTTGTCTTTACAGAACAGAATTGTTTTTGAGTTTATAATTGATCCTCAAGTTCCAGTGTCAGCATGAGTCTGGGATCAGTTTTTCTCCATTTACCAATTGTGCAAATTAGATAAAAACTCTATCATAAGTAACAATCTTTTAGTAGAAATATTTAATAAGCAAATTAGTGCCATTTGTATATTCAAATATATTGAAGCTTCAAACTGAGTTTGGGTACACGAAATCATTCACTTAACTTTTCGAAATAATATTTCAGTCTACCAATGTTCAACAAACAAAACTGACCTCAATCCTGACCGAACCGCAACGAGGGCTCATATCCACCATTTCCGCCACCCAGACTAGGATAAAAGAGTCCGAAATCGAACTGCAAGGCAAAGTTACCATCCCGGAACTCGGTACCGACCCAGCTGCCAAGAAATGGAAGAAGATGACCCTCGACACTAGGAAGCAGAATGTCGGTTCACAAATAGCTGCAATGAGCGCTGCGACAGCCCAAGTCGTCACACTAACTTCCGGTCCCCAAGACGAGGTAAACTATTTATCATCACCTATGCAAGATTCATTTAATGTTTTTTATGTTAGGTTGACCACACAGCAGTCGGGGCGGCCATTACAACTATTGGAAGCAATTTGCCGGAAATGACGAAGGATGTGAAAATCATTGCAGCGCTTATGGACGATGACAACGTGGGAGAGAAGTTACTAGATGCTACGAGGCAACTGTGTTCTGCGTTCTCTGATCTACTCAGAGTGGCAGAACCTGAATCTAAGGAGGTAAGTTTCTGTATAGATTTTTTTGCTTGGGAGTCGTCTGACTTGCACTGTCAACGAAACCTTTTCCACACTGTGTTTTTTACGAATACATTCGTAAGACTTGATTGATGCTATTACTAGTGGTGTATTATTAAACTATAGACGTTTCACTAGGAAATAGTTTCTGAAGACAGTTGGACTGACTAGACGTAAGGATTTATTAGTAAAATTTCAAAATTCAACCTGAGTATATCAATATTTCGAATTGTTCTTTATATAATGTAAAAGTATATCCGAAAATCAGTCCTTAATTTGAATGATTACAATGAAAAACCGACAATGAATACGAATAAAATTGTCGCCAAAAATAACCAGCGAGATTTACTACATTATGTATTCATCCTAAGAATATCTATGAATAGATACATCAGTTTGTTCTCTGTGGGGTTTATAAAAGTATGCGATAATCATTAAATACCGGTTTATTACATTTCTGAAAACCTACGTTTAGAACACCTTTAAACTTATCAACGATGTTAAAAGTAACTTGGATGTTTGTACTGTTAAAAACTGCTGTTTATTCATCTTTAGGGACTACTGCAAAACCATAGTTTTAATTAATGCAGTCACGAATTGTGCTATTGACTGTTTACTAAATTAAAAAGTTATAAACAGACCAATTTATCACAAAATGACGTGTCCCACGTTGGGCGCCGAATTGGGTGCAAGAGTTTCCACAATTTCGTGACGCCGCCGTTTTTTCAATTTGATAAATGAGAAAAAATGTTTTCAACGGTGAGGAATTGGTAGAGTGTCAAAAGCAGAAAAAAATGTATTCATTTGAAGTTCAAGAAAAGTTATGGCAAGGTCACTTGATTTGCTCTTATTCTCTTGTATGAAGGTGTTGCTGCTCTAGGTCTCTTTGTTTCTCAACACTTTCCAAAACAAGACGATACTAATAGTTTAATATATTTCTCACAATCAAGATTCTGGTTGAAATTACAAATATTTCATTGGATGTATATTCTGATTATAAAGCATTAGAGAAAAAACATTCTGGTTACTCTTTTTTTACAAAATATAGTGATTTAGTTGAAAAAGTAAATCCATATTTTCGAAAATTTGGAGATGTATTAAATACACATAAAACGGAAGATTCCTGAATAAATTTTCTATTTTAGCCGCGCCAAAATCTCTTGAGTGCCGCTTCCCGGGTCGGTGAAGCCAGTACCCAAGTGCTCGCCACCATCTCTGAAGAAACTGTAGAAAGCAAAGAACTTCAAGACATGCTCCTGTCGCTAGCCAAAGCCGTTGCCAATACTACAGCCGCGCTTGTTCTGAAGGCTAAGAACATTTCTTCCACTTGCGAGGATCAGCATGTTCAGAACAGGGTGATAGGAGCAGCGACGCAGTGTGCCTTGGCCACGTCACAGCTGGTTGCCTGCGCTAAGGTAGTGGCCCCGACTTTGCATTCCCCTGCATGTCAGGAGCAACTCAAAACCGCAATAAGAGAGGTGAGTTGAACTGATTGTTTTGAAGTATGACATTTCAATGTGATCTGATACTTATAGGTGGCCAATGCCGTAGAGAATCTAGTTGTTATATGCAATGAATCATGCTCGAATGAAGATTTGAACGGACAGTTGAAAAATGCCGCTGCTGATGTTACCAGGACTCTCAACGATCTATTAAACCACATGAAATTAGGTAATGTGTTATAATCAAGTTGTGGGAAAATTTATTCATAAATCTGTATTTTTAGCTTCAAGACAAAGAGCCCGGGAAACTGTGCAAGAGCACAGCGTTGAAGAAATTTATACTGCTACTGATAAACTCTCTGCAGCATCGGGAGACGCGAACGAAATGGTTCGTCAAGCCAGGCTTCTGGGTCAAGCAACTGCTCAGCTCATTCAGAGCATCAAAGGTGGGTGTTATTATTTCTTCTAAGAGGATAGAGAACATCAGTATGACATGAACTGAAGATTTTTTCTTAATAGAGCAGTTTCTTACATATATTCACATATCTGATGTTGTTTACACTAGGTGAAGCTGAAAAGCTCCCCGACTCGGACATACAGCGTCGTCTTCTGGCTGCCGCAAAAACCCTAGCAGACGCCACCGCTAAGATGGTCGAGGCCGCTCGTCAGTGTGCCAGCAACCCTCACGACGTCAACTACCAAGACATGCTACGACGCACAGCGGAAGACCTTAGAGATGTCACCGTCGTAGCCGCAACTACGCCTGCTCTCCGGGCCAAGCTAGTCGATAGGGTTCAAGTCTGCGCCAGGAAGGCTGTTTCCTCTGCCACTCAGTGCATCACCGCGGCGCAAGCCAGTCATTCTCACAATACGAACATAGCAACTAGAGAGGCGCTTTCGCAAGATACCCAAGAGTTGGCTGAGACGATACCGCTATTGGTGGAGTCTATCAAAGCTAACGGGGAGAATCCCGAGGATACGAACGGCCAGGTTGAGCTTATGTATGTCGCCGAAGTGTTCTTGCATCCTGCGTCTCAAGTCGTGCAATCGTCGAGGTGGGTACTTGTTAGAAACGTTAGAACATTCGTCTATACTGGAATATTTTCAGATCTGTACTGCCCACTTTGACCGACCATCAGATCAGAAGCCAGTTGTCATCAACTAGCCAGAAACTCAATACAGAATTAAGCGAGTTACATAGCGCTATAAGTCGAGCTAAGCCTGCTTGCCAAGGCTTAGGACTGGACGCAGCCAATCAACTGATCGCAGATCTCCAAGAGGAACTCGATGAATTCGAGAGGGCCGTGCAGGCTCACAAAATGCGTCCATTACCAGACGACACACCCGAAAGAGGCGCCCAACAACTGGCAGCCAGTAGCAAACTTGTAAATCAAGGTAAGAAATTAAGTGCTTTTCTTCAAGAAGTCTACAACTTTTTTTCTTAGGGGTCGCCCAATTGTTGAGCGCTGCAGCTCAAGGCAATGAGATGTACACTTCCCAAGCAGCGCGAGATACCGCACACAGTCTCAAGAGCCTCACGGGGGCTGTTCGTACGGTTGTTGCTACAACTGATAATGTAGAAGTTCAAAGGAAGATAATTCATTCCGGTCAAGAATTGCTAGCTCACTCTGCCGAACTGGTAATCGAGGCCCAGAAAAGTCTAAAATCGGTTGGCGTCACTCCCGGACTGCAGAAAGCAGCGAAGAACATTGGGCAGGCTTTGAACGCAACTATTGGATGTCTTCCTGGACAAAGGGATGTCGACACTGCCATTACCAACATTATAGGTATATTTACTTGTCATTAGTTGTTGATATATCAGCGAAATGTATCTATAATAACTCTACTGTGTTGTATTTTATATAATTGTCTGCCGAACTGGGCTTGTCTTCTTAATAAATATCGTTATTACAGAATGGTCGTCGGTAATAAACACCAATAACTTACCGCAAACTGATAAGAGTTTCGGAGAGCTGCAGCAAGAATTAAACTCAGCTGCTGCTAACTTGAACGAGGCCAGCTCTAGTGTTGTTCAATCGGTTTACAACCCTGTTCAGCTGTCTTCGTCTTCAAAGGATTTCGCTGCGGCATACCACGACCTGTTAACGGTATCCGCTGAAATGGCAGGGCAAACCCCCGATACCAGTGTTAGAGGTAGTATTTAACCCCTTCATTCATTCAGAGCTTTCACAAATGGTTTTTTCAGGTGAGATGGTTCATTCTCTCAAAAACGTTTCGACAACTTCTAGCGCGTTGTTGACCACTGCAAAATCCCTCTCCGCTGATCCCAATCTTCCCAATGGTAAAAACCAATTAGCGGCCGCCGCACGTGCCGTAACGGAAAGCATCAATTTCCTCGTCAATATTTGTACTTCCGCCGCACCCGGCCAAAACGAATGCGACAATGCAATCAGGAAAGTCAAGGCCATGCAGTACCTTTTGGACAACCCCACGGAACCGATCAACGAATCTTCTTACTATGAGGCTCTGGATACGGTAATCGAAAAGAGTAAGATGTTAGGAGAGGGGTTGACCGGCATTACCGCAAGTGCAAAAGCATCGGATCACGAGAAATTCGCCGAACACGTGAAGGGTTTCACAAACGCCATCTGCTCCTTGGTTGAGACGTCTGCCCAGACAGCATATTTGGTGAGCAGGATATTTTGCATAAATTTGGGTCCCACGTTGGGCGCCGAGTGATTTTCATCTGTATCATTTATACTTTAGAATAGTATTTTAACATTTCTCGTGACTTCATAGGTGATAAATGGCACTAAGTTAGACGATTCATTCAGCTATTCTGGATTGAAATATAATATTTGATAGAATATTTTAAAATATTTCACTTATCCAATTTACTACTGATCTCTTTGTCTTTTCGACTCACTTCTATTGCCTCTCTGTCTTCTTTATAGATTTTAATGAGATTCAAAAATTTCTCTTATCTCTTCAACTCTCTTTAGTTTCTTCTCCCTATGTCGAATATTTTTTCTTTTCACACTGCTCTTCCATCTTGGATTTCTAGCAATGCAATGGATATGTAAACTAGTTGACTCCTAAATTTGTAACAATAGAATTTTGCTGAATATGAAGTTAAGTAGTAACACAGATGATTAAAATCCTCTTTCAGATTGGTGTATCAGATCCATCTAGCATTGCCGGGCGTCCTGGGCTAGTAGACCAAGCGCAGTTCGCCAGAGCTTCACAGGCCATACAGCAAGGCTGCGCTGCTCTTTCATCATCGGTAAGTCCCCAGAAACAGGTTCTGGAAGCTGCCACCCTCATAGCTAAACACACTAGCGCTCTCTGCAACTCATGCAGGGTAGCCAGTTCTAAAACGTCGAATCCTGTTGCTAAAAGGCAGTTTGTTCAGAGTGCAAAAGCCGTTGCAAACAGTACTGCTGCTCTTGTAAAAGAGATCAAAGCTCTCGACGCTAATTACTCTGAAGAAAACAGAAGGAGATGCGCTGAAGCGACTAGGCCTTTGTTGGGTAAGCTTTTGCAAGACATCAGCATAAGACAGGGGTACTAATCTTTTCTTCCAGATGCTGTCGAAAATCTGTGCGTTTATGCCAGTTCCAGCGAGTTTGTTTCTATCCCCGCGAAAATATCGCAGCAGGCGCTCCAAGCGCAGAAGCCTATCATTGAGTCAGGGCGCAGACTCATCGATTCATCCTGTGCGGTGATAAACGCAACGAAAAATCTCATCATCATGCCAAAGGATCCGTCTACCTGGCAACAATTCGCTGCGAGTTCTAAGAACGTTTCAGATTCCATGAAACAACTCGTAGTTAACATTCGGTAAGACAAGCTAAACTTTCCTTTGGTCGTTTTTAATCATGTAATGTTCATTTTGTTCAGTAACGAAGCACCAGGAAGGAACGAATGTGAGCAAGCAGCGCAGATTATAACTAATCACCTGAAGTCTTTAGATGCGGCATACATGGATGCGGTTTCTCAGTCTTTGAAGCCGCAGAGATCTACTGCTCTACCGATATACAGTCAACAAGTTGAAAGGTCTGCTGCCGGATTATTGGATACTATCGAACCTTTAAGACATGCTGCAAAGTTCGAAGCTGAGAATATCGGTAAGGTTCGTCAATCTAATGTTGAAGTTTTGGTAATATCTAGCTTGCTTCTAGGTCATGGCATTAATCAACTGATTCAATTCTTCGAGCCTCTTGTTGAGAGTACTATAGGCGCTGCCTCCAATATGACGAATTCCAAACAGCAGGAACAACTTTTAGATCAAGCCAAATCTGTGGCAGAGTCCGCTCTACAACTGGTATATTGCACGAAGGATTGCGGCGGAAATCCTAAGGTTTGTGTAAGATTTTTCGATTTTTCTACAAATTTCTAATTTACCTTTTCTTTGTAGGCCTTGAACATCCACCCTGAAATCGACGAATCAGCAAACTCCACCCGCGATACTCTAAAAGAACTCGTTGCAAACCTCGAAGCCATCTCTACTCAGAGTGGAATCGTATCGGGAGTGGTGGACAACCTGACCCGCGCGATGACTCGTCTAACGGACAATCGGGCTTCGCTTATCATCTCGGATAGCGATCTCGGATTCGTAGATTATCAAACACGCATGGTGGACTGCGCGAAAGCTATAGCCAAGATCGCCGGAGAGATCTCGACCAAAGCTGCGACAGACACTCACAATATAGCTCAACTGTCGGCTAATCTATCGCATAAGTACGCGCAACTATCCAACGATAGCATTGGTGCAGCGGCAGCTGCTACTAATGGCGACGTTGCCATCAAACTAAAGGTAAGTGTCCATTATCCAAACTTTGAATTGTAGATATCAGTGACGGCTCGTGCATTGGAGGCTAAAGTCATAAAGACTATTTAAACACAGGAAACCCCGCCGGAGGCGCGAAAATTTTTTAGGGTACTGCACCTATTCAAAGCAAAATATGTAATATTTGCATAAATGCAAACAAAAATTGTGTATTGCCGAAAATTATACGTATAAAATTGACCATTAAAAAAACAAA
The DNA here is from genome assembly GCF_025532065.1 of Leptinotarsa decemlineata. NCBI lineage: Eukaryota > Metazoa > Arthropoda > Insecta > Coleoptera > Chrysomelidae > Leptinotarsa > Leptinotarsa decemlineata. Next base: position 6,184,078 of record NW_027412668.1, on the reverse strand, counting down.
AACAAGGCAAAAGGGCTGTCTTTGAGTTATTTATTATAAATGAACTCTTCTCAGTTAATAAATAATACTTTTACTCTTCTAATATAACATTGTTAAAAATTGCTACAAATATTTTATAAGCACAAGTACTCAATTATGCTTATAAAAACAGGTCTTAAAGTAAATTTTATTGTCCAGCAAGAACCAACGGGGAGGTGAGAGTCGTGTCTTGCCATGAAAGGAAAGGAAGGATGGGGTAGGAAGGAAGGTTAAATCTGGTTTGTTTAAGTGAATTCACAAGGCACCCGCAAACTACTTTTAATCGGCGGCCGTTCAAGTTCAATATAGTCCCGCATTTTGAAAGGTGAATTGAAAGGTGTATTTTGTAATTTTGGACAGGAAGGAAAAAAATAAAAAAAGAAACTAAAAGTAAACATAACTTTCGTTCTTAACCAAGACGATATAGCTGTTGCTATATTTTGTTTGCTAAACAATTTTAATTTACAAGACGAAAATATATGCTCCATAGATTTAAAATGTCTTTCTGTAGAACGAGGTAATTTTTTTTTAATCGGAGTATCCTATTTTAGACCACGTTTGGTATTCGGTTTGTACGGAAAATAAAACACAGGGCCAACAAAGTTTTTCTCGTTTAATGGAGCCGGTTAACCAATCGCATTTATCGTACCAACTAATATTAAATCCTCGATTTTGTCGATTATCTGACGCTTTAATTGAAATCAAATTTGGTTGATGCCTTCCCAGAGTTTTAATAATGTAAAATTTATTATAAGATGAAGACTCAAAATTATTTGTCAGCAACCAATCGACTATATCGTCAGATTTTTCAATTTCGTCCAACTTATCCATAATAAATGTAAAAAAAACTTACCAAAAAGTGAAAACCTAAAAACACCTTGAAATTGAAAGAAAACACTTTAAAAACACATTAAAAACACATTAAAAATATTACCAAAAAGCACTGCTATAATACAATAAATACTGCCTGTTTTATACACAAATAACAAATATTATCAAGAAACACTAAAACGATTTACCGAAATATTTTTCAGTCCCGGTCGGTCACGGCATCCCGTCCGAATAATTAAATGAAAAACAAACGCAGTCGTACACTAACGAAGACCAGCTGGAGGCTAGCCTCCTCTAACGCTATAATTTCTGCAAATGTTTTTAAAAAAATCTGTTTTAAAAATCTGTTTTTCCGTTAACCAGCTGTCGCACCCCTACGAACGACAACCCTCAGAAGTCGAAACGTGTGCGAGCTAAGGATTAACGAGGTCTTACCTTTTAACGTGTGATTCCTAACACGGGTTGGACGATATCAAGTGAAGATCGATCTTCAGACTAGGGCTTGAACCACCGACCAACACGGCAGGCAATTCGAGTGAGTGAACAAATCACCCACGCCGAACCGCTTGGCTACCGACCGACCAAGGCCTAAAATTACAAATCGGGACGTATGTCGCTGGTTGAATCAGTCTCGCGGAGCTTGTGTTTTTTAAAAGGGTCGGAGGCTTAGCTCCCTTGCAACGTATGGCATTTATTATTTCGGGTTGATGGTTTATTCGTTATTCGTTCATGGGCGGTGCGTTTGAGGTTTGTTGATGCAAGATACAGTGTGGTACGTACTATGTAGTGAGTGATAGTGTTTTTTCGGGCATATTATGTACTTATATTAAAAATGAATGGTAAAGTAATGGTACCCAAGCATTTTTAGAAAAAAATAATCATAATTACTTGTCAATATCTTTTAATTCATTGCGATGAATAGCCTCAAATTTTATGGGGAGGCTAATCCTCCTTTGCCTCCTCTGACGAACCGCCGCTGGTAGATATCAGGAAGCTATTGTTGTTTCAACACTTTGCGATCGGGGATCAATGTTATTTTTTAATTGTTTTTTGTTATTGACCACAGTATTCACCAATTGATTGAGGCAATTTCAATATATTATTGAATAAATATGATATAATAACTGAAAATGGTGCCACTGTATTAGTAACCCAATAACGTTAAATTTGGTGTCAGCAGTGGGTTAAGTGGCACTGAAGAAATATATAAAGGAATTTATATGTACATCAAAAACAAGAGCTACAACTGGACGATGTGGTAACAGTCACTGCTGAGTTTTTAAAGCAATGAGTATATAACTCATACCGCTAGTAAATAATGTAACAACTAAATTGAAAATGGGAATGAGATCAAAATTACCAAGAAGCAAAACAAAAGTAAAAAATGTAATTTCTTCGGTGACTAGATACAAAACGGAAATAAAAACATGGGTCAGTTTTTACAATCAAATCAACAGATTTACTATTTAGATGGCATGGTGGATGCCACAAGAAGTGGGCGGAAAATTAAACGTACTCGAAATAACAGCACACATCAAGTTTACATATCTTTTTGAAAACAAACTTAACTTTTTGTTTTGAATCAGATTTATTTATATTCATGTACTTTTCAATTAACCACTCGAAAATATTAGAGATATCTGGATACTGATCCTGTAATTTATGATTAACTATGATTCGCAATCTTGTTTGTAGGAAGTCGTCCAACAACTTGGAGGGGCTTGTGTCGAGTTGGTGCAAGCCGGAGGTCAATGTTTGGTCCAAAAGGACGACATTATTCTGCGTGAAGTCGGCGAGTGTTCCCGTAACGTATCTGAAAAAGTCTCCAGAGTTCTGGCAACTCTCCAGTCTGGCTCCAGAGGCACGCAAGCGTGTATCAACGCTGCATCGACGGTTTCCGGTATAATTGGTGATCTGGAAACTACTATCATGTTCGCCACTGCAGGCAATCTGAATCCAGAGAACGAGCAGGAATCGTTTGCGGATCATCGGGAGAATATTTTGAAAACTGCGAAGGCCTTGGTAGAAGATACAAAGACTCTCGTTGCTGGTGCAGCTTCGTCCCAGGAACAACTTGCTGTCGCTGCCCAGAATTCCGTTAAAACGATAGGTAAGGAGTTTTTATTGTTTGAGGGTATCGAAAGTTATCACAGACTGACTTATGATAAAAAATTTATTAAACAATACTGAGTTTTACACTTCTCATAGACTGCTGTTCTGGAAAATATTGTACTTATCGATAATTATGATATTCGAATTGTAAATATCCGGTATTGGCGTCATATGACTGTGAAAAGATAGGACTCATCTCAAATCTTGAGTAGTGCACAAGGTTATCATAAGCTTCTTTGAAATTTTCCTAAGCAAGTACGAGTTGTGTTCAACTCGTAGAGTTACACCTTCCAACATTCTCGATAATTTTTTTTATAAAAATCAACGTTAAATCAAAGAGGTAGAAAGTTATCTGGACATCATAGGATTTGCAGATATGACATCATAGGATTTGTATAGTGTAGACGAAGTCAATTCGAATGGCATAAAAACTAAATAGTTACCGAACGTCGGCAGTTTCTTTGTATGGCATGGGCGGCGTGGTATTCATACGAGGTCTAATCATTATTTTCGTGTGGGAGGTTTTACATGGTATTAACTAGTAAATTCATCAGACCCGGTACATTAGTCTTTTATTTATCTGTTTAGATTGACTTGTCGTAAACTATACTTACAGTATAAGTTGACAAGTAAGTTGACAAAGTAATGAGAACTAAACGATGTGTCACTGCTCCGAACAATTTGTAAAAACAACACTCTATTAGTTGTTTATCAAATTTATCAGTTTTGAAAACAAATATTTGTGTAATATAAAAGGATTGAAGAAAAACTGTCAAATGAAGTAATTCATCATTAATTGGCCTCAAAATCCAACAAATTTCCGACATGCCACGTGTTGTACCATTTGTTAATGTGATTCGTATGTTCTTTCGCACAATCTACACTGTTTTCTTTTGTTTTAGTGGATCTTGCAGAAGTGGTGAAATTCGGAGCAGCAAGTTTGGGCGCCGACAATCCAGATTCGCAGGTTATGTTGATAAATGCTGTGCGAGACGTAGCAAGTGCCCTTGGTGACCTCATCCAAGCTACCAAGGCCGCTAGTGGAAAACCCATAAACGATCCTGCAATGGCCCATCTGAAGGACAGCGCTAAGGTACGCTATTACAAAAGACTTAACATAAGATAGGCTTCTTTTCATTTTGCTGTTATTCCACTAATATTATTATTTTCTTAATAAATGGCTGTTGAACATTGAGTTTTGATTGATTTTGAGCCTGAGAAAGCTGGTGAGAACCAAGTGATGTCAGTTTACAAAGTTTGTGAATGTTTTTAGAGTATAACTAATTTTAAAAGGGAGTTTGGAAAAATCTGGGGTAAGTATTGAATTCACGTTTTGCAGGGGTGAAATGTTTAACCGCTTGAGCCTGAAACATATCAAGGTGGTTTTCGTGACTGAGTATGAAATGTGAAACTGACAAGAGTTTTTGCTGTCATTGTGAGGAGATCAGATGCTTTCAGTAATGGTTTTGAAGATATGTCAAACATGCATGTGCGTTATACTAATTTTGTTGGAAATTTGTTTCAATAAGTGGACTTTAAATAATAAACAAATATTAATATGGCGTGCATGCTGTGGTTTAACAAAATCCATTTTCACATCTAATATGAGGCTCTTCAAAACATGTTATTCTTGAAATTGTTTAAAGTCCACCATACTTGAATTTTATAATGAAAAAACGAGAGCTTTTCAGATGAACTGTAGAATTCTACGTTGAATAGAGAATTCATGAAAGCATAACTAGTTCTCTATAAAACTTCATAAAAATCTGTGTGAATCCATGCTACTCAATGATAGTCTGAAAAGCTCTGTCCAAAACTTACTGGTGGAAATTTTTAACGAGAACATGTTTTGATTGGCCCCTAGGTGACAGATTCAGAAACGGAATGGTGGATTTCCGATCAAGAGGAGGAATTGTTGAGACTTTTGAGTGACAGCAAGGAGAATGTTAACTCTGATTTGCAATCGGATATCGTTCAGTGTTTAGTAACTGCTTCTTAGTAGCTGATATTTATGGCTCTTCCCATGATTATAAAATTATCTAGTCTTCGTGTGATGCTTTGTGCAATTCTAAGTCCTTTTAGAGAATCCTAGGATTGTAGAGTTACTGCAAAGTTAAGAGTTTTTTGTTTGAATGTTTCAAAGCTATATTTTATACTTTACTGTTTGTTCTATTGGAAACTAAATAACTATTTTCCTGAATATTCATAAATAAAACACGTGTGAGTCAAGGGCTGTTTCATTCTTAGGATATCAAAATTTTTCCTCTGATACATTATCATTTGGTATGTATTCTAGTTGTTGTGTTCCACTTTTCGCATAAAATTCTGCTTCGAGTTCGCCAAAACTTCCCCTCTCCTATTCTATGAACAACATAACATTTTTCAGCTGCGTGTTTATCTAAAAGCATGTACGTGACTTTCCCGATATCAAACACTTACAAATGCCAATTTTTTTCAGGTTATGGTCACAAATGTAACGTCTCTACTGAAAACGGTGAAGGCTGTAGAAGACGAACATACAAGGGGCACCAGGGCTTTAGAATCCACCGTAGAAGCTATTGGACAGGAAATGAGAGTGAGTTCACATTTGCTTAAATTGTCTCATAAACTAAATGATGAATCAACTTTTTCCTCACTCCTCAATTGAAAAAGAAACTATTCCTAATGCACATTTCGTCAACCAAGGTCACATTGGTGATCGTCATTTAGAGATGTAACATATTGAAATATGAATGTCTCACAATTCAAATATTTGTCGATGGAATAGAAACAGTGCCTTAATAGTGAGTGCTTAACTCTAGCCTTGAAACGGTTATAACTCAGACCGGTAATGTCTATTGGTATTTTATTGTATAAATGTAAGTTGAGTGAATTTCGAGCTGATAGATCCAGTCTATAAAATTGAGGACTGAGGTGTGCACCCCTTCGAGTAGGGTAATTATGAAAGTCAGCATTTGTAAGGTACTTAGTATTAATGAAAAGAGAAATGAAACTTTCTATGTTTTTTACCACTTTCATATATAATGTTAGGTGGCTGTTAAAAAGACAAATGTATGTTTGTAATACCATACTTTGACTAAGACACATTTTCAGCTGTCTTAGTAGGAACAGTTGTGTAGAAAGTTTTTTGCGCAGACCAGCAACATGTGCTTCCCAAATTAACATGTCATCAATTTTAAACCCCAATAAATCTACATGGTTGCTTCTTCGTTAGTTGTCTAATTGATGATATTATAATTTTCTGTGTCTTATCCCTGGTTAGTTTGAGATAATTTGAAGTGAATCAAGTTTCAGCATCATTATCTGTTCTAGAGCATAGAATAGAATAGAAATGTATTCATCAATCAAAGGTTATACAAGGCATTATACATACACATACATAACACTTATCAGACTAGTCAAGAAAGAAAAGAAGGTAATCTATAAATAAGTTGTTAATCGCAAACAAACCAGAAAAATTGTACATACAATAGTCAGTCTTACAATTATGAGATATCACGAATTATAAAAGTCTTCAACATTATGAAATACTTTTTCAAGAAGAAAGTTTTTCAATTAATTTTTGAATAGAATGTCATTCAGATTCACATCTATCAAATCTCTTATTTTATTGAAACACTTGATACCAATATGCTTAGGTGAATTTTCACAGACTGATAACCTTGAATAGGGTTGTCAAAGTTTTTCTTTATTCCTAGTATTATACATATGAGTGTCTTCATTCCTCATTAGTTCTTTTTGGTTACGTTTTATGTACATAATCAGTTCAAGAATATATAAACATGGAAGGGTTAGTATGTGGAGATTCTTGAATAAAGGTTTACATGTTGTGGTTGGATGAGCATCTCAAATCGTTCTTATTATCCTTTTTTAAGATACAAATGCCCTTTTAAAGTGACAAGACGACCCCCAGAAGATCACGCCATATTGTAGAGTAGACTGTACCATCCCAAAATAACATAGTTTCAAGATGTCTGCTGATACAGTATCTCGCAGATTTTTTATTATATAGCATGTAGTGCTTAGTTTCGAACATACAGTATTTATGTGTGCTTCCCATGTTAGCTTACTATCCAAAGTAACACCTAAGAACTTGATGGTTTCCATGGATTGTATAGATTTACCAGATAAGGTTAAGTATAGTTCATAATTTGGATTCATGTTTTTTGGCAAGAACCGGACATAATTGTTTTTTTTTTATTCAGGCTGAGGCCATTCTCAAAGCTATACCTTTCTATTTCATTAGACGCCTTGTTACTTAAATTTGTTAATTGATCAGAAGTCGTTAATATTTGAGTCTGCTTCTACCGTTGATATATCATCTGCATAGCAAAACGATAAGCTTGGTAGTAAGAAATCAAAAATATCATTAATATATACCACAAAAAGAGTGGTCCCAGTATGGACCCTTGTGGTACACCGTGCAAAATGGATCTACATGTGCTAGAATTTCCAGATGTATAAACAACTTGTTTTCTCCCACGTAAGTAGGTTTTCATTAGCTCTAAAGCTCTGCCACGTATCCCGTAATATTCCAAATTACCAAGTAGGAGCTCACGATTTACACTGTCAAAAGCCTTACTTAGATCACATAGAGTTAGAGCAGACACTAGCCCCTTTTCGATATTCTCTATTATTGTATCAACTTTAGCCATCACAGCTTGGGTTGTCGATTTGTTAGACCTAAATCCAAATTGATTTTTATCAAATACTGAATGAGCATTTAAAAAGGAAATTAAGCGATTTTTAATTAGCATCTCAAAAATTTTACCAAAGATAGGAATGATAGATATGGGTCTATAGTTATCTGGAATATATGGCAACTGTCAACAAACGATTTGTGAATTGGGTAAATGATAGTGCAGCAAATTATAATAATTTCATTTCACTGTCCAAATAAAACTATTTCGCAAACTCTCACTTAATGTTTGATCTCAACTGTACATCATTTTGTCGCCTTCAGAATAGTCCTTATTAAATATTAAGCCATTATGCCAGTGCTTCTCAAACTCGATTTTTGGGATAGCCTTCAGCTCTTTCAGGGTTTTACTTTTAATGTCTTTCATACTTGCAAAACTACAGCCCTTTCTTTATATTTGGAAATAGAAAAAAGTCACACGGAGCCATGTCCAGCGAATGTGGAGGCTGGGGTATCGTTACAGTGTTTCTGTTAAAAAATTCACAAAGAGGCAATGAAGTGTGAGCAGGTGCAGGTGCCGGAATGCCTCGACGATTGACCCTTAGTTTCGACTTTATATATGTAAACCCATTTGAAAAAATTTCATTGCTTAAGCCAATCGATGTGCCAACATCATTAGCGACCTCTCTGATATCGATTTGATAATTTATTGAATTTGAATTCACTCCATCAATTGACAATTTGTTCTTATATACACTGTATCATTATAGATAAAAAATGCAGCTGTTTAAAATTCATCGGAAATAAGTTTATTCACAATTATTATAATTATATTGCATAGCAGTGAAAACTTAAAAATGCTGCTAGCTAAGGATGAAAAACATGCATTCGCTGACCTCGTATTTCCAAATCATGTAGGTAAAATGTTTGGGATTCATTAATTCACTTCCTTTTCTTCTCAGGCTATCTACTCTGCTGATGGCTATAAGCAAGGCGTGACAGCTGAAGAGATGATCCGTTGCACTAAATCCATCACCACTGCCACTGCCAAATGCGTTTCGGCCGGTATCAGCAACAAGCAGGATGACATCATCGCCGCGGCCAACTTGTCGCGAAAGTCCATCTCCAGCATGCTGATAATTTGCAAGGGAGCTGCTTACAGCTTGGCAGAGACTGAAGAATTGAGACGAGAAACATTGAATACTGGTCATGAATGCGCCAAGCAATTCAGAGAACTGCTGTTGCTCATCTTACAAGGGAATGGATCTGCGGACGTTAAACAGATGCTGCCTGCGGCATCGAGGAAGATAGCTCAAAGCGTTACGGATCTGCTCACCCTAGCCAAGAAATTGAAAGGTGAATGAAATTATTGTTTGAAAAGTGAAAATGGGAAATTTGTTCTGTAATTTCATACGCATCTGGCTCGAAGGACCATGTGTCATAAATAAAATACAGAATGATGAAACACTATTAGCGTATCAGTGATTTTCGCATTCCTCAATTTCACACTTTTAGTAATACAGACACTGGCATAAGCATAAAATGTTGGAAATGGAAAAGAAATGAAAATTTTTGAAATCTTTCTATGCATTTATTGAAAATGTGTATATATTATGTAGCATCCAGCAATAGCTCCAATATGAATTTTCTTAAATGTTTAAATATTTTTCAGTTTCAGTTCAATTATTGTTCTACAAAGATTCAAATTAAAAATTGTGAAAATTGGTGTCTCATCAATAAAATAAAACTGACATAATGCTGTCGGTTCATTGAAGATTGTTTTGAAATTCAACATTTTTCATCCACATTAATTATTATACTTCTCCATCAGGTTCCGATTTTGTGGATCCAGAAGATCCGACTGTGATTGCGGAGAACGAACTTCTAGGAGCAGCCGCCTCTATTGATGCCGCTGCCAAAAAGCTGGCCAGTCTGCAGCCGAGGCAAACCGTAAAGGTCAGTACGATTTTCGATTATGAACTTTCAAGGTAAATTGAAGGACTTTGTGAAGATGGATTCGATGCACGATAAATACATATTGCTGTGAGATATGTTTGATATTCTTGGTTGTTGTTTAGAAGCACCCAGGAGTCAAACATATTATTACAGCGGTGTGGCTACCGACAGGTTTAACGACCGATATCCCACTGGAGATGGAAGAAGCAGAATTACAAGTGACGAGTTGTTTTTCACATGAATCTTTAAAAAGTGAAGTAAGCCTTTTAGGAGGTGTTTGAAGATGAATAAATCTGTGATCCATATAAATAATTGGAGAGGTTAATTGCCAAAGTTATGTTTTTTTTTTGTTTCAGTTTCAACAAAACTGATACTGAAACTAAAAAAAATGGCTGCTTTGAAATAAAGATGAAATATTTTTTGCAAACTTCATAGGTATAGAGATATTGTATAGAATTTAAAGAAATTGTATAGAAAGCTATAGGTTAGATCTATTTGACCCTCCACCGCAACCCGCAACGGTTTATTGTGGCTCAAACCTATTCACATTCGACCAAATAAACCCAGCTTCTCAACAAAGCCGATTAGTCTGTATGGTGAGTGGTGTTTCAGGTCAGATGGTAAAAGTACGGCTCTGCCGAAGAGTACGGCTCTGCCGAACTCTAAAAACCTGATTCGGTCCCCAGCGGGGCAGGCACACATTGTCTTCCGACAGTCCAAGTCTCTGCATATGATGATTCAAATGACAGTGACCTGTAAGAAGGCCTGTTAGACATCCTATTTCATCCTTACTGTAGTTCAACAACTGTTTGGTATCAAACTTCGAAAGGTGAATAAACGCCTTGTAGTGAGCCAATCCTGGAAGATTCTGCCAGAAATCCATAAAGCTTTTTGCCATCCAGGTGTTCAATTTTTGTTTGGCAAAGCCTAAAGCGATGCCAATGACGGGTTCTGGTCCGATGAAGCTACTTGCAGCACCCTCTTTCCATCCAGACCAGAAACAAACCGTTAAGTCTTCCAATCGAGAAGAGTCCTTTTTGGCAATTTGCTACCAATATAGACGTTGCTCGGTAGGAGCCAAGAGGTTCCAACGCCGCATGACTGTCCGAGAATATTTTTATTGACTTGTGTGTGAGGTTGGACTTATCCAATCTCTCCGCACACAATTCAATAGCGTAAATTTCCGCTTGAAATACAATAATAATAATAATAATCTCTTTATTTACTCAGTTTGATTTGTATAACCACAGGAGCAGAAGTACAAATGAAAAAGAGGAAAACGTCAATGTACAATGTCACAAAGTTATAAATTAATAATTTTGTTAAAAAATATATATATATATATATATATATATATATATATATATATATACACAGATGTATACCACATAAATATAATAATAAATAATTGTTTCCTATACACACATATAGTACTGGATTAAAAATAAAAGTCATCAATACTGTAGCAGTTCTTTGACAGAAGAAGTTGCTTCAGTCTTGATTTAAAAATGTGTGCATTTTCAGAATTTCTGACATTGTCGGGGAGTTTATTAAAAAGTTTGCAGCCTTGAAACTCAAAACTTCTTTGGAAAAGAGCAGTGCCATGTTGCCATGTGGGCATTCCAGAACCGAAAGGTGTTTTTGATCCAACTGTGAACCAACAATTATCTGCTCTTAATATTTCCTTCTCCCAGAGGATCCTATCCCCTCTACTCGGAAACAGTACTTTATAAGGCAGTTCGTAGTTCAAATCAAATATGCTTTATTGTCCAAAGTATAAACTCGTTGACAAAGCTAATCATGTATAAATGAGTTTCACTGTAATAACTATACATTATACATATACATTAGTTTAATGTATGTGTCATACTGAAATATGGTTACGATTTTTAGTGCACAGCTAAAACAATTATAGATAAATAAATGAATATGCATATATAAACGCTCATAAATACCACACACATACATATTTATATACATCCTAAATGAACGAATAGTCAGACATTAACAGGTAAATAAGGAAGTAAATAGATAAAATATATGTTATATATTCCAGCTACGATACAACATATTAAAAATCAACATTAGCAGTGATTGAACAGGGAATAATTTTATTTCAGAATTCCATCTATATATTTATCAAAGTACTCTTGAACACCATAAAACACCTGGTCAATGAGAACTTGCTTTACAGACTTCCTGAACTGATAAGGTGATTGGATATCTTTAAAACTGGTCGGTAGGTTGTTATATATTTAGGCTGCATTATAGATCAATGAGTTTTTAATCAAATTTGATGATGGAATAGGCAGTCTTAATTTGTCGCTTTGGCGAGTGAAACCGATAACAACATCGTAAGATGATTTGTTCTTATGTACTAGGCACAGAGTTTCGAGTATGAATAAAGAAGAGAGTGTTAGTAATTTTTGCTCCTTGAACAAGGGTTTACAAGACTCTCTAGGCCCAACTTTGCACAGATATCAGATGGCACGCTTTTGAAGAATGAAGACTGTATTGTTGACAGAAAGTTGACAGTAAATGTAATGAGTAAAATGTGTTTCGAAGTCGTGAAAAAGTAAATGAATAAATGAGAAAATTTCCATTTTTCAGACCCATGATGTAGACGAGACACTGAACTTTGATGAAATGATCATAGACGCGGCCAAATCCATAGCTGCAGCCACTTCGGCTTTAGTTAAAGCGGCCAGTGCTGCCCAAAGAGAACTAATCGATGCCGGCAAGGTTTCCGGTACCCCCGTATCTTCTTCCGATGACGGTCAGTGGTCTGAAGGACTCATCTCAGCTGCGCGATTGGTTGCCTCCGCAACACATACCTTGGTTGAGAGTGCTAATGCCCTAGTACAAGGTAAGTACCAACTATTCACTAAGAGAAACATACTCAACTTGGGATACTATGTTTAGAATCTTTGGTGTAGTAATGAATATTACTGTTATCATCTTCAAAGGGAGATTAAACTTTAATCCTCTTGAGGAAGATTAAAGTTTATTCTTCCTATTGAAGATAATTACTAGGTGATCGAAACACGTGCCGAGCTATTAAAATAATGGTTTGGTGTTGGGAAAAAATTCCACTAATATTCATACATACTCATTTTTATACAATAAGGTAGTTGAGAAGACTTCGAATATATATTTCTGAGTACCCATCCCAAATCTATAGGAAAATACAATATATTCAAAAAACACTTTAGTGTGAGATTTTCACTAAACAGTTTTACTAAAACGCAACATGTATTTCGCTATACGATAGGTTTTTCAGGCGTGTGTATACTAACTAAAACCATGTTGTTGAAACCATCCATGAATATCAAATCACCAGCAAAAATTTGATACAATTTAGGGAAAAAATCAATTTTAATGCTGTCTGTTCAAAAAATAAGTTGAATTTTAATTTTTCTCAAAATATATTTATTGGTTCATCAATTTTTATTTTGTCCCCTTCAAAGTAGTCCTCCTCAGATATGATACACTTGTGCCAGCGTTTTTTCCAATCCTCGAAGCAGTTATGATATGCACTTTTTGGTATGTCCTTGAGTTCTTTCAGCCATTTGGGTTTTATCTCATCAATCGTCGCAAAACGCCGTCCTTTTATGGGTGTCTTCAATCTTGGGAACAGGAAAAAGTCGCAGGGGCTAAATCTGGTAAATACGGTGGCTGATGCATGATTACGGTGTTGTTTTTGGTCAAAAAATTACGAAGAAGCAATGACGAGTGAGAAGGGGCAGATGCAAGAGCTATGAATTGTTTTTCCACAATACCGGACGTTTTCTTCGTATTGCTTATCGCAAGCGGCTCATAACTTCAAAATTGTACTCCTTTTCAACTGTACGACCATGTGGCTAAAACTCCTGATGCACTACGCCATAGTAATCGAACTTGGCGTTCTTTTCTTGGTCTTGGCTCTCCTGATCTCTTCCATTGGGACAATTGGACTTTGGTTTCGATGTCATAACCACATACCCATGATTCGTCACCAGTTATCCCTTTGGAGCTAATCTGGATCGCCGTTGACGTCATTTAATAATTCCTGGGGGATGCTCATGTGACGGTTGCATGGCATAAGCCAACCAATATGGCGACATCCTCAGCAACTTCTCTAATAGTGATTTGACGATCCTTCATAACCATTTTTTTCACTTTCTCAACATTTTCATCAGTTGTTGGTGTGCTGGAACGTCCAGGGCGAGCATCGTCATTCACATCTTCTCGATCTTCTGTGAAAAGCTTGTACCACTTGTAAACTTGTAAGCTTAAGTGAAAGTCAGTTTGGTTTTCAAAGCAATAAAAATACCCACGATGCCATCTTTTCATTTCTTTATGGTATTTATTCAAAGTTTAATTCTGGTGAAGTAGCAGCTGCGGTCTTTTGTGATCTTTCTAAGGCGTTTGATTGCGTTGATCATACGATCTTGCTAAGAAAAATTCACCAATACGGCTGCAGAGAAATGACGCCCAAATGGTTTGAATTTTACCTTTCAGGAAGGAATCAAATGGTGAAAACAACAGGAGTTTCAGAAAAAAAAGGAAATTTTGTGTGGTGTTCCACAAGGATCAGTTTTGTGACCCATCTTATTCTTATTATATGTAAATGACATTGCAAATTTGAGCATTTCTGGAAATTTCAGTCTTCGCTGATGACACTACAATATTGTGGAACAACAAAAACTCAATTTTTTTCCATTTTTTACACAAAATTTGATGCAAATTCTTCAATCCATTTTTTTCGATAGCAGAAAATCGCCGAAATCGCAAAACACTTCTATGCCTCATACCAATAAACTAAATATGCTAAATATGTTAAAAAAATAAAAAAATATTTGATTGAGAAATTACTATCTTTCTTCAAATCAAGTTGTATTTGTCAGGAATAATTCTTTATTAAAATATTATATTTACAAATATACCAACTTTGTATTTAAATATAACTCGTTCCCTGTTAATAGTTAGTTTTATATATTTAGTGAGATGATACGTATGCGGATGATACGTCATTATTAGTGTCTGATAAATGCGACATTTCTTTGAAGGAGAAGTGTAACCGGTCACTAAATAATTTAGTTTTATGGTGCAATTCCAATTCTCTGTTTTTTAACTCTGATAAAACCTTTTCTATTCGATTTCACCATCGACAAAAAACTTGTTCTGACATCAAAATAAATGCCAACAACAGGATACTTTCTAATGTCACTGAATGTAAATTTCTAGGGCTTACATTAGACCACTGTCTGAACTAGAAAGGACATTGTAGCCAACTTACCTCCTAATTATCATCTACCACATATTTAATGAGAAACCTCAAAATGATTTTAACCAGTGATCAAATACTGAATTATTACCATGCTCATGTAGAATCGCGAATTAGATATGGCATTTGTCTCTGGGGTGGTTCTTCATCAGCGCAAAGTGTTTTTGTCGCACAAAAAAAAAATTCTCCGAATCTTGGCAGGAGTTGAACCTCAAACATCATGTAGAGACCTTTTCAAGCAATACAAAATATTAACTCTTGCGGATATATTTATATTTGAAATGTGTGTTTATATTTATATAAATCAATTAAAGTTCGAACGACATAGCTCCTATCATAGTATTGACACAAGAAATCGTAATAATTTCTATGTGAAACCCTATAAATACAACCTAACTGGCCGGTCCCCTTTTTACTTGGGATTGAAAATGTTCAACAAGTTACCTTCTTTTCTCAGAGAAATTGACAGAATCCATGTTTTTAAATTCAATTTGAAAATGTTTTTATTGAATTATAGTTTTTATACCGTGCAAGAATTTTTTAATGTGACTGTATGATCTTCTTGATTGTATTCATTCATATAACTGACTATTCCAATACATGTTCATGTCTTATGGAAAATAAATATTATTATTATTATTATACCAACTTTGTATTTAAACATTAGTTAGTTTTATATATTTAGTGAGATCCTTGTTTTGAATATTCATATTTTTGGGATCAACAATGATGATGATTTTTGATTTGCTAGGATTTGCCAGTGAAGAAAAACTCATCGCTTCCGCGAAACAGGTCGCCAGCTCGACTGCGCAGCTTTTGGTGGCTTGCAAGGTCAAGGCAGAGGGAGACACCGAGGCTACCAGAAGACTCCACAGTGCCGGAAATGCTGTGATCAGATCTACGGATAATTTAGTGAGAGCTGCTCAGCAATCGAAGAATGTTGAGGAAGAACACTATCTCGTGCTGAACAAAAAGGCGGTTCTTGGATATGCACAGGAATTGGATCAAGTGTAAGTTATCTATTAATGGATTCTAGTTTATAATGAACATGATTGAGATTCCCGGACTGATAGACTTCTGGTGCTTATATTGAAGAATATTCACAAATCTTTTTATAATAAATTTCTTCGAAATACAAAGCTCTCCCTGATTGGGAGTTAATAACACACATAAAAGTATAAATTGAGATATTCTTGATCTAAAAAACATAATTTATTTTCCAACTACTGAGGATGATCAAATTATTTTACAATTTCCAGATCTGAGATAATCAGAATAGAACGAGAATTAGAAGAAGCTCGTAACAAGCTGAGTGTTATCCGTCAAGCCAAATACAGGCAAAAAGGCAATGAAACTTCTGGAGATGATACCGATGGTTATGTTAGCTCTATTCCAGATCAAGATTCAATGAGGTGAGTATTGTTTTCAATAGCACACTGTTATGAAAATTGCGAACTAACTGTAACTCAACTTATTAGGGAATGAGTTTTTTAATGGTTGTTGTAACTTTGATGGTTATCGAGGCGTGAAATATAATTGAATCTGAAACATAAAGATTGAGCAGCAGTTGCAGAACCGCCATCTACCCTTCATGAAAAGATTTCAATTCCTCTAAATCATTTAAGATTAAAGTATCAATTTTTCATTGAACGAGTTTTAAAATATCTAATTCATTTCTCTCTTTTCTACAAATGAAAATATATATTTTCATCTTATCATTGAAAAGTCTTTATTTGGATCAATTTAGAATAGATTTCGAGACATTTATTTGATAAATTCCTTTCGTTTATATTTTCTATTAGGGATTTATAGTTCATGCCTTCTTATCTGTCAGTGATAATCACAATTTTCATTTTCCATTAAACAGCACCAATAGACTTGTCTCATATGTTCTTTAATACTGATTCTTTCACTACTAACTGTTTTGCTTCTGTTTGTTGCATGTACAGAGTGAAGGTAGATAGAAATTCTTTGGGTAAGTCCGTAATCAAATTTTAATTTCACTTGCAACTGTTTCATGTGTCATGTGTCTTGCAACTGTTTCAGTGTAGGTCACTTTAGATTAACGAAATGTAGCTATTCAGCACATGGAATATTTGCGTACATTTTTTGTTGTCAGAAATGATGAATGGATATTCTCTTTGAAGAGACGGCTTGCAGTGAAGCCCTTGTTCGTTCAGAATCTATATACCAGTTGAGCAGAATTGAAGAGGGAAATATTACTCAGAATATAATTTGTTGAAATAATGATAATAATCTTCATTTTCCCGAAAAAGTATAACAGTTTGTGTTAGGAAAATACAATTTTTAGTAACTTAAACTAATCAAGGAAAAAACTTATTACTGTGAATGAACTTAAATGTTCTGTTTGAGAGAGGTTGATCAAAATTACTCATCAAATATCTGATAAATACACAAAATACATTGAATAAAGTAGATACCTAAGTGGTTTTTTTTGGAGTATGAAAACATTCAGAAACTTTCTATTTTCAGTTTGAATGAAAGTTTCTATAAATTCAGCTATCATATTAGTAACCAAAAAAATTTTATATGAATTTTTTCTTATCAATGATACACTAGTTTACAAAGCCAATTTACGACTGTAATGCCAAAGGCAGTTCTTTGTTAATTTTTGGACTCTAAATGCGAAATTTCCTAACACGTAAGATTTTTGAGTTGTGATTTTTTTCACAAAAATTTAATGAACACGACATTCCAAATTTGCTTTTCCCCTAAATTGAAAAAAATGTTTAAAATTTGGCAACACAGCGGCTCTGCACATATTCGAATCTGCTTTCGCTGTATATGAGACTTTTAACGCCGCTTCTCGAACTTTCGATGCTCGAAGTTTCCAGAAAATGTTGCCAAACCTGTGCAGCAAATCTAAGTAACTGGTTAAAAGGCAAACGCTCTTCCATGCCTTTTGCAGTTCCAATGATTTGGCGAGAAACAACAAATCATTACAACGACTGTTACTTTTGCATGACAAACGTGTCTGGTTTTTCAAGAAAGAGCAAACACAAAATTGTATATCCGGATATTCCTTCTGCAAGAAGGTCGGTTCTTCATGGAGAAGGTTTACTAGTTCCAACACCCCCGGCAAATTGGAAGGAAGAACACCTCATTTAATCGAACAACCTGAATTAAGTGACCTAGTTCGGGACCTCCACTTGTCCAAAGACAATGCTGAACTATTAGGGTCTAGATTACAACAATGGAATTTACTAGCCCCTTAAACTAAAGTTACAACATTTAGGAACCGTAACCATGAGCTATCCTCGTTTTTTATTATGCAGGATAAAATGTATGTTTGTGTTAATCTAAATGGTGTGATGGAAAAATTAGGATTTGCATATAACCCAGACGAATGGCGTTTATTTATAGATTCGTCTAAAACAAGTTTAAAAGCCGTTCTGCTCCATAATGGTAACAAAAGACCCTCTATTCCTCTTGCACATGCAGTTGCCATGAAGGAAACACACGAAAGTGTGTCACGTATTCTAAATGCAATAGGTTACAATACGTATAAGCGTATGGTGACCTAAAAGTCACAAAACTATTACTAGGTCTTCAGGGTGGATTTATGAAGTTTTGCTGTTTTCTTTGCCTTTGGAACAGTAAGGCAACACCGAGCCATTATCAAGTAAAAGAATGGCCTCCGAGAGATAAATATATTCCAGGTCAAGCTAACGTGAAGAATATACCTCTTGTTAATCCCAAAAACGTTCTGTTACCTCCATTACACATTAAACTGGGGTTAATGAAAAATTTTGTAAAAGCGTTAGACAAAGAAGGTGATGCGTTTAAATATCTTAAACGCGTTTTTCCAAAATTAAGTGATGCAAAGCTCAAGGAAGGTATATTTGTTGGACCACAAATTAGAAAACTACTAAGTGATCAAAATATTAAGTAATGTTGAATTAGCTGCGTGGACTTCTTTCAAAAGAATTGTTTCGGAGTTTTAAGGGAACACTTAATACATTTCTTGCACTCCCATTTGAATTTTTTCCCAGAAAATTTGGGTGCTGTCAGTGACGAACAAGGAAAAAGGTTCCACCAAGACATACTGACAAAACGATGAAACATATAAACGAAAGTCAACATTTGCAAAAAGTTTATGCACAAAAGGCTTCCTTTGAATGTTTTTTCATGTGTATTGTAAATAAAGTCTGTTATCTTCAAAATATATTGTTTTTTTCTTATTTTGATCTTATATTTCCCTATAATATGTGAAAATTTTTGTATAAAATAAAAATAACTATAACTCAAAATCTTTACGTGATGGAAAATTTTTGATGTTGGAAGTCGCAGTCAGGATGCTTTAAACTCTCATGTATAGCCATTATAATATTAGTGGTATTTTTTTTATTTGTTGGCTAGTGGAATAGTAAATATTACAGTGCTTAACTATGCAATATACTATATATAGATATTGGTTGAAGTAGATATGAAATATTTTTTCCCAAAAATGTTCAAGGTATGTCATTCTTTACTCTGTTCCATTCATCAAATTGTTAGCTATAATTGGAAATTGTGAAAACGGCGTAAAATTCTTTTTGAAACATTTATAAATGTTATACAAATACAGCATGTTTAAACTGTCGAATCAAGTCCATTCATCATTTCTGTATATCCCCAAATATCAAACACTCATAAACATCATGAAACGTTTTAGGTATGTCCAAGGCTACGACTCATCGCACTCCCATCCCAGTCCCCAACAGAAGTTCTACGCAGACACGTACTCCCAATTAGAGAGTCCCGAGAAAGTGAATTCACTAGAGCGCAACAAAAACGTCCTCAAAGCCCATATCAATAGCCTAGATTCAGCAACGTACGGCGGTACCAACTCTTATGGACAGGATTACGGATCAGCGTTCACCCAAAATGCCCCGAGGTTTTCCCCCAAAGACAATTATACAAGCTCCCCCAGTCACATGAGGGGGTACGAGCCTTTGAAAACAGATTCTCCGTTCCAGTCTCCGAAGCACTACTCGGATGGGTATTCTAGTTCGGAATATGCCACAAATACATATAAGACTCCGGATGGGTATAAGTCGAATACGTTCAAGTATGAGAGCTATCACTCGACGCCACAGCCCACTTATTCCTCCAGTATAGAGAAATACTACACCAGCAAACCTGCAGTGACGTCCCCTTTGGAAAAGAAGTCTTTCGAGACATTCAGGAACGGAAGCAACACCCAGTATCAGTCATCGTTCTCCAGTAACGTGGAGTACATCAATGAGGCACCGCAACTGAAAAGCGAAGACACTTTGGAGCAGAAAATGCTCAAAAAGTCGGTGTCACAGCAGATCATAGAGAAGAAAACCGTGTCGATGACCAAAAGTAGTAAACAGGAGTCTTCGACAAGAAGTTTTAGGTTTGAGTGAGTTGGAGGAGTGCATAATTTTAGGGAGGAAGCCTCGGAGGATTTTAAGCTTCAGAGAGGCGAACCTAGCGGAAAGAGAAAACTTTTTTTTTCAATGCTCGAATATAGTTTTCCGAATGTTAAACTTCTATTGTATATTGTTTTTTCTGTAAGTGTCCTTACTTGCAATTGGTGCTATATATGTTTCCGCTTTCAACCTTTTACAGTTTATAACCAAATATATTAGATCTTATGTGCCAATAATATTGTATAAGCTTTTTAGAAAATAATCTTTATGGTTTCTTTCATTTTAAGTTGTAAATTTTTAAAAAACATTGTATTTAAATCGTAACTAAGTGCCTATCCTGATTATTTTTTGTAGGGTTATATTACCTAGTAACAAGACTTAAAATGGTGCCTGAATCAAAATATGCCTTATATTGATGCGAACTTTACACACTAAGTACTAGGATTGTTTTATTTGGATAATTTTATCATATATGAATGACAAATAAAGAACATTATTTAACATGTAGTGGGTGTTTCATTTTATTCTTCAGAGAGAAACCGACAACAAAAATTTCTAGTTTAAATTCTAATCTGAGCATTGCATTACATGAAATGTAGATCTTTCTTTGAAATAATTTGATTTATTAAAAACCTTTCATTCAAAAAATCATTTGGCTCATTCTTTCCTTTGTTGGTATATATAAATTATTAAACTTATTTGTTAATTTTATATTAATACATACAAAAAAAAAATCAATATGCTTCGATGATTTGAAAAATAATGCCTGTAAATGCAAAACTACCATTTACAATTAATATACAGGGGAAAAATATTTGAAAAATTTCAAAGAGATAACTTAAATACAGAATATACAGGGTAGTATAGCAGTTTGAACAAAGTTCAAACTGCTAAATAAAAAAAGGTTTTTATTTCTATCTGCAGCTTCCACTGCAACATAAAACTATGGATAATTGCAGAGCCTGAAATGCATTTTTAAGTGAAAGACAATTTTCAGTGGGTTCTTCTGGCAGAACAATGCAAAATTATATGTGGAATGTGTTTGATACCTACCAGGCAGGATGACTGTCAAAATATTTGTATGTGCCATGTTTATCGTGTATATTTTTTGATATCTGGAATATTTTAAGAATATGAAGTTATAATCAAAATAAACAAATCGGGAGTGAATACTGGAATTGTCATTTTTTCGTCTTGTCCATTTTCTAAATTCTATACCATTTTATCAGCACAGTGTTTTAAGAAAATATATAGTTTTCCTAACATGTTTACTACTCCAAAGCAATGTTAGAATAAAAATAAATTCCTTGACAATATCTTGGAACATGTCCTAACATTCCAGCCGGTTGGACGACACCAGCTTGCTCAGATGAGCTACAGCGTTTATTCTGGTCGGACCTGTATACTGTATATGCCGCTCATCGGAAAAATGGTAGGCATTTCAATTGAACAATGTGTCAATTATCTTTTATAAAAAGTATATAGGGATAAATGTACGTTATATACATGGGTTTTTAAGTGGTATAAACGTTTCGATATAAGGTGAGAAGGCATTGAAGATGCCACACCTAAGATGTTCATCAACTTCAAAGAAAGGATGAAAATAGAGAAAATAGGCAATCTCATCTGTTAAGATCTTGGTTATATTAATTTATTTACGGGTGAACCCCAATATTTGTTTACAATAAATTGTGTAACAAAAGACAATAAAAACAGACAGTATTAACTAATAAAATACATTTATATGACTAATGAGCGAGAGACTTGTTTTTTAAAAGTATTTTGATTATCACACAAAAAATTGACTTTATCACAGTAGTTATTTCCCAGTCTCAACATTTCGGATAAAGGAGAATGATAACCATAGTTGGTTGAGTGATACGGTGTAAAAAATAGCTTTTTTTATCTAGTGGACCTCTGTGGAACGTTGAAATTGATAAGAGATAGAATTTCCGGACAATCAATGAGACCAGATATAATTCTGAATAGATTAACCAATGTCGCAGTTGTTCTTCTATCCTCAAGACTCGACAGAGATAATATACTCATCACTTCACTGGAACTGTATTCACCTATAACCAACCCTAGTTTGTATGCCATGGTCCTTAGAAATTTATTTTGCACATTTTCTAATTGTTGTTTATACTTATGGTAGTAGGGACTCCAGATGACTCCATGTAGTAATACACATGCAGTGTTATTATTGAATATTGATGCAAGTATACTATGATTATACTGTATTGGAATGCATTTTGAACATACCTTCTCTTGAGGCTCGCAGAAAACAGAGATTTAATACTTCTATTCAAAATTATCAACAGACTGGGTATCAGTCCCGAGCTTCTCTCCAAAATATCTTTACATGTCCCCAGTCGTTCAACTAGACAGGTGCAAATGTTTTACGTTTCTTTTAACAGATTTAATTATTCATATAACGGCTTTATTCCCAGAACTCTTCGATTGGATAACTCTTTAAATAACATTTTTCAAAGTTTGCCTTATACACTTTTCAACTATTTTGACAATTGCCCACGTAAAGACAATGAAGAGAAGTGCGCTTCACTATGGTTCAGAATATTAATTTCTTTTGAATTGGAAAAGTTAATTGTAGCAAAAATATAAATGAAATTATTTTACAGCAATCTTAAATTTTTATTAGTCTTTTTTATACAATAGAAAGATCCTAATGCCTTGCTGGTACTAAGGTAGCTAAATAAATTGAGCTAAAATCTACCAATTCAGTTTTTTTTCTTGAAAATCTATCTTGTACTGTATCAAACCATCTGCAAACATTCAGGAATTTTTCCTTTTCAAGATTTGAAAGAGATCCCTAAAAATTTCAATCATTTTTTGTAGAAGGTAAAAGAATACATAAATGAAAAACAGTTACCATAGTCTTCAGGAGAACATGATATATAAATGCATCAGCTACAGTTATTCTTGGTGCTGCAAGGTATGTCTTTGTAGCAAGAATATTATTCAGTTCCTGGAAACAAAGTGATTATGATAATAAAACTAATTGAATATACTTTGTGACAGATTTCATTAAATTTTCTGCATTGTTCATTTCTACAGTTGGGCGAAGGTGAAGAGTTTATCTTGGAATCCAGTTATTTCCTAGTAATTACCTTTATTTACTGATTTACAAAACTTTTCTATATACAGAGAGCATTGATTTCTTTATTAAAGATGATTTTCTAAACCTATCCTCGCATCATTGAATTTTAATTAATTGATGGATGTACATTCAAAACTCCCTATAAAAATACATTGTTCAGGATGAAATTATCAACAATTGCAAGGATATGTTCACAGGTTAACTTATCGATGTAATTGGACTGTTCCTGTTAGCTGTCATCTGCCTACTTGTAGCAGGTACAAATTAAGGTTATATAAATGAAAACAAAGATTGAATTTGGAACTTCAAAAAGTATTTCGGCAGATTTTGTTACTTTTTTTGTAATGTGTGATATATGGTTCAAAATATATACATGATCGATGATGAATGAATACAATTTCACAAACTACACCCTAACGATTTCATCTTCAGTTCATTTTCAAAATTTCACATGTTTAGCTATCACAGTAACTTTTTCATAGTGAATAACATACTAAAAACGAATTCATTCTATAACTTTTATATACCCTACGTAATCACCGATGAGAACTAACTACTCAGGTACATACAAGGACATAATTACCAATAATGGTAATCTATTTAAAACCAGTTGGACATTCAGTAAAATGTTTGAATTTTCAAGTTTATCAATTCACAGTTACTGAACTTGTTTTCTTAGCAACATATGTTGTCCTAGTCATCATAGACATATTATTATTATGGTAGAATTGATATAATCGTCTCCAGGTAATTATGATTGTGTATGTACCTGAGTAGGCAGTTCTCCATGGTTTAACAGTTAGAAAATGAATTAGTTTTTAGTATGTTATGGTACAAAAAAGCTACTGTGATAGCAAAACATGTCATGGAATTTTTAAAAATGAAGTTTGTGAAGATCAAATCATTACAATGTAGTAACGGCCGAGTCAATTAAAAAAAAATGAATATAAGAAAATATTTTATTTTTACAATAATAGAATCTTGTCACTTATCAAATCGTCACTGTTCTTTTTTCACCAAAAATAATCATCATCTGATTCAGCTTTAACTAATCAGCGACAGCTTTTACAATTAATTGATGAAATTCGTCTGATGGAAAAAGGACTATACTCTTCTTGAATCTATGTTTTAGAGACTGATGAGTACCTGCAGGAAATTAAAATGTTTCCTCAGGATACGGGGTACTCTCGCTTGATTTTTAGAAAATATATATTTTGGACATCCTGAATAATATGAGTAATGATAAATTTCTAATTTTCCAATATGAAAAGAAGAATGTGGAGAGGTGAAGTTTCTCGAAGGAATTTTATATCAACTACAACTAAAGTACTCTTTAAAGTTTCTGATAACACCTTTGTGTTAAAGGGAGGTGGGTCAAGAAAGTTCTCAGAAATTTAGGACAGTTTACTTACGGTCAGAATAAAACTAATATTTTGTTGAGTTTCCAAGTGTGCCCCATATACAATTCCATATTCAATCCACTGATGAATCTCTGCAGTCTCTGTTCTATTTTTTGGAATATATTCCAAATTCTCCGTTGATTTCATAAGTTCAAAAATTGTGCTAATAACTTCATGTTTAGACTGTGGAAGAATAATGAATTTTTTTTCAATGTAATATGGAAAGAAGTAATAATTAACCTGATCTTTTGAAGTATCTTTTGGAAATTTCACCTGCAAAAGGGATGATATTGAATCCAAAATCTGATGAACATTCCCAACCATATTGAGTTGATTTGAAAATAGAATATCGGGGGTGTTTTATGGTATATGTATATAAGTATATAAGAAATTATAATGAATTAATTAATTTAACTTATTCCCACTCAACCACCCAATACCCAATATATAAATACAAACTGCACTACTGTGGAGCCGCCACAAAATGAAAATAGATTCTGTGACATTGCATTGCATCACAAAACATTGATATTCAAATTTCTATGATCTGCACTTTGCATAAACATAAGTCAACACAGAGAAGGCCAATTGGGTTAGTAAATGGAAAAAATTAGGCTTACTAGCTATTTCAAAGATAATCTATAACAGACTGGACCTTAAATATTTATACGAAATCTTAATAAAAAAGGGGTTCCAAAAATGGCAATAAACCATTCTCTAAAAAAATTAAGTTATAATTTTCATGTCAACTATCAACTTCCAAGATTACTCAAGAGAAGACGAAAGTGACGGAGAATAAAAAACGTTTCTTCTGGCATCTTTTCGAAACACTCAAAAAAGAAAGAAAGTTTAAAACAACTTTCTGGAAAATTAATGTTCGATTTGGAATATCCTATTGAGCATAATTCTGACTGAATACAATTTCTTTCATTTTTACTTTTCTAATAAACATAAATATGAAACCAGAGCAATAAACTTATAGATTAGAATTACCTAGTCCGAGAAAAACCAGAATTGATCTAAACGGCGCTTGCGCCTGACAGTCCTGGATGCAAAAATTTTAACCAGAATTATAGTATGAAGATAATACTATGCCAGAATATACCTAATAACTGACAATTCACCATAACCGGTAATTCGGTAATTTGACGTAACCGCAAGGACAGTCTATCAGTAACTCCGTAACTTCTTTAGATACTTGCGTCCAGACACAATCAGATTTTTGAGCAAATAAGCATATGAAATACGATACTCTTAAATTCATGAGAGAACCCCAAATAAAAAAATGTGCTACTGAAACAGAGAACACAAATCATTTATTGAAAATTTTCAAATGATTCCATAGTTTTACCCAACCTATATCTGAAGAAAATAAGTCTAAAAATACTTGAGAAATACCTACATAATTTTCCCAATGCACGTTTCGCCAACTAAGGTGGAATCATCAAGAAATGAGTTAACCAGCTGTATATACCAATCTTACTTTACATTATCTATTTCCAGTCTTCCAAGAAAAAGAACCCTATAATGATGGCAACCTTGATTGTCATATGTCATAGTGACGTGTCTGATAACTTTTATGGGTTATTTTTTGTGTTGAAAAGATGTTGAGATATAAACTTTTCTTATGAATTTTTAAAGTAGGCTGGCATAATGAATTATAACGCTAACAGTGGGGGGCGTCAACGTGAGTATAGAAGTCCTAATAAGCGACCTTACTAATCTCCAATCACTTCCTTTTTAGCCCTTACAAGAAAACTCAAAAGAGTTACAGATGTAAACTCCATGGGATTCAATCCCTATGATCAAGGACAAGGGCCTCAGCCTCAGCAAAACATCTATCCAAATCTGGACCCCTCAAATTTGCAGCAACAACAGAACTTATATCCAAATTTGAATCAGAATACCCCTTTTCAACAAGGTGTGTTTTCCTTAATCACTTTTGAATGTTTGAGTGTTGAGATATATCAAGGACTTATCTTTACAGGTTTTGCCAATGTTCAGTTTGACTCTTTTTCAAGTACCCCGAAGATCCCTCAGGGCCAACCTCCAAATTTCAGTCAGACCCCATTTTCTATTAATCCAATTGGAGCAACAAATTTATCAGTTCTTAATCAACCTGTTGTTCAGGACATGGCTCTTCAATATGGACAGCAGGTAATATCACAATTTTTTGAGAAATTATACTAGTGTGCTAAGTTTTCTGAGCAGCTGAATTAATCTGTTCATTTGTAGATACTTATTAAGCACTGGCCAAATGAATGTAATCTGATATCCATTTATATACTCAATTAGTCATAGGTTATAACAAGAATATTTTTTATAGCTTGCAGGTGCTGGAAAAACTATGTTGAAAAATGAAGTAGAGAGATATCTTCCTGTTACGAAACTGAAATATTATTTTGCTGTTGATACTCATTATGTTTTGTCTAAGTTGTTGTTACTATTTTTTCCCTTCACACACAAGGTGAGTTCTTATTATTTACAATGCATTCAACATCTTTATTAAGTAAATTGAATTAAACTTTCTCTGTCATTGTTTTTACTCATTTGAAAGTTTCTTAATGTTTTCTTAACATTTCAACATCTTCCGGAGCTATTGAGAAACACATTAATTAATACAATTTCTGATAAAAGTAAAAAATTGTCTAATTGAGATGTGTTCTTACTCCAGACAAGAATATAAGGCATATTTTTTAAACTGTTCGTTGGTATGTATATTTTGATGTTAACTTTTCATGCACCTGCTTTATATCTGTATTTGTTTTAAAGTGCTTATTTGAATTATTTTCTTGGTTGTTTCAAATTGATAAGTCTCAATATTATCAAAAAACAGCAAAACATTGTTCACAAAGCAACTGGAAATATTGATGATTTTTTGCTATCCAAGAACATATCAAAAACATCTGCCTCAGAGATATTGGAGAATAGATTTTACACTTTCCTATAGAAAAAATGATAACATCAATATCATTCCTTAGTTCCACAATAAAATGGTTCAGTCATCAGGAAGTAACACCAAGATTTGTTCATTTCAAAGGAAAATCTAAGTTTCAAAAAATGACGTCTCTACTATGGAGACGTTCCCCCTTCAAACCATGTTCCATAATGTATACGATTTTTGTGAAGCAAAAAAATCAGAAACGAATATATGACATAACAACTCTAACTATTAATGGACCTCAAATACAAATTGGCAATGTCATACTCACAGAACAACAAGAATACTGAAGGAATAAAATTAAATTATGCAATATGAATAAGTTTCACGGTGTTGCCAAGTTAATATCAAATGCTAGTGATTTCACCACTATCGGT
Source organism: Leptinotarsa decemlineata (assembly GCF_025532065.1). Lineage (NCBI taxonomy): Eukaryota > Metazoa > Arthropoda > Insecta > Coleoptera > Chrysomelidae > Leptinotarsa > Leptinotarsa decemlineata. The sequence continues at coordinate 6,156,021 of NW_027412668.1, read as the reverse complement.
TTTACTCAATTTTGAAAAAACTACTGAAGAAAAAATGGTAATAAATATAAAACGTGGTACTATTATACATGTTGTTAACTATTTACATGTTTATGTCTTATGGAAAATAAACGTTATTAATATTATTATTATTTCACCTATGCCGTTATCCTAATATCATTGTGGAGGTACAATAATGAAATATTTGCTCTTTTTAGGATTGGTCCGTGAAGTATGAACAAGATGGTCCTGTGCAACCAAGATTTGAAATAAATGTCCCCGACCTCTACATTCCCACCATGGCATACATAACTTACCTTTTGGTATCTGGTATCGTTTTGGGAATGCAAGAGCGCTTCACTCCAGAGCAAATAGGAATGTTGTCTTCTTCGGCTTTAGCCTGGTGCATCGTAGAACTCGTTGTCTATAAATGTACCTTGTACATCATCAATGTAGAAACAAGCCTACGAACTCTAGATCTTCTAGCTTATGCAGGATATAAGTTTGTGGGCATCATCACCAGTATCTCAATAAGCATTTTGGGAGGAAGAACTGGCTATTATTCTTCTCTACTATACACAAATTTAGCTTTATCTTTCTTTTTGGTTAGGAGTCTCAAGGTTCAGGTTTTAACAGAGGCGGTTCAAGACACCAGTTACTATGGGGGACCGCAGACCACTGCTGGGCATAAACGTAGGCTTTACTTTCTTTTGTTTTTGGCTGCGGTTCAACCTGTCTTATCTTGGTGGCTGTCATACCATTTGTTACCCAATGAAACTCTTGATAAACAGGTGAAGTAATATTGTGTAGGCTTTTCTGGTTTAACTTATTCCTTGTGCTTCTACATATTTATGTCTTAGGTAATAAATAATTTTTTAATTCAAGTGATGTAAAATAAATATTTTTTCAAATTTACAATGTATTAGTAGTTCCAATACCCGCCCAAAAAAGAAAAATAGTTCTTCAGTAATGAAGTCATCGACAGTGAAGAACCTGGTTTATTTTTAAAATATTAGCAAGGACGATGATCAAAACTGTAATATTTTTGAGTCATAGGAACTTTGTTCCTATTGCTAATCGTGTTGATACTGTATATTTTGCGTTTATTATCAAATTGCAGTTATATCATTCTTATGAATGGTAAAAGTTAGAGAGCATTGAGCGCGACGTATTACTAGAATAAATAAAAATCCTAATTTCACTACAGAAGGTAGAGATAGATATTTTATGATAAAATATTGCAAGAGTTTTGATGCAAGCAACTGCTGACTGAGATTGAGACCACACTAGTTCTTTGATCATATGTAATAAAACGTAATAAATAATTTTCAGTTATTACAAATATTTATCTTATGAAATGTCATTAATCAAAAACAATCGAAAATATGAATGGAATCCAACAGAAATTAAAATCAGCAAGGAAACTTGTACAAATAAATGTCTCTCGGATATAATTCAATGTTCGTCGTGGTTTTAACCAGAAAAGTAGGTGTCCCGGCAGGCATTTGCCATATCCTACTGCACAGGGACATTGGCAGGGGTAAATGTTTCAAATTTCAATTCAAAATATTCATTTTCTTAATAAATGGTATCTGTGTGAAATGAGGAATGTTCCTCAATTTGGGTTATTACAACAAATGCAAGTTTGAACAAAATAAAGTTGAGTTCAATTCATGAGTTTTTCAAATTCACTTCGAAAAGTATTCAAATTGATGTCAAATGTTGGGTTTTAATTTTTAAAGGGATTCTAATTCACACATTGGCAACAGCGCCTTGCATATAATATATCAAGTTGAAATAATTTATATGTACCTAGCTACTGTAAAAAAAAATAATTTTTATAAATCAACAATTAAGGCAAAATATAAATTATAGTTCAATACCATCTCCACAGGCCACATAAACAACAATTGTTTTGTTATTTATTTATATAGAGGAAGATAGGTTAGGTGCACAAAATGTCATATGTCACAGAATGTCTCGGAATTCGGAACATAAGTAAACAGAAAAGCACGCCTCTGAAATATATCATCTTTGTTTGTCTCATACAGGTAACAGATTCATTGTCCTTTATTAGCTATAACCGATGTTGCCAAATGGTGAAATAGAAACGAATCCCTTTAAATGTTGAATGCATTAAATTATTTAAATAATTTTTTAAAGAAGAAGGTTGAAATGATAAGTTTAAAATGCGTTGTTTCAGAGCTCTTTTATGAAAACTACTTGATTTTCGTCAGGAGGAACATTCCCCATTGAAAGTAAAACATTTTATAATCTATGTAAAATTGTAATGAAGTTTACCCGATAGTAGTAGATATAGTTCAAAAGTAATGAACCTGGCAACTCTGTCCTCCATATTTGTAACAAAGGTGAGGATTTCACCAGTGAATCCACCTTTTGGTCAAGCCATTGGAAAATTTGCCATCGTGAAGTTGGTTATGGGATAATTAACACCATCTGAATATTATAAACACATATAAGATATACCTCCTTCTTCACTGTATCATTGCCTAAATCCATATTAGACAATGACTGTATTCTGTTTTACAAACAGCTTCTACCATATTTTGTTAGATGGCAGACAGAACAGAATGAAATATCAAACACATAAAAGAATAGGTTATGTTGCATTTTATTTAAAAAAGTTTTTTCTTCTCTTTTAAAACATGAGCCTTGTTTTTGTATTCACTCAGAATATTTATCGAAATCTCCCAACTATATTGAATTCCGAAACACAATGTCTAAGGCAGTTGTCATGCATTAGCCAAAAATTTTATTATAAACTCAATTGGAGGCCTAATCAGGAGCTATTCAGAAGAAAATATTGCACAGACGTGAAAAAGCACGTAAATGTTGGAACAATAGGACATGTAGATCATGGCAAAACCACTCTAACAGCCGCTATAACAAAGGTCTTACAAAAGAAAGGACTGGCAAAATATACTTCTTATGATGAAATCGACAAGGCTCCTGAAGAGAAAGCGCGAGGTAGTATCGATGTAATAAGGCAAGTAAGTTTATTCAGTGATGTGTATTGTGCATTCAGTGGTGAATACACTCATTGATTCATATAAAAAGACAGTGAGGGTCAAAAAACAACACAACCATTTTTTTTTACAATTCAAAGTTTCATAACTTTTAAAGTAGGAGTCCGATTACGAATTTCTTTTTATTATATAGAATTCGTTGGCAGTGGCGTGGTCCCTTTTTCTCACTTAATAGGTGGATGTTTTTTATTCTACCTTGAAAAAGCACCATTACCCAAGTGAGATTAATTTTTTGATATACCTATCGAGTAGACTCCCTTTTACGATATTTTATTTAAATGTTTAAAACATTTTATTTTTGAGCCAAATTTTTGCAGGTGAGCGCTATTTTGGATTACACTGGGCACTGGGTTTGACAGGAGCTGTATTACCGGCCCCTCTATATTTGCTGTGACAATTTACAATATCATATTTGTTTGTTTTTGATTAGACTAATTCTGAAATAGCTTCATTTATAGTTATATGCATGAATATTTCTCTTGCACCTTCTCTGTATAAACCATTGCAGTTTCTTGAGATTGAGTCAAAAAAACTTTCAAACTAACGCTCAAACGTCTATCACCTTATTATCTCACTTGGCACTGTTTTTTCCAAACTAGACTCCACTGCCATGTAGCGGTAAGGCTCATATAACGTGATCCAATTATTTTGAAATAGGTGGAACAATTTTTCGATCAGATGTGGCGTGTCAGACTGTTTGCAAGTTGGGGTAAGCGTGACCTTGAACAAGTCCCAGCCGATGGAATCAGTCTCCCAAATAAAAAGTTATGGAACTCTAAATAGTAGCAAAATTCTGGTTGTTCAGGTTTTTGTGACCACCCCAGTTTACGTGGTTGACTATAATGCACATTAAAATAGCTGAATAAACTTACGTGGCTTATACTCTTCCTTCTAGGCATTGAATTTTTTTCAGGGATTACTATAAATGCTGCTCATGTTGGCTACAGCACTGGCAAACGGAGTTATGCTCACACTGATTGTCCTGGTCATGCTGATTTCATAAAGAACATGATTTCTGGCGTTTCTCAAATGGACGGTGCCATTCTAGTCGTGGCCGCAACAGATGGTCAAATGCCGCAAACCAGGGAACACCTTCTCCTAGCCAAACAAGTTGGTATAACGAAAATAATTGTTTATGTCAATAAAGCTGATTTAGTCGATCAGGAAGTGAGTATATACAAGTGAATAGTATGTTATGTTGAAACATTACTCAGTGTCTAACCCTCAGGTGCTTGATTTGGTTGAACTGGAAATTCGTGAGCTATTGGAGGATTTTGGATTCGATGGAGATAATTCACCGGTCATATTTGGATCAGCTTTGGAAGCTCTGAATGGGAAAGACTCCAAGCTGGGAGAAAACTCCATAATCAAGCTTCTTGATACTTTAGATGCTTACCTGCCGGATCCTGAAAGAGACACTACGTCTCCTTTCGTGCTGCCTATTGATAACGCTTTTTTGGTGCCTGGCAGGGGAACTGTTGTTGTAGGTACTATCAATAAAGGCACCATTAAAAAGAACACTGAAGCTGAGCTGTTAGGGTTTGATTTGCAACTCAAAACAACTGTCTCTGATATACAAGTGTTCAAAAAAAGTGTGCCGCAAGTAAGTTGTTAGTGTTTTGAGAAGATTTGAATAACCACTTCTAGTTTAATTTTTGTTCATCTTCAGGCTGTAGCGGGTGAGAATATTGGTGCACTCTTAAGGGGGATACGATTGAAAGACATTAATAGGGGTATGCTTCTGTGTGCCTTAGGAAGTGAGAAAATTAGCAATAGGTTCAAAGCAAGTATTTATTTTTTATCTCGTGCCGAAGGTGGTAGGTCGAAGCCAATTACCGGTAAATATTGTCAGCAGTTATTCAGTCGAACATGGAATGTTGCGTGCCGAATTGATTTAGGTAAGAATTTGCATTTTGGTATTATGTGTGAAAATGAATATGCCATAATAAATCAGTGAGATTCAAAATGGAATGCTTCTTTGAGTTTTACTTTTCATGATGAAAATTTGAAATGAAATAATAAACAGGTACTGAGAAAGTGAGTATCTCCTATAACTTTTTTAATCGTACCTCAAACTTATTTCTTTGGTTCATTCTAAATTTAAATACTTAATTTCGATTTGGGGACTGATAATAAAAACCTCAATGAATCCTTTGAAAATGTTACAGAATAAATTTATTGAATGAATATAAAGAAGCAACAGAAAATGTTACAGCATATTTATTTTCAACATTGCAATCTAACGGGGAATTCAGAAAGCTTTGATCTTCTTGAAAAATGGACTGAAACCGACATTGAAACTATTTATTTCATAGTTCAGTTAGTATGTTGAAGGAAGAAATATATATTTTTTATCCTTTTTTTCAATAGAATAAAGTATGTATTTAGAAAAATAAATTTATGCAATGGAATCGAATCAAATTCAAATCAAATTTATTTCACTCCACAAATAATTCAAACAAATCATTTATTTTCTTTGCCTGTTTAAACAAGAGTGACAATAAATTAAAATCAAAATAGGGGTGAAAGTCGGAAAAAAAGTAAACTGGAGGCCAGCACTAAGTAATGAGTTATTGGTAAATCATTTCAATATATTTTCAGAATATGTTGAGTATATTAGAATTTCCTAATATATGCTTTTCGATAGCATATTTGAATTCTTTAATTTTTGAAAATTTTTTAAGCTTCATAGGAAGCTGGTTATACTTGATACATTGAAGGAATATGAAGAAATCGGAATAAAATTCAATGTTCTCTTTCTAAAAACACTTATATATTCATTTTTCAATGTTATGCCATTTTATTTAGTTGGTTCTACCAATTAATTTATTTCCCTTTCATAAACTTATTCATCTCTTGGGTAAGTAGATAAGTTTTTTCAGGTAATTACATATTTTAAAAATGAAATAACATTGAATGATAAGTGAACAATTTTGAAGGCTGAGCTACCTAAGCAAAGCTTCAGTTGTAGTATTAACCTATAAACAACTAAAACGTTGATTATATATATACACATAACTTGGGAATTTTCTTTGGGTGATCAGCAGAACGGAAGTGTTCTCTTATAACACAAGTTATTCCAATATTTTGCCAAATTTTTCTATAATTTAATATTGTTGTTATTTTTTTTACATTTGAGATGATTTTGTTTAAATTGAAAATTCAAATATTACTTATGCAATAATATCTACGTAAAGCTTCAGTATAGGTCTGTTTTTGTGAATAATTATTCTGATATAAAACTTGAATTGTTCTCCCAGTTACTTAGACGCGGGTTTTAGGTGAAAATGTGGATATGATATTACCTGGGGAACACGGAGAAGTTAACTTGACACTCTTGTGGAAGATGGTTATGGTGTCAGGACAGCAGTTCACAGTGAGAGAAAACAATATTACCGTCGCTACAGGAATTATTACTGAAACTCTACCGAATGTAAATATCACTACCAGCTTAGGAAAACTAGTGTTGTAATTTTTTCAGAAGTATCAAGAAAACGTTGTTAATATATGTGTTTATAATTTTCATTAGCCTTATTACCCGAGTTGTTGGAATGACCAGTTGTATCAGCTACAGGTACCCCCACGTATAAAATCCCCAAATGGTTAGCAAAACAGATTAACACCCTATCTGTTCCACGAACCAGTTTGGGAGTCATCACGCAAGAATTCATCCAGAAAATCAAAGATGTAAGGTTGCAAGATGGTGATATTCTCGTACCTTTTGACATATCTGCGTTATTCCCACGTGTACCCGTTTCCAAAATACCCAAATATCTTAAGAATCTTTTAAAAATGAGTGAACTAAGTAGTGAAGTAGTCAAGTAGTATATCTAGTTCACTCAAATTTGCATGGAACAGAATAAAAAATCATGTTGTTTTCCTATTTACATACTTTTATTTCAATGTTCATACTTTTGTTTTTTCTACAAACAATTGTTTTTTTTTTCTATGAACTGATGATAGTTACTTCAATGTATACAAATCACTAGTATTCCTTTAAAAAGTCTGGAGGTTTCCGCCAAAAGTCAATAGATATTCCTATATATTGCGAGAGTATTACTGAAATCTTCATTTCCCAATGATGAATCCACCTTATTGATTTTTTCACTAACTCATCACATTTGTCATTAGATTTTAATGACTCCGAGTTTTTTAAGTGGGAAAATGACTATTGAGTCTGAGGGGAAAAACTAATGATGAAAAATGAGAATTGAAACTTTCTATGTTTTTATTACCACTTTAATTTGTAACTGACGTTACTGCAGTTTTGTCGTATAAGGACATTTTCAAATTTATACATTAAACATACAAAAAAAAAACAAAGTTTCAATTCTCATTATTCATGATGATTTCCTACCACGTAGTAACAGCTACATCCATCAATTTATTGAAAATCTGATGACTTTTTGTAAAATCTAGTGTCTTTTTGGAAAAATCTATTAATCTGGTAATTTTTTGAGTAAATCTAATGATTTTTGGTGAATCTAGTGGCGAAATTAACATCTTGCATGTACTTTTTTCATAAAGAGATTTACTCGAGATGTTCTTGTACTTTCATAGCATATTTACTGGTTTCAATTACTGAAACATCTAAAATATTTCAATATAATATATATTCAATATAAAATTTTAGATACATAAAGCTTTTTTAACTTACATACCACAATATATAATTTTATTTAATACGTTTCCTTAATTAATAAAAGATCACAAACCAAAAAGCAGTTTCACTTAAATCATAACAGTCTTTTTTGTACATTAAAAAAATAGAAAAAAATAAACTACTTATAACGCAGGTATAAATTTCAAATAACAATTTTCATATATAGTTCTGAAATATTTCAACAACAATAGGTGATTCGAAATATATTCTCTTTAAATCAGAGAAACTGTTTTTCACGAATTTGAAATTAAAATGAATGGTGAAAAGGCTTAGCTGAAACCTTCTGTGTTTAAAAAATGTTTAGAATGAATCAAGTAAAAACTACACTCTTTTTGAAAATAACGTATCCTTCCTATGAATATTTTTTTCAATCCTTAAATACTACGGTTCTTAGTGCATCTTCAGGAAGTACTTCGAGTAATGCTATAGTGCCATCATTGAAACAAAATGATACACCCCCATCAACCACCAAACAGGCATCAAAACAATTGGATTTTATTTCAATTTTCTTTGCGAATCCCCTAGATTTAATACCTTTTGGCTGAGGCCAAACTCCAGCCGAGATTAGGTCTCGGATTGTGTAACCCATATTTATATCATCTGAAATTATAAGAAGATGAAAATGAGTATATTCAAGTGAATGTTATTGTTTTTTTTTCTTATTAGTCAGTGGGTATGCTTGAAGACTGGCAATAAACAAATCTACAGAAATTAACTTTAAACATTCAAGCCAGTCTCGATATATATACCTACACAGTAGGTTGAATGGACTCACGCCTATCAGAAAACAACGACTCCCCTGGCTAATACCACGAAGGGTGTTGGATTATATCCGACATGCGTCAGTGCAGGAATCTTTACAGAAAATTTCCTGCATATGCAATTGGCAATACAACTGAAAGAGTCGACCTTCAATTTTGGAACGGGCACACTTGCAGACCGGTTTCGGGCTCATTAGCCACTCGTCAGTGCAAAATAGTGACCATCATCGACCTAAAGTCAATGATAATCCATAATTTAAAATCGGAATTCTTTCATAGTATTTCATTCTTGTTCCGAAGTTGGAGCGAACATCACAAAATGTCACTCCATGTAGTGGATGAGGTACTAACCAACTGCATATCCCTAATTTGCCCGATTCCTCTGAATAAGGAAGAAAAACTTTCTTATTAGTCAGTGGTTATGCTTGAAGACTGGCAGTAAACCAATCTAAAGAAATGAACTTTAAACGTTAAAGCCAGTCTCAATATACCTACACAGTAGGTTGAATGGACTGACGCCTATCAGAAAACAACTACTCTCCTACATAGCCCACTGACTCATAAGAAAATTTTTGTTCCTTATTCAAAGGACACTAGATGGAGTGACATTTTGTGATGTTCGCTCCAACTTCGAAAGAGGAATGAAATACTCTGAAAGAATACCGATTTTCAATAGGGAATGTTCCTCCTGACGAAAATCAAGTAGTTTTCATAAAACAGCTCTAAAACAACACATTTTAAACTTATCATTTCAACCTTTTTCTTAAAAAATTATTTAAATACTTAAAAAAGAGGAATGAAATAATGCATTCAACATTTAAAGGGATTCATTTCTATTTCACCATTTGGCAACATCGATTATAGCTAATAAAGGACAATGAATATGTTACCTGTATGAGACAAACAAAGATGACATATTTCAGAGGCGTGCTGTTCTGTTTACTTATGTTCCGAGACATTCTGTGACATATGACATTTTGTGCACCTAACCTGAACTCCGATCTAACATTCTAGGCGCTGTTGCCAATATGTGAATTAGAAACAAATCCCTTTAAAAATTAAAATCCAACATTTGAAACATCAATTTGAATACTTTTCGAATTTGAAAAACTCGTGAATTAAACTCAACTTTATTTTATTCAAACTTGCATTTGCTGTAATAACCCAAATTGAGGAACATTCCCCATTGTGGAATATCATTGACTTTAGGTCGATGATGGACACTATCTTGTACTGACGAGTGGCTAATGAGCCCGAAACCGGTCTGCATGTGTGCTCGTTCCGAAATTGAAGGTCGTCTCTTTCAGTTGTATTGCCAATTGCATATGCAGGAACAGGAAATTTTCTGTGAAGATTCCTGCACTGACGCCTGCCGGATATAATCCAACGCCCTTCGTGGTATTAGCCAGGGGAGTAGTTGTTTTCTGATAGGCGTCAGTCCATTCAACCTACTGTGTAGGTATATCGAGACTGGCTTGAACGATTGAAGTTCATTTCTTTAGATTTGAATGTTATTGGAGTTTTTTCCCAACACCAAACCGTTATTTAATCACCAAGTGATTATCTTCAAGAGGAAGATCACTTGGTGATCGAAACACGTATCGATGTGTTAAAATAACTAAAATGAGTTTAGTTTGATCTTCCTCTTGAAGATGATCACTTGGTGAACGAAACACGTGTCGAGGTGTTGACATAACGGTTTGGTGTTGGGAAAAAACTCCTGTAACATTCATTACCACACCAAAGGTTGCAAACAGTGCATTACAAATATTCAAGTGGTTCAACATACCCGGTGCAAAGATGAGATTTTTGTTGTAAATATCCGACAAAACTGCGGCGAGACTGTTTTTATCTTCTGTAGCTTCAATATCAAGCAATTTCAAAAGTTCGGCAACACTCTGAATAGGTAATCTATTCATGCTCAGGTGCCATGAGGTTGAACCAGTTCCTGTCGATACACATACTCCGGAGCACTTCAGATTTGTGTTTTCAGTGGAACCATTCAGTCTCATTTGGAGATGGGAAACTCTTGCTGATAGTGATTCACCGACGAAAACCTGAAATAAATTAATTGTTTGATGGAAATTTATGAGTGGAATAAAACTTGGTTGGTATACAAATATTGGTATGATAAATAGACAAAGAAAAGTTCTTTCTAACGCCAACATCTGTTATTGTTTATGAACCTCATTCAGAACTGGCTCATTTCCTTCTTCCCTGAAGACTTCCGTTGTCATTTCACTACATAAAGGTGGTAATCCCTCCAATTTGCGTACTATTTCCTTAATACCGACTTTAGCAAAAATTATTGAGAAATTAAAGTACATTTAGATGCATTCTTAAAACTGCACTGTATTATAAGCAAAAACCAGTTTGGGTTTCAGGCTTTCAGAAATATCTTTTTGGGGAACATGCAACTTATCCCTTCTCTCTTCTGTATTATATTATGTATTATTACTCTTTATTAGCAAATAATGCTCTTCATAGTACAGTCAGTCACTTATAAAATACAAAGCAATAAAAAAATATATAAAATTAAAGACAAGTCACATTTTAAAAACAAGAAACTAGAAAACAAGACGAATTATTGATGACAATTACTTGAAATATATTCACTACATTTTCTTTTGAATGAATTTAATGAATCACAGCTTTTTATATGGCTTGGCCAATTATTAAATGCAATCAGACCAGAACTATACAACGAGTCACAACCTGTTGATATAAAAATTTCCTATTCTATTTCTAGTAGAGTGTGTATGAATACTACTTGTGTAGGTTAACTGATCACTCAGATAATTTGGCAATAATATTGTGTTTAATTTTAAATATAAATATTAGCATATTCAGTGTTATCCTTTGTTTAGCAGACATAAGAGACAGTGTTTCCAACATGTATTCCACAGATGTATGTTCATTACAACTCAATATTGCCCTCATGGATCTGTTTTGAAGCTTCTGTAGTCTGTTTATATTTTCGTTGCTCACAAAATAAAGTAATGTACTGCAATAGTCAAAGTGGGGTGGTATTATTGATTTATATTGATATTACAGAAGAAGGCACTAAGAAGTCTCTGTAAAGTAAAACCCAGAGAATCGTGCAGGAATTTGTTCACTGTCAATAAAATTATAACAGTCATCGTACTTTTCATCTTAGAGACGGTTTGCCTTATTTATAAACATAAATCGAAGTTCAACTTTGCTTCTACTCCTTATGCTACTCGTAATAGCGATTATACCTTTAGACTTCCCATCCCAACTTCGAATTTAATCAAGGATTCCATATAGTATAATGTTGGTAAGTTGTTCAATCATATACCATTAGAAATGAGATCTGCAAATCTAAGCAACATTCATTTAGAAAAGGCGGTAAAGAACCTACTTGATAGACCCTATTACAGTTTGGAAGAGTATTTTAGCAAATCCTTTTAACAATAAATTAACAATGTATTCTTTGTACTATCATTTTATACATTGTGGTGTTTTATCTATGCATTTTTAAAACTTTTTTTTATATTTACAATAGTACTATGTTGCTGTATCGCTGCTGTTCCAATGTTTTGACAGAATCAGAATCAACGAACTTGGGCGTGCGCAGCGTTATAGAACAGTGCTCTCAAAAAATTGTTCTACAGCGCCATCTAGTGGCAAATTACAGAAAAATTGGTAGCCTAGAAACCTTCTCTATGAAAAATTACTCATACATGTCAAGTTTCATCACGATCGGTTGAGCGATGTAGAAGTTCATCACTTACCAACCAACCAACAAACATCCATTTTTATATACATATTAGATTAGACAATGGAAGTCCGAACTAATGAAATTCATATATATTTACCTCATTAAGAGCCAACACTGGTAAAACTTTACCACCATCACCATTACTTCTAGTTTTAACTTTGAACAAAGCATCACAGTCTCCTTCGGTATCATGTAAGTATTTTGGAACTAAGTTCTCTTCTTCGCTCACAACTAAGGTGGTTCTGATGCGGCTCCTCATCAGCCATTCAAAGCAACCCTTAAAGTTCAGAATATAATTTCAGTGAGCATTGTAAAACTCCACATTATAATTGTAAGTCATGATACTAGTCAGAAAATTGGTTATTCTTGAGGGCTTGAAGTATAAAACCTTGTCAATTTGGGTAAATTAATAGTAAGCACCATTTGAATCAGGATTTTGATCAATTCTACCCCCAAGGGGATAAAATACGGGATGACAGTTTGTATGAAACTTTGTCAATTTTAAACCGATCGGACTGAAACTTTGCATGCATAAAGCTACTATGACGTAGGCATCCCCTAAGAAAGGATTTTGATAAATTCCACCCCTAAGGGGATAAAATAAGGGATGATGGAGGATGTAAATGTATTAGTTTGAACCTATCAGTACCTAATGGAACGAATAAATTAAGACGAACAAAATAGTTTTTAGTTCTAAATGTTGACAATAGATGGCGTTAGTAGTAGTACAAAAATAATCGTGAGAGACGAAATAACGATGGTTCATAAAGGTGGTACTGAAGCCTTAAAGGATATAAGGGTTAATACAAAATTAATGGATGGCGTAACAGTTTTGCAGGCCGGAGACTTTTGGCAGACTCTACCAGTGGTGCCAAAAGGAACCAGAGCTGACAAAGTTAAGTCGTGCATTAAGAAATCTAATTTGTGGCCCCAGGTTAATATTCTTAAGCTTTCTAAAAATATGAGAGCACATTTGGGCGGGGATTAGTCTGATGGTAGATTTTCAGATCTCTTTCTTAAAATCGGTAATGGTGATTTTCCATCGTTTGATGGAATGATAACCATCCAGGAAGAATTGTGCGCAGTTGTTACTACGGTTCAAGAATTGCTGTCTAAAGTTTATCCAGACATTATTCATATACATGACAAGCCTATTGAATGGTTATGTGAGTGTGCCATACTTACTACAAAGAACGATCAAGCAGCAGCTATCAACGATATCCTGCTCATGTCGTTTGAGGGCGAAGAAAAGGTCTATACTTCGATTGATACTGTGGTTAAGACATATGGCGCTACTAAATATTTTTAAATTCATTGAAACCGCCAGGTTTGCCTTGTCATAAGCTTATTCTGCGTGTGGGCACTTCAATTATGTTGTTGCGAAATTTAAAACCACCAAAACTTTGTAACAGTAGTGGAAGCCACTATATTAACTGGGTGAGCAAAAGGGGAAACTGTATTTATACCACGAATCCCATTTATATCTAATGATATCCCGTTTGAATTTAAACGATTACAGTTTCCCCTAAAAGTCTGCTTTGCCGTGACAATAAACAAGTCTCAGGGGCAAACTCTCAAATTTGCGGATATTGTTTGCTTGGATGTTGCTTGCTCACGAGTAAGTTCACCCAATAGCTTGATAGTTTTATCGCCTAATGACAGATTAGTTAAGAATATTGTGTACAAAGAAGTTTTGTAGACCCTAATTTTTCACACACGCTAAACAAAAGTAAAGCTGCAACAACTATACCTAATTAATAATAATACTTCTTAATGACCGCGAAGCCGCGGTCAAAAGTTAGTGAATTTATAAATGAACTGTTAGTGGTACGTGATTATTTTACCTTTTGTAACCTTTCAATGGCTCCTCTTATATCTGAAGAATACCGCTTCGGAAGACATAGATATCCTTCAGATCTAGTTGGGTCTGAATTAAATCCTACAACAGGTTTCTTATTATCTAAAACCCTGCTGGCTGCCAATAAAAAAGTACCATCCCCTCCTGTTGGTAATACAACGTCTGCTTCCTTCACCATGTCTTCATTACAGTTGAGTCTAGAATTTGAAACGCTTTAAAATCTGGAATATCATCCAGTCTTACTTTACCTGTTCACAACTTCTACATCTATACCCATATCCCTTAAAGTGTTTGCTACGTTATCTTCAAATTTCTTTTGTAAATCATAAAAATGTATCAATTTTTCTACGTCGGTTCCTCTTTTTCGAAGGTGGATTTGTAACTCTTTATCTGTAAGATTTTTATGCTTGTTTCTCTCATATTCGTATCTTGACAACTTGGAAACAACCAATGCCTTTTGAATTTCAATAGGGTTAACTTCATTTGAAAAGTGTTGTAGCAATGTGTTCGAAATTCCTGCAAAAAGTGTTTTGCTATACAATAACTTTATCAGGCGTGTCTATATTAACTAAAATCTACATATTCAATGCTTTGGTTTATTAAGTAAAACACTATTTATTCAAATTAATATTTTATTTTTTATTACTAATAAAAGAAATGATTTCCATTCTTTTCAAGACAATAATAGAGTCTATTTTCAAACTCTTGACGTACATTGGCAAATGTTTCTCTGGAAATAGCTAGGCATTCTTGGATTTTTTTCCCTTTATTTGCTCTATTGTCAGGTCGAGTCTTAAAAACAACAGATTTTTAGGTGGCTTCAGAGGAAGAAATCAATAGGAGATAGGTCTGGGGACCTAGGAGGCCATTCATCAGGACCTATTCTGTCTAACTGGAACCACATAATGAGGAAGTGCCCCGTCCTGTTGAAAACGTAATGAATTATCTTTTAAAGATAAATTGCCGTGTATATCTCTCTTTGATTAATTGATAATATATTTATTGTTTAAGAATAAAATTCTTGTTACAAACACAATGTCATAAATAAATATCAATATAAACATGAAGTATAAGATGCGATGTATAAGTTTATAAAATATAAATGATTAAAATAAAATATAAACTATATATACATACATATGCAAAGGTTACATGCTAAAAACTAGGACAACGAATAAAAATATGTGTTTTACACACAGTACAATCGCAGTTTCATCACATTCTAAATTACAGGGCATCGTCAAAATATTCTTGTAGGTCATAATAGGCTTTATCACTTAATAGTTTTGAATATGATGAAAGGAGTCTCTTTGATTTCATTGGGAAGTTTATTGTATATCCTGATTCCATTATATATCAACGAGTTTTGACCCAAACATGTTTTTGGGATTGGTAGACTCAGTTCATTTGACCGCCTTGTGTGGTATGTGGCTGTAGCTGTAGATTCATAGTTCTCCCTATTTTTATGCATAACTGACACGGTTTCCAATATAAATATTGAAATAACCGTAAGGATTCTATGTTCTTGAAAAAGGGGTTTGGGAGTGAACTCGTAACTGATTGTGCTTCCATTAGATCTTTGATTTTTCTCGACTGATCCCATACTATCTGAATCAAATTGGGAAAACAAACCATTGATAGTTTTTCTATTAATGATTCCCATGAGCATTTCATCCGCTGGATTCAATTTGATTTCAGGTGGTGGGTCTCCTCCTGTCAAAAACGATTGTTTTTTGATTGTAATCGGCTGCTTTCCTTCCAATGTCTTTTTTTATTTTCATACAATCTCCTCAACTGCTCAGAGGCTCTGTAGCACACTACCGGGGCACTAGAATTAAATTCAGCAAATATCTTCTCACAATCCTAGAATTTTTCTTCAACGTTTATTCTGTTCGTTTCTTTGTTCTCCAGAATATGTGCTTATTCTGACACTATTCAGAAAAGGCATTCTTTTTCGGAAGGTGTGAAATTTGGGGTTCTTTGCTCCATTTCGATATGTATTTCACCGTTTTAATGATAGATATGACATAAAACGTTAAACCTTTGAACTATTTCAGTCAAATTTTCAGGAATCGACGACAAGTTACTTCATCAATTTTTTGTGTTTCTGAACAGACTTCAAGGACTGTTTTTCAAAAAATTGATCATTTGAGAAAAACTGTTAGAAGTTAGGGATTAAAAATGAGTTTTTGATGTTTTGATATAAATACCGGTTTTTGTTGAAAAAAAAAATGCATAGAATATAGAAAAATGACTAAGAAACCTAGGCACATATTAGACTACTAAAAAGTTTTAATTATCAATCAACAAGGAACAACTAACAAAAACCATGACATTCATGCATTCTCTATAAAATAGTACGCAAGCGCTTGAGCTTTTAGATTTTACCAGAAAAAGGAAATCTGATTATTGTGTATCTGTTATATATTTATTAACCCAGCATCAATGTCCACTTCAGCGATAATAGAAAAAAAATATTTAGGAAACATGAAATCAACATAACGCAGCTTACTATGTTTTGAAATTTGAAAATTATTAGGTTAGGTTATCCGTCAGTTTTACTGTGTGCGTCTGAAATGGGCCAATCCAATCAGCGATCATTTGCGTTCTAGATGCATACTAGAAAAATTTTTGGTATAATTAAAACTAGAAAGTCATTGTCAGTGGATAGTTATTCATATGTCCATGAAGAAAGTTGACCAACGTCTACTCGTCACTAGTTAATCGATAATTGTTAATTTTTCTGGATAAACGTGTCCATTGGAAAGTGATTAAGTTCAACTTATAATTGATAATTTCACTTTCTAATTATTACTTGCTACTTGTTAATCGAGTGTATATAAATTCACCATAAGTCAAATGTATCATAAATATAGTAGAAGGCCTGTTCTGGTTCTCTACCCGGACTCACCCAACTGAATACTGAGCATGTTGTCGCGCAAACCTTTTCAGTCCACAGCTGACTCACTGATTTTGGATGATTCGGAACAGAACAAACGTAGAACAAGAACAAACCTAGAATTGTCGGAGTCAGGACGTTATTTCAATTGATTGACACTTTGGTTCTAGAACAGTAGGTTGAAGCCATATTAATTTTATATGTGTAAAATCAGAATTTACCGTATAGGTTTTTGGAACAGTACATATGTAAAGCTAAGTTCACACTTTATATAAATTAATATATAAAGCATACTATATAATAACGATCAATCAAACAACGAATTCTAACCTATAATGAAAAAGGACATTTGTCAAATTTCGATTTTTAAACTTGTTTGGAAACTTTTTTCTACTTTTCCAATAAAACTCACCTGTGAATGTACCTTTAAAGAATGTTTTGGGGCTATACATTGAAATTGAAGATTTTCCCACTTCGAAAACCGAAAGAAGCACAAGTTTTTCCAAATCTCACACTGATTAAAGGTTAGTCCTTTCCACTGCACTTTGAACTCCACAAAAAGTTTATCAGTGAGTTTTAATTTTTAGTAGAACTTGTTTATATATACTCATAATCACTACTGTGACCTACTTGAGCAATAGTTTTATTATTGGGTCGGGTTTTTTCACAACTGAGTGCTCAATGACCAACAGCCTTTTATAAAATATAATGAAACATAACCTAACATTCGAGCGGAAAAGACGAAAACAACATTGGTAAACATTTATTTTGAGATACAATAAGATTACCTTTTGAACAACTGATCCATATGTAACAACTACAGTTAATATTTACATGTTTTTCTTACAATAGGTGAGTCTGATGTTTCCCTATTTCGGCACATTACGGGATATAAAAAAAGTAAACAAATTTAGTATCCAGTACTGTGTCGAAAATCGGGATACCTCAGTTGCGTACATAAAGTAAATAACGAGAAAAGGCCCTAAAATACTTCTGTGAGGTGGAAAATTTGTTTATTTCTGAAACTGATTGATAGCTGTGTAGTTTCATCGAAACATGCTGTATTGGAATGAAATGTGCTATATTTACAAGTCAGTGCACGTGTTATCCTAGGAATCTGCATGCACAGGTTTCTACTAAAACAAGCTTTTTTTCTAATAAATTCCAATGGGATTCAAAAAAAGGCTAAGAAAGATTCCTTTTTATCAAATTTCTCAGTGAATCAAACTAGCCTTTATCATGCACCTTTCGTAAGGTAACAAACATGCCAGTCATAGTATAAGCCTGTGCATTTTGAATTCCTAAAAAAGCTCTGATAACCAAAATGTTTCATTGAGATAGAATAGTTCAGAATAATATTTGAAAACTATGGAACATGCAAATTAAATGTTTTGAAATTAAAGAGCAAGCTTTTAACCGAACCTATTGAAACAGGTGTTTACAATTTCATTGAAATGTAGTTCAAGTTCTTTTCTGAAGGAACCACCAATATATGCAAATGAGTTTGGTTCAAAAAGGTTTGAAGATTGTATTTTTCATTAATCTAGATCAAATTGTAAGAATTTTGGTTGAAAATTCATCTGTTGACTTTGAAACTTCGGATATCACATCATGCATAACAAAATAGTGCATGTAAATACATTAAGGTGTTAGCAAATAGGTACTTGGGGATAAAATGATTATGGATAAAATATTTTTGTATGTCAATGTTAATGAAGTTGCTTCTGATTCGAACAGGATTCCTGAAGAATGATGTTTCGTGTTCAGATTGGAAATTTCTTGTGTAGTCACCCAAAAAAATTCTTATACCTTCTTATAGAAATAAAAGAATTATGTTATATACATCATAATATACAATTGCGGAAAACATAAATAGCTTTCCCACTTTGGTTCGATCCCAATGAAATAGAAGATATCGATTTTTAAACTACAGTTTTGCAGATTTTTCTAGTTGGTTTTGTGCAAATCGTGCATAACTCATGCCTTAAATTTCTAAAATATGAAAAACTTCGCAATTCTAAAAGCGACGCTTATGAGTTCTCAATGCGCTTATTTGTTGAAAAAAATGTCTTTTTTTAGTGAACTTATGTTCTATCAATAACAAGGGTACTTTTTGAAAATATACTGTAACTCTTTATACTGTATTTTTTCAAAAAAGACTGAACACTACAATGATATGGGTATTTAAATATGAGAGAATTTTGATATGCTATGAGTGTACAATCATTTATAGAGGTGGTACTTACACTTAGAATAGGAAATCTGAAAGTTGAGATGTGCGCAAAGTGACACTAGTTGGCTGTAGTCAAAAATATTCTTACTAGATCTTCATTAAAGGTTACAATCTCTTTTCGTTACTCCATAGAATCACTTTACACATAAGGTTAGAAATATTTTAGATGTAAATATGAAAATAAGCATCTACAGGTTGTATTTTTGTTCCAATTTTTTATTTATTGTCTAAGGCATAAAATAAGATGTTTTATTGAATTGTAAATGTCATGCTATTTATTTTTTTACAACTCTACCATAACTCAAAGAGTTTAAAATCGTTTGTGAGCCAGTAATTTGAAATATTTCATGGATATTTTGTGAATGTTTGAGGAATGTTTTATGCAATGTAGGCAAACTAAAAATATCCATAAAAGTTTCATTGTGTAGAATTCCTTAAAAGAGCTGCTTACTACTATAGGGTATAACATTGCTTCAAAAATTGACGGGTGAAATTGAGCTTGCCATTTTTGCCTCAAAAATATTTTGGAAAACCGTTCGAATGTTATTGCAAGTACCATTGTAGGTTTTTATAGAATCGATTGAGGGAGAGAAAAACTTCTAGAAGCACAAATGAGTACACCAGACGACAATGGAAAAACTATTGCCATGTTGATTATTTTGAAACTTGTTAATACAGTTTCCAGAAATCTAAAAAATCTCTCAGTTCTTGATTTGAAGTAGCTCCAAATTCGTATTTTATTCATAATATGGTTTTTATCACTCATTTATTGAGTAAATTGGCTCATAGGTATTTATATAACAATTTAATCGAGTCGGCTTGGTGACTTTTTACTTCATTTGAGTTATTCAGTTGAAAATAATTTTCCAAAAGAGGCTTCCATATGTATAATGTACCTACCTTTTTAAAGTGAATATTTTCCTTGTAAACATTTTGAGCAGTTTCAAGAACGTGCAGTTTGGCGTATTTATGAACAAGAAATAGATTTTTACTTTTATTACACATCCTAAAGGGGAAATTTGAATTACAACAGTGCTGAAATACAAATTGGCAGGAAGTGCGAAGAACAATTGTACAATCTTTTCAATACAATTGACAAAGATGAGATTTTGTCAAATATCAAACTAAGGTAATATAATAATTGTTAATTAATTAAATGATTCATTTATTATATACTCATTATTTATCATGTACTCATTGTTGTTTTTTTTACTTGCTGAACATTTTGGAACTTTAGTGAGGTGATTTGTATCAAAGCTTGTTTTGAATTTGTTGACCGTGGTTTATATGTTTTTCTACAACTACTTATGGTATGCATTATTTCAAAGGTGTGGAAGCAATGCATGTAGTGCTTTCGTTGTCTTCACAACTCCTAATTGGTGTTTATATAGGTTATTTTGTGGATTCTTCTTAGGTATATAGTTTGCCAAGACACCCATTTTGATGTTGAATTCACTTTCTTTATTATAGGGATTTTTTACTTCTTTTCTTGTTTGCCTACAGGAATGATGAGTTTGATTCTACTCTTTAAAGATTATTTCTTTTCATTGACTTCTAATTTCCCTAGATTTAGTTTTATAAAGTGGCTGGATTTCCAATTTTCGGCATGTTTAACCATGATATTTGGCTGTCTATTTACGCTTCTAATCATGATTCGGAGTCCAATGCAGTTTTTGTCGCTTTTCTCACTGAAAATTGATGTCACTGCTTCGAGACCTTTTCGACTACGAGTCACATTAAGGGATGCAGCAATAATGGATTGAACTTGATTCTGATCTCCTCATATTCATTAAACTCATGAAAAAGTCTTAGTAACATTATCTAAATTGATTTGTTCACCACAAAATCACATGAATCACCTCTTAGATCACATTCTTTTGGGAAGCTGTACATTTTGGAAGAGGTGACTTAAACATCTGAATAATTTGATTGAATTATAATAATAATGAAATAATTAATTTGAATGTTCGTGAAATAGTATTTCTCATGGCAATAATCAGAAAATCTTGAGTCTCTTCACATTTTGTAATAATGGATGAATTAATAACTGACCTATTCAGACTCTTATTTTCAAGAGATCGGAAATAACTACCACATTTACCATATGGAATTTAATAAAAGATTAAATTGGAACCTGTGGCTTAGAATAAATTAAAAAAGAGACCACAACTGCAATAGTGTTCTCGACGCACGTTTCATAAAGTAAGTTGACGTCTTCAGGAAGTAAATAAATGTATCAGTCATGGATAAACTCCATTTATATGGCCTTTGGAAGGACGCCAACTCATTGAATAGGCCTGAAAGAAACTAAGAGAATAATGGTAAAATATACCTAGAGAAAAATATTTTACATTATAGTAGGTACTGTACAAAACACACCTCATAGAACATGACTTATGAGTTCAAAAGAAACGGAAGCTATCGTTTGGAAGGAACGAAAAATAACGAAACAGGCAAGTGCCTGTGGAGAGATCGAAAAAGTAAATTCCAATAGATTCTCCTTCTGAATCATGTGAAGCCTCTCATTTTCATAACTTTGCCGTTAGCGACATCACCACTTTGGTTGGTATACCTACCAACCAAACTTGCAGAGCAGATTTTTATTGCGAAGATTATTTTGATGTGAACTTACAAAGATGAGTCAGATCTGAAATTCAAAATTTTAGGTACTTTGATATTACAGCAACAAACATTCCGTCTTAGATTTACTGGGTATCAATCAGTCCCAAGAGTAAATCTGACAACATAGCTACGATACAGTGAGAAAGAAATTACATCTACAGTGTTTTTCTCTCAGTAAACAAAATTATTTGATTCTAATAGGACGTGAACATTTCATATTTAATCTTGTATGACGATGATATTATTCTCGATCATTTATCTTTATTGGCCGTAACTTTGTGATTTGAATAAAAACTGAAGACATTGTTTGCTTTGAATATGTTAAAACCGTTTTTGGATTTTACCGTATTTTTTTTCAACAATTTGTTTTATGGGGTTGAATTTAAAATTACTTCCATACGCTTTGAGAAATCCAAGGCAATATTTGTCCATGATATCGAATTTGGTCTATAATGACTGTTTCTATATTGATTCTCATCAAATGAATTCAAAACAGTCATAAAACACATGTAGATAATGGATTGACTGTTATTTTACACACATCTATCGTTTTATTTGTACACAAATATTTTATCTTCAAATTTTTCTGGCGTCATTTCATTCCATATCAGTATCTTTATGAAAATATAAATAACTTATTTTTGAATACACGTGATTTCAATTATTATTTTCAGCTGTCGCTACGCCACCTTTTAGAATACATTCCAATACAAATGCTAATTTCTTCCATGAACGAATGTCGATTTAATATTTGTGCTTCTAAGCCTGGAACTCGCAGAGATGACTTTTATTTTTAAACATCTTATTAATAGTGATTTTCCAAAGGCAAAACCTCCTCCCTCCTATTCTTACTACACAAATGTGTAGTTATTATATTGCAACAAATTCTTATATCAAACATGTCTGTTTTCTGAATAATTACTCAACTTGTTTACTAAATCACTTCTCGCAGTGTACCCCATCCACTTGACCTTCGATTTGAAGCAATGTTTCTTTAAAAGTATGATCACATAAATATACCGCTACTAGTTCAAATTCGATCCAAAACAGCCTAATATCGGCCTAAAAAACTCTCTACCTCATGCACAGGCGTGATAGGAACAATACTACGGGGGGCAGGATAATCAGATCTGTCAATCGGACAGTTTTTAGTGCATCGTTGCACATGTCCTCCTCACAAAAGCACATGTGACCTGTTCCGCTACTTTCCATCATGCACACGTGATCAACCATGAATAGGTTGATCTGCAGCTGGGAGGTGCAGGTTCTGCGGACAACTTCGTACGCTGAAAAAGATAACTGTGTTTAGACGGATCGCCCTCTTCTGGTACAGTCGAAGTAACTGGTAATGTGCATACTTAAATTGTCGGCGTTCTCAAAGGCCAAAAAAACAATACAGATGAATAAAGCCGCTGCCGACTAGTCCACGTGGTCTGGAGAATTGGCGGTTCGTATTGGATGATTTTACTAACCGAGTGTTAAGATTGGCTCAAGAGTCATAAAATCAAATTTGAAGTCATGTTACGGTGACGAATAGAATGCGTGCCGTCGTGTTGTCAATGTTCACGTCAGGAACTGATCGCGATTTGAGTGTACTGATAGTAATAACGAGTACTAATAGTAATAACGTAATAACAACGCAGATTTTTTCCTGTGTAGTGATTCCAATAGCGATGGTGAACAATGCGAAAAAGAGATATCTGTGAATAAGATTCGGATACATTCGAATATTGAAACACAGAGAGTATGTTTCAATGTATATAAGAATCTACATCTCAAGTTTGGTTTCGAGGGAAATAAACTATTACGAGCAACATCAGATTTGACCGAAATTCCTTTCTCAACTATACGTAAAATAGTCAAAAACAAACCTTATGAACGCAAGACACGATATGATACTGGATTACCAAAACCTTTAGAGGTTCATCTAATAAAATCACTGAAAAAAACAATATACGACTGTTACAAAAGCAATGAAATTTCTACAACTGAAATCATAAGGAAGAAATTGAATACTTCCGGCCATAACGTGAGCTGCTGTGACAAAAACTCTTCGGAATTGGATGAAGAAACTAGGATTTGGATTTAAAATAATAAACAAACGTCAAGCAGTTGTGGAAAGCAGAAGAATAGTGGAATTGCGTGTACGCCTAACATGCCTGCAAACAAAGGATCGCGACTAATCATTGTGCATTGTGGAGGAAGTAAAGAATGGGTTCTGAATTCTTTGAAATTATGTGGCAAAAAACTCGATGACTGCAGTAATGACTATCATAATAACATGGAAGCTAAAATTTTTGAGGAATGGTTTGAAAACACATTGATCCCAAATTTTGGTGCGAATAGTGTAACAGTTCTTGACAACGCTTCCTATCATTCGCGACAGCTCATCAAAGTACCGAATAAAAATTCGAGGAAAGATGAAATACAAAGTTTTTTAATGGATATCAATTTGTATTATGAAGAAAACTATATCAAAAACCAACTACTTGAAGTTTTACAGACGAAAACATTTTAAAAGTGTATGCCCTTAAGATTATTGCTTAAAAGTATGGACACACCATACTGAGACTTCCCCCCAATTTTTGTGTTTTCAATCCCATCGAGTTGATTTGGGGAAATCATCAGACGTAAAAATAATTTTCCAAAATTTGATAAGAAGGTAATAGAGCTAATTAAAGAAGCAGTATTCAATATTACAGAAGAAGACTGGCAAAAAGGATTAAAAAATTCGCAATTTACCACAAACTGATCCATACATACCCAACTATCAATAACCATTCTTATTATCCTCATCAACATAAATTAGCAGCTCACTATGTAGCACTATTTACAAACTCATCAGTATCCTGATGTCCACAGAGAATTTTAATAAGAAATTGAATTTTACGAAACAAATAGCAGTCAACAACTTCATCGACAGAAAACTATTCAAACACGTCTATAAGCAAGTATACCCCCACATTAAAAATAACACAAATACAAAATACTCACATATACAGAAAATCATCAGATAAAATAAAAATACTATTGAACAAGTCAAAAATGGACAAAGATAACAAATCAGGGGTCTATAATCTAACATGTGGATCCTGCCCAAAAGTTTATA
The DNA here is from genome assembly GCF_025532065.1 of Leptinotarsa decemlineata. Lineage (NCBI taxonomy): Eukaryota > Metazoa > Arthropoda > Insecta > Coleoptera > Chrysomelidae > Leptinotarsa > Leptinotarsa decemlineata. The sequence continues at coordinate 6,131,108 of NW_027412668.1, read as the reverse complement.
TAGGAAGGAAATTTTAAAACAGGAATCTCCGAACATAAAAGAAGTTCTGAACAGAAAAAAACCTATACTTGCCAACTTTAAGACAACAACTTCGATTTCAACATGGACTACGACATAGAGAAAATGAAGGAGAAAAATTAAACCTGCTGGAAATCAATAAACGCGGGCAATAATGGACCCTTCATGGATATCCTATCAAAGTCGTTTTTAAATCAGTTGAAAGAAATCTATAATTGAAATGTTTACAGACATCCTACGGAAGTCCATTCAACATCCATCTTTGTGCTGCCAAATAATATACTTTTCAGCGACACCCACTCAGTGTCCCTTTCATGTCCATGGCCATAAAACATGGGCATTATGACTTTGTGAAACCTCTTATGGCTTTGTAAAACCTCTTATGCCTTCGTAAAACCTCCTATGACTTTATGAAACATCTTATAGCTTTGCAAAATCTTTTATGGCTTTATAAAACCTCTAATGGCTTTATATAACCTCTGTTGGCTTTGTATAACCTCTCGTGGTTTTGTAAATCTCTTATGGCTTTGTAAAACCTCTTATGACTTAGTGAAACCTCTTATGGCTTTGTAGAACCTCTTATGGCTTCGTAAAATCTTTTATAACTTTGTAAAACCTCTTTTGACTTTGCAAAATATTTTATGGCTCTGTCAAACCTTTTATGGCTCTGTCAAACCTTTTATGGCTTTGTAAAACCTCTTATGGCTTTGTGTTCCTCCTTATGGCTTTGTTAAACCTCATATGTCTTTGTAGAACCCCTCAGGGCTCGGTGTAAAACCTTTTAAGGTGAGTTTTTAATCTAGGATAATACCTAGATATTTCACTTCCAGGCAAATGGATATTCCGACCAGAATTTGGTAATCTATATGGTCTGTGTGCGGTCACTCAATTCATTACTCACTTGTTTTGGCATTCCGGACCATTTTCACGCAGCATCCGTTACACGTCATGAGAGGGGGCTGGTCCCTGGGCAGGGCTGTGTAGTTGAAGGGGTCTTTACATCTCATGTCCGACCATGAATCACACTCGTAACAGTAGATCTGTCTCGCTGGAAATTTAATAAACAGTTACTGAGAATTTAACAAACAACTACTGTCTTGCTGAATCCTGTTTACTCTGACACTGCCTAGACATGCGTTCAAACAACATTTGAAGTATTGTTTTGGTGTGTTCAGTTTCAGAATTGGATAACTCGAAAAGGTGTTTTGTTTTGAATGTTTTTTTTTGTTGAAATGTTTCGTTTTCAATGAAAATCAGGAAAAATAATAATTTTGACGGTATAATGGAAATACCAGAGCTCAAAACCTATGAAAGTGTATAACTTTCAACGACGATTCAAAATTATTTACTTTAAATTTTAGAGTAAAAAGTACACGAAAGATCTTTGAGAGAAAAAGTGAAAAAATTTCAACTTCTGGTTGAAATTTTGAAATGAAAGAAATGTTGCTTTTGACTTTTAAAGTTGAAATATTTGGTGACGAAAGTATTTCAAAAAATAAATGTTCTGAATAAAAAAAAAGTTGATTTTCAATCCCAACAGAATTTCGAAAAATTCATTCATAAAGTTGTTTCTTATTTAATTTTAGGACCAAGTATATGTGAAATTCATCAAGCTAGAACTGAACTGATTAATTTTGCTACTTTTAAGAAACAGTATACATTTATTTAGAAACAAAAGTTGTCTGAATTGGTTCAGATTTGTTTCTGAGTTAGTTTTTATGATCCATTTCTAGTCAAATTTTCGTAAACAGTAAAAGACAAATAAAGAGTGGGTTAAACTGTGGCAAAGTGGCCTATTTTCAGATATGAACGATACCAAAAATCAATTGTATAGCTGTTTTTGTTTCGAAGATATTCGGGAAAAACCAAAAACTTTTGTCATGGAGATTTTTTCCAGTTATTAGAATTTGTTCATAAAATGTTCATACAGGGTGTCGTTCGACTTCAACCACCCGCAACTATGAAATTTAAATAAGTTCCCAATCGCAATTCATAATTGCGATTGAACTATGAAATTTAAATAAGTTCCCAATCGCAATTCATAATATCAGTTTTGAAAAATTTGTTGCTCTACAATTCAGTGGGCTATCAATACGGAACGAAAAAGTCCAACAGCGTTAAAACAAGCGACCGGGGTGACCAATAATACTCCCAATCTGGTTCTGTAACTTTGTTTTGTAAACTTCGGTTTATGGGTGCGCCATCAAGGTGATGCCATACATTTTGCGCGGTATTGATGTCTGTATTATCCAGAACCTCATTCATTTTAGATTATTCAGAATGGGGCCTTTATTGCTATTTATAGTTCTAGTACCGATCATGCACCTGACTCAATAATTTCAAGGAATCATCCTTCAGTTTGTGGTCGTTCTACGAAGCTTATTGAGCTACCCTATACTTTTCTGATGATCTTTGAAACGAGCTCTTTCCATTTGACCAACATAGAATTTTATTATATTCGTAGCTTTAAGGTTTTCCAGTATTGTCGGTTTATTTGTTCGCTTCAGACTGCAGAAACTGGTTTCAATACGACCACATTTCACTCAGCGAGAGTATATGGTCCTCCGCGATGGCTTATTGCATCGAAAGCGGAAGAGTCAGATGAAGCAATGCAAATGTACCAGCTGGTCGTACCAAAAGTACTCTATCTATACGTTGGGTTAGGTTAGGTTAGGTCAAAAGAGATTGGGTCTAATAGAAGGTATTCACACTCTGCCAGAGGTCCATGAATCTTCTTGCCATCCAGGTGTTCAATGTTTGTTTGGCAAAGCTTAAAGCGATGCCAATGACAGGTTCTGGTCCGATGAAGCTGGAATCCAGACCAGAGACAATCTGTTAAGTCTGCTGCAACTGTACAGGAGTTTGTTAACTCCTGTGGTCATTTAAAATCTAGGTCTATGTAAACCCTAAAGTAACAGACCAGGCAGTATTTGTGAACTTTAAGATGGAATCAGGCAAGAAATACAGGATATGAGACCCGCTTTGTTACAAAATTTAATTTTGCTCCAGTAGGCGTTTAGCGGTCAATGAAACATTGAAGGTCATTACTTGAAGATAGATCACCCTGTATATTGATTTGTTATTTTGAGAATCACTCAATGAAAAAGAAAATTTTTTCTGATTTGCAATTTTCCAACACTATTGTCTATTTAGCAAATAATGCATTTTTGTTTTACTTTGTATGAAAACATTTCAACTGCAATATTATCCCAACAGCATAACCGTGAAGAACGAATTTCAGGTCTAAATTCACGACTAGTCATTTTTGAGTTATCCACTGTAGTTTTAGAAAAAAAATAACATAATAGTGTTTAATGTAAGTTATCTATATTGAAGATCTAAGCGTTGCTAAAATCTAAACAAAACCAACTAAACATATATGAAAAATATGAAGCCAGCTAAACTTTCTGTCAGAAACAATTATTATTAACACCAAACATTTAACGAAAAAACAGACAACAAAACTTACTTTGGCATTCTGCTTTAGATACTGTAGTAATAGCTATCAATATTATCACTGAAAAATAAAAGCATAGAAGATATTAATTTTTTGATGTAATTGTTATTACGTTTGTTTTTCAGTAATGGTATCAGCTTCTAGAGTTGTGTCTTGGAAAATTTGATAGTTTTTAATTTTGTTTCTGTATGAATTTAACCACATTATCAAGGAAATGGGAGTACGTGTTCAGATGAATTAATTTTCAATCAGATACTCTGATGGGGTTTACTCAATTTTATTCGAGATGAACGAACTTAAAAATGACATATTGGTGAGATGAAAGTTTAAGAAATTCTTTGTCGCATTCCACAAATATAATAAAAATAACTCCCGCTGGCTGATGTTTTCGAAGTAATTGTCCTCAAAAAATGTGTTGGGAAAGTCTATTAATTCGGTACCCTTCAAAACCCAGTCAACGTAATATGAATAATGATACACTTCTTTTATGTTACATCAAGTGTTTCTGAGATTCGTGAAATTGTGCATACCTGGCAACATCGCTGTTGATAAGGATGTTCATTTTTAAATTTTTGTCGAACTAGAAATGGATTCGGTAAAGGCAAATGTGTAAATGTTCTACAATTTTTTTGAAATGAATCGAAATAGACATCGCTAAATTTACTAATGACTTATTTTCCAAATTTGTGAAGAAACAGTCAATAGAATGCCTCGGTTAAGTTCGTTCAATAACTTTCTGACCCTAAGTGAACAAAAGCTAATATTTTGGCAATAAATCGGGTGATACGTCACATTCAAGCGCACCAATGTCACCGTATAGAAGTAAACACAAGTAAGTTCACTCTCCGCCATATTTGGGTCAAGATTCCCCACCTGGAATTTTATGCGCGGTTGACCTATAGCGCAACCGACTAAATCTGAGTCGTTGTAAGTAGTGGTTTTGTATTTGTGAAAAATTTGTGTCCAGTTTCAAAATGAACAAGTGTCGAGCTGTGGGTTGCTGTAATTTGCAGGGTGATGTCGGCATTCATTTTTTTTCGATTTCCAACTGACAAAAAAAGTTATGTTTTTCTAGTATTTATTATGTAAGATTGAAGGAATGAACATATAACGAAAATCATAAAATAAATTGTTATAGACCATAATAGTGGGGTCAGGTTAGGCAATTATCAAAAATTGAATTAATAGTTAGAGGTATCATTTCAGATTTAGGTTCTAATTTTTATAAACTTGCCGGAAAATATCTCGAAGTGACTGTACAGCAGCCATATTTTTTTGTTGATGAGTAAAAATTATTTTTTACTTTTTTGATACTCCTCATCTGCTGAAATATAGCCGAAACAATTTTTTGATGAGTTTTTGAAATTTGATGAATATACAAACAAAAAAAATCATCTTGAACAACCTAACAACTTGGATAAAGAAAAACAATATAGACTAGCACCCCAACTTACTGATTCTCATTTATTTCCAACTAACTCTTAAAGGATAAACGTTAAATTAGCAAGTCAAGTTTTCAGTCATTCGGTAGCTACAGCGTTGAATCAGATACCATCAACAATGTTTTCAAAAATCGACATTTTTCACCTTGTTTATAAACAAAACTCTCAATATTTTATGAACGATCAAACTGAATTGAATAATTTATTGAAACTGTTCATTTCCAGGTAAAAATAATTAGGTATATTTACGGTACTTTTGAAAAATTTATTGATATAGTTAACGAATTCATACCTGACCGTTTTAGGTTAGAGTATAAACTGGTTGTAATTTGGAAGTAACGTTTAGTTTATGCTTGAGAAAGCTATTTGTATAGCGAAACACGTGTCGCGGTTTTTGTAAAACCCTTTATAGTGAAAATCATACAATAAACCGTATTTATTAGTTTCAATATGGATTTTCATTAAGTATCGGCCAGTTCTCTTCAATTTACTTATTTTCGGATCATTTATTTTCTCTTTTCACAGGGGTATGAATTCATTATATTTGAAGTTTGAAAACAAATGTAAAAAAACAAAAACTCATCATTCTGAAAAACCTTTAGAATAGATTAGCATAAGTTTTTGGCCCAAATTGTATAATCTCACTTTACAAAACATACGTTTATTTCACCACCTTGTTTTATTTTTTATCAATTCACAGTTCACAATCATATGAGATATTTATTGTGAGCTCCCAGTAGCAATGATGAAGTCAGATCATGTTCACATATTTTTTGATCGAACCTCGTGCAAATGTGCACGATACATCAATAACGCCGACCGGGAGTGAATTTACTTGTGTTTACTTCTAAACTCTATACGGTGCTAATGTTTACATTTGGAAACGATTCTTGCACCATCTATCAACATGTATACAAAATTGGGTCACATTCATTTTTCGCGTCGAGATATTTTGACAAAACAGAAGCGAATCGGTTTAAATGTCATAGTAATTCTATTTCTTGGTCACATTGTGAAGAAAATGTATGTTAATAGCGATGATCAGGCGTTAGGAAATTGATCTCTTTTAAAAAGTAAGTACTGGCCGGCAAACAAAATGTTGGTAACATATTGACATTGGTGTTGTCAACATGTGTCCAGACAACTATACTATAATTCCAAAATAGTAGGCACTAAATTCTCAGAAATGACCGACGTTTTTGCCTTAATCTGTCTGTAATTATACTAAACAGATGAGGAAAAATGATGATGAATTATATAGAATCACAATCTCGACAACAACGTTTTCGTTTTAATGCAATAATTTTTCTGAGAATTTAGTGCCAACTATTATGGAATTGTACTGTAGTTGATGCTTGCTGGTCGACATATCAGGTGGCATAACGTGAAAGAAATTTGTTGCATGTTGCATGTTTCAATGTATACTGTGTTGTTAATAAGTGGTGTCGGTAGTGAGCTTTTTCATCACAACTTCATCTAGCAGGTAAGTTATTTGTGGATATTTTTATTATTCAAAAAACTTTAGAATGTAGTTCATTGTTATTCTTTTCAAAAGCAAACATGATATGGATCAAGGAGCTAATCGAAATGTTTAAAGCTGCTCCTGCATTGTGGGACATTAAAATTGTGGAACGACTTCTATCCTGAGATTAAGTTGTTGCCATAGCTCGACTCATTTGTTGAAAACTGTCTGCCACCATTTTTTTTTTTCGCTTTTGGGCATATGTAGCTATAATTATGAAAGCAGCAGTATTCAGTTCCATTTTCACTGAGTTAGTTTTGGACAGGCTAGTGGTTTTCGTTTTGACGCGCAACACTGTTGAAAACATGTATCAGGATACAAGTTGCTGTGTCCAACAAATATGTTGCCAACATCCATCAACATGTTACCAAAATTTTGTTGGCCGGTCTGTACTCACCTTAAGATTCAACATGAAGCCGTGGATACGGATAGTACCATATCTACTTCCTAACCTTGACCGTATTCTAGCTTTGCTATCACTGACAGTCTTTACAGTCGGCACGGCAAAGAATACACATGCGTAATTATTAAAATACTTAAACATTTTCTTCTTTAAGTCAATAAGAAAAACAAAACAGTTTACTTTTGCATTTGCTCACGATATATCAAAGAGATATAGCTATATAAGTATGAGTTATCGGCCATTTCTTCCTATTCTATAGTTTGACAGTTTACATATTTATCAAAAAGTTTCTTTCTGGTTACAAATTTTTTATACTTCACAACTGATAACTGTGGGCATTTTATATTTCACAGTACGTGAATTTTATATCATAAACTTATTTTAACCTCAAATTGAGAATGGTTCTGTGACAGTTCTGTCTGATATTCCGCATACCGGAAAATTCAAATTGCCAGATATCGAATTTGAAAACTGGAATATAAAATGTGTTTTTTCTGACTAATTTTCGCTATTGGTACCTTTCAAAAATAAAATCAGTTCTTCATTAAAAGATTAGATTGTCGACTCATATCGGATGCACAAATTGATGACGCATATGCATTTTTTCATTTTTCCAACTGTGCTTGCCCTTCAATGTGATAAATTCTCAGTTTTGGTCCGTCAAAAATTTTCCAGATTTCCTACAGATATATTATCTATTCCCGTAACAATCATCTCTAAGATTTATTTTTATGGATAAGATGAAATAATTTTTCCTGATTTTCTTGAAACAACCAACAAATGTAACAGATGAAAACGTGCATCGTGCATTGGGGTTCTGCCATGCGATTTTTACAGTACTTCAGTCAATGTGAATTTTATTACAGAAATTGTTCATTATTCATGAAGATACCGCAGAAAAATGGCATATTTATCTATACAGCGGTGTTGCCAAATATCTTCCAAAATTTCAACCGTTCCCATGCAACATTTGAGAACTTTAATCTCCACTAAAGAATATAAAACTCCTGGAGCAAAAAATGCATTAGTTTCCAAGAGTTCTTTAAAGTAAAATTGTTATTTGCTTTCATATGTAGAATTTAAATTACTCAGGTTATACATCGGATTTATCGGTGCTCAAAAAAATTACTTATATTTGTCAAGTCCAAGATGGTTAAATCCATATCAGGTTTAAAAATAATACAATGATATAATTTCCCATTGATTTTTGATTACTAAAAAAATTAATTCTTCTCAGTTTTCTATCCAAAACAGGAGTGAAAATAGAGTATTTTTGATAATAAAATTTACTTATTATTAATAATTACTGACAGACCAATTTTCACTACAATAATTTTGTAGACATTCCCTCACTACAATGTCAACTTCATAAAGTAATTTCGAAAATATTTGTGAAATATGTTATATCGATATAAAATACATTCAAATATATCCCTGGATATTAATTATTTCTAGTACGCCAGGTTTATTCGGTGGTACACATGACTTGTTAAAAACTTAGGTCAGCCTCTCACTCGTTTTTTCTTTGAAATTGCCACTTCAAAAACAACAACAAGTGTATATGAATTTGATTTTAATATACAAGTAAATTTCCTTTTTAATAATCGAGTTTACATTTACTTCGACTGGGTCGAAATTGCATATAAATTCAATTTTAACATATACGTAAATTCAACATATAACATGAATTTAATTTCAACATATACACAACTGGTCAAAAACTCAAAGTTAGCTTCTCAATTAATTTTTCTTCAAAATTTCCACTTAAACAATAGTTTCTTTTACATCGACTTGGTCAAAAGTGCATATAAATTTAATTTTAACCTATTCGCAAATTTAACATATAACATGAATTTAATTTTAACATATACACAACTTGTCAAAAACTTAGTTAGCTTAACACTTGTTTATCGTTCAAAATTTCCTTTTTAACATTACTTTTACTTCGACTTGGTCGAGTGCATATAAATTTAATTTCAGAGGAACATAAATTTAACTGAAAAGAGAAATGAAAATTTCTATGTTTTTTACCAATTTTAAAAGTGGTAAAAAACATAGAAATTTCCATTTCTCTTTTCATTATGATCTCCTACCACGTAGTAACGAGTACATCCATCAATTTACATAAATTTAAGTTATTATTCGATTTTAACTCTTTTTTATGAACGTGTTATTTATTCTCAAAGTTTCAACTTTTTCAAAGTTGTTGAAATTTCTTCTACAAGTAGATTAACTTTTCTAAAACAAGAAATACCGTTTTAAAAAATCTATGTCTTTGAAACCTTTGTTAGATGGTACCCGAAAGGTTTGGAAATGGAAATCGTGCAAGGATGAAATTTTGCCAAGGCCCAAGGCTGAACTAACAAATGATTGGTGCTGGAAAAATGAATAGGGTAGTGCTTGCGATGAATTGGTACACACACAAAACGTGTTTACAGGCTATACCAAGTTGAGTGAAGTATCAGGCATTTTTTGAGAAGAACAAAGGAATCAATAAAATACTTTTTTTTTTCAAAAAATCGATCGTGAGAAGAAGGTGTATCTTACAAGTTTTGAATTAAGATTCCTAACTATCGGATAGTAACGTTGAAAAATAACGTTTATCCATATGTAAAAAATTTCCGTAATGTTTTATGACCCGACAAATTCCATTTTTTCAGTTCTCCATCTTTATACAAAATCTCCCCTGAAAATATACCACTTTCAACCCGTGGGTTGGGCTACCTATCGGGCGCGTCTCCAGGTGGCGGATATGGGAACGGCCAGGGGACTGGGGGCTCTGCCTGGGAAGCCAACGTGGGCTTACGGATGGGGTCGCCGGACTCTTGGTCAGTGGCAGAAATAAGTAAGATGAGAAGAACTAAAACTCTCCAAAAGCCTTTGCGAAATATGCCACCGTGGGGAACCGGACGAAACCTCATTGTAATCAGCCTACCTTTGGTAATGCGGTAAGAGGTGACCAACTCTTCCCTTGCTACTCGTGGGAACACACATGAATGAAACAAAACCAGAAACAACAAAAACAAAACCCAATGCCGAGGCTGGATAGAAGTGCTCACCTCAATCTGAGGCGGTGGCTGCGGATGAACAGAAATGTCCAACCCAATCTACCGCTTGGAATGGGGCTGGACATTGCAGATCACCTCGTGGTATAATACAAAGGCCAAGGCGTAAGCGCATTTGCGGCACCGAGGCCAAAAGGGGAAAGACAGTGAGAAGCAGGAGTGGCAGCAACTATAAGTGCACCCTCTTCCTCCCCCACTCCACCTCCAACAGCAAGGGTATTTCCTGCGGCACACAGAGTGGTAAAAACACCTAAAACGTGGCCAAAAATGAATTCTCACTTTTTTTGAATGTTATGGATAGAAATTGACCTATTGTGATATTCTTAATAAAAATAAAGACAAATTAATAATGAAGATAATATAAAATATTTTTTTGTATCGAAAAAAGGTTTATTGCATAAGACATAAAATGAGATAAAGGCGATTGTCATCTCGAGTTTTTGTGCTTGGTGTTATACTCAATTTCTTCATTCGTGATATCTTTATCTTCTTCTATATATCTGATTCGTATATGCCTGAAAATCTTGGCGATTAAGATTGCGTGTTCTGCCATATTATTTGATTACCATTCATCGGTCATCATGCATCACTGCTTCTCTCTTCTTCAAACTTTTGCTTATATTGAATTTGGTTGGAACCATCACATCCCCATTTATACATCAGGACAAAGACGAAGTACGAATTTTCATCAGGAGCATATATTTGAGGAATAGGGTCTAAATATTTACAGAGTCGCAATGCTGTATGGTCTAACAAGTCTTGTAATTTTACCTTTGCAATAGTCTCGCTAATGTTTTTTGTATATATGAATCACCTCATATTGATTCATGGTCAAATCGGCTTCAATAATGAAGCCACAGTCCTACTCCCAATAGCAGCTGCTTTACGAAACTTCACCGCACTGGTTGGACTTTTGTTCACCTTTGCAATGCAATTGTTTCCACTAGATCGATGACTCAGCTGTGCTGCATATGTCAGTTCATCAATAACCACATTTTCTCTGAGTTCTTTTGTTTAACGACGTTTTGTGCGTTCACTTGATTCCGCGAATTCTTTGCTCGGGCGACCTTTGGAACTTCCAGGAACTGGGCCAGTAGGTAGTAAAATCTCACCATTAAGCCATTCGTGGTCTTTTTCTAAGAAACAACTATTTGTATTATTACAAGTGTATTATTACCACTTGAAAAGTCTTAACGACTTTTTGAAGTTTATCACTTTTTTCCGGGGGGCACTTGGTTGTTTAAACCAATTTTTCTTCCAAATCCTGGAGCTTTCTGTCAAGCAGTCGCTGTGGACTTGCTCTAACAAGCTCGTGTAGTTTTTTTCTTGTCATAGACATAACAGAAGGTCCACAATATGTAACAATTGATAAAATATCACTTGAATCTACAATTTCTCGGGAATTTCAAAAGAAAAATTCTATGAAATGTGAATACTTGTGAATGATTTTGCTTCATAAACTTGAATTGAAGGGGTTATATTTCTTAGGAATGATTAATTTTTGGGAAAGAAAATTTTTGGCTTTCTACTACTCCATCTTGATACAAAAAAAAGAAGGATGAGGGAGTCTTCCAAAGAAAGGAAGGAGGTAACTCTTCAATTCAAATAAGATTCCTATTGGCTGGGATTAAATCAAATAGGTGAATGAATGTCATTACGATGTCATCGATGACATAAGCAGATCAAGCTTATTCCGTGACATTAAAAAATCGTAATTCATGAATGAAGTGTGTGTATTTTCTATAATGTTATCCAATTTGGTACTGAAGAGCCTTGAGGCAAGTGTCTTAAGGCGAAACATCGGTGTATACCAGTGAGGATGGCAGTGTTCTATGTAAGTGCAATTTGTTACCATTCATTTAAAGTAGAACTCATGTGAATGATATCTGATTTTTATTCCACAACGAATGTTCGAAATACAAACTGAGTAGAGAAAAGTATCTTCTGTATAATTCAGTGTTCATATAGAAGTATTTGTTTCGAAATAATTTTTTCTTTCGTAAAATTCAATGTTCATATGAAAGTAGCTGTTTCAGGAGAACTTTCTTTCAGTTTGTGTCTGAAAGTTACTTCTTTGCATGATCTACACATCCATGTATAGAGTTACTTCCTTCCTTTCTTTGGAAGACTCCCTCATCCTCCTTTTTTTTTGTTTTGTATCAAGATGGTGTAGTAGAAAACCAAAAACTTTCTTTCATAAACTTATTCTAGAAACTTTGAAGTGTCATAAAACGTAAGTACTATTTTGTTGCAATTAGTTGCACATGTTTGAAATATCCACGATTGCTGGAGAATGGCGAAAAATACAAGTTTTTCTTTATACAAATGATTTTACACTCTATATTCGAAAATAAAGCCTATTGAAAAAAACTTATGTATCTTAAAATGTAGTATATACCTTGACCATCAATATCCAAAGCAATTTTTTTCACCAATATAACACAAATTACAAATTAATGAATAAGCAAACAAATGAGATTTGAGGGGTTATTTAAAACAAACACATGCATAGTGAACAAACGCTAGGTTTAAACTGCTCTCATGTCACAAATAATGGACATACACAGGTAAGGATGGTCACAAAGGATGACCCTTTCATCTACCTTTCCTAATGTCCATTATTACCGGTGACAATTGAAGTTGACAAATTTCATTTATGGCCAAGTTTTAGGTGATTTTACAGCTCTGTGTGGCGGGCGCAAAGAGCTCCGCCTTGAATAAAGGCAAGGAACCGGCTGCCCCTGCAGGAAAGCGCCCTCACTTGAGCACCCCCAGGGAGGGAACCCCAAGAAGGTTGAAGAAGCCGCGCAACGACAGTAATGTCGCTGTGCCTTCCAAAAACTTCGCGGAGGCCGCCGTGAGACACCTCAAGGTTGCCATCATAGATGACACTAACCCATATGGTAAGGTTACCACAGAACGGGAGAGTCTAATCAAAAATCAAATGCTGGAGGAGCTGGACGGGATCATCTTCCCCGCCTCCAGCAAACCGCCCACGTTCAAGTCGTAGACATTTCGGTGAAATTATCAGAGTGGTCTGTGATGACGACGTGAGGCTAGAGTGGCTGAAAAAAGTCACAATAAGAGAGTGTGTGTGTTCGGCGAGTCTTGGCTTACACGTGCCGATATAAAGGAGATTTCTCCAAGTGACCTGTCCACCTTCCTGGAAAGGATAGGACCTAGGAGGACAACTTATTAGGAGGATGTAGAATGGGTCACATGTAGCCTAAGTGCTGTAGGCCTCCACTCACCCTCCCTGCTCTACAAATACAAATACCACTTTCAATTTGAAAATTGTCATTACTAATCAAGAGAAAAAGTTTTCGGCAGGATGTAACACCTGCTCATAAATATAGAGGATCGTATTTGAAAAAATTAGAAAATATTGAAAAGGACCCCTATTCTACTATTTCAAACTAACATGACATTTTTCATTTCAATACCAATTTTTTTTGCAAAATAGTTTTTTTTGAGGGTTTATAGCAGCCCGAGTTGCTTGTTAGCTCCCGACTGGCGTAATCTAAGGATTTTTGAGAAAAGGTGCAAGCTAGTTTCTTCCGTTATGAAGATGATACCATAGATTGCGTCTGTTGTATCAACAGAACAAAAAACCTTGCTAATTCAAGATAAACGAGAGTTTCTACGGCGGTCAGTTGCAAAACCAAGCTGTCTAACGGGAAATCGCTTTCTCTCTGCCTCTGCAGCATTCATTGAAAGTTAACCAGATTGTACTATAGCCCAAAAATGAAGTATTTATGTCTGAGCAAAACATTTTCGAGATATACAAACACATTCTCTTACCGACTTCTCTTTTTATATTCTCAAAAAAGCCTGTTCAACTTGACTTATCCTGTATATGATCCAAGAAATAAAGTGAATAAGAAAATGTGGTTAAATTCCATCCAAGTTTGTTTCTTTTTGTTAATCTGCGTGGATGGATCTATTAGAAATGTTTTTAATTTTTTCATTTTATAGTCAACTAGCCGCTTCTATGAAAAAAAATCTAATCAAGTATTAGTAATAATTACTTCAAGCAAAATTACAAAAAAAATCATTTTTTTACTCACGAGCACACTCCCACTGAGCAGTTCCAAAAGTTATATAACAGACTGCAATAAAGTCAACTCCTTCATTAAAAATATCGCGAAAATTTTACTAAAGGGAAACTATGATTCTAATTCTTTGTCAAAAGCAGTTGAAACACTACGGTAATAATCTAGAACTATAATTTGAAGTTCAAATAATGATATTTCAAAAATATGATCACAAAAAAAAACGCTAATACTCGGTAGTAATATTTGAAAATACTCTCACATTACCTAAGGACACCAAGATTTTGAACATCTTTGTTGAACATGAGATTCACAATCACATATCAAGTACCTATTTTTACGTTGTCTTTTTTTCACTAATTTATTACTTTGTTTATTACTGTTACTATTTTGTACTGACGATGGTTTTTTATTCGAAGTTTGTTAATTCTACACATTTTTGTTCAAATAATCGAAACCGGAGGAATGCCTTTCTTAGAGCTGAACCACTATATGTACCCATATTGATTTTGTTCACCCTTCTCTTTCACTGAGGTAATGGCGTTGAGGCAGTGGAGTGCAGCAAGATGGATAACAGGTGCCTTTCATACGGGCTTTTGACACTTCAAAGCTGTTAATTCCAGAGTATCTTGAAGTATGTATTAACAATAATTATGGTAATCTGGATATTATTTGATGAACATTAATTTTTCAACACATTATTTGATAATTGATTATTTAATAATGAAAATTTTTTGCCAAAAAAATTATCCTATCAAATTTGTCTATTTCTAGTCATGTGTGTCGAAATAACCAATGAAACCATCATTACACTGATAACTACCCATGGATAGTTTTCACGGGTAGTTATCACTTATGTCATGACATTGCTAAGCAACAAACACAATAAAGTTGTTTGACATTTCAGTAATTCAATTTATTTCGAAAATGTCACTTCCTCGCTTTGGTGTTCAAAATGATGCGGCAATTGACTAAATCATTGAAGAAAATACACCAAAAAATACTGTCAATAGTAAAAAATACACTTGGAAAATATTTATGGAGTTTTGTGACGCCAGAAAATATGAATTGGATGGAAATCGTACTCTCGAAGAGCTTGCATTAATACTCAAGGATTGGGCGATTAATATGAGAAAAAAGGATAGCACAGAGTTTAAGGAGGCTACTGTTAAAACCGTATGGAATATAACAAGCAAATTATTACAAGAAAAGTATTACAAGGAGTATAATATCATGCTAGACCCCTTTAAAAGTGTTGCATTCAAACAAGCACGGAATGCACGCGACGCAGCACGAAGAAATTTACAAACAGATCCCACTAAACGCAAAACAAGCTCAGTACCATTAACTTCAAATGAAATGAGTAAAATTATAAACTTTTGGGATGAAAATACCCCTATAGGACTCCTACGCAAATTTTATCACATAGCAGCGGTGGAATTGGCTTGGAGAGGTGGTGAAGGTGCTGCTTGCTTAGTTGATTATTTTCATATCGAAAAGGACAACAATGGATCTCCAACTAATGGGATAGAATATAATCCAATTTTCAGTAAAACCTGCCAAGGGGGTTCAAAGAACTGCGCCTCTAGCAAATGGTTAGTTCAAAATAGTGATAACAATGCTTGTCCTGTCAGATTATTCATTAAATTATTATCAAAACGAGGCACAAATATCAAGACAAATAGACTATTTTTAAGGCCAAATCGTCACTGGAAGACAGGAAGCGATAACTGGTATGACAATATGCCTCTGGGTAGAAATGTAATCAACGGATGAACGAAATCTTCTGCTGAAGCAATTGGCTTGGATACGAAACAGGAAAATAACCAATCACTCTAATAGAGCAACTGCAGTCAGTCAACTAGCTAAGAGTGGAGTTCAAGAACAGCAATTGTTAAAAATTACTGGGCACAGTAATGTAAATTCCATAAAACCTTATTTGAATATTGATCAGGAACATCATAACCAAATAATCAATAGTATGCGTGGAAACACCTATGCAGTAACCAAGGCAAATACAGCAAGATCAACGGAATATCATTATACGAATTGTTCTTTTAATAACTGTGTGATCAATAAATAATTTTGTTCGAATTGCAAAAAATTTTCTCACCGAATATCCCTCGAACATTGATAAATAACTCATAATTTTATCACAACTTCCTCAAGCACGTTATTTTAGGGAACATCCCTCCGCCTTCGGCGTCTGGATATTACCAAATAATGTGCTTTCGAAAACTGTGATAACATTATTTCGTTAGTTATCAATGTCCTTGGGATATTATAGCTGATAACAATGAAAATATTGAATACAACTATTAACATAAACACATCACACACTAACATGAAATATGAAATTTCTCTATAAAATCGACTTGATAAAAACATATTTCCCAGAAATTAATGTCATTCTTTGCAAAAATTAAACATATTTTTCTGAATTTTACCAAATTTTCACAAAATTGTTTCTATTGAAAACCTTAAATAATTTTTGAAAATCTTGTAAAATAATATATTACTTGTGTTATATTTTCTTAAGCGGATATCACTTGAAATTCTCATATATGGGTGGCTTCCACTTTAGAATTGTATTCATTCTTGAGGCATTCGGGAAGCATATCATTCATGAATTTATATAAACATATGAATGTATGGACTCGCATGTTAAGAGGTAAGGCCGCGTTAATCCTCAGCTCGCACATGTTCCGACTTATCAGCGTTGGTTCGCAAAGCGGCGCTGCCAGCTGGTTAATGGAAAAACAAATGTTTCTAACTGACTTGGATGTATAGTCTTTCTCTTACACTTAAATATTGTAGAAAGATAATTACATCAGTTTTATCGCCTACTATAATGCGTTTTGAATAATGAATATAGCCTAGAAATATTTCAGTATCGTTCAACGAAAAATGTTTTATGAAAAAATGCGGGCCATATTTTCCCAATTGTTCAACCAGGATGACTCGACATCATTCAGATATGATTTTAACTGATAAACATTAGTAGTACCTATTCGTTTATAGGCAAGGAACACGTCATCCGTATTGGAAAAACACAAAGACTTCTTTCATGCCTAAGTTCACCTATGGAGCATCATAACTACTCGCACTCTCGTCAGCCATGAATGACCTCTGTGTGAAAAGCTGTGGGAACAGTACTAATGTGTCAAGAGCTGGGGACAGTACCACTGCCATGAATGACCCCAATGTCAAGAGCTGTAAGGACACCGTCGAGAACTGTGAGGATCTGTCAAGAGCTGTGCATACACTGTATCAAGAGCTGGGGACCGAACCACTGCGTACAGAGTTGATTACAGTATTATTCGCAGTATTATTCACGGCATCAGCCGTGAAAGACTCAATGTCGAGAGCTGTAAGGACACTGTCGAGAGCTGTGGAGGTACTGTGTCAAGAGCTGTGGGAACAGTGTGTTTTAAGAGCTATGCGGACAGTACTAATGTGTCAAGAGCTCGAGACAGTACTACTGTCTCAAGAGCTTGGGACAGTACCTTTGCGCACAGAGATGGGGAAAGTGCGAGTATTATTCGCAGTCTCGTCAGCAATGATGTCCCTTCTAATTTAACCTTCGAAAGATATATGGTAGCATATTTGCTTGAAGTATTGGGATCGTAAATTTTAGCTTTGAAATTATTTGTTTCGTTTTTTCGTTTCATGACACATTGTTTTGCATATTACCCCACACCGTGGGGTGAGTGATCATTGGGTGCGCAATGAGTCAACAATGACAACTTTCTACATTTGGCCTGCCAAGATTTCTACCTTGATGTGGTAATCCGACATACTCTTGAGATTCGAGAGTAGAGAGGAATAATTTCACCAAGGACTCCAATAATCGGAACGAACATATTATTATCATTTGTGGAACATTTAGCCGATTCCTCTAGGAATTTCCAAAAGCTACGCCCCTGTGATTATGCGAGTAATCCCGTGAGTCGCATAGTTACATAATATTTGCGAAAATGAAAACTGTGCCGGGAACTTCCTGACCTAGAAGTAAGGTTTCATCCCTAGACTTCCTGGCTCTGACTTGTATGCACCAGCGATAGTTTGTTTGAACATATGTTTGAACATATTCAACGAATAACATCGGTCCTTCCGAGCATGCGCATGATATTGCGGCATTTTGTACGGAACGCTGCCAAAAAGACAAAGGATTAATATCTTGTTCAGTAGAAAAGACTTCCGCACTGAAATTATCAATTATTTATGGACTAGAGACAGGCTAGAAATGTACCTTGTTAGGCTTTGATGCTAAGTTGACCACTATCTGAGCTTTCTAATCATCTTCTATTCCATTTTTTAATTTCGTAACACTCTACTACTAGAACTTTGGTTCCTAAAAATGAATTTATTAGTTTGTTTCAAAAGTTTTGTCCGTTTTGATTTTATGTGTTTTTGTATCTCCATGTCTCAATAAATATTCATTCTATTGTGTCGTATATACTGCTCGATAGAGAATTTTCTACTCTATACATTGATGCTATTCATTCTTTACAAAATATAATTTTTTGCCTCTTTTCAGCTTATCTATATGATGTCGTCGATCGATTTTCGGCCAATTTTTCTATACGAATTCAAATTGAACCAAAGCGCTGCCGAAACAGCCCGGAAAAACACCCAGGTAATTGGCAATGATAGTGTTAATGAACGCTTCGACGATGGTTTGCGAAATTTCGTTTTGGAGATTTTAGCCTCGGTAATGAGCCCCTAAGTGGTCGACCTACAGTAATCCAGGACGAGGATTTGAGGACCGTAGTGGAGACTGATTCATCACAAACGATGCGTGGGATGGCGGAAGAATTGGACGTCAGCTCCCTTGCAGTTTTTGATAGTTTAAAACGTATTAGAAATGTCATGAAGCTCGAGAAGTAGGTGCCTCACGATTTGAACGATCGACAAAAATTGTCTATTCTTTGCTTTTGTGCAACCAAAACGATCCTTTTTTGGATCAGATTGTCAACTGTCATGAAACGTGGATTATCTACGACAACAGAAGACTTTCAGGATGGTGGTCCTGACCGCATAAACAAAATGCGATACATTTTTTATTAAATGGTAATAAACTCATTTATTATTATTATTATTCTCTGCATTTTACATTTATATCATAATTATATGAAATCTGACACGCTAGACATGTAGGGCCATTAGTTTGACTTACTAGGCAAATATCATTATAGTACAGGATCCCGCTCGTGTACGGGCGCTCTAAGTCCGGCCGTACACGGATCACATATTTGCAGTTGAGGCAACCGCAACATTGTGGCTACGTTGACTGCACTTCGCGGTTGACCCAACCACATTTTTGTGGTCGACTTGCGGTCATATAAACCGCACTTGCAGTTGAGGCAACTGACATCAAAAATTGAATGCTGTGAGACCAATAGGTACGCGGTTGGGTACGACTGCAAGTTGGGGTTAGTGTACGGCGGATGTCGCGATGACATCTCGGCGGAGATCAGCAGCAAGTTGACTGCAGACGTCCGTTTTGACTTTTGTGAACGAATAAAATATAAAAATTTCCTTCCTGTTTTCTCGCAGCCAGAAGTGGATGTACCCAAAGCGATCGTACTTTTCTACGTCTTCTCCTTCTCATAATAAGAAGAAGTAGTGCTTCTTCGAAATCTATTTTGAAACTGGCACTAAACTCTGACACCACAAAATATAGATGTCAATTGCCTCAACTGCAAGTGCGGTTGATATGACCGTAAGTCCGGCCGTACACGGACCACATATTTGCAGTTGTGGCAACCACAACATTGTGGTCACGTTGACTGCACTTCGCGGTTGACGCAACCACATTTTTGTGGTCGACTTGCGGTCATATAAACCGCACTTGCAGTTGACGCAACTGACATTAAAAATTGAATGCTGTGAGACCAATATGAGAAAAAGTACACCACGGTGTACGCGGTTTGCGACTGCAAGTTTGTGGTTAGTGTACGGCGGATGCCGCGATGACATCTCGGCGGAAATCAGCAGCAAGTTGACTACAGACGCCCGTATTGACTTTTGTGAAGGCCCGTATACGTGTAGTACAGTCGTCCACAAAAATGTGGTTGGGTCAACCCCGAAGTGCAGTCAACGTGGCCACAATGTTGTGGCCATAATGTGTGGCTAACGGCGAAGATTTTTTAAATGTGAATATGTCTATATAAATTGAAAGAAAATGGGCCGGTAGTTTCACAAAAACAATGAATTCAGTCAGACTAGTGAAAATGGATTTCGAAAATATTAGTGAAGATGAAGACGAATTATCTGAACGGATACGCTGCCACTGTTGTGTGATTTATTCTGTTAAGTAGGAAATTGTTATACATGTAATTGTGTTTGGTATCATTATAAGCGATTCCATTCATCATTTTGTTGTTTATTAGCAGTCAAGGGTCAAGTTTGAATAATTTAACGAGATGATGCATCTTAAAGAACGTTTCTCAATTGATTTGGAGGTTTGGATTTTCCGTCACTAGCTATTGATTTTCCTGGCGACTTGCGTGGTGTCAAACTTGGGAATTAGCGAGTTGATGAATTGACGGAGCTTTTGGTTTGACTATTCGTAAATGTGGCACTAAAGTATTCTAAAAATGAATGAAATGTAAAACAATATATTATCCCAGAAGATATGGCGTGAAAACTACCATACAAATTGATTACAAAGATTAATTATTAGATAGAATCACGGACTGATTACAATTTTGAACATTGACGCTAACGCCACCTTGTGGAAAGGACCCTCCTTAACATTTTTGTGTTACAGAAGTTGCATGTATTTTCAAAGTTGATTTCGAGTTTGCCACAAAATTTGAAATTTGAACCTATTTCTCTGTGGTGTAATGACGTCAAAATTATCCAGTGTTAGCAATGACACGAACCGGTTTCGCACGGGTGGGAGAACATATATGCCTTCCATTTTTTCTGTCATAGTTTGGGAATAATATGGAACGTTCGGGAATATCTCAGATCATCGTGGAACGATGTTGTCATAGCCCTCTATCCTCCAACCATGAAAAAGGTTTTTTTTTATCTGAAAGGAGTCCTTTTTAATATACAAGGACTGTCATTTTCTAGGAGATGGAAAAACATTCTGGAATATATGATAATAGTCTGGATCGTTTTGGAATTTTTCAGATCATTATGGAGAGGAAAATCTAAATGACCCACTTCTGCTTTTGCGTGAAGATCAAGCAAATACTTGTTACAACTTAGATGACCGCGTTTCATCAAAACTCTTGGCCTTTCTTTTTCTCGGGTCAAGTTATTTAAAGTCGGTGACCGAAGAGGCCATGTTGACCTGCCAAAATGTTGTCTTCAACACCCATATTAACTAGTAAATTTTTGACCCAGTGGTATGACTTTCTGAGAATTTTAACAACAGTATATGTTAGCTTGTACTTTCAAAGTTGTTTTCGAAACAGTTTACCTCTCTGCTAATAAAATTTTGTAATTTTGAATGAAACAGAGAAAACTGAATTAGCTTCAGATGCTTATTAATATAATTCATATTATTTATTTTATATGGTATCTATATGATTGGTGCTGACTTTTTTCGAATTAAACCAATCTGGGTACTCCACCGAAAGAGTTTCATCTATATATGAACCTGAAAACTCAATACTAATCGATCTTTCATATCCTAAGATTAATATTTTGGAATTTGTTGACAGAGAGGTCCTTTTATCAATGAATAAAAATGATGGTTTCTTAAAATTCAAAATGTATTTGTGTATCGTGAGCCAAATATATGGTTTTTTGTATTAATTTGTATTAATTGTAAATCTCTTCGTTTCTCATTCACATCTTACCAACATCTAGATATTTTTGGCTATAAAACAAAATTGTACAGGCATCCTCGAAATTTTTTCGTATGTCAACAAATATGTTCATCATCAATTCCCTAATATTCGACCCTATCCTTGTATGGTATGACATTTAAGTCAATGATTTATTATATGTAATAAATATTCTACGAAAATAAAACGTGAAACTAATTCAGGGGATAATGAAGTGAAGATATTCCAGAGTTCAGTATTGCTGTAGCTCTTGTACAATAATTTATTTAAAAAGAAAACGTACAACGTATTAGGGAATAGACGCGAAAGTCTGAGTTAACTGAGAAAACGTTAACTTCAGAGTTTTCTATTTATTGATATTGTATTATGACTTCAAATATCCATATGTCTTAGCTTTACTCAAAATCTGAACTTATTTGCTTTGGTTTCTTCACGGGTATAAATGAAATGCCTATATTTATTATACGAGCACAATATTTATTAATAAATATCAAAATTCATAACATAGATTAAAATTTTGATGAGTGTGAAATAAGATGAAAAAATTAAACTCCAACTGAACAGAGAATTTGAAAAAATATCGTCCTCAAATATACCAAAAACTATAATTGAGACGAATTCAAATGTGAACAATTAAAGATCAATTGTATAAATTCAATCAGATTTTTTGGAAAGGTACAAGGCGCTACGTTTTTTCAGGATGTTAAAGAACTACCCTGTTACTGGGGCACGCTCAGGGCAATATTGAAAAATATGAGGTAAATATCAAAGAAGACGATGTTCTAAAGTGTAAGCAGACTATAAATCCAGTGCATTCTATTTTCTTACAATATTTCAGAACATCTCTCTTTCGGTAGCGATTCCTAATTTTGCAGCTATTTTATAAAAATCTACAATTTGGACGTAAAGCTTTACATATACAAGGCGAAATGTCTTAAAATATAACTACCAATATACAATGTTTATTTTACAATTAAAGCTTTACAGCAATTCAAAACTTGTCCGCCGTCTCTACTGGCAGTTTTCTATTTTGATACATATTTTCAACCTTCTGGAAAAATTCCTGAAATCATCGTTAAGGAAAAAAATTTAATTTTCCTTCATCGTAAAAATTGATATGGTTGATAATATCAATTAATATTTGATGGAAGATTTATGATCAATCCTGAAATAATGGAATGTATGTTTCTGATTTTTTGGCATGAAATCGATTTCTTTGTTAAGTGAGCAATTTTCTGTTCTAGGTGATTTGTCTAGATAGTCAGGCAATTATTTGATAGGTTGGATGAATAAAATCTGATATTGAATTCGTTCAAATTTGTTTATGTGCCCCCCCATAAATGCCACATTTTTTTTGTGAATGGTTGAACAATTCAGTTTTGGTGAAACATTCGAAATTTTACTATATTAAAAGAAATGAGTTAGAGGGTAAAACATTATTCTTCTTTAAGATCACAAAAATAGAAACGGAATAATTCGTCACAAAATATTAGTGTAGACATGTTTGTGACACCAGTGATTTCAGAAATTCAACCTACAGACAAAAAAATTGTCAAAGTTTCTAAACAATAATATAACATAGAACTACTTAGAAAATCAGTATAAAATATTTTAGCTTTAACAGAACATCTAAAACTAGAATCTAGTTATTCAAAAATTTCTCATGAATAAACTACACCATAACCAATTAAATATTAAATACTACTAATGTAAACATAGTTTATACACAGACGCATATAAGCGTAATAGTCAGGGTTTTGTAAA
Source organism: Leptinotarsa decemlineata (assembly GCF_025532065.1). Taxonomy (NCBI): domain Eukaryota; kingdom Metazoa; phylum Arthropoda; class Insecta; order Coleoptera; family Chrysomelidae; genus Leptinotarsa; species Leptinotarsa decemlineata. The sequence continues at coordinate 6,107,577 of NW_027412668.1, read as the reverse complement.
TCTACATTTATAGCATCAAGACTAGGGAAAAAATATCATCTCATTGAAATAAAAAATTTCACAGATCTACTCACCACTGTTTATGATTTTCTTCGACAAAAACTTCACTATGCGAAAAAATTTGTAGAACTACGAGTTTACCGAAGGGGGTTGATTGTTTTCTCAAATATACTATAATTGATATTTTTCCAATATCAATAGAGGTACCTCATGAAGAACCTAGTACCCATATTTTTCCAATATCAATAGAGGTATCTCATGAAGAACCTAGTACCCCGTACATTGATCCAACGCAAACTATGAAGGTCTTCAAGAAAATCAAATGACAAGTCTTGACACCAGGAATGGGGTATTTACTTGCCCTACGTGATTATAAATGCCTATAAATTCATTACTCAACAATTCATTTATGTGATAAGACTTGATAGTTTACAAAATGTTTCTGTTGCGGATTAGTCTTCTAAGGTTCTGGTTCGAAAACATTTTCACAAACTGAAGAGTTATTTCGGTAAATGGAAATAATTCAACTTGAACGATCAGACTTAATAGTTTATCACGAACGTCTGCTTCAAGTTGTGAAAACTTTCGAACAAAAATATTATGAAATTCTATTATATAACGGAGCAAGGTATGTTTTGGCGGGATAAGTTTAAGCAAAATGGTCCCTATGGTTTTCTAGACGGTACACTTGACAGTTGTGTTCTAAAACGAAGATCACTCTTGTATGAAAAGCATCAGCAATATTATTTCGACAACGAAACGAATAGAACATGAAATTTTATAACATTTAAACAACAGTACATAGTCTTTTATAATTTGTACACTGAGAAAAACTAGTCAACTAGCTAACAGTTCCCCAGCGCGATCAAAACATCCAACAAGCTAAGATATACGTTATTCCATGAATAAATTAAAAAATAATACTGACAATATGAAAAGTCTACACAAAAATATAGAATAAATAATATTATTGTCATTTTCAAAAATTAAGAATATTCGAAGACTAGAGATTTAAGGAATAGTTTATAATAATATCACTTTCAGGTAAGAAGTACGTTTCTACCTGCGGAAGAATCTAAAGATGCCTTTTCCCTTTTCTGGAGCTGGTGCCATCAACATTGGCACTTGGTTCTTATGGGTGATACGTATCTGAAACATGGCACGGGAATATTAATCAAAACATCTCAAATAATATCGATGATATTACTGGTGTTTTTTCCCAACACCAAACCGTTATTTTAACATCTCGACACGTGTTTCGATCACCACCAAGTGATCATCTTCCTCTTGAAGATGATCACTTGGTGGTGATCGAAACACGTGTCTAGATGTTAAAATAACAGTTTGTTGTTGGGAAAAAAACTCCAGTAATATTCATTACTACACCAAAGGTTCCAAACAGTGCACCACAGGTAGATATTAATGATACTTTAACAAATAATATGAAAATATCATTTTTATTTATTATATTATATTCTATTTTTTTTCGAACTATTTCGATACACATATTGTTATAACCTCGAGTTTGATGATAATTAATATCATTGACAACTTACGGTTGTTGGTGGCTGCATCCAGGGTTCTCCATCAATCTGCATTGGAAAAGTCTTTTTGGTTTTTATCAGTACTGAAGAGCATTGTGCTAATCTTCTACCACTAGCTCTGAGTCCAGTTCTCACTTGTCCCATATGTAAACAGTTTTCCAGTCCTATAACTTCTATGAGGCCATCTCCAATATCTGGAAATAAGCCTGTTGTATCATTTATTGTAGGATTCTCTAACAGTGACTATTCTCAGAGAAAGTGAACTCGAAACTCAGATATATCGAAAGAATTGATAGTAGTGTACCATAAAGATATATACGGGCTTCGATAACTTTCATTATAATACTGTTTCAATATTAGATCTCAAATTATTAAACGAAATAACCTCTGTACCAAAGCAGTCCACATCTTTAAGTGATTCATTATCGAATTTGAAAGAAATCTCTCCAACAAAAGTATGTGGATATTCAACTTTGAACTATTTTCAAAGACTTCTAATAGCAGGGGAGCCCACGATGCAAAATGGGGATTTACTCGAGCGTCATAGAGACCTTTTAGGTTGCAAAGCTTAGATGATAAGAAGAAAAAATGTTATACAATATATGTATTTTGATCCGTAGGGGAAGCGGCTATAGATTTTTAAATATGTAAAAAAATACTGTTGCATGGACATACTCAAGCGCGTCAGATATTGATAGCATCAATGTCCTACGTATTTTCAATAATGTTGGTATGTTGATCTTGATGTGGGTGGTTGTACGTAAGGGTTAAAAGTGAAAGGAAAAAATATTTAATCGAGCGCGTCAGATTTTCCAAGGGGGCGTTGAGTGCAATAAAAAAAAGCTCTCATTCAATAATCTGACGATTTCGATCTGACGCAAACTCGCTGCCATTATTATAATGTGCAAAAAAAATTTGCCATTTTGAAATACTCAAGCGCGTCAGATTAAGATATATATGGTTCATCTTTATGTTCTAGACGTGCTGTCTCATAATCTGACGATTATCTAGAGGGATTCGCTTAATCTGACAAAAACAATATTTTTTTAATTTTTTTTTTAATTCATTGAACTTAATTAATTGAAAAGTTCAGAAAATAGCATGCAAATAAATAAGTGTATGTTTTTTAAGTAGAATACTTGTATTTATAAGAGACTAATTTAAAAAAAATGCTCAAAAAAATAATTCTTCATAATCAATTGATTAATTAATGAAGAAAAGAGAAATGAAACTTTCTATGTTTTTTACCACTTTTATCTGTAACTAACGTTACTGCAGTTTCGTCCTTTAAGGACATTTTCAAACTTATATATTGTATAAGTTTGAAAATGTCATTATATATTGTATAAGTTTGAAAATGTCGTTATAGGACGAAACTGCAGTAACGTTAGTTACAAATAAAAGTGGTAAAAAACATAGAAAGTTTCATTTCACTTTTCTTCATTATGATTTCCTACCACGTAGTAACGGCTACATCCATCAATTAATTGATTAATTAATCATCATCTTCATCACGAACAAGTCTCTGTGATCAGCTGTGATGGCGTCATGGCAACAGAATTCAGAGTGGGGACGGAGTGAGAGAGTAATAGATAGAGAAAAAGTGAATTGAGAATAGAGGAATAGAAACTCGGAGAGGGAAATATAGGTATCACACAGCTGCACGCATTAAACTTTCTCGACGAATTTTTGCTATTTCGGCTTGCGGAAATCGTCAGATTATTGGTATCAACTGTTATCCAACATTTCCTTTTTCCAAATTTACCTTTCATTTGTACATTTTGTACATTTGTACATTTCGAAACTCCGTTATTATTTCAAGAAATGAACCCGTTGTGTTTTCAATATCTTTGAACTGTAAGACAATTTTCTAGGTTATGTTTTCCAATAAGATTTTTAATCTGATATAATCTATTTTAATTATTTCGTTATCATTGAATTATTTCCTTCAAAATAAAAAAAAATAGCTACGCTCGAGAATGTCGAAATGACGTTATTTTTTTACAACTTTGCTGCCCTCCCCTTTCTTTACGTCACTCTCAAATTGTCAGATTACTGGAATATACACTTTTTAGCAGGTAATTAACTCAACCTACCTTAATCTGACGCACTCGAGAATTTCTGGTGATCAGTTTTTTACTAATCTGATCCTTTATCCCTCACAGGCGGCCTTATATATTGGGCTCATATTTGGTGGAGGTACTTAACCGGGTACAAGGTATCCCCCTGTATATTAATCTGCCACGCTTTAGTAAATCCCGAAATGCCCGCTTGGGCTCCCCTATTATAAATGAAAAGTCTTAATTTATTGTTCTTGCAAACAATTTTAGAATTCTTTCATATTTGCATTCGAGATCCAAATTCTTACTACTGTTTTAAATCATGCCCTAAAGAAAATAACGCCGGCCGCCACTGGTAGCCATAAACCAATTGTGACGTAGCAAAGAGCGTGCGAATGTATGATGTTCGCTGTCGCTCTACATGCAGCGATGGAATTTCGGCGAAGTTTTCTAGTGCATTCGATTACGATATATAAACGCTAGCCACGAGCATATCGACACAGTCAACTGGAAGTTACAGTGCGGTACGCGAAGCGATCTAGTAAGGCGATAGACATTCGAATAATAGTTGAAGTTTAAGTTGAAGTGTTTGTTGTATTTAAAGTGAAATAAAGTTGAGTTTGATACTGTTCAGTGTAGTCAATTATTGGTCAACCCGCGGGGAAAAACGTAACACTACTTTCTTAGTTTTGTTCCACCTTGAAAATGAGGTGTTCTGTATATGGAAACATAGAAAATAAATTGAACTAACCTTGCACCGCCACGCTGAGATCCACTGAATTAAAACTGCTGGTGCTCAAGTCTTTCTGCCGTTTTTTGGGTTTGCTTTTCCGTTTGGTGTTCGACAGATGTTCACCCCAAAGATTCGATCCTCCGTGGGTATATGGTATATTGAGGAGGGCAATCCCTTGCAACGGTGGCCCGTTGGCTAAATCCAACCCAACATCATCACACTGAAAAAATTGTCTGGACATTGGAGCATATAAAAACTATTGATTCTTACACTGATTTCAATATGTTCGTGCAGATTCTTGCAGGAAGCTGAAAACTGCTCGGAAGTAGCGTATTCAAAGTACCACAGCTTGTTTTTCATTCTGCTGTTGAATTTGTCGGGGTTCTTTTCTCTTTCAAGATGAAATTTCACACAAATTGCAGCATCCTGAATATTAATTCATAACAATTTTAGAGGAACACTTCAGAACTATATGAGACACAGTACTTACGACGCCTATTGAGAAATAATTGTTTATGATATTATAGGGAATCCTAGTGTCGATTTTCTGATCGGGATCTGGTGCCGCGGTGTCGTACAGCTCGATCTGCCATCTGTCGACCATTACGCTGGTTGCCCTAGCGATTTTGTGAAGGATTTTGTGTATCGATTCGCCTTCATAACCTCCTCCCCATCGCAAACACCTCGCTAAGTCATTTCCTGTGCCCAGGGGAATCACAGCAATCGCTGGTTGGCATTCTAGTTCTACTTTATCTGAAACGGCGTTACATATATATGTAGGAAGTATTTGGATCACAATAATTATGATTTGGTAAAACTTTCGCTTGAATTACAGATATTTCCGCAAAAAAATACTAGGTTGGAACAGGTAGAAAGAAATCACCATTTCTTAAATTCGACATTTCAAGATAATGCAAGTCCGATTTTTTACTAAAGAATGAAGAAATATTCATCAAAGTGAAAAAATCAATATTATTTATTGATTCTTCGTGACCTTAACGGTACAAATATGATAAGAAAAATGGATAATTTCAAAGAAATACATATTAGTTTTGTATTTCAAAAATATTGACTGATCATGGTAAACATACCTCAATTGAACAGTTCACATTATAAAAGGAAAGTAATACCCAAACTAGTCATAAACAGAAAGAAGAAATCAATGTGTGACTATTTTATGGTCAGAGCCAAACTTTTGATAAAAGAAAAGAAGAGTACAAGAGATTGGAAGTTCTCATTTTTTTCCAAAGCTGAAGATAAAATTAGAAAACATTAAACGTAAAGAGGAGAGGCGAGCGATATAGAAATTAATTAAATGTTACCCGTTAAAATATGGAGGAATACCAAAGGGTCATAGACAAGATAAGGACTTCTTCACGTATAACTTTATATCAAAAAGGGCTATACCACTTGATTTGAAAAAATTAAAACAATTCCATGAACTCCATGATGTAATTATTAAAAATTTCAAATATTTTCCTAGTGAGAAATTTCCTAATCTCATTTTAGATGAAAATTCATCATGGATACAACATATTCAAATGATAAGAAAGAAAATAACTTCCATAACTGGGATTTTATTTTTAAAAAATGTTCACCATTGAAATATTTCAATTTTTATTTAAAATTTCAATATGTAATAGGTATTAGTATAAGAAGTGTATGAAGTGTATATTCTAGTTAAACTACAAGGACTCTACAAACAACTTGTATAAAACAAAAAAAAAAGATTTGTTTCAAGCATTCAGATTTGACTTTCAAAATTAATAACGTTTGTGTGCGCATATTGTAGTTATAGCAGCTGAGATTTTAGGTTCGATTCAGATATTGAAGCGACATATCCCGTTGACTGCATGTTCTTTGATTCCATTAGTTGCCTAAGGCCGCTTGAGAATCTCCCTCCACCGCTTGACCTTGACCTTGAACGACGTCACATGCCCTTGACTTACGTGTTAGACTATATGGCCATGAACATGGGAGTTGATCTCAAGATTCGGATCTGCCTTCGGTATGTGACCTTGACGTTTTACCATGAAAGATGTCTCATGACCTTGATCTATGCACGTGTAGTAGTTGCCTAAGGCCGCTTGAGGACCTCTTCCACCACTTGACCTTGATCTTGAATGACGTCGCTTGACGTTGAGTTACGTGTCAGACCATATGGCCTTGAACATGTGCTTGGTGAGTGCTTGTGTGTGTAGTTTCAGTTCTGATTCATCTTTTTTTGTTGCTCTATTCGTACTTAGTTATGTTATAATTTTGAATTATTGTGTTTTTTATACTCTTAACATGTATTTTTCTTGGGAAAATAAATCTTAATTTTTTTAACCCTACTTTGCAACAGATATTTCACAAGTTCGAAATGCATAATAATGAACACCAATTATGGAAAATTTATATTAACATATCTAGTTTCGGTAGCTATTAAAACTGAAGTATCACCTGTTCGAAGATGTTACAACTGGATATTCTGGTGTATCAAGTTTTGTATTTTTATAATTTACGAACTTTAGGAAAATTATTTGCAGTGAATGTTGATTATATCAAGTTATGACAACATAAATAATTGAGAGAATATACAGATCCGATTTGGGCCCATTGGAATGTGTTGTTATCATTGGGAGTAGTTTATATCTGATCTACCCATTTTGTAGAACTAATCGAGAGAAATCAGATTCTTCATTAAGAAAATGAATGTATTTAATATTAAAGAGAGTCGGTTTGATATGACTTGAAACATAAATTAAAAAGTACCTATATCTTTTTTCATTTATTTATATCTGATAAGATTCACACCGAATACCTTTTAAATGTATTCTAAATATTAATTGAAAATACCAACCCATAGTTTCCAGAACCCATCCAACGGTGCCGTCACCTCCGCAACAGACCACCTTGAAATTCGGGACGTCCTTGAACATGCTGAGCCCAGCCATGGGACCGTTACCAGTTCCCAGGATATGTACTTGTCTTGGATTGAGTATGTACTGGAATTTTCTCAAAATTCTTGAACCCTGTCGTCCACCTGACTTGGGATTGATGAAGACCAGCAGAGGCACTGCATTCGGGGATGTCGTTATTTGGAAGGACATGGCCGGTTGTTTATTTGAATTTGATATGGAACCCTTCAAGAGATAGAAAACGAGATTGACTGTCTATTCCGGGCCATAATTTGTTTTTAAAACTTTGCGATCAACTCTACAATGAAAATCAATTTATAACCGGATACACCGGATACACGATTGAAGAGAACCTACTGGTAAGCCGTGGTCGTTTTTACCCTGACGTTCCAAACGTTTCGTCCGCTTCTGCAGCAGACATAATCAGTGATGTATGAGTTTAGTGGGATTGACAGTCGTTGCTGAGAAAATCTAACAATATATACCTTCATGTTTTTTTAGAAAGTTGATATCACTTGCAAAATGAAAAGTAAAATTAAAAAAAGACAAAATGATTGTAATTCCCGGACAAAGTTTTCTTTGCGTATATTACACAACGGGAAGAGACCTGGTCGTTATAGCGCCATCTTATGGACGCTGGGACCATCGCATTAAATAAAAGAAGAAGAAGAAGAACTAGATAATTACTTGGTTTCAAATGTATGATATAACATTAGGAAGAAGACTAGAAAACTGCAAAAAATTGTTACTTACATTATCATGTCCGTATTTCGAACCTCTTTTCTGCACGGATCTCTGCCGATCTAACACAATTGGACAAATGGAAACGGGAGGCAATATATGGACGGCATGTTCTCCTAGACCGCATTCAGCTTTTACTTGCGACACACATTTGTTATGCAACTACGAAAAAACACAAAATTATTCGTGAAATCGATGTAACTTGATGCTTGTAGCTTCTACAACGGCTCATTGGTGATTAAAAAAAAACAAAATTGAAACATACAAGATTTTACTTACCGTTATTTGACACCATCTGCAGTGCAAACCGGTGATGCCCGCTTTGACAGGTTTCCGACATCTGGCACACTTTCCGTGACAGTTTCCTTCTACCCAGAAGTGCTGCAAAGTTTGAGAAGATTTTTTACTCTTCACGTAGGTTGCGATACAGCTGGCTGGAGCTCTAGCGACACATCTTTCGTGTACCGTATATTTACAAACTGAAAATGGAAAAATAAGATTGATATACCTACATATCTACATGAAATATTCAACCTGAAAAACTTTTGTTTGAATTTTGAGACGTTAGTAATTCTGTCGAAGAAATCAACGAGAGAAATCTATTAGTAAAACATTTTCAACAAAACTGATTTATATTGAAAATTTTATCGAGCTGAGAAAGACACGTTACAATTTACCACCTCGTTAAGCAACTGTTACTCTTCTTCAAGTTGTTCATTAGTACACTCGAATCTAAGGTAACATACTTATGCGAATAGAGGTAAGCAATTTATGGTCAACCAATACTATGATGATATGATAAGCATCCAACAAAAGACCTATACAACTCAGTATACTATACAAGATTATTGAAAAAAACAGACAATGTTACGAGTATTATGAAGTGAAAATTGGAAAAAATGTGCCCCGACTGAGATTCAAACCCGGTTCTCCTATTTCAATTTATTCTTGGTATGCATTATCGATGATAATAATTATTACACATTTTCACACTACAAATTTTATTCAAAATGCCTTTCCCTACACGACAGTTTCATCAGTTCAACTGATGAAATTACTATGTAGTGAAACATGCTTCACCAGTTCAACCTTCAGTTCATAGAAGAGAATGCAAGGATTCGTTGGCGAAATAACAGAATGGTTATATTCGTACCACGTATCGCCATATGGGTGTCATCAAAATGCCGTACAATGCCCACTATGAGTGGTGCCTCTGTAATTCGAGAGTGCATAAATGTTATTGAAACACGAAACTGGAACCCGGCTTCCTTAACACAAAATTCACAATCAAAAACACAGACAACAGATATCTGAAATCCGAACTTGGCACCTACTTAGCAATGATAACTCACAACAGCCTTTGTGGAATATATTGAATCTAATAAGTAGGCAGATTGGGACCTTAGAACAGATGACGAGACCTGGGGAGTGGGCAGATTGAGGCCCCGACGTCAAGTCACATCAATTTCTTGAAAATGGCTCCAAAATCGGAGCCGAAACGTCGAACACAAAAATTCAGGCGCGGTTCAACCCGAACTCTAGGACAACATACTACTGACCGCGGAAGCGGAAGATTTTAAACAGAAACAGAAATGTTGTCTCTCTACTTCCTCATCATTACTATTTCTTAATAAAGGTGGAGAATTAGAAAGCCAAAAATCTTTCTTTCTCTATTTCACTTTTGACGGTCGCACTGCTAATCATGTGATAAGACAGTTGTTGTTGAAATATATCAGATCTTAGCGTAGAAAGTAGACTTTGATTTCTGAACTTGTCTGGTCATTTCATACTTACATACACAACTCAATCCTTTTTTGCCCAATCCAACCAACATATTCAAGCAGAGGTTACAATACGCAGGTCTGCTGAAATGCTTCAATCTCCACAAGTGATTTCCGTCCTCCTTGACATGAGAGTCCAGTCCTAATAATACTAGTAATGGTATGGTGGTCAATCCTCCTCTCTTCCACTCTTCCAGAGATACAGTTCCGTCCGCATCGTAGTCGATCTCGATCATCATATCTTGTAAGATCTACCACAAAAATATAAAATATTAGAAAGTACATAATCTATAAAGCATATATTTGAAGACGCTGAATGTGCAGTATTTGTTTGGCAGCCATCAACAGCGAATGTTTTCGGTGAATTTGTGAAAAACTTACCGGTTTCAGTTCTGAGACATCCCATCCGAGGTACTCAGCCACAGTCATCATTTGGTTAACAATACAATCCATTTCGTTTGTGTCCAACACTCCATCGCCATTTGTGTCGTATAGGCGAAACATAACTGAAAACACCGAAATGTGTTTCTTACTGAAAATACATTTCACATACAATTGAAGTTGATATTAATAGAATAACAAATTTTCCACCTTCAATTTTGAAATTGAATGTGAAGACGCATAAACTCGTCTTTGTATTTAATCAAAGGCACTTGATTTTGGAAATAACAAGAAAGGTTTTCAGTAGTAGAAAAGAAGGTCATATCCATATTTGCCTTTGCAGTCAGAAGGTATCAGATTTCATTCTTCGGATTCACCTCGTTGTTGAAACATATCTCTATTGAATGTAAACTATTTCTGTATATCAAGAGGGTAATCGGTTCAAGAGGCCCTCCTTCAGGTACACCACACTTGATGTTTTTATATTGAGTATCAGTAATAACTACTTAACAACTTCATTTTCCTTCAGTTAGTATTATTATTTCACACGGAAATGGATATTATTCAATGCAATGCTGTTTTTTCTCGAAGAGGTCGTCAATATTTCATTTTACTGGCAGAGTTTGGTTCAATACTGATAATGTTTTCAACATTAAGAAACTCTTGGAAATGCGCTAGGAGTTTGATTGAAGTGATGTTTTGTCATGTTCAAGGACGGCAATTTGTATATCTATTTTTATGACAGATCCAGTTACTCAAAATAAAGAACTTCACTTACACTCTAGTTTATCCTCAGGTCTTCCTGCTTCCAGAAGCGACAGATAGCAAACGATATCTTTCAGAGATACTTTCACTTGGTTGACATCTAACATACTAGCTTTCCTGACAATATGTCTCATTTCTGAAATAGAAAAAGGTATGGTATTAAAATGTGGTAGATAATAAAATTAATCTTTATTGCTCCAGAAAAGATTCTCGCAGGGATTTTTTCTAAATATAGAATATACAACAAAGTTTATTGCATAATTAACCAAAATTAGAATAGACAGGGTTAAAAGTTAATGGTTGAGAATTATTTAGGAATATATAAATTTATGGTTCTATACCTATTCATTCTTTCAAATGAATCCATTTATTTCGTTATAATACAATGTACATTGTGTTCTAATTCGCAGAAGTTATCAAGGAATTGTGATCAGAAGATTCATCTGATAGAGTAATTAGCACAGTCTACTTCAAAAGTCAGTATCAAAGATTTGCCCCTCGATTCATGGGTTCTGCCCATCAAGACGCCCACGAATTCCTTCGATATCTTTGAGAAGGTTTACATGAGGACCTCAACAGAATTACTGAGAAACCTGAACCGATCTTAACGGAGATTGACGAAAAATTGAGCGACAGCAGAAAAGCACAAGAGTCCTGGCTGAGATATTTGAATATGAACAAACTCTAAGATCGTTGGTCAATTAAAATCCACTATGAAGTACTGTGGACACTCATCAGTAACCTTCGATCGTTTCTGGGATTTGTCTCTTCCCATACCACAAAGAACTGGCCAATTGAGTTTGTCACATTGCTCATAAGAGAGGATGGAGATGAAAAACCAATGTGTTCGAGGTGCAAGCAAAGAAGAAAATGTACAAAGTCCCCATCAATATATAAGTTTCCCCGTACTTTAGTAATTTATTTGAAAAGATTCTCTCCAAAGGAAAGATTCAGAGACAAATAAAATGTTTCTATTGACTTTTCTTCAGATGGATTAGATATCAGCAATTATGCAGCAGACGATGTGGCTCCTTGTCATTATAATCTATATGCACTTTCAAATCACAGTGGGACTACTCACAACGGGCATTACACAGCATATTGCAGACACCCATATAGTGGCACGTGGCATGAATACAATGAATTACACGTGTTCCCAATTTGGCCAAATCCACTTGTGAGTAATGAGGCATACGTCCTCTTTTATGAACAGGAGCCAACGAAGCAGCACCTTTTTTTATTCTTTCTTCTTTCCTTTTTTTATAATCTTAGCTCCCTGAATTGATTTGTATTTCATGAATGTCTACTTGGTTGAAAAATGTTAATGACCACACACAAATATTCAATTCCATCTACATTTTTTTATTTTTTGTCCATTCATAGGAATACTTTTTTCTTGAGGTATTGCACTCAGAGGTTATCTGTCAGTTTCTGAATAACATCAATTCCGTTTTTTCAATAATGACCTTGAAGCCACTATCGTTCACCGACATATAAATAATCCATAGCAATTTGAATATATAGGGTCTTTCGTTAAGCGCTCCTCATCTTTAAATACGAATAAAACAAAGTATGTGTGAGATATCATCAAAATTTGTTATTCGCTTGAAAGACCTCTTGATGTAATTATGTGCATAAATCAGGCTGTATTTGACCAATGAAATCGGTTATGTTGGCTTTGAGAACTGCTGTGGTTTGTGGGGTTTGTGGGTTGTGGCATACACTCAAGAAAACCCCACAAAAATAGCCTAAGATGGCAAATCGCACGATCTTGGTGGTCAGTTCAATCACCTCCACGTGAGATGACCATGTCCTTGAATCGCCCGCGCAGAATATCCAATGTGGCATGAGCTGTGTGATACGTAGCGCCGTCCTGTTGAAAACACATGTCGTTGGTGTCCAGATCATCCAATTCAGGCCATAAGAAGTTCGTAATTATCAACCTATGGTGCTAGCCGTTGACAGTGATGGCCTGGCCAACGTCATTTTAAAAATCCACACCATACAGTGACTTTTGGATCTTATGTGCAGTAGTATCGTTCATCCAGAAATGGGCCTCATCGCTGAAGATGATTTTATGATGGAAATATGGTCAGTTTTCAACTGATCCAGAGCCCATTCAACGAACACACGTCTATGTCTATGGTCGTTTACCTCCAGTTCCTGAGACAGTTAAGTTTTGTACGGATGCCATGCCTAGGTAGGTAGGTAGGTATAAAGTGAGTGGGTCTACTCGACCCTCCACCACAACTGACAAGGGTTTATTGTGGCTCACACCTATTCACACTCGGCCAAATAAACCCAGCTTCTCAACGAAGTCGATTAGTTTGTATGGTGAGTGGCCTTTCAGGTCAGATGGTGAGAGTACGGATCTGCCGAACCTGAACCTGATTCGGTCCCCAGTGGGGCAGGCACAAAGTATATGCTCTGCTGCTTCATCATTTTCCAGACAGAGGTGAAACACACTGTCTTCCGACAGTCCAAGTCTCTGCATATCATGATTTAAATGACAGTGACCTGCAAGAAGGCCTGTTAGACATCGTAGTTCATCCTTACTGTAGTCCAACACCTGTTCGATATCACGCTTCGAAGGGTGAATAAACGCCTTGGAGTGAGCCAATCCTGGAAGATTCTGCCAGAAGTTCATAAATCTTCTTGCCATCCAGGTGTTCAGTGTTTGTTTGGCAAAGTCCAAAGCGATGCCAATGACAGGTTCTGGTCCGATGAAGCCACTTGCAGCACCCTCCTTTGCAAGAGAGTCAGCAGCTTCATTGCCTTTCAGGCCAGTATGGCTAGGAATCCAGACCAGAGAAAATCTATTAAGTCTTCCTATCGAGGAGAGTCGTTTTTGGCAGTTTGCTACCAATTTAGACGTTGCTTGGTAGGAGCCAAGAGCTTCCAACGCCGCTTGACTGTCCGAGAATATTTTTATTGACTTGTGTGTGAGGTTGTATTTATCCAATCTCTCAGCACACAATTCAATAGCGTAAATTTCCGCTTGAAATACAGTCGCATAAGTTTCTAGGCAGGTAGATAACTCTGTCCTGGGTCTGCAACTAAAAACACCTGCACCAGAACCGCAAGATGTTTTTGAGGATGCAGGCCTAAGTCACGATGCAAAATTCGCCAAGTTGTGATCTGAAAGGCCGAGTTTGTGAGCGACGCGAAATTGGCTGTCTCGGATTCTACTGCACAATATCACAGACAGTGACGATAGAAACAATTTTATTATTTGCACGTGTTGTTTAATGTTATATACGTCCATGGTAATTTGACAAAACAGACTGAATGAATGCCAACTGATTTGACAGATGTAGCTTCAACAAAGATGACCGTTACCTATCAATTGTCAAAGTTCGTATGGCAATGAACGTATTATACTCAGTAACTGATGTTACTGTACTAACTCCCAACTATTAAATCCCCAGAAAAACGTTTTTCTTCGTTTTCACAAACATCTCCTAACAGAAAATCCGCCCTTTCACATAAACCAATAAAGGCTCGACATACCTTCAAGTTTGCCGTTATTTACTAAAAGCGAATTATTGGACTTCTTGGACGAATTCCTCGATATCTGACTGTGGGATGGGGAGGAATCTGTGCTCTTTTTTCCGAGGACTTCATGGCACGAATACGAAGTGTGGGTTACTGTCAGCATGGGGTGGACTGTCCCTGAAAACGAGAATCCGTTAATATAAGCAGCCGGTTCACTAGCTCACGAAAATATAGGGAAATCGAATGGTTGTGTTGGCTGAAAACGGTGGCGTTTCAATCCTATTCTAACTTTTGAACGAAACTTTGTTTTAACTGTTTGGTTACTGTTTTTCTCGTATTAGCATCCTCTACAATTAATGAAGATCCACGTATTTTTAGTTCAATCAACACCTTGTTTGCATGCTTTGAGATCAGTATTTATGCACTTATACGTTTAGTTTTTAATAACATTGGTTATAGACCGCTGTATTCTTGAGGGATCACCCTCATAGTATGTTTAGAAACAAAGCTCCATATATAGTTGTATAAACAATATTCCGAAAAAAGTCTCAGGAGTAAAGGTGAATGAATGAATAAAAAAATATCAAGACTGAATATTCATGAATTGAAGGGGTTATATATTTTTTTTGAATATTCATCTGCTCCAATCATCTACACCATATGTTTCCTGAACTGACGAGAGTTAATACCTCAGAACTGATCTGTAGTTGATCTACTCGAATAATTTCAGCATGGTCCTGCTGTAGAGGGAGTCCATTTCAGACCACTATCCAGAACTATATCTAAAAGCTTAACATTTTCGCTCTTAGACACCTCTTGGAAAGAATATAATTCATTGTGTTTTATCACGATTCAGTTTCAATTTGTTGGAGGTTCAGTTCGTTTTGCAGAGAGTTCTGAGAGTTTCTGAAGACCAGATATTTCTTTGTATTGGTTGATGATTATTGTGTCATCGGCGTAACAGATACACTCTACAGGGAAACGTTGATGGAAAATGTCATTTATATACACCATAAATGAAAGCGGACCTAGAACAGTGTCCCGAGGAACACCATTTTATAAATTCAAAATCTGATGAAGTATCGTTTATAAAAACCACCTGTTTCCTGTTCTTTAGATAAAATGCAATGAGAGACACAATGGAAAGCTTTAGAGAGGTCGAATGAAGAGGCTTACGCGTGCGGGCCATACAAAAGCCTCTCGTAGATGTTGAATTGTTAAGCGACCTGTATGACCAGTATGACCTAAATTTTTCATTATTTAGGGTGTTATAAGTACATGTGTCGAACCTATATAGGTTCATTATCAGCTAATTATTTGAAAATTCTATAATAAAAGCAGAACAACATAACAATAGTTAATACAATGAAGTACTTAGATGGAGAAGAAAATTTAATAATGGAGAATACAAAATTATCACATGTTATCAATGAATAATTAGTCACAATAACGTGTTAAAAATGATGAAAATTTTATATTTGGTAATACAAAGGAAGTTTATAATATCCTAGCTATAACTGACTGAAGTATGGGAGGCTTAAAGGCTTTATACCCATCAAAATAAAAAAAACACCACATGAAAACGAATTCAAATGAGAGAGATTCGAACTGAATTGGATGAGAAAGGAGAATCAACTGTCAAAAATATATAAAGAAATAAAATCGAGATGACATGGAATAGTTTGCAGGTCTCTTGTCACTGTTCCATGTCATCTCGATTTTATTTCTTTATATATTTTTGACAATTGATTCTCCTTTCTCATCCAATTCAGTTTGGATCTCTTTCATTAGAATTCGTTTTCATGTTTTCTTTAGTTTGATGTTAATTAGTGGGTATAATGGCTCTAGACCTACCATTCTTCACTAATTTATAGCTGGAATATTATAAACTTCCTTCATATTACTAAATATAAAATGAAAACGAATTCAAATGAGAGAGATCCGAACCGAATTGGATGAGAAAGGAGAATTAACTGTCAAAAATATATAAAGAAATAAAATCGAGATGACATGGAACAGTTTGCAGGTCTCTTGTCACTGTTTCATGTCATCTCGATTTTATTTCTTTATATATTTTTGACAATTGATTCTCCTTTCTCATCCAATTCAGTTTGGATCTCTTTCATTAGAATTCGTTTTCATGTTTTCTTTAGTTTGATGTTAATTAGTGGGTATAATGGCTCTAGACCTACCATTCTTCACTAATTTATAGCTGGAATATTAAAAACTTCCTTCGTATTACTAAATATAAAATGAAAACGAATTCAAATGAGAGAGATCCGAACTGAATTGGATGAGAAAGGAGAATCAACTGTCAAAAATATATAAAGAAATAAAATCGAGATGACATGGAACAGTTTGCAGGTCTCTTGTCACAGTTCCATGTCATCTCGATTTTATTTATTTATATATTTTTGACAATTGATTCTCCTTTCTCATCCAATTCAGTTTGGATCTCTTTCATTAGAATTCGTTTTCATGATTTCTTTAGTTTGATGTTAATTAGTGGGTATAATGACTCTAGACCTACCATTCTTCACTCATTTATAGCTAGATCATTATAAACTTCCTTCGTATTACTAAA
Organism: Leptinotarsa decemlineata; assembly: GCF_025532065.1. Lineage (NCBI taxonomy): Eukaryota > Metazoa > Arthropoda > Insecta > Coleoptera > Chrysomelidae > Leptinotarsa > Leptinotarsa decemlineata. The sequence goes on along the minus strand of NW_027412668.1, from coordinate 6,090,593 downwards.
TATAAAATGTTCATTACTATCAACATGTCATAGTGACCAATTATTCATTGGTAACGTGTGATAATTTTCTTTTCTCCATTATAAAATTTTCTTCTCCATGTAAGTATTTTTATACTTCATTGTATTAACTATTGTTATGTTGTTCTTCTTTTATTGTATAATTTTTAAATAGTTTGCTGATGATGAGCACGTACTGATTGATGATTTTACCGTTCTAACATCTGAGGGTGATAATTAATTGTGGAGACGAATTTGAGAATTTATGCATCGTAAACAAACATAAAAAAACAATAACAGTTAAAATATACAAAAATATTATTAAATAAAATGTACAGAAAAGTAATTGAATAAAATATACCTACAATTTCACAAGGAAAGTGAACATAAAATATGCATGATATTATAAAAGTTCAAGCACTGAGATTGTGGCAACATATTCCTCCGTACTATAAAAACTTTGTTTCATTACAAAGTCCTTGATGTGCTTTCAGAAACTTGACGAGGGTAAATTTATGATACTGGATGGTGGAATATTATACAGATTGATATCGAGTGAGTTCTTAGAGGATTTTTGTGAATTGAACCGATGATGTCTCAAAAGATTAGCCCCACGAGTATTATACCCGTGAAATTAGGAGTTCCTCTACTATCTACCTCGAAACAGGTTCGTAGGTGATCTTCTCGAATAATTTCACTCAGTCAATCGGTCGATGTGTGAGTCGATGGTTCAAGCCCCAGGCTGAACGCTCGATTTTACTTGCGATCGTTCAACCCGTGTTAGGAAACACACGTTAAAAGGTAAGACCTCGTTAGTCCTTAGTTCGTACAATCTTGAGGGTTGTCGTTCGTAGGGGTGCGATAGCTGTTTAACGGAAAAAACATATTTTAAACATAATTTTTTAATGGGTTGATTCAGTTTGAAGTTTGTTAGTGTCTTTTTAGAGCTTGTTTTCGAAAATGTTCCTCTACTATTTATTTATTCTTTGAAAATCATCTATGGAGCGGAAGGCGAATTGTTCAGTAAGTGAATTTTCGTTTTTGTTATTGAACCATCAGCTTATGATCGAATTGTGGATTCTGGCTGTTAACCAAAAAGGGCTAGCGACGTTGGGACTGGCAAGAAGTTTATTCCTAATTATTCCATTATGACGTTCTTCACTTCCGTTTATTCTCAATTCGGATTTGTTGCAAGTATTGACAAACCTCGTTTCAGCAGTGGAATTTTTAGAGTTTTTAGAGAATTTTTAGAGTTTAGAGTAACTTGAACCAAGATTTCCCGTTAGAAAATTGCTTCATTGAAAAGATAATTTATGTCAAATCAAATCAAAATGTACTTTATTGTCGAAGATGAAATCTCATTGACAAAGTGTTACTATTCTAAGAAATATAAGATGCACAACTTAAACGATATTGTCGAATATGGAACGCCGTTTTACTTTTTATTGTCACAAATTTTCATTCCTCAATTTATTCAACTAACAATTTATTTGTTTGAATTTAATTGACTCATGCATTTGTTCCACACATTAAAAACGATTGTTCGCAAAATTTGTTCTATTTTAAATGACACTTGATTTAAAATGTTACATGAATAAAATTGTTATTTGAATAAAAAAGAGTAATGAAATAACTTGAAGCTTTTATTGATTCCGAAGAAAAATATTGTTTGAGAGTATTGGAAAATGGAACGCCAATTTATTATATATTGTGCTGAAAAATAATCTATATACATATAGTTCAACTCAGCAATAAACCAACATTTTAATTCAACAATCAATGGAATGTATTATTCGAGTAAATTCAACAAACGTTTCAATTCCGCATATAATTTTGACCTTTCAATAAAATGTTAGTTATTTATATGACTGTTGAATTACAATGAATTTTTAAATTCACTTTCTAAAAGTAAGTTTGGGAATAAAATTTCAATGAATATATTTGAATGACTGTCAAAGTTTTTCCATGAAACATTGTTGGAAATAAAAATAGACTTTCGTTTGTCTAAAAATATAGCAAATTAACTTTCCATACTAAATATTTTTCTATGAATAATAAAGATTGTTATATTTCAATTTTATTGAAAGTGTTCAATATTTGCAACATTCACTTTAATGCATTCAATTTAAAATTTGGTTACAACTTTTGTGCAAAACATTCTCAAGCAAGTATCATTTTATTTCATCAGTCTTTTTAAAAAGCTAATTTCTGACAAAAAATTAAATTTTTTGATGATTCAAAAAGTTTGTTGTATTTGAAAGATACATTTAAAACGATTGTTGATAATTTTAATTCGGCGCTGGTATCGAGCGGATTTATCAAGAACTTCAATTGTTACATATGGCAACATGCTAGTTCATTTATAGTACGACAACACGCCGTTCAACCGTGGCGCCGAATAAAAATTATCAACAATAAATTTAATTCATGTATCACTGAAATTCAAGAAACAAAATAATTCAGATCATTTCAAAGGAATATTAATAAAAAGTAAAACGGCGTGGCACGCCGTTTTACTTTCTATTGGTATTTTGTGAAAATGAATTGTTTTGACTGTTGCATTTAGGTGATACATGAATTAAATTGATTGTTGATAATTTTTATTCGGATTATTACCGTACTATGACCAACGCCATACATATATACAGTTGAGTAGTTCCATAAAAATACGCCCGACGACAGCGCCGAATAAAAATTATCAACAATCAATTTAATTAATGTATCACTGAAATTCGACAAACAAAATAATTCAGCTCATTTCAAATGAATATTATTAAAAAGCAAAACGGCGTGCCACGCCGTTTTACTTTTTATTATTATTCCTTTGGAAAGAATTGAATTAATTTGTTTGTTGCATTTCAGTGATACATGAATTAAATTGTTTGTTGATAATTTTTATTCGGCGCTGCGGTCGAACGGATTTGGGCACACTAGTTCCTCTTACAGTTTTCTTGGTTGGTGTCTGTAAAATGTCATAAAGTTTTCGTTAATGGTACTGTTTGATTGTATAGATGGCAAATGTTATGCGACTTTTGAGAAACACATTGTAGACTGTGTCTAACGTAAGATGTCTAGACGTCATAGTTAACGTAAGCACAGCTTATAGTTATAGTCTAATACGCCTAATACTGACACTGACACCAAGAAATAGGTTACCCAACTGAACAGAAATTGATGGTTCAGGTTGTTCATAGTGAAAACATTACAATATTATATTTATCATGAGTGGTTTTAATGTGAAGCTTAGGATTCGTCAAACTATACTGGAGGTGAAAAGGTTTTTGGAAGAAGGAAACATATACAATGCAATACAATGCGCTGACGTCGGGCGTATTTTTGCGGAACTGCATATAATATGTATGTCATTGGTCATAGTACGGTAATAATCCGTTCGACTGCAGCGCCGAATAAAAATTATCAACAAACAATTTAATTCATGTATCACTGAAATTCAACAAGCAATATAATTCAGATCATTTCAAACGAATATTAAAAAAAGTAAAACGGCGTGGCACGCCGTTTTACTTTCTATTGGTATTTGTAAAAATCAATTGTTTTGATTGTTGCTTTTAGGTGATACATGAATTAAATTGATTGTTGATAATTTTTATTCGGCGCTGCGGTCGGACGGAATATTGTGTTACTATCACTAAACTATCATGTTGCCAGATTTAAAAATTTAGCTTCTGCAAGAATCCGTTCGACGCTAGCGCCGAATTAAAATTATCAACAATCGTTTTAATTCATGTAACTATAATTATGAACAAATCATTTTATTCATGTTTCACAGATATTGTAGTAAATTATTCGACAGTAACAAAAAAAGTATATATGACAAACATTTACTTCCAAAAATTTCAAACAATGAATCCATATTATAACTGTTCGCAACTTTTCATCAAACAAATTAATTCATGTAACATTTTAAATCAAGTGTCATTTAAAATAGAACAAATTTTGGGAACAATCGTTTTTAATGTGTCGAACAAATCCATGAATCAATTAAATTCAAACAAATACATTGTTAGATGAATAAATTGAGGAATGAATTTTTGTGACAATAAAAAGTAAAACGGCGTTCCATAGTCGAAGATAAAATATTATTGTCAGAAGTGTTATTATTTTAAAGAATATGAGTTATACAAATTGAAAGTAATATTTGAACTTTTGGTGTATGCTACATGTTGAAATAAATAATAATAATAATAATGAATATTCTCATGCAACACATAAATGTTGTATTAGAATATAAAAACTATAAAGCATAAAAATATAAAAGTGAATGCATAGAAAATAATAGTAAGTATCAACTCCGTAAACATTTTCAACTATACAGTTCAGAGCTAAATGTAAACATTAAACAAAAAATTAAAAAAGTCACATCACAAAATATTTCCTTATCAAACAAATAATTGACTACTGTGAAACTCATTGTTTCTAGTGGGGATATCGAAGATGAGGGTAAAACAAATTTTTATTATTATGAATCACTTTCTACTCCTTTTATCCCGAAAGACGTATAGAAACCAAAATCCACTAATTTGCAATCACCACACCGGAAATTTGTCTCCGAAATTGGATATGCCAGTGTGTGTCTGTGATTGAGTACTCATAAGGGTCAATAATGAAAATCCAGCTAATGATCGGATGTCGGATGATTGTGGAGTTGGAGGAGGAATGAGGAAATACAATAAACCATCAGGGCTTCCGCCTTTGAGAGCCATTGCAGATGAGAGATAATTTAAGGTACAGTAGTGAAATGTGTTTCGTTGGTGTCGGAAAACAAGACGATATTCAGAAGCGAACTGGGTGTTAGTGGATACACATCAGAGGTTTCCAAAAACTATTTTCAATTCAAATCTTCAAAATTTTTAAAGATATAAAGATATAATTTCTAATTGAAGTTCACATATGGGTTATTGTTTTTTTCAGTGCTATAAAAAAAGATTTATTTGAATTATGATTATATTTTTGGTTTAATTTCTATTTTTTTGGGAATGAGAGTAGCTCAGACGGATTAACATTATGATAGAACACTAGAAAATTCAATTTATTATAGAGTGCCATGGTTGTGACGAGCATGCATGGTCGTTAGAAGTATCCAATGTCCAATCCAATGTTCAATCATGATTTAATCATGTCGAAATCTCAATATATTTAATTTTATACGTGAATGAGAGAGTTTTGAAGAGGTAGAACTCTCTATCTCTCAACGTTAATGTTCAGTTACACAAATATTATCAGAAATCATCATTACAATTATACAATTTTTATTAAATCCAAACCAAGCACTTTTCCCTAACACGAGAACTGGGAAAAGTGCTCGGTTTTCTATGCCAAAGGTTCCAGTTTCAAGTCTAATAACATAAACTACATTTGCTACTGTGACCAGTCAAAAACCTCAACAATTTTTTCTACAGTAATGATTCAGTTATTTGGAAAACGAAATCAACAAAGTATCATAAAGCTTGTCGCTCAGATTTTTCAGTCCTTGCGTATATGCGTATTTGGCGATTATATGATAACCAGTTAAAAAAAAAGGTTTTGCAAGGTGACCGCGATTTGAAGGTAACCGTTTTATAATCTATGTTGAGTATATAATCATAGTTGCATAGTTTCCTCACATTAGTCTTGCAGATATATTTGCAAATGTCATATCAGATATAATTCAATATCCATCGTGGTATTAGCTAATGAGGTAGTTGTTTTTCGGCAGACATAAACCAGGTCCTGCTGGATAGGAACGCCGGTAAAGATGAACATTCATTTTTTTATGTATGTATCTCTTCTGGATACAGTCTCCAGACATGTTTTGCTTTTGGTTAGAATATTGGTACAGAGGAAATTTTTTTCTTGCTTTTATGTCTTTGTTCACGGGGTCTTTATTGTATAACTATTTGATACAGTAATAGGGGAGCCCAAGCGGGGATTTCGGGATTTACTGAAGCGCGGCAGATTAATATACAGGGAGATACCTTGTACCCGGTTAAGTACCTCCACCAAATATGAGCCCCATATATAAGACCGCCCGTGAAGGATAAAGGATCAGATTAGTAAAAAAAATTGATCATCAGAAATTCTCGAACGCGTCAGATTGAGGTAGGGTGAGTTAATTACATGCTAAAAAGTGTATATTCCAGTAATCTGACAATTTGATAGTGACGTAAAGAAAGGGGGGGACAGCAAAGTTGTAAAAAGGAATGTCATCTAGACATTCTCGAGCGTAACTAATTTTTTTTTATTTTGAAGAAAATAATTCAAGGATATCGAAAAATATATAATCTGACGATTTCCGCAAGCCGAAATAGCAAAAATTCGTCGAGAAAGTTTAATGCGTGCAGCTGCGTGATGCCTGTATTTCCTTCTCCGCGTTTCTATTCCTTTTTCACTTTTTCTCTATCTATTACTCTCTGACTCCGTCCCCACTCTGAATTCTATTGCCATGACGCCATCGCAGATGATCACAGAGACTCGTTCTTGATGAAGATGATGATCAATTAATCAATTAATTGATGGGTGTAGCCGTTAGTACGAGGTGGGAAATCATGATGAAGAAAAGAGAAATGAAACTTTCTATGTTTTTTACCACTTTTATTTGTAACTAGCGTTACTGCAGTTTCGTCCTATAAGGACATTTTCAAACTTATATATTGTATGAGTGACTGCAGTAACGTTAGTTACAAATAAAAGTGGTAAAAACTTAAAAAGTTTCATTTTTCTTTTCTTCATTAATTAATTATAAAAAATTAATTTTTTGAGCATTTCTTTTATATTATTTTTTTATAAATAAAAGTATTCTACTTGAAAAACATACACTCATTTATTTGCATGCTATTTCCCGAGCTTTTCAATTATGTAAGTTCAATGATGGAAAAAAAAATAAAAAAAATATGTTTTTGTCAGATTAGGCGAATCCCTCTAGATAATCGTCAGATTATGAGGCAGCACGTCTAAAACATAAATATGAACCATATATATCTCAATCTGACGCGCTTGAGTATTTCAAAATGACAAATTTTTTGCACATTATAATAATGGCAGCGAGTTTGCGTCAGATCGAAATCGTCAAATTATTGAATGAGAGCTTTTTTTGGTGCACTTAACACTCCCTTAGAAAATCTGACGCGCTCGATTAATTTTTTTTTTCATTTTTAACCCTTACGTACAACCACCCACATCATGCAAACGATCAGATTAACATACGAACATTATTAAAAATACGTAGGACATTGATGGTATCAATATCTGACGCGCTCGAGTATGTCCATGCAACAGTTTTTTTTTACATATTTAATAATCTGTAGCAGCTTTCCCCACCGATGAAAAGGTATATATTATATAACATTTTTTTCTTCTTATCATCTAAGCTTTGCAACCTAAAAGGTCTCTATGACGCTCGAGTTAATCCCCATTTTGCATCGTCATCAGACTTATTTTCAAATGCGAGTAACAATTCAAAAATTACGTAATATCAAGGAAAACATGAAACAAAAATGACTAACGAAGTGATAGCTACACTCTCATATAAAAAAGTAAATTCGTCAGTAAATATTAAAAAAGTATCTAGTAAGGTAACAAAAATTGTTTGTTTCATTTATTTCCGTATCGGCATGCTCAAATAAAACATTTTTACCTGTCTTTCCTCTTGTAGAACAGTCACTGTCGGATCTGTGATGTCCCAGTAACTTTTCCCCAATGCCATGAATTTTTTCTACAATCATCTCTCCGTACGTCACCGGTTTTTCTTCGGTGTGCCTGATCTGGGAATCGCCAACTGAGTTGACGTTTCCGGACGAACCTGTAAAAAATATAAAACGAATAAAAGACAAGGAACTTTTTATCCAAACTTTGTTGTTTGAATGAAACGTATCACTGAATATACAGAAGGCGAAGGTAGATGTGTTAGAGATTTTGGCGAAGGCGCCAACGCTACATTGTTTGTAAACAATCAGTTGCATCAACAACATTCATTGCTGGATTACTTTCCTCAATGAATACAAACGATGGAACAGTTGAAGGCTAGTTGCTTTCATAGAGCTCTGGTGATTAAATGCATTAGACCTGTGTTAACGATTGAAACGAACACAAATCGGTGCTTACGACAAGCATTGTCAATATCAATATTTTTGACAGGTAATTAGAATATTTATAGTATAGAATATAGATTCAAGAAACACTTCATCTAGAGATTTCAACTAAACAGTTTTAAAGCGCCACACGTGTTTCGCTAAACAATAGACCCTTCTGACACGTGTCACGTTTTTGTAAAACGGTTTAGTTAAAATCTCACAATTAATTTTTCTTGAATAAGTTATAGATTTTCACAATTATAGGTCGATTCCATCGCAATCATAACTTTTGATAATTATAACTATTTGAGATAATCCACATAACTTGAATTTTGAAATTGAGTTTTTCCGAGTTTTCATTATTGTTTTATTTTCCTGGTTCGTTCTAGTCATTCAATTGTCCGCTATGTGAAACGCTTGCCAGTCGATCGATTTTCATTGCTTGAAAGTAAGACCCAGACAATTTTTATGATAATAATATCGTTTATTATGCATAAAAATACATTTATACATAAAAGGAAAAGGGTTAGCCAAAGGCTATCTTCCACCCATCCCAAAAATTATACAGTACGTATAAGAAAATAATTATAAACATACTCATTTACATACTTATTTACATTACAACAATGATAGAGAAGAGAAAAAATAATACATCATCTAGTTGCTAATAACTCTTGATTTTCTTGACATTATTTTGGTCAATTTAACAATTTCATTGCACTACCGTACATTGAATTTTAAATCTTTCGAATTAGCACTGAGCAGTAAGCATCTGTGATTTTATTTCTTTCTTAAATTGATGAATATTATGATTTAAAAGGGGCAAAATTTCATTCAGATAGGAAGGGGCCATATGCATGTCAGAATGCCTGCTTAGTAAACTATATAAATAACTAGGTGTTTCAGTTTGAAGTAACTTAAACAAAAATATTTTTATCAAATATTGGACTCTGTACCTCATATTCAGCTCCTTCATTTTTAACAAAAATGGGGTGACATGTTCACCATATGGTATACAGCATACGAATCGCATGCAGGCATTTTGTATACGTTATAACTTTTGTTTGTTATATTGCGGCAAAAAATTGTAATACACCGAACAACAATACTTGATTTGGGGGTAAATAAGAGTTTTAACTAACCTGAGTTTCATTTCTTCTGATAACTGATACTTGAATTTATATAGCGATTTGAGTTTGAAGAATGATACTTTGAAAATGTTTGTCACATGTTCGTGGAAAGACAAAGAGCTATTAGCTATGGTTACGCCAAGATTTTATCACTGTCTGCGTTATCGAGAGTGAGCCTAAATTTACACTGAGGTTCTACTATTTGTCTTTGAGACCCTATGCATAAGGCCAAAGTTTTATTGGGATTGATTTTCAGTTCATGATTCTCCGAGTCATAGTTACGACCGCACCGGGGGGCCTGGGGGGCCGGTTAGGCCCCCCAGACGTACCCTGGCGTTGGATGCGATCGGGCGTGGAGGGGTGGATTTTCGGGAAATCCTTGCGGGTACCGCCCCTCACCCCACACCAACAGGATTTCGCAGGGCTTCCTCCCGCTCACCGAACCCGGAATTGCTTCCTTACATCTACTTAGTGTGGCTAACCAAGAGACAGGACCATCGGCAGCGTTCGACCGAACGTTCGTACAAGTTAACTAAGCTCTTCTTTCGCCAGAGAGTGCTCGCGTCGCACACCTGCCCCCGCCAGCCATGCCAAATCAATTGGGAATATGGTCCGGAAGTGGCCGGCCGGGGTCCTAAGCTCGGATACTAGTAGCTCCGTCCATCCGGGTTCCGACACCTCAAGCGTCTGCCTTGGTGCCCTCCAAGGCTAGACTCGGATACTAGAGCCCGGAAGGACCGCAAGCCCCGACACCTCGAACGCTTGGATCCGTACAGAAGCAGGCGAGGATCACGGAACAGCATAAGCCGTCCAGTGCCTCATGATGGGGCTGCAATGCACCCATGAATGGATTACCGCAGCCCTGTATCCCTTTACCCGCTAGCGGAGCCGCTGCCCCTAAGAGGCCAACGCCAGTTGGAGATGAGGCTCACTAGCCTCCAGCCGCGAGCGAGAACTCACCTCTCCCCTAGAACTCATGTTAGGAAAGTTCCCTTTCCAACGTGTTTTGGCCACGCAACTTTCTGTATCGGTGTTATGAGAAGATAAATATAGCTGTATATCATCTGCGTATAGATGTACTTGACAATGACAATAAGAAAGTGGGGTAATAAAAAATAAACACTGAAAACATCAAGGGTCCTAAAATACTTCCCTGCGGTACACCTGAGACTGTTTCTTTCAGGGATGACCATGAGTAATCATCCAGTTTGACCCTCTGTGATCGGCCTGTGAGATAGCTGGTCATCCATTTAAGAGAAATGTCATCGAATCTTATAAATTTGAGCTTGCTGATGAATAAATCGAAATTAACTAAATCGAAAGCTTTACTTTGATCAAGCAGTACTAAAATGGTGATTTTTGATTGATCTCTGAATCTCGCAAGATCGTCGATTACTTTCAAGAGGGCAGTCTGTGTTTAGCTCGCACCAGTTTCGACCTCATTAGTTTGGAAAACAAACGTTCTAGAAAATTGTTTTTTGTATAACTCAGTGTTTATTCAATGTTTATATGAAAGTAGCTGTTTCGAGAGAGCTTTCTCTTTCAGTTTGTGTCTGAAAGTTACTTCTTTGCATGATCTACACATTGTATCGAATAACTTTTTGAAATTGATTGCTTTCTTCGAAAGATTCCCACATGTTTTTTGTTTCAAGATGAAGTAAGCCAAAACCTTTCTTGGCCAAAAAACCCCTTTTATATTTTATATTCGTCGCGGCGTTTCCGTCACTATTTTCTGCAAAAAAGCTTATAAAGAGGGACTAACTTGATATATTCTGCACGGACCTGCTTTATAGTTAACTTGTTCATCTACCTACATCGTTTGTGAAAATCTTATGGCTGAAAATTAATTAACTAACGGTATGAATGTGTAAATATATACTGTCATGTGTTGACATGAAGTCGTAATGTTACAAAGTAATGAGTTCTTCGTTTTGTAATGTATTGTGTATATTTCATCAGTTCGGACTTCCATTGTCTGATATAATATAAATTGATTTGATAACCCTGAAAAAAATCAAAAAGATTAAACCGAAAATAACAATTTTATTAAACAAAAACTGAAATTACAAAGAAATAACATTCAACAACAACCAAACAAATAAAAAGTGAAAAAATTAAAAATATTATTAACAAAAAATGAAAAAACCTTCCGTGAAAGTATCCACAAAAGAGACAAATTTCCAACCTTTCTCCGATGTTCCGGACTAACAAGATTGTACGTGATATTCGTGTCTCCAATCAAGCGGATAGCTCTTTTCTGGATGCAATTCAACAACTTTAGGGTATGCTTAGGGGCGGAGCTCCATATATGTGATCAATAATTCAAAGAATGTCTAATCTGAGCTATATAGAGCCCCAAACATTGCTGAGGTTTGTTCAGTTTTCTGGTTTGGAACAGTGTTCCAAGCTTTTGAGAAGCAGCCTTTGCGATTCCAGCAACACGATTGTGCCAAGACATATTGGTGTCCATTTTAACCCCCAACAAACTTATCGAAGCAGAAAGCGGAATGGTCTGATCTGACATTACTATATCCGGTTCGGAGACATTTATCTTCTTGGAGAAAACCGATGCCTGGGTTTTTGTGGCATTGAATTGAACCTGGTTACTTTCATCCAAATTCGAAATCACCTCTAGATCCTCATTAAGATATGCAATCTCTTACTGTCGGTGAAGATGTGCATCTACAGTCTCTCTACTTCTTTCGTCCTCTCTTGTCCAGAGAGGAATCTCTAGTTTTTTCTCGCCCCAGCCTCTTGTCTTGTCGATAGACGGTTTTTAAGGGACTATAATCTATTTTCTTGGTGGCAGCATTGAAAAGGAAATATTTTTCGATGATTTTTCATGTTGCTTCTTGTCCCACATCAGCCTAGTACTTCACAGTATCCGAGTACATGGGTGAGACTGTATTACATCAAGTTCAAGGTCAAAACGACGAATTTCACTAGTTCGGACTTCCATTGTCTATTATATAAAATGATTTGAAATCCCTGAAACAAGTAAAAAAGAATAATTAAAAAAAAAGAATAGTTGAAAATAACAATTATATTAAGCAACAATAAACCTGAAATGAAATGATAGTAAAATAACCTACAAGTAAAAATATAATAATTGAATAAATAAAAATTAAAGGAATGCAAAAAGAAAATAATAAAAATAAATAAAAAAGTGTAGAGATTCCAAGTCACGTTAGTTCACGACGTTTCGATTGTTGGTATCTACAATCGTCTTCGGGTGATGACTGGACTGATTCCTCCGAGAGATGACTATTTTATAGGTCGTTGAAATACTTTCACTTTCTCTACTTTCCATTTTCCGCTTCACTGATTCCGTGAGAGATGACCGATTTGGCGGGAGTTGGTCATTTCTCGTTTGATGATGGGTTTCCATATGTTTCGTATATCTACGCTGGCCTGGCTGAATACGTTGTTGGACAACATGTATGCGGCTTCCTTAAATGGATACCGTTCTCTACGAACAGAAGATCGAAGAGGTTCTGCAGAAGGGACGATACACAAAGATCGTACGGGACCCAACTGCATCAATCGAAAGGAAGTTGTACCAGATTTTGAAAAAACACCAAGTCTATTTTTCGGACAAAGAAAGATCATGCCTAACACCGCACCACAGTAAGCCCCCTCACTTGTATGGTCTACCCAAAATCCACAAGAAGGACGTTCCGCTTAGACCGATCATCAGCTCCAGAGATTCGGCTACTCAAAACTTGTCTAGATTTTTACTTCCCTTAATACAACCATTACAAGGGAAAACATCGTCTTTTGTGAAGAATTCAAGACATTTTGTCGAACTACTAGGGTCAATTGAAGTCACACAGGAAGATCAACTAATTAGTTTCGACGTGGAAAGCCTTTACACCAACGTTCCGGTCGAAGAAGCACTCCAAATCATACAGAGGAAGCTATCCGAAGACGGGAACCTGAAAGAGAGAACGAATCTACCTATAGAAGTAATTATGGAATTACTAGGATGCTGTGTACGAAACTGTTATTTCCAACTGAAGGACGAATTCTTTACACAAGATGAGGGACTGCCAATGGGATCGCCACTTTCACCAGTCATAGCCAACATATATATGGAGTGGTTTGAAACTCTGGCCATTGAAGAAGCCCACAAGAAACCTCGAGTCTGGTTGAGATATGTTGACGACACCTTCATAATATGGAACCATGGGAATACTGAACTAGACGCCTTTCTGAAACACATCAACAGCGTGAGACCTTCCATCACTTTCACAATGGAGAAGGAAATCCACAATGAATTGCCATTCTTAGACGTTTTGGTGAAGAGGACCGACACTAAGTGGGAAACATCTGTATACCGAAAACCCACTCATACGGGACAGTATCTGAACCACGAATCCAACCACCATCAATCGACAAAAAGAGGAATCATCAAGACTCTATTAGACCGTGCTTTTGGGCTTTGTAATACAAAGGAAGGTCTCGAGAAGGAACTAGACATCATCAAAAGTGATCTTCAGCGGAATGGATACTCCAAAGCGATGGTAGAAAAGACTTTGGCCAAAAGACAACAGGAGCCTCGCAAGGAAGAGAAGCCGTCACAACCAGTGCTTTCACTTCCCTACATCAGAGGATTATCGGAGAGGATAAGAAGAATTGGTTCCAAGTACAACATTAGAACCTGTTTTAGATCCGGTAACACTATCCGTAGCAGCCTCACGAAAACCAGGCCCCCAAACGCGGACTGCGATTCCAAGAATTGCATTTACCGGATACCCTGTGAGTGCGGAAAATCCTATATTGGTGAAACTAAGAGGCCATTGAATATTCGCATTGCCGAGCACAAGAAGCACACACAACGAGGAGAAACCAGCAAATCAGGAATAGCAGACCATGTTTGGACCCATCAACACAACATCGAGTGGTCCCAAGCTGAGATCTTGCACAGAGAGGAACATTGGTTCAGGAGAAAATTTAAGGAAGCCGCATACATGTTGTCCAACAACGTATTCAGCCAGGCCAGCGTAGATGTACGAAACATATGGAAACCCATCATCAAACGAGAAATGACCAACTCCCGCCAAATCGGTCATCTCTCACGGAATCAGTGAAGCGGAAAATGGAAAGTAGAGAAAGTGAAAGTATTTCAACGACCTATAAAATAGTCATCTCTCGGAGGAATCAGTCCAGTCATCACCCGAAGACGATTGTAGATACCAACAATCGAAACGTCGTGAACTAACGTGACTTGGAATCTCTACACTTTTTATTTATTTTTATTATTTTCTTTTTGCATTCCTTTAATTTTTATTTATTCAATTATTATATTTTTACTTGTAGGTTATTTTACTATCATTTCATTTCAGGTTTATTGTTGCTTAATATAATTGTTATTTTCAACTATTCTTTTTTTTTTTAATTATTCTTTTTTACTTGTTTCAGGGATTTCAAATCATTTTATATAATAGACAATGGAAGTCCGAACTAGTGAAATTCATCACGAAACATTGTCAATCACCTTCAAACAAACGTCAAAACGACGGTTTTCCCGCCGACTACATTTCTACGCTTTCGTAATAGCTCGCTACTGAAAGCTTGTGAACCAACAGATAGCCGTACACCATGTTTCTAATTAATGTGATGCCCTCAAGTAGTTTCATTAACTATTCCTTTCAACGCGAGATTAAGTTATTCTCGCCGAACCTACACCTGAGAACGTCATCGTGATCCAGAGAAGAGGTAATTTATCTCAAAATGAATTTTGTCGGGGAGATTTAGGTGATAGTAATGGTTGCCGTAATAATGCGAGACGCTGAACTCGTTAATAATGCCTACGACGTGTTACGGCGACAAAAAATATTTGCCGCAGTGCTACCAATGCCGGAAAATCAACAACTATATTCCGGAGTCGTTTGACAAATGACGCAGCATGTTTCTATTAACTGAGTGTCCCATGGAACGTATAGCACCAGAGAAGATATTTTCAGATCTATAGATGATAAAAATATGACCTGTTTGATATTACCTGCTTCAAATAAAGCTCCCGAGACTATGAGATAATAATATTGGGTTGTTGCGAAAATTTTGTTCGTTTTTATAAGTCCATTTTGAACTGTAATATATCAGTGGATATTAATTCGATTCAATCGAAATAAGCGCCGTTTCAATCAGTGCATTTTTGCCAACGCAACAAGTAGAATCATTCCGTCAGCTAGACTATTGCGTGCTTGGGATTCGATGAAGTCGACAAAGGCCGTTTTGCCTTGTCCTGATTGGCGAAGGTTCTACCGGTGATACCCTCGAGAAACCGTTACTGACTGCTGTTTCCTGTATTGTCACATTTTCTTTTGTAAACCTCTCATGTGTGAGAGGAAACGTCAAAAGACGATGCAGTAGTGCATCTTTTTTTTGACGAAATCTCCACTTTTAGAAACGACGAAAACCAAGATAAATATATCTCAGTTCCATATCACCAATACAGGAAGAATTTTGGAAATATTTTCAATGAACTGGGTATTTAAAACATGTCATACACTACAGAGCCTTTTAGCAAATCCAAAAGACAGAGCCGAGAATTTGGAAAATTCTGGAATTTACGAAATTGAATATTATGGACAGACTGAAAGCACTATTGAAATAAGATATAAGGAACACTTAGCACACCTAAAATATGGAAGACTAGAAAAATCAGCAGTCGCCCATCATGTTTTGCTAAGAAACCATTTCATAGATTAGTTCATTGAGATTAGTTAGACAAGTTAACAACAACAGGCATCTAGATCAGGAGCGAGTCTACAGAGGAGATAAATGTCGAGTTTACGACTCCAACCGACCTCCCTGTAAATTTAGTTCAGGAGCGAGTCTACAGAGGGGATGGATGTCGAATTTACGACTCCAACTAACCTCCCTGTAATTTTAATTCAGGAGCGAGTCTACAGAAGAGATGGATGTCGACTTTACGACTCCAATGGACCTCCCTCTAAACTTAGATCAGGAGCGAGTCTACAGAGGAGATAAATGCCGAGTTTACGACTCCAACGGACCTCCCTGTAAATTTAGTTCAGGAGCGAGAGCTTCTCAACTCCCCAACTCCTGATCCAACAACTGAACCTTAAAATAAAGGTTTGTTGGTGCAGCCAGGAAACGTGTGAGTCGTCTCCTCAAGAGCGGAGTAACTTATAAAACCACCTTGCACCAAATTCTTGAGCGGCGTACGCAGAATCTGTCTCAGGTGGGGGAACTAAACCCCCATAAGCAGGTTAGCAAGCGTTTGCGCTCAAGTGAGGTCTCACCAAAACCAGAGGCGAAAAAGTCCTGCAAGATTGAATTTAAGGCATCGTCAGGTGTAGCTGACGAAGGGGAAGGTTGTCGTGGGTATCAAGGTGAGAATCTTGCAACTTAACTATTCGACTACCTCATTAACTCATTAACATTAACGTTGTGCCTGCCCCGCTGGGGTCCGAATCAGAGTTAGAATTCGGCAGAGCCGTACTTCTACCATCTGACCTGAAAGACCACTCACCATACAAACTAATGGGCTTCGTTAAGAAGCTGGGCTTATTTGGCCGAGTGTGAATAGGTGTGAGCCACAAGAAACCCTTGCGGGTTGCGGTGGAGGGTCGAATAGACCCACTCACTTTGGACCTAACCTAACCTAACCCTATATTGTAACCAAAAGTAAAACAATTTCTGATAACTAACAATACAATGCACAATTATGTTTGAAAGCGTATCAATCGTTTTCTGTCAGATTTAAATTCGTTAAAAATTCATTATTTGTCGAAAAATCCGGCGATAACCAATCACGAAGTGTGCATAATGTCGAGCTACGTTTCATATATGCACATTGTTCAATAGAGAACAATGAAGTTTTCATTTTGTAACGTGTATAAATTCAATGGACCGCATAATTCAAAACTGTTTGATCGCATTTATGGCATTCCTATTGAAAATTAATAATGGATTCAGTTTTGCAACAACCACTGGAAGCGATGTAGGTGGCTTAATTGAGTTTGCATTTGTTTTGTTTCGCGTTTCAAAGCCAGATATACGTTTTTTAGTCTGGCGTTAACAGTTATTTTCTGTTTCGATTTTCACATGTTTGATGTTTCAGCAGAGTTTGTGTATTGTTTCCATTAACCAGCCGACCTTCACATAAAATGAATATATTCATAGGTCTAAATATATGCGAGCCAGGGATTAACGAGTTGTTATCTTTCAACGTGTGATTCGTAGCACGGATCAAACGATACGTACGTAATACCCATTGTCTCAGAGTAGAGGTCAATCCCATATTCACAAAAGTAGTTCAGTCAATTGGTAGCTAAACAATCAGCTACTTTGTCACCATCAACTGTGATATAATTTTTAGGAAAACACTATTATAATCATCTAGACATTCTGCGTGAATATGCAAGATATTTTAGAATGGATATAGATCGTTAGTTACAGTTTTTTCACAGTCACAGTGTGATTTTTTAGAAGAAAAGTAGGTGTAGGCTGAACTCAGTCTTTCAACAAAAAAAGCCATTTTTCGTAAAACAAATTGAAGAGCATTTAGAATACTGGTAAATGTTGAGTACGACGGCCGGTATTTCATTAGAACCAGAAGCCAAATTCGATATAATTGAAATAGGACGATAATTCCGAATATCAAATAGATTTCCAGACTTAAGAATAGCACAAACTCATGATACCTTCCATAATTCAGGAAAAGTATGAGTTTTAACTGCAGTTGGGATGATACATTAGATTCAGCCATGAAAGGCTTTTCTCCTTTAGCTTAGGTGAATCATCTTTGACTAAGTGGTTGCACTATCTAGTGTCTTAAGTGTGTTAAGAGGATCAATATGTCTTGGCACAATCACGTCACTGGAATTGCAAAGGCTGCTTCTCAAAAGCTTGGAACACTGTTCCGAACCAGAAAACTGTACACACCGCAGCAACTTTTGATGCTTTATAAAGCTCAGATAAGACCTTATTTGGAGTAGGGTTCTCATGTATGGAGTTCTGCTCACAAGCATACCTTGAAGTTGCTGGATTCCATCCAGAAAAGAGCCATGCGCCTGATTGGAGACGCGAACATCACCTTGATAGCCTGGAACATCGAAGAAAGGTTGGAGATTTGTCTCTTTCTTATAGACACTTTCACGGGAAGTGTTCACGTGACTTCCATTTGGTTCCACCAACAGCGGTGCATATCAGAAATACGCGACGGACTGTGGCTGCTCATCGTTTTAAGGTTCAACTCAGTACATCTCGAACTTCACTGATTAAGAACTCTTCCATCTGGAGAACTGCGTTTATGTGGAATAAATTTCCTGGTAACGTTTTTCCAAATGAATTTGATCTCCAGCGATTCAAATCCAATGTGAATCGCTACTTTCGCATATGCATGGCTCTGAGAGCGCATTAAGGAGTTTTCTGTAGTGCTTGTGTTTTGTTCTACAAAAAAGAATCAAGAGAGATATCACAGGGAGGAAACTTGGGGTCGTTAAGTCAACGACCATCTCACAGTAGACATAGAGTCGGATTCTTTGGTTACTTCATGGTCTGTAAGGAATCTAACGAGTAGCTGAGGAAAAGAGATCCATCACAGCAGGGCCTCGCTTTTCTATGACGATGAGAGCATGTCCTCGAGCTCGATACTGAATCAGCTCAGAGCCTTTTGGCATGGATATACATACCTTAGAATGGGGCCGTCAGTCAGCAGGACTCTCACCAGTGACAGAGGTACACTGTACAATTCGTACTAGTGCCAAGTTTTCAGTATTTCAGGACAAAAGAATATATTCATCACCTTCATCAATATAGGCTCCCTCTTCCTAAATTATCACCCCAACCTACATCCATCAGTGACGTCCCCTGTATCAGCTTGGATTTACGAGCGAATGACCCTGGTAAATGAGTAATGAATAATCTGCGTGGTTTTCACCCCCAAGTTAGCGGTCGATGAGGACGGTAATCAGGCGCTCAGTCAAAAATTTACCGCAGCGTTGCTTTGAAAGGTATTATTGCAATTCCTCGAGCTTAGTATCTCGAGCTCGAATCTCTTCCAGGTTATTAAGGTGAAATGGATCGCGTGGAATCCAAAGATGGAAGCGTAAAATAATGAAGAATTGACTTACTTCCAGGCGTTTCGAGAATTGAACTCGGAACGGATAAGCTATATTAAGAAAACGCATTCACAAGGAAGAGGGAATGAACAAAGTCGTCTCGTTCTCTGCGGATACCTACTATCAGAACGAACTTTTCCAGATCTGGTTATTGAAACCTTCAGAGGAAAACAAAGATAAAACTATGAATGTGCTTGTGTTATAATTTCATTCACAGATATTTTGAGTACACTTAAAATTATCAAATATCACAATACGATATGGTTTTTCGTTTTTTTTGTCAACTTTAATAACTGTAATAATTTCAAACTAGTAAGCCGAACCGGCTTCGTACGGATGGCAGTTTTTTCTGTCATAGTGCCACATTAGCTAGTCTATGAAGAAGGTTCTCATTTTAACTGTAAGGGCGTGCTTTCGAAATAATAAGATCTGGAATTTTCGCCTTAAAGAAAGCTCTGGATCAGACCAGAACTTTCGATAAGTTTCGAAAGCATTCCCTACTATTCCAAAACTTTCCGGAACATTTTGGAATGTGGTGGAATATTCGGATTCAGTCTACAATGTTCTGGAAAATCCTGGAACATCACAGATTACTGTGGAACACTCCAGAAAAGTCTCGAATACTGTTCAATTTTCTGGAACATTATACACCCAGAGCGAAACCGGGCACCCCTGCTAGTAACTAAAATAATAATAATGACTTCGGATAAAATTTACTCACACAAAAGTATGTAGGCAACTATCAATTTTAGTTCTGAAAGTGATAAATACTAACACATCAATATTCAGAATTCAGAATTCTAGGCGTTGTTTGAAATCTTATATTTAATGATTATAATACTTATACAAATAATATCCAAAACGAGATTAAAACGTGTCTCAGAAAGTTCTGGAATTATGTAACTTCATGTAAGAATGATGTAGGTATTCCTAAAAATACCAAGTGCAACGATATGTTTGCTGAAAACGGTGAAAGTATATGCGATCTACTTGCCCAACATGATTCGTTAAAAACTTTGCCTCTGGTCTATGCTATGCCTTGAGTATTTTATTCAACAAATCCATGCAGTCTGGTGCTGGTTTAGAAAATTGCTCTCCTAGTCCCGATTTATAAAAACTCTGGTCATTGAAACTCAGTAATTTCAAAACTTGCTGGAATCGGTATACTGGGAGATCTCCTTAGATGGCTTTCACCCTACCTTCACAATCGCAGTCTGCTAGTGAGCGTAAATGGATACAGATCTACTCCATTTCTGGTAACCTCGGGAGTCCCTCAAGGTTCACATCTGGGTCTGTTCATGTTTCTAGTATTCATAAATGATTTGAAATATTGCTTCAAGCATTCACAAGTACTATTATATGCCGGTGACTTTGAAATCTTCGGGAAAGTAACGACGAATAGAGATTGTTCAAAGATTCAAGAGGACCTCAATGCTTTTTTAGAATACTGTAACCTCCATAAATTGAAACGTAACATCAAAACATCATACCGATACATTTCCAATACTCCCTGGACAATAATATTATTAACAGAGTGGGCCAAATTAAAGATCTTGGAATCTATTTTGATACAGAAACGACTTTCAATTCCCAATTGGATTATGTAATGAATTCCTGCAGCAAAACCTTGGGACTTTTCTGGCAGAATATGCAAAGGCTTCAACAACGATGCAGCAATCAAATCTATTTACATGTGTTTGTTTCCAGTAAACTCAATTTTGGAAGTGTCACATGGAGCCCACATCATGATACACATAAATTACGTTTAGAAAGACTCCAGAACAGATTTGTACGGTTCTTCCACTTCAAAACAGCGAAGACTTATGTAACACTTGGTATTAGCGAAATTCGATCTCACTACAAAATACGGCTTCTAGAACAACGAAGAATAATAACGACTTAGTTTTTATTTATAAAATTATAACAAACTGTTATGACTCACCCAATCTAGTATCAATGATTTTTTATCACGTTCCTCAAAAGAACATAAGAAACAGAAAATTACTTGTCAGTCCGAATTTCAACACAAATTTGGACAAAAACTCCCCAATCATTAGAATGTGTGATTCTTTCAACAAATACTGTAGTACGTTGAATTGCTTTAAAATAACTATGAAAAGAATATTTATCACATAGCAAAAATGATGAATAATTGGTTAGTACGTACAAAATTTATTAATTTTTACTTTTTTTTGTATCTGCTGATACCTAGTATCTCTGTAACCACTACTACTAATGTATGCTTATATTGGTATCTACCTGTTTGTATCACAAATTTTGAATAAATAAATAAATAAATTGAAATGGGTACAGTGAGCATAATATGTGAATTAACCTTTCAGTGGCAACACTTTTTATAAAAAAACGGTCTACAAGAAATGACCTAGATGGCCTTGGATACAGGTAATGCCAAGGTTCATGTCCTTGGGATATCTGTTGAGTCGAGGTATTTTTATACTATTCATGATTGTTTCAATATAAATAAAGCGCCAGGTTCAAGCGTGTTAGTATCTTGAAGTTCAAAATACGTGACAGTAAGCTATCCTCAAAAGTGGACATATACCATCGCCGACTTTTTTGTTGACCTATAAAAAACGATATGTAGGGAATTTTTTCGTTATATCTCGAAGAAATTAAGCAGCGTTTCCGATAAAAGTTCTCAAGGTAGTACCACCGCCTCGACTTTACAGGGCATATCATCATATTTCAAACAATGCACACAAAACAATAATAATACTTATAGCCGTGGACAGTTTAGCTGTGTTTCTTCTTTTTTGGAATGATGTCAACTTACACGAATACATATTTTTTAAAACTTCACTATCTGGCTAGCACAGCTTACGGACTAAAGCCCACTCTTGTGAGAGTATTCCAGAAATATGCACTAAAGCAACACGGTGCTTAACCCCAATAATTTATTCATCATTTGGCGCAAAGCGACAGTAGTTTCTCCAACGGCAAACAAAAATAAACAACTGCTTTGAAAATTGATCAACGGGAATCTTTCATGGGAATGCTGTTTTTAAAATCTGGAATGCTACCTTCTATTCATGAATCTTTCCGTTAAATTTTTGAGAAAGAGCATGAGTGAGTAGGGTTTCGTGTCAAAAATGGCAAATTTAAAGCGATATTTACTCGTATAAACGAGACGCTCTCGAACGTGAAACAGGAGAGATTATTTCCAGTAACTGGAATTGACGTGGTAAGCCTGGCAGAAATAAAAGTGCGATGGTGCAAATTTGATGCAGCATTTCAGTTCCGGATCGAACTGATTCTGACAAGTCATTCGGTTGGCGTTTGATCTGTTCGTGAGTGAATTCCGAACGACTATACCTGGATGACAAGTAAATATAGTAGATATGATACCTTGATTTATGTAGAGTGTTTCTCCTTTCAAAAAACTTTTCTGTAGCTCATAAAAGTTTACTTGACCGAGTCCTAGAACAATCCACCTTCTTCTTTTTCAGTGCGGTCAATGGACTTGTCCCTCAAATATGAACTGCAGCTCTTGTGATTCTGGTTACTTTTCAGTGGAAGAGCTTCATGAAGCAAGAGTCGAATCGATCCCTCCCAACAAGCTTATCGAAGCAGAAAGCGGAATGGTCTGACCTTACAACTATATCCGGTTCGGAGACGTTTATCTTCTTGGAGAAAACCGATGCCTTGATTTTTGTGGCATTGAATTGAACCTGGTTACTTTCATCCAAATTCGAAATCACTTCTAGATCCTCATCAAGATACACAGTAAAAATTAAAATCTTAAAGTGAAGAACATTATCTCGATTCAAAGAAATCTTGCTCTTCTATATTCATGAAGAAATATTTTTATAAACTGAGAAATATATTCTCTCGAGTTGAATTTGAATCATTAATTCAAATGGGCTGAATAAACGCTTCTTTCAAGTAAAAAAAAATATTCCACCAAGATTGTGCATACATCACATTAGCTCAAGAGAAGTAAGTATGCATTTTTTAGTGGGAGCAAAACTAATCTCGAAGCAAAACTTTTTTGGATTTTGAAAGAACACTATTTGAATATCTCCGTAGGAGAAATTAATTGTTTTCCTTTGAAGAGAAGCATTTTTCATTCAAACGCTTTTATTTGTATAAATCAAATAAACGCATTTACTTCACAAAAGATGAATTTATGCTTCTGTTCATGAACTGTCCCTCTCATACGGATGTCTTTAGTTACTTGAATCCAAAGTATCTCATGTAATATGTAATATGAACAGCTATAAGTGTTAAGGGAAGAAATTAAATAATACATTATATTTATGATTTGAAGCAATTGCAAATCATAAATATTATCCTCAAAAAACATATGAAAAAAAAAAAACAAAACATATTAGAGAAATACATTTTCTTTGCTAATCTTTGTTTAAATGTCATATTCCAACAGCACACTATTGAGAGGTCATACAGTTATACAAATAACAAATAAATATTAAATCCGAAAACATATATAAAAAAGTGACATATTTTGACAAATTGCAAATTAACAAATAAAATAAAACCGATTTGTTTGAAGGTGATTGACCATGTTTCGTGATGAATTTCACTAGTTCGGACTTCCATTGTCTACTATATAAAATGATTTGAAATCCCTGAAACAAGTAAAAAAGAAAAATTAAAAACGAATAGTTGAAAATAACAATTATATTAAGCAACAATAAACCTGAAATGAAATGATAGTGAAATAACCTACAAGTAAAAATATAATAATTGAATAAATAAAAATTAAAGGAATGAAAAAAGAAAATAATAAAAAATAAAAAAGTGTAGAGATTCCAAGTCACGTTAGTTCACGACGTTTCGATTGTTGGTATCTACAATCGTCTTCGGGTGATGACTGGACTGATTCCTCCGAGAGATGACTATTTTATAGACCGTTGAAATACTTTCACTTTCTCTACTTTCCATTTTCCGCTTCACTGATTCCGTGAGAGATGACCGTTTTGGCGGGAGTTGGTCATTTTTCGTTTGATGATGGGTTTCCATATGTTTCGTATATCTACGCTGGCCTGGCTGAAAACGTTGTTGGACAACATGTATGCGGCTTCCTTAAATTTTCTCCTGAACCAATGTTCCTCTCTGTGCAAGATCTCAGCTTGGGACCACTCGATGTTGTGTTGATGGGTCCAAACATGGTCTGCTATTCCTGATTTGCTGGTTTCTCCTCGCTGTGTGTGCTTCTTGTGCTCGGCAATGCGAACATTCAATGGCCTCTTAGTTTCACCGATGTATGATTCTCTGCACTCGCAGGGTATCCGGTAAATGCAATTCTAGGAATCGCAGTCTGCGTTTAGTGGCTTGGTTTTCGTGGGCTCTGTATTACACCAACGTTCCGGTCGAAGAAGCACTCCAAATCATACAGAGAAAGCTATCCGAAGACGGGAACCTGAAAGAGAGAACGAATCTACCTATAGAAGTAATTATGGAATTACTAGGATGCTGTGTACGAAACTGTTATTTCCAACTGAAGGACGAATTCTTTACACAAGATGAGGGACTGCCAATGGGATCGCCACTTTCACCAGTCATAGCCAACATATATATGGAGTGGTTTGAAACTCTGGCCATTGAAGAAGCCCACAAGAAACCTCGAGTCTGGTTGAGATATGTTGACGACACCTTCATAATATGGAACCATGGGAATACTGAACTAGATGCCTTTCTGAAACACATCAACAGCGTGAGACCTTCCATCACTTTCACAATGGAGAAGGAAATCCACAATGAATTGCCATTCTTAGACGTTTTGGTGAAGAGGACCGACACTAAGTGGGAAACATCTGTATACCGAAAACCCACTCATACGGGACAGTATCTGAACCACGAATCCAACCACCATCAATCGACAAAAAGAGGAATCATCAAGACTCTATTAGACCGTGCTTTTGGGCTCTATAATACAAAGGAAGGTCTCGAGAAGGAACTAGACATCATCAAAAATGATCTTCAGCGGAATGGATACTCCAAAGCGATGGTAGAAAAGACTTTGGCTAAAAGACAGCAGGAGCCTCGCAAGGAAGAGAAACCGTCACAACCAGTGCTTGCACTTCCCTATATCAGAGGATTATCGGAGAGGATAAGAAGAATTGGTTCCAAATACAACATTAGAACCTGTTTCAGATCCGGTAACACTATCCGTAGCAGCCTCACGAAAACCAGGCCCCCAAACGCGGACTGCGATTCCAAGAATTGCATTTACCGGATACCCTGTGAGTGCGGAAAATCCTATATTGGTGAAACTAAGAGGCCATTGAATGTTCGCATTGCCGAGCACAAGAAGCACACACAGCGAGGAGAAACCAGCAAATCAGGAATAGCAGACCATGTTTGGACCCATCAACACAACATCGAGTGGTCCCAAGCTGAGATCTTGCACAGAGAGGAACATTGGTTCAGGAGAAAATTTAAGGAAGCCGCATACATGTTGTCCAACAACGTTTTCAGCCAGGCCAGCGTAGATATACGAAACATATGGAAACCCATCATCAAACGAAAAATGACCAACTCCCGCCAAAACGGTCATCTCTCACGGAATCAGTGAAGCGGAAAATGGAAAGTAGAGAAAGTGAAAGTATTTCAACGGCCTATAAAATAGTCATCTCTCGGAGGAATCAGTCCAGTCATCACCAGAAGACGATTGTAGATACCAACAATCGAAACGTCGTGAACTAACGTGACTTGGAATCTCTACACTTTTTTATTTTTTATTATTTTCTTTTTTCATTCCTTTAATTTTTATTTATTCAATTATTATATTTTTACTTGTAGGTTATTTCACTATCATTTCATTTCAGGTTTATTGTTGCTTAATATAATTGTTATTTTCAACTATTCGTTTTTAATTATTCTTTTTTACTTGTTTCAGGGATTTCAAATCATTTTATATAGTAGACAATGGAAGTCCGAACTAGTGAAATTCAAAATAAAACCGAAACCTATAAACAGCATTACAACTCAGACAACAAAATGAATTAATTTATTAGTAATTTTACACAAAGAAAGTTTTAAAAACTAGATGCCATTCTGGTAAATAACATTAAAAAAATACTATCGTCTATCAAGTTCTGCATTCTGCTTTTGTTTATCCACATCAATTGCCGGAACATCACTTGGATTCTGAAAGGAAAGAAGAAATCAGCACATCATCGTTAGCCACTATTTCAAATATCTAGAAAGGTAAAACTATGAAAACAGCTGCCACTTAATCAAAAAAATATATAATTTTTTTTTAATAAAAAACTGTTTGAGTGGGTTTATTCCGTTAACCAACCCAATTGTTGTGTGCATTTCGGAAGTCAACAAACATTTACATGATGAAATCAGAAAGTGGCTGCCATATGTAGATGCTTTTTACACCTACTGCTGCCTATTTTGGTATTTTTTGTATTATAATTTATTGTCGAAACTATAAGTACCTCTCTCGTTTGATAAAAAATGAATTCGGTCTAAGAGAAAATCACATTTTATTTAGAGGAAATGCACTCATTGAAAACAAGATAAAATACATGTTCAAAACAAGAGATTGGCAAATTTGAATCAACGTGGAGGATTTTTCAGTTCAAATTAATATACACTTGCAGAGCTCAGCAAATGTAATAATGCATGCGTGAATAATTACGAAGCATTGTATAATTTTCGCAAAATGAGGGCAAAATTGAGAGTTGCTGTCAAAGTTCACCACTTTCTCTTCGGTACTACGTATACAACGCAGTACTTACTGATATAGCGGAGTTTCTTTCTCAAGTAACCTAAACACCTCAATTTTATCTAATTATAATACTCACCCATGAAAATACCTTCCAACTGTGTAAGACCCCAGTCTTGTAAAATGGTAGATACAAAATAATCGGAAAAGAATTGCACTACCTACAGACACATAAAACACTTTCTCCTTAAAATCACAACACACCAAAGTCACTTTCCAAGACATACTGGCGCGTACGCGAATACTGTTCTACATTGTTAGTTTCTCATAATACAAAATTTAAATTCTTTTCAATAATATGTTCAAACTGAAATGAATGAAATACTTCTTTAAAAGAAATCCTGTTCATTCTATGCAAATTTCCTGTTATCTTCAGTCGATCATAATATAGTTTTGTATACAGGGCTTTTCATGACGAGCGTTAATTAGCCGTTTCTGGCAAACTATTCAACGGATCAACCTGAAAATTCCACAGTATGCATAAGTCAATATGACCTACACGCCTAAAATATTTTAGACGAAGCGGCGTTGTCGCTTCTACTATAAAGTAGCGGCTTCTTTGATTTTTCAAATGGAACACCCCGTATATAATATCATATTATGATTCATTATAACTTTGTTATAATGAATCATAATATGATTTAGTTTAGAAGATATAAATTAATTTCGATATTTTTTTTACCAAACATGAACTTTTATAAATGCTGATAATCTTGAACTCTCTCTTGCACTAAAACGATCAAATTTGAAATGGAGTGGAGTGATACTATGAGGATATTCACTACGAGTCATATTTTCATTTGCCTCACACAGGGTCTTCAAAAAATGCAGATACTTTGATCTCATGAAAAAATGAGTTGAACTCAATTTTTTCAAATGGAACACCCTGTATATTTCAACATTTTTGAGCTCTACATCCAATTTTAGATTAACTTTGTTCAGATAATACCATTTCTATTTTGAACCGTTTTCGAGATAAACTGTTTCAAACGGAAACTGACGTGGTTTTCTTGCTCGTTTTTTTGAATTCATCACTTATTTTGGACATTCAACATCAGCAAAGCAATATATTGGATTCTTGGTTTTTTCCAATAAGTCGTTGATATACAATAAAAAGGGGTTGGAGATAATAAGGATCCCTGGGGAACACCAGCGTTAATGGTGAAAGTATTCGAAAGATATCCATCGACGGACACTTGCAGGAAAAGTTCTTTCAGAAAGCTGAAGAGCCATACACAGATATGATCCGATAAGCCATAGCATCGAAGTTTGGCCAGCAAAACCCTCACACCACACACGGTCAAAGGCCTTAGAAATATCAAGCGCAACAGTTCTTGATTCTCCATCCTCTTAACAGGCAAAACATGAATATGAAAACTGAATCTTGAAGTACAGTTCACCACTGTCGCAATAACCTTTTACATTTCACTATTTTATTTCGAAACCGATGGAAATATCCTCTTTAAGATCGCCTGAAAAATATTTTCAAATGGGACGCGAATCACCATCCGCCTCCATTAATGATATATTTATATGTAATCAAATGGTCTCTAATCCTAAACAAAATTTTCGAAAGACGTCAAGAAACTTTGTTTACCCGTCGCCGGCAGAATCAAAAAGTTGGCACGCATCCAGATCAAGTTGTCTCGTGTATCAATGAAAACAGAAACAAACATAAATGTTACTATAAACATGTCCTTCGATGTGCTTCCTGGTTCGTGAAAATCAAAATAAATCGGATCCCGTTGAGAGTTATAGGAGGGTCTCGGGAATGGACCGGTTATTGCATCGATCCCGTTCAGAAAGGGTATTTGATGGGAAAATATTTTTCTAGATATATTGGCGAGCTCGAATTTTAATATTTTATCCCATGAGAAAATTTGCGAATGTTTTATTCTCGGTTCGGGAATTTTATATAAAATTGAATGGGAGTGACCGCAGTGGCGGATACAGCCCTCCCTCCTTTTGGACGCAGAAAATGTTTGATTATGGGGCCAGTCCTACACTCTTACCCCCGGGTCCCCGGCCGGTGCCATCGCAACCGCTGTCCCTGCATTTTAAAGCTGTAATATCTTCGAAAATATTTAAATTACCTGATATAAAAGGCAATATTGATTCATATCAAATGCACAATGTATTTAAGGTATTTAAATGGATAAGGATTAACGCTCTATTGCTTAAATTCGCTTCGTAAATAAGACATTATTTCTCGTAAATAGTAAAAGATAAAAATGGTTATTCTGGGTTATCCCAAAGAGATAGACATAAACCATCGCGGACATTCCACCAAAAATATTTTTCTAAACCTAGCCGCATATCATTGAAAAAAATTAAATAAAAGTTCGGTTGTTCCTTAGTGCGACTCTGTACAAGCAGCCTTGTCTGGGAGATAACGTGATAATGTTTTAGAGCACTCCGTAGCTTAGAAGGACAGAGTATAGAAACCTCTAAAATTATCAGTGCAAGAATACGTTTGTTTTAGACTATCATATATAAAAATCAAACACGATGTTGTGAAAAATATATAAGGCACTTTTTTAAAAAAAAACTTCTATTCGAATGAGAGCTTTTGCATACCCAAATATTCATGCACAATATGTCCAACACGTTCCTTCAATATTGTATTTAGAGCCTCAACTGTCTCGATCAACTTCACTTTGAGGTCATCCAAAATTATTTATATTATTGGATATAGTTTGTGTTACGTTTTTTTAAAGTAACTCTTTTCTATTTAGATAATATTTTTTCAACAAATTCACCTAGTTTTGGAAATGTTATCACGACCTTAAGCTACATTTGTGTCAAGATATACTCCACATTTACGAAATCGCGTGCCATTATCTTGAATGAATAATTATCCACTGATTTACATTCACCTGACTCGTTTATCGATTGTATAATTTAAGACTGACGATAAATAGCAGCCTTTGTTATGAAACTTCTCGCCCTAGAAAACAAAAATTTGAATGGATGAAAAATATATTTACATTATTTTTTTCATGGGATCTTTCTTTAGAATTTTTTTTTTTTTGCAAACCTGTGATGACTTACACAATATTCTGTTTTACATCAAAATGATTGTTTCTATGTTATCCTTAACCAAATACTTGATTCCACAAATCGATGAAAATGAAAAATGTATATTTTTGATTTGAAAATCACATTAATTTGTCGTACGAAACTGCTACTTCCAACTGAAGGACGAATTCTTTACGCAAGATGAGGGACTACCAATGGGACCGTGCTTTCGGGCTCTGTAATACAAAGGAAGATCTCGAAAAGGAACTAGGCATCATCAAAAAATGACCTTCAACGGAATGGTTACTCTAGAGTGATGGTAGAAGAGGCCTTAGCTAGAAGACAGCAAGAACTCCACAAGAAAGAAAAGCCGCCACAACCAGTACTTGTATTTCCATACATCAGAGGATTATCGGAAAGAATGAAAAGGATTGGGTCCAAGTATAACATCAGGACCTGTTTCAGATCTGGGAACACTATCCGTAGCAGCCTCACGAAAACCAAGCCACTAAACATAGACTGCGATTCCAAGAATTGCATTTACCGGATACCCTGCGAGTGCAGAGAATCATACATCGGTGAAACTAAGAGGCCATTGAAAGTTCGCATTGCTGACCACAAGAAACACACACATCGAGGAGAAACTAGCAAATCCGGAATAGCCGATCATGTTTGGACTCATCAACATAACATCAAGTGGGCTCAAGCTGAAATCATCCACAAAGAGGAACACTAGTTTAGGAGAAATGTCAAAGAAGCCGCGTATATGTTGTCCAACAACGCATTTAGTCAAGCTAGCGTAGAGATACGTAACATATGGAATCCTCTAATCAAGCGAAAAACGACCAACTCCCGCCAAACGGTCATCTCCCGCTAAAGAGTGCGAAACGGAAAGAAGAAAGAGGGGATAGGTGAAAGCACTCGAATGACCTATAAATAGTCAGATTTCGGAGGAATAAGTCCAGTTATCACCCGAAGACGATTTTGGATACTAACAATCGAAACGTCGTGACATAACTTGGTTTGGAATTTTTTAATTTTCAATTTTTTTGTTAATAATATTTTTAATTTTCTTAATTTTCAGCTTTTATTAATATTTCAATTTTTTTTTTCGGTTGTTGCTTGTATGTTATTCCTTTGTAATTTCAGTTTTTTGTTCAATATGTGTTGTGTGTTGATTGTGTATGTGTTGTGTGATGTATATAGTATGCGTTTTATAGATTTTTTTCGTTTTTTCACGTTTATTGCGTATTTTAAGTTTGTGTTTATATGTGTTGCGCGAGTATATTTTGTTTGTTATGTGTAGTGTATTTCGTGTTGTATTTCGTACGTGTGTTTTGCGTTTTTAAAATTTTTGCTTTGTGTCGTTTGTTGTTTGCTGTGTGTTTTGTGTTGTGTTGTTATCTGTATATGCGTTTTTCCATTTTGTGGCGTTTTTTGCGCGGCGTGTTTTGGGTTTGTGTTTATATGCGCTGTACGAGTATGTATTGTATGTTATGTGTGGTGTATTTTGTGTTGTGTTTTGTACATGTGTTATTTGCGTTTGTCATTTTTTCGCGTTATTTGCGTTGTCGTGTGTCGTTTGCTGTGTGTTATCTGTATGTGTGGTGTGTTATTTGCTGTGTAGTTTGTATTGTGTTGTTGTGTGTGGTTTCTTATATGCACTGTGCTGTGTGTTAACATAGTGCGATATTTGCGTTGTGACGTGTGGCGTTTGCTGTGTATGATCTGTTTGCGTTGTGGGTTGTTTGCTGTGTGTTTTGTGTTATTGTGTGTATGTGTGAATATTATGTGTGGTTTCTTATATGAACTGTGTAGTGTGCTGTTTGCGTGTTGAGTTATGTTTATTGTATGATTTTCACTATAAAAGGTTTTAGAAAAACCGCGACACGTGTTTTGCTATACAATAGCTTTCTGAACCGTAAAGCTTCCCTTTTCATTTTTTTTACATTGTTGCGTTTTTATAGTCCCTTAATTTTTTGCGTAATATTCTTTTTTTGTGTTATTTCAGCATATTGTGTCATGTGAAGAGTGCTGTGTGTTTTGTGTGCGATTTTTTGGGGTTTTCCGTTTTGTGCGTTTTTGCGGTTTTTTCATTTCTGACGCATCTTGAGTTTATTGTGTTTTATGTGAATTGTTCTCTTTCTTGTGTGTTTTGTGTTGAGTTCGTCATCTCACCTGAAAGATCATTCACTGCGAACTAACTTTCTTGCCACTAGGAAACTCTACTTCTATTCTGAAACGATTCAGAAATCGCTTCATATCGCTGCGATAGAGTTATGTGGAACAATATCAAAGTTTGATGAGGCGAAACCAGTGCAAAAGGAAACGCCTGAGATCCGGCTGATCCACGGATATGCATAACGTGAATATCACTGGGAGACCGACCCTTTTCCGAGGGCTTTGTGAGAATCTATTAGCCGGTTTCCTTTTGAACTCCTGAATTGATAAGTCGGAGTCGAGGAGGAAAGTGGAAGTTTACTGCTCATATTTTATTTATTCGTCGGTTATGGAGAAGGAGAAACGGCGAGAAACTTATGCTTTGATTGTAGGGTGCGCCTTGAAATGGTGCAAGTTTCGTGGTCAATAAAGTCTCGTACAAACTATGCCAAGACTTAGATCTGTTCTCCCTGAATGAGTGATTAGAAAATCCCTTTCAGTCTCGGAAATAGAGGTCTGAATTATCATTGAGGTAAAAAACAATGTAAAACGGAGGTGTAGCAAAATGCGGATTTTAGAAAGTATCAGAGACTAGCGATTCGTCCCGATACGCTGAATAATAATGAGTTAGGTAAAATTTTGGTTTTTTCAGTTATATTATTGTAATTTTCGTAGGAATTTTCATTGAACAAAACACAGCCCATGTCTCTGCTAATGTAGCTTTCTGTAGGTGTAGTTTTTGAATTTACCCATTACAAATGTATAAAAATCAAATAAAACATTTTTTCTCTCTTTAATATTGGTATAGATGTTAATGTATATTCAAAGTATTTTGCACGACATTTTGGATTTTTTCAATTTGAAAAGTTGCAATTTTTCTTGAAGGAAAATGTACTATGCATAAGTAACTTGTCGTAAATAATAGTTCTACCCATAAAAAACTACTTTGCTCATCACTGATAGTGACTTATTTTGAAGAAAAGACAATTTTCCACAAAATTGCAATTAGATCCGATATGGAGCTGATAAATTTGCGATTTTTCACACAAAGAATTTTGAAGTAGAGCACTTTGTTTCAACTCTCAACAATATATCCTCGAACATTGAATCTACACATATTCCTGATTGCTCACACCATTATCCACAACAAGAAATGGCAGGACCAAACTGACCAAACTTTTGTGTCCATAGCCTTGTTACGTTCTCCTTGAGTAGAGAAAGATACGAAATGTTGAGCAAAAAAGTAGCTTTTTAAACTTTTTGCTCACTCCAACAAATGTTAGGTCAGGTTAGGACAATGACGAACGGTCATGGAACAAATGTGAACTGTCTGAAACTGTTGGGATCGGTACAGGACACTAGATTTTTGGATGTTTTCGAAAAACTGGATAGTGAGTAAGGTTCTAAATATTATCTTGGTTCTGAAAACGTTCGGTATTGTGGAAAAATCATTCATGGCTTTTACATCACGATAATAATCGACTTGCTCACTCATCATTGCCTCAGCCATCGTATCCACCAGATTTGGCCCCCTGTGGCTTTTTCCTGTTCCCTAGATTGAATGGACCCACGAAAGTACGGCGTTATACGTCGATTGAGGAGATAAAAACCGGACATACCAGAAAGTGCATATCATCATAGCTGCTTCGAAGATTGGAAAAAACGCTGGTACAAGTGTATTATATCTGGGGAAAATTTTACGAAAATTCGTTTACGGAAATTCTTTTACGGAAACCCAGTAGATGCGGTATAACTGGAATAAGTCTTAAGTGTTTGGGTCATAATTAGCAGATCGCACCCAGATGGCCAAAACCACTTCATACTTAAATGAAGGTAAAATTACTTGCGGTGTCCCACAAGGTTCGCTACTGGCCCCACGTTTATTCTTAATTTACATTGATGACCTATCGTCTATTAATATCCAAGGAAAATTAACTTTATTTGCTGATGATACCACATTTTTATGGCATGCTCCTAACAACCATACGTTGTATGAAGTTATTGAGAATGACATTACGTAAGTGGAAGACTGGTTTGACTCAAATCTCTTGAGCTATCGTTGCCAGATTCTAGTCATACATCTAAATAATATTCAAGTTGATAACGTACCAACTTGTAAATTCCTTGGCAATAATTCAAAATTCAACAAAAATGTAGATACTTTGAAATCCAAGCTCTCCTCTGGATATTATGCAATACGAGTAACTGTATCTGAGCTCGGATCTGCAGAA
This sequence comes from Leptinotarsa decemlineata, assembly GCF_025532065.1. NCBI lineage: Eukaryota > Metazoa > Arthropoda > Insecta > Coleoptera > Chrysomelidae > Leptinotarsa > Leptinotarsa decemlineata. Next base: position 6,056,174 of record NW_027412668.1, on the reverse strand, counting down.
GCTAGAATGGTTTATAATTCCCTCTTTGAATCCCATCTTCGTTATGGTATTTGCTTTTGGGGTGTGTGTTCTACTACATGCCTTCAATCAGTATTACTAATACCTTTTGCCTATAACAGAATCCTAACTGTAGTATTCTTATTTATATATGAGACAATCTGCCTTCTCTTCAAAAATAGGGTCTTGTTTAACAACTTGGACGAGCCAATGTATCAAACCAGGCAAAGATTCAGCTTCAAATTACCGCTGCTTTCTTCGACCCTAGTTGAAGATTCCATTATTTACAACGGTCTCAAAATGTTCAATCACCTTCCTCGAGCAATAAGAACCATAAATGACCTTAGAGCTCTTAAGAAAGAGTTGAAAGACTTACTTTCTGTGAGACCTTATTATAGCTTAGCAGAATTCTACGATAATAATTTTAATTGAGTTGACTAACTGTAATATCTACGGTATTTTATTGATTTGATTCAATTTAGTTCAAATTGATTTATTTAATTTTATCCTGAACGTTTGTATTAGGTTATTGTTATTTACATGTCTCTTTTCAGTTCATGTTATCACTAACTGTTAGTGATTTTACTCCTGTGATACTTTTGTGATTTCATTTATAAATATTACCGGAGTTTTTTCCCAACACCAAATCGTTATTTTCAACACCTCGACTCGTGTTTCGATCACCAAGTGATCATCTTCAAAGAGGGAGTTTAATCTTTCTCTTTGAAGATGATCGATCACTTGGTGATCGAAACACGTGTCGAGGTGTTAAAAATAGCGATTTGGTGTTGGGAAAAAACTCCAGTAATATTCATTACTACATCAAAGGTTCCAAACAGTGCATCATAAGTATTTCATTTATATGTTATTTATATTTCGCACAAGGCTTTGTCAATAACAATTTATTCTTCAGACAATAAAGTATATTTGAATTGAATGTTTTTTGAAAAAATGGAAAATTCATCTTATTTTTTTGAACAGATCTGGTATGTATATCGCTCTGTTAAAACTAACGAAAATTTCCCGAAATCATTGATGTGTGCCCGGAAGTAAAGGTGTACCCTGTTAGATATGCATAGAGATCGGTTTCAGGAATAAGTGTACTTCATCTCCTGAAGGCGCCAACTTGATTATTGAAACGCGAGTCGAGAAAAGTGTTGCAGTTCGTGTGTTTGTGAACTGTGCTTGTTTTGGGGTCATTCTACGCCAGAAGTTCTATCGTTCATTTCAGTGTTGAATGTTGATGTCAGGGGGTACAATTACACTCATCACCCTTAAAATCCGCCTTGGCTAAAATTGATAACCTAACAGATAAGATCATAAAGTTTTGGGTCGCAAATGTTTACCACATTCCGGAGTAATATCGATTCAAGTTTGTGCCAACTGACTTATTCAACGAGAATGTTTATTTTGTTCGCGGGTCGTCAACGGGACCAGGCATTTCAAACTTTGAACAAGTACAACAACAACAAAAGCCACCTTTGTTATGCGAAGTTACTGGAGCGCAAGCCGTGGTCGAGCTAAGCACAGTCATTTCCTTGAAGGCTTTACCTTCCACTTTCGGGGCCCTCTTGACGAACGACAAAAACAAATGCCTGCACAGTTCCTCGGGCGTCCGCACCTCCAGAAAGGTGTCCAGGAATTTGTGGAAGCCCTCGTAGTCGATGTCCTGAAACAAATAATGACAACGTTAATGCATGAGGTTTGGTGATCCAACTAATATCATCAAACGTTGTTTTCGTTTCGAAAGAGTTAAAAAAATTCGTAGATTAACAATTTAGTTTTCTACCAACGTTTTGGACTCAAATAAATCCATTATCGGGGATCTACAATAAAATAATTTCATGAACAGTTACATGCCAGTGTAATTTGTAATTTAACACAAGTTTTTCCCTAGGTTTAGAAAAAAATTGAAATGGGAATAATAATAATTATATATTTAATTATATTTATTTTTATTTTGACATAAAATGTATAGGATTAGTCAATAAGAAATGAAATACAATAAAGTTCATGCAAAACAAAACAAAAATATCACAAAAACTAAAATGAAATGCAAAACGTATTGAAATGTAGAATACGAAAAATAACTATGGATGTTAACGAATTAGATGTTCAAAATTTTCACCTCGAACGTCTTGGCAACATCCAAATCTCAAATAAAACTTTCTTCTAACATTATTAACATATCAGGCGTGACATACCTAATCGCAAGCGTTATTAGTTGTTTTAAGTCATTCAAATCTGAACGTTTACTTTTGTACACATTACTCTTTACATATCCCCATAAAAAGAAATCTAATGATGGAAGATCAGGTGATCGCGTTGGCCATTCAATCGATCCTCGCCTCCCTATCCACCGATTGGGAAATGTCGAGGTGTAGGCGGAAATTAACTTGGTAATGTGGTGGTGCTTCATCCTTCTGAAACCATATCCTATTCACTGGAACTTGAGGGTTTCCTGGATAAGAATATGAATTTCCTAAACTTGGAATGACATCATTTTGAAGTAGTGTCAAATAATTATCGTCATTCAAGTTGCCCTCAATGGAAAAGGGACCAATTATATGGTTTTCTACAATCCCTGCCCAAACATGAACCTTTTGACGGTATTGCTTGTGTTCTTCTCTCATCCAGTGAGGATTTTCCGTTGACCAGTAGCGAAAATTTAGCTGATTAGCATGACCGTTAAGATACAAAGTACACTCATCAGAAAACGTCTTTTAATTAGATGATATTGTTATCCAACATGTCCATCATTTGCTCACAAAAAATAAATTCTTCTATCAAAATCGTTTTCCATGAGCTCCTTAGTAGGTATCATTTTATAGGGATGCATTTTATATTTTTTTTATATGTTTACTATCGATATAGGTCATAGCTAACTTTGAATGTAGGGTATGCTTGTCTACTCGATGTATGTGGGTTTTCCTCAAACTCAAGCATCACATCTAATTTGAGTTCATCACTCATTGCATTGGCAGCTGCTTTTTTTAACTGCCCCACATGATCAAGCTCGCGAGATTGCTTCTTTAATTTTCTTATTGTTGCTTGGGATATGGGCGGTAAATTAGAAAATTTTTCATGAAATAGGCGAGCTACTTCCTGTTGTGTTCAGGTTTCATCTCCGTAACCAATCATTTTTAAAACTGCATTTCCTTTAATGTAACCATTTGTCAGACTTGAAGTTAACGAACTTTAAACTCAAATTAAAATACTGACAACTAATGTAATATAGTACAAAACAAGTTGACAAGGCGTTTTTTACTAACGTTGCCACAGAAATTATTTACAGTTTTTTAAAGGATACCATCTGAAAAGAACATTGCTATGGTTTTTGCTTACTTTCTTACCATCAATACCTTAACATGAAATAAGTTTTGAGTGTATTTTATCGAATTTCGGTACTCACATGATTTTAATTTATTTTATCTTAATAGTTGCAATAAACTCAAAAGCGATAACATTTTTGAATAGAGAATGAAGAGACCTTTCAAACAATATATAACAAGCCTATACTTATTATTTAAAAATTGGGGGTTGTACCTGTAATTTATTCCATTTGGCTTTTACACACTGTATATCCTAGGACCAATGGTCCAATACAATTAAAAGAACTTGATGTAATAGTGAGTCTCGCATATAGAACGTGAAGATAATTGTTTGGCTTGTATTGAATGTATAAATATTCCATTTGCTTTCGATTTAATGATCGTATAACTATGATTCGTCACCAGATATGACTCTTTCAAGCAAATCTATATCGCTGTTGACGTCAGTCAACAATTCCTGAGTGATGCTCATACGAGGGTTTTTCTTTGTTACAATTCAGCAATTTCGGAAAGAACTTCGCTGCCAGACGCTTCATGCCCAAAATTTCTCCTCGGCAACTTCTCTGGTTCGATGATTCTCCATAACAATTTTCTTCACTTCTTCAACATTTTCATAGGTTGTTGATGTGCTGGCGCGTCCAGGATGAGCGTCGTCAATCACATATTTTCGACCTTCTGTGAAAAGCTTGTAAATATTTTTATGACTCAGAGTACAATCACCGTATGCCACTGTCAACATTTCAAATGCTTTTGAGCACTCAATTCCACTTTTACACAAAATTTTATGCAAATTCGTTGATCAATTTTTTTCGAAACACACGAAACACCTGTCACCAACAAACAAATTTAAAAAAACACTAACCGAATATACGTAGCTCGCGAAATTTGAAAATTCATCCTAATTTCCGAACAGACCTCGTAATATTAGTGTAGCCGCAAGTAATGTGACGGGTCGAATGTTACTAAACTGACGTCAATGGAAGACGGAAATAGAAGAAGAGATGAACGCTACACGGAAAAGATTGAATGATACCGATCATGTGACAGAACGTGTTAAGAGATGCGATAAAACGATGGATATTCGAGAAATGATCGAGATGATTTGTTGAGATATCGAGGAAAACAATGGTGTACGTACAGATTTAGCTCCTTAAATTTTCTTTACACCCATAAATAAATGTTTCCATGGAAATTCATTTTATTGATTTATTCATTTATCCACTTCGGGTTACAAACAAATTAGATTATATTCTTAATTTCAACGTATCAAAACAGATATCGAGTGGTCCAACGAAAAGTATGCACCTTGCTTTTCTCCTTTTTTTGTAACTTAACGCAAAAATGCTCGGACAGGTCAATTTTGCTTTTGAGGGGGACACATTTCAGATGTATTTTTCTACCTATGCCTTCAACCCCCTAGCGAGGGTGAGTAACAACCCTGAAATTTTAAATGGAAAGTGGGGTCGAGTGATATATCATTTGAAAGGGCACAAAATTCTCTTTCCAATGATACCTAATTTGTTGTATTCACTTGAATAGTTATAAAAAAATCAAGAACATTTACTCGATATTTTTGGTGTTAATGAAAATGCGGAAAAAACGGCATTTTTATCACTACTACATTCCTCAATTTCTCTCGGGCGTTTTTTGGTTCAAATAACAACAGCAGATAAGTGTACAAAAAGAATTTAAGCAAACGTTCATTGATTTAGTTCGGTTGCTTTTGAAATTATTTCAACTTTGCTGTAAAAATGGTCTATTCCATTCCTGAACGAGTTGAAATTGTTGAACTCTATTGTCAACATAATAGTTGTGCTAGACTTACTGCTCGCCTCTTCAATAACAGTCATCCCGGGAAAAATGTGAATGTTTCGTACGTTGCCAAGTCAGTCCAAAAGTTTGTCGATACCGGATCTGTCTGTAATGTGAAACACCAGTCACGGAAACCGATCAGAAATGAAGCAGTGGAAGTCGCTGTTTTGGGACATGTTGAATTGGATCATACTCAAAGTACCCGTCAGCTTGCTGCAGCCTCAGGTGTCTCCCGTTCGTTCATAATACGGATATTAAAAGCCTATAAATTTCATCCGTACAGAATTAAATTAGTACAGGAACTCAAAGAAGATGATCCTGATAGAAGGCTGCAATTTTGTGAACAACTGAGCCAGCTACTAATTGATGATCCGCACCTATCATTCAACATGTGCTTTTCCGATGAGAGTACATTTTTTTTTAATGGAGCTGTTAATAGGCATAATTGCCTTTACTGGGATGACAGTAACCCACACTTATTCCGAGAGGTCCATACCCAGTACCCTCAAAAAATCAATGTCTCGTGTGGCATATTAGGTATTCATATCGTGAGGCCACTTTTTATTCCTGGGAATTTAACTGGTGAGGTCTACTTGAACATGCTTGAAGATACAATTGATCCTCTCATAACAGAAATAGTTGAAAATGACCAAAATCATAATGATGATCGGCTTCATTTCCAGCAAGATGGAGCACCTCCAAACTATGTTGCTCCTGTAAAAGAGTTTTTAGATGACCGGTTTCCTGGACGGTGGATTGGAAGGAGAGGCCCCATCGAATGGCCTGCCAGGTCACCTGATTTATCGCCTTTAGACTTTTTCCTTTGGGGACACTTGAAAAATAAATGTTTTGCTACGCAGCCCGAGCCCATAGAAGATATTCGCCAACGAATTACAGCAGAGTGCAGAAGTATAACACCTGATATGCTACAGAATGTTAGGAATAGATTTGAACAAAATCTGTATTATTGTATGGAAGCAAATGGGTCACATTTTCAGCACTTGCTGAAGTAGGATTCTACTAAGTCAATTACAAATTTCAAAGTAGTGGGTTGTAGTTGTTTTTCTTCATAATACCTACATGTTTGAGTGAAATACAACAAATTAGGTATCATTGAAAAGATAATTTTGTGCCCTTTCGTATGATATATCACTCGACCCCACTTTCTATTTAAAATTTTAGGGTTGTTACTCACCCTCGCTAGGGGGTTGAAGGCACAGGTAGAAAAATACATCTAAAATGTGTCCCCCTCAAAAGCAAAATTGACCTGTCCGAGCATTTTTGCGTTAAGTAACAAAAAAGGAGAAAAGCAAGGTGCATACTTTTCGTTGGACCACTCTGTATATTGTTCAAAATGAATTACTATTTGAGTAAACCCCGTAATTTTTTTTCCGTCAATAGAAACATTTGATACTTGGCAAATCAATGTCATAATCAACTGCATCAAATACACCTTCTGGACATGGAGACATCTTGATGCATTTAGTTCGATGACACAATAATAGTCATAAAAATTCATCAAGCAGAGCGATGATGATATTATCACCACTGATATCAATGTGTTTGTGAGAGTTGATATTTTAAAGTAGGTACGTTCAAAATGCAAAAAAAACACTGTATTCATCTTCCTAATGAATCATTCCTTTATTTCAAGAGCACCTAACAACAATTAAATGATGTGAAAGTACCCACTTCTCAGACACTTTTTCTTTGAGAAAGTAGCATTTCACCGGACTAGTCCGAAAAGTACGTTCTTTCCGGAAGAGGTCTGGAATAATGGAATAATCACATCGTGTTGTTGACAATGTAAGTATGAAAATCTTGGTAGGTATAGTTTAGACAAATGCTGTTCTTTGCAGTGAAATAACGACAGACAGCTATTTGACATGAAATCAGTTGATTTTTGAAAATTTACATGGTTTTTGTTAGCAATTGTCGCAAAATAAACTATGAAAATCAGCAACCATAGTGAGTTTGCATTTTTAAACTCACTATGGAGAACTTACTATAAAGAACTGCAAAACTGTAGGGTTTTTCCTATAACTATTTAGTTTAGAACCATTTCATTTCTTTATTGATTTTTATTTTGTATTATAAATTTTTGGTAGGAAATTACCTTTGTATAACTGCATTATCGAGCAGTCGTCCAAAATATCCATATGCTTGGTTTTCTACATTAATTCTTTTATTTTCATTTATACTCATCATTTTCGTATTTTCTCATCACATAGGTATCATTGAAATACCGAAAAAATAGATAGATATTGAGAACGACAGACACCACTGGGGATGTTTCGAGTAGGTACTCATTGTTAACACTTTTAAGGATTAAAACAAGGCCCAAGTGGTTGACCTTTCTTGACTAAATTTATGACACCGACCATTGTGAGAGATAAGAGTTACTGGGAACACATTTTCTTAGCCGGTGCATGCAGTCTGTTCAGGGATTTCGGCCGGAAACTAATCCTAATTCTGATTCTCCTCGCCACGAAGTTACACTGTTATTTTTTGTTTGTCGTTTTGTTAGTTAATAAATTTTATTATTTGTAAACGCTGTGTTCGTCTCATTAATAATTCACCTATCACCAGTCTCGACAAAATTAATACAGAGGATGTAATTTTGGCCTATTTGGCGCAAAAATATGAATATGTCAAATCCTCTAACCCATAGAGCATGTACTCTAAGTGGAAAAGTACCATTTCAGTGAGAAAAAATATAAAATATCCACTTTCCCAAAGGTTATCGCATTTCTCAAAAGAAAGAATATTGGTTATAGAGTAAAGAATTTAAAAGTTTTCAACAGCGAGCAGATCAAACAGCTCGTTGGGAAAGCAAAATATGAAACGTATCTATAGCATAATTCTGTAATGGTAGGCTTAATTCTTAAAAATATTATTGCATTAAAACGAAAACAATGTTGTTAAGGTTGTGATTCTATATATTTTATCACCATTTTTCCCCATCTGTTGAAAAAACCTTTTAAAATGTTTTTCCGTTAACCAGCTGTCGCTACCCTACGAACGACGAGCTAGGGACTAACGTGGTCTTACCTTTCAACGTGTGATTCCGTACGCCAGTGCAAAAGATAGATTGAGGCAAAAACGCCAGTCATTTCTGAGAATGTAGTGCCCACTATTTTTGAATTATAGTATAATGATAATGGTAATTTCAACAAGAAAACTGCTTTGCATAATCAATATTTATCTTTACGGCTTTCCCATACTCCACATAACAGATTATTCATGATTAAGAATCGCGGAATCTTTAAATTTACCCAATCCTGAAAATACACATATCATCAAACTTCAGCTATGTTATTTGCTAATAATGGTGAAAACATCACAAATTTCAAGAGACATGGTGGCTGGAAGTCTACCAATGTGGCTGAAGAATATATAGACGATTAACTCACAAACAGAATTGAAATGGCCAAGACTATTCAAAAATTATTTGTTGAAATCAATCAATGTGAAACGGAAACTTTACCTTCTTGTTCCGACTTCAACAAAAGACGTTTGAATATACAAAGTATATCAAACTTTAATATTATTAATTGTTCGATATAAATTCTCATATAAATATGAATTAGAATGTTTCTGTCAGTACCTTTCTTCTGTTCAAATTTTAATATTTAATTATTTAATACAAATAAGAATTAAAACATTCGAAATTTTGTTCAATAAAGGAATTCAGAAAAAATAGTGTACGCAAAACGTCTGAAAACAATTTTTTTGGATTTGCACATTTCCAGAATTCTGTCTAACACATGTTTCGCCATACGATGGCTTCTTTGGGCGTGTCTTTACTAACTACATTCTACATATTCAATGCTTAATATATCTAGTTTTACAATTAGATTTACCTACAGTTCAAGTACCTGTTTTTTACCTAAGTTTGTAATGAATTAAATTACCTGAGCTTATGTCCCAGTTTCCACATTTGAAAAAAATTATCATTCAGTAAATGACCCGAATTCCTGAATCTATTGATTTCCAAATATTCTAGAAGATTGAGTTTCAAACTCTTCTGTTCTAAATGTAACACGTCATATTCATGATTGAATTCATGTCCTTCTGCTAAATGAGGAATTGGCCTTTCTATTCACAAAACTACGTCTATTCTCTTTAACTCTTTGGGAAAATGTTCTCTCTGTTTGGCCAATATACAGTTTTGGGCAAGAGCTACAAGTCAGCTTATATACTCCTGATCTATTTGACAGCGAAGTTTTGTCTTTATTGTTTTCAATAAATTTACTTGGACTAATATTCGTTCTGTAATCTACGTTTACGCATTCTTTCTTCAAAAAACGGGCAATATTATTGGTTGGTTCACCCAAATATGACAATGTCCTGTTACTGACGTTATCGCATCTTGAATTTGGGTAGACCAGGTCCATGGCTTGCTTTTATAGTCTTTTGGAAACAATGGAGTCTATAATATCTACCTTATACCCGTTGTTGACCGCGATTTGTTTGATCAAACCGTGTAAGATGGTTTGTGAAAAATTGCGAATTCATGTTTATTGTTATTTTTCGTAATGGTTAAGTCAAGGTGATTTACTAAATTATTTACCTCCCTCTCAGTGGTGAATTTTATTGACGGGTGGATGGAATTGACATATTAAATGAACCTGCCTAATTGCCTATCTGTACTAGTAAAACAAACGAAGATATCATCTACGTATCTGTACCAGTAAAAGAAACTGTTAGTTGCCTGATTATGGATTTCGTACTCTATGTTATCCATGAAAATTTCAGCTAGCTAAGGACTCAAAGAGTTCCCTATTATTAGTCCTTCACTGCATGAATAGAATTTTTTGTCAAACTGGAAATAATTTTGAGATAGAGAAATAGTATGTAAATCTAAAATTTCCTGTTTCATCAGTGGATTCACGTGGTTTTTGTCTAAAATACACTCAATCAGTCCAATTGTTTCAAATGGCGGAATACTGGGAAATACATTCTGGACGTCAAACGATATAAATCTTGATTTGATGGTAGGTGAATCAACATTTTCAACCCATTATAAATGAAAGAGTCTTCAATGAGGGAATATTTTGGAATGTGCAAATTAAATTCGTTTCTTTGTCGAGTGGCGTTTGTGTTAATTGAAAATTGATTATGATGTTTTGCTACGAGACATATAGTTTCAATAATAAAAATAGATATTACAGTGAGGATTTTCTTTTCCTTAAACAGTGGTCTGCAAGAATCTCGTGGTTTTGCTTTACATAGAAAACGTACAGCTCTTTTCTGTATAACTACAATTGATTGCATTGTTGTCAGAATACAAGCACCCCAGAAAGGAATTCCATATCGAAGATGAGATTCTATGAGAGAGTGATATGTTACTTTGGCAGCAGCAAATCCCAACTCATAAGATGTCAGCCTCACAGCATAAGACCCTGAGGATATCTTTGATTTGAGACTCTTGATATGGTCTTCAAATTTCAAATCAGTGTCAATGGATGGTCCCAGAAATCTGGTTGATGATTTATTCTCAACAAAGATGTTGTCAATTTGTAAATTGCTGATGGAACTTTTGAAGCAAAGTAAGTTCGTTTTAGAGATATTAAAACTGAGAAGATTTGTCACATCATCTTTTTATATTGCTAATACCATGATTTATTACTGTTTCAAGTTCAGAGGGATTTTGATCATGCCATAAAATTATAGTGTCGTCAGCGAATAGTGTGAACTCTCCTTCAATATCAATAGATGTCAGATCATTTATATACAAAAGAAATAATAGTAGACCTAGGACTGAGCCTTGTTAAATAAAACAGTATTTTCCGGACTTGTTACATAAATTGCTATCACACGATCTAAGTGAAGTGCAAATTATCTCAATTAACATGAACACAACCTAGCAACTGTGACAACTAAAAAACGAAAACGAAACGACCGTTTCCCTCAAACAATTCACGAATATTTCAATTATGCTGCAAAATTAAAAATTATAATTTAATCCCAGCGAATCGCACTAACTTGTGTTATTCGTTATCTCAAAGTTCAAGTTTGTTCAAACCCGGAATCCAGATGCAATTTGGCCTTTCGCCAACTCGATCGCCAGAGTTTTCTACTTTTGCGCCATGGGGGTGCTGCATACGTATTTATCTGGGGATATACGGGATTTTATATTGCCGTGCAATTTCGTGAAACGGCGGATGATATATTGCTGATCTTTTACGTACGGTCGGACAATATACGACGTTGAATGGAAAAAGGCGTTGATGTAGCGGTCAGGCTTTCAATCTTGCTCGTATGTCATATCAAGATGGAGAGGACAAAACGAAAAGTTACATACATACAAAGTACGTATAGGGTCTTTCATCAAACTCTCTATCTTTAAATTTAAATAAAAGGAAAAGTATGTTTGATATCATCGAAATTATTTCCTGAAAGGAAAAATAACTAGAGTTTTAACATTGGTGACCACGACAAACGTACGACATGGAAAAATATGCGTCGATAAATTCACAAACATGCTTGCTGGACAGACCTAGACGAGGAACTGCAGAGATTAACAGGAATCTTGATGACTATATCTGGCCTGACAAATTTCGCAAAGAAAGAAGTTGTATACCGTCAAATCCTGTTTCAATGAAATCGAAACAATCAAAAGACAAATTGAGTGAAGTTACACTCATTTTGCAATTAAGCATAGACCGAAAGCGATTGGCATGTGAAAATGAGAAAAAAAAACAAAAATTGGAGAAGAAGATGCGCCAATTAAAACAGGAATAATTAGTGAAATGTTTGAAATTGTTAGAGCTAGAGCGCCAATTGGAATAAGCTGAAATTAACGCTCGAGAAGAAACAGAAAGCGGCCGATCAAAAGTAAGAGAAAAATTACGATTGAATACCTCCACCACCGATGAAGCAGAAGAAACGAAACAAAGAGTGTATCTATAGGTAGAAAACCAACCAGAAGAATGCATATATGAAGAAGCAAGAGGTAGCAATGATAGAAAATAAGCTATCAGTGAAATAAAATTACTTTCTGAAACTATTTCGAATGCCAACAAGACAGTTTCAAATCCGATTGCTAATAATCAAAACAAGTTCCCAATTCGAAATTGTTTTGAAAATGATTTTCCTTGCTATGATGGCCACAAGAATGGCCTTTGTTTCACAAACATTTCAAAAATATTTGCAGTCTATGTGACTTCAGTAATGAAGAAATTATGCTTGAACTTCAGAAATGTTTGAACAACACGTCGGGGTCACCAATGTTAAGACTCTAGTTATTTTTCCTTTCAGGAATCGCCAATAAAACTGTATTTTTAGTCTAACAAAAATTTAATGACTTTTCCAAAATAACTTCTGACAGTCTCCCTTTTTTTTATCAACAACTATATGGTGAGCAAATGAATATAAAAACAAGCAACAAATTGAATAACAAGAAAATCTGAAAAACAAGTTTCAACACCTTGATGGAATCCAGCAACTTCAGGGTATGTTTCGGGGCAGAGCTCCATACATGAGAACAATACTCCAAACAAGGTTTGAACTGAGCTAAGCATCAAAAGTTGCTGAGGTGTGTACAGTTGTCTGGCCGGAACAGTGTTCCAAGCTTTTGGTAAGCAGCCTTTACAATTCCAACAACATGGTTGTGCCAAGACATATTGGTGTCAATTTTAACCCCCAACAAACTTATTGAAGCAGAAAGCGGAATTGTCTGGCCTGACATCATTATATTAGGTTCGGAGACACTTTATCTACTTGGAGAAAACCGATGCCTGGGTTTTTCTGGCACTGAATTGAACCTGGTTACTTTTACCTCAATTCGAAATCACTTCTAGATCCTCATTGAGATATGCAACTTCCTGCTGCCGGTAAAGATGTGCCTCCGTAGCTGGTCTCCTGGAATCCAAATAGACTGACGAGACAAGTGTACTGTCGTCAGCAAAGCAATTCAGGCTGATTCACGGTGGATGGCACATTAGACGTTTCTGGTGAACCAGACAACGGATCACTTTGAAAATTTAATGGAGGGCATATTCGGACATTCTCTAGCCAGCTAAAATATTTTCGACAATGCGGTGTCGCCGCTTCTATTAGAAAGCAGTAGCAACTTTGATTTTTCAAATGGAACACTCTGTATATAATATTATTTTTGGAATCTCCAACAATTGCCCGACAACTTTTTTTGATATTTCCCTATACCTATCTGTTACCGTTTTCGAAATAAAAATTTATTTCAATTTTTTTCTTCGAAAATCATAACTTCTAAAAATGCCGATATCTTTTAGTTAAGAAGTACTATGATATCGAAATTTGGTTTGGAGTTAGGTGATACTTGGACACTTCCCACACGTCAGCCTAATCTCCGTTACTTCAATACAGGGTGGTAAAAAAATACAGTTTTTTCGTTTGCTTGAAAAAGTTGCTGAAATTTGATTATTTTAAATGGAACACCCTGTATATTATTGAAAATTCGGAAAGCTGCTGAAATTTGCTTTCTTTCTATGTATATCATACCTATACCTAACTAGTCAAGTTTCGGACTTATGAACATTTATTTGTGAAAATGTCCCTTCAGAATGGTATTTCCATTCGGTATTTGGTAAGCAGGCCATGATTACTATTTGACAGTAGCGTTGTGACATTCTCCTAATAATATCGACATTTTCGTCACTTCAGAAGTTGCAAATACCTTCAAAACGATGGAACAAAACTATTCAAACGAAGTTCTTATGAATTTGTTTATTATTTTTGGACAGTGTGACAAAATTATCAGCAGAACATGTAGAAAGTTCAATGAAATGTATCCGAATCTACCGCCAATGAACCTCAAGAAATTTATACGAATTCAGAACAATTTCAATATGTTTGGATAAACTTTAAAAAAGCACCAAAAAACTTGAAATTGGAAATATTTATATGAATAATTATAAAAAAGTAAAAAAATCATGTGGAATATTTCAAAATATGTTCGAATCGCTGGCCGTTCACTTCCAAGCACTTTAAAATGCGGGTGTTGACTGCTTTCGTGGTGGCAGATCTGATTTCATTGGGATCCAAATCTTCAAATGTTTGGGCAATCCTTTCTAACAATTCATCTCTTGAACGCACGGGTATTTTGTAAACTTTTTCTTTAAACATTCCCCACAAATAAAAATCTAATGGATTAAGATCGGGTGATCTCGCTGGCCAATTCCATGGTCCCAAGCGCCTCATCCACCGATCGTCAAATAGTCTATCCAGTTCTGCGCTCACTTCTCTTGTGCAATGTGCAGGAGCTCCGTCTAGTTGGTACCAACTGTTTCGATAATCTTCGAGTGGCAGATTATCCACGAAACTGTCTACAGTATTCTCCAAAATATTCAGGTAGCTTCTGGATGTTAATGACTCCTCGTATATCACGTACCTCAATTTGTTGTCCATCAACATGCAGAAGACATTAAAACTAAATTTTTCTTGAAATCCGGCTTCTTTTGTGACCTGAGGATTTTCACTGGACCAATAATGACGATTTTTTCTATTGAAAATCCCTTCTCTCGAAAATTTCGATTCATCAGTCCAAATAATTTTATTTAAAAAAAGTGGATCTTCTTGAATGCGTGTCAACAACATTTCACAAATTTCTACTCTCTGTTGAGGATCTTGAGGCTTCATTGCTTGAATTTTGGTGAATTTATAATCATGCATTTCATGTCTTCGCAAGATTCTTTGAACCGATGAATATTTTATACCCAAATCTTCTTCAGCACTTCTTATCGATGACTCGGGAAATGCGTGAAAATATGCTAAGACATTAATCTGGTTGTCTTGGAAAGTTACGGGTCGAGGCAAGTTTCTTGGTGCTTTTAAAGTTGATCCAAATGCATTGAAATTGTTCTGAATTCGTATAAATTTCTTGAGGTTCATTGGCGGTAGATTCGGATACATTTCATTGAACTTTCTACATGTTCTGCTGATAATTTTGTCACACTGTCCAAAAATAATAAACAAATTCATAAGAACTTCGTTTGAATAGTTTTGTTCCATCGTTTTGAAGGTATTTGCAACTTCTGAAGTGACGAAAATGTCGATATTATTAGGAGAATGTCACAACGCTACTGTCAAATAGTAATCATGGCCTGCTTACCAAATACCGAATGGAAATACCATTCTGAAGGGACATTTTCACAAATAAATGTTCATAAGTCCGAAACTTGACTAGTTAGGTATAGGTATGATATACATAGAAAGAAAGCAAATTTCAGCAGCTTTCCGAATTTTCAATAATATACAGGGTGTTCTATTTAAAATAATCAAATTTCAGCAACTTTTTCAAGCAAACGAAAAAACTGTATTTTTTTACCACCCTGTATTGAAGTAACGGAGATTAGGCTGACGTGTGGGAAGTGTCCAAGTATCACCTAACTCCAAACCAGATTTCGATATCATAGTACTTCTTAACTAAAAGATATCGGCATTTTTAGAAGTCATGATTTTCGAAGAAAAAAATTGAAATTAATTTTTATTTCGAAAACGGTAACAGATAGGTATAGGGAAATATCAAGAAAAGTTGTCGGGCAATTGTTGGAGATTCCAAAAATAATATTATATACAGAGTGTTCCATTTGAAAAATCAAAGTTGCTACTGCTTTCTAATAGAAGCGGCAACACCGCATTGTCGAAAATATTTTAGTTGGCTAGAGAATGTCCGAATATGCCCTCCATTAAATTTTCAAAGTGATCCGTTGTCTGGTTCACCAGAAACGTCTAATGTGCCATCCACCGTGAATCAGCCTGTATATTGGACTCTTGGTTTTTTCCATTAAGTCGTTGATATACGATAAAAAGAAGGTTGGAGACAATTTGGATCCCTGGGGGACATCAGCGTCGATGGTGAAAGTATTCGAGAGATATCCATCGACGGTCACTTACAGGGAACGTTCTTTCAGGAAGCTGAAGAGCCATAGCATCGAAGTTTGGCCAGCAAACCCTCATGCCACACACGGTCAAAGGCCTTAGAAATATCAAGCGCAACAGCTCTTGATTTTCTCATGTTTCTCGATTGCGTTATTCCAAATATGGGTGATTTACAATAGAAGGTCGCCTGTTGATCTCTGTTTCCAAAAGCCATATTGATGATCGCTCAAGATGTTGAAGCCTTCCAAATATTTGAGGATATGACGATTTACGACTTTCTCCATGATTTTTGATATCACTGATATCATTCAAGTGCGACTTAAGACTCAAGAAAACCCCACAATAAAAAGTCCAGGGATCAAATCACACAATCTAGGTGGCCAGTTTACAACCTCCACGTGAGATGACCATAGCTCCTACAGAATATCTTGCTTGAGAAGTGTGCCATGTAGCGCCGTCCTGTTGAAACCAAATATCGTTGGTGTCCTGATCATCTAGCTCAGGTCAAAAAAGTTGGTAATCATCGACCTAGAGTGCTCGCCGTTGACAGTGATGGCCTGGCTATCGTTCTCGAAGAAATCTGGACCACTGACACCGCCAGTTCAAAATCTACACCAAACAGTGACTTTTCCAGGAAATATTGGACGCTTCTGGATTTCAAGTAGATTGGTATCCTCCCAAATTCAACTATTTTTTTTGTTCACGTACCCACTCATCCAAAAATGAAAGCGCGCGGTACGTTGTCCGAACAGATGTAGCTCCAACAAGATAGCCGTTATCAATTGTCAAAGTTCAGAAGTCCATGTTGGAAGACCCTATATTTCAAGATATAATAATAATAGTAATATAATATAATATAATGATAACAACGGTACAAATACAAATATATGTATGAATAATGAGATGATTTGTGCTAGTGTCTCTGCCTAAACCATAATGGCTTGTGCCGCAGTATTACCAACACTCTCATCTCATTGATAATAGTGTGAAAATAGATATGCAATTTTTGTTGTTGTTGATAGTTGTGCGGGGGATAAATATAATCATACAGTGTTAGTTAAAAAAAGTACTTTGAAGATGGCTATGTTGAAGAATATATGCTTTTGAGTCTGCTTCAAATTTATGAAGATTTTCACATTATTTCAGTTCGTTTGGGAGGCTGTTGTATATTTTTGGGCCAAAATAAAGGATATTTCTTTGAGTGTGAGTTTTGTTGAATCTAGAAACTTTCAGTGTGAGATCAGTGGTATATCTTGTGGCTCTAGATTGGTGAGCGTATTGTTGAGGTTTTTGTTTAAATGTCCAGATCAAGGTTCGTAGGATATATAAATTGCGAATATTTAAAAGGTTTGTTACTTGATAAAATTCTGATGTGGAGAATCGTCTATCTTTCTTGTATATGATTTTTGAGAATGTAGTTTTGAATAATCTGAGTTTTGTTTATAATGCTAGTAAATGCGCCCCCCCCCCATGCTGTGATGCAGTATCGCAATACTGATTCTATTAATGAATTGTACATCAGAGTACATCAGAGGTTTATCGGAAAGGATGAGAAGGGATTGGGTCCAAGTATAATATCAGGACCTGCTTCAGTTCTGGGAACACTATTCGTAGCAGCCTCACGAAAACCAGGCCACCGAACGCGGACTGCGATTCCAAGAATTGCATTTACCGGATACCCTGCGGAGAATCATACATCGATGAAACTAAGAGGCCTTTGAAAGTTCGCATTGCTTAGCACAAAAAACACACACAGCGAGGAGAAACCAGCAAATCCGGAGTAGCAGAGCATGTTTGGACTCATCAACATAACATCAAGTGGGCTCAAGCTGAAATCATGCACAAAGAGGAACACTGGTTCAGGAGAAAATTCAAAGAAGCCGCGTATATGTTGTCCAACAACGCATTTAGTCAAGCTAGCGTAGAGATACGTAACATATGGAAACCTCTAATCAAACGAAAAAACGACCAATTCCCGCCAAACGGTAATCTCCCGCTAAAACCAATGAAGCGGAAAGAGTGAAGAGAGGATAGATGAAAGCACTCGAATGATCTATTATAAATAGTCAGATCTCGGAGGAATAAGTCCAGTTATCACACGAAGACGATTGTGGATACCAACAATCGAAACGTCGTGACATAACTTGGTTTGGAATCTTTAAATTTTTATTTTTCATTTTTGGTAGGTAATAATATTTTTTAATTTTAATTTTTCAGCTTTTATTAATATTTCAATTTTTATTTGTTTGTTTGTTTTCTTGTATGTTATTTCTTTGTAATTTCAGTTTTTTGTTCAATAAAATTGTTATTTTCGGTTAATCTTATTAATTTTTTTCAGGGTTTTCAAATCAATTTATATTATATTAGACAATGAAAGTCCGAACTGATGAAATACACCACGAAAGATTGTCAACCACCTTCAAATCAAATTGAAGTTCCTCACGATCAGTATCAGAACAGACGGTAATGTCGAGCAACAGTGTAAGTAAAGCATTGAAAATACATAAATTCAATCCTTATAAAATGCAGATTCTTCAAGAGCTCCTCCACGAGGACGTTCGGATTTCCATTGTCTAATATGATATAAATTGATTTGAAATTCCTGAAAGAATCTGTAAAAAGACAAAATTAAAAAGATTAGCTGAAAAGTAACTGTTTTGGAATCTTTCAATATTAATTTTTAATTTTCATTTCTTGTTGATAATTTTTAATTTTCAGCTCGTGAAGTAACTTGGTTTGGAATATTTTAATTTTTTATTTTTTATTTTCATTTCTTGTTAATAACTTTTAATTTTCAGCTCGTGTTAATAGTTCAATTTGTTTTTTTTTGTTGTTGCTTGTATGTTATTTCATTGTAATTTCAGTTTTTGCTTGATATAATTGTTATATTTCAGCTAATCTCTTTCTTTTTTATTTTTTTACAGATTCTTTCAGGAATTTCAAATCAATTTATATCATATTAGACAATGGAAGTCGGAACTAATGAAATGCACCATGAAACATTGTCAGACATCTTCAAACAAACGTTTTATTGTATTTATCCATGACTAAACTTATAATTAATTTTTTTAACTTTAGGTTGCGCTGGTCAGGCCTTATACTCCGAAGTCCCGATACATTCGGGAAGGCGAGCCAGCATTATCAACCAACCACCACTCCCCACGCCGTGGGGTAAGTGATCATTGGGTCCGAGATTCGTGTGTCCCGAGCAAGCAGCAGTGAGCCAAGAATGGCAGCCTTCTGTCACTACTGATTCTGTATCCAATGAGCTATCGCTCAATTTTCAACAGCTGTATTTCAATTTATGACTAATATCAACAGTAACGTATTCAAGCTAAAGTAATTTTCTCAAAAACTTGGGACAAATTTTCGTGATTCAATCATGTCCCGATTGAAAACTCTTAAAGTAATTGTGTATCCTGATGAAGGCTCATCAGAAGAATTTCAAAATTGGTTCCCGAAACTTCGTCATGTCGACCTCTCGCAAAGAGGATTGAAAGTATCTCTTCGCCGGATCGATTTAATAAGGATGATGATACTTCCGATCCTCTTCTTGTGGGAATTGCGAAACGTTGTTTTATGATTGGTTCGATTTCGTTCGAGTGAAGGATCAGTTTTGATATTGCAGCTCGCCTACTCTCTTGATACTCGCGGTTTTGCGAAACGGCAGAAAGGTTTATCAATTATTAAAATGGTATTAGGGCTGTCATGGACCGATCAATCGTATTTTGATTTTATGTTTGCTATTACGAAAGCATTTGTGGGTTGTATTTTTTCAGATACATCAGATACACAGGATGTTTCTGAAACGGTTGGCAAACTGATACAGGGGATTCCCCAGACGAATACATCAATATAAGAAACACTTTCAAGATTTTCTATGAACAGTTTACAAAACCGCAACATGTGTTTCACTATAAAATAATGATTAAAAAAATTTTGAAACAAGCATTTATTTAAGTGCCCTAAAAAGATCAAAATAAAATTAAAAATCACATTAACCACTTTCATTTACGACTTTACAGAATTGAAATTATAATAAAAGCTTGTCGCGATAATTTCAATTTGTAATTGAAATTTTGTAATTAGGTACGCACCTACTAATTTTGTAATCAATTCATAATGTTTGTAATTAAATAAAATTGCTGCGAATGTTCAAAATGTGGAACTTTAACCTTGAATAACTTTTTTGCATACATACGATTTATCGGGTTTGAAATTTAAAATTTTATTTAAATTTCATCTGACTGAATATGTAGATATTTCTTCTAGGCATCGCGACAAGCTTTTATTATAATTTCAATTCTGTAAAGTCATAAATGAATGTGGTTAATGTGATTCAAAATTTTATTTTGATCTTCTTAGGGAACTCAAATGAAAGCTTGTTTTAAAACTTTGTTTATCATTATTCTATTTTATATTTTTTTGTTTCAATCGATAGTTATCGATCAATACGAAAGTCCATCTATAAAACGGAGAGTCTTTCAACAGAAAAACTAAAGAGGAACGGGGAAAATTATTAATAGGATAACCTATATTCTATAAAAGTAGGTAGGTACCTAGTCCTCCGGCATACCTTACAGAAGAATCAGCTTGATATATTTCTTAGTCTATTCATTTCATTGATGGCGTCATTATTATATGGCCGAGTCCCATAATTTCGAACAATCTGATTCTTCTATCAGGAGGCCTTCTATTAATGTGACTCTACTTAAAGCCACGTACGCATGGCTGGCAGCGAACAACTTTGAACCTAAGTATACAACAGCGTGGTAAACCGTACTACCCTGCATTTTGTGGACTGTACAAGTCCAGCATAAAACAATTGGCAACATTCTACGTTCAGCTGTACCATCACCTTGGCCCCCACAAATATTTTCAACTCTTTAGGCAACCCCAATGCAAATAAATATGGGTTCTTACAACCTACTCATTTATTGTCTTCTTTTTAGAGTCGGGAAGTAGGTATTTAAAGGTGAAAGCTTTATTGAATTTTTTTCTAGAAAGATATTTTTTTATTGAAGCAAATCCTGGATGTGGCATCTATTTCATGGTGGGCCTACCAACTGCCTATCATAAACGAATGCGTATACAAAATTTTGTGTTCCTGCTATTTACCGCTGAGAAGATATCTCGTACGGAGCCGATCCTGGCAGCAGCATCAGGTCACGTTTATGATTAACATTCATTGTCATCGATTCTGGACCAGCATGCAAAATTTCAGGTCAATCGGATACCGGGAAGTGGGGTCAAATTGAACTTGCAAGATTTGTTAACATACATACAAGTCAAGTTAAATAAAAGCTTTTAATAACACATCTTCCTCAGGCGGGCTCACTCACTAATTTAACAATGACAAGTTGACAATTTGAATCATATGAACTTCTACCTATTCAATTATCAGTATTAATGAATCTGTTAATTTCTGAGCATTCCAATAGATTGAGTTTCAAATCGTTTTCTTCCAAATGTAACACGTCATAGTCGTGGTTGAACTCGTCCTGTCAAGAAATGGTTTACAAATGTGGATGTTCTTCACATCGAAGGAACTACTTCAATGTTCTCTTACTCTTTGGAAAAATGTTTTCCTGGTTTGGACAATATAAAGATTTGGACAAGAACCACAATTCAACTTATATATTCCTGATCCTGACAATATTTAGGTATCGAAACAGAAAGGGATACTTCAAATAAATTGTACATACTTATTTTTCTCATTTTCATTTTGTGTAATGAGTTTTATCCAGCAATTTCTTCAGTGCTATTTTCACCGTACTTTACACAATATATGTTGATAGGGGAGGCGAAAAGTTCGTAGGTTAGTACACAGATGGTGCTGCTAGTATCGAATCCATATGATTTTCTGTAAACCCTAACCTTCAAAAGAAACGTGAAGAAATATGACAGCTGTGGGGGACTTTTAGTTTGTGGGGTGTAAAATTTTGAGTGAAGCAACTATTGTTAGTTTAAAGATAATGGATAAAAAGGAATTCCGGAAGGAAGCCAAGGCTTGGCTTCATAAACAACCGTTAAGAAGTGGTCCCAAAGAGGCTATTACCGACGAAAACATCAAAAAAGTCCATAAAAAACTTTGGGTGACTGCGAAGTGACATTTATCGATATAACTGAGGCTCTAAAGATATCAAAGGAACGTGTTGGACAGATTTCTAGCAGTGTTTGAAACTGTTTCACCAAAAACACCCGAATTTATGCATCGGTATGTGACAATTGATGACACATGGCTCATTCATTTCACACCAGAACCAAAACGATCGTCATTTGAATGAACTGCACGTGGTGAACCGACTCCAACGCGTGCAGAGACAAAATAGTCGGCTTGCAAGGCTTGCAGTAATCTGGGATGGGCATGGAATAATATTCATCGACTATCTTGAAAAAGGAAAAATGATCAACAGTAAATATTACAAAGCGTTATTAGAGCGTTTGAACAACGAAATCGCGGAGAAACGACTTCAACTGAAGAAAAAGGAAGAGATGTGTCACCAAGGCAATGCACCGTGTCACAAATCAATGAAAACAATGGCAAAATTGAATATTGGGCTTCGAATTGCTTTTGCATCCACCGTATTCTCCAGATCTGGCCCTCAGCGACGTTTACCTGTTCTCAAACCTCAAGAGAATATTTGCTGGAAAGAAATTCAGCTCCGATGGAATGGTAATCGTCGAAACTGAGAGACGTAGTTTGAGGCTAAAGGGAAATCGTACTATAAACATGGTATCGAAAAATTCTATGACCGCTATACTCGCTGTATCGCCTTCGAAAGCAACTATTAGATGATTAAACAAATTTCATCGAAAAAAAAATTCTATGTTAGCCTACTAATGATAGATCCCAGTTGGGGGCATCAGATATCTCGTAGTTTACGACTATTCGATGTGAACAATTTTCGTAATAAGAGACACCATGTTTGATACACTCGTTAAAATTTTGTGTTCAGTTGTAGTGTTCTGATGAAAGGAGGATTGAACTTTTTGAACGTTTTGAACGTTTGCAAAGAATTTTGATGTGATTTTCGTTAAATACTCGAATCGACAAGGGCATGACAGTGTATACGTGACAATACGTGACATTTTCCATAATTTTTATATAACTACCTCAATTAAAGTCCAGCTAGCAGCTAGAATGAAGAAGCACTTTTGCTAACTCTGTAGTAACTTCATAAAACGAACGAAGTTATAAAAGTTTTCGAATGAATTATGCTCAAGGGTATAACTTCGATGGAAAGTCACAGGTGGCTGAAAAAACTTCATGCTATCGATTTCCTTCTCATCAGTCCCGAAATAAAATTACTTGAATAAATCAGCACGTTGTTTATGTACTTTTGTAACTATTTCAGAGACGTCGTGAACAAATTAAATTCGAATTTATTATTTTCAATCGTCCAAATCTCATTTTTCCCCTGAGTAAAATTACACAACAGTTTTTTGTGAATTTTAAACATATTGTATGTATTGAAATATCAGAAATTGTGTGTTGACCATTTTTCACGTTATGGATTTTGGTAAAGCGGTCCTCCCTATAATAAGCAGTATCAGGATGTTCAGCTTCCTGAAAGAACGTTTCCTGCAAGTGGCCGTCGATGGATATCTCTTGAACACGTTTACCATCAAAGCAGCTGTATTGACTCCAACTATTTTTTCATGGTATATCAACGAGTTATTGGAAAAAACCAAGAACCCAATATACAGCGTGACTCACGGTCGATGGTAGGTTAGACGTTTCTGGAAAACGCAAAGCATGATTTTTCTGAAAATTTCACCTCTCACATTTCCTTACCTGTTCTATCGATCTAAAATATTTTCAGCATTGCTGCGTTACCACTTCCATCAAAAAGTCTTAGCAACTTTATTTTTTTTAATGGAACACCCCGTATATTAATACATTTTTGGAATTGCTCTGGTATTTTAATACTTTTTTTGTTGATAATGTCCTATACCTATCTCTATCTGTTTTCGAGATAAAAAATAAATTGTGCTAAATATGGTCCAAAACATAGCCTTAATTGAAATTAAGTATATCAGTACTCTCAATTCATGAAAAGTTGTTATTTTGATGATAGTTTGGACAAACTCGAAATATCCAAATAACACCAAGAAATCGACTCCATATCATACAGGGCGTGCTAAAATTACTCTTATTTCCATTGTGCATGAAAGTAGTCAAAAGTTCATTCTTTCAAATGAAACCCCCTGTATATTACTCGGTAAATTGAAAGATGGTGAAAAATGCTTCAAGATGATATATCATATCCCTATACCTAAATCGTCAAGTTTTCTCAATAAAGTCGCTTCTTCTAGAAACATTATTTTTTTTAGAATTTGGATTTAAGTAGCAGTGGAAATATCAAGCTTATAGCAGTTCGGTTACTTTTATGAGTAATTTACAAAGAGTTATCGACGGTGTTTCGAATCATCTTCCACAATGAATGCAAGTATCGATTATTCAAACGAAGTTCTTATGAAATTATTTATTATACACATGAACAAAGTGATCAAATCATTGTCAGAACGTGTAAAAAATTCAACCAAATGTATCCTGAATTAACACCAACGAACGAGAGGAAGTTTGTAAGGTTACAAAATAATTTCCTTAACTATGGCTCAAAGTTTCCAGGGAACAACTGTACCAAAAATCAGTCATTTCTAGCTAAAAAGTAAGATTTTGTAGGCTAAAACATGTGAAAGTACAGACAATAACAGAATAGGATGATTCAAAATAACAAAATTGTAAACAAAATGTCACATCTTCACAATAAATGCTGAAAATGTTGTCCATTACATTCTAAACACTTTGAAATGTTTTTTTGTACGCGACTTGTGGTTGCTTTTTCAATTTCCTGGGGATCCAGATCTTCAATACTCCGCGCTATTCGGCGTCGCAATTCTTCTTTGGTAGGCACTAGAGTACTGTATACCGTTTCTTTTAAAACACCCCATAAAAAAAGTCAAGTGGCGTGAGATCGGGTGATCTCGGTAGCCAATCACACGGCCCTAAACGCCTAAACCAACGATCGTCGAAGAGCTCGTCAAGTTTCCTGGAAACTTCCTGGGTGGAATGAGCTGGCGCTCCGTCCAGTTGAAACCACGAATTCCTATATTCCTCTAAAGGCAAATTTTCAAGAAAATCGGTTAGTGTCGTCCTTAATATTTGGTGATATCTCTCTGCATTCAGTGTGTCTTAATAAATAAAAAAGCTTATTTTATTGTTCTTCAGAATACAGAAAACATTCAGGTAAAATTTTTCTTGAAAACCCATTTCTTTTGTAACATGAGGATTATGATCAGCCCAAAAATGTTCATTCCTTCTATTGAAAATACCATCCCTCGTAAATTTTGATTCGTCGTTCCAAATTATTTTTGACAAAAATTCCAGATCTTCCTGTGTATAAATCAAAAGGGATTCACAAAAATGCATTCTACGTTCGAAGTCTTCTGCTTTTAGAGCGACTTCATCACTAATTTTACTTTTTGAATTGTGACTAGTCATTCTATACATAAAAGCTTTCATTTCTTTGACATACTTTTTCACACTATTTTGTATCGTAGGTTGGTATCTTGTATTTTTTTTTATGAATTTTGAATCCTATACTCTATATATTTCATGAATATCAATTACCTTGTTGCCTAGTATACGTACACTTCTTTTTAGGAGTAAGTTCAGGGGTGGATCTCCATATCGAACATTATCAATATTCCAAAGGAGCTATAATTTAGGATCCATCAAGCATTAAAAGTTGTTAAAGTCTAAACAATCTGTTCCAAATGTTTGATATTCCAGTAAAGTGTTAACTTTCACCTGCAAAATTCTGGCATCCCACTGTGGCCACCGTTGAGTCCCTTATTAGCAGATAATTTTATTGACAACTTAAAAACACTCGTATCCTGAAGAATGCCTTATCACATAAACATATTTTATCGTGGTTTAGACATGTGAATGATATCCTCGTGGGTTTCGACGGCTCAAAGAGACCTATTAATCAGTTCCTGAATTTCATCAACACTCTCCACGATAAGAAAAAATTCACGTTCGAAATTGAACAAAACAACAGCAATGAATTGCTGGATCTCACTATTACAAAAATCAATAATCAATTACAGTTGACATCTATAGAAAAAAACACTTTTACGGACTGTACAATTCCCACGGATTCTTTCAGTCCATTATCACATAAATTATGGACATTCAGATCAATGACACAGAGCATTTATGATTCCGTCATCAGAAAAGGTTTTTCGAAAAGAAATGAAGATCATATAGCAGATAGCATCTAATAACCATATTCCCTTCAACCTTATTAAGAAACTGATATCCAATAAGAACCAAAAATTGATCAGGAACGAACTACATCTGAATCATGAAGAATCTAAGGAGGTTAAGAAATATGCTAGCATAAGCTATTCGGAATTACATCATTTACTAGTAAGAATAACTTAGGAAACATGTTATTCAACGCAAAACACAAAAGGGATAAGTTAAAAAAGTTGGTCATATGTAGGCTAGAATGTGGTGATTGTTTAAGAGCTTATCCAGGACAGACAGGCAAACATTTCAATATACCGGGAGCATATATTATCAGTATAGTATAGTGATCTTCAAAATACAAATTGTTATCCATTAAAAAACTTTGTATTCCATCTTTCTTCGAATTTTTATTCAGTACCTACTTTGATGAGTTGTCGCGAATGAAAGAAAGCGTTGTCAAAAACTATTACACTATTCACATCCAAATTTGGGACCATTTTTCAAACCATTCCTCGAAAATATTAGCTTCCATGTTCTTATGATAGTCAACATTGCAGTCCTCAAGTTTTTTCCACATCATTTCAAAGAATTCGGAACCATACTTTACATTCTCCGCAATGCACAATGATTAGTCGCGATACTTTGTTTGCAGGCATGTTAGGCGTTCACATTCTCGAACCATCAGTCCACTCTATCGTAACTGTGTAGTGATTGCCATACCAAGTTTCATCTAAATAAAAAATTTGTGTTTCAATATTCAAATGCATCCGAATCTCATTCACTCATTCCCCGATTTCTGTTCGTCACCGTAACATGACTTCAGCCAATCATAAAAGTCGGTTAGTAAAAATCATCCAAAACGAACCGCCTATTCTTCAGTCCACGTGGACTAATTCGTTGCGGCATAATTCCTTTGTATTGGTTTTTTGACCTTTGAGGGTGCCGCCAACTTTAAGAGTGCACAATATAGTTTACCTCGATTATACCGTACTGTATCGTTGTATATTTAGATACTTGTTTTGACAAAATGTATCAGTTTATTTGAGAATGGTTCAACAATTCGAAACCGGTCGTAACAAATATGCTTTACAAATTGCATTTCTCAGCTGCCTGGGCTTATTGTTCTATCGGATATTACTGATGTACATCCACTCTTCCATCTCTCTGATCAAAGACGTTTCTCAGACGCTCTAATCTGAACCGCGATTACGGCTCTGTTGTCAAATCACTTAGCAGAATAGAAATATAGTTTTGGTAACACACTTCACCTTCGAAGGTAACACAATCAACTTTTCATCTCTTTGTCGGTGTTGGCCTCAGCGTCTCTTTGACGTCACGAGAAACGACCTAATTTTCCCTTCTCGCCCTTCCGCCCAAACAGCTCGGGGGGTTGCGCCATCCTTCGTATGACGTCATCTCCGAAACCGTCATATCGATTACACCGTATAGTCTAGTTCACGAGGGCTATTCAGCAGAATTTGATATCGTGTTCACAGAAAATTACGAATATAATTGAGCTGTATTTCGATACATAATTTCATAGTGATTTACTATTTGAGCCAAATTCCTCGACCAGATACAGTGTGTCTCATATCGAGTGTCCATTAGAAGTTTGATGCACTGGGCTTTTTCGAAATATTTTTCAATATACAGGGTACCTAGTAAAACATGGCATTGACAAAAAAATAGTGTGGGATGTTATGCATTTAGAGTTGTCTCAAATGAACTGAGCACATCTACAGCGAAGAGCTATGATTGAGACTCATTTGAGATATGGAATTGCCTTTTAGGGATTTTGCAGTCAACAATTACTACAATCAATGTTTGTCCGGAAAAGGGCAGTTAGATACCTATGCAAAGCTCGAATGCGTGAACCCTGTAGACCATTATTTATCAAGAAGGGCATTCTAACCCTCACCTGCATTTTTATTCTAGAGTCTATATGTCTGATACACAAAAACCTTAATATAGTGGATACCTCAAAATGTCAAATGAAATATGTTACACGGTAAATATCGGAAAACAAAATACCTCTCCCTATTCCGAAATCTACTTTAACAAAGGACCCTCCGATAGCAGAAATGAGAATATTTGACACAAATTCAGAGAAATAATGAAAGAAGCTCTACTCAAAAAGCATTTTATAATCTCGAGGAATTTTACAGTAAAACTCTGCTGAGATTTTATTCTCAGTATGTATTATTTATATTTTATTTGCTTTTTTAGCTAATTTTCATGTGATTGTTTTGAATACTCGCTAATTTTTTCTATATTTGACATATATTTATTGTTCAACTGATAAGTATAGGATTGTTCTACTTTTGTAAATGTTTTGTATATTTAAAAAAGCACTCTTTAACATTTTTTTTCCTAACATGCTTTGGTAATAAGAACTTGATTTTTTGGAGAATAAAGTATATTTCTTTCTCTCTCTCTCTATTAAATTTGGGATGTACTGTTTGGAACCTTTGGTGTAGTGATGAATATTACTGAGGTTTTTTCCCAACACCAATCACCTCGACATGTGTTTCGATAACCAAGTGATAATCTTCCTCAAGAGGAAAATTATACTGGGGGGTTCTAAAAAATAAAAATATAGGATTTTATGGGTGAAAATAGAGCAGAAGTTATGACAAAAAGAACACTGAAAAGTTCGAAGTATTCAACAGTCTCTATTTTCAATGAAAACTCATTTGAAGGGTCTGGTGTGTTTTGCAGATTTTTTCAAAATGTAGGTTCTTAAATAATAGAAAATAATTTGACCTCAAGTTTCTTTTTCAACACTGAGCGGATTTGATAAAATTTTTCATGATTTTATGAAATGGAACACTCGCTATTCCATTCAAAATGGTGATGAGGTGATCAACCCTCTAGGAAAAATGAAAAAAATGTGCAATGATAATTTGTTCAAGAGGCCTAATCTTGATAACGTAAAGTTTGTTTTCGAACAAAATCATTAACATTTTTGAAAATCCTCATAGAGAAATAATCTACAGAAGAATTACATTTTTTAGGATCTAGAATCTAGAGAGTTTAGATGTAATAGTTTTCACATAATAACAATAATAATTATAATTATAATAATGATAAACGTCTTTATTATTGAAAACAGTGGAATTAAAAAAATATATTTCTGCAAAAGTTAATATACTTAGTTTATTTGTTTGAAAATAAAGGGCGAAGATCAGTCCAGTTTCTGAATGAATTCATAAGCTGAACTGTTCTTCCACTTAACCTTAAAAAATTATTAAAAAATTAAAGTAACCTACAGGCAAATTTTTTTAATTGCAATTCACCTCTTACTCGTACATTGGTTAATTCAAAAACTTTTCTGAATCCAAAATTCTCATGAAACCCTTGTTAATTTTCAAATTTGGAGCCTGGAGTTTTTCCTGTTTCTTCCCATATTTCAAGACTTCAGGAAAGATACTCTCTGAGAAAATTTGAGAAAATATTTTCCATTTTCATGAACAATGAAATTTGTTGAAAATATGAAAAACTAATAAATTAAGGATTTTTTTTTCAAAAATTCTGACTGTATTCATAAAAGCTATATGATTAGGATTTTAAAACTTTTCATTATTTATGAGATCTTCAATTTTTTTTTTTAATTCTAATTAATAATGTGAATAATGACTTTCAGGCAAGAGAGCAGTAAAAATTATTTTTCTCAAAAATGGGTCCTTAATATTGATATTTTCTAACAAAAATTCATTGTTGATTAACCGATGCGTTTTTATGCAATACAGTTTTTCAAGAAATATTTTTCCCGAAAGTCATCATTTGCATTGATAATTGAATTTTTTTTCTCATTATCTCATAAACCATCCATATGTTTATAATTTTTCAAAGAATAAGCTTTCACCAAATTGAAAAAATTGAAAATTTGAATTTTTCAATTTGTCCAAAGATGATCTTTTCTAAAGCTTCAGCGGAATATATAAGAAAGAAGGTTTCCATGTAAATCTTCATTATGAAAAGAGTTCAGTTAACAAAAACATAATCAAGAGAAAAATTAGAATGATTTTTATTGCAAACGGATTACTGTTGAGTCAGTTATATAGAAGTATCAATTTTTTCATTCCTCAATATTGATATTTCATGGGTTGAAATACTTTTCTATTAACCGCGCGCCGCTTTTTTCTTTCGGATTCGTAATCTACGCATCAAAATACGTAAGTACACACAAACATTTTTTCAAAATCGCCGGGTGTCCTCAAAACGAAAATTTACCATCCTGAAAAAGTTAAAAATAATATTTTTATAAATAAGCTTAAAACAATTACGAATGAAAAATACTAGTATAATTGTGGAGAAGTTAAAAATAATATATTTTTAAATAAGCTTAAAACAATAACGAACAAAAAACACTAGTATTATTGTGAAAAAAGCGTGGCCGCTTTGTGCCATATTTTTTGTATATCTAGCACCCGTCGCTTTTTTCATAATAATACTAGTATTTTTCGTTCGTTATTGTTTTAAACTTAGGTATTAAAAATAAATATTTTTAAATTTTTAGTTTGATGTTCTTTAAAAGCGTGTTTTTTAGTTTTTTAACTATATTTATTTTCAGCTAAACTGTTTATAATTTTTAAACAATTTGTTAGTGCAACTTGGCTCGAATCTAAATTCGCTCTGGGTGAAATCACGAATCAAATGACACCCCAATCATAATTTTCTGTTAAGGCGAACTCAACTTCTGCGAAACGTAACTTATGGACTAGACTAATTAAGCCTCGGGGGTTTCTTTCCGATAAACAAGTTAGAGGAAATGCCTCTAAGGGTGCAGCGGTCGAGATGATTGTCTTGTCGATTGTTTATGTTTAGCAAGAAATGATGTCCATCTCTCCTGAAGATGTTTATGTGAACCGTTCATCACGGAGGCAGGAGGCGGCGATCGAAAAAAGAAAAGTGCCACGAACCAAGTGAGCGTGTAGATACAACGGGAAAGAAATATATTTCGAGGGTCTCTGAGAATTATTCAGTCACACGAAGAATAAGCTGGGTGTTCTAGTTATCTGAATCACAAATCACGAATGATGATGGCATTACCTGCCCAAATCTTGCGTATGATATATTCCATAATATAATTCATTATTACATTGAAGTGGCTTTTCCATCAAATCGTTTTCGTGGACAGAGAAAAAATTCTGATATTATCACGCAGGAACTCAAAGGCTTGGTTTCGCTTTATTCAGTGTGTGCCAGGGAAGATGATCGCTATAAAACTGTGAGCAAGCATCTCGCACAAATATATAGGGAAGATTTGAAGGAAAATCATAAACGCCATGCTGAGCATATAATAGCAGAATCCAATAATAAGTCGATAACAATGTGGCAGATGATTAACCATCTCAGGAAAAATGACAAACGAAACAATAATATTGAAATGAATGATGGTAATGTTGAGATATCAAAAATCGAGATGGCTAATAATTTCAATGTCCTTTTTTCCCCTATGAAGTGTCATGATGAGATAGACATAAAATTCATGGAAAATAATGTTTCCATCTGCCAAAACTCCTTTTTTATGCATCCCATTTGTGAATATGACATAATTGATTTGATAAAAACACTAAAAAACTCGGGTGCAAGTGGTTATGATGAGATTTCAAACAAGCTCCTAAAAAAATGTGCTCATGAGTTATAATATCCGCTGCATCACATCATTAACCTATCACTATAATATGGAATGTTTCCTGACAAACTGAAAATTGCTAATGTTGTACCAATTTATAAAAAGGGGGATAAAAATTTGTATGAAAACTATAGGGGCATTAGTTTGCTTTCTAGTGTATCAAAAGTATTTGAGTTGGATATCAAAAATCAATTAATTTCCTTCCTTTCTATGAATAAAATTCTCTCATCAAACCAACATGGATTCACAAGGAATAAGAGTACAGAAACAGTTCTATGTGATTTCAGTGAACACATTATAAACGCTCTTGATTGCAAATTACACATTTGTTGTTTATTTATAGATTTTTCAAGAGCTTTTGACACCGTGAACCATAAACTACTGCTACAGAAATTGGAACGATATGGCGTGAGAGGGAATGCTCACAAGTTAATTGAATCATTTCTGCAAGGCAGAATTCAACGAGTTATTGTTGACGTCACTGTGAGTGAACCACGGAAAATAGAGCAAGATGTCCCTCAAGGATCTAAACTCGGACCACTTTTCTTCATCATTTTTGCGAATGACTTGTTTCACTATTTTCAACAACTTTCATCAGTACACGTGGTAACATATGCGGATGATACAAATTTCCTTTTAACAGAGAAAGACTCGGCAACTTTATCAGATATTACTGGAAAGTTATACCAGCAAACTATAACATGGGCAAGTAAAACTCACCTGAAACTCAATATAACTAAAACTCTGCTGATGAAATTTACTATGGTTACAAATGAGTCCGAGATTTTCAGTATATATGAGGATGATGATTTTCATGTAGAATCCTCTGAAGAAACTAAATTATTAGGCATCACAGTTGATTACAGACTCACCTGGACACCACATATCGTAAAAATTGGACGTAAAAATTGTTATGCGTTAAGATTCTTGTCTAACTACTGTAATGCTGAAATCTTGTTGAGTCTGTACTATGCCACTATTCATTGTCTTTTGCGATACAGGATTTTGAATTGGGGTACGGGATCGTCCGTGGAAAGGATTTTCATATTACAAAAGTCGGCAGTTCGAATAATTGCTAAACTTGGATGGAGAGAGTCATGCAGGAGCTCTTTCAAAAACCTGAAACTTCTTACGGTTGTTGGGATATATGTTTATGAATTATGTATTTTTGTTTACAATAACAAATCAAGCTTTTTATCGAACAAGCAAACTTATGATTCAACTCGCTCTGGAAATTTACTAGTAACTCGATCACATCGAATAGCCCTCTACCAGAAAAGCCATCTTTATCTCGTACCGAAAATTTTCAACAAATTAGACGTAAATATAAAGGCAGCTCCTAATATAAATATTTTTTAATCAAGATTGAAAACTTTTTTAATTGAAAAAAATTGCTACTCCTTGGAGAAATTTTATCGATGATTTTACCCCTCTCCATGTTATTTGTGTTTCTTGTTCATTTGGCAAATCATTTGTAAACACCATTGGTTTTGTCTTTTTTCAAGCTGACGTTTTCCTTGTTATTGTATATTGGAAGATATATTTTTTCATCTTTTTTTCCATTGTACCTTTCATCAAGTAAAATATTTGATAATAAATAAATAAAAATGAAAATGGTCTGCATGGCAACATGCAATCTGTGTGTAGGGGCAATGTCCTGCAAAAAAATATCTCAAGACATTATTTGGCAGTCTAAATGAACAAGAATTTATCCAGCAGTTTTTGAATAAGAACTTTATCAGGCACCATAGTAACAACACCAATTACAGAGTTTGCTGTTCTTCAAAACAAGTACAGATCTAACTTCTCTCAGGTATAAATCGACATGAACTTAATGATATTAATTTTTGCATCCGTGATTAATCAGAATACAGCAGTGGCGAACGTAGCATTAGCAGCTATAAAAACATTAGATCAGTGATACAATCATCAGTCAAAACCCTGGGGTTCAATGCGTTGAAAAATATTGGCAACTTCTGTTTCATGAACAGTGTAATTCAATGTCTTTATGTTATGTCCAATGTTTTTATTGAACCCCAAAGTACATATTTTGGTGTATCCTTTCCGAAGCTCTGGTCTATCAGATATATTCCTCACAGTGGTAGGGGGCTGTGAAGAATCATTCTTTAGAGTTGTAGGGGGCTGTAGAGAATCAATCATTCCTCAAATCCTTAGGGGACTGTGTAGCATGGACAAGTTATTAGAAACTCAAGTTTCTAAATGCACAAAATGGAAGTGTAATCCAATGTTTATCAAACACGAGATGGTTACTGGAATATTTTATAAATATAGTTTAATAAAACTAAAAAACACGCTTTTAAAAAACATCGAACTAAAAAGTTGAAAAAATTTTTTAATAAGCTTAAAACAATAACAAACGAAAGCTACTAGTATCATTATGAAAAAAGCAACGGGCACTTGATATACAAAAAATATGGCACAAAGCGCTCACCTTTTTTTACAATAATACTAGTATTTTTGGTTCGTTATTGTTTTAAGTTTATTTAAAAAAATATTGTTAACTTTATAGTTCGATGTTCTTTAAAAGCGTGTTTTTTTAGTTTTTTAAGCTATATTTATTTTCAATTTTTAGTTTCGTATGGTACAAAAGCGTGTTTTTTAGTCTTTTTGAACAATATTTATTTTATCCAAACTTTAGGATCAATCAGCCGTATATTGTTTAGAAAAATGACCATTGATATTTTCCGATTTCGGAGAGGGAGCCTGAAAATTAGCTTCCAAGCCCGAATGAAGAAATATATGTTGCAATTATGTTGATAATTCTTTCAAATACAGATCCCGATATGAAATGAAAAGGAGAATTACAAACAAAGAAACATACATACATACTTATAGAAAGCGTGTAAAAAAGGATGAATACATGAAAATATATCAGTACTAAATTCAAGGGGTAATATTTTTGGGAGTGACTAATTTTCAGGAAAAAAGTTTTTGGCTTTCTACTACTCCATCCTGATACGAAAAAATGTGGGAATCGTCCAAGGAAAGGAAATCGGCAATCAATTTTTATTCAAACATTTGTAGATCATGCAAAGAAGTAACTTTCAGACACAAACTGGAAGAAAAAGCCTACTTTCATATAAAAATTAAAATACACAAAAGAAAAATTCTTTCGAAACAAATCCTTTTATATGAACACTGAATCGGACAAAAAACACTTTCCTCTACTCAGTTTCTATTCCAAAGATTCGTTATAGAATTGAATCAGATATCATTCACACGATTCCTACACAATACTAGTATTTCTAGTATGGAGTGTGTTTTAATTGAAGCTTTCGCAGAAGTTATCAAGGAATTGTGATCAGAAGATTCATCTCATAGAGTAGTGAACAAAGTCTCCTTGAAAAGTTAGATTCAAAGCTTTGCCCCTTGATTTATGGGTTATGCGCATCAAGACGCCTAGAAGTTCCTTAGTTATTTTCAAGAAGAATTACTTGAGTACGTAAATAGAATTGTTGACAAACTAAAAAATTGAAAAACAGCGATAAAGCAAAAAAATCATGGCTGAGATATTTGAGTATATATTATGAATATATAAAGTGCACATACTGTGGACACTCATCAGTAACCTTCGAGCCTCTCTGGGATTTGTGATAGCCATACAACAGAGCTAGCCAAGTGAGTTTGTAAATCTAAAGAAATGAGCTTTCAACGTTCAAGCCAGTCTCGAATATACCTAAACAGTAGGTTGAATGCACTGACGCCTATCATAAAACAACTACTCACCTGGCTAATACCACGAAGGGCGTTGGATTATAATCGACAGGCGTCAGTGCAGGAATCTTCACAGAAAATTTCCTGTATATGCAAATGGCAATACAACTGAAATAGTCGACCTTCAATTTTGGAACGGGCACACTTGCAGACCGGTTTCGGGCTCATTAGCCACTCATCAGTGCAAGATAGTGGCCATCATCGATCTAAAGTGAATGATATTCCATAATTGAAAATCGGAATTCTTTCAGAGTATTTCATAGCTCTTCCTAAGCTGGAAACACAAAATGTCACTCCATCTAGTGGACGAGGTGCTAATCAACTGCATATTCGAAATGTTCTCGATTCCTCTGAATAAGGAAGAAAAACTTTCTTATTAGTCAGTGGGCTATGCTTGAAGACTGGCAGTAAACAAATCTGAAGAAATGAATTTTAAACGTTCAAGCCAGTCTCGAATATACCTACACAGTAAGATTTCTACACTGACGAATGTCGGATATAATCCAACGCCCTTCGTGGTATTAGCCAGGGGAGTAGTTGTTTTCTGATGGGCTATTCAACCTACTGTGTAGGTATATTCGAGACTAGCTTGAACGTTTAAAGTTCATTTTTTAGGTTTGTTAACTGCCAGTCATCAAGCATAACCCACTGACTAATAAAAAAATTGAGTTTGTCACAATGTTTGAATTCCTTAACAAGAGACGAAACTCTGAATGAAAAGAATGAAATGTACAAATTCCCTATCAACTCATAAGCTTCCCCGTATTTTGGTAATTCAATTTAAAAAAGTTTCACCAACGGAAAGATTTAGAGACAAATTGGGAATATATGTTCACAGTTACAGCTGTTTAGCATGTTTAGTTTGTTGGTGACAGGCATAAAAGTCTCGCAAGGAAGAGAAGCCGTCACAACCAGTGCTTTCACTTCCCTACATCAGAGGATTATCGGAGAGGATAAGAAGAATTGGTTCCAAGTACAACATTAGAACCTGTTTTAGATCCGGTAACACTATTCGTAGCAGCCTCACGAAAACCAGGCCCCCAAACGCGGACTGCGATTCCAAGAATTGCATTTACCGGATACCCTGTGAGTGCGGAAAATCCTATATTGGTGAAACTAAGAGGCCATTGAATATTCGCATTGCCGAGCACAAGAAGCACACACAGCGAGGAGAAACCAGCAAATCAGGAATAGCAGACCATGTTTGGACCCATCAACACAACATCGAGTGGTCCCAAGCTGAGATCTTGCACAGAGAGGAACATTGGTTCAGGAGAAAATTTAAGGAAGCCGCATACATGTTGTCCAACAACGTATTCAGCCAGGCCAGCGTAGATATACGAAACATATGGAAACCCATCATCAAACGAGAAATGACCAACTCCCGCCAAATCGGTCATCTCTCACGGAATCAGTGAAGCGGAAAATGGAAAGTAGAGAAAGTGAAAGTATTTCAACGACCTATAAAATAGTCATCTCTCGGAGGAATCAGTCCAGTCATCACCCGAAGACGATTGTAGATACCAACAATCGAAACGTCGTGAACTAACGTGACTTGGAATCTCTACACTTTTTTATTTTTATTATTTTCTTTTTGCATTCCTTTAATTTTTATTTATTCAATTATTATATTTTTACTTGTAGGTTATTTTACTATCATTTCATTTCAGGTTTATTGTTGCTTAATATAATTGTTATTTTCAACTATTCTCTTTTTTTAATTATTCTTTTTTACTTGTTTCAGGGATTTCAAATCATTTTATCTAATAGACAATGGAAGTCCGAACTAGTGAAATAAAAGTTAATAGTGTTTTGCATGTTCGGCGATTTTCTGCTATCGCAAAAAAAGAACCAAAGCATTTGCTTCAAATTTTGTGTAAAATATTGAACTTTAAGTAATTATAACTGCAACAATATCGAATTTCAACAGTTAAATCGCGATCAGTTCCTGAACTGAACACGACGGCGATAACTACCCCGCCTTCCCGATTTCTATTCGTCACCGTAACATGACTTCAAATTTACAGATGTTTAGCATGTTTAGTTTGTTGGTGACAGGCATAAAAGTTAATAGTGTTTTGCGTGTTCGACAATTTTCTGCTATCGTAAAAAAAATTTGTGTAAAATATGGAATTAAGTGCTCAAAAAAAATACTTGAAATGTTGACAGTGGCATACGTTGATTGTACTCTGAGTCAGAAAAATGTTTACAAGTGGTACAAGCTTTTCACCGAAAACCGTGAAGATGTGAATGACGACGCTCGCCCTGGACACCTCAGCGCATCAATAACCGTTAAAATGTTGAGAGAGCGGAGAAATTTGTTATGAGCATGAGCAAGAATTATTGAATGACGTCAACGGCGATCGAGATGTCCTTAAAAGGGTTGTAACTGGTGAAGAATCATGGGTATATGGGTATAACATCGAAACCAAAGTCCAATGGTCCTAATGTAAGAGCCCAAAAGAGCCAAGACCAAAAATAACACGCAAAGTTCGATCATTCATCAGGGTTTTGTCACTGTTCTCTTCGATTATCGTAGTGTAGTGCATCAGGAGTTCTTGCCGCATAGCCGTACGGTCAATAAGTAGTATTATCTCGAAGTTATGCACCGCTTGCGAGAAGCAATACGAAGAAAATATTCGGTATTGTGGAAAAACTGTTCATGGCTTTTGCATCATGATAATGCACCTGCTCACTCGTGACTGCTTGTTTTTTGGTCAAAAACAACACCCTAATCATGCCTCAGCCACCATATTCACCAGATTTGCCCTCCTGCGACTTTTTTCTTTTCCCAGGACTGAAGAAACCTATGAAAGAACGGCGATATGCGACGATTGAGGAGATAAAAACCGAATTTCTGAGAGTTCAAGGATAAACCAAAAAGTGCATACCAGAACTGCTTCAAGGGTTGAAAGAAAAGCTGGCACAAGTGTATGATATCTGAGGGGGACTACTTTGAAGGGAACGAAGTAGAAATAAATAAATATATTTTGAGAAAAACGAAAGGTCATGTTACTTTGAAAAGACCTCGTATCCCCGTTGACTTTTGTATTTGTGATTTGAATCTCTGTGAATTACATGTTTTCATCGAAATCACTGCACAGCTCTCTAATTTAGCAAAAAGTAGAATGAAAAACAAAAAATAACCTAGATCCAGAACAGGTAACTGTCCTCAGCAGTAACAAATGAATCCGCTTATCCATATAGAAAAGAAAGCCTTTTCAACGAACAGTGGGACATTCACGGGGAATTTGACTGGAAAATTCATAGAATGAAATGCTCGTTAGAGCAAAGAAAAACGTACCGGCTTTGCGGTTATTTCTCCATCTCCCTTTGAAATATTCCAGTCCAACTTCATGAAAAGGATAAATTTTCTCGCATGTATTCCGCAAAGTAAAAGCCATTTCACGGCTCGATTGTGCTTTCGTGTTTTATTTAATATGCATTTCCTCAATGCACATCTCCGAGAAATCATCTTCGACAAACCTCCGCGTCTACTTTATATTTTCAATGTGTATTATTTTATGGAAATTTGAAATTCTCGTTTTGTTGGTTTTTCTTGTTTTTCCGTTGTTATTAGTCTCATGTATTGAACGACATGAATTCGAATGGTTTCGAAAATAACTGGGTCTTAAATAATAAACCTGAGAAAAAAAGAGAGATTGAGTATGTGTGTGTGTATAATAATAACTACTGTGAAACGTGAATATAGAAAACAATTAATAGAAGTCCTCCCCCGTGTATGTTTGTCTGTCTGAAAGCGATAAACTCAAAAACTATCCGACATAGTCCCTCAAGAAAGCATCTGAAGGCCACTTTCATTTACACCATACGAGGGTGGTCTGACCTAAAAAAAATACAAGACACTTTGTCAAATTTTTCAAAAAATTTCAACATAGTCTCGTTTTGACTCCATACATTTTCCCAGCGATGCTCCCATGTCTGTAACCCGTCCAAATATCACTCGGCGTTTTCCTCTGTAAAATAATTGTTCATGAAGGTGATTGCCTCTTCATTTGACGAAAATCTCTGTCCTCCGAGCGCTATTTTTGGATGACGGAACAAAGAAAGTCGCTTGGGGCTAAATCAGATGAGTGAGGCGGAACAAGCAGTTCAAACCGTAATTCGTGGATTTTCGCCATGGCAACCGGTGTGAGACAGTGCGTTTTGGTGAAACAGGATTTTCTTTTTCTGTGAAAGTTCTGCCTTCAACTTTTCAAGAAATGATGCGTAGTATGCTCCTTTAATAGTGTTTCCTTTTTGAAGATAATCGAATAAAATAATTCCATGACTATCCCAAAAAACAGTCGTCATCACTTTCCCAGCTGAAAAAACAGTTTTTGCTTTTATTGGAGCTAGTTCCCCCCTTTGGATTGTATTTTCATTTCGGGCGTATAATTGTGTATCCAACTTTCATCTGCACTAATTAAACTCGTCTTTGGTCTGAAGAGAGCAAACGCGGCACTCAACTTCAATTCTGCGGTCGTCTAGCACCATTTGGTGAACTTTGGCGATGTTTTCGTCGGTAGTTGCAGTGATTGGACGTCCCGAACGTTCATCGTCTTCCAAGCTCTCACGCCAACGTTTTAATTCTGCTACACAAAATTTCACTGCGGTAAATGATGGTGCAGAGTCCCCATACACAGAATCCAACTCATCTTTGATTTGCGTAGGCATATTGCATTTCAGAATCAACGACTGTTACATAACAAATGCGCGTCCAAAATGAATGAAACTTTGTTGAGTAACTGTCAACAGTGACAGCTGATGAATGCGCTAGACGCGGATCATCAACTTCATATATAGGTCCTGAATCAGCTCTGGGGGTACCAAAATCATTGATACGAAACCGGATTAGGACATGGACCAATAAGAAGCACACAGAGTACTGGACAAAAGTACCTGGCAACAAACACAGTAGAACCTTCATTAGGGAACCGTCCGAGAAAAAACCGAAGAACTACTTCAATATAGTAGAGATCGGCTCAGAATAATTACAGGGTTACTAACCGGTCATTGTCCGCTTAGAGGACACCTGAATAAAATGGGGCTGTACAACGTAGATCTCAGCTGCAGATTATGCAACGAAGGGATGGAAACAGCTCTACATATCTTATGCGAATGTGAGGCACTGAATTACAGGAGGCAGGCAATATATGGACGTACGAAATTACGTCCAGAAGAATATGACGAACATCCAACACGGAACCTGTACAATCTAGTACAGGGAACGAGACTGATGGAATGGGTGTCATAAGAAGATGGGAGAATAAACGCATTAAGCCCAAGAGGCTGCAGTGTTTTCTGGGGACTTGGACTGAATGGACAAGTCAGACAGCTCTCAAGGTACCAAACAATAAAGAAATGTCAACAGATGAAGATGAAGATTAAGAGTACTGCTATATTCATGATAACATACGGTGTAGTGACTTAGTAGACAAGAACAAAGCAATCGGGTACGGCTAGGCTATTAGGCAGCATACAAAGGCTGGCGTGCCTAAGTGTCGCGGGAGCCATGAGAACGACCCCGACCACTTGAGGTCCTGCTCGGACTTCCATTGCACACAGACTAATGCAGGGACAAACCCCAATCAGCCAGTCACACGGTGCAGAATACTTGAAACTGTACAATGGACTGAAGGCAGATCCAATACTAGGAATGCCCCTGGATAACACAGTTCCGCAGCAAAACTTTCAAAAAGATTTAAAAATTATCTTACCAAGTAGAGAGAACTGGCAAAACGGCCCACCGATAAAAGCGGAAGAAACTTGGTATACAGATGGCTCAAAGACCCAAGAAGGAGTGGGAGCCGATATATACGGAGGCAGAGCAAAGACGAGAATCGCACTCAGCCTCGGATATAATGCAATTGTGTTCCAGGCAGAAATAGCGGCCATCGAATACTGTATAGGAGAAATAAACAGGCAGAAGGTCACAAATAAAACCACTGCCATTCTCTCCAACAGCCAGGCGACAATTGAAGCGCTCAGCTCATTTCAAGCCTTCCAAAGCTGGTGGGAAGCTGTCTGAGGTAATGTGGTGGTGCTTCATCTTGTTGGAATACAATATCCATATCGAATTCATTAGGATTCGCTTCGACGATTTTAGTGATGAGAGGATCAACAGTAGTTTCCAGCATATTCAAATACAGTTCCCCTGTTGAATTTTGATCAATAAATAGAGGTCCTACAATATGGTTTCCCAATATTCCTGCCCAAACGTTAATTTTTTCTGGATATTGGATATGTGTTTCCCGGAAAACGTGAGGGTTGGTGCCACTCCATTAACGGCAATTTTGTCTGTGAACATTGCCGTTTAAAAAAAATATACATTCGTCACTAAAACAAGTATTGTGGAGATATGTAGGATGCCTTGCGACGGTTTCCGTCATGATTTCGCAGAAATATGTTCTTCGATCAGGGTCATCTTCAGTTAATTGGTGTACCATTTCAATTTTGTATGGATAATACCTATTCCTCTTCAAAAGTCTCCACACAGTAGAAGGAGACACCTCACAAACATTCGCGACGTAATAAGTAGACTGTTCAGGATTTACTACCATCTCACCAATTATTTGCAATTGCTGCTCTTCCGGAATGGACGGATGACCCGGGGCTTTTTGTTATATACACTACCGGTAGTTGCGAATTTGGATACAAGTTTCCTCAAATGTTTTCTACAGATAGGACGATTCAGAAAACGTTCATTGAAAATCCTTTCGGTCTCGTGAAAGTTACGCGTCGCACCGTAAATAAAAATCTCTTCAATTTTTTCTTCCAATGGACGAGAATTGACCGTTTTAGAGATTGTTGACGTGGTACCTTTCTACTAGTAAAACCGAAAACTAAATGAGAATATTCTAACTGAACAATGATGTTCATTGTCGTACTGACATTTTTTGACGTTTTTATAAACAAAAAATAACTTAACAAACCTTATCCAGTTGTTGGAATTGCCATATGGCAGATAAAAAGGAATATTTCTAGAAATATCGATATTAGTGTGTTTGTCTTCAGGATATCAATAAATGTTCCGCCATTTTGGAGTAGGTATTGACTTGTAAAGTATTCCTCAGGAGCTTCAAAATGATGTGTCATAAGACCCCCCTTTCCATTCAATCCCAGACGGCGCCCAGTCGCCATCTTGAAAGTTTCATTTGCCAATTTCACTTCAAAATAAAGTATTCATGCATTAATTTCATTATCCCACATTTCAATTTTTTGAGTTGACCCATTAAAAAAATAAAAGGGGGGGACGTTAAAGAAATTCACTGTATATCTACGCTTCAGAGAACATGTTACTAATAGAGTAAAACATCACTGATAAAAAAAACTAGACAGCATGCATTCCACAGTGAGAATACAAAAAAATGAACTAGCCAGAACAAAATTTCTGCTGCATACTGCATGTAATGTAATTCAACACCCATTTCTTTATCGAATGAGAGACGAAATCGCATTAGTCGTGTTTGCACGACTGATCACTGATTGCTGAACTGTCGACTAGACTGATTCATAAGTCGGAATGAATGAATTTATGAGTATGACGGAGAATGTTCCGATCAATCAATCAATGAAATATGAAGGATCTCGCTCGCTAAAATAACGAGGGTACGTTTTATTAGTTTATACGTAGTAGGCCAGTCGAATGGAAGTTTACAATATGCACCTATTGATGGCTTCATCCATCCAATATGCAAATGTTTCCAGACTTCAACCGGAATCTGTAGAATTACCAAGAAACTGACAGTTATTACCAAATTCAACAAACGTTTCGAGTTTTCTAGAACTCTATTTTCATCCATTGAGAGTAAATGAAAAGTAGCAACTGGAATGGGAATCAAGAGCATGAAAATGAAGGAAATAGTCATTCCGAAATTGGGGCTGTATCAAAAAATACAGCCTATGTACTGTCACATTTCTTTCGAAATAAGAGGTTATCTCTCTTTGGTGAACAAGTGACAATTTCACTGACAACTTGACAGTTAATAAATATCAATGATTGACGTCAAATCTGACCGTTGGAGATTCTTTGGACCTTTGGATATTCAAACTATATTTAAACAAATTTTCCCATAATGTAGTTCCTTCAAAACTCTAGAATTGATTCAGAAAAGATTGGAACATTTTAAGTTAGGTACTAGTTTTTTAATATAATGAAATAAAATATCTGGGATTGATCTTCGACCAACACCTGAGATGAGATCTACACATAAAATACGCGATAAAAAATAGCAATGTGTAGTATAAAAATTGAAAACCGTTCAAAAACCAAAAAAAAATTATATTGTGCTCTGATAGAAAGTTACCTGCGATATGGAGTACTACTTTGGGGGTCAATACTACGAATACATATGAACTTACTGATGATTTTGCATAAAGGATTCTGAAATTGATCACACATTATTTCTGTGCGAATACTAAATATCACTTCAACAAAAAAACAATCACATATTCCTAGACACGATTTCAACAACTTTCCCACAGGTTGAAAAATCGATATCACAAAGAACATACTCGTATGGTTTCTATTGAAATATACAATACGATACCGACAAAACAGGCAATTAGAAGTATATATAGCTTCAAAAACGAAC
Source organism: Leptinotarsa decemlineata (assembly GCF_025532065.1). Classification (NCBI taxonomy): domain Eukaryota; kingdom Metazoa; phylum Arthropoda; class Insecta; order Coleoptera; family Chrysomelidae; genus Leptinotarsa; species Leptinotarsa decemlineata. Next base: position 6,011,936 of record NW_027412668.1, on the reverse strand, counting down.
TGAAAAAGATTATTTTACAAAATGAAAGAAATGAAATAACTGTTCTAACAGAAAACCATGAACATTTTATTCGAGGGATGGCAATATTATCACCTTTGATTTCAATTTGATTGTGCGATTTAATATTCTCATGTATTCTACATCTCAAATTACAAAAAAAGCACACTTATTTCATCTTATTTCTGCTAAAATTCACATCTATCTTGAATTTTACAATCACATTTTATGTTTTTGTTTTTCAAAGCGCTTCCTGAATTGTGCTTTATTCTAACATATATACCTTCATTATAGCATACCTTGTACCTTTATAAGCATTGTCCAAAAAGCTTATATTATCATTATTATTATCATATACCTATTATCATTATTTATATTTGATTTCAAATCCCAAGTGTTTCCATAGCTCTTCTATCTTGGTCCTCTTGGTGAATTCATCTACTATATTCGAATTCGAAACGCTTATGTTGAGTCTTTCTTCATTGGTATATCTTGTTATAATATTCAGGATACGCTGAATGTGTGTAAACATTGTTTCATCGTATTTGCCCTGGACTAAGATAACTGAGGCGCATGCTTAGCTCACAATGATCCAGAAGACGTAATATAAGCTTGTTACTTTTCTAAGTTTGATGCAGATGAGGTCAGAAGTACCAAACGGTATCACCATTTTATCACCGGTATCAACAATTTCCAACGATTTCGTCCAAAGAATTTGTCAGGGAAGGAGTTTGAATTGAGAACGCCATTTTTCCGCCTACCTCTATTCAAAGTATACATTTTCTGGCCTCATTGTAGGGAGCAAAGTCGTACTTTTCCTCACTAGGGAGGAAAAGTAAAAGTGACGTCATGGTACATAATCAATGAAATAATTTATACGGCATTGACAACCTAAACTATATTCTATTATATAAATATAAAGTTTACCGTTTATTTATAGAACAACCTGTATTTTGCAATATGGTATAAATTAGTAGGTATTTTAATTTAACGATTTTTTCATTGATAATTTGTTAGATTCATAGATCCATCCGGTTTTCGAATTTATGACAAATTTTATAGCATGCTATGGTCGTTTGACAGTTTCAAAGTGTGATTCACCATACATAATAGGTATATCTGTGAAATATTATTAATATTTTGAAAATGAGTGATTCAAGCGAAAGATATAAATAATACACCACCGGATATTTTGGAACAAGTTAATGTAACGGTACAATCTTTATTGCCCCAAAAATCTAAATACGAAAAACAATATTTACATTTCAAGCGATGGGCCGAAGAAAAGCATATTCGTATTTACTCAGAAAATGTTATGTTGGGATATTTTTCGATATTAGCAAATACACTAAAAGCCTCTACATTGCGGTCCAAGTATTCGATGCTACGTACCATGCTTCAAATAAAAGAAAATATGGATATTAAATACCCAAAATTGCTTTCTTGAAAAGGCAAAACCAAGGATATAAACCTAATAAGGCAAAAACCTTCTCAAGAGAGGAACTAAATAAATTTTTATTAGAAGCCCCCGATAATAATTATTTATTAATGAAGGTAAGATATTTTCGAGAAGTAAATATATTTAAAAAATAAAAGTTAAATATTATAATAGAGCTAAAGCTTTATGCTATGTTTATGATTCCGCAAAAGTAGTTTATTAGGCTCAGTAGCGCAGTGAGGTGGTGCACCGCTCATTATTCATGACGGCCTTGTAGTTTTTGGTTCGAATTCCAGCGTCGACAGTTTTTTTTTTTTTTTTTAAATTATTTTTCTTTGTTTTGTAGGTTCTCCTCATTTTCGGAATTTCAGGAGCATGCAGGTGTGACGAGCTCCTTAAAATGGCCACTACAGATATTGAAGATAAAGGTTCAATGTTAATAGTAAATATACCAAATTCTAATACAAATATTCAGAGAACGTTTGTAATCAATGCTTCACTGGAGAATGGCCCTAATTATATTGATATTTATAGAAAATATATATCGTTACGCCCTAAAATAGATCAGACACGTTTATTTGTCTGCTATAGAGCAGGAAAATGTATCAACCAAATGGTTGGGAAAAATACTATAGCTAAAATTCCTACAAAAATTGCAGAATTTTTAAAACTGCCTAATGCCATAAATTATACCGGGCATAGTTTCAGAAGAACCTCGGCAAGTTTACTTGCAAATTCTGGAGGAGACATTCTTACTTTAAAGCAACACGGAGGTTGGAAGTCTACAAATATCGCTGAAGGATATGTAGCAATCTCTTGCAAAAAAGCAAAAAATTTCAAACCTAATTATGGGAGTCACTAAAGTTAATGAAACTGATTGTAATCAGCCAAGTACGAGTATTTCTGAGGGATACCAGCTGTATAATAATATAGTTAGTGAAAATATTACGAAAACTGCGTTGGATCCAGCTCTCAGTTCTAGTGGTATTCAAATAACCACTGCTCAAAACTGCACGTTTAACATCACTATAAATAATTACTCTAGCAGAAATTAAAAATATGTAGGATGCAAGTATGAAAATACCGTCCCTATGAGTTATACTGTACCTACTTTTCAGTTTTAGTTCTTTAATAAATTTTGTTTGTAAGTTTCATAAATAAATTATTTTTTGGTAGTTTCATATATACATTATTTAAAAATATGAGGGAGGCGGAAAAATCATACGTATAACATGGGGGTAAAGTGAATTTTCCTCCCTTGAATGATTACTGCCCTCCGCTACGCGTCGGGCAGTAAACTTCATTCTCGGGAGGAAAAGTAACACTTTCCTCCCTTGTTATACAAATAGCTATTGTCTTATGGTTGAACCTGCATTCGTCAATATTCGTTCTACAGATCCAACGTTCTAACGTTGAAAGTAATTTTTGCATTTTCAAAATTGCTGTATTTGCTCACAGTTGAATTTGATGATTTTTGATATCCATAATGAAATCGGTAAAATAATAAGTGATATTTCACATTTTTGACAAAATGGAAAACGGAAAAATTGGGCGAGCTGTAGGTACCTTCAACTATATCTCTATATTTTTTCGGTATAAAACACCAATATACATCTTTTTCTGCAATAAAACTGAGAATATCTTAATACCGGACTAATGTAGTTATAACCAACATTTTCGAATTGATTCCCTGCGGTAGTAATTTGTCACAGAAACAAATAAGGAAAAGGATGAATAAGAAGAAGAAGTCTGACAAGTATTTCGCCTCGAATACCAATCGATTAGGATTAATTACTCTAGTCAGAACGTATTTGATGAACTTTAAGAACGACATCAATTTATCAGAAATAATTTACTGCTGGTCGATATCAATTTACTAAAACAGGAGTGTCTCCAATAATTTACGTTTGAAACGCGTATTAGAAAATTAATCTTCAATAGTAGTGCCTGTTTTGAAAATTATAAAAAATTTTGGTTCATTTCTTGGTCTTGATGGATGACTTGTATGATATGCTATAAAGGAATGTATCATATGTGAGTTGTTCAAATGAGAAGCCATGTGTTTGGAACACATCACCGGAGTTGTATAGTCGAAGTAACCGGTATAGTGCATAGTTGAAGCTATCGGCGAGCTCAAAGGCCAAAAAAACCAACTAGTCCACGTGGACTGTAGACTTGGCGGTTCGTATTGGATGATTTTTACTAACCGAGTTTTATGATTGGCTGAAGAGTCATAAAATTAAATTTGAAGTCATGTTACGGCGACTAATAGAATGCGTGATGTCAATGTTTAGTTTAGGAACTGATCGCGATTTGAGTGTTGAAATTTGATATTGGTGCAGTTATAATTACTTCAATTTGACCGAAATTACTTTCTCAACTGTACGTGAAATAGTCAAAAACAAACCTTATGAACGCAAGACGCGATGTGATACTGGATTACCAAAACCTTTAGAGGTGCATATAATAAAATCACTGAAAAAAACAATATACGACTGTTACAAAAGCAATGAAATTCCTACAACTGAAATCATAAGGAAGAAATTGAATACTTCCGGCCATAACGTGAGCTGCTGTGACAAAAACTCTTCGGAATTGGATGAAGAAACTAGGATTTCGATTTAAAATAATGAACAAACGTCAAGCAGTTATGGGAAGCGGAAGAATAATTGAATTACGTAACAAATACTCAGAACAAATAACTAAATATAGACAAGAACAACCGCAAATTTTGTATTTGGACGAAACTTGGAATGATACTCACGACATAGTTACGAAAGGGTGGACTAATGGTTCGAGAATGTGTACGCCTAATATGCCTGCAAACAAAAGATCGCGGCTAATCATTGTGTATTGCGGGGGAAGTAAAGGATGGGTTCCGAATTCTTTGAAATTATGTGGAAAAAAACTTGAGGACTGCAATGTTGACTATCATAAGAGCATGGAAGCTAATATTTTTGAGGAATGGTTTGAAAACACATTGATCCCAAATTTGGTTGCGAATGGTGTAATAGTTCTTGACAATGCTTCCTCATTCGCGACAGTTCATCAAAGTACCAAATAAAAATTCGAGAAAAGATGAAATATAAAGTTTTTCAATGGATATCAATTTGTATTTTGAAGATAACTATACCAAAAACCAACTATTTGAAGTTTTACAGACAAAAACATTTGAAAAAGTGTATGCCCTTGAGAGTATTGCTGAAAAGTATGGACACACCATACTGAGACTTCCATCCTATTTTTGTGTTTTCAATCCCATCGAGTTGATTTGGGGAAGTATTCAAGAAGTCAGAAGGTCATCCTCGTTTCCTTCAGGCTTGGAGTCCAGCTTCCCTACCCTTTCGGCTGATTGTTGGTCTCAAGAAGGACCAACGGGTATGACTGATGGTATGACGGCATGAAGTCCTTAGACATCAGTGCCGCCCTTCACGGAATACCCCTACCTGGCTGGGGTGGGATGGATGAGAAAGTTGTTCATCTGTTAACGGGGGACATGAGGGCCTCATTCGACAGAGTGTCGGGGCCTTCTATATCGGGAGGGGTCGTCTACAGCATAATCTGTGGCTTCCCTAACTAACGAAATATTCAAGAAGTATTTAATATTACCAAAGAAGATTGGCAGAAAAGGATTAAAAAAGTAATTTTATTTGAAGAAGACTATATGGAGATTGGACACTTCCATATTAATGCTGGAAATAAATTCATTATTGATTTAAATGACGACACTGATAGTAAAACAGAAAATATGGAAGAGGAATCATCAGAAGCTTTCGAAGAAAGTTGGTGAAGTGTTTTTGAAGCGATCAATTGTTTATATATGTGAGTAAGTAGTATTCAGAAGTATTTTCAATTATCACCCTGTTATTTGAATCCCTACTTCCCCACTCACCTACATAAACGAAATATTAAATTAAATTTTACAAGAAGGATTTGAAGCGTTATATCTTCTATTAATTATCTGCGAGCGCTTTCGACAGTTGGTAGTACTGTCATCTTCTTGGCCCTCCTCAAACTGAACTTGTTATCCTGTCGTCTGCCTCTTTATACGGTCAGAGCGTCTTAACTCAGATATTTCAGGTGCTTTAGGTAAATTTGCCTGTATTTGTACTGCATCAGGTACTCTTCTTTGTGTTAGATCTTCTCTAGGAATGTGTATGGTTTTGACACCCAAAAGACAATAGATAAACTAGAAAACAGAATCAAACGAAAAATACAGAACAAGGATCAAGCCACCCCAACAGACAAAACAACACAATGATGGACAGCATTTACGTACGTAGGACACCAAACCAAAAAAACTAACAAACATCTTCAAACCACTGAACATCAACATCACATACAAGCCGAACACGAAGATAACACAAAAAATAAACAAATATGAAAAAGAAGAAGACAAAGACCAAAACGGGATATACAGTATACAATGCTCGGACTGCAACAAATTCTATATCGGCCAAACCAAGAAAAAACTGATCCAAAGGTACAATGAACACAAAAAAGCATACATAAATCCAATAGTATATAAATCAAACCTCGCAACACACGCCATACAAAACAAACATAATTTCCCCTCACCAGAGAACATAAAACTCATAAATCACTAATCGAGGAACAAGTACAAATCAAAACACAACAAGACCACATTCAATATATTAAACAAAACCATACACATTCCTAGAGAATGTGTATGGTTTATATTTTGTTTTTCCTGTATATCTCCAGTATCAAAAAAGTTATATTCGATTTCTTCACATCATTGAATAGGTCTCTAAAATACGCAACTTTGCCATAATTCAACCGACACTCTATCTCTTATCGTTTACGCGATCCCCATGTACAGAAACGAATTTGAATAGCCCTGTATATGGAGCTCCGCTTCTAAGCATACCCTGAAGCTGTTGGATTCCATCCACAAAAGAGCCATCCGCCTGATTGGAGACACAAACATCACTTGCAACCTTCATAGTCTGGAACATCGAAAAAAGTTTGGAGATTTGTCTCTGTTTTATAGATACTTTCACGGGAGGTGTTCAAGTGACTTGGCATATTTGATTCCACCAAGGACGGTGCATATCAGAAATACGCGACGGACCGTGGCTGCTCATCGTTTCGAGGTTCAACTCAGCACACCACAAAATTCACTGTTTCATAACTCTTTCATTTGGAGAACTGCGTTTATGTGGAATAAACATTCTGAGAACTTTTTTTTTCAAATGAATTTGATCTCCAGCGTGTTCTGTGCTTTCATTCTGACCTTGAAAAAATGGCATCCATGTTAATTTCCATATTATGAATTTTATCATAAATTATATCACAATTTTGCCGCCGATAGGCGCACATGCAGAAAAAAATCGCCAGTTCTGCTGATATAATCTGCCCATCCATTTTGATTGCCAAAGATATCACTAATAAATCGTTCGCCTTGCTTTTAATAGCGTTGGAGTTTACATCGCGGAAAATAGAACCGTAATCTTCTGTTGTAATGGTATTTTTATGGAGATATGATAATAAATTAAGAACAAAACTTCACAATCATTATATCTCTTAGAACTAAGACCGTAATACACTTGATGCGATATTTATATACAACTGTTTATCCATTCAAAATTAGTAATATCAATAAAATCTAAGAAAATAAATGAAGTTTTGTAACTACCGAGAATAATCGAGTGTAAGCGTATCATCAAACACTTTGTTAGTACCGCCAAATGTAAACCATATCAACAAAGTATTATGAAGTGTTGACGCTTGAAGATGATGTTATATAATACTTCAACTGGCACGGGTCACGGCAGTAATAAATATTTTTTTTCACATCCGGTTGAAATCTCTTGAGTAAATAGCTTCCTGAAACCAATATATAAACTAGGAGATAAGAAAAGTAATAGGAATTATAGAGCAGTTTACAATCAGTCAGAGATCGCTAAGATGTTCGATTCTATGCTTACAGAAAAACTTTCCTGGGACTGTAAGTCTTTACTCAATCCTCAACAACACGGTTTCTCAGAAGGTAAATCCACTTGTACCAACCTTGCTCTTCATACAAACTACTCAACTGAAAATCTTCAGAGGAGGCTACAGGTTGACTCTGTCTATCTATACTGACTTTTCCAAAGCCTCTGACAGAGTCAACCACGGCCTGCTTTCATCTAAAGTTCAAGGGCTTGGTATAGGCGGGAATATTTTGCAAGTAACCAATAGCTTCTTAACTGGTAGAACTCTGTCTATGAAATACGGAGGTTGAACATCTACGCCCATTCAGGATATGGGCAGGATTTTGTTTTCAAATATTCAGAATTTCTTAGGTTTGCGGATGATCTCAAACTTCATGGAGCAATTACTTGTTATGAAAATTCATTAATATTTCATAATTCACACTTCGCTAAATGGTTTGTAAAATTGTAAATTGGAATGTGGACGTTAGACATGAGCTTTCAAAAATACTTTGTAATAAATACCTTTTGAACATCTTGTTGGAATTCTTAAATCTTACCAAATACCTTCGGGATACACAAAGCAATACTGGATGGTCGCTCTTCTTGAGTAAACATTTCACGAGGATTCAAAATCAGTATGTCAGTCAACAGAGAACAAAAATATTGCCGAAAATATATTTCCCAATTTCCTGGCTACCGCCCGGTCGGTAGCCGGGCGGTTCGACGTAGGTGCTTTGTTCACTCAGTCAATCGGCCGATGTGTGAGTCGATGGTTCAAGCCGCAGGCAGAACGCTCGATTTTCACTCGCTATCATCCAAACCGGGTTAGGAATCACACGTTAAAAGGTAAGACCTCGTTAGTCCTTAGCTCGCACAAGTTTCGACTTCCGAGGTTGTCGTTCGTAGGGGTGCGATAGCTGGTTAACGGAAGAAATATATTTTAAACAAACAAACAACATATTTTAAACGATTGGTACAGGTCATGGCAGTAATGAATACCTCTTTCACATCCTGTTGGAAGTCTTGAATCTTACACATCGAAATGAGTCTGATGACTGTGTCGAGGAAAGATATATGCGCATTAAATGAATATATTTCACAATGAAATTTGGAAACATTCATTTCTCCCAACATTCCTACACAGGAGGATCTGGTAATTGCTCGCCGGAAAACAACTACTTTCCCAACAAGTACTACGATGAACATTGAATAATATTCAACAGACATTTGTGCAAGTTGACTTGCTGACGATAGTCAGCTAACCTGATTCGGTCCCCAGCGGGGCAGGCACAAAGTATGTGCTCTGCTGTTCCATCATTTTCCATACAGAGGCGACACACACTGTCTTCCGAAAGTCCAAGTCTCTGCATGTGATGATTCAAATGACAGTGACCTGTAAGAAGGCCTGTTAGACATCGTAGTTCATCCCTACTGTAGTCCAACAACTGTTTGGTATCAAGCTTCGAAGGGTGAATAAACGCCTTAGAATGAGCCAATCCTGGAAGATTCTGCCAGAAGTCTATACATCTTCTTGCCATCCAGGTGTTCAAGCTCTGTTTGGCAAAGCCTAAAGCGATGCCAATAACTGGTTCTGGTCCGATGAAACTGCTAGCAGAACCCTCCTTTGCAAGGGAGTCAGCAGCCTCATTGCCTTCCAGGCCAGGAATCCAGACCAGAGACAATCTGTTAAATCTTCCTATTGAGGAGTCGTTTTTGGCAATTTACTACCAATTCAGACGTTGCTCAGTAGGAGCGAAGAGCTTCCAACGCTGTTTGACTGTCCAAGAATATTTTTATTGACTTGTGTATGAGGTCGGATTCTTCCAATCTCTCCGCATACAATTCAATTGTAAATTTCCGCTTGAAATACAGTCGCATAGGTTCCTAGGCAGGTTGATATCTTTGTCCTGGGTCTACGATGGAAAACACCGGAACCGAAAGGTGTTTTTGATCCATCTCTGAACCTGGAAACTATCCTTTGAAACAAATTGATATGTTTTTTTGTATGAACATATAAAAAAATAAAGAATAGTATTGAAGTCTTCATTTTCGAGATCCAACTCATATAACACTCCAACCAAGAAGTATGACAAGTAGATTTAAGAAACTGTCAGAGCCTCGACCGCTCCAAACTACCAACTTCATATTTCCTTCACAAATATGTTAAGTGAAATTAGGACGCAGATCCCCGAGGATGAGATGTATATGAAGCCGGTTCAACTTTGGGTAAACTGTACAAAATTCAATTGTTTAAGTTAGAAATTCGATTGTCTAATCCACTGCAACTTATCCGATTTGAGTTAGCAAACGCGATTTATACAACCCGCCCCAGGGGCAATTGTATCGCATTACCGGTAAAACGATTTCTTCGGAGATCTGGTGATGGATTGGTTGGGAAACTCGGTTTATCGCCTAGGTAGTAACGTGAGTTGGAACGACGTCGCCATGATGACGACAGTGATCCATTCCTGGGTGTATTTGTTTCTGTAGTGCGGAGGCCAGCTGCAAAACGATCAAACTGTCACACATTCCAGTTACAGGAAATAGGAAGTGGATACTACGAAATCTACACTCAGGGAAACAAATCAAAGATACAAAGGGAGATTTGACCCGAAACCTTGACAGCAAATATTGTTTTCATGCGTTTTTTTTCATATACGGTACCAGAAAAAAACATTATTTGTTATTTCGATCGAAAAAGACATAGTTGGTGGGATTTAGACCAGCGATAACTTGCTCAACAAGCTCCCTCTTTGAGCCAACAATATTTTTCATGGAGATGCCCAAGAACTGCAAAGAAATCCTCAAACTATGATAGCGATACATGTGGAATCAAGTGAGCTGAACCACTTGAAAACTCATCATGAAAATATCAATCAAAAAGATACAAACTATTAGTTTCAATCATTTCCTACTGACACCAATTCGTTCGAAGAAAATTAGAAGCAAACTCACTTGAGCGTATTATGATTTGTTTTCGGTTGATTTTTAAAGTCGACTCTACGGTGCAAACTGATTTGAGAACATACAAATTACAAAACTAAGTTCCTGCGGCAAACATGAAACCCTTGGTTGAGATAGATCTATAGGGATAGAGTGAAAACATTCCGAAACATTCATCTCACCCATTGCCTTGTTAGATCAGTTCGTTCTGCACTTTCAACTAGACTTCCTCGATCTGCATGCTGGTGGTGTTTATATATGGCAATCGAATTATCTCGAAGCCGATTGGCCATTAAGATTACCTATCATCCTAACTCTTGAATAACACTATACTATGATTTGCGTCTTAAACTCGGTCTTGAAATATAGAGTTAAATATATTTATCAAATTCTGTTCTACAATTTATCATTTACTTTCCTTTCTAATTCAAATGTGTTAACATGATGAAGGTCTGAACCAAAAATAATTTACATATTTTCATGCCACATGCTGATTTTATCAGTTTGTTAAATGTAGAAATATCTCCAGAACCAAAAAAACTATATTCGATTTTTTTACATCATTGAATAGCTCTCTAAAATACGCAACTTTGCCACAATTTAACCGACACTCTATCTCTTATCGTTTACGAGATCCCCATGTACAATACGAATTTGAACAGCCCTGTATATATTGGCTCGTCATTGCTTCCTATCTTCAGGAGCATTTGACCAATGGTCCTCCTGTTGGTTAACAGAAGCTTCGTCGGGGGGCGCAGCGGTCTTTGACGAAGCAATGCTGCCACCCATTTTTTTCCAACTTTTTTATTCATTATAAAAACAATTCTTTAAATAATAAAATCAATTTGGGTTTTATGGAGTCGCCTCCTGCTTGGGAGACCTTTTGTTTTTTTTTTCACATATACCCCCTTTACGTGGTTATCCGAACCACCCCGGTCTGGATACCGGCGTGAATGAAGGGGGCTGTTTATTATCACTTTTTTTTAATGACACTCACACATTTCCGTAATGAACATAATGGACTAGCACAACACAAAAACGAAGCCCCACGATAGCACATGGCATCCGCGTACCTTCTTTGTGGGCGGACGTTATCGGCACGTCCGTCCACTACCACGGCCACCACGGAACTCCTTCTTCATATTAATCAATAAGCAAAAGCAATGGTACGTATAAGAGGTCTGTTAAAAAAATTAAGTGAATCTTCATTTTTCACATTTTTCAGTTCTGATAAGCACTTCTTGGTATGTCCTTGACCTCTCTCGGCGATTCGGTTTTAATCTTCTCAATCGTCGCAAAACGCCGTCCATTTATGGGTCTATTCAATCTTGGGAACAAGTAATAGTTACAGAGGGTCAAATCTGTTGAATACGCTGGCTGAGGCATGATTACAGTGTTGTTTTGGCCAAAAAAATACGAGTGGGTAGGTGCATTATCGTGATGTGAAAGCCATGAATTGTTTTTCCACAATACCGGACGCTTTTTTCGTATTGTACGAGTGTACAAACATAAAAAAATAATAAAAAATTGCTTATCGAATTTACGTAGACTGCGAAATTTCAACATTCACCTTATTTTTTGGACAGACCTCATACATATCAGAACTTCATTGGATAATATCATTCCTGAACCTCCTCCTACTCGTTCAATACTGCGTAGTTTTGATAAAAAACTTATTAGTTTTATTAGCACGCCGTATTGTCTTCATTACATTCAATTTCCGCATTCGTCACCACTTGACTGTCATCCATTTATAGCATCGTCAAGCTGAGATAGATTTCAATGACTCTTGTACCCTTTCAGACTGATCCCTTAGATTCTGTCACTCCCGTGCCTTTTAACGGTTCTACAAACACACTTTATGACTTGGACTGTGATAATAAATACGAAATGACGTCGCTATCGTGACGAAATTACTTGATAGACACGTAAAAGAAGTAATGGAGATGGTGCAATTTATTTCATTTTGTGAATTGCATATAGTTCATCAGAATGGAACATTTCAAAACAGAATACATGTAGATTGTTCTATAGTCAACTCCAAGACAAAATGCTTTTCGAACATTTGTCCTCCAAGTGTGAAACTTCAGAGCCGTGATCGAGCTCATCCCTTTCTGTTTGAAGATGGTTTGCAAATGTGGAATTGGTCTTCACATTCAAAAAACAACTTCTATGCTCTTTTATTCTATGGGAAACAGTTTTCGCCGTTTGCCCAATATAAAGTTTGGAACAAGTGAACATATCTACTCCTGATCTAACCGTCACTGAAACTTCTCTTTATTGTTTTTAACAAATTTTCTCAAATTATTATTTGCTCTGCAAGCTATATTCTAGCCCATTTGAGAAAAAAAATGAGCGATATTATTTACGAAGGATACTATTCAATACTACTACTTTATGCTGTGAAGGATGTATAAGACATGACGGAGAAATTCGTAAATCTAACCGCCGAGGACGAATCATTATGCACCATGACAATGCGAGTCAAAACATCTAATTGATGACTGATCCTCCGTACAGTCCTGATTTGGCACCCTGACTTCTCCTTGCTCACGAATATCAAAGGTAAACTGCATGATAAACGATTTAAAACCGCCGAAGAAGCATTTGAAGCGTTCAAAAACCATGTTTTGAAGGTGTCTTAAGAGAAATGGAAAAAAATAAAGCCATTTCCATTAAAAAATGTTTGTTATTATTTGCTATTCCCGAAATACAGGGTGTAACTGAATAAGTGTAAAACATTTAGGGAGGTGATTCCTCATCGAAAAAAAGATAGGATCTTTCATATAAAGAAACTTCCATTGGAGCATCCCTTGTTGAGATACAGCCCCTTAAAGGGGGTACATAAAATTTGTATAACAATTTTTTTCACAAGCACTGAAAAAGTTACATTATTGAAATCAACCTGACGTTTTGTACTACCAAAAAGTCACTTAGCCAGTAATTTATTTGGTTTACCCCATGGTTGTAAGGGTTGGAAAACGCAACCCCTAAAATTTATTTCCAATGTAACTTTTTGTCTTATTATTTGTTTACCATTTAAAGATTTATTTTCGATAGCCTGTTTCATTCTTAACAAAAAATGTATCTTGGGTTTTTTGCCCAAAATAAACCAGTTCGCAGCAAAAAATTATTTTACGAACAACTACAGAGATACGTCGTCATACATGCGAACTGGATTTATTGTTATTTTGTAGTTAGTACCTGCATTAAACCATTAAAGGGTAATAAACAAAACTAATTTATTAATAAAAAAAATACAACATGCAGAAATCATAGTAAATGTTCAATATGTCTACCTTCAGACATTACGCATGCGTCTAGACGTCGGTGCATTGAGCCACGTATTCGCTCAAATATTCCTGGAGTCTCTCTGATTACCCTGCACGCATCGATGATGCGGTTTCTTAAGTCCTCTACATCGCGAACAGGAGTACGATAAACTAAATGCTGTAAATGGCCCCAAATGGAGATATCGAGAGGATTGAGATCCGGGATCGAGCGGGCCAGTTCTGTGGTCCTCCTCGACCTATCCACTGATTTGCATATGTTTCAGTTAAATGCTGACGTGCTACTTGACATCATGCATAAAAAACATATCCCTTCTGACGCCCAAAGGAACTTCCTCCAGCAGTACTGAATGCACTTCTCTTAGAAATTGAAAGTATGCCTCACCATTCAATCGAGGAGGTAGGAAATGATGCCCAATTAAATCATCCCCAATAACTCCGAGCCACACGTTAAGAGAAAACTGTTCTTGATGGTTAGTTTCGACAATAGCGTGAGGGTTTTCATCAGCCCATATGTGGTAATTATGAAAATTATTAATCTTGTCCCGAGAAAAACTACATTCGTCTGTGAATCCTATCGTCTTCAGAAAGTCACAATTTCTTCTAATCATTTCCAGCATCCAATTGCAAAATTCAAGACGGTTCGGAAAGTCTCGCGGTAACAGTGCCTGTACTCGTTGCAGATGGTAAGGGTATAAGAGTTGTTCCTTTAAAATTCGAAATACCGTCATATGATCAACATTTAGCTGAAGAGCAATCTTTCTAGTACTGGTAGTAGGTTGTTCTTCAATCAAATTAAGTACTGCTTCCTCAAGCTGTGGTGTTCGTACTTCTCGATGGCGACCACAATCCTGCGTTCTTTTGTCGAATGAACCATATTCTCGTAATCGTTGATGAAATCGAGCAAATATTCTATGTGAATGATGCTGTCGTTGAGGATACATTTCAGCATATCTTCTAGAAGCTTCTAACCCATTCCCCTGCGACAGACCGTAAACGTAATGCAGCCATTTCTTTATTTGTGTATGCCATTTTAATAACAAGTGAATTATTAAAGTAACAAATCAAGAACAGAACAACAACTCACAATTAGTATTAATTCAATTTCAAAAAATTTACAAACTGACAGCATCATACCAATTTAATTGTCACTATCGCTAATAGCGACCTACTAGATAAAATAGTTTCGTATTTTCGCATTTATGACGATGTATCTCTGTAGTTGTTCGTAAAATATTGTTTTGCTGCGAACTGGTTCGTTCTGAAAACTTGATAGCTTGTTTTTTAGGCCTCTTTGTATTATCGTATAGTGCCAATCTTCAGAGAACCGGAGAACAGTTGAAGCTGAATTGTATACAACAATTCGTTTGCCAAAAGTTTTCGCGAATTCGCCAAATTCAAAGGAGAATGGTTTCAACAACAATAAATCAGCTTGTTTCAAAAATTGTTTTTCCTACTTGTTGCAGAATCTTCAAAAGTTACATTTTTCCAGACCTTGAAATTTTTCATACAAAATATTGAATTTTCCGATATCTCAAATGGATTTAAAAAAATGCAAATCCCTGTGTACAAACATTCGCCATTCCCATGGAGAAAGTCAATCTTCCCATTAATTTAGAATTCCATCAGAACGTATTTTTGCTGCTAAGTCTTCCATAATTAATGAGGTGTTTAATGCAACAGCTCGGAATTAGTTCACTCGCGTTTTCCGCTCTTTTTATTTTTCGAACCGGCAGGTTCCACCGAGTGCGTCAGAGATTGAAAATAATTCACCTCAATTAAGATCTTTGGAAAAATAAATGGAAACGCCAGTGCAGACAAACAGACCGATCTATTAGGGATTGTTTATTGTTGTTTCTGTCAGAATTGATGATCGCTAGAGTTGTGTCAAAAAATGTTTCTACGAGGCGACAAAAAAGTTGTTTGATTTGACGAATGCTGAAAATTTCATATCAATTTAAAGATATCACTTATTCCACATACTAAAATTTGAGCACTTTCTCTCCTAACGCTAACCAAGTTAGCATTAGAAGATACAAATTAAGTTACAGTTCTAGTGTGCGAAGTGAGGTGATTTTGTATGTCTGACGTTTCATCTATCACCGCAGTAGACGTTATTGAAGGTATTGATGCAATGGGGGCAGTTATCTTTGCCCTGCATTGTCCTGAAGTCGGGTTTCAGGTTTTATTCCATCAGTAGTGCGTGTGACTTCATTTCCATTGGTTGGGTTGATAGGCATAATGAGTGTTGAGTGCAGGTAGTCGGGTTTTATTGATGTTGGTTCCTTCTCCTTCGATTGCAATTATGAATGTGTTTTTAAATTTGATTTTGAATCGACAATGATCAGAGAGAATTCAAGGTCAGCCAGAGATACATGTGGGTCAATTCAGACTGAAACTACAAAAAAAGGATTAGAACCCGACTCTTCAAACACAAGAGCAATAATGCGCAGTAGTAATTCGTAATCAGTTGAACTTGAGTAATTATTGTGAACATTCTAACAACGAAAACACCGCTGCTGTCTATGAGGGTGTGCAGAAGAATCCCAGACAGTCGATTTCGCGTCGCTCACATAAACTTGACCTTTCGCAGATCACAACCTGACGACCGATTTGAGGACATGTTCATCTCACGTGGAGATGATGAGAAATGGCCACCGATATCGTGCGATTACACCTCGTTATACTTCCTTTTTTTGGTATTTTCTTAAGTAACAAGTGTATGCGAATAAGCCACAAACTGAAAGAGTTCTCGAAACCAACATAATCCATGTCATCGGTCAAATTGAGCCTGATTTAACAGATTTTGACAAAGGTATCCGACAGAAAACAAACGAAGGATACCTGTAAGGAACAGTCTTGGAAAAAGCTGGGGAGCAACGAACAGTCAGCTGAACTGGGTCTAATTACCTAGGTTGATTTTCTGTCTGACGCTCTGTCTAAGGGTTTGCAAGTTGACTCTGTGTACACTGATTTTCCCAAAGCTTTTGACAAAGTTAATCATGTGCTATTGATCCATAAACTTTGTTTATATGGTGTTGATGGGCAAATATTGCAGTGGATCAAGAGCTTTCTTACGGAAAGAACACAAATTGTTAGAGTTAATCATTATTATTCTCATACCATCGCAGTTACCTCGGGTGTTCCACAAGGTTCACATTTGGGACCACTGTCGTTTAACCTTTTTATTAACGATCTAATCAGCTGTTTCCATGAAAGCGAAGCTTTGCTATTTGCCAACGATTTAAAATGTTCCAAAATAATTAAAAGTGAAGCTGATACATTGTGTCTACAAAACGATATAGATTGCCTATCCCACTGGTGTTCGCAAAATGGTATGTGTTTGAATGCATCCAAATGCCAAATTCTTCGCTTTCATCGCATCATCTATTCAAAATTATGAACGGACTGAGTATCAGTCCCGAGCTTCTCTCCAAAATATCTTTACATGTCCCCAGTCGTTCAACTAGACAGTTGCAAACTTTTTACGTTTCTTTTCACAGATTCAATTATTCATATAACGGCTTCATTTCCAGAACTCTCAGATTGGCTAACTCTTTAAACAACCTTCAAATCTTTAATATATCAGTATCCCGCTTTGAAAACCATATTCTTCTCTTAAGAAGGCTATTGTATAGCGAAACACGTTGCGGTTGTTTTCAGTTTTAGAAAGAGCAGGTATTTGTTTTAGATTTATTCTGATCTACAAGTTCTAGGTCTATCTTTTGATGTGGGTTGAACTTTGGAGAAAGTGAAGTTTACTTGCAATTGTTGCTTGCTTTTTCTACCGCTTTTATTGCTGAGGAACCATCCACTTGTGTTGGTAATGGAGTTATAAATTTTGACCAATGATTTCACTAACGGGAACCTTTGGCACTGGCAAGAAGTATATTCCTACTTATATAGTTGTTCAAATTTTTAAATTTGTTCGGAGGTTTCACAAACCTGATATGATTTTAGACGCTGGGATTTTTGGGCCACCAACTGAAGGCTTGATTTTGAAGTAACATATTTCAATGGTAGATGTGATAGAAGTAAAAGTACTTTTTCAGTATTGGTCGAAACTCTATATCAGACCGTGAAAATTGTCTCAGATCGCACAGGTACTGATGTAGACAAGCTTGCGTATAGGAGAATTTTAAATCACTATCTTTCGGAAATCACTGCAGCAAAAAGAAATGCCTCTGAGACTTTTGTTGCAACCTCAAATGATAAGAGTAAAAACTGTCGATGTTTCTCCCAATGACAATACAATAACTGCAAATGAGTTTGATGACTTTATGACCCTATGGTTGCACGTAGCATAATCAAAACTTTACCTCAAAACTTTTTAGATCCCAACTTGAAATTTCAACATTCATTTTTCTTGGACCAGTCACAACAAAAGAATTGTATTCCGCAATTAAAAATCTAAAAAATTCCCCAAGCTTTGATGTATATTTTTTAAAGAGTAAAATACTGAGATAATGGAAGTGATAATAAATCCGCTGACGAATCTGATCAACATTTGTTTTTCTGATGCCTTCAAGATATCCAAAGTAGTTTCCATTTTTAAAAAAGATGACGGATATCTTCCTGACAGCTACAGACCCATCTCCATAATACCAATTCTAGGAAAAATTATCGAGATCATTCTAAAAAATCGGTTATAACGTTTCTTTGGAATATAAAACACAACTCACTGTTGTCAATATGGATTTCGGACAAATTTTTCCACAGTCCAGGCAGTGAGCACAGTCGTAGGTGGGCTAGTTGAGGGCCTTTAGACTGGGGAGTTAACAGGTCTCACACTCTGTGACTTATCTAAGGCGTTTGGTAGTGTCTCCCATGAGATGTGGCTGGCAAAGTTTGAACACTATAGGGTTAGGGGAACCCCACTGAGCCTCGTAAGGTCCTATTTGACCAACCGTCAACAAATGGTATTGGTCAACGGAACCACTTCGCTACAGGCTCATGCTGATCATGGCGCACCACAGGGATCCGTCCTTGGGCCACTGTTGTTCACAATTTATGTCAATGATATATTTCATTACTTTCTTCCGGACACTTCGCTGATGCTGATGACACTTCGTTAATTAATTCGCACTATAGTCAATTTGAACTCAATAAACATATAGTGACTACTGCATCTAAAGCCGAACTGTAGTTTACGACCAATGAACTTGAAACTGTAACTGGTTACTGTCCGTCTAGTGATATCTTCAAACTTTCACCTGCTACTCGTGTAATTTATTCATCACGTAGTCAATGAAATTTCCCTTACTTTACTTTACAACAAAATACTCTAGGCCATATCATTAAATCGAGACCCGCATCAGATAGAAATGTGATATGTGAAACGTCTGTATTTACGCCTTCCGTTTTAATATAACTCATAACCGTAAAAAATGGTCGAAAGGTGATTAAATTCGCGTGAACGCGTCATAGATTGCGGTTTCCTGACACCCAAATTAAATTTCAATAGCCCGACAATTTTAGAACCGATGTTTATGAATTTCGAAAGAAACAGAAAATTGTTTACACGCCTTGAACTGATTAAGTACAGCAAAAATTGCAGCGCGAATATTAAAATTTTACAGAGGAAACGACCGAGGTGCCAACGCGATGTATGTTGTTATGGTTTCTCTGCGGTTCGTCCACACGATCGGAAATATTTTTGAAACAGAAACCATTAAGGGATTTTTAAGTATCTATCCTGGTTAATCTTTCGGGCTGTTTCGGCAGCGCTTTGATTCAATTTGAGAGAAAAATTGGCCAAAAATTAGTAAACGACGTCATATAGTAATGAGCTGAAAAGAGGCAAAATATTAAAATTTGTTATGTGTGATTGATGACTCATTTCACTCGAAGTTCTTGGCCTTTGCTTCCCTATAGGCGCATTTAGCCAGATGTGATTGATGACTTGTTAATTTTGTGATCACTTCAATGAAATGAATAAAAACACTTTGGTCTAATTCCCACTCTGATTACCGCATTAATGGATATTGCTGACTATGGTTCTATTTTGGCATTACAATTAATCGTGCGCACAATCACAAATGTCATAACCTCAATTGTAAAAGCGCACCATGACAACTGCCATAACCTAAAAAAACGTCAATTAGTTCAATCTTTTCATTTCTTGATTTTTCAGATGTTTCAATAATTATTTTGCTCTTCCAACAAGTCAGAAATAATGAGAATCATCAGTCCAATCTATCTCGAGTTATAAAACATGAAACTATTATCAATTTGCGACTATGTTTTACATATCAAGTTGAAGGTATTAGATCCAGGTCATGGAAGAATGAACAGAGATGAATCTGTACATACCTCAGTGAGATTTTGTATTAAAAACTAACAGAATGGCTGGGCTTCGCAAGTTTGCCTTTGCGACGATAAATCACAGGGAAATCAATGACTGGCACTAAATTTATACAAGAGGAAACTTTACCGCAGTAGCGTAAATCGACCTAATCAGCGAAACAATTAACTGGCACTAATTTTATACAGAAAAATCAACTGAACCAGCGAAAATCAACGGATACAGTAAAATTTTGTGGAAAAATCCACTCAAAAATTATTTCAGACTATTCAATGTGAAGGTGTGAACAGATAAGACAGGATTGATGTCAACGCATCAATGTTTTAAACGGAACAGGGTGGCATAACATAAATATATCATACTGACGAGATAAATTCATCCATTCTGAAGGATGCTTAGTAATGTAGATGTGTTTATAATAATCAGTGACGTGGATCAATACGAATTCATACAGGCAAGTGCTTAGTTTAGTTCCCAAGTGGTATTTTGCAAAATTTGTGGCCTGATTACTGTGTCATTCGATTCGTAATTCCACCCAGAATTAATTGAAGATTTTACACAATATCTGCGAACATCTCAAAAATTATTACTGATATTCAAAATTTGAAAAATAGCCTTGGAAAGCGGTAAATTCACAAAAGAACACCCCCCAGAAGCTGATACACCTCTATAATCTTAATTAATAAGTGAAAATGCGCGTAAAAACGGGTGGTTCGACTATATAAAAGAGCTCAGAAAAATCCACATGAAAGCTCTGATTTTCTCCACGAAAAATGACTTTTGTTCAAATTTTTAAACCTTCAAAGATAGTGAAATTGTCGTTAGCCTGACATGTAAAAAATGAATCGGAACTATTCCTGTGGCTTTTTAATAAGAATAATAATAATGATACTTTATTTTTTAGTGACATCAGAAACATGTATAGAATATGTCTAAAAATACGGTGGCTGAAACTAAAACTCTTCCAAGGAGTAAAATCCACCTTTTGACAGGTACTTCCTAAGACATTATTAAAATGCTTTCAATGGTACACATGATTTAATTTCGGCCGGAAGTTTGTTGACCTATATAAAAGATTAGTCCTTGAAAATGGCACGTGTAAGTCATTTCGCTGTCTTGTATTAGTAGTGTGAAATTGCTTATTAGTTTTGAAAGAGTTTAAATTACAAAATGAAAAAACACACACTTCAAATATGTACAAACACAGCAGGGTTAAAATTTGATAAGTTTTAAAAAATTCCCTACAACCAAAAGTGCGAGAGACACCAGCGATAAAATGAATCAATTTTTTCTGCGATATGAACACATCATGACACCCAAAAATATTTTCCGTATTTTCGACCTGTGTTTAATACAACATCATTAATTGTTTCTCCATCAAAACTGATCGCATATTTCTGAATAGATAGCTGACGGGTTAGGTTAGGTCCAAAGTAAGCGGGTCTATTCTACCGTCCACCGCAACCCGCAAGGGTTTATTGTGGCTCACACCTAATCACACTCGACTAAATAAACCCAGCTCCTTTAAAAAACCTGATTCGGTCCCCAGCGGGGCAGGCACAAATGATGCGCTTTGCTGTTTCATCATTTTCCGAACAGAAGCGACACATACTGTTTGGTATCAAGCTTCGAAGGGAGAATAAACGCCTTGGAGTGAGCCAATCCTGGAAGATTCTGCCAGAAGTCTATGAATATTCTTGCCATCCAGGTGTTCAATCTTTGTTTAGCAAAGCTTAAAGCGGTGCCAATGACAGGTTCTGGTCCGATGAAGCTGCTTGCAGCACCCTCCTTTGCAAGGGAGTCAGCAGCCTCATTGCCTTCCAGGCCAGCATGGACAGGAATCCAGACCAAAGACAATATGTTGAGTACCAATTTAGACGTTGCTCGGTAGGATCCAAGAGCTTCCAACGCCGCTTGACTATCCAATAATATTTTTAGTGACTTGTGTGTGAGGTTGGATTTTTCCAATCTCTCTGCACACAATTCAATAGCTTGAAATACAGTCGCATAGGTTCCTAGGCAGGTAGATATCTCTGTCTTGGGTCTGCGACTGAAAACACCTGCACCGGATCCGGAAGGTGTTTCTGATGACAGAGTCAAGTTTTGAAACTACTGACTTCAGTAAAGACGCTCATTGAGGAACATAAACCTTACACATGATATATTTTCCAAAACTGTATCATTAATATTTACGTGAATCGTAGACACTTGTTTTCGCTTTTTATGAAAATGTATTGACTGAGTTCTTTTTGCATTTAGATGCAATGAATGCATGCAGAATCATTCATAAAGATTAGAAAAAACTTATTTGTTCATTTTTTCAGAGAATAATTAGATTGTTCGAAGATAGACGTATCGTCCGCATACAATGTGAAATGTTCGCTCTAACGATGTCATTTACATATATTAGGAATATTATTGGGCCAACTACTGATCCTTTTGGAACACCTACACTGATGTCAAGGTAATCCGAATTACAAGCGGTCACTGTTTTCTCAGTTGCCCCTGGAACACTGGATACTGGATAAGATTTTTTTCATTCTAG
Organism: Leptinotarsa decemlineata; assembly: GCF_025532065.1. Classification (NCBI taxonomy): domain Eukaryota; kingdom Metazoa; phylum Arthropoda; class Insecta; order Coleoptera; family Chrysomelidae; genus Leptinotarsa; species Leptinotarsa decemlineata. Next base: position 5,989,480 of record NW_027412668.1, on the reverse strand, counting down.
GGCGTCCTTTAACACCAATTTTAAATAATTCTCTTATCAGATGAGTTAGATATTCTTTCAAGGCTACGAAAAAGATAGTTACTAACAATTTGTTAAGAAACACTATGACGGAAGATTAATATTTGGCTAATTGGTTTAAATGGTCCATGTGATCGGAAATGTAATAATTTGATTGGCCTCATTTGTTTCAACATCATTTTCAACACCATCTGGATTTTGAAGTAGGAATTAAAATGATTTTCAATGATATTTTCAATGGTACATCACATATGGAAGATTTCCGTTTATCCAGTCCAGTCCAAGTTGATTACAGAGAGGATGTGATATTATTAGGCATCACTCATTCACAGTTTGCCAGAAGCGAGTATGGGCATTTTTGAATACTTTCCCATTTCCAAGATATCCCTACTAGCAATTTCCAAACTTAACACCCTGTATAAATGTTGGTCGTCACTAGCTAATTTGACGGAAATGACAACTGGAAAGTACTGATCGGTACCCAATTCACATGTAGACTTTCTGAACGACTATCTGGACTATTTTTTTTTTCAGAAACATCATCATTGGCAGTCGGCAGTTTGTCTTCAGATCAACCAAGTCCGTCATGAGGCCCACAGACCAAAACAACTATCTGTCGGTTGACAGTTTGGATTAAAATCTGTTAAAAAACTGTTTTACCGTTCATCAGCTGTCGCTCCTCTAACGACAACCCTCAGACGTCAAACTTGCGCAAGCCAAGCATTAACGAGATCTTATCTTGCATCGTGCGACTTCTAGGATAGAATTGAAGGAAAATTTCGTTGTGAGTAATCTACAGGGAATTTGCTACAGTGCTTGTATACCTCTATAAAAAATGAACTAGCCTGTACGAATATCATCATTCTCTCAGAAACATAATCATAATCATAAAATCGTGTAAAAGGACCCCATACATTGTAGTGGGCAAATATTCATGTAATTTACGATTTATATATTTTGAATATCTGGTTATTCGCTACTGTCGTAATCATCTTACGAAAAACGGATCATTTCATCTCTACTTTGATGAAAAAACATCAAACTTGACTGCAAATTGTATAATAAATTACTTAATGACTATAAATTATGTACTGCAAAAAAATTTGATCAGCTGTATTCTGAATAAATTTATACTCTGATGGATATTTCACAGATTAATTATTTTTTATGTTGCTATATATGCCTTAACAGAGAAATAATGAATGTTTTCTTTCCAGTATGAACGCTGTATCATTTCAAAAAATGTTTTAAACAAAATAATGTTTTCAATACAGTTTCAGATGGCTCCACTTTTGAAATAATTGGAAAATTGTCATATTTGTCAACACTCATAATGTAATAATAATAATAATATTAATAAAAGGTTTATTTCAATAACATATAAATGAAGATACAAGTGACTAAAAAGATAAGAAGTAAACGTAATACGTCACGAACGCATCGTATTTGTGTGACAGACATGGCTATAATAAATAATTTGAGAAATACAATAATTCAAAAAATACAAAAATTCAATTCAGTTTTAATAATTTCCTAATGAATAAAAGTGAGTGTAGTAATAACTATAAATACATATATACACATACATATACACACACATATACACACACATACATACATAAACACATATATACATGTGTATATATCCCATGTATGCATAGGTGGATGCGAGGAGAGTGCAAGTGCATTTATGTATAAAACAGAGTATGTATCTCAGCACGGGGTATAGAGATAATATATCTTTTCAGTTGTTTTTTGAATGTATATATGTTTTTGATGTTCTTCATTATATCCGGTACATTGTTCTATCTGTAACTTTTCTGTCCAATACTGTTATTCATAAGTGGTATTTTTAATTTGTGTTCTCTACTTCTTGTATGATGTTTATGATCTATTCTATGTAATGTGTGCTTATTTTTTTGTAACCTTATGTTGCTATAGTAGAAGAAAAGTTGTATTGGGTCCAATATTTCTGTTTTTTGATAAAGATCTTCCGATGGATGATTTCTCTTTTTGTTGTATATGATTTTTAAAAAACGCTTCTGAGTATTTTGTTCATGCTAGAATTAAACATATTTAAACATATTAAATATTTTAAAGTAGACTCATAAAAACGCACAAAACTTTTGAAACAACCTACTTTCACTAATTAATGAAATGATTTCATCCGCTCTTTTCAATTATCTGATCTGACTTAACTTATTTTGGTCAACATATTGGGTTTCAGAAAGAATATGGCATGTGTAAAAATGCTTTCGATAAAACAAGCACGAGATCTTTCAAATCTGAGTTTTCGTTTCCACTCGAAAAAAAATGCAGCAATAAATTTAATGTTTTTTCATTCCCTTTTATATTTTATCCTCGGCATTTATTTTAACCCCATAATTATCCCCTTCCTTAAATCATACCGGAAAAACCCAGCCACGCGAAACAGTCGAATAAAAAAGATTTCTCCACTGGACTATCTCATCCACTTCATTCACCATTTTTCCCAAAAAATCCAGAAGGGGAAAAGAGGAACCTAATCGCGACAATAAAAAAAACTATCCCAGTTTCGGTTTATGATGAAGCGTTGGCGTTGGCAAAAACGACGGGGGGAGAAGTCGTTAAAAGAAAGGTTTTTCTTGGATGAAATAAAAACGGTCGTAAAACATCCCGAAACAAATCGCCACGCGATCTCCGTGTAGCGTACGGGATTGTGTCGAATTACACTTGATGCAACGAAAGATTACACTTGCGGTTTCAATTTGTGCATCCCAATATAAGTGGACAAAGTAACTGAATCAAAACAATCTAACCTTTCAACGTGCCTTTATTCGTTAAAATTCGCTAAAAACTACCCACCAATCGAAAAATTCGTCATTCTGTGAAAATATAAACATAATTCAATTCTCCAACTCCAATATCTGGCAATTCAAATTTTACAGGATGTAGAATAATTCCCAATTTCACGATGAAATTTATAGTCACTATACATACATATTAGTATATTATGCAACGATCATGTAATGATGGTTATTAAGACACAAGCATTAACCGGGATACGAAACGAGCCGGAGGCGAGTTTTGTATGGTATATGCGAGTGTATTAATAACCATTACATGAGAGTTGCATACGCTATTTTTTCTAAACCCGATAAATAATGAAAAACTATAAATATTATATTTGTATTGAACACATTTACAGTAATTAACTCATATTTTTTTGAAAAAACACAAACCTAATGGTATTATCATGGATATATGAAAACTATAAAGATTCTAATTATATTTATATTGAATATAACAACTGTAATTAATCTGATCTTTTAAAAATATTGGAGTTGATGGTATTCCTTCTATATCGCTGTTTTCAGACATTTTGATAACATAGGTAGGTAATATGAAAACTGATTTTGACAAATAAAGCAATTAGTTACTTAGGTTAGAATCTAGGACAAACAAAAGAACAGGATTCTTGATTGAAAAATTATAGGTTTCTATTGGTTGATAATCTGTATCGTTATGAAAAATCTGTATCATAATGGATATCATTATGAAACGGATTATGGTCATATAAGTGTATTGTTAGAGTACGGGTGTAGAAAAAAATGAAGATAGTTTAAAAAACTAAAAAATACGATTTTAAAGAAGCTTATTTAAAAAAAATTATTTTTAACTTTTTAGTTCCATGTTCTTCAAAAGCGTGTTTTTTAGATTTTTAAACAATATTTATTTTTCATTTTTTAGTTTCGTATGCTATAAAGCGTGCTTTTTAGTCTTTTTGAACTATTATTTTATCTAAACTTTGAGATCAATCAGCCGTATATTGTTTAGAAAAATGACCATTGATATTTTTCGATTCCAGAAAGCGAGCCTGCAGGCGCGCAAAGAAAGGTTACAAATAAAGTAGCAGGCGCGCGTGTTAATAAAAAAAAATACTTTTTTCAAATGAAGAAATACATGTAAAGTGAGTTCGAATTATATCAAGGGAGTTACGTAGAGCGCCATCTGCCCACGAATAGATCAAGCAATAATATCGATATATCAAGGAGGTTACGAACAGCGCCATCTGCCCGCGAATAGATCAAGCAATAATGTCGATAATTCTGTCAAATACAGATCCCGATATGAAATGAAAAGGAGAGTTACAAACATACATACATACAGGTGAAGCTAATATAAAGCGTGTAATTAAAGTGCTCTGGTATGTTTATCTATCTGTCTACACGAAACTCAAATACAACTGAACGGATTTTCAAATGATTTTCGTCAATGGACGGGGTGACTCGGAAGGAAAGTTTTTGCATATAATTTATCAATGTGAGTACCGTGTGAAAAAAACGATTCACTACATAGTGTTCTTCTTTTATAGGTCTACAAAAAATTCAGCGATGACAAATGTCTATCATTTATGGTATGCTCACTATACCATTTTTTCAAGTCAAAATAATTCTCACATATAACGTAGCGCATTATATTTGTCGTTTACACTACACAATTCAAATAAGTACGTTTGTAGGCTAATACACAAGTTTCACAGCTATAGGACAATTGGTTTATGAGATACATTACTTTGAGTGAAGCAACTTTTGTTAGTTTGAAGAAAATGGATAAAAAGAAATTTCATGTGTTGATGAAGGATTGCAAGAGCAAGCCTTTTAAGTAAAAAATTCAAGGAACTCAGACAGAGATAGTGGAAGATAGAGAGCTACCATACAGTATAACTCTCTTTATCGTTCCCAACTATTCCCGAACATTTCACAGTATTCCAGAATGTTCCGGTATCTTGTGGAATATTTTCGAACACACTGGGCCATTCTAAAACTTCCTTGAAGGCGAAACTTCCAGCCCTTAAATCTTGAAAAGCACACTCTTCAGGTAAAAACAAGTCGGGTTACTAGTGACAATATTAAACTTATTTACTGTGAAATATACTCACAGTTCATTTGTGAAATATACAAGGAAATGAACTAGAAACATTTATCAGATAACATTAACTGTCAAACGATAGTCTAATTCATCATTAATTGGTCTTTCTTCGCCGTACATGCTGCAAGATATTATCCAAACAGGATATTTCCTTGATTAAATGTAAACATCAACTGTTTTGTATTCATTTCTCACTTGTAGAAGAAAATGATGTCATAAAAATGTATGTGCGAATTACATGAACAAGGCACGTGTAATCTTTCATTTCCCCAACTGTATGCGATTCGCACTGCGGTTTTTAGTGACCTAGGATGGTTTATGGCGTTCGTTGCGAATTTCGTCACATTCGGTTGTTCTCAATTGGAACGATAAAGATAAGGATTCATTTACTGATGGAAGTCAACAGAGCCTAAACTAATTGCATAATCGCCGCCTAAAATCCAATATTTTTGTTTGGGTGAATAAAGCTTCCGTCAGGACAGTTGTTGCTTTGAATTGACTTTTATATGAAGGTAAAGGCAAATGAAATAAGTTTCAGCCAAAAATATTTTCGGAATAACAATGCAAGATACAGAAAGGATTTCCAACCAAATGACCCGTTTGAAGATGAGAAAGTAGTTATAAAGTAGTATCAATTTGTGATGAAGAATATTACTAGATTTAATCCCAACATCTGTTCAATTGTTTAATCTTCCTCTTGAAGATGATCACTTGGTGATCGAAACACGTGTCGAGGTGGTAAAAATAACGATTTGGTGTTGGGATTAAACTCCAGTAATATCTATTACAATACCAAAGATTCCAAACAGTGAATCACACGTTGTGATGGAGAGTCTTGAGGTTCGGTGTCATTAATAAAAGAAGTGACAGTATTTCCAAAGATCAGGCAGGGAAAGATACATCTGGAAATATGTTCCATTTTGTTACTGTCGATGACGACAGTGAAGAAAATTGGACAGAAACAGAATCTGACCCACAAATAATTGATTTCACAGGCCAAGAGGGTTTCGAAACATTTTCATTGATTTCGTATGACGATTAGACAAACAAAATTATCGATTGGACTAATGCACAAAAACAATAACGGGGAGATGCAGAGGCATCTCCACACAAAAACAATAACGGGGAGATGCAGAGGCTTCTCCCCTCAAAAACTCTTGTTTATTCAAAATGAGTAAGGTGTTTGAATAAGCGATGAATGGACTGTAATTTTATTTCTCTTTTATCGACCAACAAGGGTTCAATCCTACATTGGTAAACTGGATCTTCTTTTGTCCGGCCGGATTTTGAGCTGAGACTCTCTAATGATTATAAATTATATAAAATTCACCGTTCCTAATGTAACGTAACGATATTTTCAGGACAGTGATTTATTATTTATCATACGAGCACACTCCATCCTCTTCGCACCTTTTTTCATCGTAGAAGTGAGAAAAGGGTTTCTAATTATCAAGTGAGTCTTCCGTCAATTCTATAGGTAACGCCTACATAAGGAAATATGTTCATGTATACTTATACTCAGGCTTTTCTTCAAAGGTTGTTGAGTCCAACAATGCCGTTGGGTTTCAGTCTAGCGCCTTTTGTTGTGGGATGGAATATACTTTGTTTTTATGCTCTTTCGTCTATAATCGATCTGTTTTTAGGTGTATTATATATTATTTTATTTCTGACCGGGATATTATAAGCTTATATCGTCATAATTACGCTATCAATAAAGAGGGTCATAACTCCCTTGGGACATTATAGATTTTATAATTCCCTCTACCTTTCACAAGTAAAAATAAATAGAAATGAAAACTGAACCATATTTTATTTATTCACGTCATTACAAATAACAATTTTGAAATGTTCCCTGAAAATTACTTCCGCCACTGGAAACAATTTCTTCTTTTGTATGACTGGAGCTTCTGTTCACTACAGTCGAGGTACCTGCCTCTTCTGATGACAAAGTAGACAACATACGCGCCGTTTTATTTCTCAATTCGATGCTATCCTCCAAATACCCCTCCGCCACCGTGGAATAAACACAATTACTACCAAATCTACCGAAAAACATAGAAAATTCCTTACCAGTTCTTGAAAATATGCCAGAAATACAGTTTCAGTGACATTTTTTGGCATAACATTTTTCCGTGTCAGCCAGTCCAGATATATCTTGTATTCTTTTTGGTATACGGCTTCACTTTTCGATGGAATTAATGATTCTCTTGCTTGTTCAGCTTTTTTCAAAATATCCTCCATTATATTTGGGGTAGAAAACACGTTTTCACCGCAAACACAGCTTGATAACAAAGTTCTGTTTATAAACAAGTAACATAGCAACAACCTAGCAACAAGAAAACTCTACTATAATCAACGGTACCTGATTCAAATATACCGGGAAGGTAATGAATTGGTACATTTTTCCGTTTCAAAAATGAACAAAATTTTATTGAAATCGGTCAGAAATAAAATTATCTATGTACCACGGGAATTAATGAGCCTTAATAACCTCAGGCAATTGCTGTCCCTCGGGCCAGAGGCCCTCGGGACGCAAACTTTGCCATCGGTAATTAAGGCCCTCCTAATTCCCTTGATACATAAATAACTATAATGTCTGGAAAATTATTAATAACATAAAACATTTTTTTTTGTTGGCAGATAAATTATAAATTTTGCAGTGAATTATAAATTATGACTCGTATTAAACGGTTAACCACAATGTACCACAAGAGTTTATTGTAGGTTCGCTTATTTTTATCATCCGTATCAATGACTTTTTCTGCTTATTATTTCTATAATTTATTATCATGTTTAGAGTCTCGAATCTTTTTATCACATTTATTGATAACGTCAATTGTTTTCCTACGTTTCAACTGCCATTTTAGTAAAGTATTTCAACCCAACATGTTTATTTGGTTGGAAAGTCATGAGACTTTATTTGATGACTCAATCCCATGGCCATCTGCCAGAGATCACAAAAAAGGCTATCTCATTTTTGTAAGGACAAAACACAAGCACTACAGGAAAATCTTTGAGACGCTCTCAGAGCGGTGCCTGTGCAAAAGTAGCGATTCAAGTTGGATTTGAATCGCTGGAGGTTCGAGGTGTACTGAGTTGAACCTCAAAACGATGAGCAGCCACAGTCCGTCGCGAATTTCTGATATGTACCGCTCTTGGTGGAATCAAATATGCCAAGCCACTTGAACACCTTCCGTGAAAGTATATATAGAAGAGAGATGGCGTTTTTCTGGATAGATGAACTCATGTACTGAATCTTTCAGAATCCTACTTTTTTCCTTTCAGTATTCTCAACTATAAATAAATTCACAACAAAGGAAATAATGATAAAACCCTCTAAAATTAGATATGAAAATTCCCTTTGAAAATAGCATTTATGGTTCATATCCTTCAGATCTTCCTCAACTTCTAACCGACTCGCTTCACAAACTATTTGCTTAAACTCTACTTCACAGCAATAAAGTTATACAAAAGGTCTTTTGTAAAACAAACAGATAGCGGGGCATCTCTTGGGATTTGAAGAATAACACCCTATTTGTTTCTTGTTCAGATACGCTTCAGTAATGGAATATCCAGCGACGGCTTTCGTGGATAAAGAATTATTTTCGAGATTAGTATGGAAGGCTTTGCGATTGGCGATTGTCTTATAATATGCCGAATGCGGTAAGAAGTTCTTCAGCGGAATTCCAAGAAGTGGAGCAGCTGAAGAATTCATCATAGGTAGAAATACTGTGACTTAAAATAATTATTTCTCTTCTTTCGCTCGAAAACGTTACAGATTACTACGAAAATTGCAATCAGAGAACCAGTTTGTTGGCCTACTCGTTCTCCAGACATTACACCCTCGGATTTTCATTTCTGGAGATGTTTGAAAACATGTATAAAAATCGCTACATATCGTGTCGTGATCTCCAGAGAGCGTCTCGTGCCGTTTAAAAGGCTACAGGAGAGGCTTTTAAGTGTGCCCAAAATGTATTAGGCAAGGAAGATATGTTTTCGAAAATTGATTTTAATTTTTTACAACAATTCAAATAATAGATATTGCAACCGATATATATTATTTTGCTTCAACTTTCAATTGAATTGCAAACTTAACAAAAAAAAATAAAAAAAAATATTTTGAACGGTTTTATTGAAAAAAAAGATAATAGTCATGTAGCTAATGTACTAAAAAGTAAAAAAGAATAATTCTGAAGGTCCTAGGTAGTAGACATCATACCCCTCTTCTCAGCAATCTACGATCAGATAAAAAAATAATAATAAAATCGTTATGCATAGCGTAACCTGAGTAAATAGGTGAATACTATGCCCAACGGTTTCATTATTTTTTTATCTGATCAATACCGTAGATTGGCGAGCAGACTGGTGTGATGTAATCACATCAGCCTCCTATTTGTAAAGATTATATTGGATTTGCATACCCATATTGAGGCAGTTGTGAAAAAATACGTAATCCGCCATTTTGTATCTGCGGCCATCTTGAATTTACAATGATACATATTTTATTAAATTGTATTGTCATCAAAACTAAATGTGTGTACCAAATATCAGATCAATCCGTCAACAGGAAGGGGGACAAACTTCAATTACTAAATTTGATTCAAACAATCAAATATGGCAAGCTAAATAAAACCGATTAATATAAAAGGCGCATAGCTCCATTATATTTGGTTACATGATAGAATTCTTATGAAACTTTTCAGTTCAGAAAAGAAGTGGCAGTCGATTGACGTGGAAATATACAGGGTGTGTCATCAAAAAAATATATTTTTCAAATAAATCTGAAACGCAATATTCAATTGTTTTTCTGTAAGTACCACATTAATCAGTAGGGGCTATAGAGGGGTTGGTTTTCAATTGTGGCTTGCTGAAGCAAGGTGTACAATCTTGTGAAATGTGCCCCAACAAACGAGATGATTCACAAAGATTACCTCATTCATGGAGATCATTACTGTCATGCTGTGCATCCCACAAGACTGCACACACCTCGCTCGATGGACTGACCTCTTTCATGGGTCGTGAGTTGGGGGTCGTCTACATGCAACGCGCATTGGATGCCCTCGAACGCTGGTACCTTGACTGGAAGATCCGAGTGGATCCAGACAAAACCCAGACGATAGATTTGGGGAGACGTAACGTTATTCCGAACACAAGGGTAACGATCTCAGCCAGGAAGTCCGAATGGCAGTACCGAGTCAAGTACTTGAGTCTTATGATAGACCGTGGTCCCACCTGGAAACATCACGTCAAGACCACCAAAATTCAAATGAGGATAGCTGAGCTCCATCCTCTCATCAACCGTAATTCAAAGCCCAACCTTAAAAACAGGGTTTCATTGCACAACATGATGTTTAAGCAGGTCATCATGTATGCTTCAGGCGCCTGGGGACAAACCGCCTCGACTAATCTTTCCATTTTGGAAAAATTGCAAAATAAGATTCTACGGATGCTGGTGAATACTCCATGGTTCGTGCGAAGTGGAGCCACCTACAGAGATTTGAAGTTGTGGACCACAGAGCAATCTATCCAGTGAAGAAATCAAGTTCTCGAGTCAGCGGAAACTCTTGAAAAATCATGTTAGGGAAGCCATAGACTATGCCATAGACGACCTCTCCCAATTCGGAAGGTCTCATCTCTCAATTGCGTGAAGGTCCCACGACGTCCGTGAAAAAGTGAACAGTTTGTTCACCATATACCCCAGTCAGGAAGGAGTGCACAGAGCCAGGGCGGTATGAGGTTCACGTACCTTTATTCTCCAACCATCCACCCTCAGTCATGACGAACATACGTTAAAAGGGTAAGTCTCCAACATGGTTCATATGAAGATGCTATCGTGCTGCTGGATCGACAGTTGACACATGCCAGTAGGCAAATAGAGACCCTTGCGGAATCCAGCGACCAGGCCTTGCGAGTAGGCAGATTGAGGCCCCTGCGTCAAGTCAAAAAACCAAAAAACCCTTGCAGCGTGTCACTCCCTAGGGATTAGGCAGATAGAGACCTCAATGTAGTGATAGCTTCTTGAAAATGGCTTCAAAGTCGAAGCCGAATTTCGAAGTACCGAAAACACAAAACGTGGTTCAGATTTCTGACAGGGTTAACTATTCGGAACACATACACATACACATTCATATGATTAATATTCCGGAGAGGTGCATTATGACACGCTCAGGGTTGCCCCTCTCATGCAGACCTACGACTTTGTAGATACGACATTGTAATGCACTTCTCCGGAATATTAATCATTATTTTGACTCCCACCCCTAAACATGCTTGTAGAGTTGTTTCCTGGCTCTGTCTGCAGATGGCGCATTGGACATCCCACTGACTCAACTGCAGAGATACTCCATGACTAGCTGGAATTATATTTGTTAGGGAAGCTATAGACTATGCTGTAGACGACCCCTCCCGATATAGAAGGCCCCGGCACTCTGTCGAATTAGGCCCTCATGTCCCCCGTTAAAGGACGAATAGATTTTTCATCCATCCCACCCCAGCCAGGTAGGGGTACCACGTGAACTGATGTCCTCAGTCATGAACTCATTTGTCCTTCTTCGACAAAGATCAGCCAAAAGGGTAAGGGAGCTGGGCTCCAACCTGCTTGAATAGAAGACGACTTTCCACTGTTTGGTCGTGATACTCAGACGGTTCACACCATAAGAGACCATGCCCGGTACTAATCATGGGGCAAACACCAGGAAACCGGTCTATCGGTTGGTAGGATCGACCAAACGAAATTAATTTATGCTTTTCTTGGTGGGAAATAACTTGCGACTAATCTTCCAAGTCAAAGACTTGTGTGCAAAATGCACACAAATGCAAGGGGTCATCAACAGAAGCTAGCCGCAGTTTGTGGTTTCGATCAAGTCAGGTATTTTGATTTGTTCGACGTTTCAGGTTCGACTTTGAAGCGATTTTCAAGAAAGTATGACTACACTGAGGTCTCAATCTGCTTATTCCCCAGGTAGTGACACGCTTCAAGTGTTTTGTGACTCGACGCTAGGGTCTCAATCTGCCTACTCCCCAGGTCTCGCCACTGGTCTCCGCAAGGGATTCAATCTGACATGCTTTACAACTCTCAGTCTAATGAACTATATTTATTAGTTAAATCGGATTCGAATGGAAAACATGTGTCCTATGAAAACGAAAAGTAACAAATCGAAAAACCCAGCACACCGGAAAGCGAATTTTCGAATTACCCAGGCATACCGTAAACGTATTAACCGAGTTTGAGTGAACTCGTTCCAACCAGCTAACGATTCCCGGAAAACGGCATTCCTAACCGCAGCGAGTATCAGAATACACCCACGCTGCTTGTCCACCGAGAGAACAAAAGTAATCGTCAACATTTTATCACGAGGGTCCGACTATGCCGCCCCCCGACCTTCTCCCCGGTCCCCAACTCCCTTCGGCGTGAAATATAATCCCCAAACTGACGTCACTCGAATAACTATGGTGACGATGTCGCGTGCCAATGTTATGGGCGGCTGCCTCGCTACCGGGGAGCCTTGGGGGGACGATACGATCCGCCATGTTGGTGTAACGATCCCTCATCTCACGGCTCTGATGCCCGTCAAGGTCTCGTAATCCAGGAAAAAAGTCATTACGGAAACCTAATTTGAAATCGAGTATGTTGAGGATTTTTTAATCGAAATCGGCCCCTTTCCGATGTTGTGGAGGCAAACGGTTATGGATTGAACAATTTCTTGGGTTTACGTAAGGATTGATGATGATAAATTTCAATTTGGATGATTGGATTCCATCATTCTGTTACGGTGTACGAGGGTTACCTTTTATGTTTCGGGATTTGGCAACTCTAGTGTTGCAATCTGGCAACTGACAGCTCTATCGTAAAGTTGAACATTTTTGAGCTTATACGTACTCAGAAAGTTTTAACATACGCGCGCTATTTTTGTTGTTTAGAGGAACTTCAATGATTCCTCTCTGCTCAAAAATGGAAATAAATCGTGAATATTTTAGTACGATTATTTTTTACAACTTTTGACGTGGATTAACTCAGCAACAGTGCATGGATGAACTTAATTCAATTTTTAGCGATAAAGCTCCATCAAGGACCAGTGTTTATCGATGGTCCCAAATCAGATGTTTTCTGAAAACCATTGATGCTGTGAATGCTGTGATGCTGCGACGAAGTAATACTGCAAGATCGTCATGTAACCCATCGTGAGATTGAGACAACCAACCTTAAGCTTTAGTGGGACCAGCATACATTCAATATTGCATAAACATTTGACTTGCAAAAGAATTTGTTCGCGTTGGATCCCACACAATTTGTCAATCGCTCAAAAAACGGCTCGTGTCGATTGGCCGAAAAAATGTTCAAAAAATACGATCGCGGTGCTTCGAAACAAATCTATGACATCGCAACAGGTGATGATTCGTGAATTTACGCGTATGAGCCCGAAAGAAAGCAGCAGTCGACTGTGTGGATGTTTCAAGATGAGCCAAATCCCACAAAAGTTGTCAAAACATCGATTTGATGAGTCATCCGCTATATAGTCCTGATTTGGCATCGAATGACTTCTTTTTATTCCCGCACGTAAAAAACAAACTGAGAGGACACCTGAAGAAGCGGGCATTCAGAATGCATGTTTTGGAGATACCTCAATCAGGGTGGCAAAAGTGCTTCGACAATTGGTTCATGGGGAATATGGAATATTTTGAAAAACAATATATTGATTTTAGATGATTAATATTCGTTTTTGTTCTCTAATTCTGAAGTATAAAAGGCAACCCACGTTCAAAAAGCTACCCGAGCTAGGGATATTAGTTATCAGGCATATATTTTAAACAAATCTCCTTCAAATGTAGAGAAATACAAACAGACAAGAAATTTAGCAGTTAAAGTAATTCGACGAGAAAAAAGTAAATACTATGAACAACAAATTGAAAATAACAAACAAAACTCTGTTAAATTGTGGAAGATATTGAAGGAAATGACACCTAAAAATAATAAAGAACTTAGATTCACGGAGATTGAGGTGAGTGAAAATCAAGTTGTAAAAGATATATGTGAAATGACCGAGGTTTTAAACAAATATTACGTTGACAGTATCAAAGAAATAGTCAACAATATAGATTATATTGGTCCAGATTTTCCTATTGTAAATAGAACTAACAATATCTACTTAAAAAGTTTTAAATTAATTAACAGATACTTTAAAGGAAATTATTTTTGAAATGGCAAATAAAGGAAGTCCTGATGATATAAATGCAGAATTTTAAAAAAATTCTTTTGATAATGTTGCAATGCCCTTAATTAATGTCATAATTACTTCTATAGAAACCAGTACCATTCCATCAATCTTAAAAATTTCAACTATAACACCAATTGCTAAAGCTGCTAATTCGAATAAGGCATCTGATCTTAGACCAATCAATATGCTCTGTACTATTGAGAAAGTATTGGAAAAAGTAGTCTATAGGCAACTTGTTGAATATTTAGAAGAAAATAGTTTGTTGAATAGTGTACAGTCAGGATTTAGGGGCAAACACAGTTGTGAAACAGCACTGCAGTATGTTTTAGATGAGTGGAAACTAAACCAAAATAATAAATTAATCACAGGTGCTGTTTTTTTAGATCTTCAGAGGGCATTTGAAACTGTTAACCGCTCTTTACTTATTAGAAAACTAGAAAGCTTTGGTATTATTGATGATGCTTTAAAATGGATGATGGAATATTTAGATAATAGAAAACAGAAATTAAAATTAAATAACATTTTATCTTCAGAAATTATAAACGAGTGTGGTGTACCGCAAGGTAGCGTGTTAGGTCCTCTTCTATTTTTATTGTATATCGATGATATTTCATTTATAATTGATAGATGCTTTGTTCATCTGTTTGCAGATGATACTTTAATATATTATGCATCAAATGATCTGCTTGATATAATTAATGTAATAAATGAGACACTAAAATCTGTATATAACTGGTGCTGCTTCAACTCGTTCAAAATTAATAAAAATAAAACAAAATTCATGATTATAGGAAATGACAAGCAGTACCATGACTTCAAAAAATATAATTACAATATTAAAATATCAAATGATAAAATTGAGTTAGTAAGAAAAATTAAATATTTGGATGTAATTGTAGATAATAGAATGTTTTTTAAGGAACATGCTTCATATATTATTAAAACAATAGCATTCAAAATTAATTACTTAAGTAGGCAATCTAAGCACTTAAACCAATGGTCGCTTTTACTTTTGTATAATAGCTTGATTTTACCTCATTTTACTTATTGTGGAACCATCTTGTACTTACTAAACCAAAATGAAATTGGAAGACTTCAGAAACTTCAAAATAGAGGAATGAGAGTAATATTATCTTGTGATAGAAGAACACATATAACATTAATGTTGAATACATTAAAATGGTTATCAGTAAAAAATTACTTTCGTTATTTAGCATTAATATTTATTTTTAAAATTAAAACTGGTGATGTTCCTGTATATCTACGTGACAAATTAAAGTATAACTTTGAATATCATGAATACAATACAAGAAGTCGCAATAACTTTCATATACGTCAGACTAGTAATGTCAATTCAAATAATACAGTTTTCATTAAAGGAGTTCAAGCATTCAACGAACTACCGGAGGATATTAAGAATGCTACCTCTCTAAATATATTTAAAAGAAAATTAAAAGTGCACCTTTTAGACCTACAAAGTGTTTAGTATAGGAACCTGCTAATACAGTTTTTTTTTCTTCTTTTTATTTTATTTATTGTGCTGTTTTTATTTATATGTTTCAATGTACATTGTGACATTTAAATTTTTAACCTAGATTAAGACTAATATTGTAACTGCATTAGCTTGTGCTAAATAAACGATACATATATAGATAGCAAGAAGGCACGTGAAACTAACCTACTGACAAAAAGTTTAATTTCCACATTCTTCTTCGGCGCACAAGAATCGGAATTGAAAGAAAGAGATTTTTTATTCGGAGCTGGAATACGAATTTCTGGAAAACTGTACCGCATCGCAATTTCTAGGGTGAAAAGGAGTGCCTTTAATTCACTCGTTGCCAACTCCTCCAGTAAAACCAGAGACTTACGGAAAATTGTTCATCTTCAGCGAAACTTCATCTCTTGAAATACGGTAATTTCATCAGCTGTGGTATTTGCTGTGATCTATTATTTCCCGGAAAACATTATAAATGCCTTACTTCCAAATGATTGCGACCCCAATCGTATAAAATTCATGCTGACTGAAAATGTGAACTTTTTCTTAGTAACAACTAATGTCGCGGAGGCAGTAAAATTTTTAAAGAACACTCTCAGTCGAAAACACTCAAGAAAATTAGTACTCTTGTTAAGCCACTGACAAATCTAATCAACTCATGCCTCCCCATTTCTGAGGTCACTCCTGATGAATAGTTTGCTTAGTGTACTTGACAAAAGAAAGATCTGTAGTCTTATAAAGATGACCTTGACATCTTGTCGAATACCATGTCGAGAAGTGTACCCTGTAATAATGTCAAATATTAATATTTCATTTCCAATTCAGTCATATGTGTTATCGAAATTGAATTACTCAATACATCAAAACCGACTTTATTGCCCTGCTTCATACTTTGTTTCACGTTCAATCACTAATTTTAGAAGCCAATAACCTAATTCGATTATTGCCGAAATTTTCAACGTTAGCATTTTTTGAGAACTGTAACGTGTTTTAATGAATTATAAAAGGTTTTAAAATACTAGGGTACCGCCGCGAAACAACACTCGGTATGTATAGTGAATTTCCTCACACATGCGAATTCATTTATTTCGTTCGCCGGTCAAAATGAGCGATTTCAATTGGGAATGCGAATCTTATGGGAAAAAAAAGTAGGTACGAAAAAAAAACCGTATCGGATGTTTCGGTCGACCGAACAGTGACTGTGTGTATTTTGGATAGATTGGATGAATAGTGCATATTATGTATCGTTATTAACGGATTTTTCACTATTGCATTCCAAATTGGCGAAGTTCGTTTTGGATTATAGTATTTTCTGGATATCGCCGAATTTTCTTTAGTAATAGAGGATAAGTCTATAGAATATTAATATTCAACGTCTCAGGGTTGCGTCGGGTTTTTGCACATGAGGTGAGTTGTGGAAAATTATATTCCTTTTTATACCGCGTTCTGTTTAGATCAGACCGTAACACTTTCCATGACTTTTTAGGCGTTTTATGATACTGTTTCAACTTGTATTTCCAATTCTCCCGAGGAATAGGATTTTGTGGTAGTCTTCGAGGTGATAAAAGGATTGGATAATTTTTCCTTTGTCTGGGATCAAACATAAGACAGCTGATACGGGAACGGAGGAAGTCTCACCCTATCTCGTGGAACGTCCCGATAGAATTCGCTTAAGGATCCATTGATAAGTACCACCCAGTGGATGTTTCTTTATTTTTTGTCTATTCGCGCACATAAGGAAAACACTTGCTGTGTGGGAACAAGCCGAGTATTTTTTTCTTAAAGCCTCCTAGAATTTATATATATATGTATATATACCTATATTTGGTTACCTTGATTTAGTTTTACGAATAAGTAGTTGCGTTCTGAAATAAAGGTTGATTTTTATCGACTTTATTCTGGAACCTTTCTCTCGAGAGTTTTTTTGGCCTTTAACCTCTAAATTTTGTATAATTTGTGTTACAAAATATTTACTGTGCTATTATAGAGACATATTTATACCATTCACATATTTTTATTTCAACTAACATATAGGTTGGCAAGTAAGCCAATTGGATTTAGTGATTTCAACTCTAAGAGAGGTGTATGTTATATTTTTTCAAATCACTTGGCGCCCTCTCATACCATTTTTTGTGTCTAATACTAATAATAAGACCCACACCCGACTCCACTGAGATATTAGTCGGTGCATACACCTAAACTGTTTTATCGCTTACTAAGAAAAGCCAAAAATCACGTAACAGTTTTATTGGCGCTCAACTTTGGGGGCCCGATTTTTGAGTTCTGTATTGAATTAATTTCTAGTGAATTTTATGTTAGTTGAATTTTTGGAATATTTCATGAATTGTATTTGAAATCATTTTTATTTTTTTCGAAACTGTATATGATATATCGACTGTATTTTGTAGGTTGGGAAAAAAAAACTTGGCACATTTTCAATTTTTTTCCGAGTTTCTATCAGCCTTCAGCTTGTTTTTGTCCACAAAGCATTTTTATTTATCGAGAATCGGGATAATAGTAATAATATTTAGTAAAATTTAAGGACACTCACATTTTATATTGTTTTACGGTTATAGTTATAGTCATTTTGTTCAATATTTAGTTCACATAATGGATCCTTATCGTTTGGCTAGGGATGAGTTGATTTACGAACTCAAGGTTAGGGGTTTGGTGAATACTCAGGCTCTCACGGTTGAGGTTATGAGGAAAAAACTAAAAGAGAACCTGAACAATGAAACTTGGGGAGACTTGGTCACTGATGAGAATTTGACTTTAGATCCTGTTTCTGAAGTAGATTGTTGTAATAGAAAGGTTGTCAATTTATTGGAATATTTTGAGGAAAAAATATTTCAGTTGGGAGCACAGAACAGAAATATGTCAATACTAAGTTACTTCACTTGTACGGCAGGTTAACGAGATTAACTAATGTAGGAGGAACCAATGATACAATTAGAAGTTCTATTACTAATTTGTTCGAACAATTAAATGAGTTGGAAACAAAATTAGATGATAAAATTTTTATTAGCAAACCTCAGGGTGATAGTACTAGTAGACAGAATAATGATAATAACTTAGTGATTACGCCATCTTCATCCACTAGTTTAAGTAATAATCAAACTACTCACAGAGCATATGTTCCGGTACACAAATGGGGGATTCAGTTTAGTGGAAATTCAAAAGATAAATTAGGTTTGGGAGTGAATGCTTTTCTTGAGAGGGTGGAAGAATACAAGATATCACGAGGAGTGTCGGAGGAGGAACTGAAATACTCTATTACAGATTTACTCTTTGGGGATGCATTAATTTGGTATCGTTTAGTGAAAGATAATGTTAATTCTTGGTCTGATTTTGTTAAACTTTTGAAAGAAGAATTTTTGCCTTTTACATTCGAAAGAGATCTCAAAGAGGAGATTCGTACTAGTGTACAGGGAGCTATCGAAGGGGTTGGTACTTATTTTGCTCGAATGATGAATTTATTCAAGAGACTGCCACATTCTCCAACTGAATCGGAAAAATTGGAAATTTTGCGTCAAAATATAGATTTTTATTATATTCACGGTTTAGGTTCACGTCTACACGATATCAATTCGGTTGATTCTTTATTACAAGAATGTAAAAAATTAGAGAAAACTAAACACTTAGCCGAAAGTCGTCCTGTACCCGATCGAAGGTTATGTGTCCTTGAAACCGATTTGGCCGGTCCTAGTTCAAGACCATTGCTTTCAATAAATAATATTTCCAGTACTAATGTTGCCAACTTGACGTGTTGGAATTGCAAAGAGGTAGGACATAGTTTTTCTAAATGTTCAAAATCTCGTTCGCGAAAATTTTGCTTTCGCTGCGGAAAACCGAATGTAACTAAGTTTCAATGTACTTGTAATCCTCGGGGAAACGGCTCAGGAGGTCATTAAGTATCCGGTCTTCTAGGACCTCCTCATTGAATAAACCGGAAAACGATTCTTGGGGGGCATGGTTAAATTTTATAAGTGTTCAATATCGGAAAAGTAAAATAGATGCAATATTTTGTACATCTAAAGATGATCCCCGTCCATATATTAATGTGAAGATCCATGGAATCAATTTTTATGGACTTTTAGATACAGGGGCAGCGCAAACGATTATAGGTAATAAAGGCTGGCCTAAATTATTGAAGTTAGGCAATCTTGTTAGGTTAGAAAAAATAATTTTAAAGTCAGGGTTGCGAATGGAGACGAATGTAAAGTTTTGGGGTCTATCCTACTTCCAATAGACTTAGAAGGTAAAGTAAGAATTATTAGAGCTTTAGTCGTAGAAGATATTGAGGTTGATATCATTTTAGGAATAGATTTTTGTAAACAGATGGACATTGTCGGTTCTTTTTCAAATAATTCGTGGGAATTTGGGGATAATGGAAATCTGTTAGGTTTATGTCTGGTTGGAGTGGAGGACAGGTCTAAGTTAAATGAGCTAGTTACCGATTTTTTCAGTAAAATGAAAAGCGATTTAGGTTGTGCCAAGGGAGTTTGTCATGTGATCGATACAGGGGATGCTCTACCTATAAAGCAGCGATATTATCCAGTTTCTCCGTATATTCAGGAATTGATAAATAAGGAGGTTGATAAATTGTTACAGCTTGGGGTTATTGAGCCTTCAAAGTCTGCTTGGTCCAGTCCAGTGGTGATGGTGAAAAAACCGAACAATGAATATCGTTTTTGTATAGATTTCAGGAAGGTCAATCAGGTATCAAAAAAAGATGCTTATCCACTTCCGTACATCAATAGTATACTCGATAAATTACGAGATGCTAGGGTTTTGAGTTCAATTGATCTGAACAGTGCATATCATCAAATTTTGTTGGATCCTTCCAGTAAAGAAAAAACCGCGTTCACAGTTCCAGGAAAGGGTTTATTTCATTTCAATAGAATGCCTTTCGGGCTTCATAATGCTCCTGCAACTATGCAACGTTTTGTAGATACTATTTTTGGGGCCGAATTGGAAAACTCAGTTTTTGTTTATATGGATGATATCATTGTAGCTACCAAGGATTTCTCTTCACATCTTGAAGTTTTACGAAAAGTTTTTGATAAACTTTTACAAGCGGGGTTGACAGTTAACAGAAACAAATGTGAGTTTGTGAAGAGTCAGTTGAGATTTTTGGGATATCTTGTCGACGAACATGGTCTCCGAACAGATCCGCAGAAAGTTGAGTCGATGCTGAACTATCCAACTCCGAAGACAGTCAAAGAGGTTCGTCGTTTTATTGGAATGGTCAGTTGGTACAGGCGGTTTATTCCAAATTTCGCTTCTCTAGTTTCGCCCATCAGTCAACTAACTCGCAAACACCAAAAATTTGTCTGGTCTGAGGAAGCCGATTCTGCTTTCTTGAGAATTAAGGAGTTGCTGATTTCTACGCCCATACTCAGTTGTCCGGATTTTTCGAAGGAATTCATTTTGCAGTGTGACGCTTCACAGGTGGGAATAGGTTGCGTGTTGACACAGAATTTGGAGGACGGTGAACACGTGATTGCTTATGCCAGCAGAGCCTTGACTTCTCAGGAATCCAAATTTTCAACCACGGAACTGGAATGTTTAGCAGTCTTATGGGGAATTCAGAAGCACCGTTGTTACGTTGAAGGAGTTAAATTCAAGGTCATTACGGATCACTTTTCACTTCTATGGCTTCATAAACTTCAAAATCCTTCAGGTCGCTTAGCTAGGTGGTCTCTCCAATTACAGAATTTTGATTTTGAAATAATTCATCGTAAGGGTAAATTGAACGTGGTACCCGATGCCTTATCAAGAGCGGTAGCGTATATTGACGTTACTCAGGATGATTATGATCCATGGTATGAAAAACTTCTATACAAAATCCGTTCCGTGCCAGAAAAATATGTTAAGTGGTGTGAACGGGAGGGAAAACTTTACAAGCTGGTGAAGTCGACTTCATCTTCTGATCCTGACCATGATTGGAAATTACTGGTACCCAAATCTCTTCGGAAGAAAGTTTTCATGGAATGTCATGATGCTCCAACTTCAGGACACCTAGGGTATTTCAAAACAAAAAATCGAGTTGCATCATTATATTACTGGCCTAAACTGAACGTTGATATAGCAAAATATATAAAGAATTGTCAAGTCTGCAAGTCTCAGAAGCCTGAGCAAAAACTACCATTTGGTCAAATGAGTGCCCGAGTAGTATCTCGTCCATGGGAAGTAATCTGCTCTGATCTTATAGGTCCACTTCCACTCAGTAAGAAGAAAAATCGTTTCATTTTTGTTGTGGCAGATTTATTTACCAAATATGTTTTACTTTTTCCTATCAAGTCCGCTACTAGTCAAGCCATAGTAAATCATATGGAAAAAGATATTTTCATGATATATGGTGTACCTGAGCGAATAATTTGCGATAACGGTCGCCAATACGTAAGTAATCATTTTAAAAAGCTAGTTTCCTCTTACGACTCTCACATACAGTTCAATGCTCATTACCATCCGCAAGCAAATCCAACTGAAAGAGTTAACCGTGTTGTGAAAACCATGATCAGGTCATTTATAAAGGATAATCATCGCACTTGGGATGAAGATCTTCACAAATTCGGATTTGCTTTACGAACCGCAGTGCACGAAGTCACGAAATATAGTCCTGCTTACTTAAATTTTGGACGTGAGTTATATCTTTCGGGAAAAGTTCATAATAAATTGGGTCCAAATATCGAAAATACCGAATTTGAATTTGCAGATAGGCAATGTTTAGCTGACCATGTCAAAGGTTTAAGGGAAATTAATGATTTAGTCAAGTCCCGGTTAACTAGTGCCTACGAAAAGAGTGCGAATCGTTATAATTTCAGGAGACGACCACTCAATTTGGAAATTGGTCAAATAGTTTGGAAGAAAAACTATCAATTGTCCGATAAGGCGGCTTATTTTGCGTCAAAATTAGCGCCTAAGTTTATAAAGTGCAAGGTAGCCCGAAAGTTTCTCCTAATGTATATTCACTGACTGATTTTGTATCGGGTGCTTTTTTAGGTAATTGGCATATTAAAGATATCAAGTTAGATTAAAAAAAAAAAAAAAAAAAAAAAAAAAAAAAAAGAGTATATATGTAAATATATTTTTTTTTTTTTTGGGGAAGTAAAAGGGGAGTTTGTAACGTGTTTTAATGAATTATAAAAGGTTTTAAAATACTAGGGTACCGCCGCGAAACAACACTCGGTATGTATAGTGAATTTCCTCACACATGCGAATTCATTTATTTCGTTCGCCGGTCAAAATGAGCGATTTCAATTGGGAATGCGAATCTTATGGGAAAAAAAGTAGGTACGAAAAAAAACCGTATCGGATGTTTCGGTCGACCGAACAGTGACTGTGTGTATTTTGGATAGATTGGATGAATAGTGCATATTATGTATCGTTATTAACGGATTTTTCACTATTGCATTCCAAATTGGCGAAGTTCGTTTTGGATTATAGTATTTTCTGGATATCGCCGAATTTTCTTTAGTAATAGAGGATAAGTCTATAGAATATTAATATTCAACGTCTCAGGGTTGCGTCGGGTTTTTGCACATGAGGTGAGTTGTGGAAAATTATATTCCTTTTTATACCGCGTTCTGTTTAGATCAGACCGTAACACTTTCCATGACTTTTTAGGCGTTTTATGATACTGTTTCAACTTGTATTTCCAATTCTCCCGAGGAATAGGATTTTGTGGTAGTCTTCGAGGTGATAAAAGGATTGGATAATTTTTCCTTTGTCTGGGATCAAACATAAGACAGCTGATACGGGAACGGAGGAAGTCTCACCCTATCTCGTGGAACGTCCCGATAGAATTCGCTTAAGGATCCATTGATAAGTACCACCCAGTGGATGTTTCTTTATTTTTTGTCTATTCGCGCACATAAGGAAAACACTTGCTGTGTGGGAACAAGCCGAGTATTTTTTTCTTAAAGCCTCCTAGAATTTATATATATATGTATATATACCTATATTTGGTTACCTTGATTTAGTTTTACGAATAAGTAGTTGCGTTCTGAAATAAAGGTTGATTTTTATCGACTTTATTCTGGAACCTTTCTCTCGAGAGTTTTTTTGGCCTTTAACCTCTAAATTTTGTATAATTTGTGTTACAAAATATTTACTGTGCTATTATAGAGACATATTTATACCATTCACATATTTTTATTTCAACTAACATATAGGTTGGCAAGTAAGCCAATTGGATTTAGTGATTTCAACTCTAAGAGAGGTGTATGTTATATTTTTTCAAATCACTTGGCGCCCTCTCATACCATTTTTTGTGTCTAATACTAATAATAAGACCCACACCCGACTCCACTGAGATATTAGTCGGTGCATACACCTAAACTGTTTTATCGCTTACTAAGAAAAGCCAAAAATCACGTAACAGTTTTATTGATAAGTACCACCCAGTGGATGTTTCTTTATTTTTTGTCTATTCGCGCACATAAGGAAAACACTTGCTGTGTGGGAACAAGCCGAGTATTTTTTTCTTAAAGCCTCCTAGAATTTATATATATATGTATATATACCTATATTTGGTTACCTTGATTTAGTTTTACGAATAAGTAGTTGCGTTCTGAAATAAAGGTTGATTTTTATCGACTTTATTCTGGAACCTTTCTCTCGAGAGTTTTTTTGGCCTTTAACCTCTAAATTTTGTATAATTTGTGTTACAAAATATTTACTGTGCTATTATAGAGACATATTTATACCATTCACATATTTTTATTTCAACTAACATATAGGTTGGCAAGTAAGCCAATTGGATTTAGTGATTTCAACTCTAAGAGAGGTGTATGTTATATTTTTTCAAATCACTTGGCGCCCTCTCATACCATTTTTTGTGTCTAATACTAATAATAAGACCCACACCCGACTCCACTGAGATATTAGTCGGTGCATACACCTAAACTGTTTTATCGCTTACTAAGAAAAGCCAAAAATCACGTAACAGAACTAAGTGACCAGTTGAGGAAAGTTTTTGAGTGGGATGCAAAGTATACGCAGCTCGCAAAGAATTTTGAGATGACACGCCTCCTTGAACGAATATGACCTCAATATCGTAAGTATTTTTTTTATTATTGTTCTGTTATTTGATAATGGATTTTGTCACTATTTTTGTACCTCTCTGCTTTATTATTTTCAAAACAAATTACCAAAACTTTCGCAAACCTAATAGCGAATAGCACGTAACGAATCGACGAGCCTTCAGGAACTTGGGAACTTGTCTTTCAGCATAGGTTCATTCATAAATAGGATGAAAATAGGTAAGTACCAATCTATTAGGGAAATAGTCGTCATTCTCTGGAGAATTACAGGCCTCTGAATTGAATAGCAGACTACCTGTTTTGTAGAAGTAAATATGTTGCGGTCAAATGTCGTTACATACGACATTGGGGTTCCTCAAGGATCGGAACTGGGACCTATTATGTTTTTGTTATATATTAATGGCTTAGACACTTCAACTTCTGCAACTTCTTTACGATGTATGCAGATGACACACCAACACTCGTAATAGTATCTGATCGAGAGGATTCAAAGTTGGAAAGCAAATTTTACCAAGTGTTAACAAATAAGCTCTATCTGAGTATGAATAAAACTTCATCAATTAGATTTCATCATTGGCAACGTAGCTGTGAAGTAATCAGTTTTAGAGCAAACGACAACTCTGATTGTGTAAGTGCAGAATCGACAGAAACAATATTGATTTCAAATCAATTTATATTATAATAGCCAATGGAAGTCCGAACTGATGAAAAAACATTTTTTTGGTCTTCATACTGATTACTGTCTGAATTGGCAGAACGACGTTCATAGTTGGTGCTAGAGAAAGTAGATGTCTATAAACCGTAGCAAATAAATGATAGTTTCCTTCACCAAGTGGTGACGAATAAACTCTATTTTCCGCTCAGCTGTCAAAAATAACAAGAAATTTCACCAAGAGAATTTGTTTGAAAGTATAATGTTCGACTATATGGAAAGTGTACGTAAATGACTAAACTCGTCTCTGTCAAAAATAGCCGACCTACTTGACGCAGTTAGATGCACCACCAATATGTCGCGATCCAAGAATAATTACACCTAGATATAATTTCATGAGTGTCAGTTTTATCGGTTTCGTTTTATCGTGCTGAAAAGAAGAGCTTTATGGGGCTAAAACTCTGTTTTAGTAGCCTTGCCTTCAATTTTTTCATAATTTCATCGGTTTGAAGGAATTTATCAAAAATAGTGACTGACATTATTTGAGAAGTATATCGTTCCTTCGTCTCTCATTAATAGTGCTGCTCAAACTGTTCATATTTTGTTCACGAGGCTAATAAAATGTTTATTTGCAAAACCTTCATCGAAAACATAGTCGGGCTTCATTTCCAATTAATAAACTGAATCTATTTACAGATTTTGTAACTATAAACAAACGACTATTTCAAGATCGCGCGACACAACTCTAATTTCGAGTTTTGATTTATTTCCAATAATAAATCATATCGAGTGTCCCAACACAGTATATGGTACTATTCTGATCACTCCCATATTGATTTCAATTTAAGAGCCACCGGTAGACAGCTGTTTCAGCCTATTGGGCATCGTCACGCGGTCCTCGATTGAAGACAAAATGTGACGACGTAATCCATCTTGATTTTAGTCAGGTTGAAGCCTGGCTCCCTTCCCCTTTGAACTGATGTTTGCCAGAAGGGCAAACGGGTCATGACTGATGTTTGATGGTGGCATGAAAGTCCTCAGACATCCATAACGACCTTCGCGGTGTACCCCTACCTGGCTGGGGTGAGATGGATGAAGATATTATTCATCTGTTAACGGAGGACATAGGGGCCTCATTCGACAGAGTGTCGGGGCCTTCTATATCGGGAGGGGTCGTCTACAGCGTAATCTATAGCTTCCCTGACTAACGGAAGACAAAATGTGACGAAATCCATCTTGATATGTGTCAGGTTGATTGAAGACAAAATGTGAATAACCAAGAAAAGTAGTTATTAAAAATAACTGCGTAAACGCAAGCGAGACATAACCGAGACCACCTATTGGTGTGACAGCCAAGTCAACTTGCCAAGTTTTTATGTCAGTGTTGGTGGTTTGACCAATCAACTGACAACTGTGGTAGCAGAAATTTGGGAAGCTAACCTGAAATGCCATCGGAAAACGAATCCACATGTTTCTAGAAATGATATGAAATCGAGAGAGGTTAATGCAGTCAAGCTGCTGGAAAATAATTCCATGAAAATCAAAAAACAAATAGATGAGTACTATTTTGATCATTCCCATATTGATTTCAATCTAAGAGCCACCGGTAGACAGCTGTTTCAGCCTATTGGGCATCGTCAGTACCGGGCAGGCGGTGCTCGATTGAAGACAAAATGTGAATAATCAAGAAAAGGATGAAAGAAGATCCTTCAAAAATAGCCAGAAAGATTGCACAGCAGCTTGAAGTCAGCCCAAAGACGATTTGGAAAGGTCTGAAAAGAAACCTTCTATACCCATATCAAATACAACGGGTCCGAGTTCTACTGTCTCGAAATTTTCATCCATAATGTTCTGCTGACTTTTCCCACGTTTTGTTTCACAAGGGGGAATTAGAAAGTCAAACAGTTTTTCCTAAAAGCTATTCTTCAAAGTCCGCGTTGCCGAGTTCCATCAGAACGCCTGCCTTTGAATATCATTCGGCGAGTCATAAACTCTAATTATGAACCCCCAACATATTTATAACTTTTCTCCCATCTCGTATTTTCATTATGATCATCCATCTTCTTTAGGGAATTTTGCCTCTCGGCGAGAAACCCTTATCCCGCACCACGACCGGAAAACCTTTTCATTACTGGAATAATTAGGACTTTCTGGAAAGCATTTCCAGTAAATAAAAAGCGGATTACAAGTAGAGCCTTCAGATGGTTAGAAATGTGCCAAAAGTGTTGAAAGTTATATACAAGGTGGTCAAATAAAATCGAAATAAGGAGTTCTAGCCACTTCCATCCTCTCGGCGGGGTGCGATATAAAATTTAGATAATGAATGCGATTAGGAGTCAAGTATAACTCGTTTGATAGATTATCAATTTCTCTCTCTCTCTCAACCGATTCTATTTTTGAATTTGATGAAGTAGATATCAAGAAAAATGCCATAAAAATCTGAAGTGAGCACGATGTTTATCAATAATTCTTTAACTTGTTTATATACAATGTAAGATGTTGAATTTAACGCTTGTAATAGCAATTTTTGTTATCGACACTGACATTATTATGCCTCTGGAGTGCAGGATCTTTATCAGTCCTTGATTATGATGCATGCTATCGGTGATAGAGAAATGTGCAATGGTCTATGTCAAAACAGGACGATGCGGGAACTACGCAGAGGATGTGCAGCTTGTAGATGTAATCATCTGCCGTATGCTCACTTCAGGGTGGAACAACGCCACTCACAAGAGATAACAACAGTGAATAACTCTTTAAGGCAGTGGTTTCCAAACTATGGGTCGCGACCCACTAGTGGGTCACGGGAGAAATTTGGATGGGTCGCGGAAACAGATTAAAAACACTTAATACTTTTGAATTGTTTTCCCATTTTGGATAAAGGCTAGGGGAGAGTATCCAGTTCTTTCGAACATAGCCTTAAAAGAGCACATATTTCTTTGAGAGGGCATTCTCCACTTTGGTATATTTAAAAAATGAATATAGAAATGGGCTTTGTGTGGAAAGTGACCTGCGTTTAAAGCTTTCAACTTTCAACCCAGATATAGAATCTCTTGTAAATCGTAAGCACCAGCTCCACAAGTCACATTAATTACATAAGTCTCATATTTTCATTTTTTGTATTTGTTTAGTTTCAAGATTCTTAATTGAAAGTCTTTTTTCTTACTGAATCTCATCTTCAATTATATCATCTTTACCATTTTCTTTCAGAGGTGTATTCCTCAATAGTGAATTTTCACGATAATAATAATAAAAATATAATTAGTAATAATAATTATGCCTAATACTATTTGATATGTGGGTTGCGAAAAAAAAATCCACAATGAAGGTGGGTCCCCACGCAAGAAAGTTTGGGAAACGCTGCTCTAAGTTATTTCTTGACGCTGGTTTTTAGGACGTCATCCTAACGAGCAGTCGCGAACTGTTGCGGGTTATTCGCAACGATTTCTACTACTTGTCCGCTTTTCTTTAAGCTCTAGCTCTAGCTATACTTCCAGTTGTTTGAAAGTTTTCAACCAATTTCCTGATATATTTGCAGATCGCATTATCAGGAGAACACCCTTTTCGCCTCATTAAAATCACGGCCAGCCTCGACGTAAATAGAGATTGCTCCTGTTTTTCCTCTATTGATCTGGCGCGAATCATTTTTGAAATGAAATTAAGAGAATTGTCAGTATCGATAGTGATAGCTGTCAAGCTAACACAAAACTCACTGTTACGGACCCCATCTATGAAATGTAGCACAAAGGATCAATATATCTATGTATTAGTTGGTCTAATAAATACTTCATTTAGAGAAGGAATCTTTCCAGTTTTCTTGAAGAAGTCGATTGTGTTAGCACTGCCAAAGGAAATATTCATCAATGGTCGATCAAGTCTTCGTCCAGTTTCTCTAATCCCTGCAATGGCTAAATTGGTAGAAAAATTAGTTGAAACAAGACTCCTTTGCTTTCTGGATGAAAATAAAACAATAAGTGATTGCCAGTTTGGTTTCCAAAAGCAAAAAAACACTTCCGATGCCATACTTTCATTTCTTGACAATGTTTATTCCAACATGAATGACAAAGAAACAGTGGCTGCAGTCTTCTGTGATATAGCCGAAGCATTTGATTGCGTTAATCATAAAATTCTTTTACGGAGACTCAGTAGATATGATGTTACTAGAATTAATGTCAAGTTGTTTGAGTCATACATAGCAGATCACACCCAGATGGTCAAAACCGATTCATACTCAAATGAAGGTAAAATTACTCGCGTCGTCCCACAAGGTTCGGTTCTGGGCCCGCTTTTATTCTTAATTTACATTAATGGCCTGTCGTCTATTAACATCCAAGGTAAATTAACTTTATTTGCTGGTGACACCACAATATTATGGCATGCCCCTAAAAAACCAAAGGTTGTATGAAATTACTGAGAGTGACATCACGAAAGTGAAAGACTAGTTTGACTCAAATCTCTTGAGCTTGAATTTATCGAAAACAAAAGTAGTGTCCTATCGTTGCCAGATTCCAGCTATACATCTAAATAATATTCATATTGAAAATGTAACAACTTCTGAATTCCTTGGCATGTTCATTGACTTATTTATATTAGACTCCATTATTTACAACGGTCTCAAAATGTTAGGTCACCTTCCTCAAGCTATAAGAAGCATGAATGACCTTAGCGTTCTTGAGAAAGAGTTGAAAGACTTACTTTCTGTGAGACCTTATTATTGCTTAGCAGAATTCTACAATGATAATTTTAATTGAGTATGACTAACTGTAATATTTACGGTATTTTATTGATTTGATTTGTTTTCATTCAATTCAGTTTGAGTTGAATTATTTAATTTCATTGACCACATTCTTATATCCTGCACGTGTTTATTAGTTTTTGGGAAAGAAAGTTTTTGGCTTTCTACTACTCCATCTTGATACAAAAAAAAGGGAATCTTCCAAAGAAAGGAAGGAAGTAATCAATTTGAAAATAAGTAACTCTATACATGGATGTGTAGATCATACAAAGTAGTAACTTTCAGACACAAACTGAAAGAAAGTCCTCCTGAAACAGCTACTTTCATATGAACATTGTTCTTGTTATTTACATGTCTCTTTTCAGTTCATGTTATCACTTACTTTTTGTGATTTTACTATTGTGATCTCATTTATATGTTATTCATATTTCTCACAAGGCTTTGCCAATAAGAATTTATTCTTCGGACAGATTTCAAAAATCAGTAAATTTTTTGCATGTTTCTTTTCAGACTTAAGTTTGATAAGAAAAACAGACTCAAAATGACTCCTTCGTACCACGTACATCCGATTAGAAAAACACATTAGTTGTTCGTCATTCAGTACGATAAAACATTTCTGAAGATTTATTTATACATCAATACGGATTAGCACGTTCATCTCAACATATTGAGTGTTATAAAAATAGAAAACATTTCTAAAGAAATAAGTGAAGTTTACCAATCGTTAAATGGTGGAAATTCTATTTACTTTCCG
Organism: Leptinotarsa decemlineata; assembly: GCF_025532065.1. Taxonomy (NCBI): domain Eukaryota; kingdom Metazoa; phylum Arthropoda; class Insecta; order Coleoptera; family Chrysomelidae; genus Leptinotarsa; species Leptinotarsa decemlineata. The sequence goes on along the minus strand of NW_027412668.1, from coordinate 5,958,653 downwards.
CCTCAATTCTCAAATAATCAACCGTTTTATGTAATGTATTGAAATTTAAAATAAACATATTTCATTATATTGGGCAACTGAAAAGGTTATTGCTATCATTGAGAGTGGCTAGAGAAACTATAATTTTTCAACAATTGCTCGACTACTCGTAAAAGAATAAAATTTAAAATTTTATGGAATTTTTATGGTTTTATGTGTTGTGAATTGAACACTGTTATGTCGTTTCAAACGTTTTGTCCGTTTCAATGTCATGTGTTTTCGTGGTAAATTTTCGTTTTGTGGACACCCGGCGATTTTGAAAAAATGTTTGACTGTACTTACGTATTTTGATGCGTAGATTACGAATCCGAAAGAAAAAAGCGGCGCTCTCCCTTATTTAAAAAGTTACGGTCCTTCAAAGTTCAGAAAAGGGCAACTTTTCAGCCTTCTTTTTCACCAAATAAACTATTTAAAAACACAAGCTAGGTCATCTTTACACCTTACTCCTCCTTCTTTAACACTTTTCACTTCAATAATCAACATTTTTCTTATAAAAATGTTAATGTTTACGTTTTTAAAGTTAATGATATGGTTGGTAGGACTGATGTAGTCAATATTCCTAAAGTAATTCAAATGTTTCTTGCCTTAATTATTTAGCTCGTAAATTGGTTTTTGGCACTTTTCTTAAAATTACAACAAATGTACTGAGCTTTTTTCTTCTGTATTTTCATAATCCGCTTTCTATTGCATCTATACCATGAAGTGTCATAATTTAATTTGCACTCTTCATTGCAATTAGTACAACGTATTGTTGCTGCAAACACTCCTATTTGAACGAAATATAGAATTAAATTATTTCCTACTTTCACTAAATTATGAATTTCGTTCAAATTCATTTTGTATTTTTCTCTCACGTCAAACTAAAAATTCAAATCTACGAATTTAAAATAGTAGGTGACGACAAATACCAACCGCTTTTTTCTGAAATGTCACTAGTATCTAACCTACAAATATAAGAGTGTCACCAGCAGAAGCATTCGTTTTTAAATTCAGTTTTATTATGAGAAAAATGTTGATTATTGAAGTGAAAAGTGTCAAAGAAGGAGGAATAAGGTGTAAAGGTGACCTAGTGAATAAATGCTTGTGTTTTTAAATAGTTTATTTGGTGAAAAAGAAGACTGAAAAGTTGCCCTTTTCTGAACTTTGAAGGGCCGTAACTTTTTAAATAAGGGAGAGCGCCGCTTTTTTCTTTCGGATTCGTAATCTACGCATCAAAATACGTAAGTACAGTCAAACATTTTTTCAAAATCGCCGAAAATTTACCATTCTAAGATATTTGCAGTTATTTCTTTTGATTATTTATTTCTTAACATCTTCGACAGATGTCAAAGGAGTTTTGAAATATGAAATTATGTCAACGTTGTTGATTGACAACTGAAACATTCGATGTAATACAAGGTGCTCTCCGATATCAGTCTGTTGCCATTTCGCAACTATCCAAATTTTTCTTCAAGACGGGTAGCCAAGTACAGTCTATTTATAAGGAGCTGTTAGAGATAAAATTATCTCCAGATATGAAAATATACGCTGATTCTTTTAGCTTACGTGTCTTAGAGTGAGGCTCATTGGTAATCATTCTTGTCTTGTTCCATTCAACTCGATCTTCGTCGTCTAATTTCAAAATGTGTTCTGATAATTTAGATCCTGTCAATTGTCTATTTTTTATGTAGTATCGATGTTCATTCTCACGCACTTTCAATGGTCTCGAGGTTTCACCAATATAACTTTTACCACCAAGTGATCATCTTTAAGATGAAGACTAAACTTCACTGTAAAATTTACAGTTTACAAATCCGCAACACGTGTTTTATAGTGAAACACGTGTTGTGGTTTTATAACCTATTCAGCAAAGGGAAGATGGCAACAGTGGAGTGAGTATGTATGTGATAGTTGCTCTATTGAAACAATTCCAAATTTCCAAAAACCACGACAAACTATCGTGTCCCTAAATTGGAGAAATAACGGAGAAACTGCAAGAGTGACCGCAATCAAGGTATATTTTGAATCCCTATGAAGTAACTATTTGACCAATATGGCAATGCTGAACGATGTGTTTTAATGATTATAACTACTTTCCAGAAATTATGAATACTTGTGAAATTGAGACAGTTTAGAATCATATTGATAGTGGGTATGCAAAAACTAATATTTCCTGTCTTATCACATCTGAAGAGTTATTATCTAAAAACTAATCCTTCACAGTAAAAGCACCAAAACTTCAAAATTCGTAATGAATCATTACAGGAAAGTTTTGGAAGCTGGTTCCATTTTTTCCATAGCACTGTTTTCCACTCAATGATATGATAATGCTGTCAAATATCAAAACGTTCTGAACAAGGTTATGGTCAAACATGTCAAAGGTGCAACGTCAGATGTCACCTGACACTCAGTGTTGCCAAAGCACAAAGTCTAAGTGATGTCCTTCCCGTAGATTTTCTCTAGAGAAAGTCGGCCACGAACAATATCTATAGTTGGTAGAATTTCAGAATTCAACAAATACTCCAAGTGAGGAGCTTTGCTTATTGCGAATTATTTCATTTGGTAAATTTATGTAATACTTGCAAAACTAAAACTCTAATAGCATTTTTGCGTCTCATTTGTAAATTATTATAACCGAATGATATTTTTCAACCTTGGCTATAAATGAATATTAATAAACACATCGACATATGAATCATACAGCTAAATCTGTACATAGTCCAACTTTTTTGGATCTACGTTGACGTGCGGACTGTAAACGTCCAATCCAGTTGATTTACAGTCATCTTAATAGTGTTATTTACAGCAATTATCGGTCTGGCAATGGATATGTTTGATCATTTCACAGTGAAATTTGATTTACGGAAGCAGTATTTTTTCACTACGTTCTGTTTCTACTAGAGGAAAAATTGAGCAAAACTTATTGTTTTTGAAAAAAGATAACATAATTCTTGAACTGTTCCAGATATAAATCTGAAGAATATCATTCTGAAGAATCATAAGATCAGTTTGCCTCAGTAATATCGTATTTGCAAACTTTTCTATCAAATAAGTTGAAGTTAATTATGTGCTTAATTTTTATTTGAATAAAAATTATCGTTTGAAAAATGTGTTCCTCTAGTAAAACTACTGATACTTCTCATACTTATTGTATACTCCTCATTGACATACATAACGATACATTATATTTTGAATGTTACTGAAAGAGCATAGCTGTATCCATTAACAAATTTATTTGATCGAGTAGCAGTAAAATCAGAACTAACAATCACACACTGTTGTGATAATGGAGATTTTGCGGATTTCACGGATTATTTCATGATTACTGGCATTTCACGAACTAATAAAAGCACACATTCGTGATTGTTCCATGTGTTTTCACAATTTAAACTTTTTTTTCAACTAGAGATTATTAACATGTCAATAGCTTGTACGATGATGTCTTTAATTGGTATCAAAGGAGTACTTACCCCATCTGGATTATGTTTGTAAGGAGGCCCGGCACCACAAAATTCTACTAAAACGTCTTGTAGTTTTTTCGTGGAATCTGAAATAAAAACATAAATGTATCACTCAGAAATTCATATTCGGTCAGGATAAATAAAATACAAAGTTATAAAAAGATGTATCATGACGAAGCTTTCGAAGAATTCATACTTTCCAGTTCATAAAACCATTACCTCATTACCCAATTACCCCTCTTGGCATCGCTTTAGGTTTTGCCAACCAAACCTAGAAGGGAAGAAGAAGAACCTAGAAGAGAAGAAGATTTATGGACATCTGGCAGAATCTTCCAGGATTGGCTCACTCCAAGGCGTTTATTCACCCTTCGTAGCTTGATACCAAACAGTTGTTGGACTACAGTAGAGATGAACTACGATGTCTAACAGGCCTTCTTACAGGTCACTGTCATTTGAATCATCATATGACTGTCGGATGACAGTGTGTGTCACCTCTGTACAGCAAAGCATGTACTTTGTGTCTGCCCCGCTGGGGACCGAATCAGGTTTTCAGAGTTTGGCAGAGCCATATTCTTACCATCTGACCTGAAAGACCACTCAACATACATACTTATAGGTGTGAGCCATAATAAACCCTTTGCGGGTTGCGGTGGAAGGTCAAATAGACCCACTTACTTTTGACCTAAGCTAACCTAACCTTTAGATATGATCCAGTACATATTTGGTACACTTGCATTGCTTCATGTAGCTCTCCCGCTTTCGATGCAATCAGCCATCGCAGAGGAATATAGACTCGCTGAGCCCTGCTAACTTCGGCAGCTGCCGAAGACTCACTGCGAATCAGGTAGAACTCCTTTGTTGAAGCAGCTTCAGATCATCTTTCTTTTGACCATATGTCTAGTTCCGAGGAATCGGATCAATCAATCCTTATTTAGAGCATATGCTGTATTAATGGAATGCTCTTAAGGACCACTATAATCTTTGATAACACAAATCCATATAGGTTGATGTGGTGACATGGAAGGGGATCTTTCTACGTAGATGATAAACCAAGTCGTTTGGCTTCCCACCGACCAAGTGGTTGCCTTTCCAATACCTCTGTAGTTAAAGGCAGACTTCCTTTTTCTTCTGAGCTACCGGTATAGCCACACAACGTCGTCTCTTCGGAACTCGGTGCACTGACATTCCAGTCCAGCTCATTCTTCATCCTGTCGCTATAAACTAGGCGTTTCCTAGTGAGAAATTCGCATATTTTGCAGCACTCCTCTACGTCACCATAATAGTTGAACCAATAGTTTGTCTCAATCTTGTCAGGGTCCTGTTGGTGCCGAAGTGTTTTTCCACTTCTATTTATTTACTCCAGCACAGTGAGTGCTTTTGCTACGACCAGCTGATGCACTAGCGTTGCTTCATCTGGGCTTTCCTACTTTCGATGCAATAAGCCATCGCTGAGGAATAGATAATCCTACTGAGCCCATTAGGCCTTACCCCTTTCGCCAAACGTGGATTCTCATCGCCAATCAAGTCGAAATAGTTCGTTGATACAGCTTTGAAGCAGCTTCAGATTATCTTTCTTCTGACCATAGGTCCAGTCCAGTAGAATCGGATTGATCAATCTTCATTCGCCCCTTTGAGCTCACGAAGCTATTGGGCACGTCACTATAACAAGTGAAATGTCTGAGCCCCAAGATTCTGAAGAATTTTGAGAAAGCGATAATAGAGTATATATTTGATATGTGAAAATCATATTTTCTGTGAGTGTCATAATGATGAATTGATTCATTTTCGAGGAATTTCTCATTATTTTTATGAATGCTGACTTATAGAATAATGGGATAATAGAAATGAAGTGTCCTCGAATGTTTAAATGACTCCTCAAAAGAAGTGAAGTTTTCGACAAGTATCTCACTAAACTTTTCAGGGTCCCAAAAACAACCCGAACAGCAAAGGTGCTACCCTAAATGGTAATCCCATAGATGATCCTGGATTGTATTTCCCCAAACTACCGGGTGTCAGAAAAGTCTTGGTACGGGCTAATATATCCGAAGTTAGTGAAGATGGAGAAACGAAATTTTGGTAATTGCATATTTACGAAGGAATCTACTTCTCTACGCATTTACACATTGACTATCACAGGGGCGGCACCAAAGGCTGCACACTAAAATATGAGGTGGAACCCTGTATCGATATGTAACTCATTTCAAAGGCTTTGAAGAAACAAATATTTATGCACAAACTGAAGGTTCGTACGGCCACCCATTTCCGATCTATAAGGGAGAATAATAATAAGTGTCAGTAGTGATATGCATGTTTTATAAGATGTTCATAATAATGACTACCACCAATCTCTTGACAATACCAATGTTACATCCTATACATATCACATGTAGCTTCTTGATAAAGAAGTGACACACCTACTAGAATTCACAAACGTTATTTAATAATAACATTTTTATATTTACTTCAATATAATAAAGGTACTTACTCCACTTGTTCGCTTGCAACCTCGTCGATTGTCTGAACTTCGAACTGACTCCATTGTGAACTAATCTTATCCAACCTATCTAACCTGTTCCTGCAGAGAGGGAGTTAATAGTAGGATACAAGGGAAAAATGAACATCACCTGTGGTGTTCCACAAGGCTCCGTAATTGGTCCCACATTGTGGAGCATATACTATGATGGGGTACTGAATCTGAATGTCCCTAGGGAAGTTAACCTAATAGGCTACGCAGATGACCTAACCGTAGTCGTAGTGGGAAGAAATGAAAGTCTGGTTATAACTTCCAATAGAACTGTGAAGGATATAGCCGAGTGGATGACAGCGAAACAACTCAAGCTTGCCTCCCAGGAGTCAGAGGTAGTTCTGCTGGCAGCAGGCAGAAAACTGAAAAGTATTACAATCGAATTGGAGGAAAAGAACATCCGTAGCCAAGAATCTAATAAATACCTGGGAATCCACATGGATCGAAATATGAAAATGGGAGCTTATGTTATAAAAATAGCAGAAAAAGCGGGAAAAGCTATAAGCAACATAAGCAGGATAATGCCCAACGTTGGGGGTCCTCGAGAAGGTAGCAGAAGAATTATATGCTCAGTCGCCCAGTCGATCATGCTATATGACGCAACGATTTGGAAAAGAGCCATGGAAAAAAAATTATACAGGAATATACTACTTAGTGTTCAACGGAAAGCAGTCATAAAAATAGTGTGTGCATATAAAACAACATCAACTAAAGCTCTGCAGATGATTGCAAGAACCCTCCCAATAGATCTGCTGGCGGAACAATGGTACAAAAGAACGTATCAAAAGGGTTAGCAAGGTTACAAATTATAAAAAAATGGCAACAATCTTGGGAGATAGACGATGGAAAGGCCAACGGGACAAGAAGACTGGTAAGAGACATAGAACCATGGATGAACAGAAAATGGGGAGAAGAGAATTACTTCCTCACACAAGTACTAACGTGGCATGGGTGTTTTCAGGCGTATCTGTTTAGGTTTAAAGTGAGTGACACAGAAGAGTACAAGTATTTCGGAATGATAGATACGGTAGAACATACAATTTTTGAATGCATACGTTGAGAAGAACAGAGACGAAACGCAGAAATGACGACAGGAGAATTAACACCGGAAAACATGATAGGGAAGATGCTCAAAAGTATAGAAAACTGGGAAGCCGTTAGTAAACTCCGCAAGATCATCCTGACAAAGAAAAGAAAAGAACTGAAGAAAAAGGAAGAGCCCGGAACCATCACTACAGTCTGCTATTCCGAAGTATTGCCTGAGGGCGGTTCCAGTGTAGCCTGCTTGACTCATGAGTGGTTTTTTAGTCGGTAAAAATCCGACGCTATCTGGTCACAGAGCGACCAGGTGTCTTTCGAAAATGTTTCCACTCGCCGAAGAAAAAAAAACCTGTTCTTGCAGCTCGGCATTCTCATATATATATGCCACATTCGAATATTCTAGTATATTCGCGTTACCATGACGACAATTGACTTCACGATACAGAAGCAGGGCCACCATATTCAGAGGTGTTCCATCGGAGGAATTATTCACGTCACCATAATTTCTCTGATGTACGTTAAGACTAATCATCTTCATGTTGGAAATAGTATACCATATGAGAAAGAAGGTTCATAGAACGGTCAGCAATACAATTCATTGCTGCGGGTATCACGAGATAATCGTGAGTTATTCAGTTTTGGTTGTATGAATACCTTCTATTTATAACGGTTGCGAAGAAAACAATGAGTAAGAAGGGGTGGAGAATGAAATTAATGTTGAATTAACAATGGGAAAGAGGTTTGTATTGAACGATTCAACTAACGAACGAGTTCAAAATAAACTGAAAGTGATATATTTTCAGGAGAGATTATTTTTTTCGGAAAGAAAGATTTTGGCTTTTTATTTCGCCAACTATATGAAAAGAAATATTTTTTTTATATGAAGAAGTAGAAAGCCAAAACCTCTCTTTCCCAAAATTTTTTCTCTCATAACAAGATACCCCTTTCAATTCAAACAAGATTCCTTTGACTGTGATTTAATCAGTTGTTCCTTTAAAATTCGAAATACCGTCATATGATCAACATTTAGCTGGAAAGCAATCTTTCTAGTACTGGTAGTAGGTTGGTCTTCAATCAAATTAACTACTGCTTCCTCAAGCTGTGGTGTTCGTACTTCTCGATGGCGACCACAATCCTGCCTTCTTTTGTCGAATGAACCATATTCTCGTAATCGTTGATGAAGTCGAGCAAATATTCTATGTGAATGATGCTGCCGTTGAGGATACATTTCAGCATATCTTCTAGAAGCTTCTAACCTATTCCACTGCGACAGACCGTAAACGTAATGAATATCAGCCATTTCCTCATTTGTGTATGCCATTTTAATAACAAGTGAATTATTAAAGTAACAAATTAAGGACAGAACAACAACATACAATTAGAATTAATTCAATTTCGAAAATTCACAAACTGACAGCGATATACCAATTTAATTGTCACTATCGCTAATAGCGACCTACTAGATAGATTAGTTTCGTATTTTGGCATTTATGACGATGTATCTCTGTAGTTGTTCGTAAAATAATGTTTTGCTGCGAACTGGTTTATTTTGGGCAAAAAACCCAAGAGACATTTTTTGTTTAGAAAGAAACAGGCTATCGGAAATAAATTTTTAAATGGTGAATAAATGATAAGACAAAAAGTTACCTTGGAAATAAATTTTAGGGGTTGCGTTTTCCACCCCTTACAACCATGGGGTAAACCAAATAAATTTCTGGCTAAGTGTCTATTTGTTAGTACAAAACGTCAGGTTAATTTTTAACTTTTTTAGTGCTTGTGAAAAAAATTGTTATAAAAATTTTATGTACCCCCTTTAAGGGGCTGTATCTTAACAAGGAATGCTCCAACGAAATCTCTTCCTATGAAAGATCCTATCTTTTTTCCAATGAGGAATCACCTCCTTGAATAATTTACACTTTTTTAGTTACACCCTGTTTACGTTATCCAGATTTGGTTCTGAAGAGATGATAAGGCAAGTGACACACGGCGAAACATTAAATGTCAACCAGTGAAGATGGCAGTATTCCATGAAAGTGAACTGTTACCTCTTTCATTTACTAGATTGTGTAGGAATCCTGTGAATGATATCTGATTCAATTCCACAACAAATGTTTGGAACACAAACTGAATGGAGAAAAATGTTTTTTGTATAATTCAGTGTTCATATCAAAGTATTTGTAGCAAAATTATTTTTCTTTCGTGCATTTCAATGTTTGTATGAAAGTAGATGTTTTGAGAGGGATTTTCCTTCCAGTTTGTGTCTGAAAGTTTCTTCTTTGCATGATCTACACATCTTCGTATAGAGTTAATCCCTTTTGAAATTGATCGATTCCTTCCTTTCTTTGGAAGATTTCCACATTTTTTTTGTATAAAGATGGAGAAGTATAGTTTCCAACGACGTAAAATTTTGTTCATCCACGGATTCTAAATGATTGTAACATTATTTATCGAATTGATACACACTCTTTTATGTACTATGTTACCATCAAGAAGGGTTACAAATCTAGATGGGGAAAAAAGACAAAATAGATCACTTTAACAATTTAAAAAATTATGGATTACAAACAATATGAATATGCTTGGGAAAAGTCATGTAATATTATTGCGAAAGGAAACTGATTTACCTAATAAACTACTAGATTAGAAGATATCAAGATATTCCTTCAAAACGTGCTCATCATTCCATGAATAAGTAGACTGAGTGGGGCAATAACCTGACACTTTTCCCGGATTACGAAAACTACTTCTATAATAGATATGGAAACCGTGGGCGAATGAATAATTCATAGCTCGGTGCATATTTCGTGTTTGACGTTGATATTTCGTTTCCCTTCTCTTTCTGATCGCAAAATGTGGAATTTCGGTCGGCAAAAGTGGTAGTGTCTCTGATTTCTCAACAGTTGAACCCCTTGGTATTAGATTGTTAGATTTTGCAACTTTCGTCAACTTGATGAAGATTCGTTAATGATTTGCATTTGCAAATAGTTGACCAGAGATTGTTAGACCATAGTTGATTCACAACGTTCATTTTAAAAACAGCGTAGGCCGATAGTGAGGGTTTCCTTTTCGAATATGTTACAACCAGCCTCGTGAATTGTGCCTGAATTAGGAATTGACGACGATCGGTTTGATTGGTTGTAACAGTTGTCATGACGAGCACAATCGAGGAGAAATACATACTTTACTACACATCGAATCATCATGCGAGTATTTAAAAAGGTATAATAAATTGTCTTCACAACAGAGCAAAAACGATACGCAATTCAATTGAAAATTTCAATAAAGAAATATCATTAATCAAATCTGTTCTGAAAGATAACGCTTATCCAGATTCGTTCATAAATTCAACGATAAATGCAAAAGAAAATAAAGAGTCAATTAAAAACCAAACGATCCTACAAACAGCTTCACAAATTCAACAATATCCAACTCAACAATTACCGACTCAACATCCACCGACAACTTTAACAAATAACGTTATACCTTAAATTCCAGGACTATCTGGAAAAATAAGACGAATTGGATAGGTATGACGTTAGAAACTACTTTCAAAACAAAAACTACACTGATATCTATACTCTACAAAACCCAACAACACTGAAGAAAAAAAAATTGCATTTATGAGATACCTTGTTCTTGTGGTAAATGTTATATTGGTGAAACTTCGAGACCATTGAATGTGCGTGAGAATGAACATCGAGACTACATAAAAAATAGACAATTGACAGGATCTAAATTGTCAGAACACATTTTAAAATCAGACGGTGAAGATCGAGTTGAATGAAACAAGACAAGAATGATTACCAATGAGCCTCACTCTAAGATACGTAAGCTAAAAGTATCAGCGATTATTCTCATATCTGGAGAGAATTGTATTTCGAACAGCTCCTTAGAAATATCTCGTACTTAGCTAACCCATCTTGAAGGAAAATTTGGATAGTGGCGAAATAGCAACAGACTTATCGGAGAGCACCTTCTATTACATCAGTTGTCAATCAACAATATTGACATAAGTTCACATTTCAAAACTCCTTTGACATATGTCGAAGAATTTGAGAAATAAATAATCAGCAAAGGAATAACTGCAAAGATCTTTGAATTTTTTGTCCATTTCTGAAGACGAAGGCAGATTTTGGCCTCCGAAACGTTAATATAAGTATTGTACTATTTCTTAGCAATTTTTTTAATAGGCAAAATTGTTAAATACGACAAGTTACTGATAAATAGAACATTGAAAAATACTTTGATTTCACGCAGTAACTTATTGCGGTAAACTAAAAAGTTTGCCCTTTCTACACTTGTAAAAACTTCTCCGTTATAATTCTCATATTTTTCAAATTGTAAAAGGTAAAAATACCCAAGAAAGGTAGATAAAAAAGGAGTATTTCGAATTATTCACCCCTCTCTCTAACGGAAACATCTACTTTCCTGGCTAATACCACGAGGGGTATTTGGCCAAAGAAATTATTGCAGATGCAGTTATAACCTATAGATGAGAGAATATGACAAATTGATACTGAGCGGTTCAGAAGTCATTTTAGAAGTAACGTCGATGGATGGGTCTATTCATTCGTCTCCATTTTTGATGAAAACTCGTATTTTTTTCCGATACTGGGTGAATCAAAACTCGAAAACGGGTTTTTGTTGATTTTTCAAATAAACACCCCTTATTTCATTTTATTACTCCGTGTCAGGGTCATCTTCATTCATTTCATGTAATACCTTAAGTTTATAGGGGTGAAATTTATGTCTTCTAAGCTGACCAAAATCCTTTTTTATATCTTAGAGAAAATAACATCGTCTCGTCCTGTATATTTCATGACACCACTCACTTCATCAGAATTGACTGGAGTCTTCAAATCGATAAAAAATCAAAATGCTATGGGCTTTAATAGTAGATTCAATGCTGATTAATGATGGGTATCGAAAGGGCACATTTCATGAGTTTTTGAAGACAAGTATGATAGATCCTATTCACAAAGGAGCTAATACTCAAGATCCATCTAACTTCAGACCCATCTCTCTTATTCTGACTTTAGGAAAAGTGATAGAGAAGCTCGTAAAAATTCGCCCGATAAAGTATCTTGAAACAAACAAATAAATCCAGCAATGAACAATTTGGATTCAGAAATAACAAGAATACGTCTGATGCCATGTTAAATTGTCTAGAAATGACATACAACAGCATCAATGTAGGCAAAAACGTAGCGGCATGATTCTAAAGCTTTTTACTGTGTCAATCACACATTATTACTGCAGAAACTCTCTCACTATGCTATAAGAGGCATGGCCCTGAAGTGGATGGAATCATATTTGACCAGACGAAACCAACTGGTTAAAACTGACCATACACCCGGATTACTAAACGTTAGTTGGGGAGTACCACAAGGATCAGTTCTAGGTCCATATCTATTTCTTCTGTATATACATGATTTTTCCCTCTTAGATATATCTGATTCCTTCTCTTTACTTGCCGACGACACTACCATTCTATGGCACTCTGAAAATGTGAATTTGCTTGTGCGATGAAAATTTTCTATGTTTAAATTTTAATAAAGCAAAATTCATTACATTTAAATGTTTTTTCCCGATATAGAATTAGGTGCAGACTTTATATCATCTGACAACAATATAAAATTCTTGGGACTTATCATAGATACCAATTTGGAATTCACAGACGATATTTTTCAAGCTACAGATGAACAAAATTTGACCTGTTTAATACTTCTAGATTACAGCAAGGCATTTGACACTCTATATCATGAGATATTGTGTGACGTCTACTTCAGTTTTTCTCGGAAAGCAGTGTCATTCTTAAAAAACTATCTGAAGAAGCATACTCAAAGAGTTGTTGTGGATGAAGTTGTTTCAGATGTTCTACCGGTATTAAAGGGAGTGCCACAAGGATATATCCTTGGGCCCTTGCTTTTCAGCTTGTATATTTGTGATTTTTACCTGTTCGTAAAAAATGCTCAAGCTCAAGCTCAATTCTAACAAATCCACAATAATGATGTTCGGAGCTAAGAAGAACAGAGAGCTCACCAACTCTACTTTTCAAGTTCGCATCGAAAACGAAATACTTTCCTCCGTGGTCGAGATAAAAATGTAGAATTGTGGTTTGATCTGGAACTTCGTTTTATTAAACATGTCAGCTACCTGAACCAATCTTCTTATAACGTTCTCAGACAGCTTTTTTCTAATCGTGATTTGCTCAACACAAATTTAAAACTTAGACTATGCGAGTCTCTGATTATATCAAAAATTTCCTATTGCGACAGTATTTATGGACCTGCTTTGAAACAATCGGATGCTCTCCGACTACAGCGTATTCAAAATAGCTGTCTACGTTTCTCGTTTGGTATACGGAAATATGACCATATATCCCCAGCAATGCAAGAATCAGGATGGTTAAATGTTGAGAAACTCTACACCTTCTTACCAACACACACAACGTTTTGAAAACTCGACAATCTGATTACTTACTGAAGAAGCTTAAAACATTTTCTACGATTAACATGGAATAGGGAACAAGGAACAGCTCAGTTCTGGTCATTCCCAAACAGAATTCTTCCATCTTCACCCGCTGCTTCTCTTATGATGCACCCAAATATTATAATCAACTACCCTGCAAATTTCGATCATACACCATTGAAAACTTTAAAAAAAAACTGAAGACTTACTTAACTCTTTAGCCTTTTATCCGTTCCCGACCTTGGCATTTCAAAAATGAATATTCTAAAGTAAACAATAACTAATTTTTTTGATATTGTTAACTCGACTTGATTTCTTTTTTGTGTTTATATTATTTAATTATAGTTTCTCCCAGGTTGAGTTGAAAAACAGCCTTGGCTGATACTCCGCCTATTCACCATATACTATACTATACAATTTTTTTTTCTTTTTTTGTTTTTGTTCCTGTATACTGTTTTACTTTTGTCTATTCCATTTGTATTATTATTATTATTATTATTATTATTATTATTATTATTATTATATTAACATGCCAAATAAAAAATTATCATACGGCTGTTATGCCCTCAGGTCTCAGAGTTAGGTTATGCTGCTGCGGCAAAAAATACATATTATGCTTTCATTGAGTCAAACTTGAGTTACGCAATCCAGTTCTGGGGTTCGTGTAGTAATGAACTCTTTTAGAGTGTATTTTTGCAGCAAAAGCCAGCGGTGCGGTATTTGTGCCAACTAAATAGGTTGAGTTCCTGCAAACCTCTTTTCCTGATACACGGAATACTGACACTAACCTCAATCTACGTTTCAGAAGCTACATGTCTCATTTACAAGAATAAATCTTTATATGAAAATAACAATCGCACTTCACGGAATGCAATGAATTTATGATTAATCATCCCTAAATCCACACTGATCAAAGACTCAATAATTTACGTCGGTGTCAAAATGTCACATATTATCTCTCTCTCTCTCTCTCTCTCTCTCTCTCTCTCTCTCTCTCTCTCTCTCTCTCTCTCTCTCTCTCTCTTTCTCTCTCGACATTTCTTGACGGTGGTTGTTGAGACGAGCATTCTCACGAGCAACGTGTACTGTCCCGGCATATATGAGGATTGTTTCTGTTTTTTCCTCTAAAGATCTTGCGCGAACCATTTCTGAAAATTTACACATGACAAACTTAGTGTCACCTGCTAAGTTGGTTAGCAAAACGCCCGTCGAGAGACAGCAGTTTTGTTCTGGTGAGAGTGAAGTGTTTTCAATTAACCTGTGATATCAAACTTTGAAGCTGTTTTATTCTTTTTTTGGTAGCAAAGTTACGAATTATAAAAAATATAAACTTTCACAGCCGGAGATAACTATATGAAATCTATTTTCCGGGTTATTTGGCTGTGATCTGCAGTTTTTATGTCCGACGTTTCGTCTACTACTGCGGTAGACATTATCCAAGGCGGTGTGGTAACGGTCGCAGTGCCTGAGTAGGCTTTCACATAGTTACGAATTCCTAGTCTCAAATTCAAACAGCAGTACCTCCGCAACGGGCTAACCAAACTCGAAACAGTGAAGGTCGATTCAAAAAGTAGGTAATAAAAATGACTCCTTTCCATGCACATTCTCTAAGACTTCGATATCTTGCCCCGTTCAAAAGTTAAGAACGGGGGACTATTTACGTCCGCACTGTATAGTTTTCAATGTTCATTAGTGAAAATCTCTATTCGGACTTCCATTGTCTAATCTCTACTCCCTACTAATATTATAAATGCGAATGTAAGTTTGTTTGTTACGGTTTATTATTAAAAAAAAATATTTTGTATGTAATATAAAAAATTGTTTCAGCTGTTTGGAATTTTCTATATTTATTATTATCTTCTTCTGTCATTTTTATTTTTAGGTTAAGTTAGGTTAGTTTAGGTTAGGTTAGGTTATTTTTGTTACAGTGAAATATATCTTAAGATTTGCTGTTGCAATTCAATAAAGCATATTTTAAATTTTCGAAACTTCATCGTATGTAATAATTTTTAAAAATTGATACACCCCAGCCAAGCATTGAAATATAGTTATATTGTACTGACGACACTTATTTAATGACAAAAAATGCGAACGAAGCCGCGAGTAAAAGCTAGTATGATATAAATTGATTTGAAATCCCTGAAAGAATCTGTAAAAAATTAAGACTCTACTAGACCGTGCTTTCGGGCTCTGTAACACAAAGGAAGGTCTCGAAAAGAAACTGGGCATCATCAAAAATGATCTTCAACAAAATGGTTACTCCAAAGTGATGTTGAAACAGGCTTAAGTTAGAGGACAGCAAGAGATCGACAAGGAAGAGAAACCGCCACAACCAGTACTTGTACTTTCCAACATCAGAGGATTGTCGGAAAGGATGAGAAGGATTGGGTCCAAGTATAAAATCAGAACCTGCTTCAGATCTGGGAACACTATCCATAGCAGCCTCACGAAAACCAGGCCACCAAACGCGGACTACGATTCCAAGAATTGCATTTACCGGATACCCTGCAAGTGCGGAGAATCATACATCGATGAAACTAAGAGGTCATTGAAAGTTCGCATTGCTGAGAACAAGAAACACACACAGCGAGGAGAAACCAGCAAATCCGGAATAGCAAAGCATGTTTGGACTCGTCAACATAACATCAAGTGGACTCAAGCTGAAATCATCAGGTGAAAATTCAAAGAAGCAGCATATATGTTGTCCCACAACGCATTTAGTCAAGCTAGCGTAGAGATACGTAATATAAGGAAACTTCTAATCAAGCGGAACACGACCAACTCCCGCCAATCGTTCAGCTTTCGCCAAAACCAATGAAGAGGGAAGAGGGGATAGGTGAAAGCACTCGAATGACCTATAAATAGATATTAACAATCGAAACGTCGTGAAGTAACTTGGTTTGGAATCTTTTAATTTTTATGTTTAATTTCTTGTTAATAAGTTCTTTCATTTTCAGCTTGTGTTAATAGTTCAATTTTTTTGATTTTTTGCTTGTTCCTTGTATCTTATTTCACTGTAATTTCAGTTTTTTGCTTAATATAATTGTCATTCTTCAGCTAATCTTTTCAATTTTTTAAAGATTATTTCAGGGATTTCAAATCAATTTATATCATATTAGAGAATGGAAGTCCGAACTAATAAAATGCACTACGAAACATTGTCAATCCTTTCAAACAAATTCGAATGTATCTTTTCTAGGTGTACTTTCAAGAAATTACAACTACGGATTCGTTACCGAACATTCGACATCCCTCGTAGTATCCCTCGCTCGTGGACGCTGCCTGCAGGAAATCCATCGTACCACACAAACGCAACTTAAACAAACATTCATAACATAACAACTTCGCACTAATATTTACGAAGCGACCGGCGAAACGCTAATTATCTAATTAGCAAACGGGAGCACCCCAGGGTGCGTGGTAATAGGTGTGTACACGGCGATTTCGGATATGCACGCTGGAAGGACACTCGCAGACAATACACGACATTCTAATTATCAAAACGACGGTTTCGCCGAGTACATTGCCGGAAACTGCTCAACATGTCGGTCGGATGACGGTACATTGTACAGGGTGCGGCCGAATGGAACGACTTCGCGGTGAAAGGTGCTAGCTCGATGGGTCTCTGCAGTCATAGTCCGGTCGACAAATGAGAAAACAGGCTTGGACGTTAAATTGAGGTACAACCATTATTTCATAAACTAGTCTAGTACTGTTTGGCATACTGAATCATAATTATAGGTGGAGTGCCAGAGTGGAACCCTTTGCAACTTGGGCAAATTTCACGAGCTCCAAAGAAAGAGAACGCGTCCATTTTATTGCGAATAAAGGAGTCGGCTCACCAAACCTAGCTGACGTCAAGGACTGGTGTAGAAATTGTGCTGTATGTGCTACCAGTAACGGACCTCGGATACGACCGAAAGCTCCAATGCGCCAGTGTAACGTGGGAAGTCCCTTTGTGAGAATCGCCATCGACATCGCCGGCCCGTTCCCAGATTCCGACCATGGAAACAAATACAACCTGGTAGCCATTGACTATTTCAGTAAGTGGACAGAAGCCTTTGCCCTGCCCAACCAGGAAGCCTTTATCATCGCTGACATCCTGGTAAAGGAATGGATATGTCGATTCGGTGTCCCATTGGAGCATTCGGACGAGGGCAGAAATTTTGAGTCCAACCTGATCCAAGAAATGTGTAAACTGTTGGACATTCGAAAGACCAGAACCACAGCCTTACATCCACAGTCCGATGGAATGGTGGAACGAATGAATAAGACCATAAACCGCCACTTGTCCAAGGTAGTCTCTGACCATCAAAGAGACTGGGACCAGTACCTCCATCTGTTCCTGTTGGCTTATCGTTCGGCAGTGCACGAGTCAACCAGCCAAACCCCTGCCAGTATTATTATGGGCCGAAAGCTGCGGCTTCCTTGCGATCTGAAATTTAGGACGCCGCCAGAACAAGACACTGCGGGGGAAGACTATATCAGCAAGCTTCGGTGGAGAATGAACGAGTCCGTCTCTACATCCGGAGTGCCAGCGATAGGATGAAGCAGGCCTATGACATCAAGGCGAATGCTGGAGGATTCGAAACCGGTAACTAAGTTTGGCTGTACAACCCTGAGCGACGCATAGTTTATTACATTATAGTTCATTTTGTAATATTGCATAGTGAATACTAAGTCATATAACAGTATACGAGTACTATACTTTAACAACACTATCAAATCGTTTGCTTTCCTCAGCCCACTCGACCTGAGGAAAGCGAAGGTCAGGTGCTTTAATAAGCCGAGGTCTTCAATATTGTTGAAGGAGACTCAGCCTTGTATTGCCGCAGAAGTAAAGAGATCTCAGCCGCTCGGGTAGCTGCTCTAAAATGAAAAGATGTAGTTCTTGCTCTCTCGTGGTCACGGACCATGTAGAAAATGGAGAATGGAAGTCCTCATGACTTCACAGACTCCATCCAGTACCATTCTGTGTAGTGTAGACACTCCAAACTCAAAAGTCCACGGCCTCCTTGTTGGCGGGGGAAGTACAACCGTGGAACGGATGATTTGGGATGCAAACTCCTATAGAGATGAATCATTTTTCGGATCTTTATGTCGAGTTGACACAGTTCCTCCCGAGACCATTTGACTACTTTGAACGAGAAGAGTAAGATTGGAACGGCAAGCATATTCACTTTGCTCTTCTCCGACAGTTCCGATGACCAGCATCCAGATGGTGTAGAATGCTTCCATCTACGACCTGCACATCCTCTCCAGTCTCCGCGTCCTCTTCTTTCGGAATGGACCGTTGCACATTTGTCTATCTCGAATTTCATATCAATAGTATGCGTGCACTCTTCCACCACTTCCTTTCTCCAGAAGCATACAGTTTATGATGATCCATATAAAATAAATGGGTGACCTTATGCCTCCGGTTTCTATTGGTGCCACAGTTATACCCTCGACCATTTCTAAGCGCAATGGATAATGTCAACAGTGAGATGCTGAGGGACCGAGGGAATCGCCCTGAAATACACCCCTTCTGGAATTGACCTGCTTTGTTTGGACTCTAGCCTGACCAGATGTTATGGAGAAGCTAGTTTGCTAGAGTGGAGTCAGTTCTTCAAGGAAATTGGAATTGGCCGCGGTGGTAGTGCGTCCGACTCACGATCGGAAGGTCGTGTGTTCGATTCCCGCCTCGACCAGATATTTTTCTCGAGAGAATTTATCGGGTTGAAGCTGGAATGATTCTGCAACCGTGTTAGGAATCACACGTTAAAAGGTGAGACCTCGTTAGTCTTTAGCTCGCACAAGTTTCTCAACTTCTGAGAGTTGTCGTTCGTATGGGGGCGGCAGCTGATTAACGGAAAAACAGATTTTAAACAGACAGACAGACAGATCTTATCTTTTTGCCGATACCGCAAGGCATCTAAGAAAATGCAAGATGAACTCATGCGAAGTTGTTTCGAATGCCTTGTGGTAATCAACCCAGGCCATAGAGAGGTTACGCTTGAACTGTTTCGAGTCCTGCGAGTCATTATTTTTATTATAAGCTTCACTGGTACTTGTTAGCCACTGGAGAATGTCATATCGCAAACCAAACACATTACTTTTAGTCCTAGTATAATCTGCATGTCACATAGATTGCACCAGTTTTAAAAAAAAAGGTATTAGATTGTTGGCAAGAGTGATCCTTGTACAACATCAATATTGAAATGTAAACTCAAATCTTTGGCGCTGAATAAACCCAAAACAAGCACTGTTCCCAAACACTAGAACTGCAACACTTTTTTAGAAACGCGTTTCACCATCCACGGTGGCATCTCCAGGACATAAATTATTCGTCTACTTCAGCTCCTACGGTAGATTTTTCATGTTTTTATTCATGGGGAATTTGAGTGAACATTGTTATTTTTCAATTATTAAAAGCTTTTATTTAACTTGACTTGTATGTATGTTAACAAATCTTGCAAGTTTAATTTGACCACTTCCCGGTATCTAATTGACCTGAAATTTTGCATGCTGGTCCAGAACCGATGACACTGCATGTTAATCATAAACGTGACCTGATGCTGCTGCCAGGATCGGCTCCGTACGAGAGATCTCCTCAGCGGTAAACAGCAGGGACACAAAATTTTGTCTACGCATTCGTTTATGATAGGCAGTTGGTGGGCCCACCATGAAATAGATGCCACATCCAGGGTTGGTTTCAATAAAAAAAATATATTTCTAGAAAACAAATTAAATCAAGCTTTTACCTTTAAATACCTACTTCCTGTCTCTAAAAAGAAGACAATAAATGGGGTAGTAGGTTGTAAGAACCCATATTTATTTGCATTGTAATAAAATAATAGCACAACATAGTCTAATAGAGTGTACTAGAAAAAAATGACAATATAGATTTAAATAATATCATACCATCTGATATAAGCAAGACTGGGGATTGCCTAAAGAGTTGGACATATTTGTGGGGGCCAAGGTGATGTTGCGATACAATGTTGATATGGCTAAGGGTCTAGTGAATGCTGCCATGGGTCATATATTAGAAATTGTATGGCCCTGTTTTCGGAGAGCCCAAATGTATGCCACGGACATTCCATCAGTCCATATCGACTTCGGCAAAGATGGGATCCACGATATTCAACCGAAATCTGTGCAATTTCCAGCTAAATTAAGCCATGGTACAGCTGAACGTAGAATGTTGCCAATTGTTTTATGCTGGGCTTGTACAGTTCACAAAATGCAGGGTAGTACGGTTGACCACGCTGTTGTATACTTGGGTTCAAAGTTGTTCGCTGCCGGTCATGCGTACGTGGCTTTAAGTAGGGTCACATCAATAGAAGGCCTCCTGATAGAAGAATTAGACTGTTCGAAATTAAATGGGACTCGGCCATGTAATAATGATGCCATCAATGAAATGAATAGACTAAGAAATATATCAAGCTAATTCTTCTGTAAGGTATGCCGGAGGACAAGGTACCTATATTATTAAGATAAGCTATAGAATATAGCTTATCTTAATAATAGTTTTCCCCGTTCCTCTTAAGTTTTTCTGTTGAAGGACTCTCCGTTTTATAGATGAACTTTCGTATTGATCGATAACTATCGATTCAAACTAAAAAATATAAAATAAAATAATAATAAAAAAAACTTTTTAAAAAAGCTTTTAAGTGCCCTAAAAAGTAAAAATAAAATTTTAAATTACATCAACCACATTCATTTATGACTTTACAGAATTGAAATTATAATAAAAGCTTGTCGAGATGCCTAGAAAAAATATCAACATATTCATTCAGTCAGATGAAATTTAAATAAAATTTTCAATTTCAAACCCGATAAATCCTATGTGTGCAAGAAAGTAATTCAAGGTTAAAGTTCTATATTTTAAGGATTCACGACACTTTTATTTAATTACATACATTATGAATTGCTTACAAGTTTAGTAGATGCCTACCCAATTACAAATTTCATTTACAAATTGAAATTATTGCGAAAAGCTTTTATCATAATTTCAATTCTGTAAAGTCATAAATGAATGGGGTTAATGTGAATTGAAATTTTATTTTGATCTTTTTAGGGCACTTAAATAAAAGCTTGTTTTGAAAGTTTGTTTGTAATTTTGTTCAATTTTTTTTCGAAAAGAGAATTTAAAGTGTAATGATCGAACTATCACCAACTGTCTCCAGGCTAAATCAAGATACCAAAGCTTCAGATTTGTCGTCCCAATAATAAAGGTTTCTCAAAAACGTCACGAAAATCCACGAAATCACAACTTTTCATCGAACCCAATTAAAACGCTCCCGTTTTTCGCGATTCGTAATTCAAAGAGTCCGCCTTATCCTCGGCGAACGTGAAAGAATTTTTCTCTTATCACGGCCGTCACTCGAAAAAACGTTTCTTTTTCAGTCCTTTTAATTAAGGATCCAGTTGAACGGATTCAATATAGCGTCAACTCGAGTTTCCTATGAATGAAAGGAATGAGCGTTTCAGCCGGGTCTGGTTACACTTTTCGGGGAAAATTTCCGTGAAACGGCTGATATCCCATTAACGTAATAAAACTCCGAGATGAAATATGACGGAATACATAATTAGATGCTATTACTGAACCTCCGGGAGTGTTGGCGAAAACAAGAACTGTC
Organism: Leptinotarsa decemlineata; assembly: GCF_025532065.1. Classification (NCBI taxonomy): domain Eukaryota; kingdom Metazoa; phylum Arthropoda; class Insecta; order Coleoptera; family Chrysomelidae; genus Leptinotarsa; species Leptinotarsa decemlineata. The sequence goes on along the minus strand of NW_027412668.1, from coordinate 5,936,514 downwards.
GTCTAGTAAAATTGCCATGGGGTCGTCGAATAGACCTATCTAGTAAAATTTTCCAAATCCAATGAACATCTACACCTTTTTTTCATTTCGAGGCAGACAATAACCCAAGCAGAGTTTTTGGACAGTGTTTAGTACATGGATTCATTTATTAATTTAGTTTTATAGGAATACTAGCGATCCATCCCGGTTCCGCACGGGTGCAATGCTGATACTAAATATTCATATAAACGCATGCGATTACTGCTAATCATAAAGTGCCACCGGCCCCTACCGTCGCAACCGCCATGTCCCTGCTTTTTAAATCTGTAATATCTTCGAAAATAGTCATTCAAATTACATGCTGTAAAATGCCATATTGATCTATTTATTCATTTATTTATTTATATTTGTATTCAAACAGACCAAAGATCAAATTACATGGATAATGAATATAAAATAATATTCACATGTCAATAATTATAATCATAAAAGTAAGTTGTATACCTACTCGAAATCTTTGAGGTTGAATAGCAATGATGTATATAGTTTATAAAAAATTGAAAAATTTGCAATTTTGCGATGAATTTACGAAAATAATTGATAGGGATTTTGAGTAAAGATAAGAATTTGGGCAAATTTTTATTTTGATAGAAAGAAATTGAAAGTATCAGGGGAGATATTCATAAAATTGTAAATTATATTCATAAAATTGTTAATTGATAGGGATTTTAAGTGAAGATAAGAATTTGGGGAAATTTTTTCTTTCACAGAAAATAATCAAAAGTATCAGGGGAGACACTCAGAACATTGTTAATTAATAAGGGTTTTAAGTAAAGATAAGAATTTGGAGAAATTTTTTCTTTGATAGAAAACAATTAAAAGTATCAGAGGAGATACTCATAAAATTGTAAATTTATAGGGAATTTAAGTAAAGATAAGAATTTGGGGAAATGTTTTCTTTGATAGAAAATAATTAAAAGTATCAGGGGAGATACTCATAAAATGGTAAATTAATAGGGATTTTGAGTAAAGATAAGAATTTGGGAAAATTTTCATTTTGATAGAAAGAAATTGAAAGTATCAGGGGAGATATTCATAAAATTGTAAATTATATTCATAAAATTGTTAATTGATAGGGATTTTAAGTGAAGATAAGAATTTGGGGGAATTTTTTCTTTCACAGAAAATAATCAAAAGTATCAGGGGAGACACTCAGAAAATTGTTAATTAATAAGGGTTTTAAGTAAAGATAAGAATTTGGAGAAATGTTTTCTTTGATAGAAAACAATTAAAAGTATCAGAGGAGATACTCATAAAATTGTAAATTTATAGGGAATTTAAGTAAAGATAAGAATTTGAGAAAATTTTTTTCTTTGATAGAAAATAATTAAAAGTATCAGGGGAGATACTCATAAAATTGTAAATTGATAGGGATTTTGAGTAAAGATAAGAATTTGGGAAAATTTTCATTTTGATAGAACAAAATTAAGGTATCAGGGGAGATACTCATAAAATTGTGAATTGATAGGGATTTTAAGTAAAGATAAGAATTTGGGCAAATTTTTATTTTGATAGAAAAAAATTGAAGTATCAGGGAAGACAGTCATAACATTGTTAATTAATAGGGATTTTAAGTAGAGATAAGAATTTGGAAAAATTTTTTCTTTGATAGAAAATTATTATAAGTATCAGGGGAGATACTCATAAAATTGTAAATTGATAGGGATTTTAAGTAAAGATAAGAATTTGGGAAAATTTTCATTTTGATAGAAAAAAATTAAAGTATCAGGGGAAATACTCATAAAATTGTTAATTGATAGGGATTTTAAGTAAAGATAAGAATTTGGGCAAATTTTTATTTTGATAGAAAAAAATTGAAGTATCAGGAAAGACAGTCATAACATTGTTAATTAATAGGGATTTTAAGTATAGATAAGAATTTGGGAAAATTTTTTCTTTGATAGAAAATTATTATAAGTATCAGGGGAGATACTCATAAAATTGTAAATTAATAGGGATTTTAAGTAAAGATAAGAATTTGGGAAAATTTTCATTTTGATAGAAAAAAATTCAAGTATCAGGGGAAACACTCATAAAATTGTTAATTGATAGGGATTTTAAGTAAAGATGCGAATTTGGGCAAATATTCATTTTGATAGAAAAAAAATAAAGTATCAGGGGCGACACTCATAAAATTTTTAATTAATAGGAATTTGAGGTGGAGATAAGAATTTGGGGAAATTTTTTCATTGATAGAAAAAAAATAAAAATTTCAGGGGAGATACTAATAAAATTGTAAATTGATAGGGATTTTAAGTAATGATAAGAATTTGGAAAAAATTTTATTTCGATAGAAAAAAATCAAAAGTATCAGGGGAGATTTCACAGAAATGGAGCCTTTTGTTGCTGCTACTTTTGGTTCACTGTTTTGATTTAAGGAGATACTCTCGTTACTGATAAGGTTTTTCATATCAAACGTAGAAGCTTTTTAGTTTCCACTAGTGATTGAAAGCAGTAACAACCTCTGTATCTTAATTTGGAATGAGAAAATAAAGAATAGTTCAATGACGAAGATATAAAATAACAGTAACGTTCAAAGAATATCCACTATGAAAGTGAATTTTATAGGATATTACATTTTGCATACACGTTATTTTATACTCACATGCTGCCAAGTCTTGTAGCTGTTGAAATTCTTGAGGAGATAATTTCTCCCATTGTAGAGCCATGTTCAGGAATTGAACACAAAGTTAATCTGCCATCATTACCAGAATCATCTGAAAAGATATAGGAAGTTCATCAATTTTGTCAATGAAACGTTACTGGTTTAATAACGTATATTGAAAAGATAATTCGTATTCTCAATTTAACCGGATGGCCCTGTTAGTCGAAGCTCAAGATAAATGGAAAAGACGAAGGCAAGCAAGTATATTACTTGAATTAGGATCTGCCTTGAGATTGTGTTTCAGAGAAGTGTTATTCGGAAACTTCTCCATGCGAAAAGAGCACGGCCTATTTCATGTATTCGCAACACTTTATTATGAGATTTTCTCTAAACAGTTTGCAGTTTACAAAAACAGTTCCTCTAAACCTGTTTTTCTCTACCTCATTAGTGCTTTATATGATATATCACTTTGAATCGTATGACCTTCTATCTAATTAACGACTAATAAATAATAATTAGTGCCGGTTTTAGCACTACCAGTGCCCTAGGCGAGATTTATACGGCACCCCATAACTGCAATTCAAACCCATATGAAAAAAGGAAAAAGATATAATGGAATTACCATTTATTAAACGAAATAACCATTTATAAAAAAAAACTGATAAAATTTTACTTTTCTAGCCTTTCTGTGAGCGAACTCTTTCATTATTTTATCAAAATCGAAGTTTTCAGCAATTTCATTCTCGATTGACAAAGTTGCCAAGTTTGTCAATCGGGATTGCGATATTGTCGATTGCAGCTAGGTTTTTATCAGCTTAAGCTTAGAAAAACTCCTCTCCCCACTAGCAACCGTTACAGGTGTAGTTAATAATATGCGCATTGCTATCCATACATTTGGATACAGTTTTTGTAAGTTGCGATCTTTGATAAAATTTAAAACAAAAACAGGGATAGTCACATTCTGATCAGGCAAAAAAGATTTCAGACTTAAGAGTTCATCACACAACATACACCCATCTATATCTGATTTCAATTTGAGATCACCACAGAGTTTGACAAGGTCAGGTTTTATATTGTACAAAAAAGACCAATTTAACTGTTCAAATCTTTCATTGACTGAAATTAATGTAGTGTCCAGAAGACAGTTGAAAAATTCAATCTCAATTTTTTTTTCCGGAGAAGCTATAGGTCGGGGATTCCCGGTAAAATTAAATGCATGCAGTGCAGTGCTCCGATTTGAACACTACGTTCCATTCTAGTTTTGCCAACATAACGATTTTTTCGCTAAATTTAGGGAATTTACGAATAAGTAGACCTCGCTCAATGAGGGAGAGGAAATAAAGGGGCGCCTGTGGCGCCCCTTCATATCCGGCGCCCTGGACGGTCGCCCAACCGCGCCCTACCCTAACGCCGCTACTGCTAATAATTCTACAAAAGTTTAGGTATGAACTGGTTGAAACTTGGAACATTACGAGGGTGTTCCCAGAAGTAGCCGTCCTGACCTAGAGATGGCGGTAGTTGTTTGAAAAATATCACTGTATTAGAAAGTTAGAAGACACTACGCTGTTTAGTATTTGTTTGGCAGCTATGTTTTCCGTAAATTTGTGAAAATTATGTGGTACAATACTTTTATTTGAAAGGCATCAGCCCAACCATTAAAAAAATCTGATCTGGATTCTACTCCAAGCGAGTCTGCTCCTTCATTTACAACAGGAACATATTGAGTAGCGGAGTTTGAACAAGGCCGTACGAGCTGCCAAGACGAGCATGGCAGTGGTCGACCAAATGAGGTGACGACTCCAGAAACGGCGAAGAAAATCTACAAAGCGGTATTGAATGATCGTCGAATGAAAGTGCGCGAGCTAGCAGACTTAGTAGGCATTTCAAAAAGTGCGGTGCATCGTATATTATTTGAAAATTTGTGCAAGACGGGTGCCGCGTTTGCTCACACTCGAGCAAAAAAAGTGGCGTGAAGATGTTTCAATTGAGTGTTTAGCGAAGTTTCACAGCAACAAAGCAGAATTCTTGCGCCAGTAGACTCAAAAGGTAGAACCAGCTCCAAAAAAGGTGAAGGCCGTTTCATCTGCAGGCAAGGCCAAGGCATCGGTTTTTTGGTATCCGCGTGGGATAATTTTCATTGACTATTTTAGTAGATGAACAAGGCCGGTTCTGGCTCACTTCAAGGTCGCGCGTCAACGTCGAATATTATGCGAACTTATTGCAACATTTGATTGAAGAAATCAAGCAAAAATGGTCGCAGTTGGCTAAGAAAAAAGTTTTGTTTCATCAAGACAATGTACCAGCTCACAAATCCATTATCGCAATGGCCAAAATTTACGAATTGAAGTTTGAATTGTTACATCATGCACTCTATTTGCCAGATTTAGCCCCCTCGGATTGTTTTCGGTTCCCAAACATTTAAAAATGGCTCAGTGGTCAAAGATTTCCCAACGATGAAGAGGTGATATCGGCAGTTAATGGCTATTTATTATAAAAACGGTATCGAACTTATTGAAAGTCGCTGGGAAAAGTATATACAGCTGCATGGAGATCCAAAATTTTTGCGTTTTCTTTGTTGGTAATTACCACATTAGAAAACTGACTCAACGCAGAAAATAATCCAATTCTATTTGGTCATTCAGTGAATTTTATTAATTTTTCAAATCTATTAATTTCCAAGTACTCCAGAAGATTGAGTTTCAAACTTTTTTTTAAATGTAACACGTTATAGTCGAGAGTGAAATCATGCCCCTCTGCAAAAAGATGGTTTGCAAATGTCAACTCGGTCTTCACATTTAAGAAGCTAGTCCTATGTTCTTTCATTATTTGGGAAAAGTTCTTCCCTTTTGGTCAATATAGATTTTTAAGCAAGAACTGTTTGGTGAAAAACTCCACTACTTGATCACGTTACGGATTTTCAGCAAGATTCACTCGATTTTTGTCGTTAGTCGCGATGCTACAAAAATCGCGGCGTTTTCAAATGAAATGAAAGTGTCACTTTTGTTCGAGCGTTTCTTGTGTCTATTCAGCTTCAAATAAAATTTATTCAAATAGATCAGTTGATGAGTTGACATTTTTCTACACAAACAACTGTATCTTGATAAAAATAAATATATGTATTGTATATTTGATTGATATAAGTGAAATATAAGTAAAAATACATCAAAGGCATTGGGCTATTCGGTCACTGATTCATATAAGAATCATCAGGAGCGCTTACTGTATATCCTGTAGGGGTGGATGTGACCCCTGCTAGGTATCGCACGTTGAAAGGTATGACCTCGTTATTACTTAGCTCGCAAAAGTTTCGACTCATCAGGGTTATCTTTCGTAAAGGAGTGTCATCTCATTAATGGAAAAACATCTGTGACAGAAATTGAAAATTCCGCGATTCAATAACTTCACATACATATATACCCTTCCCATCTCTGGTGTACTTGAAAATATTCCAGTTATTACCATTATTTCATTAGATAAGAGTGGCTAATTTGATTATCTAGGTACTATTGGGAGCCGTTTTATACATTATTGATCATTATACCCCAGCGAGAAATCCCAAGGGTCCTGATAAACGTTATTAAAATTGAGTTTATACAGCACGGGAAAGCTCATTTCGTTTCATTATTTATTATTGGGGCCAGGTTTTCGAAGTAACTCATCCAAGTCGATGGAAAAACTACTTTATTTTGATAAAACAGAGTGTAGGAACCGTTGAAGGATTTTTTCAAGATTCAAGGGAAATTAATCTTTCCACTGACATTGGGATAACCGCATAGGTCGAAACCACATATCTAATAGAACCCGTTTTATAATTTTGAACATTTTTCAGTGATAAGTTTTTTCAAAATCGAGTAAAAATGATGTTGGTGACGTCACTTACATTTGATATCAGCTTGGCAACACTGTTGTTCTAACTATGCATGCGACATTGCCAACTTTTTTTTGAGGCCGATTTACGAAACAAATACTTTATATTTCAAAAATTTGGTGTTGAATCTGTTCACGGGCTGAACAGATACGATAATGGCGAATTATTACTCTTTCATATAGACATATCTTTTATATCCTCCATTTTAACATAGTTTATACCCATGCACCATTTTTATTTTAATTTCATTCGGTATGTATTGCATTTTTTAAGTATTTACTACCCAAGCTTTCTCTACAAGATTAGGTCTTATGATAAAGCATTTTTTTTCACCGTAGTGTGCTCTGGTCAGGCCCTATCCCCTGAAGCCCCGATACATTCGGGAGGGCGCCCCAGCATTATCAATCAATGACCACTCCATACACTGTAGGGTACGTGATCATTGGGTCCGAGAATCATGTGCCCTGAGCAAGCGCAGTGAGCCAAGAATGACAGCCTTCTGCATCTGTGCGGCTAAGATTTCTGCCTTAGTGTGGCAAGACGGTATGATTTTAAGATTCGAGAGTAGAGAGAACATCATTCCACCAAGGACTCCAATAATCAGAACAACCATCTTGACAGAGTGATCTGGATATAGTCTGCGGAGTTCGAAGAGAAAATCTCGATATTTTATCCGTTTTACCTCCTCTTCTCTGACGATATTCGTCTCGCCAGGAGCTGAAAACTCCACGACAAATATCGTTTTGCTCTGGTGGTCGAGAAGGACTACATCAGGCTTATTAGCTTGTATGAGCCTGAAGGTGGGAAACGAATAGTACTTTCCAATAAATTCGGCACTTCTCGTTCCCCACAACGGATTCAATATCCCCCGGAGCGTAGGGCAACACCGGTGTCCCGTCAATACCGTAAGATTACCGTATATAGTAATATAGCACTCTTAGGGCCCCGTTATGTCGATGGATATAGGCCGATACCACATATGCTGGACATGCTGATAGCAAGTGCATTAGGGTCTCGAGCGCCTCGCGGCAGGCCCTGCACCTTGTGTCAGGAACCTCTATACCCATCACGCGACTGCGATAGACTAAGGTGTTGAAGACATCATCCTGGCAAGCCATGATGAACCCCTCAGTTTCCGACTTCAGCCCACTCGACCTGAGAAAAGCGAACGTCAGGTATTTTGATAAGACATTTTGTGTCTCCGCAGAAGTGAGGTGATCTCTGCTTTTTTGATCTGAGCTTTTTGCTGAACGGGTTCCAACTCGATGACAGTTGTGGTCACCTCGTTCAGAGTCGAAAACTATACCGAGTTCATCAGCTGCTCGAGTAGCTGCCCTAAGGAGAAATGCTCCAATTCCTGCTCTCTCATGGTCACGGACCATGTCAAAAGTCCACGGCCTCCCTGTTGTGGGGAAAGTACAACGGTGGAACGGACGATTTGAGATACAAACTCCTATAGAGATGCATCATTTTTCGGGTCTTTACGTCGAGTTGATACAGCTCTTCCCGAGTCCACTTCACTACTCCAAACGAGTAGAGTGAGATTGGAACGGCAAGCATATTTGTTGCAGCAACTTTGTTCTTCCCCGACAGTTCCGATGACCAGGTCTGTCGAAGTTTGTGCTGATACTTGCCGCGGAGAGAGTTCTTCACTGCTGTTACCTCTTGTGAGTGGCGTTGTTCCACCTCGAGGTAAGTATACGTCTCTCCGGCATCCAGCATATTATTATTATTTGTTTTTGAATTTCAAACCTTTCTTCTGGAAATTTATGAAAGGTTATACAGCCAAGCTTTGAAGGAAGTTTAACCAATTCGAAAAGAAGTGGATAAAACTTAATGAACCTTAACCAACTTACTCCAACTCACTACAAATATTTAAGATTTTCTGCACAACAAAGGTGTGAATATTGCTTTAAAAACCAACAACAACTTAGACATGCACATTTAGAATAACAAAGATGAAAGTTCAGTTTCACAAAAATCGGGAGTGTATAAATTATCATTTGGGTCATGTTTTATATAGGTCAAACTAGAAGAACGTTAAAAGCCCGTATAAAGGAACACAAAAATAGTTTCCAGAATGAAAAAATCAACTTCACAGAGGGACATGAGTTCAACCATGAATTCAAGCCCCTCCATTTCCAGAAGAAGGGTTTGAAACTTAACCTGTTGGAAAGAATGGAAATAAAGAAATTCAAAAACTCACAATATTTTATTAACGATCAAACTGAATTGAATGATTCGCCATTATTGAATCTGTTCATTTGCAGGTGAAAATATGTAAGTATATTTAAGGTACTTTCGAATATTTCATTTATATAGTTAATTAATTCATACCTGACCTTTTCAGGTAGATTCATTAATTAGGCAGACGAAGAGGTGGTAGGGTGGAGTATGAAATGGTTGTAATTTAGAAGTACCTTTTAGTTTACGCTTGAGGAAACTATTGTCTAGCGAAACACGTGTCGCGGTTTTTGTAAAACCCTTCCTAGTGAAAATCATACAATAAACTGTATTAATTAGTTTTAATATGGATTTTCATCTAGTATCAGCAAGTTATATTCAATTATCGAATATAAAGTGAATATAGATCGTTATCCATTACTTCTGGTCATGAATTTTCATATTTCAAATCGTTGTATTTTTTGAAATTAGTCTCACCAACCTTCGTTAGAATCTCTCTGAACACATTATTAGCTACTCATAGGAAATTCTCCTCTGACATCGGGTAATTAGTTATAAGTTTAACGCGGCCCAACGGAAAACTTGGAAATGTCGTCGAGGATTTCAATGCTTTCCGAAACGAAAAGTTTTCAGCGATCGAATACACCTACTGCGACGAAAACTTCTAAAGTTTTCCAATACTCGTGCTCCCTAATTGAGTGTGATAAGTCATCAATGCGAGGAGGAGGAACTATTTCTCAGAAGTTTACTCCCGCATTATTCACTACAACGAGTTTCAGTCGAGACGTCTCTTCATTTCTTTGGTTGCCAAAGAACTTCTGGCACTGGTTCATTTATCCCACTTCTGATGATGAAATAGTGATTAAAGAAATACTCATTTCATTTGGCAGCAGGGTTTGCTGACTTGAACTAAATATAATAACCATGCCTTCGTTTTCAACCAATTTTTTAAATACATATATGAATTCGCATTAGTTTCGAATACTAATTCGGTATCACTCAAGCGTCTTAAGGCGTCAATCAGCTGTTGGCGTCGTTGGCGGAAAAGCATCAACAAAACATTCAAAACCGTCAAAAAGTGTCTAGAAACCGCGCATCAGTAGGCGCGGTACGTTGGAATGGCCGGTTCGTTCACTGGATTTGGCTCCTCTCGATTTTTTCTTTGGAGCTATATCAAATCGAAAGTTTATGTTCCGCGACCTAGGACTTGCCCCAGATATGTTCCCAAATGTTAAAAAGGAGTTCAGAAATAGACTGTTTCACTATTATATCAATAACTCCCCAAATGGTTATTGAAATTCGAAAAAGATGAGGTCATTGTGAAGAGATTTGAAATGTTCATACGAAATGTTAAGACTCCCCCTTTCCATTTGATAAAAGAAAGTTGATAGCACCTTCTAAGCGGCAAATGATGTCACAATGTTAGCTTTTTCATTAAAAAGTACAGCTTGGCAAATCTAGCTGTGCCTCTGAATATTGGATGCGCAGTAGATCAGCCGGCGGAAATGGAAGAGAGCTCTATAACATCGAGGAACTCGTGTAGTGAACATCGTGTTGGTACAGTGAGTGAAGACATTATTCTGTGTGGAGGGTCCGACCAGTTTGTAGATCCAGACAGTTATTGGGGAGTGGATCAGTTTGGTTACTTACCTTCCTACATTAGAACGAAAGACAGGAGAGTGCCAAGAATGGCCAAGCAGTTATGATCAACAATGGCATTCCATTCGGTTCTACGTGGATTTATCCAATGTTGCGGACCGATTGGATCGAGGGTGGAAGATGGGGATGAATTTCCAGGTTTTCTTTCGAATGGACTCAGTGATGAAATGTTGTATTACACTGAAGATGAAAAACCTCTCGTTGACTCTGCTTTGAATAGTGATTCAAGTAATGAATGGAACGTAATGTGATCGAAAAATAAAAGAAATCCAACCAGAAAGATCGACTTCAGGATAAGCAAAATCTTTGAGGGGCAACAAAAGTTGAGGGGCAACTATTGCATCTGCATAATGGGGATAACGGAAAGTTATTGCATATTTCGCAAACAGTCACGTCGATTACACGAAGATTATCAAAGCCTTGGAGTTTGGATTCAACTTGAACATTGATTCGACATTGGTATCGTCGGAAACGCTGCCTCTAACAGAAAAGCAGTACCAGCTATTCGCCGTCGTTTACCACGATGGCTAAGATGCCAACATTGATCACTACGTAACAGATGAAGCTTCTTTCAATTATATTCCACCTATACAAAAGAAATAATTGGAGTTTCATGGTATATGTTTAGTTGTCAACACTTGCCGAATTTATTCAAGCCAAAATTCTTTTCTCAATTGTATTTCCTGATAAAAGTTGGTAGTGAACAGTTACCATATCTCTTTATCGTTTGCGCATCTTAAAGACACAGCCAGATTTGCCAGACTGTACTAAAAATGTCTTTCCACAAACATTTTGTCCGACTTTGATATCTTGCGCCGTTCGAAAGTTGAGGATGAATCTATTTATAAATAATACATCAGAAAATTCTCAACCTAAATATATTCCGCTCTTCGGCGCACAAAAACATATGAAAGAAAAATTCTTGAAAATATTTATTGTTCTAATAAACTTTATTATATTCTAAAATTGAATAATTGAAAAATTCTCATCTTCGTCGTTTTTATTTAGTCTGACATTACTTAGCGTTGAGCTACTATCGCGGTAAATCCCCGGTCAGACACCTCGGGACTTCCCTTTAATAGAAAGCCAATCAACGTATCGCGTGCAGACGCAGTCTTGCTTCATGTTCCTATGTACAGTAACGTCAATATCTCTACAAATATTTATTATTCTCTGCCGTATATCCAGTATTGAAGCATGTTCAGTTTCGTACACCTTTTGCTTCAAATAGCCCCCAAAAAAAAGTCCAAAGGTGTCAAATCTGGCGAGCGGGCTGGCCATTCTGTAGGACCCCGACGGCCAATCCAACGACCGGGAAAAGTAGTATCCAAATAGTTTCTTACTTGTCTGGAGTAATGTGGAAGCGCTCCATCTTGTTGGAATACAAAATCCATATCGAATTCATTAGGATTCGCTTCGACGATTTCAGTGATGAGAGGATCAACAGTAGTTTTCAGCATATTCAAATACAGGTCCCCTGTTAAATTTTAATCAATAAATAGAGGACCTACAATATGGTTTCTCAATATTCCTGCCCAAACTTTCATTTTTTCTGGATATTGGGTATGTGTTTCCCTGAAAACGTGAGGGTTGGTGTCACTCCAATAACGGCAATTTTGTCTGTAAACATTGCTGTTGAAAAAATTGTGTATTCGTCACTGAAAGAAATATTGTGGAGATAGGTAAGATGCTTTGCGAAGGTTTCCGTCATGATTTCGCAGAAGTCTGTTCTTCGATCAGGGGCATCTTCAGTTAATTGGTGTACCATTTTAATTTTGTATGGGTGTTTCCTATTCCTCTTCAAAAGTATCCACAGAGTGGAAGGAGATACCTCACAAGCATTCGCGACGAAATAAGTAGACTGTTCAGAATTTACTATCATCTCACCAATTATTTGCACTTGCTGTTCTTCCGGAATAGACGGATGACCTGGGAGCTTTTTGTTATGTACACTACCGATAGTTGTGAATTTGGATACAAGTTCTCTCATATATTTTCTACAGATAGGACGATTCGGAAAACGAAAAATCCTTTCGGTCTCGTGAAAGTTACGCGTCGCATCGTAAATAAAAATCGCTTCAATTTTTTCTTCCAATGGACGAGAACTGACCATTTTAAATATTGTTGACGTGGTACCTTTCTACTAGTAAAACCGAAAAGTAAATGAGAATATTCTAACTGAACAATGATGTTCATTGTCGTACTGACATTTTTTGTCGTTTTTATAACCAAAAAATTACTTAACTTGTAGTAGGTGAAGATATTGACTTCATATTCTAGGGTTGTGACGTATTCGTCAGGAGCTTCAAAATGATGTGTCACAAGACCCCCTTTCCATTTAATTTTTTTTACCAGATGACGCTCAGTCGCCATTTTGAAAGTTTCATCTGTCAATCTGCAAATTATTATTTTTATGTATTATATTCATCCAATTTTTATTCAAACGAATTAGTCCACTTCTTAATTATACTTAAGGAATTTGTATAGGTTACGAATACATAATATTGGGGCATTTTTCATAATTTATCAATCATGGTTCAGCAAAAAAAAAAACAAAATTTTTCTTTCTTCAATTAAAGTAAAGTGAGAAAATAGCCGCTGTGTCATTGATTTTGACTGGGGTTTTTCAATACGGCGACCTAGACATGATGTTTTTTTATTACTTTTGAGTCGGTTTTATTAAAATTTTACTGTTTAATGTTCCAAAAAAGTACATAAGTTGAAATTTTTGTAAGTGTTCCTCTATGAATATGAAATTATTTAAATTCAATTGTTTTTTATTTTATAAACCCTTCTTCTTGCACCATCACAAGACCTCACGAAATGTACCTTGCCCGCGGTGAATTCAGGTCTTGCACCGCCACTGGTTATTAGTCGGATTTCAATTAAGAGTCACTAATTCAATTAAGATTTTTTGCAATGGTTAATAATTTCCGACGAATGTTTAATTGATTGAGCGCTATTAGCACTGAAAGAGGGGTATTCGACAGCAGAATTCTTAATTTGCAATTAAAACTTAATCGTTATCTTTATCACCGACCCAAAAACTTTGTAATACCTATAAAGTTACTATTATATTTGTAATCAGCCAGACTATCTTGCTGAATCAGGATTCCGGATTAATCCGGGCAATTTGCTATGACCATTGAAGATAACTATTGTCGTCTTAATAAGGTCATGATTCGGAACAATTTTCTCCGCCTACCTCAAACTTGTGGCAATTCTCCGGTTAGGCATTCTATTATGTGTTATTATTTACCATAAATGTTCAGCATGTTGGACAAATATCAAGTTTGTTCATAGGTGAAGACAATGTTTTATCATTAGCCATTTCCGGATAATAAATATGTTGTAGTGTCGCCGTAAAAAACGTACATAGTGTGTCAAAAAATTAGTTTTGTATATAGTAGTAATACACTACGAAACTTGAAACTTTTCTCGAAAACTTGTTTTCGAGAAAAAAGCATTTAATGTCTAATTGCGATTTCAGCAATCTTGTGCACTATATTAGTTTGTGCAGGTCTCTTGCTCAATGTCATATTCTTTTGGAAATAATTTGGGTGTTTGTCTCCTGTCAGTCAGTGCCTCACATTAGTGTGATATATGACAAACTGGCTCTACCCCTCTAAGGTATTCCCTACAGCTAAGGCATCCGTTGCACAGCCCTATTTTGTTCAAATATCCTCTCAATGGACAGTGTCCAGTGAGTAGCCTTATTATTGTTCTGAGCCAATCCCTACTTTTTTAAGCAATTCTTCAATTCTCATCTCAAATGGTTCCTTAATAAGGATTTTCCCTTGTGTGTTCCCGAGTATGTTTTTCCAGTATTATCGGTGTACCTTATAAACCCACTTTCCAATATAGTTCCGCACCAAAGACGGGTAGCCCTACAGTTAGTTGAGGCCCCTCATATGAAGATGATGATCCGTGTCTGACACGCTCATCAGCTCTTTCGTTGCCTATAAGTGTCCTGGCACCCAGTATACTCGTATACACAATCTATTCCTATCGGCCACTTTCCTCAGTTCTTTACGTCATTCCCAGTTTCGCCAGTTTCGATGTCACTTTTGGGTTCGTTAGTATCCCAAGTGCAGCTTTGCTGCCGCTCATTTCGTTGAGGCTTCAAATCAATATTTCTTGAGCATTGCAAGATTGCATACGCTTCAGCATAGAAGGAGAATGATTCAGGTGTGTCTCCAATACAACTGTAGAAGTGGTTTTCATTGCTTTCGTTATTCCCAAACATGCATTCCATTCTCCGTTTGTTGATAGTGGACGGTTTGTTTGATCTTTAGCCACCAGACTGTAGATGTATATGTTATCAAGGTTTTTACCATCATGATGTAGAGTTTTCTGGTTAAAACAGCTCATGTCTTTCCGAAGGTGAGTCAGTGCTCCATATTTCTTTTTAACTCTTTGTAGATGTTGGTTCCAAGTCATCCGAGATCTAGTATTACTCCCGGATAGTTGACCTCCCCCAACAGATCTATATCTTCACCTGGACGTTTTCTAGGTTGTAGGATACAAAACTTTAGAACGTTGTCAAGTGGTGCCCAGAAACAGAATGACGAAGACCTAAAGAAAGGTAGGAAGTAGGTAAAATTCTGAAGGTTAGAAGCTAGAAAGAACAATGTGAGAATAAGGAGGAATCCAAGGAAATCGTAATAGAGGAAAAGTCACACAATAAATTGTGAAATGAGCACATGGGGATTAATTGATTGCTAAAAAGGAAGAGCTCCAATATAGGAACGGCACTTGCTTCCAGTTGCTTTATATTACGCCTCAATCGAAGGAATCTTTGGAAAGGAGGACATGGAGTAATGGTGGTAGTCAAAAGAAAGACTTTTTGTCGAAATGTTTATCAAAATCTTTCATGATGTCGATTTTCCTCTTGAAGTGTTCTTGGTGTAAGGAATTCTGATTATTCCCCTGATGCCACTGGGTCACCAAAAAACCATAATCAATAGTCATAATAATAGTCTTTTGCGACTTCTCTAAAGCATTTGACTGTGTTAATCACGAAATTCTGCTCAGGAAACTTTATCTCTATGGTATTGAAGGTATTACTCATAAATGGTTTGCTTCTTATCTTTCGGGTAGAAGTCAAAGGATCAAATATACAACAGTATCTGATGTTTCTAACGTATCTAACGGAGTACCACAAAGATCAGTACTGGGACCTACCCTATTTCTACTCTATATCAATGACTTGACTACCATTGATATTGAGGGTAAATTTACTTTATTCGCCGATGACACTACAATATTATGGCGCAATACCAACACAAATGATCTATATAATGCCATTTGCTCTGATATTTCCAAACTTTCAGATTGGTGTAAGGCAAATTTATCAGCTTTCAATGTCTCAAAAACTAAAGTTTTATCCTTTAATTGCATTCTTGATAATATTCCTCTAGCTTCGAATTCGAATGTGACCGAGAACACGTCATGCAACAAATTTCTTGGGTTATTAATTGATAATAAATTGAAATTTGAGGACCACATAATATCTCTTAACAAAAAACTTTCATCTGGATTTTATGCTGCGAAAATAACTTCTAACGAACTAGGACTTACTGCAGCTAAAACTGTCTATTATTCATTAGTAGAATCACATCTAAGATATGGGATATCTTTCTGGAGGGTAAGTAATGAAACTCGACTCTAGTCGATTTTTATTCTGCAGAAAAGGTCATTAAGATTTCTCTGTAGAGCCAAGTGGCGAGATTCTTGTAGGCCTTTGTTTGTAGTAAACAAAATTTTATCACTGTAAGCTCTATTCATTTTAGAAACAGTTTGTTTAGTGCATAAACATAGAACAGAACTTCCCTCTATTGCCTCTCATTACACCACACGCCAAACCCTACATTTAAGTCTTCCCATACCAAACACTACTTTTATTAAAAATTATATATTGTATAATGGTCTCAAAATGTATAATCATCCTCCAAACTACCTAAAATGCGTAGTAATCTGTACTGAATTTCGAAAATCTACAAAGGATTTTCTTAGCGAGAGGCCATATTATAGTTTGCAAGAATTTTATGACAATACCTTCTAATCATATTTTATACACATTTCTCTCTATACATTATAATTTTTTTAATTATTTTTGTGTTTGTATATGTATGTATCTGTGTATGTATGTATATATGTATATATATATATATATATATATATATATATATATATATATATATATAGTGTGACCCATTTTTAATGGAAACACCCCCCTAAAATTTGAAGTTGTAAATCGATTTCAGAGTGCACTCCTAGGAGTTTGAGGAGTGCCTAGAAGATGACAGTACGACCAGCTGTCGAAAGCGCTCGCAGATAATTAATAGAAGATATATTTTATTATTATTATTATTAGTATTATTTTGTTTATATTTGTTTATATTGCATTTATATTGTATATGATCCAATGTTTTTCAAAAAATCCGACTTTCAAAATTTTTATTTTTATATTTATGGTAGGACTTTAGATATTTTTATCAATC
This sequence comes from Leptinotarsa decemlineata, assembly GCF_025532065.1. NCBI lineage: Eukaryota > Metazoa > Arthropoda > Insecta > Coleoptera > Chrysomelidae > Leptinotarsa > Leptinotarsa decemlineata. Next base: position 5,919,656 of record NW_027412668.1, on the reverse strand, counting down.
TACTAGCTTATATTCTGATTTGATACACTTGACTATGTTTTTTTCTTTCTCAAAATGTTCACCAAAGCTTTGTCAATAAGAACTTTTCTTTGGACAATAAAGCATATTTATTATTATTATATTAATAAATCTCATTATCAGGATCGTTTCGAGAACGAATCTAAAAGGAGTCGTTGTAACAAAGAACAATGGAACTTAACCAGTAATCAGTATGGTGACCACACTGTAAAAGAGCTCGGGAGCCATGATGATGCTCCGTGCATTTATATTACCCATTTCGACGTTATTTGTCGCAGGAATTAAACGAGGATTTCTATAAAAGTTGATGGAAGTCGCAGTAGTCGTTGTTTGTAAACAGCGTTTCGACTCTTATTAAATTTGGTAACAAATGAAATAGAGGAGTTGATGACATGAAATTTCGCATCGTATTCACTCTGCCAAATGATATAAAAGTTTACGATGCGGGGAAATGTTTGGAGTTTGCGGAATGTTTCATGTGCGGGTTTGTGTCAACGCGTTCCTCGAGTGTATGTGCGTTGCGAAAGCCGTATTTTCGGCATGGTATCTTTGTGGGGCTGCTAATTTCGCTTGTTCGAATGAATATGTCTTTCTCAACATTTGTATAATGAGAAAAATAGCCAGTGTGCCAAGAGTGCATTAATCACACGAAATAACACAAAATAAAAAAGTTGTTAGAAGTTGCAGTAGGGGAAGCTGGGGTAAAACAGTCACTCTTGGAACACACGTTCACTAGTGAACTTAATGAAAGAAAATGCAATCACAAAAATTAGTAATGTGTATACAATTTGCTGTAGAATGGGCTTCTTTCATGCTATGGAAAATGATACTGGTTTACTTATAGACTGATCGAGTTAGGGGTATATTATACTTACCAAGCCTAATCGGTCCCATGATCTCTTTATATTTGCAGAGAAAAGAAAAATTCGAAAAGCAAGAATTTAAATTGGCCGCGTATCTGTTGACCAATAAAATTGATCGTGTTTACAGCGGAGTTGCCAAGTGTATTGGTTTTTAATTTACAATCACAGATCTGATGATCCAATTTGACAGACGCCATTTTTGTTGTTATTGTTGTCAACTCGGTGTGAAAACAACTGTTACAATTATCTAATTAAAGAACCTTTTTTTGTGAAAGGTAGGTCTAGGCGGGTGCCTATTTTGCTGCATATTCCGTGTCATTAGTTTACATTCCGAAAATGATTTTTTCAGGTTATTTTTGGATTGAATTTTACCATTACTACCCTGGCCGAGCTATAATAAAAATTGAATCAAAACTTCCCATCCTTCGATAAAATACAAAGCCTGAAGATAATATGAGAGAAACAGTGAAGACGGTGCGGTGGTTTGAAAATGAGCTGCGGGTATTGCGTGTAAGAAGGAAATTCGCTCAGACAGAACAAGCTATTGAAATTCGTTTCGTAGAATGATATTTAGACTATCATGTATCTTTACGAAAACTCGGGTACCAAAGTATTGCAAATTTTTCAAGTAAAATTCGATTCTTGGTAAGTTGTCGGAGTCAGCTTTAAGAAAACTAGGCTCAATATTCATTTTGAAATTATTTTGACAAAAATACGAAATTATGTGTAGAAACCATTGACATTAGAAAGAGCACATTTTCGCATACAATATAGAGGGCGCTTCCTCTCAAGTTTTGGAAGATTCAACAGACTACCCAAGCGAGCCTATAATGCTTGAATTCAGTAGCGATATTAGAAAGAGGTATGTATGTAGGAACCTTTTTTTTATAATAAATTGTAGTTGTACACATTGAGAATTGTAGGATGAATTGAATATTTGAAATGATTATTTAATCCAGTTTGCTATATTTTTTGATTTCCATAACTGTATATTATTAAATAATGCATAAAATCATAGTTTAGGTAAATATTTTGTGATCTTTCGACTTTGTGTACTGATTTCAGATATAGAACTTATTTCTGAACATTATTTTTCGTGTACATTTTATTCCATGTGGAAAATTTTTCATTAATCGAAACGTTAACGGGTTCTTATACACTTCCATAATTGAATTGATAATTATAGGCTTCGTAAATTTTACGATTTGGCAATGTTGATTATTTCTATTGTTCCTATTGGTCAATCGAACAAGAAGCAGAAATAGGGCCGTGACGTCACCGCCCTACCACATTCGATTTTTAATAATTAATTACGGGAAAACTACGGTACTTAGAGAGCTGAAACAAAGTGTACTGTTTTTTAATTTGAAATTTCTATCAAGTGAACTATAAACCGAAAATCATGAAACAAGCCCATTGAGAGACATATCAACAAATCAATGATATCTTATCTATCTCTTTTTAAGAACGCTGAATCCGAACGTGGAGCCATTTTCATATTTCTCAAATTCCAATTCGGGGTCAGCTACTCCTTCAGAAAAAGCAAACCATGAACCATTAAATGATAAAAAACCTTCGAAGTACACAACACTCCAGTCGGTGGAATTTTAACCTTGAATGTTCGAAATCAACCCCTCTTCCTCAAATTAAAATACCTCAAACCGTCAAATTACAAACCAAAAATACTAAAGACTCATCAATCCAATCTTGAACCCAAACCCTTCGATAGTGAACCTTCGATACCTGCGATAATTCGCGAGTGGGCGTAATTCGCCTTATCCTCGAGGTGCCTACTATACTTTTCCTACGACTGACCGTAGAAAGGAATGGTTCAATATATTATTTTGAGATTATGGTTTTGGATAATAAACCCATTCAGTCAGTCAGTCAGAACTGACACGCCTTACCGCTGAGCTACTCTGGCGATTACCAATGTGATGTCTGATTGTGATATGAGTAGTAAACATAATTGATATTAACTTTGTGAGTGAATAAATAATTTTGAAGAGTTTTGAATATCGTAATAATGTCAAATAAAAGTGCGAACAGATATTTTTTGGTCTGTAAAATATTTTCAAATCCTTTTGCTTGGCTGTTATAGTTCACAGAATTAACGTAAGTAGGCTTTGCTTTAGAGGCGTCTGGCAAATGAAATATGATTGGCTGTTGGCTGGTGAGGATGAATAATTCAGTTTTAACATTTATGTTGTGTTTTTGTATTCCAAAAATTGTTACAGAAGGAAAAAGTGGAGTTATATTACCTTCGAAAACAAATATTTGCCATCTGGAGCTTCCTTAATGAATTGACAACCATTATAACCATCAGATTTGCGTTTTGGAGAAGCACGTAATTTCAAAATATTTGCTGATGTCCACATTTTTTTTGACATTCACGGTACTTCTTGGCATGAAGTAAATTGCCCATAATGACGATGGTTTTAAACTTTTTGCTGAATAAACGAGAAGAACGTTTTCGAAAAACGGAAGTTATGTTTTTCTTCTCTCTCTCATAAAATTTTCGAAATTATATTCGTATTTTTGTCTTGATTTTGCTGGCAGCAAATTATTCATCGCAATATTTACTTCTTCGGGAATATCTGGTGGGGTAGCATAAATTTCTCAATCGTTATCGATCATTTTGAATTTCTACGAGATACTGAATGACAACTTATAATTAAAGCAAGTGGTTATTGATTCATTACCAACCCACAAACTGTTGAACAATAAATTTACTGAAAATATATTTATTTCGATTTAACAAAGAATTTGGGGGGAAAATTCACTGATTTTGGCTTTTGGACAATGAGCCTTTTTTCTGAGAATAGTACGATTCGTAGTGACGCCATTAATAATAAGATCCGCCAGAATGAAACGATTCACTTTGTGTTAAATGTTAAATTCAATAATAAAAACAAACTTTTCAATTTTATCTAACCTCAATTAGAATCGGATTTGTGCATACAATAATTTCCCACCTTTATTTTATACATCCTAACAACGCATTTGATAAAAAGAATTCAGCACTTAATAAACAATAACGATTGAAATAACGTAGAAACTGACAACTGACGTAACGTTACGTCAAATTCCGTTTCAAAATCAACCTCAAAATCATCATGAATTCGTTTCAAATTATATTTGATGTGACGTCATCGTTTCAACGCCAGAATGACGAATACGAATCATAGACGAATACATTTTGAATACATGAGCGCCAGAAAACGTCTTAAGTGAGCCATTACCTAACTGCTGTCAAACACGAAATGATTAGTTTAAAGTGGAAGGAGTAGAAAAAATTTTATTAACATGTAAACAGAGCGAAATATTATCTACATGGGGAATTGATTCGATGGTGGTCTATTCACAAATATTGAAAAAGTGAAACCACAAAATTGAGGACAAAAATCCACATTCACTAAAAAAACTGTGTTATATTTTGCAGTTTAAGGGTTAAATATAGTTATTCAATTAATACTTTATATATTCAAAACTTTATTGTGAGATTTTCACTGAACAAATTATAAACCTGCAACATGTGTTTCACTATACACTAACTTCCTCAGACGTTTTCATTGAATGGATTCTATGGATTTTCATCAAGTATCGACCAATTTTATCACATACTACTTTTTACATTTTTTATTACTAACTATGACTCTTATTGAATCTTCTGACTTATCTGACTCTTGATTTTGGTCCAAAAATTGTGAGCTTTGAACCTCATATACATTTTTACAAAGCTGCCTAACTCTAGTGTAATTGAAATCTAACCTCATTGTTTTGGGAAAGGCATCGGAATGATAGTAACTATATATTGTGTCTATATATGAGCAGAGAGGGTTAAAGAGAAGTATTACTGGATGTAAGGAATTTCATGACTGTTGGTGGTGGCTACATGAACGAAAAATCTTTGACTCCACCCGGTTTTCCTACACAGAAAGATCTAGTAAATTTCCGACGAAAAACATACACCTCTCTGACTAACACCACGACATACATTGAATTACATCGGACAAATATTTGTGGTAGTTTCCTCACATACAAAAAGTCTTCTCTCTGAAATCATTTGACTGTACAAGTGGTATAATCAAAAAACATATTTGATATCTGTTTGAGTTTTGGTACACGGGGTAGGTTCTTTCCAATTTGTAGCTCTGTTCACTAAATGCATATGACTGACATAACTTTGTTGTAGTTAAATGACTCCAGTCTCACCTGATTCTGAAACCTGTCTGAGGGTGATTACTTGATATATTTCAGAGAAGTTCTGCTGCTTGACAAAGAAAGAAGCATAAGAAATTGAATATTTCGAAATGAAATCTGTAAACATTTACCTCCCTCAACTACCTACACCGTAGGTAAATACCTGCCGGAAAACAACTACTTCACCGGCTGATACCACGCAGGATATTGAATTATATTCGAAAGACATGTATGGGAGGTATCACCCCCCATCAGTGCCGGACAGATTCGACCCAAACAACAAAGCACCTGGGACTTGATTCATTTCAACGCGGTTCGACTACATGTATGAAACCTGCATCTAAGAGAAAGATTGTTAACTAGTAACTAGACCAACCTTTGTGAAATATCTCGCATAAATGTCTGTCGGATATAATTCAATATCCAAGTGGTATTAGGTTAAGTTAGGTTAGGTCTAAAGTGAGTGGGTCTATTCGACCCTCCACCGCAACCCGCAAGGGTATATTGTGGCTCACACCTATTCACACTCGGCCAAATAAACCCAGCTTCTTAACGAAGCCGATTAGTTTGTATGGTGAGTGGTCTTTCAGGTCAGATGATCTGCTGTTTCATCATTTTCCAAACAGAAGCGACACACATTGTCTTCCGACAGTCCAAGTCTCTGCATATGATGATTCAAATGACAGTGTCCAGTAAGAAGGCCTGTTAGACATCGTAGTTCATACCTACTGTACTCCAACAACTGTTTGGTATCAAGCTTCGAAGGGTGGATAAACGCCTTGGAGTGAGCCAATCCTGGAAGATTCTGTCAGAAGTCCATAAATCTTCTTGCCATCCAGGTGTTCGATGTTTGTTTGGCAAAGCCCAAAGCGATGCCAATGACAGGTTCTGGTCCGATGGAGCCACTTGCAGCACCCTCCTTTGCAAGAGAATCATCAGCTTCATTACCTTCCAGGCCAGTATGGCCAGAAATTCAAACCAGAGACAATCTGTTGAGTCTTCCTATCGAGGAGAGTCGTTTTTGGCAATTTGCTACCAATTTAGACGTTGCTCGGTAGGAGCCAAGAGCTTCCAACGCCGCTTGACTGTCCTAGAATATTTTTATTGACTTGTGTGTGAGGTTGTATTTATCCAATCTCTCCGCACACAATTCAATAGCGTAAATTTCCGCTTGAAATACAGTCGCATAAGTTCCTAGGCAGGTAGATATCTCTGTCCTGGATCTGAGACTAAAAACACCTGCACCAGAACCGGAAGGTGTTTTTGATCCATCTGTGAACCAACAACTATCTGCTCTTAATATTTCCTTCTCCCGGAGGATCCAGTCCTCTCTACTCGGAAATAGTACTTTATAAGGCAGTTCGTAGTTGACAGTTGGAGGCATAAAGTCAGAATGCTGTGACTTCTAGTGTTAACCAACAGTCTGTTGCTCTCTGCATTAAATTGATTTGTGCAATTGGCAATGAGCACAAGTCTATATACAGTCCATCTAGCCTCTCTCTCCAGAAAAATGTGGAGAGGAAGTAGATCTAGAAGGATCTCCAGGGCCGCTGACGTTGTGGTACTGATGACACCAGTGATAGCCAGACAAGCCTGTCAGTGGTAGTAGCCGGGGAAGTAGTTGTTTTCCGGCAGGCATTTACCAGAACCTACTCTGTTGGGTAGTTCGAAATATTTTTATACGTATGTATCTCTGTTCGACACAGTCTTCAGACACGTGTTTATCTCTGTTAGAGTATTGTAACAGGAGATGTCCTTTCCCACTTGAGGCTTAGTTCACGAGATGGAGCTGAAGTTTTGTCTTTATTGTTTCAATAAATTAGCCTAAATTACTTTTTGTTCTGTAAGAAACGGCCAGTTTCTTTTTCAAAAATCTAGCGATGTCATTGGTAGGTTCACGAAAGTACATGCATGTCTTATGATGCTTATTATCGTCGTTCGAAGTATCGGACGATTCCATCATAAATCGGAGTGGCATCAGCCAGGGAAGTAGTTATTTTCTCACTGGCACCCACCAAATTCCACGTGAATATTGATTTCCTTGATGTATGTATATGTCCTCAACACAATCAACAAACTAATTTGATTGCTGATAACATTCCTTGCCTAATTTAAGAAAATGACAATTAATTTATCACATGATGATACAGTATCGTAAATTCCGTCGAGAGAATGCTTTCTAATAGTTCCAATAAAAATTGTGAATCATATGTATGCGAGTCTATAAAACTATTCATTGAAATGCATGGAGACAAATTTAATGATCCTTTTATACGTCATAATCTCTATATAAGCTCAACTATGGAAAACGTGGGAAGATAACAGGAAATGGTGGACAAAGTTAGAAGACTTTTATTCATGTTTTATCTGTAAACAAGCACATACTCCAGAATATGACACTAGAGACGACAGCAATTGAAATTCTCGTTACAAGGTTATTTATTAAGGGTGTTTCCTAACTATGGAACGAAACTTCAGAGGGTGATTCTTTAGGCCATTTTAAGAAAAAAAAAGTTCGAAGTTGCTTTGTTTCTGGGACACAAGGCGTTGAAGATGAAAAAAAGGTATTTATTAAATATCATAAATATCCTTACACCGATTTGGTTGAAATTTGCTAAAGTTATTTGAAGTAATGAGGTGCTTATTTAGCCCAACTACATTGAAATTATTAGGTCCAATGGAGTCTCTGTTGGCATTGGGAAAAAAGTACACCACGAACTTGTTGCTGTAGTTTTTTATTTTGTTAATAATAGTAATAATAATGATATATTACAGCCTATATTCATAGTACTAATACGCAGACTCTATCCAAAATGGTTGTATTAATTATTGGATCTCTTGGTTGAATGCGTATATTAAAATCGATGAGATTTTTGAACTTCAACAATTTCTGAAGCAGATTATTAGGTTGTTTCAAGTGTAATGTTTTTTTTGTAGCTCCACCTGGTGGAGACTGATCCATCACAAACGATGCTTGAAATGGCCAAAGAATTGGACGTCAGCTCCCACGCGGCATTTGATGGTTTAAAACGTATTGGAAAGGTCAAAAAGTTCTTCGAAGTCTGTTCTTCTTTGCTTTTGTGATGAAAAGTGGATCCTCTACAACAGGAGATGTTCAGGACAGTGGTTGGACACCAATGAGCCACCCAGGCAAGTCCCAAAGGCGAAAACCCATTAAAAAATACCATGGTTACTGTATGGTGATCAGCGGCTTGTGTGATTCACTATATATTTCTGCAATCGGGCCAAACCATCACAGGAAATTGACGAAATATACCGAAAATTGCGTTAGCAGCAACCGGCACTGGTCAACAGAAGCGGTCCGATCCTACTCCACGACAAGGCCGGTCCTCAGGTTTCACAAATCACCATCCGAAAATTAAACGAATTGAGCGTTGAAGTTTTGCCTCACTCACCATACTGCCCAGACCTCTCGCCAATCGACTACCATCTTTTCAAGCACTTCGCCAACGGTAGAACCTTCGCCAACCATCGGCCATCGTCGACTTCATCAAATCCCGCGCACACAATTTTCGTGCTGACGGAATCAATCGACTTGGAAGTGTACGGATTCAAATAGCGCTTATTTTGATTAAATTGAATGAGTATTCTCTGAAGTAACTAAAGTTCAAAGTTGGCTCATAAAAAAAGGTAAAAAACTGTTGAAACAAACAACAGGAGATTCTAATAATACTACTTTGTGAGTGGAAATTACATTCCTCTATTAGTTTTTTCCAACTCTTGAGACTAAAACTGGCAAAATAGGGTTACCTACAACGGTTTCCACAAGATTTGGTACTTTTTTGAAAAAAATTGAAAATTTTCAGGTGTGGAATTTTTTTGTTCGATATACGTTCAAACAGCCCCACATTTGGCTAATTTCAGTGTAGGTGACCAATTTTTGCTATTGGAATTCGAATGCTCATAAGAAAAAAAATGTTGAACTGAAAATTTGGTTTTTCATTCTCAGCTAGAGGAACAACTCAAATGTAGGTAAACACAAAAAAATCATAGGAATCCAATAGGATCGTGAGAACATGCTGCTTTTGTTCAAAAAACGAATCACAACACACTTCCAATACCAAAAAACTGGAACAATGCCTTCTCGGAACCTTCTTTCCAAAAATAAAGCAATAAAGAGTAGTATTTCCTCGGGATACACTTCCCTTTTTGACGATCTAGCAATCTCATAAAGGGGATAAAGATAACAATCCGAAAGCAAACACCATTGTTTATAGATTGTTGAGGATCTTTATTGACATAAACAGTTATGAATGGCTTTTTGAGAAGGGTAAACGGAATTTCAAACGAGGACGCTGCAGTTGTTTCTAGTAATCAACTGCTTTTCGGGTTTTTGGCAGTGGCTGTCAAATAAGAGGGTGTGTCTGTCAGTGGCTTCGTGCCCATGGTCAGGGCATTCTTGTTATGAGATAACAACAGGTTGCTACGTGAAAAAATTAACTAACACGAGTAATGTAAGTGAATTTTGAATGAACAAGAGTGAAGATGAACGGAAGAGAAGCAGCTATAAACATTTTGCTACACGAAACGGGATATTTTCTTGATGACACTGACTGAAACTATTTTCATAAACTTATTTTATAACTGCGAGAAATGCTTGATAGGATTATCTATATCTATAAATTAGCACTGCCCACTAAACATCACATTTTTGGCATTCCTAAAATATCAATTCTAATCTGTTTCCATATTTTACGAGTTTGGCACCAGCGAATCTCTTCCCTAATCCTTCCAGAACTCTCCCCAAAAGTTTAGCCATTGAAATTTTCCCAAAAACATATCGAAGTAACGAAAACATGAAATAAAACAAAGTGGAAGTACACGCAGTAAATCACAACAGCAATAAAAGCAATAATCTTACTTTTGTATATACGTGTTGACACTTTACGCACGTCTCAATAAATTTTTCGAGTCTCTGTTTTGCGCGACATTCGTGTGTGGAACGCGAAGCGTGCTATGATCTTAGCTTTGGAACGTTTTTGCTTGACTGCGGAACAAAAATCGTGAACCGGTGTATTTGATCCAACGACGTGCGCCAGCAACTCTGGAAGATGAAGCTGTCGTCGTCATGGTTACAGCCGGGTGTTACTGCAATCTAGCCATCTACTGACCAATAGCCGAAATATAATGATGAAAAAAGTTTCTGAGAAAAAAGTAGGGTTTGATGGATAAAACTTGTAATGTCACGTCAGAAAAATAAAATTAAATGTAAATGCGTTCGGTTATAGCACTAGTAAGGTAATGCTTGCTTCCAACAGCTTCTATCGATTATAACGCTTCACCTTTGAATGTGATAGACAGTAATTGCCGAATCCTTTTGCAATAACATTTGTAAACTGCCATATGTTTGAAAATGATTATGAAAAAACAATGTTCAGAAAAAGTATTGCTCTCTAAACTGTTTCGGCTTTATATTTCATACATCTATTAAAATTGACATAACATTCGACACATATAATGTACCGTTCAGTGGTATCATTCAGGTTTCATCCAGCGCAGCTCTTTTCGCTTTTTTGTTGTAGGCTCAGTCATTTGTGATCATAGAAGACGATTGTGTATTGTTGAGTTTTCCTAATTTAGGTCTACATCTCATAAACTCAAATTCAAACATATATATCTACTCGATGTTAACAAAACTTTTGATTTGATCTTTAAGTGGATCCACCAACGCGAAGAAGATATTTGAAAAAAGGAGCTGTTTCCCTTGGAAACTCATCATTTACTATAACCAGAGAAACAACGAACAGAAAATCAGGAGTAACCAAAAATGACTTTAAACATGATATTGATATTTAAAACTGGAGTTTGTTGGTTGTATACTTGAAAAATTCAGCCTACATCGACTTCACAGAGTTCATTGACTAAATACGATGTCTACAAAGTCCTGTCTAACACAAATCACTGCAGTTTCATGTGCTTCTCATTGATGATTTCCTGTATTTCACTTACCTGTTCAGTAGTTCACCTTTATAATAATCAAAAAACACTTCTCAGAAATATTCAACTGCTTGAAACACAGCAAAAACAAAATAAACAGGATCAACATTAAGCTTTATAGATCAGCTGTTTACCATTTAAAGTCACCATTTGTTGAACATATTATCACCTTCATCATTAGAAATGTTTTCTTATTGGAAATATTTAATTTTGTATTTGTATTTTTGTCGATGTACTCCTTTTTCCTTTTCCTTCAAAAAGAAACTAAACAGTCATTAAATACCATAATTGTGAATTCTACTACAAAGATTCTACGTATTATCGAATTAAATATGTCACCCTATTTGTTGTGAAATCAATATCGAATATGCATCCTGTATACGCCATAATTCAATAAAACTATATCAAGAATTATATAGTCTTTCAAAATTATGTAATGAGGATTAGATACCGTAGCGTCCTCAGTAGTCGACTAAGGACTTTATCAGTTCAAAATTAAAATATGAAATGGCAACAGTGTGGGCTACTAATTGGCAGGACAACAAGCAGGAATTTGAAAATATGAAAATTAGTGAATAGTGAATTGCTTTAGTGGGTAGTTCTGTTTATATTCACAAAATAAAGTAAATAATTATGAGCTCGGAAAATACAACACCTATCTTGGATTCGAAGAAATGCATTATAGTTTTATTGGATGTTGCAGGTACAACTACTTCCAATACGTTTTTGAAGGTGAGATCAATTTCGCATTTTTTCAACAAAGTATAAAATGTTTTGAAATGTGTATTAAGACCTTTGGTTTTGCTTTAATACCTCTTAGTTTCAGTATAATTAAAAATATTTTCAGTTTTTTCTAGTAACCTTCTAACTTGACTATGTATAAAGTATATTCAAAAATAAAAAATCCCTTATCAGTTCAAAGAGAGGTCATATGTAATAATTCATAGTAATCAATTTTAGGATACCCTGTTTGCTTATATATTGAAGCAAGCTAAAGAATATTTGAAAAAATCATGGGAAGATAAAGACGTGAAAGAAGCAATAAGGCTTATTCTCAAAAATGATGCAGTCGATATTGAAGAAACTGTTAGAATTATCAAAGAATTGACAGAAAAAAACAGTGATAATAAAGGACTGAAGACTCTACAAGGATTGATTTCCAAAAAGGCTATGAAAGTGGAAACCTTAAATCCCAGTAAGCAATTTTTCAGTGACTATTTGAAAAATTCAATTTTTGTAAAAATTTGTGAATACAAGTTGTCTGAAAATTTATAGATTATTCCAAGTATTTTGATAATCGCCCAGTTCAGTTTCAATCATTTATTATTATTGTTTTGATTTTATGTATAGTGTATTCTCCGATGTTCCTGCCTGCCTCAAATCTTGGTCTGAATCTCGAAAAGTTGCCATATACTCGACAGGCAGTGTAGAGGCTCAAAAACTTCTCTTCGCAAATACATCAAAAGGAGACCTCTCAAACTATATCTCAAAGTATTTTGATCAAAGTGTTGGTAACAAAACCGAATCGGCAAGCTATGAGAAAATTGCCAAAGAATTGGGAGTCAAACCTGAAGAAATCGTTTTTATTACAGATAATGTCAAAGGTGAGTAACTAGAGAATTAATGGATAAGAGATATGGAGCTACAAAAACAATGACATCCCAATGGATAAAACTTTTTAAACACCCAATATTTGAAAAATGATTTCATAATCACTGATGAATAAAAACATGATTTGGATGTGGTTATTATGAAGCTTTTTCATTACTTTAATTTTTTTAATTTACTCCCTTTTTTATAGAGGCCAAGGCTGCAAAATCAGCCGGCCTAGTTGCAACTGTCATCAGACGTGAAAGAAATGACCCTTTACCAGCAGAAGATTCTAAAGAGTTTCCAATAATCTCCAGCTTTGAAGACGTATTACTTGACAAACCTGTGAAGCGCAAAGAAGTGGATGAGCCTGTTTCTAAGGAGATGCCTTCAAGTAAAAACAGAAAACTCGAGTAGATATTTCACTTTCATGATATTTTTCATTTTAGAATGGGATATTTGGAAATATTTTATTTCTGGGGTAGATTTTCAACTAGATTAGAATATTCAGTACTTGAATTTGGTTATGACTGGTTTTGCAGTTTCATCAGTTTTAAAGTTTGTAGCTGGATTTTCTCAAATGTTACTGGTGCTACTATCAACTGTGATAAAATCCAAAATATTCCTATGTGGTATAACTAACTCAACACTTCGATTTCAGTTTTAAGTAACTTAGAATTGTCTCGGCAAAAGAAGTGAAATATTTTATCTCTATCCACCATATAATAGTAGAATACATCAAAAACATTTGTTCCTTCTATATTTTATTTAAATTGATGTATATGTGACAAATGAAGCATTCAAGGTTATGTTTTACCATATTGTGATTTCTCGAGATTGTTGAGGGTCATCTGTTTGTCTTTCGACTTTTTGTCATTGCTTGTTTTCCAAAACAATCAAAGATTAAATCAACAATCCTGAGAAAGAATAATAACAGGACTACTACTGTGTCACTTTAGATTTGTGAGAAGGTGGTTTCATCTATATAAGTTTGTTAAATTTTTTAATTGTTTTTATTATCCAATGTAAATAGAATGAAATTGTGGTTTTGAGCATTTAGTTTCTTTTTAGACAACAAGAATTATAGAAAATCAATAAGCTTATCATGGTCAAAACTCATCACAAGAGCAATAAGCCCTTTTCATGAAAACATCTTCCTTGGTAGAGTTTGTGAATTCAATATGACAATTAATATTTATAATTGATCTAGGAAATGGAAAAGAAAATTGTTAAGTTTGTTAGGGTTCTCTGAGCAATTTGTTCACTTCTTGTCCGGATGGGGATTACCTTATACTTTCTTTGTGTATCTCTTTGAATTTTTGTCACTGTATACTCCTTAAAATTTCAAAATAGACGAATTTAGTTTTGAACCCATTCCAAGCACTGACTAACAAAAGTTGTGTGAACTCAGAAAGCTCTAGAAAACAAATCAAAAATTAATCTGCTGGCGCCATCTCTGGGTAAGACTAGAAACTTTTCACACAATTTTTGAAAGACATCGTCTAAAGATGCACACTACCTCCCACGCTGTGATGAACAAAACCATTTACAAGAATGAGGAAATTTCCACAATTGTCTGTCAAATACAATGAAATGTCAGCCGCGGTATTAGCCAGGGAGGCAGTTTTCTTACGGAATTTTGGCAGATTCTACTTTCTAGAAACGTTAATGTGAATGTTTCGATCCGACATTCCAAGTATTTATCTCTCCCCCACAGTGCATTCATGTTTAGGTTGCATTTCAATTTTTCAAGCTATTCATTCTGAATTTCAAAATAGTTGACAGACAGACAAATTGAACCTCTTGCGTACATGAAACTCTTCTCAACGCCTGTTTCACCAACCAAATTGGATTCATCAGGAGACTAATCCCTAACTGTAAATATGGTCTTTTTATATATAAAAGGTATTTTACTTCTTACATCAGTGATTTCTGAAATTTGACGGGAAATTCTCTAATAGTTCCTGCAAATTTTAACAGAGTATTTCATATAAATTGTGTGCCGTTTGGAATAGTTCCCTTGTCACTATATCGAGTTCGCATGCCACTACTTTGCTATGTCTAGACTTTCAAGAGCATCCAAGAGTCTAGTGATCTCAACAATTTTAGACATTTATTCTATGGCTGTTTTGTAAAACATTTCAAATGACACTATAAATGAGACTGATTGAAACAGTGGCGCAGTCGGTAGGATACTGAAAGTGAAATTCATTGTGAAATTGTTACTCGTTTTAACTTTGTTCAAAATCGCAAACGGTACTTATCCATTGTGGAAAACATGAGTTGTGTCTCTAAAAGTGGAAGTATATCCTACAAGATATCAATAGACCAAATTTAGAGTTACGAAATTAGTCTAATTCATCTCACGAAGAATGTTTTAGCAACTTCATAGGTGAATCGCCCCTCTCAAGAAAAGTGTTACACTTTTGGTAATTGGGAACAATGCTAATTTTGCAGTTGATCAAAACATTAGTGTTCTATTGATAAAACATTGTATTCGCGGTTTTCACTGAATAAAGGATTTATTCCAATATTATTAACCGACAAAAAATGTTAAAATCGGTCAACTATTATAGTTCATTTTTGAAAGGTTGGCAGTAATAAATAACAGAAAACGTATACATATGCTAACAATGAATAAAAAAGTTTTCACTAAGTATGAAGGTGGTAATACAAAACTCTTAGTTATTTCATATCCTGCAACCCCTAATTAGTACTGCACTGCATTGAAAAATGAACTACCTATATCAAGGTTATTGCTACAGCCATTTGAACAATGAAACAACATTGAATAGAACGCTACAAAACTTTTAATATGGTGCTTGAACGTATACAAGAAGTTGCAGCCATATACCGTTATAGGCCTGTACACCAAAATAATACTTACATCTAACAAGTAACACAAAAAAATAAAAAACTTATTGTGATGGTCAATGAAATTCGCTTGTTCAGCGGTATATCACAAATCGAGTTAGAAATTTATTAAAAAAAAACAGTTCAGATCTAATGAGTATTTTGAACAGAAGAAAGTGAACAGTCAACGTGGCGGAATGCTATACGAATCGAAACTAAGTACAAATACTGGAAAAACAAAATACACGTACAGGGTGCCAAAAAAAAGTATCGGACATACACAGAAATCCAACTAAAGTGTTATACAGGACCCAGGGAGTGGTGGTAGAGTCCACGGTACTGGCTTCTGATACTTCAATATGAAATATCTTTGTGCAGAAAACTAACCCACTCAACACCCTGTACAGTGAAATACAAGATCCAGTCTTGACAGCAATTAAATAGATCGCAAAATAATACTAAATTCAAAAATATATAAATGCCAATTTTAGTCTTTTCGTATTCCAGTCTTCGCTCATCACTTGGCACTTTCGCTTTGGAAGAACTTTTTAAAGAACTATCAGGAACAATTTGGATCACAACAGCAAAGATAGAAAGAATACAAAAATCCCTCAAAGCGGTAAAACAGTTGACCGAAGGAGTGAAATGTACAGCAACTCTACCTTCTTTGATCTAGAAACACTCCCTCTAAAACACCCTGTACAAAGCGGTACAACCAAAAAAGCACCTACCTAAACGAGAGAGTTCCTTGTAAATAATAAATAAGGTAAAAAACTGAATACTACAACATTACAATTACATCCAAACATATAAAATATGAACAATTACACTTCGACACTCACAGGAGGCGCACCTTCAGACGCCTCGTCAATTTTTTTCACTTTGATATCTTCTACGTTGCTTTCGGACTGGCTTGATTCGCCATTTTGTTTCTTTTCTTCTGTTTCCTCCGAGGACTCGCCGTTCTTTGCAATCTCCTTCTCGATACCATTGGCAAGCTCGCTTTTATTTTCTTTTTCAGCAGTCTTCTCCCCATTTTCCTTCACTTCATCTTTCTTATCTACCCCATTTGCTGCAACTTCATCTTTTTTCGATTCCTCTACTTTGGCCTCTTCCTTTGTTTCCTGTTCTACTTTTTTCTCTTCTTTCGCTTCATTTGATTTTTCTTCAGATTTTACCTCCGATTTTTCCTCAGTCTTTTTTTCTGATTTATCTTCAGCTTTTCTCTCCTCCGGTTTGGACTCAGTCTGTTCATCTGATTTCACTTCTGTTGTAGTTGGCTCTGGTTGCCTATTAGTTTTCTCTTCTAGTTTTTCTTCAGTCTTCTCTGGTTTCTCTTCTGTTTTTGTCTCTACTTTCGTGTCTTCTATCCTAGTGTCCTCTTCTTTTTTGCTCTCATCCATTTTTTCTTCTTTTTTACTTTCTTCTGTTTCCACTTCACCCTCTGATTTTTTTTCTAATACTTTATCACAGACCAATTTCTCTTTCTTACTTTCATCCTCAATCACTTCGGTTGAACTACTCGTCTCCATTTCGGTTACTTCTGTTTTCTTTTCTACCTTATCATCTTCTTGTGGTGGGGAGTCTTCTTCCATTTTTTCTACTTCTACTTTATTCTCATCTTTCTTAGCGTTGGCTTCCTCAGTACATTCATTGTTTTCATTTTTGTTATCAGTCTTTGCAGTTTCAGAACAGTCATCGCAATCCATCGGAGATTCTTCAGTACTTTGGGCTATCTTCGATTCTTCAGTCTTTTCAGGAATTGGTTCAATCACTTTGGCAGGTTCCTCCATTTTTTCTTCTAATTCTGCTGCTTTGGTACACGTTTCTGTTTCAGCAGGTTTCGGTTCTGTGGGATTTTCAGTCTCTGCAGATTTTTCGGATTCTAACACTTTCTCACATTCCATTTTTATGGGCTCTGCTGATTCAACATGTTTTTTAGTTTCTGTTTCGGTTTCAGCTACCGCCTCAGGTTTAGCGATCTTTTCGGGTCCAGCAACCTTATCAGATTCCACAACTTTTTCAGATTCCTTAACCTTTTTGGGTTCCTCGACCTTCGCAGGTTCAGTAGATTTCTCGGCTTCGGCAGCCTTCTCAGGTTCTGCAGCCTTTTCGGAATCGGCAGCTTTCTCAGGTTCTGCAGCCTCTTTGGGATCGGCAGCTTTCTCAGGTTCTACAGCCTTTTCAGAATCAGCAGCCTTTTCGGGTTCAACTGCATTCTCAGGTTCTGCAGCCTTTTCAGTTTCAGAAGCCTTCTCGGTTTCAGCAGCCTTTTCAGGTTCTGTAGCCGCCTCGGGTTCTACAGCCTTCTTAGGTTCAGCAGCCTTCTTTTCTTCAACAGACTTCTCTGGTTCAGTCCCCTTCTCAGGTTCGGCAGTCTTTTCTGACTCATTGGGTTCTTTAGCTTTTTCAGATTGTTCAGGAACCTTTTCTTCTACATCTTTTTTAGGCGCAACATTTTCTGGCTCGACAGCTGCTGGTTCAACTGGTTTTTCTTGTTCTGTTGGCTTCCCTTGTTCAGCAACCTCAGTTGCTTTTTCTGGAAAGAACAATTCAAAGTTATACTCAGAGAAATTCAAATATTTAGAAGAATCACCAAGAAAAATTCAAAACAATACTTTATAACTGTCATATGCTTTTGGATGAATCACCTTCAACTTTTGAGTCGCTTTCCAGTTCTGGGGTATCAATTTCCATGCTTTCATCCTCAACTTTTTCAACTGCAGGAACTGTTTCGGAAGGCGTTTCTTCCATTGCTGTGTCAGAGGGCGGTGTGCTTTCTGGAACACTTTCAGTTTTGGCAACTTTGGTTGGTGGTTCCTGAACGAATAATAAATCAATTTATATTTCAAAGCAAATTGCATGAATCAATGTTCATCAACTATTTTAAAATTTGCTGACAAAATAAACAAACCTCTGTTACGGTTTCATCTTCGCTTTTGCGCTTCAACTGCTTGAACACAATGTCTTTGAGAGTTGATACTGATGAAATTTCTTTGGCAATTTCTTGCGGGAGTGAATCTTTACCGTCTCTGGAAATGAAGACTGGGACTGAACCAGCTGATTTGGCAGATTTAACACCTGTAGAAAGCAGAGGTGAGTTATAGTGTGTTAAGAAGTAGGTAAGTTAGAGCATAGGTCATTTGTCTCGGTTTGTTTCTGATTTGAGACCTTATTCAGGTTTGATGCTAGTGAATAATAATAATAGTAAATAATTTCAAAAAAATATATATAATAGAACAACATATTATTATTACTTATATCACATGATGAAAATACACAATTTTTGCCGTTTTAGCAGAGAGATTGTAAAGACGGACATAACAGACGGTTATAACAGAAAAAAGAAAGATTTCACTTCATATCACTGAAAAACAAAATCACATTGCAGTTGGGTGTCAAAAGTGCAAGATACTCATTTTCCATAACTTTCAACTCCAAATAAATACTCCTGTGACTACCTCTTATCCTTATGTTTAAATGTCAGTCATTGCAAGCTTTTTATCACACTTATTTTCTCTTCACACCATCATAAAAATAAAGTGAGTTGTGCAACCATTTGATATACATGTTTTTGATACTTTATGGCAGATTACCATGACACAAATGTAACTTATGTGATATCGTTGCGTGGGAGTTTTCTAGGATCAGTTAAAAAAAATAATTAGGAAACAAGCGTACTTTATTTCATTTATTTCCAAAAGATATTACAGTTCAGAAAATAGATACAAATATGCTGAAAGAGATTTCCTTCAAGTCATGATAAATGCTTGTTACCAGTTAAAAAGCATTCAGATAACTTGTCATACTATTGATAGACAAAATCACTAGAAAAAAAAAATGTTATGGCTAATGGTGGACGAAGACTGTTTCTCTTATTTGTGATAATAATGACATGTACTAGCCAAGAAAGGCACAAATTAGACATGAGGCAAGGGAAAAAAGTAAGCAAGAAAAAATTTCCTATAAACAAACATATGGAAACAAATACACCTTCATCACACATGCTCATTGATAAATGAATATTTAAAATAAAATCACCTCAAATTTTCAGAACCTACGTAACGTTACTTGGACAGAACATTTTTTAAGATATTATAAGTTTTAAAAGCCTGGAAGTCATAAGTTTCATAAGATGAAAAGGGGAAGTGTTCTGTTAATGAATGTTGTCGTGATACAATAAATGCTGTTGTGAAATTTTATCAAATATGCTAAAGATGTTTCTCACTCGACCTGAAGTCTTATTTGCAAAAATATATTGCCATGACAGGGATCGATAGTGATTCTCCTGAGATTTCATGTCACATGACATTAAAATTAAATCCAAAATCATTTCTATAACCAAAGTACTTACTTAAAAATATACTCGCTCACATGACTTATATTTTTCATTCAAAAACCCCTGCGAATTCCTCAAAATGCCTAATCAGGAAAAAATACTGGAATATCTTTACACATATCAAATTGAAACATACTTCAATCTCACTTACCCTCAACGTTACTAGTGATGAAAACGATCTCTTCAACATTTACCGACATTTCTGATGCGACTTTACAGAAATTGACAGCCGGAGATTCATCATTGATAGTTTTGTCAAAATATGTAGTGATGTGGGATGTAAGGCTTCCTTTGGGTATACTGGAGAACAGAGACTTCTGAGCTGTCGCAGTTTGAGATTCCTCCGAAGAATATGTGGCAACCTTGCAAGTCTTAGCCCACGATTCGAAAGCATCAGGAACATCATCGTAGACGTCTGCTGGTTCTTTAGAATCAGGTTCCTGAATGAAAAAATAACATCGCCAGTGAGATTGAAACTATTTACGATTGTTTTATTCATTTATAGTTGAATCAACAAAGTCTTATCCTTGGTAGTCCTCAGAAACAGCTCCGAGGTTAATGATTTTTTAAATGCTTTTGTTTTTTATATTATTTGAAATCAGAAACCTTTCGAAACCAGAATCATTCAGATTGTTCAAATGATTTATTTATTTATTTATACACGGGCAAGCCCAATTCAGATATAAGTAGTACAGTGCTATGTAGTACTTGATGCAATACAGTGGATTAAAAGTAAATTATAAGAATAATACAATTTCAAAGTAAGGTAGCAAGTAGAATATTTAAGAAAAATTTAAATGTATAACAATATGAACTAATATAATTCTTACAGGCAAGTAACACTAGACACAATACAACAACACAAGCAGAGAGTATTAGATGGCTAGGTGAAGAATATGGTTTTTTAAGCGGGAAACTGATATATTAAAGATTTGAGTTCTAGGAAAGAAGCTGTTATATAAATAATTGAATCTGTGAATAGAAATGTAAAACGTTTGCACCTGTCTAGTTGAAAGATTGGGACTATAAAGATATTTTGGATAGAAGCTCAGGGCTGATACTCAGTCCGTTGATAACTTTGAATAGAAGTATTAAATCTCTATGATGTTTATATAAAAAATTCATTTTTTGTGATTTGTTTTCGAAAAGGTTCTTCGTCTAATTCAACATTCGTATGAGAGTAGTTGTTTCAGAAAGGCTTTTTCTTTCAGTTTGTATCTAATAACTATTATGCATAATCTACATATCTTTGTAAAGAGTTCATTTTGTACAAAGATGGAGAAGTAGAAAATCAAGAACCTTCATTTTCCAAATTCATTAGATATTTACTTACTTACGCGACTATAACACCAATGTTAAAGTTGTTTTTGGTGTATATAATAAAGGAGTAATTGAAGCATCTGAGAGAAATTATAAATATATAGGTTATACTTCAATCCATCATTTGTTTAAAGAATATACGTGTTTAATTACAACTAAAGAGAAATATTTAGGGACTGGCGAAAATAAAAAGGTAAATCAATTCATCAGTTTTCCTTGTAAAAAAATATCAAAAAATAATAGGTACTCATTGAAGCAAAGCAGCAGAAAGTTCTGAGGATTATTCAATTGTAAAATCACCTATAAATAAGAAATATTCTATGATATACTTGTTGTATTGATATGTTAATAATATTGATGACTTTTGCACTCAATGATAAATTGATGTATTTTTAAACCACTGAACATTTGCTATCTTACAATGAGTTTATTTGAGAATTATGTTAATAAAATATCTTGATTTTACAATTAATTACCTCTTCTTTATTCATGCATTCACTGGATGTTATACTACATCCACGTTTTATAATAAAAAATGGCTTCGTGAAATTTTTCAATACCTATCAGATTCAACTCATTCCTGATATAGAGTCGTAATTTTATGAACGATTTGTGTGCTTCATGTTGTAATGTTATCAAGATTGTTGGTGAAGATGCAAGTGTTTTATTCCTAAACATCGGATGTCTGCCATTTATAACGACAGTGTTCCATGTTAGTGAAATTGTAGCTTTAGAAACATACATATATTCATTAAAATAGTAAATCAACTGAAGTTAAACTTATATATTTACAATTTTCCTCAGACACTCAATTTCCATCATTAGTATATCCATCAAAAACCATCTCAACATTGAGCCACAGGTATTATGTAGATATCTGATGTACTGTTATAGTAAATAACATACAAAAAAAATTTTCAACAAAAAAAAACATGAAAAATTGCATTTTTCACAAACAATTAATGTTTATTGATCCCAAAAAACGTACAATGTTTGACGATAACAAAAAAAAAAACAATTATACATGAACACTCTCAACATTATCAACAAAAAATGAATATTAAAAAAACGGAAATGAAGAAAAGTCAGTTGTTTAATCAATTTTTAATTTAGTTAAGGAAGAAGTTGATATTTTTAGTAGTCATACTTGTTATTCCTTAAGAGTATAATGATTTTCTTCCAAATTCAGTTTTAATTTCTGCAGTTTTCAAGTTACTGGATTACCTAGTATCATGCTTTTATGAGTATCTCAATCAGCTACACAAGATATTGAGGAATATTTCTTCAAATGTTTTGTAGAGTAAATAGAACGGCACATCTTCATTTTAAATAAGCAGTCCAGGTCTAACAGATTTCTTGGTCGATATAATTTTGAGGTTGGTTCCAAGAAAGATAATTTGAAAATACACTAAAATGCCTTATTTTACAAAAGATTTTAAGGGTTTTAAAATAGATTTTTTTTGCAGTGGACTGAAATTGAAATAAGAATTTATGAATAAATCAGATAAGTATTTGAAAAATACAAAATTCCAACTGCTGGAGGTTTTTTTGACATTTTGGAGGGACTGGGACCCGGAGGAGAAAGATTACATTTTGTACAATGATCACTGGTACATTTGAAGATAGGGTGATGTATCAAGCATATCGCTTAAACAATATAAAACATTATTATGTCCCTCTTCAAAATGCTTCTGATTTTCAAATTGAAAAAATAATCAAAATAGCAGCTGTTTCTTAGGACTTAGAAGATCGCCCAATAAAAAAAGTTGTTGTGATAGAGATATTAGATTTCTCTCTTTGTTTTGTTAAAAAAAATGTGAGTCAACTGAGAAAAATTATACAATTGTAATTCCATTTTATCACCAGTGTCGGAACAAAAATGTATTTCACAATCTGGAGATAACAGCTTGATCTCATCAGTTTAAACTGCCTTTTTTATTTTTAACCACCTGCCCTTTATTTAAAAAAATGTCTGAATTCTCTGGCATAATTTTCAAACTCAAGAATCATCTGATGTGAATGTAAGTTTGCAATGTGAGGTCAGCAGCTACTAATGATATCTCATTTATTCAATCAAAAATTATGAGAAATCACAGACTCATAATATGTATAAAAATGAAATCATAGCGTTGATAATTTAATAGCTGATTATGAAGTATTTTCATAAACAAGTCAACTGCTCGAATTCAACTCAGAATTTTTGCTTGTTTTTCAGTAAAAGTTATGCTACAGTGAATTTGGTAAAGTTGATAGTTCCAATGGTGAAACTGGCAATTATATTTTAACCAGATTAACATATTTGGAATTTTGATGTTATAATCTGAGTTTTTGAAGGTTTTTACCCAAGATATGCATACTTAAATGAACCTGAAACGTTCACACACGCTCAGTATAAAATTCATCTTGTGGAATGTTTCCATATTCAGAAAAATGCTTTTCAACAGTTTCAAACTTTTTGATGTAACTCTTTTGAAGAAATAAAATTCAGTTATTTCCAATATAAATACATCGTCTACTAAAGATAGACTCTATTAAAAAAAAAAGAAAATGTTTCAACATGGATTCACAGAAGTTTTCACAGGATAAAAGAGAAAAGTCTAAATTATTACACAAATAAAATCCATTCCACAGTTATTCTCTGAACCGAAGTGAAACTGGGAAAAAAATCAATAACTTCAAAGCGATAAAACCAATTTTGTTGTAATTCAATAAGAATATTTGATATTTGCTTTTATTCACCCATCTCAAATATGTGGAGACTGGGAAATTTATGTTGTAATACTGATTTCTTTTGCAAAAAGCCTAATTTAAAAAAACAAGTAGCTAGATTGTTGTTCAATTGATATTTATTTATAATTAGTGGCAATGTTAAAATTTTATTTTATTATGTTATTTTAGTTTATACATTTTAGATATTTTGATATTTTTTGTAATTTCGTAACTGTATTGGGGTAACCCGTTTACAAATATAAACCCAAGATAAGATTACCATAAGATTACTTTATTTGCAAGATGAATCAATAAAAAAAAATCAATGTGGAAAATCGTTCAATCTCATAACTGGACATTTTACAGACGTTTCACTTCAATTCATCATACTTTTCATTAATTTTCATGAGCAAGCCCAACAGGAGTCTTATTTTTGATGTCTGTATGATGCTAATTCCATTGCACTTACGTCAAAATAAAATATTTCATTTTTTCTGACTTGTGATGTTATTTTCACATTACATTCTGGTGATGCACTGTTTGGTACCTTTGGTGTAGTATGACTGGAGTTTTATCCCAACACCGAACCGCTATTTTAACACCTCAACACGTGTTTCGATCACCAAAATATTTAATATATTTATTTTTGTTTTAATTGGATTGCAAAAGGTATGGTGTTTATTACGCATTTAAGTGTTAGGAATCACACGTTAAAAGGTAAGACCTCGTTAGCTCGCACAAGTTTCTCAACTTCTGAGAGTTGTCGTTCGAATGGGGGTGACAGCTGATTAATGGAAAAACAGATTTTAAACAGGGATACATCTCTATCTTCTCATCTCCCGTGTGATCAATTTCAAAAACGGAGAAAGATTTTCATTTTCTACTGAATGGATTCGAGAAGAGTGATTTTTTTATGATCAGTCTGCCAAATTTCTACAAAAAAAAATCACATGAGAGTTATATATAAATTTTATCAAGACTTTGAGACGGGGGAGGGAGGGATTTTCCATCATAGCCATCTTCTTCAACACCATCATTTTCTGTTCTCAAAATTGAAAGGGGTATATTTCAAGAAAAGAATTATTTTTGGGAAAGTTACTTCTTTGCATGAACTACACATCTACCTCTGTAAAGACTTTTTTCTTCTTTTTTTAGAAGAGAAGTAGAAAGCCAAAACTTTTTCCAAACATTTTCAGTTTGTTTTAATATTAATGATGTGATATAAAATATAAAACTCAAAAGTGAAATTTTCCTTTTCCTTTGTGTTAACTTGTAATATTATCATAATTACTAATTCATATGTTAGTGGCCTAATATTCAACTACTGATATGTCAGAGGGTGAACAAGATTTTGTTTGGAATAGAACCATTATCGCTGTTCACTTTGAAATGTTTCTAAATACCTGTTGATCACCTATTCTGTGGCCATTCGCTAAAACAGCCTGAGCTAAACTAGATTTCTCTGATTTACTAACCAAATATGTGAAACATGTTCCATGAAATGTGTTAATACGGTTCACTTAGTTTGACCAACATACTTTATGTCAGGAAAACATCTTTTAGGCTTTTTGGATACATGAAGCATTGAAATCACTAATAAACTTTTGCATTTCAAATGATAGTAGCTGTTAGGTGAGTTTTCTCGTAAACAGTTGCCATACTAATTACTATCAACTTTTGCTTGCATTCAGCATCTTTCTGTTAAATTTTACAATTATTTTCACAGCTATTACAAATTTACAATAACAAATTGGGAGTTATAAATCTGTATATGGGACAGGGCTGGAAGAAAATGTACTCAGTAGATAGTTTTAATAAGGAGGTATAATTTTTTTCATAATTAATTTTTCATTTTAGGGTTACAATCTTTGGATTCATATTTACACCTTTAGTAATTAGAGAAATAAAGTGATAGACCTGAAATTTGTCAAATACAAGCTGACCATAATATTTCGGAAGTAATTCAAATTTAAGTAAAGATATGACATCACAGATGCATGAGAAAAACATTTGACCAGATGTATCCATCAACAATGAAAATGAACAAAAAGGAAACATGCAGGTAGAGAGTGAACTAACCTATTGTTCCCTTTCAAAAAAGGTGGTTCATGGGTAAATCTGAATCCTCTTTGAAATTACAAACCAGGTTAACAATAGGTACTACCATGTCAATATATTGAACTGAATTTTCAGTTGAAAAATTGAATGATTTTTTTAATCAAATCAAAGTTAGCCCCAAAAAGTAAATGACGCACTATGTAGTAAAAAGTCTAGAGAATTTAGAAAGAAAAATAGGTAGATAACCTTATTATTGGAATATTGCCTGCAATTCATTTTTCTAAGAATAACAGTACTAGTTAGTTCCTTCTAGTTAAGTGCTCTGAGACATACATTGAATTTCAATTAGTTGACATGATTCATCATTGAGGAATACTCAAATTTAGCATAAAACCAAATGATCCCCTTTGAAAAAAATAATTAAAAAGGCATGGCAAATATATCACGTCTCAATTAATCAATGAAATTTTCGTTTTGAAGAATAGTTTCCCAAAAATAGCAAGCAAACCTTCATTCCTTGCACCACAACTGGAAAAACAAAAATACGTGAGAGAAAATCTCTTGCATATTGCAAATTGTTGCAAGACATTTTGAATCGACTGTACAGATGTGAATGCACTATGTGTGGAACAAGGGCTGAATTTTTACCTGGCTCAAGGCCGACCACATATCCTTTAGGCTCAAAACTCGTGCAAATTGAAAAATACGAGCTATTCACAAGCGAAATAGTATGGAAAGCTAAAAAATGTCTTTTTGCAGAAATTTCCCAGCTAGCCATTTTATTCATTGAAAAATTGAATAACGATAACGCCTATCCCAAATCATCAAATAAAACCTAGAAATATTTCTACAACCTATTATAAAATCGAGCAACTTCTGCGATGTTTATGATAAAAAACGAAAAATTCTTACCCTGTGGACAAAGATAGCTGTGCCGGTAATATCCAGCAAAACCACTCTGCAATTCTCCAAATTCAGAGCAGCAGACGCATTTTCTGTACTCATTTTGTGTTCTTGGTGATACGTAAATGACTAGCACTATTTATTTCAATTTGTTTGCGACCTTTTGCAAATAATTGCAGTGTTTGAAACGTGAATCAAAGAAATAACGTCTACAAGCTTCTGCTTGCAGGTGGTATACGACGATATGGTGAACTTCGGAGAACGGAGACTGCGTAGAAGAAAAAACCGCCAATCGAAACTACGCGAAAAATAACGAATCTCTGTCGTGGCCAACTTGGGGTAGTTTAAAACGGAAAGTCACTGGGCGTTTTTAACGAATTCAAATCAGCTCACACAGTCTTTATTTTGTCGCACAAAACACAAAATGTACGAAAAAGCTAGAATATATATCACATTGAAATTTAAAAATAGTCAATGTTTGTTTGAAGTGGTGCATTTTTTTTCGTATTTTATCCTATTAAGTGGGATGGCTAATATTGTTCAACGAGCAAGAAATGTCACTGTAAATCATTCGAGCGAGTGATAATCATTTCTCGCGAGTAAAATACTTGACTTTTTCTGTGACAAATGGTTTGAAGATTGTAACGGTAAAAAAATATCTCCTCAGTAGCATTTGAATCCAGTAATAGGGGAGCCCAAGCGGGGATTTTGGGATTTACTAAAGCGCGGCAGATTAATATACAGGGGGATACCTTATACCCGGTTAAGTACCTCCACCAAATATGAGCCCCATATATAAGGCCGCCTGTGAGGGATAAAGGATCAGATTAGTAAAAAAAATTGATCATCGGAAATTCTCGAGCGCCTCAGATTAAGGTAGGGTGACTTAATTACCTGCTAAAAAGTGTATATTCCAGTAATCTGACAATTTGAGAGTGACGTGAAGAAAGGGGAGGGCAGCAAAGTTGTAAAAAAATAACGTCAACTCGACATTCTCGAGCGTAGCTAACTTTTTTATATTTTGAAGGAAATGATTCAAGAATAAGGAAAAATATATAATCTGACGATTTCCGCAAGCCAAAATGACAAAAATTCGTCGATAAAGTTTAATGCGTGCAGCTGTATGATATATATTTCCCTCTCCGAGTCTCTATTCCTCTATTCTCTATTCACTTTTTCTCTATCTATTACTCTCTCACTCCGTCCCCACTCTGAATTCTGTTGCCATGACGCCATCACAGCTGATCACATAGACTCGTTCATGATGAAGATGATGATTAATTAATCAATCAATTAATGAATGTAGCCGCTACTGCGTGGTAGCAAATCATAATGGAGAAAAGATAAATTAAACTTTCTATGTTTTTTACCACTTTTATTTGTAACTAACGTTACTGCAGGACATTTTCAAACTTATATATTGTAAGTTTGAAAATGTCCTTATAGGACGAAACTGCAGTAACGTTAGTTACAAATAAAAGTGGTAAAAAACATATAAAGTTTCATTTCTCTTTTCTTCAATAATTAATCAATTGATTATAAAAAAATACATTTTTATGAGCATTTTTTTAAAATTATTTTCTTATAAATATATACAAGTATTCTACTTGAAAAACATACACTCATTTGCATGCTATTTCCTGAGCTTTCAAATTAAGATCAATGAGTTGAAAAAAGATTTAAAAATATTGTTTTTATAAGATTAAGCGAATCCCTCTAGATAATCGTCAGATTATGAGACGGCACGTCTAAAACACAAAGATGAACCGTATATATCTTAATCTGACGCGCTTGAGTATTTCAAAATGGCGAATTTCTTTTGCACATTATAATAATGACCGCGAGTTTGCGTCAGATCGAAATCGTCAGATTATTGAATGAGAGTTTTTTTCTTGCACTTAACACCCCCTTAGAAAATCTGATGCGCTCGATTAAATTCTTTTTCTTTTCACTTTTAACCCTTACGTACAACCAGCCACATCATGCAAACGATCAGATTAACATACCAACATAATTAAAAATACGTAGGACATTGATGCTATCAATATCTGACGCGCTCGAGTATGTCCATGCAACAGTATTTTTTTTCATATTTAATCATCTATAGCCGCTTCCCCCACCGATGAAAAGGTATATATTATAAAACATTTTTTTTCTTCTGATCATCTAAGCTTTGCAACCTAATATGTCTCAATGACGCTCGAGTAAATCCCCATTTTGCATCGTGGGCTCCCCTGCTATAGCATTTGTAAAACTATTTGAGCTTCAAGCTATTCTAATTTTGTTATTGAAAGATGAATCTTTCGAAAAATATTAATTTTTCCGGTACATTACAAATTTTTGTTGCTGTACACACGTTTTCGATTCTCGAGTCGACGTTCTTTCCTTTTTTTGCATTGGAAACTAGATATTTTGAAAATAACTGTCAGTTTATAATGATTAAGTTTGACGTTTGATAATATATTTTGAATTGGGTGAAGTTTCTAGGCTTACTTGCGGTTAAAAATAATTGAAACACGACTGTAATGAATTTGCACCTCTGTTATTTGTCTCGAGGTAGTTATATGAATCTAGTCAACTATGATTATTTCGAAGATGTGAATTATAGATCATTTTGTCTACTTGCACAACAAGAAATGGTAACATGATTAACGCTTTTTTCAATAGCGATAGAAAAAAATATTTTTTAGAACAGTGCTCTACATAAGGTGGTCCAAGAAGTACTCAATTCTTCAGGTAAGTTCCTGAATTATCATATTTCATTTCTGTATTATTGAAGCTATGCTTCAATAATTTGTGTATAAATATTTCTGCATACGCCTACATATGTTTTTTCGCAAATATGTGAGTTTTTAATTGTCCAGCAGGTCTATCACATTCAAATGAAAAATGTGCTCTTGTTGATTTCCAGTAGCAGTGACCTTTTCCGAGAAAATAAATTGCCTGGCACTTCCATATATCTCATAAAAATTCTGGAAATATGAGTAGTCATAAGAATATTGGCCAAAAATGACATTCAAAATGTATTTAGAAGAGTCTATTTACCTTTTTTACAGTTGTTTTTATAAAGTTTCTGTTTCAAACACCGCTTTTATCAATCATCTGGGTTTCGTGAATGAATTTTTTTGCTTTCACCAGATTAATAACGAAAATGATGATGGTTACAAAAAGATCATTTCGTATAAGCCCTCAAAGTTTGGTTGAAATGGATAAACATCAAGATAAGTAGGTATAGAAGAATTTCCAAAGGGCCAAGATAAATAAATTTAGGATTAAATGGCTTTGAGTTTTACACTCATCGAGAAAATGCTGAGATGGAATAGCTTGTGCTCCTTTTTCATGTGTCTTCAGACTAGCAATCTGAATGATGAGTATGTCCGAATCCAGACTGTCAAAAGGCAAAACTAATAAAGCAAAAAAGTTCGTTATAAATATTTGAATGAAAATTTCAATGCAAAAATTACTATAGATTAAGACACGTAAAATATATATATGTCACTATTTTTAGTTCCTAAGTAGAACAAAAAACATTATTTTCCTTCAAATCAGTGACTCATCAAATATTTGGAGACTCAATAGTAGGAGTTTTTGGGAAAACCTTGATAGCATTGAAGAATAAAAGAAAGCAAATAAGGAATTGGCTAGGTTAAAATAAAACTGACTATGTCATTGAAGGGATTTCAGAGTTCATTAAATAAATAATATTTTTCTTTTTCTAATTTATATTATGGAGATTTTTTTTATTTTGGAAATATATCCTAGAAAATCTCTTTCATGTCCATTTTGGGAGCGATGCACCAATATCTGAAAATATATTCTCAAAAAGTGAAGAACCATTGTAGTTCTAGAAAAATACTCACCTTTTTTAAAAAGTTTTATAAAAAACATTTTTTACATTCACTATATACTTAATATTCACCATTATTAAAGTGAATCATCACTGTATAGATATAGAGTAAGTACATTTACATACAGCTTGTCAAATCTAGAAAGACCTGAGCATTTTCCAATATGACGAAAGAGAATGGAAACTAGCACTCGTCAAGAAGTACAATCCCACAATAAAAAAAACCATATAAATCAAATGCTCTGAATTTTGATTATTTTCATTTTCTAGTTATATTACTTGTAAAATAGCGTCTGAATAACAAAAGTTGTTATTATCAAAGTGTCATCAATGGAGACACATTATATTCGATTACGTAACAAATTTAGAATTTCCAGAGAAAGTCATTTTGTCTGATTACGGCTAACTGGGTCAAAATAATATCTTCTAATTTACATATTTCTGATTTCGTGTTAGAGGTAGATAGGAATTGAAAGATTGGTTATGAAATTTTGAACCAGTGAATCATGAGCGACTACTCAAGAAACTTGAATCTATTGGTTTCTGAGTAGGGGGTTTATTAACTGATGTAAAATACAACACGTGCAAATAGGCAAATTTCATCATTTTTAAATGTGGTGTCCTTAAGGTATCTCATTTATTAAATGGAAGGTAAATATCTTGCTTGTTTTCAATAATGATTCTCCAAATCGGAAAGAAATGAAACAAAATAGCAAAAGTACGCTTATTTCAATTAAACTGAATGAGTATCCACCGAGATATTACAGTTTAAAGTAGACTCAAAATGTAGATAACTTTTGAAACAACCTAATATTATCGAAATTCTCTACAAAACTTCATAATTATTGTTTTTCTGTTATTCATAGTCTTACTGTTGCTAATTTTTGATTCATGGGACGGGTGGAAGACCTTTTCTCCTTCAAGTATAAAAGTTGCTTTTGCACAATAAACTTAATTTTTTTTCTTTGGGTTTCAGCGGCATCGACCACATTGGTAATTAGCCTCGTGTTCTGGGTAGACAATGTTGTTAATTCTCCGAGCCACACAGGGAACATCATGGCTATTCGCAGTCCGTCAGTCATGTAACGTTGGAAAATCATCCTGACTTCAACTAGGTAAGTTCTCTCGAGAAAAATATCTGGTCAAAGTAGTTATATTATTATAAGTGCAAACAGATGCCAACTCTCAAGAAAAACCCTTTCAATATATCCTGAAATCTATATTACAACTTCCTATAACAAAAGACAAATAAATAATTACAACATTCCAAAACCACAACGAGCACTTTTAAAAACCTTATAATAAAATACGTTAGTTCTATTCAGTATCAGCACCGTTATTGCTTTGTGCAATATAAACTTGTTGGGTCCCAGTTGTCGCCGGTTGAGCAACCTGCAAAACGAAACAAAACAAAAATGGGTTTTACTAAAAGTTATCGTTACCCTTACTTGAATCAGTTGTGGCTGCGCCCCAGTGCCAATGGGGGCTGTTTGAATGATAACGGGTTGGGAAGAATTGCCTTGCAACTGCATTTTTATCATCTGAAGTTGCTGAGGTGTCAGTTGGATCTATAAATATAATCAGAAATTTAACCTCATATGTTACTTTTTAAACTGGAAAAACTAAAATTGTACTATATTGGAAAATGTAATTCATTTATAAATCATCATGAACCTGTTAATCACAATTTTTTAAACTTTATTTTTTTACAACAGAACCGTGTCAAATGTACCATAACCATGTCAAATGTACCATAACCATAAAAACATCCAACCATATATTTTTAAGTTACATCAAGTTCCAACAACCTCGATTGGTTGATTTTTTGGGTAATACCTTTGGGATCTTTGGAGATACGTTGTAATTTTAATGATATCTTGATATTCTTTACATGTAGAATTAAGTCAAACTGACAAACCTTGACAGATAACTTATCATTCATCTCTTACTATTTATTATTTATTCTCAATAAAAGTCGAGTTATCATTATTATTACCGTTTAAGTATTCAAAGACTCTCTTTTGTACAAACATTTTTGGATGATGTTCAGAATTAAAGACTGGAACTAATCTGGGTCTCAAATTATGAACACTCGTTGAAGGAACACCAAAATATACTTGACTATTATGTTGATGGCAAATTCAGGACATGAAAAGTTGCTGATTTTCTCATTAAATTGGGCATTTCTTATTAGCCCAATTTTTGAGGTAGACTTGTCAAAGAAATATTTCATTGTTTGAGAAATCTTTTGGAGATCAAAGATCTAGATAGTGAAGTGGTGGAAGAATATACCCAGTATACAAATCTGCATGAAACTCTGTTTTCAGTTCAATAATGGTTTCTAAAGACCCCAAGAATGTGTGGCAATGGGAAATTTATAGTTTCTCCTAGTTCTCTTCATAGACAGATATGGAATCGATCGAAGAGAGGATTCAAGTTACGTCCATGGACTTGAATCGGATATATCTGGCAAAAAGACGATTGAAATCAAACAGTAAGAAACAGAGTGAGAATAGCAATACTTGCAGATATATTTCTAACAGGTCTCATCACTGTGTAGAAGAAAAAACGGCGGCACAAAACTTTTCAAAAAGAATGAAATTGAAAATTTACTGGTACTGTTGGATTAAATTTATGAAAAACTAAACATCAAAATAGTCAGAATCTTCTTATGGGGAGATATCCATGCGTTTACTTTTACTCAGGTTTATTCTTCAAGGACAGTTGGTTCAACCTAGTTGAATAAATAAGCTCTGGTTTCAGTTTCTTGCAGTAAAAGCTGCATAAAAAGACAGAAATTGATTTCTCATTCGGTGATCAATATTGAAGCTTGGCTCTGCAATAAATCACCATGGGAATTCTCGCTTATCTTGGATGAAAAAGGTTTAACTTTTCGATCGATCCCATAGATGGCGTGTGACTTATGAAATGAGTTATGAGGATTGCTGAAGAAAGAATGTTGGTTGAACTGACAAGCTATTAAAATTCTGGTTTGGTAGACCACAAGAGTCTAGTGAAACGATGGTCATAGATTTTCTGAGATCAATACGGAACAGTAGACTCCTGAATACTTTTTGACGATCTGGAAAGAACAAAGTTCGACTGACACATGAGAATTTTCAAAAAAAGGCAAGACCTACGAAGACATGAATATTCTAGAGTTTTATCCGGACACCAAACCGTTATTTTTAATACCTCGACACGTGTTTCGATCACCAAGTGACCATCTTCAAGAGGAAGGTTAAACAGTTTAATCTTCCGCTTGAAGATGATCACTTGGTGATCGAAAAATAGTTTTAATATGAGTCCATATTTTCAACAGAAATGTTATTTCAATAAATATTTTCGTTGTATCTTATGATTGTAATCAAAATCATAACTTACTGGTATTTGCTGCACTTCTCCATTAGGGGTGACAATCTGTTGAATGATTTGAACATTTCCTTGTTGACTCTGAGGAATGGTTTGACTCTGTTGGATGATCACGGGAGTTTGGGTCGTTGTGGCCGTAGGTGAAGAATCTCCTGTATTCTAAAAGAAACGATAATAATAATGCACTTTTATAGAGAAATGCTCCACACCTAACAAATAGCACAGTCTGTTTGAGAGTTGACTAAATAAATTACAGGATTCGATCAAAAAGCCTGCTCAGATATAAAAAAATTACATGATTGAAGAAGATACAATTAATTAAAAATAACTCAAAAGTTAAGTTTAAAAAATATTTCTCAATCAATACGAATAATAAAAGTAAAAATCATCTGTTGTTTATGTATTTGCCTGTTTGTCTGTGCATTTGTGCACATTAAACTGAAAAGGCATCAACCGATTTGGGTACAGTTCTCACTAATCTATTATGGTAAGATTAATCTAATATCATGAATAAAAAAAGGTATGTTTAGTCAATGAATCAAAAACATCTGTTGATAAAAAAATTATCATAAAAATACAGTCAAGTTGATTTTGCTACAACTTTAGTTAGCCATTTTTATAGTTTGTAAAACGATTTTGTTATAAATCAAAGACAGGTAAATACACGAGAATTTTTTGCTGTTAGAAATTCTAGTCGAACCCAAAACTAAAAGTCCACGTGAACCAATTGATAATGAATAATGAAAATAAATAATAATTATGTTTTACTTATTTATTTAAATGTTTATAGCTTTATATTTTACATATTATTTGTTTAGGAATTTTGTAGAGCTACTGGATATTTTCTCCTTTACTCGAATCAATATTATTTTGATAAATACTATTTGCATTTCTAATATTAAATTCTACAGTTAATTGTTTTTTCAAATTATACATTCAGTTTTTTGAAGTCAATTGGTTAGTCTAAATGAAAAGTTAGCTTTGTCACTAAATCTGACTGTAATTGCTTTATGCATCAAGCAATACTTAAATGTATTTGTTTTATGTGAAATGACACCACAAAATCCTCTTGAAACATATTTTATGGCCATTTTTTAACTCTGTTTTTCACAATTTTGAACACATAGAAGAGCAAGAATATTACAATGATCTAAGCTAGATTTTGTTACACCATTTGTAAATTTCACAGATTTACATAACAATACTATTAATCTATTCTTAGTGACATTGAATTTTTCAAGCTGAGGGTTGTATTTATTGTATTTCAGTATCGATTTTTTAAAAGTTTTATCAATGAAAATTCTTTGTATCTGCCGAAAATTAAAAAGACCCCTGTTTTGTTAAATTCAAAATTATACTCTTCAGACCACTTGGTATTTGAGATACAGCTGATATCCATTGCCTAGAATGAAGGGTTTTGTTGAGTTTTTAACATATAAATGAAAAAGGACTGGTCCAAGAATTGAGCCTTGGAGTACTCTTTGCTCGAAGTAAACTGTATTGGATGTGCATTGATTTAGTTCTTTCTTATGCATGTATCTCGCAATCAATTTGTTATATGAGTTAATAAGTTCTTGATAAACACACCTTGCACCATAATTTTCCACCTCATTTTGAAATTAGCTTAATGTTCAACACAAAATACAATGAAATTTACTAATCACCTGCTCAATAGCACTGACTTGTACTGTTTGAAGTTGTTGTGGCTGAACAATTTGTATGGTTCCTTGAGGCTGTGTTACGGTTGTTGTAGAACCTGAGGTTGTGGAGGTATTATTTTGTTGCAAATTAGCATGGTGTTGCTGAGCTAATTGGAAATAGTAGTGGACCTGAAATAACATGAAACTGAAGAAACTAAATTAAAGGCATTGACCACAAACATACCTGATCTGGATTCGTTCCACTACGCGCTGTTGTCCCATCCTCTCTAATCTTGGTTGGTTTTATATCGTCCCTTGGCACAATGTCGATTAAGAAATCAA
Organism: Leptinotarsa decemlineata; assembly: GCF_025532065.1. Taxonomy (NCBI): domain Eukaryota; kingdom Metazoa; phylum Arthropoda; class Insecta; order Coleoptera; family Chrysomelidae; genus Leptinotarsa; species Leptinotarsa decemlineata. The sequence goes on along the minus strand of NW_027412668.1, from coordinate 5,883,641 downwards.
ACTGATCATACTTTGTAATGGCCATTGCTATATCATTTCGCTACAATAAAAAAGTTTCACCTTCATCATCTGATCATACTTTATACAAGTCACTGCTTTGTCATTACACTGTAATAAAAAAGGTCCACCTTCATTTTTTATGAAGATAAAATAGAAAGCCAAAACCTCTCTTTCCGATTTTGTTTATTGTTCTTCCACATTCTATAATAAAAATCGAAGAAAATCACTAACTTCCCAATAAAATTGCTGAATGTTTTCACATTTTATGTTTTATCAAGAATATTCCAATTACTTTGACAATTCCAACATATCGTACCTGTAAAGTTCTTCTCTTGTTGTCTTCGGTATGAATCCAAGCTCTCAATGTGAGTTCATGTATAAAAATTTCTGCAGCCTTTGCGAACAGCAAAGGAGCCTCAGCGCTAATCATTTTGACGTCTTCATCAAGTTTCATAATCTTTTTTATTCGAGCCAAAGGTAGTACTTGTTGTTTCAGATCCATCTAAAAATAAATCATTTAAACAACATCAGTAGAGTGTAAAAGTATTTATTGAAAAAGTACATTACGAATGGATCTGATTTCGTCCATAACTTTTGGCCAAAAGTGTTGCAAAGCTTGTTGGGCTTCGCTTTGAGTCTGAGATTGGTCGTCCACACATTGTAGTTCTGATTTGTCTTCGTTTGAATCTCTAGAAAAAAACAGTAACAGAACTAGATATTTATTTACGTTTTAAACTTACGTATTAACAAAAAACAAAGAAGTCGACATTCTTCACTTAATTCAGATTGAAAAATTGAGCGCCTTCAATAACCAATCAGATATAACTCGTATTATTATGATTGAAAACAAACAACCAACCATAACTATCCGATAGCCGTCACTTGCCACTTGTCAATCATTTCTTCATCGTGTGTTATTGTCAGTGTTCCGGAATAAAGAAGGTACTATTCATAAGAAAGTACTTCAAAAGCTTTAAATTTTCCTTTCAAAAAGTTTAAAATCCTCACATTAAATACATCAGTGAGTGAAGTTGAACCCTATTTAATTATAAATGATAACTTATTGATGATATATCAAAACTCTGTAGAGTAACAGAAAAAAGTAGATAAGTGTACTGAAGCATTATCATTTTTTTTTGATAATTTTACAATCTGATTGATACTCAAATTTGCGTCCTGCATTTTTGTAAAAAAAACCAATCAATAAAACAGTTTGTAATTATTACTAGGTACAGTAAAAATGATTTCGAAAATATGACCTTAAATTTAACCTCAGAAGTTCAATTACTCATATCGTGAATATGTATTACTAGTTATCAATTTCTTTTGTAATTTTAAAATGTTCTCTAGTAATAACAATGAACTGCCATAGTTCCTTAAAATTATTCAATAACTATCTATTTTATTTGTAAAGTAATATTACATTGATAACTTATCTCTCAACCAGCTCGTTTTTTTTAAATTTTTTTGGGAATATCTACGATGTTATGGCAACTTCTCTGATTGCTCACAATTGTGATTCTAATTCGACAAATACCTAACCTTAAGTAATTCCTTGTGATGATTGATTAGTCTGTGGAGATGATATTTCTTCTCCAATAATTATTGGAGAAAACTACGAAATTTTTAAGCTTTCAAAACGTCTTCGCTCTTGTGCTTGTTATTTGATCAAGAGGCCTACGAACAAAGCAAGTGATCGGAACTTCCAAAAATTCTAACATTGGCAGCATTGTAATCTTAAAATTTTGAGTGTTACCAAAATGAAAAATGTTTATTCACTAGAATTAATATAAACATTAGGAGAATCACAGATTTTCAAATTTTTTTAATGCTTTTTGGTATGATATTCAGAATCCCGCAATCATCACTTTTTCAAACTGTTAATTACAACGTGAAATTTCGAGTTTATTTCAAACTATCAATTGAGTTATTTAAAAAGATTCAATTAATTTTTACATTCATGACCCACATGTTTATACCCTATATAATTTTCTAGTTTTTAAAGATCAAAGCAATGAAATTTATATTAATTTTGAGGGACAAGTTTTTCTCCTTTATGTTATAAAAAACGCATCTCTTTGAAGTTAGTAATTTGAATGTACTTTATCTCCCAATTTTGTAATTACTTTCAACCATACCTTAATTACTTTTCAATTCACGTATTTTAAAATGGTTTCAAAGAATAGAAATACTTGAAAGAATCCACATTGTAGATGAGGATTTGCAAAAAACAGCCTTTCATTTTCTTGGACATATGAAATGAAATAAATTTTGTAAATTCTAAAGGATATAATATAAAAAATACTCTACATTCAGAACACAAATCATTCACGAACTTTTTTCATTTCATTTATTTCTTATGTTTAGAATCATTACACTTATTTTTAAAATTTCCATTTTTACTCTTGAAATTGCTTTATTTGCAATATCTGTCTGCTTTCATTTTAGATCTGCGGTCCAACATTGCTTCGTGTAAACTACCTTCCTCTTTAGCTTTCTTCAGTACGTCTTTAGCCTCTGTACAAATTTTTAACTTCTTATCTTGAAACTTCTGGAATTTCCTAATATAATTTATTTCTATTTGCGATATATTACCCTGTTCTTCACTTGGAACGTCTTTGAGGGGATTCTCTTCTTTCACCGTCTGTGATCTGAGTGTAAGAAATTGTTCGGGGCCAGCTCTTCGAGTCTTTGCTACTACCGAATCATCTTCCGGGTCAATACTCAAGAAACACTCATTAGCACATTGCAAGGCCATTTTGCCGTCCTGAAATACAGGTTCCCATTGTTCCATGGGGCCGATAGCGTCAGATCGACCTGTTACGATTCCATTTTTCTCCACTCGTAGATATTTATTGTATCCTGATTTAAAGGCAACTTTTTTTTCGTCTACCAGAACAGCAGTAAGGATTTCTTCAGGAGAGGGACCGTCTCCTTCGTTATGTGGGGCTCCAATAGTGAAGAGACCATTGTCTAATGCGCTAACGTATGTCTGATCACCAAATTCTATAGCAATTGGTCCGGATATTTCTTCTATTTTGGTCACCTTCCACCAGTTTCCGTGTTTCACTCGATCAAGATCAACTTTTGGAGCTTCTTCTTCATGTTTTTTACTTTTATGTTTACGTTTTCTACTTTTTTGTTTTTCTCCTTTTAAAACTAATTTTCCCCTGCGTATACTGTCGTATTCCGACATATTTACTTCAGACAAGACAACTTTAAATAAACAACGAACAATAGTGACATCACATCATGTCAATGACAGTCAATGATCACCTGTCACCAACACTGTTGCCAATCCAATAAAGTTGTCTGATACGTTCCTGAATCTGTGATACGTTCCACAAATGCCACACGCATACCATAGAAACAAAAATTGTTTTTTGATGGATTTGGTTTGTTTGACTGACATTTCACTAATTTCACAAAATATTCACAACTGGAATTCTGAAGTTTCAGCGGAACATGATCTATATAGGCTTTTTGAAAGCTCAATAAAAATGAGATAGATTCAAGACACTGGCATTATTTTCAATTGGACTGCAGCCAGCAAGAAATAAAACAAATTTTAGCGATACTGCAAAAACAGTTTTCCTGCTTTTTTGAGGGAGAGAATATTTATTTTTTTGAAATTATTTCATTTCATGTGGTTGATTCAACATCAAATCTAAATATGGCAATCTGGCAATCATATTCCAGGGTGGCCAAAGGACGTCTCTCATCTAAATATGTTCTATTTTTTTATGATATGATACATGATCACATGCAACTTATTACTGTGTTGTCTCAATCAAGTTTTTTTAAAAATCGTTTTGATCTTTATTGCATTATATTTTGGTCCAACTCCAAACTTGGATCTCTAAAATGACAAGTTGAGCTCAATCGATGATAAAAAAGTTTGAAATGAAAGACCTGTACTTATATAATGGTATGTATGCTTTCACGGTTAGTGTTCAACCGATTTTCTGCTGTTTCCGGCTTCATTAGCGGTGGTCTGCATGTTTCCATGATTTACTTTTCGTCTAGAACTGCGGCAGCCAATATCAAACTCGATGCGGCAATGGTCGAAACGATGTTTATTGCTGCGATATGCAACTGAAAATGGCCCTATGAGTTCGTTTTGTAATCGAACTGGATATCAGACAGCCCACTGTCTTCTTACCTGCTTGGTCAGACTCTTTGAATAATTAGGCGATCCTTTATGCAATGAAGTGCCGATATCCATGTTTTATTGACATTGGATCTCTTTCTATGCCATTAAAATTATTTTCATGTGTATGGATTTCCTCTGGTTTTATCTAGAACTTGTTTCAACTCAAAGGAACGGTCATGAATGCCTTCTGGGTGCTTCATCAAACGCGTTTTAACTCTTCTTTTCGTTTTGCCGATGTAGAAAGAATCACAACCAGCAGCTATTCGGTATACTTTCTGGATTCCTGTATTGGTTTCAGCCGACCTGAGGCTATTTTCTATTGTCTCAGTGGAATTGAAAATGGCTCTGATTCATTGTTTTTTTGAGTCTGGTCTATCACAGCGCTTAAGAAGAGTAAAAATGTTCTTCTGTTGACCGTTTGTTTCTGTGACAGCGTGGGGTGTTGAGTCTTGAGGTCTGATTGATTTCAATCTCCCTGTAAACGTTTCTCAGAAAAAGTAAAGTTTATTTCCTTGATAATTCAAAAGTTGAATATAACCGTCAAAAATATTACAAAAAATTGGTGTACCTGTAGAAACAAATTTTGGGTTGAAACGCAGATAACGCTACAACTATTGAATCCATTATGAGGCGTTTCCTGGCATTAAATCGTATTCGAATGTATACTCAAAAACGATTCATAGTTACATCATCAATAACAAGATTCGCCAGAATGGCATGGCATGTCAGATGTCAAATTAAATAATAAAAAAACTTTTTGATTTTCTTCAACGTCATTTATACTCGAATTTGTGCAAGTAATAATTTTCGAGCTTTATTCTTTACATCCTTATAACATATCGAGCACCAAAGTTTTAAGAACACCTTTTTATATTTTTCAAATTGTGGAAGGTAGATAGAAACTTCTTTACTGTTGACATGGTCAGATAATGGTTTATATGAGTTAGCTTTCTGTAAAGTCCATTTCCCAGATTGTCATTCTCCCGTCTTTCCAGTAATACAAACAGAAAAGTTAATGTTCTTTCCTCTTCTTTATCGTAACCTGGATTTTAGGGTTCCGGGAATGAATATATTCCACGAATTTTGCATATTATTTTCTTGGATCTTCTAAAGCTTGTCGGTTAAATTATTCCATGAAAAGTTGGCAACTATTAGACTTAATGGACTCACCGTTGCAATATCTTCTTTGTGAGCATAGAACTCTAAGTCCCACTGCAAATATGTTGCGTTGTTGCCACATCACTTTTGATAATATCTGTCGCAGTTGCAAATGAAACATCAGCTCCACAAACCTGCAGACTATGCCTAACAAATCCTATAGTTACGTATGATTTTTGAGTTTTCAACAACATTGTTCTTTTTCATATTTTTTTTTGTATTTATCGTGAACTTCTGTTATCAGAACTAGGAGGGGGGCTCCTCATAAATTTGGGAGGGGGCGCCCCTCCCTATGGTATTTCAAAAGTATATTCTGCAAAGAAGACCCTTTTATCTGGATTCGAAATGAATTTGCACTTTTTTCGTAGTGGATTTACGCAAGGGAATCAATACATCTAATATTGCTTAAAGTAATATATTTAAAAAAATAATGAGAACATTGAACAATTTTCTTGGGTGGTACACATCATTACTGTAACAATTACTACAAGCGGGGTCCCGGTGCTGCTAAAAAAACAATTCATCGAAACAAAACAATCGAACAAAAATAAAACCTCTAATGAAAATGGCATGTATGTATATTTATATAATTATGTATATATAGAGTGCATTTTACAATTCTTAATACATACAATGTGTTCATCTATTCAACAAAATTTCGTATTTAAAATATCCAATATAAATATAATTTTCGAGGAGTAAAAATCAATAAATTAGTTGTTTGAAAAAGTTGCCGCAAACATACAAAATCACAAAAATTGTTCTATGAGAATACAGTTCGAGAATAACCCCTCGGAAAGGCAATTGGACACGCAATAGAATGCTAAATAAAAGCCAGCATGTCACTACTTAGGCCAAGTTTGTAGGAGAAATCAGGCTATTGAAGAACTGCATTCATTCAACTTAGGATGTTGTATAGGACAAGTCAAAAAATACTCCGACCAGTTGACAAAAATATCTTGAGATTCCTACAGATTTGAATATTACTTTGGAGATCAACATATAATGATGAACATTCCGTCCAAAAACGAAAACTGGTCAAACCGAACACTTTTCTCTGTGTAGAAGTATCGATAAACCATTGCTAGCAGAATTTTTTTGTCATGGGTTAATATTTATCACTATGGCTTGCAAGTAAACTTATTACATCTGATTATATTATTTAAAACTACTTTTCTAGACACAAATCTTCACTGGCGTTTTTAGCTAACGAATATAGGACAAAAATAATACAAGCTTTGATATGACATACAAAATTTACCAACATTTCAGCAAACTAACTGTTGTTAGCCTTTTCAAGGGTATTTATCTAGAACAGAAGTTGGTTCATCAAAACTGCATAGAAGAGAAAAATGGCAAGATAAATTAATGGCTAAATTGATCAAATTGAATAAAATAAAACCTAAATTGGCACTATAAAAATTATAATTATTACTTGATTATCACAAAATCGATAGTTGATATTTAAATCAGTCATGAATAAAGTATGACAGGGTGAATCAAAACTTCTTTCACTGGGCAATTAAAAAAAATGATGAAATTTATAGAACAAAAATTTAAAAAATTGGTTTCTCAGTTACTACCCCTAGTAATACTTCCAACTGGAAAAATAACAACCAGATATATGCAGGGGGAGTAATAATGAGAAGACAAACTAGAATATTTAGTATCAAAAGCCTTTTCTCTTTCATTAATCTGGGAACATCGCTGAAAAAAATACAGATACTTATAATCACCCAGTAATCAATGTGTTGATGGAATTCAAAAATAAATAAACATATTTAGTGACATTCGATACAGAATAAATTATTAATAAATAATTACAAAAATATAGCTGTAAAATACTTGAAGTGGACATTTACAATTACAAAAATACTAAATGACTTTGCTCATCAGTGAAAAATATTCACGTGCCGAGTTTCAAACTGATATAAGCTTTGATGAGACATGAAAAGCATTCACATCACTAACGATCAATTGGGATTTTTATTGCACTGAAACGAATGCAATTGATAAAGTTCAATGCAGAAATATAAAGCTGATTTCAGTTTTGAAATAAGTACCAGTTTTATGACTCAAAAACTGTGATATTACACAAAACATATAACCTCATCAGATGGTGAAAATAATCAAGGAAAAATATTCAATGTTCGAATAGAAATTACATTTCTTGGTAACGAACGTGTTGAGTGTTTTTCACAACAGTATCAAATGGGGCAATTAAATCCAGAGGTTAGGTCTTGGTTGATATTGAATAATACATTTTATTTTGTGTTATTGTGTTAGAATATCACTCAGTGAATATTGAACATATCCATGGAATTGGAACCTACCTAATATAAATATGAAAATGCTGTGGCAAGGTGAGAATTTCAGATACCAAAGAATTGAAATCACTGTCTAATTTGCAGTATTTGAAACAAGATATATGAATTCTATGAAATTTGGAATGTAAGGATGATACTAAATAACAACTTGAGATTAGATGTGAGGCAAATAAACTTTTTTATTTTCTGATTCAGGTGTACAATAACTAGAAAAATAATTTCAACTGTAAAAAGATGGAAGAAATATTGAGAAACGTTTTCTCCAGAAAACTATTTATGAAATAAGAGTTTCACTCTATCACTTCATGATATCTTTATGAAAATATGCAAGCACTAACACCACTCCAAAGACTATTAAAAAACAAGTACACAACAATGATCCTAGTTTCGCTTGTTGGTCGCAGAAGTGGGATGTATCGGAAATAACAAAAGAGCTTCTATTGAAAGTCTTTCAAGGTGAAATGAATGAAATATTCAACTCGTATATACTAAAAGTACAAACAGGAGTTTTCATATCAATTGAATTAAATCGTGGTATTCCACTGTGATAAGTATTTAGTGTATCTATAAAAAAATCCCCTCTCAAGTTGAACCGAACAAAATAACTTTTAGTATTATTTAAAATGGGTAATTCTAAAAAACAATTGACGAAGGGGTTAATTCTACAGAAAAAATATTCATACTTTCAGAGTATATGTTATTCATTTTAACTTTACTGGGAAATGATGTATTTGAATTTGGAGCTCAACAAAGTGAATCAAAAGGCTGGATAAATGGAAATGGGTTATAATTTTGAAACACTCTTTACATGTTGAACCGCCTACTTTGTTTCAGCATTATTATGTATTCTAATATTCGAAAAGAAACAAGTTTATTTTTGAAGGAAGTCAAGCACTTCTACAACTTATGGTGTTCAATAAAAAAAAATAAAACAACATTTAGAAGCAATTAATAATCCAATAGAATGAATCTGATTTTTTGACAAATTGGAGATAACGTCTCACATATTGAACCACTAAATTTTTTGTGTTTGAACCCCAAAAAATATTCAATAGTAAAAATGATAGGTGTTTGCAAATAGAAAATGTTGAAACATTCCTGTGAAGAGTTTCCCAAAGAATTTCGTTAAAAAAAGTCAAGTACAAAAAAAAAGGTTTCAATCAGTTTCTTGCAACTCGAACTATGTGTGAGATATTTTCTGGTAAAAATGATTCCACTCGACAAGAACTTTTGTGACACAATAAAATTTAAGACAACTGAAACAAAACAAGGTTGCTATATAAGAGTTTTGTACTTTGCAAATTGAGTTTCCCATCTTTGCCAAATTTGAATTATATGACCATGACATCAAAATTGCAATATTTCACAGTTGATTTTTTTTCCTCAACTCAAGAACACAAAACGAACATCATTCATCTCAATGGTATATGAATTATCCACTCACCTTGCCCAAAAAAGTCACAACCTTACACAAAAATAAGTACTAGCACAAAATGGACCTGCAGTTAAAAGTAAGATGACTAAAAACGCCAGGACTCGTATTCTATAAGGATAATACTTCGTATATAACACAATAAAAACTAATTTCAGTCTTCACAGTTATACAAATACGCGGTTATTTCAAATGTTCAACACTGTTCATATACTAAGAAACAATCAACTGACCGAAAAATATAACATTTACACATTTTTTCTTCTTTTTTTTCAGTTCGGAATTGGTCACTATGCGCTTCAATTTGTTTTCATTTACTTTTACTACGCATAAAAAATTATTATCGGGTTCATATCAACACCAAAACTTATATAGAAAACTGTACACCACCAATTCGTTCAAAGAAAGGAAAACGGCAATAAAAATTAGGATATTGTCTAAATTTGGTCGTTGAAATTTTACTTACTATACAAATATCATTAGGCCAACCTTTTCGAGGTTTCTCATCAGAGGCTAGGCGAACTTTGTTCTTTAAAACTCTTGACTAGGCCAGTATTTATCAAAAAGTTTGCAAGCTAACATTTATCGGAAAGAGAAACCAGACTTTTCCCAAAGCTTTTGGTGTGTACTGAATCCGACCTCAAAACTGTTCATATTTTTCAGATCTCATTTCGCCTCAAATAGTTGATTGATATTTATTATATTTCCATAAATCTTTAAATTAAACTCCTGACCAAACCCAATACCCCACACCTGTTAACTAAACCCTATAAGCCTGAATGTGATTATCCTAAACCTCCAAAGCTCCAAATGATGTAACTTAAAACATCATGACTGGAGTTCCAGGTTGAAAGCTGAAAATTAGGAGGTTAGACTTTATTGTGGTTAGAGTTGAGAGGTTTGGGATTTCTGGATTGCTTCCTTGCATTATATTTGCTCATTCCATTATGTTTTTGCTGCTGCAGCATTTTGCCAGTCTGGTGATTCTATCATCATCTTTCCTGTGATATTCAGGATGTCTCACTCGAAGTGATACCTTAAATACCTCAAACTTGTCCAATACACATGTACAATATTTATTGTATCTCGGCGAACAACAACATTGCAATGCATGTACTCCAGATGACTTGACATTCACACAACTAGAAAACGTGTACAAAATGGACTCTCCCGAGTTACTCGATTGAGAGGTTTGGGGTTAAGAGATTTGCAATTATTGGGTTTTATTTTACAGAGCATAGAATTTGGGGTAATGGGTTTTTGGAGATATGGAGTTTGGGGTTTAAAAGTTTGGAGTTGCCAGGTTAGACTGTTTTAGATTTGGTATTACTGGATCAGGAGGTTTGGGATTGAGAGATTCAAGATTATGGGATTTGGGTTATGTGTTTTGCAGATGTGAGTTTTTGGGACATGAAGTTTATGTTTGAGGTTAGAGATTTGGTATTATGGGATTTTGTAGTACCTACATGATATAGAGTTTTGGGTTTTGGGGTTTGAAGATATAGGTTTCTGATAGTTCTGGGTTTAAGGTTTGTAGCAATAGATATTTAAAGTTTCAAGAGTCGATTATATCCTCAAAACGAAATAAGATCCTGGAAAACTAGAAATGGGTTTTGAAAATTGAAATATTCAGAAGAAATCAAGCGATATGATATAACATCAAATATGCCCTTCCATTCATTTTGACCTGGGATTCAGTACACAAAAAGCTTTTCGTAAGATATTGTCTATTCTCTCCTTTCAAAATTTTGTCGCCCTGCGTTATTAATTCGCGGCTGTCAAAGTGATTGACCTTGCGACCTTGAAACCACTGCACACAAAAAATAAACGAGCTGACTAGCACCATCTGTTCCTAATTATCATGCACTCAATTAAAATATCACTGCATTAAGCACCAAATAATGAGAAACAGAATTTACTAGAAGTGTGCTCAGCATTCATTTGTTTTTTGTGGGGAGAGGAATCCTTGGATTGAATGAAAAAGAAAATGTACCTTTGGCAGATTGATGAAAATTACAATAATGTATAATGAAAAATAATCAACGAATTTAGTAGTTGTAATGCATTCAATTATGGTGGAACCAAAATTGAAATGTCGAATATGATTTTATTTACACTTGATAATCGCCAATCAAAGAGTACATTTTTTGAAAGACCATGGTTGAATTAATAAAAAATGTAGATAGTTCTATGATATTTCCATTATTATTACCTGCACTCAGTACATTTTCTTTTGCTTGTACTACTATAGGGTGTTAGAGAACTAGAACTCTCAGTTCATCATTGGAAATTAGAAACGAAAACAATTGCAACAGCAAGATTATTATTGAGACGTTCTTCTCTAGAAGGCTCACCCTATATTTATCAAAAAGAATTTTCAGGTAGTTTTCAAGACAACAAAATATCACTGTTTATATTGCAAAGAAAAAATTGTAAGGCAGAGATGGGTCTGTATCACTTTTTTGTCATGAAAAAAATTCAACACAAGTAAAATTGACTGGTGAAAACAGTCACTTTTTTTGGCTATAAAAATTTTGCAACTCTTTAATTTTTTGTATCATCAAGACCCCATCTCCGATTTTTTTTTGAAATTCAATGTTGATAGGCCACTAAAAAACAATGTAAAATAATTCAATAAAATATTGACCAATTTTGGAAATGTAAAATTCCAATGACTAAAAAAATAATTTACCTTACCAATTAATAGTTACCAATATATACAGGGTGTATCGCCCTAGGCCTCCCGCACCTGTATCACAGTTGACAGAAAGCAAGATCAAATTCAGTTGGAGAACCAGTTCATACAACAAGGTCTATAAAAAAATATATCACAATTCTTTGACAGAAAATTCAATAACTCAAGTTGATATGAGTAAGTAATTCCGAGTGTTTCAAAAATAAGTTCATTAATATTCTTTTTGTCACACCAATACTAGTCCATATTTGAATACTCCCATATTTTTTCTTCTCCCTCAAAATTTTGTGCTTTGTATGTCAAAAAAAGCTGTACAATGTACTCTAGATATGGAGGGGACGTTTTTAATATAATCATTATTTGTCTTCTCCACAGTTTTGAATAAAAATTTCTCCAATTTGCATGTCTTCTAGAGATTTTCCTCTTTTGTGAAACAAGGACGTCCTAATCCACTAATGGTTTCAATTTTCTTTCCCGTTTCAACGAAACAAAACACTGAAAATTACAAACTTCAGAAATATCATTTCATTAAAAACTAATTGGATGTTTCAAGTGAAACCTGAAAGTTTTTTTTGATTTTCAGCTAATTTTAATATTGAATCTCCTACAAAAAGAGCAATATTTCCATTATCTGTATTTCCAAAAGCTTTTTTTTCGAAAATATTCAGAAATTTATGAAAACATTTCTTGTACTTATTGGAGATCCCAATGGAAATAATTTCAGCTTCATGAAGCGAAGGTGAATAAATTGATCGCTCTAGACAGTGTCTTCGTGCCGAAAATGACCATTAGAGTATTTAAATTTTAAAACTGAGTCAGAGAGCTTTTGTCAAAACTAATAGTTCTGTATAAATTTATCTAAACAATCAATTTTTTTATTTATCCTGAAGGTTTACGATGGAATTAGTTTAATGGTGTCACTGTTTTTCGAGTTTCAAAGCCGTGGATTTTTGGAATTTCTTTCTGACGTTTCGTTGGCGCGAGTTGCTAGCTTCTTCAGAGGTTTAACCATCATAGCTTGCTGCCCGATAACTAACTTTTAGGCTTCGTAAAGCGTATTTATGCCTTTTCAGGTAATCAGTTGTAGTGGTACCTGTATTTGTACCTGTACTTGAACCTGAACTTGTACCTGTACTTGAACCTGGAACATTAACAATCTTGCTGCCTGTTGCAAGATTGTTAATGTTCCAGGTTCAAGTACAGGTACAAATACAGGTACCAATACAACTGATTACCTGACAAGGCATAAATACGCTTTACGAAGCCTAAAAGTTAGTTATCGGGCAGCAAGCTATGATGGTTAAACCTCTGAAGAAGCTAGCAACTCGCGCCAACGAAACGTCAGAAAGAAATTCCAAAAATCCACGGCTTTCAAACTCGAAAAACAGTGACACTGAAAACCTCAGCCGCAAAAGTCTAAACCATTTTGTCAATTACTTTCTTGTTTACACTGGTTTGTAGACACAATGAGCTTCGTCAAAGATTGAATATTCAACAAGGAATTCCTCAATTTTGCGGCTTACTCATGTTGGTATTTGCCCTTTAAAGAACTCATCTACAAATTTTAAAATTATTCAATGGAGCATTACTCAAAAAAGTAAACATTACTCAATCGATTTTTTTCCCCAAAATATTCAAGGACACAACTATTGGTGTGACATTACTCGATAAATTCGAAGAACCTGATTTTTCCTGGCTTGCCAAGCTCAGAAAAAAGTTCTCCGACGGAAACCGAAATTCCTTCGCAACCAACCCAGATACCGCTTGGAAACCGTTTCGGGGCGATCCACGGATACCAATTACTCTCATATTCATTTATATAAATTAGGATAGTTTTAGGTCACCGAAGACGTATAGTCCGGACATTTTACATAATAGCCGTACAAAAGGGAGGAGGGCAGAGGGAGAACACATTGAGTCTCGAAAAGGCTCAGAAATTTCATCGAAACGCAAACACCACCAACGAGACCGCGCACACCGCGACCATCACGACATTGGCGCCGCACGTGGCGCCGCCTAGAGTCAGTTCTTCACTTTTCACCACCTCGTTGGGGTGTTTGTTATAAGTCTTGGACTTTTTCGTGGTTGTCGTCGGAGGGCTTGTCGTGGTAGACGAGGTGGTGGACGACGTCGTCGTGCGCTGCGCCGTCACCGACCACCACGAAGGCTTCGACGTCACGGGGGGCGGAGGGCTGGTGATGGGTGCCTGAGGTGGGCCCACACCTTGAAGACGATCTTCATGTTGTGGGTCGTACACCGGCCGCCTATCCTCCGGTGCAAGTCGTCGCTCGTCGAGGTGGAGATGAAGTAGTAGTCATGACCTGAAAGGGGAACAAATGAATAATAATAATAATAATAATAATAATAATAATAATGCTCAGGGCACATGATTCTCGGACCCAATGATCACTTACCCCACGGTGTGGGGAGTGGTCATTGGTTGATAATGCTGGCGCGCCCTCCCGAATGTATCGGGGCTTCGGGGGATAGGGCCTGACCAGCACACACTAAGGTGGGAATTAAAATAATGTTTATTTCATAAGATTGAATACATATGCATATAAATAAGAAAACATGCAGAAATAAACATGACAAGCTACTGAAGCTCATAGAGCTTGTGTATGACGAAAAAAAAACTGAAACAATAAACTAATTTAAGACGTTTTGCGTATGATGTCAGTTGAAATGGAAAAATAAATAAAAATATCATGAACTTGAATCAGTGAACAAACAACATTACAAATGAAACTATCGGTCATAACATTCATTATTCATACAGCATATTCGTAGAGTAATTGAAATTCATAAGTCTTATATTTCATCCAATGTTCTGTTCTTAATGTGGTTCTTGATGACTGTACTTTGTAGAGTTGCTGTCTATTTTATAAGGTAAGTCCTTGTTCAGAAATATTGCAACAGTACATAATATAGTGAACAATAATGACATATGTAAATTAAAACATAGATGATAGATATATTTATTTGATCATGTTGTATGTAAATTACATTTATGACAAGTCAGGAAACAATGGTACAATGTACAAAGTTGTGTATAAATAAAAAAGACAGTAAAATTTGTGATGGTTCAGCACAACATCTAAAACATGAAAATATTTTACAGAAAGTGGTTTGCAATGTTCATGAAGTGGGACACCTGCTATAATCCTGAGAGCTTTTTTTTTGCATACGGAATGCTCTGAGAACATAGGAAGACCTACCCCATAGTACACCATATGTTGGGTGAGGCTGGAATAGTGAATGATAGGAGGTTATTAGTGTTTGGGTGCTCAGAACCTTCCTCGGCCTACGAAGTAGATAAAGTTGGCTGAATAGTTTTTTACACAACATTTCAATGTGGTTTTCCCATTTCAGTGAATCATCGACAGTTATGCCAAGAAGTTTAACATGATTGTTATTTGTTAAGCGATTATTCAATGATATAATACCCCTATTTAGCTTCAACTTGTTTCGTGAGAACCATTTGTCCGCCCTTTCTTCCAGTTCTTGGTTTACTTTCAATATAACGTCAATATCGGAACTTTCATTAAGCATTGTCATATCGTCTGCAAAGCAAATTATTGTTTTGGGAAGCTTATAGTCGAAAATGTCGTTTATGTAGATAACAAATAATGTAGGTCCCAGAACAGACCCCTGAGGGATGCCATGAGACATAATTTTTGTATTTGACAAAGTACTTTCCAAATGAACTGTTTGTTTCCTTGAAGGATATAAAGAAATTTAAAGATGTTCCTCGCATTCCATAGTACTCAAGTTTTTTGATAAGGAGATTGTGATTAACACAATCAAATGCTTTGCTCAGATCCCACAACGTTAAAGAGGTGTGTTCGCCACATTCCACATTGTTTATTGCATTTTGTATCATTTCCATAACTGCATCAGTTGTGGATCTGTTTTCCATGAAGCCATATTGATGTTTGTGGAGAATACTATATTCATTCATAAAGCTCATCAGACGTTCTTTAACTATGGTCTCTATTATTTTTCCCAAACGTTCAAATATACGTATAAAACTGGTGTAGATCATGCATTGTGAAATTATTTCCATTTATACTTGTAAATATTTACATGCATTCTTTTCTGTGACAACATGTGCTTTTTCTTTCTGTATCACAACTGCATTTTTTTTTCGTTCCAATATTTCATTTATCTTACCTATTGTTATATTAGTTAGCCATAATTTCAGTTCTTTTTCAAATCTGTTATCACTTGTAATAGACTTTATTTCAAATGGAACTTCTGCATCGGCAATAGGGCACAAGTATGTGAGAAATCTTTGACTTCGAGATGTGCTTACTTTAGGAATCCTTGAGGTTTTTTGCTTGAACCTGCTATTGTGCAAATGATCCATAGACAATAATTTTGTTTCATATCTTCTATGATAAATTGCAAAACTTTGAAAATATACCTAGATGTCTACATGTAAAAAATTTAGATTCCATGAAAAGTGTTTCAGACGGATAGGTATAATCTCTATTGAAAATAATTTTAATGAAATATTTTTGAGTGACATTGATAACCCTGATATGATTATCAGTAATACTTCCCCACACAATTATTCCATAGTTGATATGGGACGGTACTAGACTGAAATATAATGTTCGTAGCTGTGCTATGTCAAAAATCTTTTTGAAAAACTTAAATTTCGTTGTGTCATGGTCATTATGGATTCCCAACGAAGTATAATTTGGATAGTTGTTGCTGAAATAAGTGAAAGGTACAAAGTGCTGATCAATACAGATTGTCAGCAACCTGTTCTTAAACCAACTGACAATTTTTATGAAATCTTTCTCAACCTTGTCCTTCAATTTTTTCCAAGTATTAGCGCGATATAGTACGGCGGTGTCATCAGCGAAACTAATAATGGTACCTTTCGAATTGACCCTAAATAAATCATTCAAGTAGATATTAAATAGGAGAGGCCCCAATACAGTTCCTTGGGGGACTCCATATTCTATGGTACAGTAAAAACTGAGTGTTTCATTTATTTTGACGCACTGTTTCCTATCAGAGAGATAGTTTTCAAATAATTTCAGCGATGTCCCTCCGAAACAGATGTTTTTCATTACCTTTATCAATTTCTTATCCGAAACCGTATCAAAAGCTTTGGCCAGATCAACAAAGACACAAAGACATGGTTTACCATTATCCATCGAATCGTAAATTTCTCTCATTACGTGAATCATTGCATCTTGTGTTGAACTGGCCTCTCGAAATCCATGTTGCGAATCCAAGCGAACACAAAAAAACATTTGAAATATTGGCAATAGTCTTTAATCTTTACGTAACCGATCTTCCTCTTGAAGATGATCACTTGGTGATCGAAACACGTGTCTGGGTGTTAAAAAAACTGTTTGGTGTTCGGAAAGAACTTCAGTAATATCCATTACTACACCAAAGGTTCTAAAAAGTGCATCACAAGTAAATAGTAATTGTTCATTAGGCGAAACACTGAAATCGATCGCAGGGGGAGGAAAACCGGAGAAGGTAGAAAATTATACGTCGACATGTCTTGATATCTTTTGAAATGACTCTAGAAATTACTCTGTATAAGTCATGAATTGTTTTAGGGGCTTTGGGGGGTATTTCACCCCCTCTTTGGAACTGGCCCGGCTTCGAAATAGGTCAAGCCAACATACGCCGGCGAGAAATGACATGCCACGAGAGTTTATTCGTCAACCACCTTGTGTTGTTCTATGCCGAACCTCAGAAAATCCACCTATAACGACGCGTAATAAGAAAATAGTGAATAATTTAAGTAAACCTCCGGAAAATCCATAAACCGCCGATAGACTTAGACACGCCGTCGATTGCTCATCGGCAATTTTCTTATAAAATATTTAACCCGAAATTATATTCGTCGCGGAGACAAATTGAGCGGTAAACCGAGAGGGGGTAGGAGGGAAGGGGGGGCGTACGTTTAAATTGTTAAAACGTTATCAATAAAGTAGTCGAAGTAATCAATAGGATTGCCCGCCACCCTAGTGAATATTTAAACTGCTGCCCTATAAAGCTCCGCGTATGACATTTTCGAGGAACTTGATTATCGGATATATCTATCCTGTATGTCGGAGTACAAGGTGTTGAAATGTCAACATTAAGCGGAATGGCGACCATCGGTTTTCCAGGAACAAGTTTTTCAGTTTGTTTATCTGAATCGTGGAAACCGAGAGATTTTTTTTGGTTTACTGAATTATGATTTGCAACGGTATCTTTACAAAAATAGCTCGAAAAATAAAATGATATGATACATACTATTTAACTACACATTTCATTATTTTCTCTACACTTTTCATTATTTTCTCTACACTTTTCATTATTTTCTCTACACTTTCCGATACGCAGAAAATTATCTTAAAGAATTCATTGAAATAACCTTAGTATCAATAATTGTTCCACGAATCGGACACCTTCTAATGAAATATTTCGTAATTCCGTATATTGACGTTGGATAACTTTTTCAACCGTTCAGAGCTAATTACAAGTAATTAAAATCTCAATTGTAAAACCTTTCATGTATCGAAGGTGGTCTCTAATTATTGCATTATTTTTGGGGTCATTATATTTGCTCAAGTTTTGATTTCATCAAAAAGTGGGGGATGATCGGCATTTTGAGCTCTATTTTGGACCGAAATTTTTCATCAAATCAGATGATAATAAAAAAGCAGCAATTTATATGAATGTCGTATTCAATAATGTGAGATTTCCACTTGACAGTTTACAAAACCACGACACTTGTTTCGCTATACAATAGCATCTTCGGGCGACACAATAGTATTGTGACACCCGAAGATGCTATTGTATAGCTATTGTATGCACTGTATGCTATTGATGCTATTGTATGCTATGAAATAGCATCATCGGGCGTCACAATCGTATTGTGACAAAAGCATCTGACAACAGCATCTTATAAAACCACTTTACGTGTTTCGCAATACAATAACATCTTCGGGCATCACGATAGTATTGTATTTTATTGTATGGTATTGATGCTATTGTATGACAGTTCACGAAACCCCGACACGTGTTTCGCTATACAATAGCATTTTTGGGCGTCATAATAAAAGTGTGACAACAATAGTATTGTGACACCCGAAGATGCTATTGTATAACAATTCACAAAACCACGACACGTGTTTCACTATAAAATAGCATCTTCGGGTGTCACAATATTATTGTGACAAAAGTATTTTCGGGCGTCACGATAGTATGATATTGTATTTTATTGTATGGTATTGATGCTATTGTATGACAGTTCACAAAACCACGACATATGTTTCGCTATACAATAGCATTTTCGGGCGTTACAATATTATTGTAACAAAAGCATCTGACAACAGCATCTTATACAAAACCACGATATTTGTTTCGCAATACAATAACCTCTTCGGGCGTAATAGTATTGTGACAAAAGCATCGGACAACAGCATCTTACAAAACGGCGACACGTGTTTTCTATACAATAGCATCTTCGGGTGTCACAATAGTATTGTATTTTATTGTATGGTATTGATGCTATTGTATGACAGTTCACATAACTACGACACGTGCTTCGCTACGCAATAGCATTTTCGGGCCTCACGATAGCAATTTCTGGCGTCACAATAGTATTGTGACGCCCAAAGATGCTATTATATGCTATTGTATGACAGTTCACAAAACCACGACACGTGTTTCGCTATACAACAGTTTTATGAACTGTCATACAATATCATCAATACCATACAATAAAATACTATTGTGACGCCCCAAAATGTTATTGTATTGCGAAACACGTGTTGTGTTTCTATAATAATATGAATATTTTCAAAACAAGATTGAAAACAATTTCAAATGATGAACATTGCTTTTCTCTGAATGCTTTTCAATGATTTTATCTCTTTCTATATGTCTCCTTTGTTATTCGTTCATTATTATTCATATTCAGTTTGTTCTTTCTTGTTACTGAATATAAAGAAATATGTTTGTACTTTTTAACAAGTGACATTATTTTTATCTATTTTTTTTTGTTAATAAACCGAAAACCTTTAGACAGAAAGCGCTGGTTTTTTATTTCAATTCGATTGATTTAAAACAATCGCTTAGCCTGTTTGCTAATACTCTGGGGAAAATTTTCATTTCATATAATAACTTTTTCATATAGTAACTTTCGGAAAACACTCCTCTTCCTCATGATTGATTTTTTTTTTAGAAGAAAAATGGTTTGGATTACCTTTAAGATGTTTTATTTTATATTTCGTCTCAGATCTTGCCAATTTCTTCATTTACTAATAATTATCTAATTCAGGTATGGAAAGAAGTTAATTCAATGTTTTTATTGATTTTCACATATTTTTCATCTTTTTCAACACTTTAATAACCTAAAGATACTTGTGAAGCCCTGTTTGGAACCTTTGGTGTAGTAATGAATATTACTGAGTTGTATCCTAACATCAAACCGTTATTTCAAGATCAAACTGATCTTCCTCTTGAAGATGATCACTTGGTGATCGAAACACGTAACGAGGTGTTAAAATGACGGTTTGGTGTTGGAAAAAACTTCAGTAACCTAAAGGTACTGATGATATTTGTAAATACGAATAGCTTTTTTTAGATGTCATTCTATTACACTAGATTTATGAAACTGTCGATTTCAGATAAGAACTTTACGATTTGTCCAAAGACGAACAAAGACCAAATGAAACGATGTACAGAACACCTACAAATTCTAATCCTTACCTCAACGAAAGAATATATCATTTGACTGCGGTGCCCGAAATAGCATATTTTTTTCAAACTTTAGCGAGGCGTTACGTAAGGCAATATCAATAAAAAAATTCTTGTAAATTCTCGAGAATGCCGAAAGGGATTACCTATTAGAAAGCTATTAGTGTGTTTGACGAGCCGTTAAAAGTTTCGCACCAGTTAAAATCTCGGAGAGTCACTTCGGCGGGTCAAACTCATCAAATCATCAACAAATAAAACATTTATGGCACCGTTTCAAGAAAACAAACATTTCGAACGATTTGTGGATTGGAATGAATCACCAAGAATTTTAGTTGCAGTCACGGAAAATAAACATGAACAGTTATAGTTGTTCATAAATAAATATACTTCCACTTGTACAGTAACCAGAGATGAACATTTCAACTCGAGTAAAATATCAACTTTGAAATTCATAAGTGCAAATCACCGAAATATATGACCTATTTTTTTATGCTTTTTTGTTGCTTCTTGTCATGAAATGTATGTGTATTACCCTCATTCGGGATGTCCTTTACTGATAAATCTTATTACAGAATATTCCTGTCAGAAGTCATAGAAAAAGTAGAGCATTCTAGTTTGAATTGAAAAGGGTATATTTTATAGGAGACATAAATTGATTTGTCTATTCACTTTGACTCTCACTTTAGGTCATACATCAATGATTTTGATGTTTTCAGAATCGGATGTAACGATCTCAACAATTTCAAACCGTGTTCGTGTTTTCGAAAACGTGTTGAGAGACACTAGATTTTTCTGGTCTCCGGAATCTTAAGTGTGTACAGCGTGTTCTTTGAAACGAATTGTTATACTTCATTTAGCCTGACCAATATACTGTTGGTCACAATCCTGCTGATTTCATTTCTCCCTAACTTTTCAATTTACACCATTTTGTCTTAAGGGTCCATGATTGATGAAATTGGTGAATGGCATTATACTTTTGGCTGTTTTCATGGTTTCATTTCGTTTATGGTTTCAAAGATACTGGAGACGTTAAACTAAGTATCCACTGATGGTGATATATTTTATTCTGAAGAATTTTTCGAAAACCCTACATTTCTGAGTTTTGTAAGATCATTGGATTAGGCTGATTTATCTCAAACACCGATTCGTATTTTCAATGGTTTGTTTGTTGTATGACGTAGGAAAACCTTACTAGAATTACTGCAAGAGTTGGAGTTCCTATACATTTTAGTTATTTTGGGCCTTATTCCTTAAATAACGTAGTGTCAGCTACGTTACGTAAAGAGAAGTAACATAAATAGAAGCAATACTTACTTCTATAAACAAGTACATAGTTTAAACTCTCGAAAAATGTAGAATTTCTAGATTTCATTGAAATCATAAACACATTATATATTCAAGATTTGTATTCAAGGTTTTCAATCCCACTTCTGAATTGTTGGATCCCAAGAATGTTTTCTCGAGAAAATAATTTATCAGCAATCTATATTCTGGGTATATCAAGAAACCGAATCCCAAAAATTTATTCCACGTCGTCGTGCAATTAATTATTTGAAAAAGAAACACATGTAATTGATGACCTAACTACTTTTTTCCTCTATGTAAAATAAAACATGACAAGAAGACTTTGAAGATATCAACTTTATAGTGGAAAAATTATTTGGAAAATGATTTGAAGGCAAACAAAAGTGTGATCAATCTTGAAGGTGGATATTTTGAAAAACAAAAACATAATATCTTCCAAAAATATGTTTTTATTTTGTAAAAACTTGAAGAAAATAACTGAAAAAGTATTTCTTGACGTATTATCTGCAGATGCTTATACAGTGTCATCCCCAAAGTATGCACCATATGGGAAACTTATTTATTAAGGGATTGATTTCTTGTCCAAAATAAGTGTTTTAAGTTGAATCTCCAGAAAATCAATGAGTTTGTTCCGAAATGTCTATTTTATTTTGATGTTTTGTGATTTGATATTATTGAATATTAAGTTCTTGTTACAATTTTGTAGAATTTTGAGTAATTTTCGGTGTTGACAAAAAATGAAAATAACTTAGCACCAAAAACTTTTAAAATTGATTTACTTTTCAGAATAATTGACCGTGGTTAATATTACAGGCTTTTAAAATGAACCATCGTATACAGGATGCTGTCTACCCATTTAAAAAAATGGGTACAAAAATAAAACTTCACTTAGATGGCTAACACTTCAAATCTAGATGTATTTATCGTTTTAGCAAAAATTTTTTTTCGTAGTCCCCATTTAAAAATGGGTAAAAAAATAAAACTTCACTTAGATGGCCATGACTTCAAATCTAAATGTATTTTTTAATTCTGAACAACTTTTTTAAATAACATTTTCCGAGATTGAAGGATCCTCGTATATTACGTGTGTTGTCCTGTATTTTGTTGGTGCATGTTTAGTTTTAGGGGATGCACAAACTTTCATCACGAATAACTTTTTGTCAAAAACCATGAATAAATAAGTTTCCCATATGGTGCATACTTTGGGGATGACACTGTACAACAAGACTAACATTGTTCA
Organism: Leptinotarsa decemlineata; assembly: GCF_025532065.1. Lineage (NCBI taxonomy): Eukaryota > Metazoa > Arthropoda > Insecta > Coleoptera > Chrysomelidae > Leptinotarsa > Leptinotarsa decemlineata. The sequence continues at coordinate 5,860,607 of NW_027412668.1, read as the reverse complement.
AATAATGTGCTTAAAACAGGACATATTCTATACTTTTGGTGTTGGAAAACAGAACTTTCTTGGTGATTCATCCTACAAATCTCCAGTACAGCCTCAGAAGGAATTTCAGTATTTTATTCTGATTATTTCCCACAATGATTAAATGAGATAAAACGATCATAATGAACATAATTTGTTATTGATAACAACGTCAAAATTATTGACAGAGTCAGAATAATAACTTTCAAATACTGTTTTTTGAGTTTATATTATAGTTTCCCTTTTCTGAAAAAAACCTGAATATTTTTCTATCATACAATATCCCAGCTCAGACTAGTAAAGCTCAATCGTTTTTGTGTTTATTAATCCCTAGGGCTTTCATGAAATTATTATACATAGAAGTCACTTATTTCCTTAGAAAAATTTCGAAAATAACCCTTGAACATTACAGATAAATATTCCTGATATTGTTTACATTCATGGAACATTCCTTATTTTCCATCACGTGGAAACAAGTCAAGTGTGGTAAAACTTCGATCACCGACTGTAAAACCAATCTCAAGTGACATTAGTTTTATTAGGACAGTAAATATGCTTTTACCTAACTGATAAACCTTGTATCTCACCTGAATATATCTCTAGAAAACATATACGTTTATGCAGGTTGAGTGATACCGGGTTTATGTGATATTTATTATACGCAGGCGTTATTAGTTTTTATATCTCCGGAATAAGACGTTTTTCTTGTAAGCGATAAAATTTAATGCAAAGCGCATTTCTAGTTTTTTCACTTTTCAGAAAGATTTTTAGCGTCTTTCAGTTCAAGAAATGTCAGTATCAATTATATGAGTCACATTGCTCATTAGCGATTTTCTTCGAAAATTCGGAATGTTAAAATATTACTAACTTCAGTTAAGAAGTTATTTCATATTTTTAAATTTGTGTCTAGGAATCGATGGTTTGAAGTTATTTTTAGAAAACAGGAGAAAATCCTAAAGGTGTCTTATATTTGATTTTTGAAATCTTATTGACTGTCTGCCTTAAATATCTATCTCTCTTTTCACACATCCTTTAATTTTTTCTACAGGATATGTCATGACAAATGAGTTTCTTAAAAAACAAATGAGGATTGACTAGTGAAAAAACGGTGTAAAGAAATCAATATGAAAACATATTTTGTCAAGAACCTGAAATTGATTTCTTACACCATAATATTAATTGAATCCTGTTTGAATCAAACCCGAGAAATGTAGGTGATGAGTTAATGAAACATATTTTCAGTATTTGACAGGACTCTTAATCTGCCGAAAATTCATAAAACATGACACTAGAAGAGATAGACAAGTTTCTTAGATTTCGAGAGTTTGAACCCACAACTTAGCTTGCGAAAAATTTACATGTTTAATATATCCTGGAATCTAGAAAAGGGGATAATAATTGCTAGATGTTAAATATTTAGTTTATATGACATGAGTATTACAGCTTCACTCCTTAGTTATCTTTCTGGTTCATTCTAAAATTAGAATTCATCGATATTTTTAGAGACTGTAGAAAAAAATCTAGCATGTCCTTATTAAATAAAAATTGAGTTGATGAAATTCAATGAACGAAACGCCGCATTGCAAATGGGTTTATATATAACAAATATGAAATAGTACTGAAATAATCCGTGTAAGGAATCACACGTTGAAAGGTAAGACCTCGTTAGTCCTTAGCTCGCACAAGTTTCTCAACTTCTGAGAGTTGGCGTTCGTATGAGGGCGATAGCTGATTAACGGAAAAACATATTTTAAACAGAACAGATTGAAATATGAAATAGTATTCGAAACTGAGGAGGTAGAGCTTAAAAACGAAATTCGGCATTTCTATTTTTTGACGAATATTTCAAAAAACACTAATATTCTGGATCTGAAAAGAGATTATTCTAGTTCCCCAAAAAAGGACCCCTTCGTCGAATTTAACCGGCCTGTACTGTATTTGTTCAGTTCCTAATTTGGCATTGATTTATATTGATATTTGAATAACATATATCTAGACAATCGATTGATTTTTGTTTCACTGAAGTTGAAAAATAAATGAATAGTGTACAGCGTAGAAATATTATTTCTTTATATTACCAACTCCTGGAATTTCAAGTTATAAACTGTATTTATTGCAACACAAATCACAAAAAATAAAAACATATTTTGCAAACATTTTCGATATGGTAAAATAATAATATTCTTTTTTATTTTCATAAATTCTCTCATTTTAAAAAAATCAGGAGACTGAGGTGGAACTTCATAATATAGGGAGAGGGTGTGCAGAACACTTGATTTTCAAATGCCAAGTTCTACTCCGCACTCGATTTCCTTAAAAGAGTGAGACTAATATAACATCTGACATCAATGAACCAGTTCCTAATACACTGAGCAACTTTTAAGGTTAGATACTGTAACAACCCTTTTGAATAAAAATCTACATCACGAAGTTTTATGAATACTCATCATTTTCACTTTTTCTTTGGACGTTCACTATTCTCCAAAACAATGAAGTTGGAAAAAGTTCAGTTTGTTTTTCAATCAACCTCCATCAAACTCTCAACACACACCCTGTATTTATTTCCGTGACGTTGAGACGTAGGATTCTTTTCTTGGCATATTCCTTGGTTCGTTCACGACTACAATAAAATATTTTCCATATTGTGAAGCAGCTAGTTTTATCTAGAGACAGAGACTGGTTCTTTATTTGAATAATATATTTTATTGGGTTTCAAGAAGTTATAAACTTCAAGAGGATCTGATAAAAATTTTTCAGAGTTTTACTGAAATCGAAAACGTCGATTCGAAGTGATAGCACCATTAGAGTGAAATGGAAAACAATAGTGAAATCGACAAGTTCGGCAGATTTGATTGATGGAAGTTTTTAGAAAAAGTATACTTGAAAGTGTCAGATGCAGAGACGAGTTGCGTGATTTCTTAATTAAGGCTATCAAGTAACCCGTATAATGACTAGTCATTATACGCTTTTCTTATTTCGGCTCAGAACGAAATTATAGAATGATCAGTCTAGATTTGATAATGAATTGAGAATGAGTCCAATTTCACAGCTCACTTCTGTCCAAGCAAGAACGTAGAAATACTGAAATGCATTTTTATACGAATTGTATATATGAAAGAGGCTCTCATATACGTTGAGTAACAATGTATTGTCATACATTTTCAGTACAAAAAAAATTGAGACTTTGAAAGAGGTATATTTTATAGGAGACATACGTAGATTTGTCTCTACACTTTGATTCTCACTTTTAATCATACATCAATGATTTTGATACTTTGCCCTTTTCCAAAACGTGTTAAGAGACACCAAATTTTTCTGGTCTTTTTGTGTGCAGTGTGTTCTTTGAAACGAATTGTTATATTTCGTTTAGCCTAACCAATATACTGTTGATCACAATCCGGATGATTTTATTTATCCCCAACTTTTCCTTTTAGTATGAAAGAGGCTCTCATATCTAAAACCGAAAGTATTCAATGTAACCATCGAACTAAAAATTACCAATAGTGTTTTTTGAATACGGTAACCCCCTTCGATTCTTATACAATTTTTCCGACGTTCTCGCAATTTTTTGACCACTTTCCATCAAGTAAGAAAAGGCGATGATATTTCTTCTTACAAAAACGCCATCTTGGGATCGATAGAAGACTCGATTCTCAAATAACAATGATAAAGGAGGCTCCCAAAAGCGGTCCGTTGCAAAGCCATACTTACACTGTAGCTTTCACTGCAAGAAAACTGAATGAAATCAGAGCCCAAAGACAAAGCAGTCGTGATCTAGTACCACACAGCGCCGTTTCGATCCGCCATAGTGGTACTAGGCTGAACTACAAATGCACTGTAGTTCAGACTTAAAGGACAAAAAAACGCAACGCACCGCCTTTGTAAGCTTCTATAAGGACAGTTGTATGCAACAATAATTTAGCAGAAGGTGGCGGGTCGAAATGGCGTTGTCTGGTGTTGGATCGTAAATGCGTTATGATTGGGCTCTGGTTTCTAGCTAAGACCAAATTTCTCGAGTTATCTGAGCGAAAACTTGATATTAGGTAACAATCAGAAGTCAAATGGGGTCAGATATAGACTGTACGGTGGATGAAGTATGGCTGTGTACATTTAGAAAATTCACTGTGATCTAAATGAAGTCGCATATTATCTCGATGATCCAATCTTAGTGCAAGATACAAAACGCTGTCTACTGAAATGTCCAATGATGTGCTAACGATATACACCCTTTTCAATCAGTTTGAACTATGTTCTTGTAAACAAGAAAATATGCATTTAGTGGAGAACTGGTTGAATATGTTGTCGAAGTTATTGAAGATGAATATATTTTGAACAGAATTTTTTGAAATTCAATTTTCCCTGTTGATATGCAGATATGCTGCATGAATGTTAATAGTAATTTTGTGTTAGATATTTCATTTGTGAAACTCCTAGGTCGAGAGGTTTTTCTACGTGATAGAGCCTCAAGAAGTCCTATGTGTTTAGGCTATGTTCAAATGACTAGAAATCATAATTTCCAGATATTTTATGAAATGTTGATCGCACGACTTTCCAATTTTGGACATCAATGATTTTTGATAAAATTTAGTACATTAAATAACAGAGCGCCAAAAAATTGGTATATATTGAATAAAATGAGACCAAAGATATACCATATATTTGCTAGTTTTCTAATTAATTTTGACAAACTGAATTTTATTTTTCCGGGCCATCTCTCTACTGATGTGAATGCAGTACAACAAAAAAATGAATTTTTGTAAGTCGGCAACAACTAGGCAGAGACCAATAAATGAATTTTATTTAAGAACTATTGAAGGAGTAATTTTTCAAGTTGATTGATAAGCAAATGATCCAAAGGGAAACATGTGGAAGGCACACGAAAATATTAAGAAATGTTTCTCATCTATTCGATAGACTTGCAATTTCTGGCTGTTCCTTGGAAGTTAGGTTGGGACAGTCAAATTTATGCCAACACCAATATTATCAAAGCTTTGGAGAAAGTGAGAGCAGAGGAGTAACTTAGAAAAAGGGCATGAACATTTGGATGATTGAATAATTATTTCTGTAGAGTGTGTTAATCAACTATTTGAATAGCCCTCGTAGTAACATTAACTATTTTTGACTCCCAGAAAAAAAAGATCTAACATTTCCGCACTTTCCGATTATAATAAAAATAACAAAAGTATACTAATACATTTGAGATGCAGTACAAATAAGTTACGAGGGGAAAACGATACACACTGTCAAACCCCATAACCGTATTCTGGAGCTATTAAGAATCAACTTCATCATCATCATCGGTGTTCAATTTATTTGGATTGACGTTTGAAAAAATCAACTCACCTGGCAAAAACTCCAGCCCTCCCGGTTGAGGTGTGAACGGTCTAAACGTAATAGTAAAATACATAAGCTTGTAAGGTTTATCGCAAACAGCTATTATCTTGGGATTGGGGTTAGTTATCCTACAGGTTTCGTATTCATCCTTGGAAACGTTGTAGATGATGTACTTCTCCATCTCTTCGTCTCGCATGCCGGGCATGTACACGGGGCATATCAGGTTCACCTGGAACAAACAGATGACATACATATTTACGAGGGATATTCAAAAAGTAACGTTAATAAAGCCCCAGATTAAAACATTTTTTGTGGAAAGGAAAAATACTTCTCATTCCTGCAGTGTATATTAGGTTATTAGTTCCCAAAGTTAACCCCACAAGTACCGAAAAATCAGTATAAATTCAATTATTCTACAAGGTGAAAATGTTAGAAGTAATTATTTAGAAAAGGATTGTTACAAAAGAGTGAGAGAAGATCGTGTATAAATGAAAAAATACACATTCATGTATAGTGTTTCAAATTGATTACTTCCTTCCTTTCTTTGGAAGATTCTCTCATCCCTTTTTTTTGTATCAGATGGAGTAGTAGAAAGCCAAAAACTTTCTTTCCCGAAAAAAATATAACCCCTTCAATTCAAAAAATAGATGTTCTTACAGCTATTACTACAAAAATTACAACTTTGTAGCCATTCAAAAGTTATTTTATCTCAATACTATGGAACCAATGATATACCGAATGGACCAATGATATACCGAATAACATGAAAAAAAAAATTATAAATGAAAGAAAATGTCTTTTAAAAAAAAATTATGAATATTTTTATACAGCAATTGTTTCTATTCTGTAGAAGAATACAGAAAAATAAGAAATACAGAAATATAAGTCGAGTATATGATGCGTAAACGGTAAAAAGGTTTTAATTTCAAGTCATACATTGCATTTTTAGCAGTTTCAGTGAAATAACCTTGTTCATTGTCCTTAGATAAGCTATTTATGAGAACACAGGAACTGATTTTATGCAAAAGTATTTCCATAATGATTATTTGCTGTGCAAACTGCGATACTGAAACTCGTGTTTGTGCATTGAATGTTTTTTTATAGGTTTTTTTTCCGGTTCATATTTGAAGTTTTTCAAACTTCCTCCAACCATTAAACAGAGTGTAGTATATGTTTTTATGTAGAATTTTTGTTATGCTCAAGATATTCAACTGTTATCACTATCATTGACTGACCAATCGTTATTGTTTGTGTAACTTTCCTGTAATTTTTTTTTAAATTTGTAATTTAACGTGTCGATGATGCTTGTGTTTCTAAAGATCAATAAAAATCAGTATTATAATCTTTGACAGAATAAAATTAGTCTTTTAGTCATATTATTACGTCTTTTTCCTTTCATCAAATAGGTTATCAACATCATTGATGGTCTCACCTGATCATATTCAAACTTAACGTTGTTCCTATTGACATCGATGATATTGTCGGTGTTATCGATACGAAAAATGGGGTTCGACGAGTTCCAGTGTATCGTGTAAAACTTGGCGTTGCTCGGCAAAGTGGCCAGCGCGAACCAGTGCAAGCTGAAGGTTAGAAGAACGAGGCCCTGCAGAAGTACGCGGGTCGGTTGCCAAATCATCGTGCTTCTTCTAATTCGAGTGCTGTCGGTCGACGATTTACATGACTTTCTCCCTTTCCATCAATCTGGAACAAAATAAAGAAATATTGGCAAAATGATTTTTAGAGATGTTGTGTTTGCTATCTTGAACCCAGTTGAATTCAACACATTTATTCCCAAATCGAGTTTTTTTGAATAAAATGAAAATAGGCAGAATCTAACTTTATATATTATAAGTGATACGTTCATCTTACATTTTTTGTTCATTATTCGATTTTCTAAACATAGTCTACCGCAAAATGCACCTACTAGTCCTAAAATAATAAAATCTGTCATCTGTCAATAAAATTATTTGATATCTACCAACTGGCCGGGTAGCCTTATTTGCTGATGCCATTGAATCGAAAAGAAGAAGAAGTTATTTGATGTCAGATTCTTCTAGGCTGTAGCATAAGAATAATATAACTTCTCGACAATAGATGGAACGATGTTAAACGTGATAATTCCGTAAAATCACAAACACTGACTGGCGTAAATTGATATAGAAAATGTGGTCTCATGTTAAAACTACTAGTAGTAAAAGAATTGAGACCAGGGTCAGTCAAATCTCACTCAACTTAGAACCTGCTTAATCCGTTTTACAATTGAATGTTGAATCCGGGTGTTTTGTATGGCCGTTGTTTCTCTCTCGGCCAAGTTTCTCCTCTAAACAGCTGTCAGGAGATTTCGTGGGGACACACAGGAATCTTGCTGTGTGGGGAAACACTGCAAAACTAGGGGTGGCAATGCTGCCACCCCTAGTTTTTGTTCATTTGAAAAGAATAATTGTTTAAGTTTGCCTCCTCCTCGGGAGACTTTTTGTTTTTTTTCACATACATGACCCCCTTTACGAGATTATTCGAACCACGCCGGCCTGGTTACCGGCGTGAATAAAGGGGGCCCTCACTTCACATTTGATAAAACTCTTACATTTCACATATAAATTACTTTAATTGGCGGACAGTCACTAAACAAAAAGAAGTTCCGCAATAGCACATGGTCCCTCCGTCCAATACCAATATTAAAGCCCTGATGAATAAGAATTAACCTATAAATGGTCATATACTACAAACAACTTATTACACGCCATATGCCGCAGATTTGAATATTTAAGCTCATTTTTGACGAAATGAATGAAGGTATATAATTGGAATTCAATTGAGGATGACAAATCTAATAGTTTTTATGTTGATATATGTTTATTGTAGGCCCCTTGTAGTTCAACTTGAATATACACTTTATAATTTTGTTATGAAGTTAGCTGGTTTCAATAAATATTTGTTGTCATTTGAATATACTGATGAAAAATAAAGCAATCTAATTTATTGAAAGGGTACAAAATTTATTTTGAATAAGAGTCTAATTATGGGAGTTATTGTTGTTGATAAATTTTCATCTAGAATGAGACCAAGAAATGTAGCACTAGGACAGTGTTAATATTTTAATTATTGATCTTTTGAATAGTTTCATATAGACCTTTTTGATATAAACATATAGAAAAATTTCTAAAAATTGTGACATTTTATGGCATTGAAGCCATAATGATATTTGATCAAGGTGTTTTAAAATATCAATTGTAAGTTTTGGTACACTATTTACATTGTAAATTGAAGTGATTTCATCACCAAACATTTTTGATTTACCAAATGAATTTACTGTAGGTAGGTCCAAGTATTTATCCTTGCGGTACCCCCATATTATATAAGGACTTATTGCTTCCTATTCAGTCAATAATTTCGAAACCAATTAAAAAGTAAACCTTGGATATTATGTGTTATTTTTGGAAGAGTTTTATGGTCCACGGTATCAAATGTTATCTTTAGGTCTAATAAAAAACCCACAACTTTTTGTTCGAATCTAAATCTAGCTGGTAAATCTGATAATTATATGTAGAATTCGTTGTAAACAGAAGATCAAGATCAACAACTGAGCTCAGCAAATATGATATCGCTTTTCAAATGACTGCCTAAAAAATATGCTAATCGCCGCAATAAAAACTTGAACACGGAAACAGTTTCTCAAGTTTTAAATTTCAACCATCAACTATTTTATCACCTCTCCTAAAAAGTTAGCACTCCAGTACCTCGTAAATAATATCTATCTGGGTATCTGTCTTCGAACCGTTGCAAAACGTTTTCAAGAGGAAAATGTAGGCCGCTCGAATTGAAAGATCACATTCTGTCGACACCGTACGGAACACCTTGTATTATTCGCTGAAATGTTGTATTCCATGGAATTATGTGCTTATTACGGCGCGAATGAAGCCTTGAATAATGATATGGATCCATCTTATTGAGTGGTTACAGTCGAAGAATTCGCCAGGAACAAAAGAAGCTTGACTAACACGGTTTAACGTTGAAGGTGATTGCATCTAAATTATTATCTGCTATAGTAATTACGGTGAGTTGATAGACAGTTCTCCTGGATTCTGGAATGTACGAGGGAAAATTGCCGAATACAAGACTTACCATAAACTATAAAAGAGTACTGCACTCGTTTAAACAAAGTTACAAAAAGAACAAGGTGACGAGAAGGTACAGTTAAGAGAGAAAATGAAGATGCAATGAAAATAATCAAGCAAAAAAATTTGGACTTATGTCTCTGTAGAGTAGTGAGGGTGAGTGTAGGCCCACAGCACTTAGGCCACACATGACCAATTATACATTCTCCTAAGGAGTTGTCCTCCTAGGTCATCGTCCATCCTGTCCTTTCCAGGAAGGTGGACAGGTCGCTGGGAGACATCTCCTTTATATCGGCAGGTGTAGGCCAAGACTCGCCGAACACACATTCTCTTATTGACGATAACTCCGGGCACTCGCACAGGACATCCCTGACAGTCACATCTTCCTGTTCACACATTCTGTATAGAGGTGTGCCCACTAGCCCCATAATATAGAGGTAAGTCATCAGGCCGTAGGTGTCACTGGGTCCTAAAATTCTTAGTCCAGCCGCTTCCTAGGCCAAAGAATCGGAAATTCGATTACTTTTACTCCTGTCGTGCCCTTCAACCGACCTCAGGATAATGTTATTATTATCCACCGAGGCTTTGGCTAAATCTTGGTGGCACTCTAGTACCAGCCCTGAGGTAACACGTTGTCTATTCCAAGGCTAATAGTGCTTTTCTGCTGTTAGTGCAGATTGTTATGTTTTTGCCAGAAATTCCTTTCCTGGTTATTTCTTTTGTGGCGATTGAGATACCAGCCAGTTCTGTTTGAACCACGCTGGTGTTTTTCCCATTCCCCACTTAATACATAGCCTAAGTGATCTGGAGTAAACTTCACATCCTTAGCCTTTTTTTGTTTTTGAGCCGTCTGTATGTATGCGTATTGCATTTGTAGCATCAGACTCTGTTCTGTTCAATTTGTATTTTGTAGGGTTTATTGAACACAAACCTGGCAATCGTAACATGGCCATTAACTCAACCTCCTTAACGTACAGGTCCAGATGGGTCAGACCAGGAATTAATTTCATTGCCGCGGTTGGTGTTCTCATGGCACCTTTGATATTTAAACAAGCCAATCACTGTATTTGATATAATTTTTGGATGACCATTGACATTTAAGAGAAAGAAAGGTCATGTAATTGAATATCCATCGTGGTATTAGCCAATTGAGTAGTTATTTAGAGCAATCATTTGGCATATCCTACTGTGTGGATGACTGGGAGATATAAATGTTTCATTAAAAATATCTATCCTTCAAATTATCACACACTAATGACAACTCCCCTAGTGATTTCCTACAAACTTTATTCTAGTAATTTAACCTAATAAACAAAACGCGTGTTTGCTTTTTCAGTATCCATAATGATTATTATACAGTTTCCACAATAAATTATATGTAACATGCGTTTCGCTACACGATAGCTTCATCAGTTGAACTGATACATCAAACTATTCTATTTAAAATGTCTTTTATATAACAGTACGTAACTAAATAATTCAATAAGATGAACGATTGATATTGGTAAAGCAGGTATGATTTGAAAAAAACAATTACAATATATTACTTCTAGGAAAACAGTTATTCAATGTGCTATACCATTACCAACAGAGAATAAATGAAAACATTCAACATACCGATATCTCTGGAAATAAACGCATACTTTAAGTTTTTTTAAAAGACCAACAAGAAGTTATTTATTCACTCACCGTTATTCAACTTGTTTTTATAAAATGTCAATAATTAATATATTTATAAATAAGCAATTTTCCTAGAAGTAATATTGTACGTGGACTGTTAAAAAAAAGTGAATGTTCAAATTTCGCGGGCCACGTATATTCGATTAGCGTCTTTAAGTTGGTACACTCGTCTCGAACATATGTTAACAGTTTCAGCCGTTCATCATGTTTGGTTTGTTAGTGAGACGAAAAAAAATTCCATAAAATTTTGTTTAAAATATGGAAATTGAGTGCTCAAAAAATACTTGAAATGTTGACAGTGATATACGGTGATTGTACTCTGAGTCATAAAAATGTTCACAGGTGGTACAAGCTCTTCATAGAAGGTCGAGAAGATGTGAATGACGACAGGGGTTTGCTCACTGTTTTCTTCAATTATCGTGGCGTAGTGCATCGTGAGTTTTTGCCACATGGTCGTACGTACGGTCGATAAAGAGTATTATCTTGAAGAGGAGCAATACGAAATGAACGACCTGTATAGTGTAAAAACAACTGGCTTTTGCCATGTAATCAAGTCTCAGCCACCGTATTCACCAGATTTGGTCCCCTGCGACTTTTTCCTGTTCCCAGTAAATACACCGAAAATTATGTCTCACCCACCGTACTCACCAGATTTGGTCCCCTGCGACTTTTTCCTGTTCCTAATTAATACACTGAATACACCAGTCCAACGTAGGAAACTATTATTGCAGTGAAACGCGTATTGGAAATCAAGTCTATATTGTGAAAATTTGTAATTGTCATCATGAATAGTAATATTGTATTGTAATTGTTTTTTGAAATCTACCTGTTTTTCCAGAACTATTCATTTATCTAATCATGTTTTGTAAATTACCTACTGTTATATCCTCTCGTAAAAATATCCAGTCAGAATCTTGATACACAATATATTTGTTTGTAATTTTTGTCAATTGTCCAATGACCCGAAAACGGGTGTATCTTCCATTACAAAAAAGATACTAAATTGAGTCTTATATGACAACGTCACAAAGCGTTGTTGTAGGTGTCTCCTAAATTTGGATTATCCGCATTTAATGTAACCACATTCCGAAATTTTCGACTCCAATCATTGCCCAAGTTGAAGCCCTGCCTGACGATGTTAAGGATTTTCTATCATTTCGCTAATTATTATTTGAGAAGTTAAGAGTCGACCGATTTGAAACATTTTGAAAATAAATAGTTTTTGTAGTCATGAATAATTTTACACAGAAAAGAGTCGATATGGTATTTTTTTGATTTCGTTAATTTCCACATTGTATACACTTTCTGATAGTTTTTGAAATAAAACTTCTTTACCGCACGCTTGACTTTGGGAGTGAGCTGGTGAGTGCGTGACGATAGCGTTACGAAAAGTGTGATCGAGCAAGGCAAACGGAAGCTAAGAGGGAGGTATAAGTTAGTGAAGACAGAAAGACTATATCGTATATCACTGTGATATACGATATATATATATATATATATATATATACATTTTCACATATATACACATAAATATATAAATAAGCATATATGCCCACAAATTTAGTGAACATTTTACACCATTCACCCAATTTAATCTAAATAAAGTTACGTCTACTGTGAATTTGATTGTTTGCGAGATTGTCAGTTAAAAAATAAAACAATCGATGCAGTTTTCTCTAGATGTCTTTCTGATTTTCATTCGATAACATGTATCGTATTTCTTATAATACAAGCATATTATCTCGATCTTACAATCAACAACATCATTAATTACTGCTGTATCCGATAATGAAAATAGTAAATGAAAATAAAAATCTAGTCAAAAATATTAATTTACCAATGAAACCCATAAATATTTGTAAAAAATTAATATACGTATATGTATAGTATACATGTGTATATCATACATATATAAACATATATATATACACATATATATATATATATATATATATATATATATATAGATGGAGCTAAAGAAGGTTTACTTCTTTAGCTCCATCTTGATTATTATGCCCAAAAAATTTACCAAAAAACTATACCAAAAGAATCAAAATATTATTTTTCAGAAAAATGAATTAAAAGCAAAAATTAGTTGATGTTTCAATTTTGCAAAAGTTATTTTCATTCTCAGTGCAAACAACTATTCAAAAAGAATGTGAGACCAAAAATTGTGGTTTTCTAACATTGATATCCAATAAATGTTTTGAGAAAAATCTTATCTCTTATACTTTAAGGAAAGAGGTCATAATATTTTCATTTCTGCTTATACAGAAAGTGGGGTTATAAAATCATTATAATTTGTTTAGGTGATACTTGAAAGCTTTCGATGAGACCAGAAAAAAATTTATTGTTCGTTGGCAAGAATATAATTTTCACATGTTATGATTCTAATCGTTTTTAGATGAAATGGTAAACGTTACAGAAAAAAATGAATCTGACTTTTTATTGAAATATAGGTGAGCCCAAGTATTGCAAGTTGATTCTGTTACCTGCATGTTTATTTTCTATTGTATCCTTCCATTTTTACCTCATTACACCACTAAATGACTGACTCGCCCCGCAAAAAAATTAAAATTTTACATCAATGAATTGTATTATTTTATTTAAAGTTGTCGCCGTTCAAACCGACCACGCCAGAAAAGCACTCTTAATTGCCGTCAAAGCACAACAAAATATGCAATTCACTCAACTCTTCGCAGCAAAGGAATTTTTCAAGCACGGCATCCTTTCACAAAGTGACGAATATTGCGGTTTTTACCTCATATAACTCGAAAGAGTCAAAGTAAACACAAGAAACAGAATTCTTTGTCGCTTTGACCTACTGTTACATCGCCTATTCATCAGAATTCCGCAAAAAAATAGAGGCAGGACATCCTGTACAAATATTTGATATAGTGACGAACAGCAAGCGAGTTATGATTAAGAGGTGGATGCATTTTTGTCAGGAGGAAATGCCCACTACATATTATTCTCGACTGACAGAATACTTAGAAATACACAGTGATTTCATCTGATAAAAGTGTTCTTATTTTTGCTCTATGTACTTGTTCTCTCCATGTTTAGGTTAATGTTCGACAATTTAAACCAGTCGCTGCATATCTTCATAATTCAATTATGCAAATGTGCAGCAATTCTGGCAAAAATTTCACCTCAATAAAAGCAACTGTCATGGAAACAGACAACAGGATGTGCAAACTGTTTGATAATCTTGAGAAGTAGGTGGATCATAACTGATTTTTATTACTTTCATGTAGGCGTAAGCTTCTGATTGCCTTGATACGGTTGGCTCTTTCTTGGGTTTATGAATTGAAAGCAATATCCACTTTTTGTTTCCTATCACAACTCTTATGCACGATAGATATTGAATTTACAACAAAAATAAATAATGGAGTAGATGCTCCTATTTATTTACAGAACATAAAACGTGTTTTAAAACAATCAGTGATGATTTGTCCAGTCATTTTAGGTCGATTTAGGCCTGTATTTCGGAAAGTTGACATACCCAGCTGTAAATTTGTATAAATTATAAATAATTTTCATTTTATATTAACAAATACATTATATTTAAATATTTTTTTCATTAATGAACGGATGTATGAATTCAATAATGCAATTTATTCCTATATTTCAAAAAGTGATTAAGGGATATACTTTAATTACATTTCAATTGTATTTTCTTTTACTGTAATTGCATTTACTTGTGATTTTAATTGGGCGTACACTATCTCTTGAACAAGAAATTTTCTTTAAAAAAGTTGGCAAAGCAAATGTGAAAACGGAAATATACTCCTCTGAAAGTTTCGACAAATATTCAAGTTCTAAAAAACACAATTTGTTCCTTCACGACATAAGCGGCTGTGATACGACTTCTGCGCTCTTTAAAAAACAAAAAAAGAACGTTTTTAAGAACATTCGAGAAACGATCTAATTTGGATGAACTTGCCGCAGTATTTGAAGAAGATAAGATTCAAAGATTATTTGATAGTGGATTGCAAACTTTATTAGTTGTTTATAATACTCCAAAGTCTGTAGACACTATCGATCATCTTCGTTATGCACAATATGTCAAGCTAACAAAGCTCAATAAACCTGTGCAGTTATCAAATATCCCACCAACAAGAGGAGCAGCTTACCAACAATTTAATCGTGTTTATTACCAAGTTTAAACTTGGTTAGGACATGATTTGGAACCCCAGGAATGGTGTTGGACAATGCGTAACAGATTTCTAGAACCACCTGCTCCAGATGAGTTACTCAATATGATATTCTGTAACTGCAAAAGTGGTTGTGGTTCAAGAAGTGGATGCAGGAAAGCGGGGTTGCAATGCTCTTTAGCTTGTGGCCAGTGTAATGGGCAAGCTTGTCTCAATGCTGTACAATATGAGACCGATGTTAACGAAGATAGGTTCTTTGATCCAGAAATCATGGAAGAATCGGAAACGAGTCTGGATGAAGATGACAATGAAGATGATAACGCCCTTGAATGTTTACAGCTGCGAGAAGACGACGACGATGAAGAAGAAAATTGAAATTAAAACTCATTATTCTTTTAATTATTTTATCTGTTTTCTAATTTTGACATTCACAAATGTATCAAATGAGATTTTTTAATAAAAATATTATTTAAAATTTATTTATTTTCTATTCATTTTTATTCATTAAAGAATAATTTCTTTAGATTAGATTTGAATTATAATGTAATATATATTTTTCCCTCTACAAATTTATAACTACACGGGCAGGTAAGTGTGTCAATAAATTGATACTTAATTGAAAATGAATAATTAATGAAAAAAATATTTAAACATATTGTATTTGTTAATAAAAAATGAAAATTATTTATAATTATTTATTGAGTAATAATTTATAAACCTTAAATGAGCTGATTTCGATCGAGACAACCAGTTGATTTCAAATGATATTTAATCTGCGCTCGCGCTGCCCTCTATCTCAAAAACGATTCATCGTATGAAAAAATGTTTGAAACAAAAGTTGTAGAGAATTTAATTCTCTACAATATTGATAATAAATACAATTAGCATAAAACCCATTGGAAACGAGATATTGGCGAAAAACTTGCAAAAAGTTGTTTTTTTTGACTTTTGACCCCCAATTTTTGAAGTTGTGGCCGTCGAATCATATGTGACTTTTGAGAATAGTTTTATGATGCCAAAATACAAAGTTTATACAAATTTACAGCTGGGTATGTCCACTTTGCTAGGCAAACCCCCTGAAATGACTGGACTATAATCTAATTTGTTGTGACTGAA
This sequence comes from Leptinotarsa decemlineata, assembly GCF_025532065.1. NCBI lineage: Eukaryota > Metazoa > Arthropoda > Insecta > Coleoptera > Chrysomelidae > Leptinotarsa > Leptinotarsa decemlineata. The sequence continues at coordinate 5,844,187 of NW_027412668.1, read as the reverse complement.
AGTGTTTAAAAAAAATATGTTTTTTTCGTTAACCAGCTATCGCACTCCTAGGAACGACAAGCCTCAGGAGTCGAAACTTGTGCGAGCTAAGAACTAACGAGGTCTTACCTTTTAACGTGTGATTCCTAACACTGGTTGGACGATAGCGAGTGAAAATCGAGCGTTCCGCCTGAGGCTTGAACCATCGACTCGCAGATCGGCCGATTGACTGAGTGAACAAAGCACCCACGTCGAACCGCCCTGCTACCGACCGACCCATGATCAATAGATAAAAAGGTAACTTTGCGCTGACTCCATCAAAAAATAATTTCGAAATGTTTCAACCGGCTGGTGTGATTCACTATAACTTTCTGCAACCAGACCAGACCGTCACAGCAGAGTCCTATTGTCCGGATATTGACGAAATGTACCAAAAACTGTCACTGATCAACAGAAGAGGTCCGATCCTGTTCCACGACAACGTCCGTCCGCACGTTTCACAAATCACCTTCCGAAAATTACACGAATTGAGCGTCGAAGGTCTGCTTCACCCACCATACTCCCCAGATCTCTTTCCAACTGACTACCATAGTTTCAGTCACTTCTTACCAGAAGAACCATCGCCAATCAGGATCAGGCATAAACGGCTTTCGTCGACTTCTTCGAATCTCGAGCACACAATTTTTATGTTGACGAAATTAATCAACTTGTGTTACGTTGGCAAAAGTGCAGTGATTCAAATAGCGCTTATATAGACTAAATTGACTGAGTATTTATTGAGATATTACAGTTTAAAGTGGTCCCATAAAAACAAACAAATTAAATATCTTTTTTTTAAATATTTTTGATGTTGTATTTCACTCAACAGATATTATCGATTGAAATTTATTAGATTGGCGTTTTCAACAATTTTAAAATGCCAAAATTTATAATCCTTAGGTCAAAGAAGTGTACAGTGAATGAAATGTTTGGAAGTTTAACGAATATTGGATTGTTTGTGAATTTATGATGTAAATGCAAATATTAATGCTTCTCAATATAATATATAACAATTGAACTTTCTAGTTTGAGAAAATAAAAAAATTGGAAACTGATTAATAACAATCACACAATAAACAGCAAAGTAATATAATGGATCACTAGAATATTCGATTAAACGTAAAGTATCTATTATTATCGATTCTAGTGTTCATAAATCGTGGTCTATTCAACCAAACACCAACATTTTCTCACTTCATTCAAACGAAATGATAATTGTCACCATACTTTAGAAATCATCCTAAGAATGCTTAATGTTACTTATCGGCTCTTTCGAGCCAGATGTGCCCTCCCAGATATATTTCGGTAAATTTATAATACCGCATTTGCATTAGCATCCAATTTGGACCGCGTCACGTAATGTCGAACATCTGTAACAGCCTGTAAATACAATAAAAATAAACGAGGAGGATACAAAACACAATTTAATTGCATCACAAAGACTTCAGCAGTCGCCCCCACTTGAAGTTCACCTATTCTCTACCCGTTTTATAAACCAATGTTTCGTTTAGCTCGCAAAACAATCTATTAAAGCCACCCCTATTGATTTACGACATAAAAATAACCATAATTTTAATCTCCCTTTCGGGACCCTCGACACTATCTCAATCTGAGATCTATATTTCCACATTTTTACCTTTTCCATTAACTTTTCATCGCTGCGAGGTTTTCGTTCGGAGTTTTGGCATGTGTGAAAAGCATTTGTTTTAATAATTTGCGTTAATTAGCGCGAATCCGTTAAAATTCGTCGATGAATTGAAATGTTTCGTTTTGTTTGTCATTCGTTGTATGTGCGGCTGCTTTTCACATGAAAGTAAATCCTGTCTTTCATCGGTTTGTTTGAATTGTGATATAATCAATTATAGAAAACAATGAGGTAGTTTGTTAGCCGACTCGACGAGATCATTCAGAATGTGTGTCACGGATAGAAATGTCAGTTTTTATATGAATATATTATAATTGAAAATTGGTTTTTCAAATTACTCTACAAGTTTTGACATTTCGGCTTATTCAGGAGCGTATCCGTATGTTCGGCTCGTTGATAGTTGACGGGTTTCTTCCAGAAACATTTTGAGTTTTGATATCAATCATTCCGTAACGTAATATGAGGCACAAAATAACGCCGCATGCAGTGGTGGTTCGGCTTGCAGGCATGTATCCACAATGGTCCGTAACGTAACACCATATGTATATTTCGAATTCACTGTATCCATTATTCCGTAAAGTAACCGAACAAGGTACGAAATAACACCGAATGCAATGGTTGTTCGGCTTGCAGGCGCGTATCCATAAGAGCCAATGGTCCATGACGTAACACCGTACATGATCGGCTCGTTGGGAGTTGACGGTTTTCTTCCGGAAGCATTTCCAATTGGCCATATCAGTTATTAAGTCAAGTAACCGAACAAGGTACGTAATAACGCCGCATGCAGTGGTGGTTCGGCTTGCAAGCATGTATCCACAAGAGTCAATGGCCCGTAACGTAACACCGTACATGTTCGGCTCGTTGAGAGTTGACACGGTTTTTTCCGGGAGCATTTCGAATTCACCGTATCCTTTATTCCGTAAAGTAACCGAACGAGGTACGAAATAACGCCGAATGCAATGGTTGTTCGGATTGCAGACGCGTATCCATAAGAGCCAATGGTCCATAACGTAACACCGTACATGATCGGCTCGTTGGAAATTGACGGTTTTCTTCCGAAAGCATTTCCAATTGGCCATATCAGTTATTAAGTCAAGTAACCGAACGAGGTACGCAATAACGCCGCATGCAGTGGTGGTTCGGCTTGCAGGCATGTATCCACAATGGTCCGTAATGTAACACCATATGTATATTTCGAATTCACTGTATCCATTATTCCGTAAAGTAACCGAACGAGGTACGAAATAACACCGAATGCAATGGTTGTTCGGCTTGCAGGCGCGTATCCATAAGAGCCAATGGTCCATAATGTAACACCGTACATTATCGGCTCGTTGGGAGTTGATGGTTTTCTTCCGCAAGCATTTCCAATTGGCCGTATCAGTCATTAAGTCAAGTAACCGAACGAGGTACGCAATAACGCCGCATGCAGTGGTGGTTCGGCTTGCAGGCATGTATCCACAAGAGTCACTGGCCCGTAACGTAACACCGTACATGTTCGGCTCGTTGAGAGTTGACACGGTTTACTTCGGCAAGCATTATAACTTTTGACAGTCAATAAATAACGCCCATCCAATGGTGGTGCGTCTTGTAGGCACGTTTCCATAAGAGCCAATGGCTTTTAATGTAATAGAGTACATGTTCGGCTAATTGCGAAGTGACACGCAATTAGCCGGAAGCATTTTGGTTTTGGCCGAATCAATTATTCCGTGATGTAACCGAACGAGGTCTGTGTCTTTACTTACACCGAAACACGCCTAAAGAAGTTCTTATTTTGGATTTACGATCGACGGACAAAAATATGTAAGGCTAATTGAAAAATGTTCAAAAACTATATTTAGGTACCCCTTTCAAACTTACCTTCGAAATTATAATTCAATTTTGTTTGCCGGTAAACGAGTGGAAAAAAGACTGCAAAAGTTTCCAGACTCCACGTTAACGAAATCTACGTTGGGCAAACTCGCGGCTACAAAATTGCCCGTTTCAACGAACACCCCGTGTATAGTTCCTTTGATTTCCACCACCGCCGATCGCAAATCATCGCACAACACGAAAACGCATGCCGCGTAACCGGACTAATTGTCGAATAATCGATGCACTTGCTCGAAAGCACGCCGACATACTGCGAATGCCTGGAAACGGATTGCGATAACTGCGTGAATAATACAATAGACGATGATACTGCGAAGTATTCGACTTGATCAAAGAAAGTGCGTTCTTTCATCTTCATCCTTTCGAAAAGGAAATGGCGATGTGACGATACCGCCGATGGTACAAGAAAGGTTGTTTTTTATGCTACAAATAAGCAACTCTTATTACTGGAGATATGTTTCTCTTATAAGTCGTCAGCCCTCGCCCTTTGATTTCTGCTTTTTGATAATAATTAGGTATGAAAGAAGTTTATCCAGATTCTGTCTTTTTAAATAAAGATTGGGTCTTTTGAATTCTTATCAATACGCATAATATCCAGATATATCAACAGATGAAGGGAAATGTCACAAGCCACAAAAATTATAATTTCTGTGATCTCACTCAATGTATTCGAAATCCAGAAATATTTTGTTGGTGGGTCACTTGGATGATAAAATCCTTGTATTTATCATCAAAACGATACGTTCAGCTGTTCAGAGAATTTTACTTGATGTGACATTTTCCCAGTTAACTTCCTTCCTCAGGTGAGGAAGCCATGTTGATTTTAATAGCACCAGTTGTTGAAAACCCTTCTTTAAGATGCCTTATAAGCGTGGTCACTGAAAATACAAATCCCACTTTTCAAAATTATTTCCAAAATTTGACCAGCTTCCTCACTGATAGTTATACATTTTGTTTTGGTGCGTTTATTTGTTTTTGTCTGATATACGGGGTCTGTTAGGTGAATTTTAATTTTCTTAAAAATATTTATTCAGTTATCAATGTCTATTTTGATCCCTCCAAAGTAGTCCCCCTCAAATAGGAAAAAGTCGCAGAGGGGCAAATCTGGTGAATACGGTGGCTAAGGAATAATTACGGTGTTGTTTTTGGTTGAAAAATCAGGAACAAGCAATGACGAATGAGCAGTGCCACCCGCTTCATGTCCAAAATTGCCAAAAAAATTACATAGCACGAGCCAAAGGATATGCCGACATGCTAGTGATTCGACGATTCTCCATAACAATTTTATGCACTTTTTCAACATTTCAATCGGTTGTTGATGTGCTGGGGCGTCCAGGGCGAGCGTGTCAACATCTTCTCGACCTTCTGTGAAAAGCTAGCACCACTTGTGAACATTTTTCTGACTCAGAGTACAATCACCGTATGCCACTGTCAACATTTCAAGCGTTCTTGGGCAAATTTTCTGATTAATTTTTCACGATAGCAGAAAATCGCCTAACACGCAAAACTTTTATGCCTTCTACCAACAAACCAAATATGCTAAACAGCTGTACCTTTGAACATATGTACCAACATAAAAAAATCGCTAATCAAAGAAACGTAGCTCGCGACATTCACCTTATTTTTTCACCAGACTTTCTATATCACTGCTTGGAATATTCTGAGATCTAATAATGATAAAATAAATACAAAAAATGAAAATATAATACTTGATGTACAGAATAACCTCGTCACCGAACCTGCAGAGGTATCTAACTCTTTCATTAACTACTTTAATGACATTCCAAATATTCTTTTGCAGAGAAATAAGGTTACCAAAAGCAAAGTAACTCTTAAATATATCAATGCTCATTCCTTCTACTTCATACCTGCACCGGTGACGACGGAAATATACTGAAAAACTGCATAAATTTTATAGCTGAACCTCTTACCTACTTGATCAATTGCTCCTTGGAATAGGGTATTTTTCCTGAGTGCCTGAAGATTTCAAAAATTGTGCCAATTTATAAGAAGGGAAATAACACTGATATACAAAATTTCAGACCAATTTTCCTCATCAGCCCATTCTCAAATGTATATGAAAAATATGTTTCAAGCCTGATGATAACATTTTCAAATAAATGGGATCTATTTAATGTGAACCAGTTTGGTTTCCGCAAGGGGTTGTCCATAAGTCAAGCGATTACACAGTTCCTCAATAACGTGTACAGGGAGTTGGATGAAGATAAAAAGACGCTAGGGGTTTTCATAGACTCAATAAGGCATTTGATCTGGTAGATCACAAAATTCTCCAAACAAAGCTTGAAATGTATGGAATCAGGGGAATAACCCACACATGGTTTGAAAGTTACTTAGAGGGTAGAAATCTGAATATAAAAATTGTTCCCTTGGGGTTCCCCAGGGTTCTATATTAGGTCCACTCTTATATATAATATATGTAAATGATTTTTATAGTGTTCAGTTCGTTATGTATGCTGATGACACATCTTTATTGATAACTCAGGAAAATATTAAAGCCACAGTTAATAAAGTATCTGTTGAAATAAAAAGAACCCAAAAGTGGTTGTCAGACAATGGTCTCTTGTTGAATCAAAGAAAAACTGTGCTTTTACTCCACTCCATATCACAGTTTACTAGTAACGTCAATTAATGGATCAATTCAACAACAAGAAGAAACAAAATTTTTGAGTTTGAAGATAACAGAAAATCTCAAATGGAACAAACATGTTGATACGATTTGCAAAAAGATATCCTCAATATCTTATTGTATTTAACAACTACGCTGAAATGTAAATTAATGTACTACCATGCATACTTTCATTGTAACATTTCCTATGGTATTATAGTTTGGGGAGCATCTAGTGATTGTCCCAGATTACTCAAAATTCAAAAAATAACCATAAGGTATATAGTAGGAGTTACTAGAAGGACAAGTTGCAAACTCATCTTCCAAAATCTGAGAATATTGACTGTTACAAAGTATATACACTTATGAGATATTAAAATATGTAAAATCGCATATTATCAGTTTTCCTACTCTTAATGGTAATAAGAATTACAATACTAGAAATTCCCTTCAGTTGGAAGTGCCAATACACAGATTAGTTGTATCAGAATCATGTCCCAGGCTTATGGCCTTTAAATTGTACGATAAACTCCCAAGTATAGCAAAAATCTGACTCTGAAACAGTATAACTATCGAATCAAAGAGTTGCTCCAGGATAAATCCTATTATTCTCTCAAAAAGTATATGGATGATAACTTGTGACTCTGTACATGTGTAACATTTTAGGAAGATTTTAATAACGATACTGTTGTATAAATAGCAGATTATTTTAGGTTTTGACTATTATATATTATATTATCTATGTAAATTGTATATTGTGCCTCTAAGTTCACGGAGTTTGTATTTTCAATTTTGTATTTGTACACGTATTGACATACGTATAGATGATACAACTGAATAAATATAATTATTATTAAATCTGACATAACATTGTGAAAACCACGATTCACCCTAGAATTATCAAAATTATAAAATGTTTCCTCACTGGTTTGAGCGTATTGCTTACTGAATCTGGTAGTCCCAATTTGCAACTTGGGCTAGTTTTTTCTTTTATTCAAAAAACGTCGGGCAACCCCACGGTACCAAATGAACAGAACAGTTTTTTGCGTTTTCCCACATCAAATAAAGCTCCGGAATCAATCGCAGAAAATCACTGGCATGTCGAATACGCAGAATATCACATCAAAGGATCGACCATATTCATATTATCTTTACCGAAAGCTTTCCACTACATTCCCAGCCTTCAATTGACGCAATAATTATTCCCATTTAAATGTTAATATTCAATATCGACTTCCTACTATTGAAAGGGATTTGGTCCCCGGTTTGGTATATTATGGGTCTGTCGTCGGTTTGATGAGGACATAAGCCTATAGAATACTAGCTCCGAGTGGGTACATATAAAAAACACTTGAATTTATAGCAAAGCTCTTGTCGAAGGTATAAATAGATCGGTCAATTTGTGAAACAGACGTTTTGCGAAACGAAAATTTGAATTTATTGCCACTAAATTGTTTTACAAAACAATTTAGTGGCAATTGTTTTGTAAAATTGTAGTAATTTTACAAAACAGCCGTATTGTATATTTGTTCTTGAAATAACGTGAAATTGTTTTCAATGAAACAATGATGTTTACATTTCTGAAACGGAAAAAATTTTGATCCAGCCAATTGAATTTTATTTAAACATCAATGAGTGAAGCTTGGTTTACTGATAGAAATAATGAATGAGTTACTCAGTTTGAAAGAAGTATAAAAAAATTGTGTCGTTGAGAATTAGTTCTTTGACACTTACATGGTAGATTAATTTATTACCTGGTTCCCAAAGGCAAGCAAAAGTCTAGTATTATATAACAGTCTTAGCAGTATCAAACTTTTTTTCATTACCAAATTTTATAAACGATGCAAAGATATAATCTATCATTTCTTATACACTAAAAAGTGTATCGACTATTACTTTATGAGTGGATAATGAAAAAAAAATTAACGCCCTTTGAAATTCAAAATATTCAATTATTTCATTGGAAGTTCAACTTCATTAATTTTTAGTAAACGCAGACTAATGATCTTTAAGTTTCGTGAATGTGATGAAAGGTAGAACTGAAATCTCTGGCGTAGAAAAAAATTTGAACCACAACGCCAAGTTGGTTCATTGAACGCTCGTCAGGAAGAGTTTTGCAGTTCTGGCTTTTGGAAACAGTACTTGTTTTGGTTTGAGAAGATGTTTTTCAACATGTTAGGTGTGATTTCAACTTGAAGTTCGACCAATGCATCCAGAAAAAATCGAGAGGAGACATAGGTGTATTGAGAATAAGCCGAATTGAGTTTCACCATCAATCTATCTACTTACAATTCTGAATGACTGTAGGGCATTTTCAACGAAACTCTCCTCTACCTTTAACTTAGAAAAGGCCACTTTTTGTTTCAAAAGAGTTCAATTTCAATACGAAATTCATTCCCAAAAACTTCGCTACCTTGCAGGCAGAAGCTACTCCCTTATCTTTTTCAATGGCATGAGGAGTCAAGCTCTCTTGTTCCTCTTCAAGGGGAACAGTTTCAAAGAAAATGTCTGGCCTTCATGGTTCACTCCCTACCTCCTTGCAGTGAAAATGGTTTGAATATTAACTGTCATTGTTCCAAGCCTTCATCAACGTGATCTCTTTGTTGGTTCTTTAATTTAATTTTTTTTTTACGAAAAATACATTTTGGAGATGAAATGTGAGATCTGCTTTCCCATTATTTTATAAACTCGTCATTTAGGATCATCAATATCATCAACTTGAATGCGGTGATTTGGAGAGCCGTTAAATTGCCACATTCACTAGTTCTACAAATGATTTTACTCTTTTTACATTCTTTGGGATAGATAATTTGTGCCCCAATCTTTTATGGGACCGGGAATATCTCGCTTTGCATTTTATTCAGAAAAGTACATTTTTTTGGTTTCAGTCTTACGACCCTCTCTTAGGTGATCGAAAACTTTTCCAAGTTTCTCAATGTACAGGCTACGAAATAGAAGAAAAGTATATTTCCATTTGTTTAGTTTGTTTTTGTTGACTTGACATCTCATCAAGAATCAGTATCATCTACAGAAATTCAAGGAAAAATGACAACTGGTAAAATTCTGGCACTGGTAAACCAGATCCCCCTTGTGTACCGAAAATAACGTTTTCCCGTCACATTAACTGCTTCAGAAAATGTGACAAACAAAATATGGCATCAACTCAACCTATTCTACCCATCTTTTACTTGGGAAAGCGGCGAAAGAGCAGATGAAAAAGTTTTCCATTGTCGACAGTTATGTCACAGATTGAGAATCTAACAGTATATTCACGTTGTGGAAACCCTTTAGAAAAATAATGACGATAAGCACCAATTTGTCCGAAGAAAAGAAGGCATTTCTCCCTCGCAAAGATTTCCACAGAGTCAGACGCGGCTCCACCTTGTATGATAAATTCCGCGTTTCCACGGCACCAAATCCAGCAATTTCCCGTATACATGTTCGCGGAAGAGCATTATCTGCCTTTATGTTTTTCTTGGAATAATGAAGCTCATCCCCCAGTAACTAGAAAGACCATTAAAAATCGATCTTTCTAGTTTTAACTTCGGATGTCATACACACTCCCCACTTATGCTGATATACGGCATGTGGTTTGTTTAGAATATGAATCTTGTGATGAACTTTTCGAATAAACATCCGTCTTCGAGAGAAAGAGAGAGAGAACATATCTTCCGTCCCTTAGCGAAGTTTACTTTCAATTGCTCTTTTTGTTCGGTGCTTTTCTGGATGTTCCCGGAAAATTATAGGTTTGTTTCTTTGTCGCAGTAATGGAAAACTAAGTTTCGTTTTATTGTCATTAACAAAGAATTTATGAAAGCGTTCGACATATTTACTTAGAGATGTTTTTATTCTCTCGCAGCTCTTTGTCGATATGGTTCATCTGATAAATAACGCGCAATGGTCGTATTTAACTAACTAATATTTGAACAGTCACTGTAACTACTGTAGACTATAGTGAATCCAGAAGCAATACAAAACAAACGTGTATGCATCATGAACAAACGACGTATTTTGCATTGCTGTGTATTACACCACAAAATTCCACTCACAAAAAAACCTTCATATCTCTACCCAAAAATTCAGAGGCGTTCTGAAGCTCACAATATAAACGTCCAGTTTCGACAGAAATTATCTGTACCCATACACAACACTTCGTTTAACCGATCTTGCTTCTCCTATGCCATCGCTAGAATCTACAATTGTATTCCCGATGATTTCAAAAACTTGTCGGTCTTCAATTCCAAGAAAAAGGTCAAAGGACTTTTGTTGGATGGTACTTTAGCAATAGACTTCTGATATAATAATAATAATATTTATTTGACTACGTTACATACAAGAAACGTTTGGACGATGTTCATACTTGGTGCCAGAGGGAACAGTTATCTGGAAACCTCACCAAATCTGTGATACCCACCTTTACCAAGGAGAGTAATACGAATGATTCCTTCAATGATGAGGTTATTCCATTTGCAGCGGAAGTGGAATATATAGGTACTATCTCCGATAAAAAACTCAGTCGAAACGGCAACTTGGATAACGGATATCACTATCATCCCTATGTTCTTGTTGAGGAAACTGTGGAAAACAATGTGGCTCCGGATCCAAAAGAATTTGATGTTGGATATGCATTATGATTGACAGACCAATGACCACGTACGCATTAATTACCTGCTGGCCAAAATATTTACAGCAAATAGCCCAGGCACGGTGTAGAGAGACAGGCTTGCCTGGCTATCCTCGGTGCCATCATCACCATAGCACCAGCGACCATCTAAGTCATTCTACTTTCTCTCCATATCTTTCTAGATCGAGCACACTGTCAATTACATAGACAGGCTCATGAGGAGCGTAGTAGACTACTGGTCCGCACTGAAAGTCTCAACATTCTTGGAATGACCTCGGATTTAATACCTCCAACAATCAACTAAAACCTGCCTTTTATGGTACTAATTCAGACATCGTTTCTGATACGGGTGGTTTGGCCACACTTTCCTAGAAGGTAATGAAGCTACTTACTTCCTCTGAATAGAAGGCGCTGCAAGCAAACTAAATCATTGTTATCGCTTTAGGCTTTATCACTGAAAACATAGATTGTAAGAAGAGTCTCCTAGGATTGGCTACTTCCAAGGCATTTATATATCCTTAGGAAGGATTTAAGTTTCGTAGAGGATAATTCTTGCCAATAAATCTCAATTAATCTTTGCAGTTTGCAGACAATGCAACGATAGATCTACTCATCTGGGACCTACCTACTTATCTCTTACCGAAGTTCACTTTCAATCGGTATTTTTGTCGGTGCATTGGTGGATATCATATTTTTTTTGTCGACAAATTGAGGAGGAATGGAAAATGAGTTTGGTCTTATTGTAATAAGCGGAATGATGAAAAATGCTGATAGCAACAACCATCTATAGTATACTACAGCTATAGTACACTAAAGCTATAGTATACTATAGCTAAAGTATACTATAGCTATAGTATAATATACCTATAATATAATATAGGTACTAGTATAGTATAGGTATAATATAGCTATAGTATACTATAGCTACAGCTACAGCAACTGACTGTTTTAACACTAATAAGAAATGAAGATTAAGAGATGAATTAGATTGAAGAAGTTGATATTACGGGTAGATGAAGTGAATCTTTTACAGAATTACTAGAATGAAAATAACCGTGGAAAAAACTTCAAGGTTTCGTGAAAATACAGCAAGAAATATAACTAAGAGTGGAAGAAGAATTAAACCTAGGTGACGAAAAAGAAGCCACATAAAAAATTAAAAGGGATCAAGCACAATGGGAGGATAAAATCATCAACAATATGTCAAAAGCGCTACCAGATAATTATGAATGAGGCTCTGAATGAGGAGACATTAAAATAATAACAAATGGAAATAATAAAAAATATACCGATTTACAGAAAAGGAGACGCAAGAGAATGAAGTAGTTATAGATGAATAACTCTATCTTGTACATTAACAGAATTTTGAGCAAGATTCCTGGAAAACGCCTCAGAGAAAAGTTTGTTTTTTGCAATAATATTACGGGATTCGTGGCAGAAATGACATTGAAATGATACGACCCTAATCATTGACATTTGTTTATAGACTCGTCAAAACGAAGTCTTGAATGTGTACTTTTACATAATGGCAATAAACTTGGCTCTTTACCTACTGCTCATTCAACCAAAGCTGAAGATGAATATTCCCCAATATCTCGGGTTATAGACAAAATCAAATACATAGAACACCACAGAACAATATCCGTGTTTTATTTGCTTGTGGATAGCAGAGCTAAAACTGAGCATTGGACCAGAAAAGATTGGCCGCTTAGACATATTAAAACAAGGAAAGTTTAATGTAATGAACCCCCTTCTAGTGCCCCGGGAACGAATAATATTACTTCCTTTACACATCAAACTAGGATTGATGAAACAGTACGTGAAGGATCTAAACCAAGAGGGGGACTGTTTTTAGTATATATTCGAATCGTTTATAAAATTGAGTGCTGAGAAGTTGAAAGCGGAATTTTCGATGGAACACAAATTAAAAAATTAATGAACGATGTGAATTTTACTGAAAGTATGACAACCGCTGTAAAATACTTGGAATGAGTTTTTTGGCTCGTGAGAAACTTTTTGGGAAATAAGAAGTCCGTCAACTTTCCTGACCACGTCAAGCAGTTACTATTATAATCTCAGCAACTTGGATGCAACATGAGCACTAAGATGAATTTCCTTCATAGCCACCTTGATCGATTTCCTGAAAATCTTGGAGACTCAAGCGAGGAGCAGGGAGAACTATTTGGTCAGGTTATTGGCACCATGGAGAAGCGCTACCAGGGCTATTGGAGTGAAAGTATGATGGTTGACTACTAGTGGATCATCCAGAATAGTAGTAACACTCCACCTCATTCAAGAAAGTTACATAAAAAAAAGTTTTGTTCTAATTAGATAGTTAAATAAAAGTAGAGCTGCTAGCAAAAATCTGAGTACAGATCCATAAAAAACATTCCATGCAACAAAAATGCTGTTGTGCACTGTAATAGATTTTCATCTAATATCGGTCAGATCTATTATAATTTTCTAATGATATTTTTCTTTCCCATGAAAGAGTAATTTTGAAAAGTTGATTAAGCCAATACAGTGAAGTCATGGACATTATCATAAAGACAGAAAAGAAGTTGACTGCCAGAAAACTGAAATTTATATGATCAGAAAATAAAATAAGATTGGATATAAATAAAAATATACATACCCACAGAGTCTAAGAATAAAATTGATAGACAAAACAATAGAACAAATCCAACAACATCAGTTGGATAGGCAAACAAATTAAAGATGAGAAAATAGAATAATGACAGATAGAAATAGAGTAGAGAAATGAGAGAATAGAAAAATAAGAAATACGACCAAGAAACGAAAAGTGCTGAGGCAGTGTTGGTACTGAGTCTGAGAAACAATAAAAATGAACAATAAGAAAAATACAACAACATACAGGTTTATAAGGATTTTTCCGAATTCTTGGGGTTTCTTGTTGAATACTATTCGTGAGCAAAACAATAGCAGATTCAATACTCCTGACCGCTCTGGATTGAATGATTCCGTACAGTCTATCTCGTCTTGTGTTTGAAAATCTTTTGCTGGAAAAATACTCACTTGTTTACTTTGTAGTAAATGATCAAGAGGTAGCAAAAACGAATGTGAATTTCTGGAACTTCAACTAGCGTTTCCTAATATGACTGATAACCAGTCCGTGGAAATCTTATTGTTAAATCATCTGAAAATGGAACTTTCAACAGGTGATGATCGACTGTATCGCCAAACATGCGCCAAACTAACTGACTGTTATAAGGAAACAAGTATAGCTGAGGCACCAGTCAATCTAATAATGACACTGATGATCTTCAAACATGACTCAACCTCTGACGTAAGCACCAAACTCTTACGAAGTTCGAAATAGATGAACACTTCAATCTAGCAGATCACTATTATAATATGCAGTCATTGTTCACTGTGGTTCTGGCGTTGAATTTGGTCATTATTACGCTTTGGTCAAAGACGAAACGGACTGGCTCAAGTTTGACGATAGTCGTGTCACTGAGTGTTCTAGCGATGTATTGAATTCATTGGAGCCTCTGGAGACACCCTACATTTTGTTTTATGAGAGAGAGAGAGAGAGAGGACATTGGCAGATCAAGATCTTTAAATTTTGTGTTGCTTCAGGTTTTTCCGGGTTTTCCTGCAGCTGAAAAAGCAAATGCGCCACTGGAATCAATGAAGTCGCCCCGGAGCGCCAATTAATTTTTATTGTTGTTTTATAATTTCATGACTTGTATTTTGAGAATTGTGTGAGTGAAGTTGAAGAAAAAAACTTTTATTGTGCGATCTCGAATTTACGACGACAAAACACTGGAACACATTGTTACAATTTCTTCGAAACAGTGTGATGTGGAAAAGAAGCTTTTAGGATGGCTATTTCTTCATTATTTACCGAAAAATTTGGGAAAATTCAAATTGTGATGTTCTCTTCTCTCCCTCCCGCCTTTCGACAGCAACGTTCGTCGAACCCTACACTTTCTAACAGATTGAAATATTCCATAACTAATTATAAATTCATAATATTTTTCGAAAAGCATCGAATGCGACACGACCGAATGCTAATTGAATTTATATGAATTATCATCGGTGCATCCGCGGCCGTTTATTAAAAATTCATATATATCTTAACGGGACGAAGAAAACTCATAACAATTAGTTTCGAACGTCGAGAAAAAAATTGTTGGCCAGCACTTTGTTCCTACACTCCTTATTAGAAATCCCATAAAGAATCATACAATGGCAGAGTTATCTGAGTTATGTCGGAACATTTACATATTTATGTCATGGGTGTAGAAATTTCAGTCGCTGGAAGAGGGGAGACGGGCATGGGCGCACACCAGACTAGTTCGAGAGGGGGAGCGGAAGGGAAGTAATTTCTCACACCTCCGAGTGCTATTTTTTTCTGTAGGGAATTTGTGTCGACGTTCCGTCCGACACCTCTATATAACATAACTATAACAATGGTTCTGGCCATCCCGGAAAACTATCATAAAAATTTGAATATGTAATTTAATTAACATGAAAACATAATAAAGTTCACCAGTTTCACAACAGCACGCTTCAATCTAATAGTAGTGAGACATTTCACACCTTGGTTTGGAATGGACCGCCTGTGGTAAAAAAAAAACACCAAATCAAAGATCTGGGTCATGTTATTGTCTTCAAGAAATCCTCTCTACCAACGATTTATAATTTTGTAAAGTTCATGAACATTCATAAAATATATTTGATGAAACAAAGGTAAATGTTGGATTTGCTCTCAAACAAATTTTGTCAAGCTCTTACCTATTGTTCGGTAAGAGTCAGAGCGAATAAAATCAATTCATATAACCAATTCATAACGGGGACACCATTTGGAACAAATCTTATAAGCAGTCTAGGTAGTTTTGACAACAACAATAAACATTCTTCTACTAATGGACAAGGAAAAGATACAGTATGAAAGGCTAATCTAACTAACACTTACTCTTGACTAATTGAAATTTGTCAATGTTTTCGTATCTTTTATTCCCCTAATTCTCATATAATTTGCAGTTGCACACATGTATCTGTGTATCTGAGTACTGTGCCTCTGACGGAGTGTTTGTAGCAAGTCAAGTGTATACGCTTTCTTAAATAAACATATAAAACAAAGAAGTAAATTGTAAAAATGTAAAAATATTCGGCATCGCAGGGGTTGCCTACGTACATATATAAACAAATAAATATTCACCTATGATAATAGAAGTATTTACAAACTACCATAGTACAATCGATATCGAGTATGTTTCATCTCGAGTAGACATAGCTGACGTGAACTGTCCTAAAGTGATCGTAGTATTCCGAGACTGAGTTAAAACATTGGTTGAGTGGCATTTCATTGATGGCTCTTGTTCGGACTAGTCAGTCCTACTGTGCATTCTTTGATTTAAAGTCGAAATAAACCAGGAATCAAAACGTTTCTTTATTTTAATACTTTTCAAATTATTATCAATGTCAAAATCTTTTTTTTAGAAACAAATCCAGAGAGTTAGGGAGTTGAGAAGCTCTCGCTCCTGAACTAAATTTACAGGGAGGTCACTTGCAGTCGTGAACTCGACATCCAACTCCTCTTTAGACTCGCTTCTGAAGTAAATTTATAGGGAGGTCAGTTGGAGTCGTAAGTTCGACATCCATCTCCTCTATAGACTCAGCGTCAGAAAATTTTTTTAAAGTTTACTCTGTCCATAAAAGTGCCACGAGTAGCTAGGGAAAGAAGGTCAATCACGGCATAGCCCCTCATCACCGTGACAAGGCGATGCTACGACGAGAGGGCGCCGGGTATTTCGAAGGTTCCGTAGAGACAGCTGATAGGCTTAGTGTCATTCATCCTCTTGGCACGGATACACACACCACAAGTGATTCTGTCATTCCCGTATCCAGCGGGGCTACGTGGAAGCAGGCATCCGATGGCCGGTTTGCTCAACCCCCACATCCAAGCCAATGCACTCGCCAAAAACAGCATGCACAGTGGTTCAGGCAGTGAAAGATGAACAAGGACAGCCAATGTTAGAGAGGACTTCGAGAGCGGATTTCATCACTGTTTAGAAAATAATAGACAACACTTCAAATAAGTATTGATATATATTACATTTATGGGTTTTTCAAGATTTATTGGAAAACATTTGATTTCTCAATATCTTCACGGTTTGACTTGATTTCTTCAAAAGTACTAAAATGAAAGGTCAAGTATGTGGTATTTTTGAAAAGGTAGTTGAACGACCTTTAATATGAGTTACCACCCAAACCCCCGCCACTAAATGGTTGATATACTACGAATGTACCATTGATATGTAAAATATGCATTCTATAGTATTCTATAAAACGGTGCCGATATAGCGATATCAGCAATGGATCTTCGACCGCGAGAAACTAATCTCAATTTCATTAATCATATTGACGCAAACGACGATGCCCTGAAAACAGTCACAGATTGACGATCCTTCTCTTTCGACACATCATACTCAAAAGGCTCGATCGCATTGCTTAGATTCTTGCTGCTCTCACGACGACAATAACTCCGATATCTGTATGCAAACTAATATATCCAAATCAAGTTGTCTATAAAATCGAACGCGTGACGAACTGTGATTGATTACCATTTCGAAACGTTCGCCGTGAAGTCGTTTGGATAATTATGAGTAAAGGTTTTTGCACAAAAAAAAAAGCAATAAATCGTAATAAACCCAACGAAATGTACACACGATTATTGTAATGATTTCTGATTGAAAAACTAGCCCGAAGAAAAACATTTCGAAGATACGTGGTGTACGAACATACCCATTTGGACACATCTATACTGCAGGTTGATGATGGTTTTCGCCAGTTTGGGCAATTAGAGAGGTTTTATTGGTTAGGATTTTTGGCATAATTGGTATATAATAACGTGTAGCAGGATACGTGATTCAAATTCAAGCCTCATCTATACCTTCACCTCGTTTACAATGACCGAATCATGCAAACTATCTGAACTTACTATTTCTAGTGCTTCTATAGCTGTTTAAATTTTCTTCTGTTACTGCTTCAATTTCCGAGCATCACAATTCACTGAGAAATTATATGTTATAGAACTTGTTATTGTTATTTGAATAGATCAGATGTTTACCTATAACCATTAACGAACGATAGATATGAATATATAGACTGCGATCAAAACAAATGGCCCCATGAAGAAAAAGCAGAGCAAACAAACTACTCAGTATATTAGTTGCTTAAATCGAGATGGTCATCGAGATTGAAGTGAGAAATTTAATAAAATGAGTCCCTCCTTGAGATGTCTCTTTACAGCAAAGTTGATTAGATATACCTCAAAATATGAACCTGTTGACAACTATCTCTTAAAGATTTTCCTGGTTCAAAGTTTCATCTTTCTGTTTTTCTATTAGAAATGTGGTGTCATTTGTAAGGGCTACATCCGTTAAAGTTTCGGAAATATTAATAAAAGTAATTCAACCATATACTAATTTTAAGCCAATTAGATGATGATACTAAAAATAGAACTGTTCCTAAATGGAATTGGTCACAACAAATTTAAATAATACTTCACAAAATCGTAAAAGTGTTCGTTATACAATAGGTTCCTCAGGCGTGTTCTGAATCCTACCTAATTAGTGCTTCTTATTACAATGTGAATCATTATGAACTACGACCTAATCAATGACTCACAAATAATTTTAACAGGTATAAACTATTTGAAAATCAAAGCATTATAAAAAACATTATGAAAGGCATTTTTACAACTCATTAAAAGGACATGTAATAAACTAATAACCATTTTCCACATTAAAAAACAAATTCAATACAGGGAAATCATTTTATTCTATTGGTCATTCAGTTAATTTTTCAAATTTCAAAGTTGAGTTTCAAACATTTCTCTTCCAAATGTAAAAACGTCATAGTTGTTGTTGAACTTATGCCCGTCTGCCTGAAGATTATTTGCAAATATGGTATTGGTGTTCACATTTCAGAAACTATTATGTTATGAAAGTCTTTGGGAAAAAGTTCTCCAAGTTTGGCCAACATAAAGGTTTGGGAAAGAACCACAAGTCAACTTATATACTCCTGATCTATCTGACACTCAAGTTTTGTCTTTATTGTTTTCAATGAATTTGCATACATTTTTATTTGTCCAAGTCTTTCTTTTTCAAGAAACGAGCAATGTTATTGGTGGGTCAATCGAAGTATGACAATGTCCTATGACGCTAATTATTGTTTCTTGAAGAGGGTTAGTAGCTTCACTTCCAGAAATAAATTTTCAAAGAGTAGGTACACAGATTCACTAAACAAATTTCTGTTAATACCTGCCGATTGAAAAAAACCGATGGTGAACATATGTTACATTAACCTATTTTGGTAAATCCATCAAAATTATCGCTCGATTTTTGAAAAAAGTAGCCTACAGAACTAACAACAGTATGAGCAAACTTTTTAAAAAGATAAAACTTTAGTGTTAGAATGAAACAGAAGTACAATAGATTTGTGGCCCATGTTCCAAAATTTATATTGGCCAAACTGGGAGAAATTTCTCAAAAAAATTAAAAGAACATAGTAGTTTTCCAATGAGAAGACAAACTCTACATTCGAAAGAGAAAAATTCGAAACTTAATCTTTTGAAACGTTTAGAAAAAAGTCAAAAAATTCAAGAATTCAAAACTATTGCTCAATGAGGAAAAATATGTTTGCCGAAACAACTGTCGCGGTTTTGTAAACTGTTTAGTGAAAATCTCACAATGAAATGTCATTTGACTTGGTTAATATACGTTGAGGCAATTGGCTCTAGCAAGAAAGTTTTACAATTTCTTTTAATATAGGCCCCAAACTTTTGCGGGATTTCGGACGGTTATTGAAAGACCGACTTGTTAGGAATACTGACTTCCATACTTTGCTTCTGTGCTTGTCTTTAGAAATTGTGTTCATGATTTCAGAAGTTTTTCCTCAGAGAGCTTGTATAAGTACAGGTGCTTTTTCTTCGTTCTGTCATTCCCTATCATTATAAAGATAGATAAACAGTACAGGACGTTGGACATGAATTTTGGTTCTAGTTCAAAAGGCGTTTATTCTCCCTTGGAAGCTTGATACCAAACAGTTGTTGGACTACAGTAGGGATGAACTACGATATCTAACAGGCCTTCTCACAGGACACTGTTATTTGAATCATCATATGCAGACACTCGGTTTATTTGGTCGAGTGTGAATAGGTGTAAGCCACAATAAACCCTTACGGGTTGTGGTGGAGGGTCGAATAGACCCACTCACTTTGGACTTAACCTAACCTAGCCTAATAGTAGTGTTCATCTCAACTTTTTCATAAAGTTGAAGGAATATATTTTTTTGTATGAAATGTGATGTTGAATATATATATTGGACATAAAAACGATTTACCCCCCTGGAAGCGACCAACTTTCTCATGACAAACGAATACGTTGATAAATGCAATTTCCCAATTAGGTGCCGAAAAAAACGACTTTGACTCAAACAGAATGTGGAACAGTAAACAAATGTAAAGTGATCTAGCCTCAATTACCGAGAGTACAAACATTCGGTGGAACCGAGTGGAATAGCGTAGTCGGAACTGTTGAAATTTCTTTTTATTGATCATATAAAAAGTTATTTCAAGAAACTTAATTCGATCAGGTCACGTACTTGTGTAGGTATCCGACATGCTGACCCCATCACACCGGTGCCGGTGCTTGGGAATGCAGGAAAACAAGAAAATTCCGTTTGTTCAGATCGTTACGAGCGAAATGGAAAGTGTCGAGTTTAGAGTCTTAGCAGTAGTCAAATGCTGGGTATTTGATAATTGTTGCGCTTTTTTTTTATCACGCTTTTATCAGCTTCACCTCTATGTATGTTTGTTAGTTTGTTTGTTGGTAACTCTCAAGTTTGGGATCTGTATTTGACAGAATTATCAACATAATTGCTTAATCTATTCCCGGAAAGATGGCGCTGTACGTAGATAACCTACTTGATATAATTCGAACTCACTTTACATGTATTTCTTCATTTGAAAAAACGATTTTTTCATTAACACGCTCTCCTGCTGCCTTATTTGTAACCCTCCTTTGCGCGCCTGCTGCCTTGGGCTTGATAGCTGATTTTCAGGCTCTCTCTCCGGAATCGGAAAATATCAATGGTCATTTTTCTAAATAATATACGGCTGACTAATCCCAAAGTTTAGATAAAATTAATATAGCTTAAAAAGATGGGAAAACACACTTTTATAGCATACGAAACTAAAAAATGAAAAATAAATATAGTTTTAAGAAACTAAAAAACACTCTTTCAAAGAACATCGAACTAAAAAGTTGAAAATATTTTTTTAAATTAAGCTTGAAACAATAACGAAAGAAAAATAATAGTATTATTGTGAAAAAATCCATATTTTTTGTATATTAAGCACCCGTCTCTATATATAGCTTATTAAAAAAAAACAACTTTTAAGTTCGATGTTCTTTGAAAACGTGTTTTTTAGTTTTTTTTTTGAACTATATTTATTACTTATATACGATTGCAATCAACTGACGAAGTTATTCGTTGAGAAAATAAAATTTTCATTAGAAAATATGGGGGAATGTTCAGGAAATATACAAAAAATGTGGGAAACTTTGATGAAAAAATAGCAATTCATTTAGATGTCATCTATTCACACACACACACATACACACACACCCACATATATATCCTCCTGTGTGTGTAGATGATACACATAATTTTCTTTCAGATAGGTAGGTACAAACTGGATGGAAAGCTTCATCCGAAACAACGATATACTTTCGAATATATAAACACGGAATAGAGGGAAATTACTTTCTATTGTCCAGTTTGTACTTCAAATATTCGTTATAGAATTGAAAAAAACTTTTTCCCGAAAACTATTTGTTTCCTAAAATTAATCCTTTGCGATTTGACCAAAATTGCTATTGTTTGCACGTCTTGACGATAACTGACTGAATATCTAACAATATTACTATTATGTTTGTTCACAAATACTGTCATAACTATGTTTGTTTGAAAGTGGTTGCTTCATGGTGAATTTTACTAGTTCGGACTTTCATTGTCTAATGTGATTTGAAATATTTGAAAGAACTAATAAAGTTAAAAATCAAAATAAATAGCCAAAAATAACAATTATATTAAGCAAATTACAATAAAATGAAAATAAACAAAAAAAATTGAACAATTAAAGATAAAAAATAAAAATTAAAAGAGATTCACGAAGACGATTGTGGATACTAACAATCGAAACGTCGCGTGTCTATGTTGATTTTTCATCTTTAATTGTTCAACTTTGAATTTTTTGCTGATTTTTATTTTATTGTTATTTTATTTCACGGTTTATTGCCTAATATAATTGTTATTTTTGGCTATTCATTTCAAGTCCAAACTAGTAAAATTCACTGTGTTGTTTATTACGATATTGAAATTGTGAAACACATCATCTTTTGTTAAAAAGGGCATCATTCTCACAAGGTTAGAGTAGGTCGAAAGTAGTAGGTCTATTCGACCCTCCACCTCAATCCTCAAAGATTTATTGTGGCTCACACCGATTTACACTCGACCAAATTAACCCCGATTAGTTTATATGGTAGATGGTAAGAATGCGGCTCTGCTGAACTCTGATCAAACTTTCACCAAGGACTCCTATAATCAAAACAGCCGTCTTGACAGAGTGGTTTGGACAGAGTCTGTGGAGTTCTCTATATTTCATTTGTTTTTTTCTCCTATTTTCGGACGATATTGGTCTCACTTAGAGCTGAAAACTCAAAGATGAATATGAATAGACAAAATCAAAATATTATTATTATTCTTGATACATGAAACTGAATAAAATCATGATTTTTACCCTCCATGAGTTATTTTATCAAATTTGATAACGTTTCTAAAGTTAATAACGTTTGTAAAATTCAGATAATCAACTTAAAACGTTTTGCAGCAAAGAGAAATAAAAGTGAAGCGATATATTGTCTGTATTGATATTTTTGGGTGATTCATAGAGCATTGTCTTCTCTGATCATCAGAAGGTAAGAATGCATTTCATTATCACTTTGAAATAAATGCAATGTAATTACATCAAAATTATTCTTGCAACATAAATTAGTTCATTAACTTCTTCGTACGAGACTTTTTTCGGCATTTTATTATCCTCCATACTTCCACAACATAGGCAGGTGATTACAGATAACTAAAAGATGAGCGAACGTTTATACCGCTTTCACAGAAACGTCTTTGGGTGATTTCTAGTCGGCTCAGCATATATCTGATGACGTCACACCCTCTTTCGCTGAACCTCTACTTTGACCCTGTTTACTGAAATATCGGATATAATTCTTTCTCGCCAATATTATTCAAATTACCTCAAAGCGTTCCTATTGTAATATTGTGCTGGATTCCAGTGAATATTCATTCGTTCAAAACGAATATTATTTTGACAATCATCGATACTTCTGCGTTCTCTCTGGTATTCTTGACCGACCTATCGTTAGTTCTACGTCGACTTAGAAAAATAACACCCCCATCACCGAAATAGATTATTTATCTCCTTCACAATCTTAACCTCCGACGTTAGTCAGCGATAAAAATAAAACCCGAATAAAGGAAAAACGGCAGATTAGCGCTGATGATGATATTCAAGGGTTACGCGTACGGCCAAACATTTTATGGAAAAACATAAAAGTCAAACAAATTGCGCCTTGCTCCGCTATAGTACCCGACGAATTATTGTCATAAAACTTGTTTTATGACACGTTATCCCGCAAAATAAAAATTAAAAGTATAACGTTCAATATTAGGAGAGTGAAAATTGATATTGGGGAAAAGAGTCAGTATGGGACAAGACTCTTGAAGACTTCTAAGGGTTGCTCATGGTAGATCCAGCTGCTGAATGATGACAAAAAAGGCGATGTATTGAAATATTTCCATGAAAAATATTATTCATTTTTCCAACATCTCTTGAGTCCTGAAGATTTTGTTAAAAGTAATGTTGCTTTATATATGATCAAGAAAATGTGGAAGAAATCAAAAACAGTCATTCTGGGCATCCCAAGGTATAAGTGTTCACCAGGAATTAATGAGTCACGCTAGAGATAATGATCACTAATTAAAATGCTGTGAGAATTATTCTTGGAACGATGATAAAACTTTATGATTCACTCAACGATTGATTTCCAATGTCCACTATTTCATCACACTATTTCAGTTTTTATGAATGAGATTTTTCAAAAGGGTTTTTTGAAACAACCAAAATGTTGGGGTCATTATAATCAGAAACTTCTTGATAAAGACATTACATCCCTACTTCCCTACTAATATTATAAACGCGAATGTAAGTTCATGAAATTTTGTACACATGTTCTTGGAGGTATTAGAGGAAACAAGGATACTTTTTATTTAAAAAAATATTATTTTTCATGTAAGATAAAAAAATTATCATTTCTATTGTACTGACACTTATTTAATAGCATAAATGCGTGCGAAACCGCGGGTAAAAGCTAGTTTATAATATTACTAGCTGACCCTGCGAACTTCGTTCTGCCTTAGAGGCAATAAAAAATCACATTTTCTATTTTATTAATTTAATTTTTTTATTAATCAAGTATTTCAATTATTCTTTATTAGGCTGCACTCTTCAGTTAAGCACCTTGTGATACACGACATTTTTTGTTTCATCATCAGGCGCAAGTATATAAACAACGCAGATGGTCTTCCGACCCATGAACATGCCACATATAATTGACCACGAGAAAAACATTGATTTTCCAGATTCAGACCACAAACTTTCAAGGATTGGCCTTGTGATTTGTTAATGGTCATGGCGAATGCAAGATGAATTGGAAAATGAAGTATTTTAAACTCAAAAGGCATATCGGTTGGGTCATCTGGCGGAAATCGCCAGATAGTATATTCATTGCACCTCCAAAACATCTGGAGTCATTGCGTAGATCTTTCAATGTTCGGTTAAGTGCTTCTAATGCACGATTGTGCGCCATTGTGCATTCGTCGCATATGATGATTTTCGATGCTGATAAAACTTTGGCAATTGCAGAATTTTTTGAAATATTATATGTTGGTTCTTCAATAGTTTGAAAATTTAACGGCAATTTTAATGCTGAATGAGCCGTACGGCATCCTTCTAACAATGTGGCTGCTGAAGAAGCAACTGCAAGCGCAATGTTGGATCCCGCACGAAAAGTAGCTAAAACTAATGACATCAGGAATGTCTTACGAGTTCCACCAGGGGTATCCAGGAAATATAAACCACCATTTTCATTATCAATTGCCTTCATTAACCATTGACAAAATTACGTTCAGCTGTCATTTACCTTTTTTGTTATTCCATGTTTTTGCTATACCACGTTTTACAGTCACTTCTTGGTGACTTTACGGAAGACGGTCGAACGGGATAAAAAGTATCCTATGTCCCTCTCCTTGTTCTAAGCTACTTCTCCACCAATTTTCAGCCAAATCGATTCAACCGTTCTTGACTTATAAATAGTGTAACTAACTCCACTTTCTTTTATATATTATATAAGATTTTGTACATGTACAAGCACGACAATGTATGTAATGCACCAACAAAGTAAGTATTCCGAAGTAAAAATTTGATGCAAATGCCTAGTACTTACTTGATCCATATAGAAACTTACTAATGCCTAGGTCCTGTTCGAAAAAAGCTTTTGTGTAGCGAAGTGTGGTGTTTTTGGGAACCACACTAAACTACCTATATCTATTTAATGATAAAGGTTTGCCAGATTATTTATTTTAACAGTGTTTCAAAAAATATATCATTTTGGCAAAAAAAACTTGTGCGAGTTGGGACTAGAGGAGGTTTTACTTTTTAAAGTGCGATCCCTCCTGAATATGGATCACCAGTCTCTCGACAATAAGCAAATCTACAAATACACTACTGCTCTACCGTTATTACTGATTTGAAAAAATCCAGGAGAGCTCTATTCAACTAATTGATGATCGATTTACAGGTCTACGCCATCTGTTCAAATAATAAAGTGAATTTTAATTTTTCTGAAGGAATATTCATTCATCAATTTCTATTTTGTCCTCTTAAAAGCGCCCGTCTCAGATATAATACACTTGTGCCAGCGTTTTTCCAGTTCAAGATGCAGTTCTGATATGCACTTTTTGATATGTCCTCGAGCTCTCTCAGTGATTCAGTTTTTATCCCATCAATTATCGCAAAACGCCGTCTTTTCGTGGGTCTCTTCAATCTTGGGAACAGAAAGAAGTCACAGGGAGCCAAATCTGGTAAATACGGTGGCTGAGGCATGATTACGGTGTTGTTTTTTGCCAGGTGCATTATAGTGTTGCAAAAGCCATAAACCATAAATTATTTTTCCACGATATTCATGTTGATTCTTGCAAGCAGCGCATAACTTCATGATAATACTCCTTATTGACCGTACGACCATGTGGCAAGAACTCCAGATGTACGCTACGGTAATCGAAAAAAACAGTGAGCAAAACCTTGACATTTGGTCGAATTTGGCATGCTTTTTTTTGGTCTTGGCTCTCCTGGGCTTTTCCATTGGCACGATTGGAATTTGGTTTCGATGTCATAACCATATACTTATGATTCCTCACCAGTTATGACAATATTAAGCAAATCTGGATCTGGATCTGGTCAAAAGTCAGCAATTTTGGAGCGAACTTCCCTGTCACACACTTCATGCCCGCGAAATGAACAGTCATCTCATTTTTTGAACAGTGGTCAATCTTAGTACCAGATGTATCAGATATTATTAATGTATAAAGTGCTATTTACATTGTTAAAACAAAACTTTTTTGTTATTTACTTTTAACAACCACTATTTACTAAATTATGATATCGTACTGAAGTAAGACTCCTTGTCAGTGTGGAAGCAGAAGTTCCCTACATTTCATGTAAGTATTTGGAAGACAGCAGATTCTTAAATTATTTTGAATTACTCTGAATAAAATAAAAGAAGTGGGTTTTAATAATACAACATAAGCTCGGTTGAACAAAATCACCAATTTTAGCCACATAAACGTACCTGACTTTTTGTCCAATAATAGAAATAAATGATTTTCGGCCAAATATGTTACACTACTTTTCACTCACCCTCACTCGATATAGGAATATTAGATTTAAAAATTGTATTCCTATGGAGTTTTAAAAAAACTACTACCTTTCCGCTACAGGTCAAATTCTATAATAAATATTTTGTGCAGGCAACAATGAATGCAGATAAATAAAAATAGTTCACGATAAGGATTAAACGAAAAATGAGAATCACCAGATATCAACAATATCTGATACGTCCCCACTGTCGTCAGAGCATAGTGAACAAAAGGTTTGGTCTTGCTCCAAAGTTCATGTTGGTCTGACGTATGTATTTCCAAAGCCACCGATTAGGTCTTTCGGGGTTCCTACAAAAATGGAGAATCATGTGAAGAACCCACGGATTGAACGACATCTAGGTATTTCAATTCGAACGCCTTGCACAAGGATAACAAGGTTATCGTTGTTCCATCTATCTATTCTGATATTCATTCCCATAATGATTGGAGGTATTGTTTAGTCAGCCAATATCAGAAAATGTGAACATGCAAAATATTCTCTAAGATTTGAAATCAGCAGAAGACTAGAAAATTATATTTAGAATCGGTCAATAAATCGTCATATTCATGTGTTTACACTTCGACTAGAATGATTTTACTCCAAGTACTCGTAGATGAAATATTGTGTAAATTTGTATACGTTTGTTATTGTTATTCGGTGTAGATAATCCGACTCGAACAAACACTATGACCCTACTGAGCAAGCTAGTGTCATTCAATTGGCTGGAATATGGTGCAGGGCGTCCGGCAATATGGCGTATGACCATTTGTCTCACAGAAAACCACCTACGTTATTTTCTAGTCACATCGAATGATTTTATATTCCTGCGAAAAGCTATTTATCGAATGTCGTTTGAACGAATAGGTTCATTAATACTGTTGTCTAAATTGTACTCTGCTGTGGCGTAATTGACTGAATTGTTATCATAATTTGAAATAAAGAAACTGTGATAAATATTTACTTTCTGCTCGTCTCCAGTCGTCTTGATGAAAGTGCTACAGCAACAACTGAAAAAGCTCATGGCGCACCCCCTGTTAATTAAACCGACCCCCGGAGTGGCAACTTCTGAATTCCTAATAAAGACATTCGATACGATCGTCTATCGCAAGATTTTCGGGTGTAATTTTCGAGTAGCATTTCTGCGAGATAGTATATCACAAACTTAGAAGTAATAATCCGAAAGCTTTTAATTACTCTCAAGGTGGTTTCGTTATTAATCGTTTATTAACGGCGTTATTTTGTGGATATGAGAAATTACTGAGTAGCGCCGAACCAACATTAATCGATCGCCTAATTCTATTTCACGTTCGAATTTTAGCCCGTAAAGTGTGTCAAGCATCGAAAATCGGCAGAGTATACGGGATACTTATTATTAATAATATGCTAATATTTGAGTGAGTTTTTTTTGGCCCTTCAAATGTCTTTAAGGTCTTAACAACAGGGTCTTAACAATGATAACTTTGTTATGTTATGTTAGGACTTCTGCTTTTTATCTTATATTTGAATGACATAAACTTGTTATAAATGTGGAATTTGTAAATTTATTTGCAGATGATACACTATTGGCATGCTACGATATAAACTTAGATGAAGCTATTGATAAAATTTATGCCGCATTAAAGGATGGCAAATAAATTGAAATTTAATAAAATGGAAACTAAAGGAATGATTATGACAACAAAATATAAATGGAACAACCTGATTCAAATGAAATGAATCTACAAATCGATAATGAAAACATTGAAATTGTGTCATGTATCAAATATCTTGGATTCCAGTTAGATAATTTATTACTTTTTGGCAATCATCTCGATTATATATGCAAAAATATCCAAAAAACTATATTTCTTTGCAAGAATTTCTGGTAATTCATCCACTCAGTCTAAAATTACTGTATACAATGCGATTGTCCAACCACGTTTTGATTACTATGCTTCTATTATTTTCCTGTTTAATCTAAATGAAACATCTCAATTACAAAAACTTCAAAATCGCGGCATGCGAATTGTTCTAAAAGTGAATAGATTCTGTGAAATCGGAATCATGTTACAAACTTTACGGTGGCTACCAGTTTCTTTACGGTTGTATTACTTAACTATGACATTAATAAGTAATACGTATCACCTTCATATTTTTCTGAATTTATTAGTTTAAATTCAGAAGTGCACAAATATGCTACAAGAAATCATACTAATTTGCATGTATGCAGAACAAATAGGAGAAGTGCCATGAATTCTTTATTTTTTAAAGGGTTTGATACATACAATTAATTACCAAATGTAATTAAATCTAGTCCATCATTAAGTATTTTTTAAAAACCGTTAAAAAACCATCCATAATGCTAGATAGAATAATACTTGGTAAGATAATATTAATAAATATAGTATTTGTATGTTCTTTTCTTCTATTTACATTGTATTGGAGCTGCACCTATATTGCAATGTATTTTTTAATAGCATATGTTCAAACTAGAAATTTTGATTTTAAATTTCGAACTATATCTACATTTGGAGGTTTTTATAATGATTTTCAATTTCTATATTGTCAATAATATGTTTTATATAATATTGTATATTAGGGTTACCTATTTCTATAAATATATTTTCTTCTCTAGATATTTTTGTATCCGTCTGCATAAAAAGTACTCTTTGTTGTCCAACATAATTTTTATTTAACGAAAGTAAGTTTTTTGTGGAGTGAATAATAGCTTTTATCGAACGTCTATGAATATTTTCATCTTAAAATTATGAAAATTGTAATGGAGAAAGATAAATCTCTTCAGTTACTGCGTGAATTCAAAGTATTTTTTTCAAAAAAAGTTTTATTCATCAGTAAGTTGCCGTATTTATTAATTTCGCATATCAAAAAACACGTTAATATATCATACAGATACTTATCTTAATGTTACGGAGGCTAAATTCTGCCTCTAATAGCCTTATTTATCCAAAAATGTATTTGTTATGTACCTCCCACAACACATTACTCTGTCCAGCGACCATGTGAAATTGTCCCATTGTGCAAAATACTTCCTTCGATTCTGTGTTGCATTCAGGATGGACGAAATCTATTTCGTAATCAAGCAGTCGGCTTCGTGTTGGCGAAAGCAAAATTCGAAACAAAAGATAACTTTTACCGCACGGTCATTTTATTAGTATATTATTATAGTGGATGTAGGTACAGTTATTATTGTTCTCACTTGATTTATTTCACGGTGTTGAGATGAATTATTATTCACCATGATTGGTGTTTGTGTTCCACATTCCTTTATCGTTTATTATATGATTGGTTGCCGGTATTTACACTGTATTTGGAGCATTTTGGGATCGTGCGATCAATTTTTCATAGTTACCAATAAATCAAACGAATTGAGACGGCAAAAGCAATGATTTTAGAAAATACGCCAGGAGGTTTCTAGTCAAATTCGTATAATTATATTGTGAAAATATATGAAGGAAAAAGATATTAAGTTTCTCCAGCAAGAAAACACGTTGTGTCTCACTTCTTGTGAAACTAACAGAAGAAAGGGTACAATCCATAAGCTACAACTCGAGGGAGCTACATGAGTCTATATAACTTAAGGAAGATAACATTTAAACTTTAGTCGCAGACCCAGGACAGATATATCAACCTGCTAGGAACCTATGCGACTATATTTCAAGCGGAAATTCACGCAAATGAATTGTGTCCGGAGAAATTGGAAGAATCCAACCTCATACACACGTCAATGAAATATTCTCGGACCGTCAAGCGGCGTTGAAAGCTCTTGGCTCCTACCCAGCAACGTTTACAGTGGTAACCAATTGCAAAAATTGCATAAAACGACTATCCTTGATAGGAAAACTCAATAGATTGTCTCTGGTCTGTATGAATGGCCATACTGACCTGGAAGGCAATGAGACTGCTGACTCCCTCGTAAAGGAGAGTGCTGCAAGCAGCTTCATCGGACCAGATCCTGCCATTGGCATCGCTTTAAGCTTTGCCAAACAAAGATTGAACACCTGTATGGCAAGAAGCTTGATACCAGTTGCTGATCAGTTTGTATGGTGAGTGGTCTTTCAGGTCAGATGGTAAAAGTAAAGCTCTGCCAAACAGTTGCTGAACTACAGCAGGGATGAACTACGATGTCTAACAGGCCTTCTCAGAGGTCACTGTCATTTGAATCATCATATGCAGAGACTCGGACTGTCGAAAGACAGTGTGAATCGCCTCGGTTTGGAAAATGATGGAACAGCAGAGCACATACTTTGTGCCTGCCCCGCTGGGGACCGAATCAGATTTTCAGATTTTGGCGCCCATACAAACTGATCGGCACCGTTAAGAAGCTGGGTTTATTTGGTCGAGTGTGAATAGGTGTGAGCCACAATCAACCCTTGCGGGTTGCGATGGAGAATCGAATAGATCCACTCACTCACGCTTAACCTAACTATTTAAAGAGAAATTTCAAAAAATAAATGCTGGTATTGCATTAATTAAACGATCGATTCACAGATCTGCGATAAAAAAATTGTAGTGACTTTAACAGTATTTTGTGTGCAGATTACGGAAAAAATAGTACAAAAATTCTATCACTTATAGCTAAGTCACAAATTTCACCTGAAATTTTCTTATTAAATGTATGTTTCTGTATTATATAGCCTACATAAGCGGACTCAGCAGAAATTTTAGGGTCTAGTTTCCTATGTGAATGGGATAGCCGTGATAGGGAACAACACTATGTCAAGCAGGTGTGGCCAATAAGAAAGGGTCTTATTCCTGCAGTTAAAAATGTTGAAACACAAAGTTTACTGGATCCTAAAAAATCTTACTTCCACCACTCCATATCAAATTGGGGCTAATGAAACAGTTTGTGAAAGCATTAGACAAAGAAGGAGATTTTTTCAAGTATCTTTCTGAAAAGTTTCCTGGTCTATCCGATGCTAAACTAAAAGAAGGAGTCTTCGTTGGGCCTGACATAAGAAAACTTTTGAAAGATGAAAGCTTTGTCACTAAAATGGAAATGAAAGGAAAAAATACCTGGAATTCATTTAAACTTGTTATAATAGGCTTTCTTGGAAACAAGAAAGGCCCAAACTACAAAACTTTGGTTGCTGAATTGATACAAAACAACAAAATGTTGGGCTGCAACATGAGTGTCAAAGTCCATTTCCTTCACTCACATCTGGACTACTTTCCCGAAAATCTAGGAGCTGTAAGTGAGGAACAAGGAGAACGGTTCCATCACGACATAAAAGAAATGCAACGCAGATACCCAGGTCGGTGGAATGATAACATGATGGCAGACTACTGTTGGATGTTAAAAAGGGAAAATTCACAAGAACACAGCCGAAAAAGTACCAAAAGAAGTCGTTATTTTCAACACCTCGACACGTGTTTCGATCACCAAGTGATCATCTTCAAAGAGGAAGATTAAGTTTGGTGTTGGGAAAAAACTCCAGTAATATTCATTACTACACCACAGGTTCCCAACAGTGCATCATAAATAAAAACCAAAAGAAGCTTTGACGGAAAAAGAAAACGTTTTTACGAAGACTTATAATCACTTTGAAAACACTTGTGTATCACTATTATGCTTAGTTTAGCTATGTAGCATTGTTTTTTTGCTTTTACGTCATGTTAAAATAATAAAAATAAGTCCACAATTCCTCGTTTTTTTGTACTTTTTCAATTATTTCATCCTTATTTTGTAGGCAAACCTTACGTGATATATAAAAACAAATATCATTTTTTAAATCAGCGCAAAAAACTACATAGATAAAGATCAGTTGACGAAATCAAAACAATTTTTTAAAAAGTTTTTTTTGCAGACCTGTGATGATGTAATATCTTCACGAACGTCTAAATATCCCATATGATATTCTTTGAAAGACATTTTTTGTGGAAAAATCTATGTTTCTTGCTGGTTTTTTTGTTTATTTAATCTTCCACAACATGAAAAATAAACGAATGTAAATCAATAGAGAATCTGCCGAAGTGTGATAAGTGGTAAACTGAAAAGTTTCTGAAAATACGTGGACTATTCAAAAAATAAGGAGAGTCTTCAAATTTCGCGGGCTACGTATAGCATGTTTAGTTTGTTGGTGAGAGGCATGAAATTTAGAAGAGCTTTGCGTATCCGGCGATTTTCTGCTATCGAGAAAAACGTTCAGTATTGTGAAAAAACAGTTCATGGCTTTTGAATCAAAATAAATACACCTGCTCACTCGTCATTGCTAGTTCGTATTTTTTTTGGCAAAATCGGGACTTACTCAACAAACAACTCAAACTAAAATTATGTGAGGCGTTAATTATTTCGAAAGTTTCATATAAGGATAGCATGTATGGCCCTGCATTACTTCAATCTGATTCTCTCAGACTTCAACGAATCCAAAACAGTTGCCTTCGTTTTTCTTTTGGCATTCGAAAATACGACCACATATCACCAGTCATGAAGGAATCAGGTTGGCTGCAACTAGAGAAACTCAAGACACTGCACTTATTCCTTACAAACACTCACAAAGTGTTAATGACCGGAATGCCACATTATTTAATGAAAAAAATTGAATTCTTTGTCGAATATTAACAGCTTTTCCACTAGAAACAGGTCGGTGCTGGTCATTCCTGAACACAGGTCTTCTGTTTTTACTCGCAGCTTCTCATACAACGCAGCTGAATTCTACAATCTCCTGCACAGTGAATTCAGATCCTACACTTCGAAAAACTAAAAAAAGTCTCGAAGAGCATTTATTTGAGTAGTTCACTTTTCTCATGCTGAGCGTGGCTAATGCGTTTACACAAAAGATTTGGTGACTGAATAATAATCACTCTTTGAAAATGTATGCATGTAAATACTGTAATTTTCTTTTATTCCTTTCAAATTTCATTTTTCTCAAAGGTTGAGTACAAAAACAGCTTTGCCGACACTCCGCCCATTCACTTCGACATTTTTTGTATATTCTGTATGTTCTTTCTCCAGGTGAATAATTATTATTATTAAAAACAACACCGTTATCATGCCACAGCCACTGTATTCAACAAATTTGCACCCTGCGATTTTTTCCTGTTTCCAAAATTGAAGAGACACATGAAAGGATACCCCTATATGTTAGTCATTTTTGAAAGCAGATATTTGATTTCTGGTATAGGCATAGACCTTCATGGATCGCACTTTTCGCAATATTTAGCCTGAGTGAAAGCTCAAAATTCGAAATTTGATTTTTTTTGCAATTTTCATATTTAAGTCCGGTTTTCAATCGATGGTTCCGAATAAGTAGCTACAGAAATGATAAAATAGTCAGAATCAATTAGATAAATGTATTCATAATAAGTATTAGGTTTTTCATTCTTATTCCTACATTATAACGAATTGATTATTCTCGTAGCTTCTTCCAACGAAGACAAAATGACTCATTTAATATTCGAGCCTGTCGAAACGAAACGATTTTTTCCTCTTCACCGACGGCATTGAGCGAATTTGACAGTACGGCGTGTTTTTTCGAGAAACAAACAAGAAACACGAGACGGCTGTTTAGTTGCAGTTTTCTACATGACCGAACGTGAGGCGACGAATTTGATATAAAACACGAAATCTGATATGCGAAAATGGCCGGTAAATATTACAGTGTCATCAGACGAGGGACACAGTGAGAAAGAGACAGATGGAGCTGTATCCAATAAATGTAAACCGACGTTATATAGTCTAGTTAACAAGTGTCATTTTAACAAAAAGTTTGCCTGCAAGAGCTAAAATTTCAATTGGGGTGTCATTCAATGCGAATTCGAAAATTTTTCGAACAGAAACCTTTTATGAATTCCAGAACTTATTACCATTTAATTACAAAAAATGATTCAGTTGTTTGCAAATAGCTGAAAAACAATTTGAGATATTCAAAATTAAAAAAAAAGGATTCTTAGAGAGCCGTAAATTCACTGAAAAAAAAATCATACCACCTCCGACCTACTACACCGTTCATATTCATAAATTTAATTTAGAGGTGAAAGTTCTCCCCCACGCCTTGAAAATCAAACACTTCAATGAAAACTATAAATTTATTCAATTAATTATCAATGTTTAGTGGAAAAATGAATATTTTCTGGACGAATGAATTGAAAATATACTTTTACTTCAATTTTTTATTCAACTAGGTATACTTTTGTTGATTAAAAAAGTATGGTAAATTTCCCACTTTTTCATGAACAACCGGACTCATTACAAAATAAAAATGTGAACAAGTTTATAAAAAATGTCTTTTCAGTTATTTCCATTATTTCATTTTTCTGATTTGAAAGGGTTATATTTTTAGGAGTGATTAATTTTTTGATTAATTTTTCTATTTGTAGATTACAGAAATGGAATGCTTTATTCAAATAGGATACATCCTAATATACAACAATGTAATAATGTTAACAATAATATACATATAAACACAATAATAGAAAAAAAGATCTACTGATTTTTGTTAATAAGTGGTCCTACCTACGATAATTGAAAATACAAAAAAAAATAATACATAATGATTTAGTATCACCTTAATTGTCTCTTAAATGGTCTGATAGATTTCATTTGAACAGAATAAGACTGTTAGAAGACTTTACATTTTCAGGTAGACTGTTATACTTAATAAATCCTTTAAAAATTAATGTTTTAGTGTTGAACATTTTTGTTTGATTATTTACATACAAATTATTTTTTATTCTAGTATTATACTGATGGATTTGATCATTAAAAATTACAAATTTGTCAAAATATGAAGGTAGAAGGTTATGTAACATTTTGTAAATACAAACCATCGTTAAATATGTAAGCCTACTTTCTAGAGATAACCATTCTGGAGTATTTAACATTAAAGACATATGGGGTACTCCTGTCACATCTCAAAATAATTCTCATTCAGAATACAACAATTACTGTTAAATTTCAACCCCTATTGTTTAAAAAACTGTTGCATTGTTGAAAAGGTTTTTGAAACATTTTCTGAATCAAATCCTTATTGAAAATATTTGACATTTTTATGTGAAATCGTTTCTTGAAAGATATTTCAATTGCTAAAAATCTATTCAATTTTTTGAATTATTGAACCACTGTTCAAATCATTAATAACATACTTCTTTCATAAAACAAAACAATTTCTTATGAACAAATTGGTCATTAGTTCTTCATACAAGTATTGTTAGGTACATGTGTTTTCTTATATTTCAATCTTTTCAAAAAATTCAGCAATTACTAATGAATGCATAAGTTTACATTGACATTTCTGGGGTATTTCAACTTTCCACAAGCTGAAGAAATTAAAAGTTGTCATGAAGAACTTTATACAGACAGAGACATGACTTACCCAACAATATACTTTTAGCATATCTATGAAAATTTAAATATGTATTTTATTGTGTGTTTGTGTGTGTGATGAGTTCAAATAAAATTCCTAACAATACTTCAATATTTTCAAAATGCATTATACACTCTTCCTTATTTCTGAAGGTAAGTATTTGGTTAGTCTTAATAAGTTGTTTTTCTTTTTGTCTTACTATTTAATTTTATTTTTTTCACTTTTCCTTTATGTAATTTCTTGTTTACTAAATGAATTATCTTTTCCATATTATGTTCACAATTTTTCCTCTTCTAGTTTTTTTTCCTTCTTTTTTCTTTTTATTTTTTCCTTCCTTTTTTCAATTTTCCTCTTCTTTTTTATTTTAATCTTTGTTTTTTTCTTATCTTTACATTACACTATACAAACCGATTTACATTCGTTTGGAGCGTGGCAGAACGCGACTTATAAGCTAGCTGTTATTTCTGTTTTATTCCACAATATATAACTTCTGTCCATCCAACAAACAAAGTAACCTAAACAATGATAGATGCGTGATCAAAGCATGAACACCATGCAATCGACTGGCGGAATTCATTCAGGTATATCGCAACCGGGTCGGAGTGGTGAGTTACGTTTCAACGCCATATACGGTGCTTAAAAATTTTCATATACCCAGCCGTATATTATTAAAAAAAAATCAGTCGTTCCTCGGTGAGACTTTGTACAAGCAGCCTTGTCTGAGAGATTACGTGCACTATGCATGATAATGTTTAGGAGCACTGCTGTTTGGTTGGACAGAGTATAGAGTATACAAACTAACTGAAAAATGAAATTATATTTCTGAATTAACTTTTTTGATATATTCGAAGAAGAAATGAAAATATTTGTATTGTTTCTATTGACTAGAAGTTCTTCCAATCTTACTGGGTGGGTACGTCATACTTTCACTTTTTTATTTTTTTTACAGGTTATCAATATGTTCTTTACTTTCAACACATTCTAGAATTGAATGATCTAACGTACCGCTTTTTCCACAAGAGCAATTTGGATTTTGCTTGTCGCATTCTACAGATTGTTTGGATGAAGTTTCTATTCATTTCATATTTGCACCACGAAGCCCTTTGCGGTATCTCTTGAATTATCTGAATCTCTGCCCAGAAATTGATCCAGGTGCCATCTTAATTGTATTTTGGAATTCGTATGCGAGGTTTTTGATAAAATTGCACTTGTGAACCAGACTAAGAGCGGGAAAGAGAGAGATGTAGCTGTATCGAATAAATGCGAACCGACGCGACGTGATAATTGAAAGCATGTTTTCTCATTCGAAAACAATAGACTTGATTTCATTGTTTGGTGTTTATTTTCGTTTTGATAAATTCGCGCCGCGTCGAACTATACTACACTAATCATTATTATTAATGAAAGGCCGCGCGATACGTTATTATTTATTTATAAATCATTCTGACATTCTATACTTGATGATATCATTCCTAGTAGAGGACGTTTTCAATCGATATTAATTAACATGATACAGGGGCCGCAGCAAACTCGGAAAGGTTCATATTCGTGAGTGAAGGCGTCTCATCATAACCACTCACCACTTTCAAGGAGATAATTAGATGATTCTGCAACGATTGGAAGACGTCCGATGACCTTTCCGTGCAAAAGCTGCAGTAGATTCAATTTCCAGCACATCCCACGCATTCAAATTTACATTGATTTTGTCTCGTAACAAATTTACTTGGGATTAGAAAATGCTCAAAGGAATGATGAAACCACAAAAAATTACAACAATGACAAAACGTTTGAAACAACCTAATATAACGTTTGTTTGAAGGTGGTTGACAATGTTTCGTGGTGGAATCACACGTTAAAAGGTAAGACCTCGTTAGTCATTAGCTCGCTCAAGTTTCTCAACTTCTGAGAGTTGTCGTTCGTATGGGGGCGACAGCTGATTAACGGAAAAACAGATTTTAAACAGTTCGGACTTCCATTGTCTAATATAATATGAAACGATTTGAAATCCCTGAAAGAAACTGTAAAAAAATAAAAATAACAATTTTATTAAACAAAAAACTTGAATTACAAAGAAATAACATACAAGCAACAACAAAA
Source organism: Leptinotarsa decemlineata (assembly GCF_025532065.1). Classification (NCBI taxonomy): domain Eukaryota; kingdom Metazoa; phylum Arthropoda; class Insecta; order Coleoptera; family Chrysomelidae; genus Leptinotarsa; species Leptinotarsa decemlineata. The sequence goes on along the minus strand of NW_027412668.1, from coordinate 5,805,913 downwards.
AAATAAAATATTAATACAAGCTGAAAATAAAAAAAATTAAAATATTATTAACAAAAAATGAAAATTAAAAAACAATCGAAACGTCGTGACGTAACTTGGTTTGGAATCTTTTTTACACATACACAAACAATGTTTTCAAGAGGCATAGTTTCGAAGTTATTCTTCTGTACTTTCCGCTTCTGAAGGTTTCCTGTTATGCCGATTACAATCCCTTAAAAATGTTACTATCTATAACGAAAATTGATTTGAGTATAGAAATTGAGTTAATATTTCTACAGAGAATAGGCAGAATTCGTTGAAATATTTACCGAATTGGAAAATTTTCAACTTTATACGAATAGTTTTTTCAAGTTTTGTTTTCTTCAGTTCTAGAATTGAGTACAATTCAATTTTTGACATTTTTAATACATCAAAAACTGAATCAACCAAAATTAAAATATAATACTGAACAAACTTCTAATACTCGTTTTTGACATCTGGATATTCAATACTATATATTTCAGATAGTGAATTCCAATGGTTTCAACAATTTTTTAAAATATTCATCATCAGGTTGCGAAACTCGTGTCGAGAAATAGTATTTTGTTCTGGTGTGGAGAACGTGTTAATAGATTAAAAAAGTAATATTTTTAGGAGATACTATATGGGAAAAAAGCGTTTTTGCTTTTTACTTTTCCGTCTTTGAACAAAAAATGTGGGAAACTTTCAAAGAAAGGAAGAAAGCGTCTCCTCTCGAAACTACGAAGCTGATGACATAGTGTTTCATGTAAATAAAATTTTTATCAATAATCTTCCATATATCACATATATCCATATATTCCTCTGGAGTTCCTCAAGAGTATCTCCACAGACAGTAACTGTGGTATCGTCTGCAAACATTGTAAATTTTCCAACAGTTATGTGGTTGGTAAGAACAAACAGAAGAAAGATTGACAGTCCCAGTACTGATCCTTGTATGAACGAATGTTTGTAGTACAAATTGAATGGAAAAAAAGTATTTTTTTTCGTGTAATTCAATGTTTTTCCAATTTGCAGCTGAAAAAAACTTCTATCGAGTTTTCAATTAGTTATTTTCTTCCCCCTTCGCTTGGAAGATTCTCACGTATTGATGTTTAACGATGAAGAAATCCAAAAACGTTTTCCCAAAATATTTTCAATGGATCTCAAGAGTTATTTGTTCACCCCAATTCGTTCATGTGTGACTGTATCAATTATTCACTCAATCAATTTTGACAAAAAAATCCTTCATAGTTAATTAAAACCATAGAGAGAATATTCTTCTGAAACATAGTACCTACCTAATTATATTTAATTGTCATACCTCACTCATCTAGAAGCTATCATTAATAGCCAAAATTCCCAAAAAGAACCCGTACATTATTTCTTTTGTTAGGATATGATGTGTATTAAAATATGAGATGTATTATATGAGACTTCCGTCTTAACATACTGCGGTTAGTAATTTCATTTCAATTAGGTCCTAGACTTGATGGATGTTTTTGATCGACAAGTATGAAGTTCGATACTATTAGACCAAAACCAACAATGAATACTTCGTTAAGGAATTATTATTTCTTTACATTTTATTAGTTTGTTATGAATCCTGTATTTCCACTACTTTTTGCATTGTATCATATCCTTGCCTTCAGCTACACTATATTTTTCTTTTAATTTTTCTGATTTTTCAATTTTCTCTTGGATTCATATGTAATTTAAATATAGTGAAACATTTTTGCTAAGACAAGATGAAATAAGATATTATCTTTCCTGTTTATCTTGAAATTCAGTGTTACTATCTTCATTCGGGTTTGAAGGTCGTCGTAGTTTGGAACTGCATCCTGACGTTTCGCCAGCACGAGTGGCTGGCTTCTTCAGAGGTTTATTCATCTTGATGATTCACCGATGACCGGTGATTTCTAGTTCGTAGGTTGTATTTATGTTGACTTTCGTCTTTCTTGTTGATGCTTCGCTATTGGCCGAAGTGTTATTATCTGCTGCGTTACCGCCTCCTCTTTTCTGTTGTAGTTTTCTGTATGTTTATGGATTTCTATGGCTTCCCCTATACAAGCCGACTGTGGTATCCATGATCGGGTGCAAGTAGTTTCACATCTTCAAACAGTATCGTGTGGTCTCCTTCGCTAAGCGCGTGTCTGCTACTGCCGATTTGTCTATTTGACCTAATCTACAGTTTCTCCGATGTTCATTTAGCCTTGTACCCACGGATCTTTTGGTGGTACCGATATAAACTTTTCCACAGGTGCATGGTAAACGATATACCGCTGCAACTGATAGTGGATCTCTTGTCTTTCGTAGATCTCAGGCTCTGTTGTATTCTTCTGGTGGGCTTGAACGCTGTTTTTATTTTATGCTTCCCTACGAATTTTCCGTTACTGTCTGTAACCCTACGGATGTACGGTAGAAATGCAAATGCAACCGTTTGATATTTCCCCGATTTTGACTTGTCAAAAGTGAGGAATTATCAACACCTTGACTGAACGTGTTCGTAGAATATGCGAACCGGAACACCTAGAAGAAGAATTGGAGCATCTTCAAGTGACTTTAAGATCGAATGGATACAGTGTAACCGAGATCAACAAGGCCATGAAACTGAAAACTTCCACAAGTCAAAATAGTGAGAATACTCAAACGGTAGAACGTTCATTTCTATCGTACATCCCTAGGGTTACAGACAGAATCAGAAAAATTCCTTTCATTTCGAGTATAATATATACCATTAACAGACTCCAATTTTTCAAGTTCATATAAATTTCCAGAAGCCGAAGAGATCATAAAAGATGAAATGGTTTTCGCGACAGCATTTACATAAAAGCGTACCCAATAATCTATGGTACATTCTCATCGATCAGAAGAACAACAATTCTTCGTTTTTGGGGTAAGATGAAAAATTACTCATGATTTCATGAGCTGAGTGTGATGTGGTATAAATCATGAAAACCATAATGCTTGTTGAAGAAGTATATCTGTCATTTGTTTTGTCAATTTGCTACAGGTTTCCTAAGATCTGTTTAAAAAAATCTGTTTTTCCGTTAATCAGCTGTCGTCCCATCCGAACGACAAATCTCAGAAGTTGAGAAACTTGTGCGAGCTAAGGACTAACGAGGTCTTACCTTTTAACGTGTGATCGGTAACACGGAAGATAGTTAGGCAAATTTGAAAAGATTGAAGGTCATGCAGTTTTACAATCTTTGAAGCAGACAGTTTGAACAGATTGATCTGCCAAAGCCAGTGGAGTATATTCAACGATATCTTCACACACCACCCTACTAGAACACGAGTCCAATTTTTCTTAGGTATTGCAGACATCCATATCTTTCTCCATTGTTCAGGAAACATGATTACCTGTTCTTAGAGATGTCATTTGATTTACACCCAGAGACGCATTTTTTATTGAATGTTAGAATTTTTATCAAAAATCAAAATGAATACATTTTGAAATTCTTTCGTTTTCAACGATCTTCAACACTCAACTATATGGCTGAACAATAATTTTGAATCCCTTACAAACTCATATATTATCAATAACAAAGGCGCGAGACTATGGAAAATCTATTTAATTTGTCATTGATATTAACCTGACTTTCAAAACATAGGACCCCCTTCATTTCTTACCACGGTTAGTTGTTACTGAAACGCTAATAGTCATATCGCTGGATATGGTCAACTGGACCACAATAAACTAGAACCTGATTGCTTAGACGTTCGATTTCTAGAAGTTTCTCCTATCTCCCTCTGCCTCACACACTCTACATCAATGTGTTTTCTCCCTCATAACCCATTCATTACGTTTTTTTTTTCAATCCGCCCTATAGACGGACTCGCTTGCATGTCAGTAAAGAAACCCATAGCGGGCGGTGGCGTAACTTCTCTCTCTTTCTCCCTTTCACGCTCTTTTGCGCTCCTTTCACATTATGCACCACTTTCAATTAACGCGTATAAGGTTCTAAAACACTTTTATAATTTTTTTATTATCGCTCAGGACGGGTTTCGATTGTGTTCAGCCGTTCGTAATGTGTGAAAAATAATATAGCCAGATGGCGTATTGCTTACATCAACTGTAAGGCCCGTAAAAATAAAATATTTCCACAGGGTCGGCTCCAGCATTTTTGGAGGCCGGAGAAAGGTTCCGGAATTTTGAACATCTGAAAACAATAACTTCAAATGTGTACATTATATGAAATGAAAAATGAAATCGACAACGTTAGAAGTTCGGACTTCAAAATAGCAGAACTGTCCAAGCAGTCCAAAGTTCATAAGGTTCATACAAAGGAACACTGATTTGAAAACAAATTCAAAGACGCTGCGTACATATTGAACAACGAACGTTCAATCTGATTAGCGTTGAGATCCGAAGGAGTAAAATTGATAGAAAAAATCAGGGAAAAAATATAGGATTATATATGGATAAGTAAACAAAAATGTTCGAGTTGTTCAGATAAAATTATGAAGTTGCATAGTTATTTTTCTCCCCATTCCATTCAATTCGAATATATCATTCCTATAAAAGAACAGTAACAGTGTATTATTTCAGTTAGGATTCATATGTGAAATACATAACAGTAGAATTTTAAAAGTCATCCTGATATTGATGAGATGATCTGCTTAGATTCTGTCGAAATGTTACATGTGCTATCAAAAATGTCACTGAGAAAACTACACTATTTTATCAAGATTATCATCTATTTACCTTTTCTGCTTAAACAGCGGACAAAGTTTTGAGTCCTGAATTCAAACATACATTTGGAGTTTTTTTTCATAATATTTGCATCACAAATCTATCAGTCAATGGATTTTGTTAGTAATTTATTTTTAATTTACTGTTTAGTGAAAATCCCACAATGGGGTGTTTCTTCAATATGGATTTTTTTCATCAAAAGTATCGGCCAATTCCATTAGAGAAATTCAATGATTCAGAACATTTTTTTCGAGTTGTTTCGGAGAATATGAAAATAAAGCTTACACTTATAGTATTTGTTGAACTAATCACAAATTCTAGTAAATTCGTGTACATGATAAAAAAAATGAATCCAGTCATAACATTTCCAAAGTTAGTGAACGAATAAATACATCGAAAATGATTCATCCTATTCACTATAAACAAAACAAACAAAAGCATAAAATAAAATTTTATAACCGTATCTTTATCAAAGTCTAAACATTGTCGACATGAATACAAGCTAATATTTTTTTAATCGCAATCATCGCTTTGTTATTCAAAACGTAGCTACGTTGTGTGCAGAATGATATGCAAGCCCCTTTGATTATACTGAATTTCAGTAAGTATATCATTGATAGTGTTCTAGAAATGCTCCTAGGTCTTCGTGATTTTCCCAATGGTTGACTTTTTTGAAAATTTTCAGATATGAAAATTATTTGAATGTCAGTATGAAAAACAACTATGAACCCGGATGTAAATTATTGAGAAACCAAATTAAGCCTTTCTCTTATAATAATCAGTCAAATTAGTACACCTTCCGTAAAGTTACTTTCTATTTTTTCTATATTCCTCAAAAAATATGAAAAATTGTAGAACAATAATCCTGCTTTTCAATTCACAGTCGATCAATGCATCTCATTTCTTTTAAGTTCAGTTTTTTGGTATATTCAGAGTTTTTTCGGCAGAAGTTATGTTATTTTGGATAGGTACATTGACAGTATAGAACGACCAGATTATTCTCCCGACTTAGCTCCGCTCGATTAATTCGGAAAATTGCTACATTTTCTTCTATAAAGATGGGGAAGTGGAAAGCCGAAACCTTTCTTTCACAAAACGTGAATCTATTGAAAATATATTCCTTCAAAACAAGATTTCTATGGCTGGGATTGAATCAAATAAGCGAATGAATGTCATTACGTACTGTCATCGATGACATTAGTAGATTGAACTCATTCGTGACCTTAAATTGAGTGCTTCATCTTGTAATCTTATCCAGATTGATGCTGAAGGAGCAATAAAACAAGTGTCTTATTCCGAAACATCGATGTCGTCATTGGGAATGACAGTGATGCATCTTAGTGAAACCTCTTTCGTAAGCAAAATTGTGTAGCAATCCTGTGAGTGATATCTGATTCAATTCCATAACGAATATTTGGAGTACAAATTGAATAGGAAAAAGTTAGGACAGGACTTAGAAAGCTGGAGACCCTGGGGCAACGGAAGAGTGGAGGCCCCCTTTTTTTTATAAAAGTTGAATTTTGTGCAAGTATTCCTAGTAGAAATGCAAAAAAAATTGGGAGGAAATATTGGACATTTTTTAATTTTTATTGTGGGAGAGCTTCTCTTGTGAGGACCCTGGGGCGGTAGCTCCGCCTGACCACCCCCGGCCATGTCTGTACATCTTCGTAAAGATTTGAAATAATTTGTTTTCTTTTCTTCTTTGGAAGATTCGCACATTTTTTTGTATAAAGATGGAGAATCAGAATGCCAAAACTTTTCTTTCTTAAAAAAAAATATATCTTCCAATTTAGAGCTTGTATGTAATATGAATTGTGTAATATAATAGATTGATGGGTTTCAACTGATTTAAGTTTTTGTTTAACTGTCAAAAATGGAGTCAAATCTGAGACAGTAAAGACGTCTTCGCATGCCGCTGACAATTCATCGGTCTCCGGGGTTCCCTTTTATCCCGAAGCCCGGTCCTGTTCATTCTCTCGCCTGCATACCGCGATTCGGCCCTTTGATGCCTCTCTCAACGAGTCGCGATACCCCTTTTTCGCGTGAGGCGAAAACCGTCTTTGTCCAACATTTGTTTTTTCACACCCCGTCCGTATATTTGAGAAGTGTATTACGATAGGTTTTTGTGTTGGGCGCGATTGGAGGAAATTGAAGTGTATTGTGTGTCTGTAGGTCGGCAACGACGGGAGACACCTGTGCTTCGATTCATTCATTGTACATTTTTTTTGTTATTGTTTGTTGCGCGATTGTTTTTCAACGATATGGGAATTGGAGTGACGGTATTGACTTCATTTTTGACTGCAATTTTCGCTTATTTTTTCTGGGGAAAGCGGAATAATCTAGTTACAAAAGAATCCATATCATGTGCTTGGGACCGTAGCAATACATCTCCAATCAAAAATCTGGTGAAACCCCTTTTATTTTGAAGTACGAATAAAAATAATTTATTTTCATGTTATGCTGACCGTGGTATGCGTTTTTGTCTGGCGTTTCTTCTACAACTGCGGTAAACATTAACATAGGTGCAAATGAAAGCCAAAAAATAGTTTTGACTCAACAATGGATACTTGGTGTGTTCGGTTTCAAAAATCTGAAGCCGAGCGAGATTTGAGCAGATTTGATACCACAGAGATCACCGAGACAACGGAGCGACATATATTCAACAAACGCTCGATTCTATCTGAATGATGATACGAGGGTTTGCCTTTTATATTTCGGGATTAGAGAACAAACACGAATATCAATCATCGAAAATCACTTTATTGTTTTTCAAAATATTCCCCATGAAGATCTATACATTTTTGCATGCGTTTTAACCAATTGTCGAAGCACTTTTGCCACTCTGATTGAGGTCCGAAACATGCATTCTGAATGCAGCAACCGCTTCTTCAGGTGTCAAAAAACGTTGACCTCTCAGTTTATTTTTTACGTGCGAGAATAAAAAGAAGTCATTCGGTGCCAAGTCAGGACTTTACGACGGATGATTCATCAAATCGATGTTTTGGGTGCTCAAAAATGCAGTTGTTTGAGCCGATGTGTGAGAGCTCGCATTGTCATGGTGAAGAGTGATCCGTTTTCCTAATTTCTTGGAAGACAACTGGCAAACAAATGGTTGTGTACCACTGTTCTGCGTTGTTCTAGTGGTACGGTTGCGACATGTCCAGTTTTTTCGAAAAAACAGGCGATCATTTGCTTGGAAGTGCTTCGTGCGCGAACAATTTTTGTTAGATCTGGCTCATCTTAAACACCCATACAGTCGACTGCTGTTTACTTTCGGGCTCATACGCGTAAATCCACGGTTCATCACCTGTCACGATGTCATAGACGTGTTTCGAAGCACCGCGATCGTGTTTTTTGAGCATTTCCTTCGACCAATCAACACGAGCTTTTATTGTGTGGGATCCAACGCGAACAAATTTTTTTGACAGTCAAATGTTTATGCAATATTGAATGTATGCTGGTCCCACTGAGGCCTAAGGTGGTCTCAATCTCACGATAGGTCACATGACGATCTTGCAATGGTTTTCGGAACAACAACTGATTTTGGACGAACTTCACGAAATTCGTCTTGGACTGAACTACGACCACGATTGAATTCACCATACCATCGATAAACACTGGTCCTTGATGGAGCTTCATCGCCAAAAATTGAATTAAGTTCATACATACACTGTTGCTGAGTAAATCCACGTCAAAAGTTGTGAAAAATAATCGCACGAAAATGTTCACGATTCAATTCCATTTTTAGGCCGAGATGAATCTTTCAAGTTATTGTAAACAACACAAATACCGCGCGTATGTACGTATAAGCTCAAAAATGTCCAACTTTACGATAGAGCTGTCAGTTGCCAGATTGCAACACTAGAGTTGCCAAATCCCGAAACATAAAAGGCAACCTAAGAAGAGAATTTCGACCACGCCACTGAAGATGGCTGTCGCACCTGCAGTTGAAACGTTTGGAGATTATACTCAAAGAAGACCGCAGCAAAACCCGGAAACCAACCGAAACATTGACGCCAGCCTTGAAAGCACAGGATTTTGAATTACTTTTGGGGAAATTTACGAAAAACTTTACTTAAAGTTACATAATATGTGCAAAATTACTCCAATTCATATTCTATTGTTTTATCATTATTTGTGAGAAAACACACGAGTTCGCGAGTTCTTATCCATTAGAATGATTTTTTTACATGATTTATTATGGACGGTCTTAATTATACAGTAACTGTTGTAATTTCACATCACATTACGCTGGTTATTCGTGGACAACGTAATGCTCTGTGAATTTACACATTTTTTTACAGTGAATATGCCAGACAGAGGTTTTTTTTATCTGTGATCACATTTTATCGTTTATTTTGCAGTTTTTTAGGAAGATGCATGATATCGACTAAAATATCACAGACCCAGAGGCGGAACCCCCGCGTCGTGCCCAGCCACAAGGTCAAGCAATTACCGAGTGTTTCATTAGAAAATCCGTAGGACATCGTTCATTAACCGAAAACGGCGAGATAAATAAATTTCAGCGGCGAGTATCGGAAGAAAATGTCAAACGACGCAGCCTCTATTAAAACCGTACGAAAGTCGTAACTCAGAGTACAACTAAAGATCGTTAACTTTACACTGGGAGTGATTAATGGCCGATGGTGGTCGAAAATGCAGTACTACGCGAAAATAACGTTTAGACGGGACGCAAGCGATCAGCTGTCTTGAGTTGTTGGATGAGACCGGCAACAATTTCGGTTGTCTCGTTGCATTCGCTAAATGATATAATATGCCGATTAAAAAACGTATTCGAGAGATAACTCATATTTCGATAGATTTAAAATCGATGTATACAAATTTATTACTTGAATTACATGAAGGTTTAAGAAAACGAAACGTTTGTTTGGTACGTAAAGTGTTTGGTACTAAAGGGATTATGCTCCGACTAATACCAAATGAGTTAACAAACATATTCTAAATTTCACCTACTTACGACATCTTTTTAATCAGTTCTCGGTTCAAAATGAAGTGACGAACACTTCCATCCACATATAATTATTTGAAAATGAATCATTTTTAGCGATATTCTTCGAAATCGAAACAAAACTTCTGTATAATCTGAAACACCACGACAAATGTCTCTTCCTTGACTCGGAATTTTAGACAGTAAGAGCCTGAAATAGGCACCCCGTAGCACCCTGTAAATCACCTACTATCACTTACTGAATAAGTAAAATTTTTTTATATAAATTGTTATTATTTATGATTGTCAGTAACATCAATAAAGTTGACTAGCAGAATTTGTATTTTTTCAAATGATGAAAAGTATCAATAAAAATTATATCAAATCATAACCGGATCGCGGGCGAAAAAAATTGTAATATTTGATTGGGTAGATACAAATGAAGTTATATGTATTTGAACAACGAACAAACCCTAACACTGAAACATAACTTTGTTTACCGGTGAAAATATCATAATGAAGTGTTTTACATGAATATATTTTTAGTTAACATTTAAACATAAAGGCTTTGAACAATCACAGAAATGAAACAATTAAATCAGCGGAGTTATTGCCACACTCCGATGCAACACAATCAAAACGCTGACATCTTAAAACTATTTCTTCAACTTCAGCGATTTCTATTCTAACAATGTAGCCTTCAACTCGTACTTTAGAGTTCAGGAGTCATTTAAGTTCTAACTCTGTAAGTGAATTCTAGATGATTTCTAGGCTTGCCACTTATTTCTATATACTTGTTTGCTTTCAAATTCCTAACCTCAGTATCTGTGAAATCCAGATTAGATTTATAACAATTAAAAAGTATTGTGGAATCAACAACGAGTAGATTTCGAATCCTACTTTTTTCAAAACCCTCGACTGCTATGAAAATAGATACGAAAACTGTGAAAAAAAAAAAAAAAATAATGTCATACTTAGACGCCCTGTGTGTTATGTCCGAAGGGACTGAATGAACAGGTGGTAACATTGCCTGGGTGAAGGATGAAATTTTGAAAGAGTCGTCTCTGTGTATGATATTTATTTGAAAGCGGGTTAAATAAAATTAATCTTTGAATTTGGTAATTTAATTATAGAGGATTCTGGTACAACAATTTTTTGTAGTACTGTTCTGCCAAGTGAAAGCAAAAGAACTAGTAAAAGTGAAACCTAGGTCTGAGGTAGCTGCTGCTGAAGACTGCCAGAGATTCGGATCTCAAGAATCAGAGGAGTCTAGATGGAGTTCCTTTGGAGTCTTTGAGTTCCCCTGATGGTTTCTGGAAATAGTATTTCAATCGGGAGTTGTGAGGTTTCATTTGTGAGGGTAAGACCCTGTATTTTGTTACTTGAAGCAACCATTAGGAAGTGCAGAACATTTCAGAAATTGGACATTCAGATTTCTTGATACAGTAACGGTTTAAATTCTATGGAACTCATAAAAAAATGTCAAGATCTCCTTTCACCGTATTTGTCGAAACTAATGAATATGTCTGTCGAAAATGGCAAATTTCCCACTGCCTTGAAGGTGTCGAAGACAATACCTGTTTACAAAAAAGGTGATCCAGAAAATATTGACAATTATAGGGGAATAGCGGTGCTCAGTCCCTTTTCAAAAATTTTCGAACGAGCCATGTATGAGAGACTTTCAGATTACTTGAAAAAATTTGATTTGCTAACTACCCATCAGTATGGATTTCGAGAAAAGAGATCGACTGAGAGTGCTACGTCAAAATTGGTGCAATACATATATGATGAAATGGATGTAAATAATTATGTGGTAGGAATATTTTTTGATTTGTCCCGTGCTTTTGACGCGATAAATCTAGACATTTTAGAAACTAAACTCAATGTCCTGGGTATTAGAGATCGGGCAAATAAGTGGATAATGTCATTTGTAAGGCATCGGCAAATTTTTATCAAAATTGAAAGGGAACTTTCCAAAGGAGAAGTTATTGATATTGGAACCCCCCAGGGTAGTATCCTTGGACCACTTCTTTTTCTCTTATATGTGAACGACTTACCAAACTTCATAGAAGGAGGCAGGTTGTTCATGTATGCTGATGACACCTCGATGGTGATTACTGGCCACACACTGGAGGAAATTTCTATCAAAACCGACAATGTTGTCAAACAATTTCTTTGGTGGTGCGACAATAACCGTCTAATTCTCAATTCGGAAAAAACTAAAATTATGCAATTTTCCACAAATCCTAGGTCACTGTCCAATAATATATCAATCAAAATAGATAATTTTATGGTCACTACCAGCCCGACCAATACCTTTCTCGGCATAATTATTGATGAAAAATTTATGTGGTCTGATCAAATCAACAGCGTATGTCAGAGATTGAACAAATCGTTTTTTGCCCTATATTCACTTAAATCAACCTTGAACAGATCATCCCTGCTAAACGTTTATTACGCCTTAGCCTACTCAGCTATTAGCTATAATACCACCACATGGGGACAAGCTACAGAACGGAACCGGGTATTCATGATCCAGAAACGCATTATTCGATTAATATATAGCCTGGAATACCGTGAATCGTGTAGACCAACTTTTAAATCTCAAAAAATTCTTACCGTAACAGGTATATATTTATTCAAATTATTGATAGACACACATAGGAATATCATCAACCTACAAAAAAATTCAGATCTTCATCAATACTCTACGAGAAAACAGGAGAATATACATCTCAGAAGCTTCAAGCACCTCTCGTATAAAAAATCACCAGAGTGGGTAGGAAGTTACTTTTATAACCTGCTGCCGAAGGAAATAAAAAATACCACCGTTAACAGATTCAAAAAGCTTGTAAAAACTCTACTGGCTGACAATTCGCTTTATAATATTCAAGAATTCGTAGATCTTCTAAATGTTAATAAATAGTAATTTTGCATTCAAATCTGGGTGAGAATACTTGTTTATTGTACTGTTTCTTTAACATTTTTATATCATTAATTCTATTTTTTTTATTTTTTTTATTTTATTTTTATTTTTTCAATATAATGTTAGATTTTAAAGATTGTATCCGGTTGTATCCGATGATTGTAACTAACGAACCTACACTTATGTGGCTAATGAGGTAATACAATTATCTATCTATCTATCTATCTATCAAAGGGACAGTATTTCTGTAAACTTCTGTAAATGATGCCCGAATGAGAGCTTTCAATTTGGTAACCCTTTTGCGGCACTTATGACTGAATTTCTATAAAAAAACAAAAACTGACCTGCACCCTTGTCTCAGCAAATCAAGAGTTAGTCATTCCAATTGAGCACAGGTAGAACCCAAAACTGATCGCGAATAAATCATCGAAAGACGACAAGAAGACATCCAGTATAAACCGAAACTATTAAATGAAAATAAACCTCATCTCCTCTATATCGGAAATATTTCCTCCGATATTTAATTAATGCCATGATTGATATGTGACGGGTACAGTGCCGGCATCAAAGTGTTCCGCACTGAATATAATTACCAAATAATAATTGTCATCGGAGCCAAAGTATAATGCCTACCTGTTATAGGCTGAAAATTGAATTCGAAACCTATTACAAGTTATTAAATCTGTGTTAGTTTTATAACAAAAATTAGTAGCGATCCGTTTACATAATTTCACATGCAAATACAGTGACGTAATGAAACAAAAAAGGAGCAATTTGAGATTGGGGTCGATAGAGTCGATTTATGCCAAGACGATTATGGATTATGGCTTATTAGGTTTCAAGTACACAATTCATATGTTGATATGTGATTTTAATAAACGTGTCATTATATTCTATGTGTTTTCACCTTTCAGCTGTGAGGATCCCGGAGAGTCTATTCTGGGTACTCCTCTTTGTAATAATGCCTTTTTGTAAAAATATCGATTTGAAAGTACAATTATTGAAGACACAATGTTCCAATACATGAAAAGAGTACCCAAATGACCAAACTCGTATTTTTCAACAACAGGATTTCATTGTTCAAATCTATCGTGCCTTGACATGCGACCCCAGATCTCGCACCCGAGATGCGTCACCTGTATGTCCCGTATTATTAAGAGCAGATAGTTGTTGGTTCACAGATGAATCAAAAACACCTCCCGGTTCTGGTGCAGATGTCTTCAGTCGCAGACCCTTGACAGAGATATCAACCTGCCTAGGAACCTATGCAACTGTATTTCAAGCGGAAAATTACGCTATGTCTAAGATGTCTAAGAATCCAACCTCATACACAAGTCAATAAAAATATTCTCGGACAGTCAAGCGGCGTTGGAAGCTCTTGGCTCCCACCCAGTAACGTTTACATTGGTAACAAATTGCAAAAAACGACTATCCAGTAGATTGTCTCTGGTCTGTATTCATGGCCATACTGACCTGGAAGGCAATGAGACTGCTTGCAAAGGAGAGGGCTGCAAGCAAGATTTATGGACATCTGGAAGAATCTTCCATGATTGGCTCAGCTTTCGAAGCTTGATACCAAACAGTTGTTGGACTACAGTAGGGATGAACTACGATGTCTAACAGGTCATCGTCATTTAAGTCATCATATACAGAGACTAGAACTGTCGGAAGACAGTGTGTGTCGCCTCTGTTTGAAAAATGATGGAACAGCAGAGCATATACTTTGTGCCTTCCCCGCTGAGGACCGAATAAGGTTTTTAGAGTTCTGCAGAGCCGTACTCTTACCATCTGACCTGAGAGACCACTCACCATACAAACTAATCGGCATCGTTAAGAAGTGAGGTAACTTTGTATCTATTTTGATAGCCAAAAAGAAAAACCTATTGGCGAAAGTTTCGGCCAAAACAAATATTCTGAAAATGTAATCGAGAACTGGGAGAATGTTATAGAACAATGTTTGAGTCTATCCACGTCTTCATCACTTAAACCACATTTTCTTCTTCTATGGAAAATCACTTTTTCAAAAAGAGTATTATTGGCACCATCAGGAGTTGATAAAGATACACTTTATTATCTGATAATGCTAGATGGCTAGTGAACTGTGCCAACAAACAGTGTGTTTGTTCTGGTGTGGGAAAAGTATTTGAGAATTATTAAAATAGGAATACAAATTAAAAGTTATGAACACAAAGTTGACCAACAAATGAAGTGTACTAGGTCAGAATGTAAAATAAAAACATCAACAACTTTAACCACACTGTATGTTATGTGTCAGATCCTGTTTTAACTATCACAAAATTCAGTTATTACACCAATAAAACCGATAACAAACTCAATTTATTGTTTGATTTATCTTTTAACGATATTTATATCTAATAGAATAACGTCATTTATTAATCAATGTATTTATCAGTACGATTACCAGGAAAAGTGACCTGCTCTGCTGAGTACAATTAATCATTTGAGGTTCAAATCGGGTTGACATTTCATTTAGGTGTTCAGGGTTGCTTCGGTAAATTCTAATACAGTTGAGGTGTACACAATTCAGAAATGAATTTTTACTTTTTATTGGAGAAAAAGGTGGAAGGTTCATAGAAAATACAATTCTTGATATTCAAAATAATCACGATAGTTTTCCAAATTGAAACTGTATTCAAAATGCGGACATTGAACAAGTAATATAGTAACAGTAAAGGTTTCTCGAGGGGTATTGTAGATGATATTATGAGGAAGAAAAAGTTTCGGCCAGGTATGAAAGAAATCTCGACTTTTAGAAACGACGAAAACCAATCCGATCTTGATATTGAATGAAAACTTTCCTGCCCATTTCAATTAGACAAACTTTGAAAAAGATACGATATCAGCATTGATAACATCAGTATTATATATCTATATCGTTTTCTTCATCATATCATCATGGTAACAAATTTTTTGGATATGCTTGTTTTAAAAAGTGAATAAAGTGATGAACATACCCGTCAAAATGTTTTTAAACTGCCTTCTTTGGAAATCATAATTAGAACTACAGCCCCGTGTTGAAATTGATAACAGTCCAGTCAGTGACCTTTTCCCGTATACATTTTTTAGATTTAGGTTTTACTTACCCTCTACTTCAGAGTTGACCCTGTGCCGGGGGATGTTTTTACCCTGGGGGTGGAAGATGTTTCATTGAAATCAAGTCCGGGAATGGATAGACTGACTAAGTCCTAGCAACTGTTGTTCTATGGAGTTTTACCTGAAAGTCAATATTACTCGATTTAATTTTCAACCAATAAATCGACATTTTTAGATGGTATATCGTACTTTATATATGTATATAAGTACTTTATGGAAAGTAGAAATTTAGCTGTAGTCTGTAGGCTCATTACAAACAGAGGTTGGCTCTTATTCGTCAAACACTAGAATTGAAAGTTTCAACGTGAAGAAATCAAACAACAATGCATTTTTATAAGGAAACCCATAGAATTTCTGTTGTAATGCTCGAAAAAAAAACTTCAATGGTCCCTATCTTTTCCGTTAAATTTTTTTCACAATAATCATTAATTATTTTCACTCGAGTAATAACTTGAAAAAATAAATAAACACAGACAGAATATTACAACAAATTATATTTCCTTTACAATAATGAATTGCTAAGAATGAATTTCTCGATTCACAGAAGTGAAACAATATCACCACTAGAGTCAAGTAATGTTAGTCTTCAACATATCGCAGACGTGAGATAATGGATCACTTGAAGTTAAAATTATAGTAGGACGTATTTTTAATAACTGAAATTATGTTCAGTATGTACCTAGTTAGTGTTGATTTAACGTACCAGCACCGAACATATTATAAAGTTGGAATAATTACTGCCAAGCAGAAACGTTTATATATTATTAGGATTCGTATTTGAATACATTATAATTATTATTATATTCCCGACAAGCTCACGCCGAACTACACACCTGATTATCAGTGTTCCATAATATATTGCACAAATTTCTGTTCGAAACCAACCATTTTATTGAAAATTCCCGGTACATATTTAATTTTTATTTCAATTCCCAACTTATAACATATTTTTGAATAGGTTTTCATTAAAAAGAAAATGACAGCTATATTATATTAATTTCCCTAGTGGTTTTGAATAATACACATAACTCGGAGAAACTGAGTTTTCTAAAGAAAAAACGGACAGAAGCACATCCCGATCGAAATACATTCTTTATTAGCATAATATACAGGTTGAGTCACGTTTAATGAGACGTCTCTGGAAGTTATACAAAACATATTTTCAAGGATTTTTCATGACACTAATATGCACATCACTTGTAGCCATGTTTTACATTATCCAATAAACAAGATGTCCCTGAGAAATTTATATTCAACAAATAAGTTCGAGAGACCATAAGGTGATTAGTAACTAGTAGCAGATAATAAATAAAATATTTGAAACATCATAATAACAAAACCACATAACGTGTTAGGAATCACACGTTAAAAGGTAAGACCTCGTTAATCCTTAGCTCGCACAAGTTTCGACTTCTGAAGGGTTGTCGTTCGTAGGGGTGCGACAGCTGGTTAACGGAAAAACAGATTTTAAACAGAATTGGACCTGTACAAACAGTGGAAATGGATGGCATTCATTCATAAAGTCATCCAAAAGATACAGATTCAATAACAGGATGGCAACAATCAAACATAGGAGTGAGGATTGACAATTTTCGATGTACAATAGAGAACTCATATTAACTGTCAAGTACAAACTACATATAGAAAATGAAACTACCAATCTAGTCCCGAGCAAAAAAAAGACAACAGAATCACATATCGTATTACAAATCACTGAAGATCTATTGAGAGGTGAGTTGCCATAATGGTTGCTTGAGAGTTTTGCCGAGTTTTATATAATCTGCAGTTGAAGAAGAAGTATAGCAAGCGCCAAACGTGATGGTGAGCGATCGCGCAGGTATTCCCCCCCCCCCAACTAAATTACTATTGGATTACGATAAGCCTCATGCCGGCTAGTGTCGTACCTATAATAAGTTTCAATTAGGTAGCAAATGGAACATGAATTCTTTGTAATTTCTTGGTTAGGCGATGAAATTTTTTCAGAAACAATACAAATTATTCAGACAATGCCAAACGCCTCAGAGCATTTGTATGTCTTGCAAGAACTGTAGTGGGGGTTACATTGAAAATGAGTTTGGGCGCATAGGGGCGGGCTTGCCATCACGTTTGGCGCTTGCTGTAACTGATACAATAGCTGGAGTCTGTCAAATCGTTCAATAATCCATACACAAATAAGATGCCAGCACAGTCTTTGTGTGTTGATATTTCTTTCATCTTCCAATGAATAAGATTACCTTTATATGAGAAATAGTTTCGATTTATGAAGAAATGTTTAAGGAAAAACACAATAAGTCCTGGAGATTGTAATGTTTTGAAATATTTGAAAGAAATGGACAAGTCACTCGGCTCACAAAAAGCAAAAACAATGGTTGAGTTTGATTCTTTGTTCCCGGTTTGTTTTAAATAGACACATCACAGTTTTTCATTGATATTTTTCATTTTCACATGCTATTCACTCATTCATTCGTCATTTCTCATCTCTCCTTGAAGGAATGATTCCATGTACTAGATCCCCACGTATATCTCCCGCGAAGTATTGTTCAAAAAATCTACCTTTAGAAATTGAGAGTTTGTCATATTTCCACCCTCCTAACCTACAATTTCCACTCCAACACAATCCACCTTCCCCGCGAGGTCGTCGACACCCTCATCCCTTCGAGGGCGACAAAGAATTCGCACGTCAGTGCCGGTAACGCGACACCACCTGACCTGACACCCAACGCGAGTCCACCCTGTAACCCCATCCATTCTCACACACACGCTACCCATATAATTGTCGTATGTTAGATACTCAAAATCACATCCTCCGGCACGCTGTCAAAGGGTTTCTCTACCCCGTTCGGCCGACTTCACCCCATCGCCGATGCGCAAGGGCGGAGAAAGGGGTTGAAGGAATAGATGGATGACGCACAGGTAGAAAGTGTTGGAAAAAGGTAGAATCCTCTTTTTTTCGAACCGAGTTAGAAATAGAAACCAGCAGGTGAACTGATGAATATTCTAGTTCTTCACTGAAATAACTTTAAATTTTTTATTTATTCTAAAAGAAATTCAGTTTTTCAAGTCTGGATATTCATGAAGTATAACTTAACATTGATTACCTAATTGTTGTTACTATTGCTGTGATAAGTTGAAGAAGAAAACACAGAATGATAATTACTCGGTTTCATTTACTTGCAAGGTAAAACTTAACGACAGAAATGATGACAAGCATCTGAGTTTAAGCATATTAATAACTAACAAATAATTGAAATGAATCACTGTAAAACAAAAACACTAATGAGATTTATGTAATTGTGATTTTCCACCGACAATACTTTATAGTTGTGGATCAATTTTACTTGTACCAATTATCAAAAGAGATTTAAGATGCTCATCGGTTAATTGAGATCTGTAAACATTCTTTGTGTACTTCATCTTGGAAAACGTTTTCTCACACAAGTAAGTAGTACCAAAAACAGAAAACAACCCACGAGCAAATTCATGCAAATTATCAAATTGTTCCAGTGGAAGACTCTTATAAAATTCCAACAAAGATGAATTTTGATATTTGTTCTTAAGCATATCACTGCACCGTTAATCAATAATTTCCATCTGGACTTCCGGAGCCAGGGTTTCAATGTCAGAATCAAAAGGATTTTGAAAAAGCTTAATTTCATTCGCAATGAAATCAAAATCTGAAAAACGAGTATCAAAATTTACCTTCAAAGCACTCAAAGTTTCAATTGCAAAATTGACGGGAAATTCAGTCTCTGTAGTGTGGCTGAATATTTCACATGTTTCAAAATGTGTGAAACATTTTTTACGTAATTGCGATTGAAATAGTATTTTCTGCCTGAAGGATTTGATATTGGTGTATAAATCAGGGAGAAGCTGATTTTCTCTCTGCAATCTCAAATTCAGTTCGTTCATATGATTTGTCAAATCGACATAGAAGGGTAACTTCCACATCCATTCACCATTTTCTAAATCGGCAAAAGGGCACTGCTTCCCATTTAAAAAAATTTCGGTCTCTGCTCGAAGTTCAAAAAAGCGCTTAACGACTTTTCCGCAACTAAGCCAGCGTACGGTAGTATGATATGGTAAATCATTTTCTCCAATCTGTTGAATAAACTCGCGGAATTGTCGGTGATTCAGCCCAGTGGATCTGATGAAGTTAATAACTGATATGACTGGTTTTAGAACTTCAGACATATCCAAACATTTTCCGCACACGGACTGTTGATGAATGATACAATGTAAGACTAATGGTTTTGAACCACCATCATTCTCTACAGCCTTTGACACAAGTGCAACCACTCCTTCATTTTAACATACATATTTTTGCCTCCATCAGTTGTTATAGATTTCAAATTTCTCCATCGAAGGTTCTTTTTATTAATGGCATTTTCAACTCCCTTAAAAATATCTGCCCCAGTTGTCGTGCCGTGAATACTATCAATATCAAGAAGTTCTTCATACACTTCATAGCTTTTATCTACTCCGCGATTAAAAATCAACACCTGCGCAGTATCTGACACATCCCTTGACTCATCCAATGCTAGAGAAAACCACTCATGATGTCCATTTTTGTCAGACAGTTGAGATGATATATTTTTTGCGATGTCTTGCATCAAACACCAACACGGTGTTTGCTGACAAACTGACACTTTTAAATAAATTTATCTTTTCGGGGCATATTTCTTCGGCTACTGCAATCAAGCATTCTAATATCTCCATCGGTGAATGGTTTGCCACGTTTTCCGATTTCACAAAGATTACAGCGATTTGAGTCCGCGTTTCAAAGCTTCAAATATTTCCTTCCGCAAACTTCCTGTATACTTGGAGTAACTTTGAAGATGTTTCGATTCATAGTGTCGTTTAATGTTATAGTCCTTGAGAACAGCTATGATTTCATTACAAATTAAACATAGCGCCTTATTACTGGACTCAATCACAAAATACTGAAAGTTCCATTTTTCTTGGAACGTTCTGCATTCACTGTCGATTTTTCGCTTCTTTTCCAAACTAACAAATCACACATAAAAACAATAAGTCAAATCAAAATACTTTTATTGACGGGTGTTACTTTATTTCACAATAGACAGTTTCGCTTCCTTCGCCTTTCCTACGCAGACTAACTCGCAGTTGCGCCGCTAGCCTTTTTATATGCAATTATTACTGCCATTTCGAGGTGATATGAATACACTAGCTAGAACCAGAAATTTCTCGAACCAACGCGGTAATTCCTACCTAGATATATTAGATAGATTAGCTACCTAGCGGGTAGCTGAAAAAGATAGTACATAGTACCACTACTCGCCACTAGACGTCGTTAAGTGTCACAATACACAATAATAATTGAAATGCAAAAAAAGCGTAAGTTTGCTTAGGTCACGCACTTTGCGACTATCCTAGTCTAGAAATATAGTTAAGGGCAGAAATTGGCCTTTGGAACAAACTGAAAAAATCATTATGACCCGAAGGCTTCAAAGTTTGGAGACCCCTGCTCTATGGTATTGGCTTATCAACTGCAATAAACTACCTGTTTCAATTCCATTGTGTAGTGTAGTGTAGTATCAACACTATCAACTGCAATAAACTACCTGATTTAATCCCATTGTGTAGTGTAGTGTAATATTAATAATAATAATATGTCTTTATTAGAACAGCATGAAAAACATTTTTTTTACATATAACTGTGATTTTCTTTTCTTTATTTGATTCGGGTTTTATAACTTACGGGTCTAATTGGTTTTATTATAATCGTTTAGCCAATACCATATACCTACCGTGAAACCTACTATACTTGGTTGATCCGATACATACCTCACGACCCGTGTGGACCGCTTCTCATACAGCGGTAGTGAGCGGTATAGAATAATTTTCATTCGTGAATATTTAGATTTAGTTGTTTTGTATTTTTCACCCCAGAACCCAATAACAAAGTTTTTCTAAGAATTGTAATAATAATAATGTCTTTTATTTACCAAGGTAAAAAAAAGTTCATAAAGGAAAATTCAATGGGTTTGGTAAAATCCTGGATCGGAATTCAGGAGACAAGCGTGTGCAGAACGCCGAATCCTGCTCTTCCATTCAACTGCTTTAGAATATACAAAACTTAAAAGTATTCATCGAACATATGATGTACAAAAAAAATTATAGTACCTATGTAGTAAGAGAGAGAGATAGAGAGAGAAAGAAAATAAAAGGAATAAAAGAGAGGTAATTCATAATGCTTACAGAATAACTTGAATTTTGCATTTTATGCAAGACTTTAGTTGCATGTTAGCTGTTTCTCATATAGCCAGTTATGAGCCTGAAACTTGAAAAGTGGTAGTTTTTTTTCAGATGTGTGGAAAGACTATTGTAATGAGTGTAGATAGAAAAACTGAACCTCTCGAACAGTGCTGTGCTGTGGTGGGGGCAATTATTGCATTTTTGTGTCGGACATTCACTGTATGTTCATTTTCACGAAATCGAACTTTATCATAAAGATACTGCGGTGATTTGTTGATGATTATATTGTGAAATACGGTTAGACATTGCAATAAGAAACGATTCTTCATTGACAGCCATTGCGACTGAGAAAGCTTATGAGAGATATGCTGGAACTTACGGATGTCATAGATGTAGCGTAAACAGGAATTTTGGACTTTTTTATTTCCTGCATAAATTTAGACTATCCAAACAGGGATAATATACAGGTGAACAGTAGGTGAACTGTGAAGGGATTAGAGTCTGGCATAAATTGATTTTTGTCTGAGTATTTAGGTATGCTCGGTGAGAGTAAATTAATCTTAAGTTCGCGTAAGCTCTCTGGATATATAATGAAACTTGCTTTTTGAACCTGAAATTAGTATCCAACATCAAGCCAAGATTTGTTGCCTCCGGTACTATATTCAGAGTTATACCATTCAGAGAAATATTTACTTGAGGTTAATACCTTTGGCATAATAACTTGGGACCAAACATAAGAACCTGCGTTTTATTAGGATTGAGTTGCAGTTCGTGTTTCACAGAAGAATCATAAATGTTTTGAAGTTCAGTATTGATGTTAGCAACAGCTTCATTCAGCAATCCTGGTTTAAACGATACATACAGTTACAGAGATTAATCTTAGCCAGTATATTTGAGGTATATAAACTAAAAAGCAATGGCCCAAGTATAGATCCTTGCGGAACACCGAGCATTAATCTCACCGATTCAGATAGTTTGCATTCGAGTTTCACCAATCACTTCACAACTGAAGAACTACAGTTGTCCCGTTTTTTAAACCTGTAAAAAATACTCTGAAAATGAATATATACAATAATCCTGAGAATAATTTGAAATACCTTCAGTTTTATTGAAATCATCAAGGGAGGAAACTATTGCTGAGGAAATTAATTTTCAATTTTTGTCGGTAAATATGGCAAACTAGCATATCAAACTAAAGGAATGTCTAGACGTGGCATATATTTTCATCAATTTCTTTATTTATTTCACACCATTCGTTTATGACTTGACAAAAACTCTATATATGCAATCTTGTCGAATAAACTGAACAGGCCTAAATCGTTAACAAAAAATACTCGACAGCTTGCGTTAATAAAAAATACTGAGCTATTGAAAGTGAGAAAGGGTCTGGAGCAGTGTTGTTTCTGTTCGAAAAAAATGTGTAACTGGTTATACTGAAAAAAGTAACATTTTAGAGAAATGAGTCGCACACAACACGTTAACTCTCAGTAAAGTTGTGATAAGTCAACTGTCAGTTTTGATGCGTCACTTGTCAGTTCTGTCAGTTGTTTTTGTCATCTGTCATTTGAATGTTCATCAAAATGTAACAAAACGAGAAAAACTCCTATTGATCAATGCATAAACCGTTTAGGGGGTCGGTAAAGTCGGTAAGTAAGAGAATTGAGTTTTGAAATACCTGTCAAATGAAATATAACTTTACCTCTAGGACAAACGGAAACTTTTGGAGGGGTTGATCCATGCAGCAGGTTCAAATATTTATATAAACAATATTTTTAATAAAATTCATTCCATCAGTTTCTGCACTAACAAATTATTGATTTGAGTATATTAACAAATTATGCATCTAATATAATTTCCGGTGAACAAATTACTCCTTTAGTGTGGAGTATCACTATATTAATGCCTTCGACCAACGCATAACTTATTTGCAGACGAGAAACCACTTGAAAAGTCGAAAACTAGCAGAGATCACCGGATAATGTTTACTCTAGAAAGGTCATTACACTCATTACATATTATTATTCATAATTTCCATAAAAAAAAGGGGTCAGTGTACTCATACTCTAAACTGAATTGTCAAATCAATTTTTCCAGAATATCTCCATGCTAGGAATTGCACATTAAAAAGTAAGACCTCGTTGAACCTTAGCTCGTTCAAGTTTCGACTTGTGAGGGTTTTCGTTCATATGGGGGCGTCAGCTGGTTAACGGAAAACCACATTTCAACAGAACTAATAAAAATGTTTAAACTTAAAAACGTCATTTGAATAAGCTTTGAAACGGGTTATTTTTTTGTAATCTAGCCTACTTTGTTTCTCTCCTGCTGCAGTACAGAACTGAAATACTGTATATTAAAAAATTTTCAAATAATTTCTCACTTAGATATAAAACGCAAAACTCGTGACAAACCTGATTGTTCCACCCCTCTCGATCTCCGCCCCTGGAACCAGCGTCGCATCGACAACGTGACGGCTCTATTCAGCTCTATATGTCCCTCCTGTTCGGCGACACCTCTTAACTCACTTTATACACCCCAAGCTCG
Organism: Leptinotarsa decemlineata; assembly: GCF_025532065.1. NCBI lineage: Eukaryota > Metazoa > Arthropoda > Insecta > Coleoptera > Chrysomelidae > Leptinotarsa > Leptinotarsa decemlineata. The sequence goes on along the minus strand of NW_027412668.1, from coordinate 5,781,475 downwards.
TTAACACCACGGCTTTTAATATCGCTCTGTGTGCGTGAAAATAAAAAGCGCCTAAGAAAGAATACGAGTGACGGGGGGCGGGGGAATATCGCCGAGGGCTGGGCCCATCTCCCGTTTCGCACCAATCTGGTACGGTCAATGAGCGAAAAAAAAAAAACACGGCGACGACATTGTTTTTTTGCCCGATGAATGAGTTCCGTCGTGTTATGGTCGTGTTATACTTGTCTCACGAGTTTTTGCCGGTTGATTTCCCCTGATCGCCGGTTGGTGTGTAACCGTGTACTCGATGGCCTATTTTGACTTTTTTTTTATTTCCGCACTCATTAATACGAAAACCAATTTTCAGGCTGTAGGGTGGGGAGCAACATTTACTGCCCCAACTCGATAAAATATATGGATATTTTATTGGTTTTGAAGTTTTAATGCAAGATATGCAAGTAATTTGCTGTATGCAGAAACACACATTTTAGATATCAGACAATTAGACATAGTTCAGACGTATATGCATATTTGAGAATGTATATGCATGCAAATATCAATGTATATGCAAAGCAAAACCGAACATAGCACTTCAAACTATCTTGTTTCAAAATCTATAGGACAGAGAAGCTAAGCTACTGGTATCCAGCTCCCAAACTATTCAAATTTTTACCAAAAAATATTACATATGAAACATCTCTGAAACGCTTCAAAAAACACTTAATATCATAAACTGATCGAAGGTTAACCACTGTCCAAATATATTGTTTTATGTCTATATTTGCCCCTCAAGGAAGCAATTTAGCACCTCTTTTATTCTCACTCTTCATTAACGACATAGGAAATAATTTCTCTAGCAATTTTTTACTCTTTGCAGATGATTTGAAAAGCTTTCGGCCCATTACATCACAGAACTGCTTAATCTTACAAAAAGACCTTGACTTTTTATACAATTAGTGTAACGAAAATAATCTTCCCCTCAATATAAACAAATGTAGATACTCAAAATACACCCTTAAACGTAATGTTATTTCTCATGATTACAGCATAAATAACACACCTCTTCAAATAGGCACTCATCAAAGGGATCTTGGTGTCACATTTGACCCTAAACTGGGTTTCTCTATTCACTATGACACAATAACATGCTCAGCCAAACGGATGCTAGGGCTCATTTATCGTAACTGTAACAACTTTCGTAACAGAGACAGTTTTTCAACTCTTTTCAATGCATACGTCAAATCTCGGCCTCCCTTATATGGTCACCCATATACAATGTCCACATAAACAAATTCGAGTCTATAGAAAGAGTCTTCATGAAATATATTACTTACAGGCTAGAAGGAGTTTACCCTGAACAAGGCATCGACAACATAATACTACTGAATAAATTTAATCTATTATCTCTTCAAAACCGAAGAACCTACTACTCTATGATATTCATTTATAAACTAGTGAATAATCTGATTGACTGTCCCGAACTACTTACTCTCCCACTTCAACTTTCATGTTCCACGAATCAATACTAGAAATGAACTGACTTTTTATCTACCAAATTCTAGAACAAACATATTACTCAAGTCACCAGTTGTTGCAATGAGCAAACTTTTCAATAAACTCTGTGAGAATCTCGACATGTATTATGAACATATTGGTCAAGTTAAGAACCACGTTAAGAACCTTAAGACGTTAAGACATTGTTTTTTTGCCCGATGAATGAGTTCCGTCGTGTTATGGTCGTGTTATACTTGTCTCACGAGTTTTTGCCCGTTGATTTCCCCTGATCGCCGGTTGGTGTGTAACCGTGTACTCGATGGCCTATTTTGACTTTACTGCCGAATTATGTTTTTTTTGTAATACACCTAAACTATGTTTTTACTTGTTAGATATGTATCTGACTTATGGTTTTTTTTTCAATTACTCTCCTAGCTTGCTGCAGACAAGTGTTCCACCTAATTTTTTGCTTAACTCTCCTAAATGTTAACTTCATTTTATTTTGTGTTTACTCGCTTCAGGTGTTTCTAGTTGATAAATTAGTATTGTATTCATGTATATGTGTATATATGTATGTGTATGTTATTGGGATTTATTCCTGTTTAGACATTAAACAATTTTTGTTATATATCCCATTTCATAGCACATAGTATAAGTTTCTCAACTTCTGAGAGTTGTCGTTCGTATGGCGGCGACATCTGATTAACGGAAAAACAGATTTTAAACAGATTTTTTTTGAACAGATAGATTACAATGATTAATAATAGCCTATGAAATATATATTCATTAATCATTAGCTATAAAATTTCTGCAGATATTGAAATGTATGTACACTCACGCGAGTGATGCCTTTTAAATTTCGGTATTAAAGAACAAAAACAAATATTAATAATCGAAAATCACTTTATTGTTTTTCAAAATATTCCCCATGAAGATCTATACACTTTTGCATGCGTTTGAACAAATTATCGAAGCACTTTTGGCAATCTTATTGAGGTATCTCCAAAACATGCATTCTGAATGTAGCAACCGCTTCTTCAGGTGTCAAAAAATGTTGACCTCACAGTTTGTTTTTTACGTGCGGGAATAAAAAGAAGTCATTCGGTGCCAAGTCAAGACTATACGGCGGATGACTTTTCAAATCGATGTTTTGGGTGCTGCTCAAAAATGCAGTTTGGGCCGATGTGTGGTGAAAAGTGATCCATCTTCGGCGGTTGGTTTTCCTGATTTCTTGGAAGACAACTGGCAAACAAACGGTTGTGTACCACTCAGAATTGACTGTTCTCCGTGGTTCTAGTGGTATGGTTGCGGCATGTCCAGTTTTTCTGAAAAAACAGGCGACCATTTGCTTGGAAATGCTTTTGCATTTGCGTGCGTGAAAAACTTTTGTTGGATTTGGCTCATCTTGAAACACCCCTACAGTCGACTGGTGTTTACTTTCGGGCTCATACGAGTAAATCCACTATTCATCACCTGTCACGATGTCATAGAAATACCACTGGTCCTTGATGGAGCTTTATCGCCAAAAATTGAATTAAGTTCATCCATGCACTGTTGCTGAGTTAATCCACGTCGGAAGTTGTAAAAAATAATCGCACGAAAATATTCACGATTTAATTCCATTTTTGGGCCGAGTTACTGTAAACAACACAAATAGCGCGCGTATTTCAAAAAGTTCTGAGTACGTATAAAAGCTCAACTTTATGATAAAGCTGTCAGTTGCCAGACTGCAACACTAGGGTTGCCAAATCCCAAAACATAAAAGGCAATCTATCGTATTCATCTATACTACATAATATAGTTCAATTAGGTATAATTCAGCAATGTTGAAAGCCAAATACATACTACTTATCTACAGAAGGAAGAATTATGAAATGATAAATTTTTGAATTCATCAAGTGAACAATTCCTGTTAGTTCCGTTCATTACATACTTTAATTCCGCCGTCCGCTTTTTTGATCATTTAACGAAACGACGAAAAATCCCGTAGTACAATCCTTCGCCAAACCCCTTCTCTCGCTCGCTTTTAACGGACAAATTCGAACCGTTTCCAACTCCGATTGCGTGAGTAGATTTGTCTATCGGATGCCCTATAAAAGTCGCGGTATATCGACAAAAGTAAATGTTATTTCTCTTTATTGGGTTTGTTGCTCCGGGTTTATGTGACACATGTACAACATGGTTTTAGGAAAGAATCCGGAACTTGGTTCAACACTCAACCGAGGCGGCCGATGTGATTTATTGTGCTAGAACGTTGTGTCGACGCTAAAATAGAAAATACCGAAACACGGAGAGCCCGTTACAATCTTTTGTCGTTGAGATGAAAGCGATGTCGACGCTATGTTTATTGAAAAATTGCTAGCAATAGTTCAAATTGTAACGTTTTCGATACCGAGTGTCCAAAATATTAGTGAACGCGTGAAATTTTCAATTCAGGAAAACTTTGTTCACTTACTAGAAGCATTGTTTCATATGAAACAATTTTTTCAAATTTTCTTTGAAAAACATTTTCGCGAAGAAGATAATTTCAGCCATAAGATTCTTGTTTGAATTGACAGGAAAATAATTTTCAAGAAAGATTAGTCTCTAGAAGAAACCTCTCCATGTGTAAACAAAAAATTATGCAAAGAAGTTACTTGGAAAAAATGTGATTTTGCTATAATTCAATATTCGCGTGAAAGTTTATTATAAAGAAGAAATTAATACAAATGATGAAATTATGAACTTACGATGCACTGTTTGGAACCTTTGGTGTAGTAATGAATATTTCTGGAGTTTTTTCACAACACCAAATCGTTATTTTTAACACCTAGACACGTGTTTCGATCACCAAGTGATCATCTTCAAAGAGGAAGATTAAACTAGAAACTAACGCGAAGCTAACGCTATTTATGCTATACAGGTAAACCCTACAGGTAAACCATCCAGGTGTACCACCCATTCAGGTATTCCAACCTAAATTAATTTTACAATTTTGCCTTATCTATTATTTTACAATATATTTTTAACTTTTATAGCTGTATATAAATCAATTTTCAGCTATATAAAAATTAATTTCACAATATTGCATATCTAAATTAATTTTTGCAATGCGTCCTTATATAGTAATCAGTAAACCCAACAACATTATTTTATTTTAACAAGCTATATAGTATGCTCTTTGATATAGGTCCGTCATCGTTATTCATAATATTATTGTGTTTGCTTATTTCTACACTCTCATAGTTGCCTGTTGTTGTTAACTTGTCTAACTAATCTTAATGAAGTGAAGTCTATGGAATGGTTTTGTTGCAAAATATGATGGGCGACTGGTGATTTTTCAGGTCTTTCATATTTTAAGTATGCTATGTGTTCCTTATATCTTACTTTAATAGATCTTTTTGTCTTTCCATAATATTTTGCATCGCAGTCCTTACATTCAATTTAGTAAATTCCAGACTTTTCCGAATTCTCGACTTTGTCTTTTGGACTTCCCAAAAGGCTCTGTAGTGTACGACTTGTTTTAAAAAACACCTTCATACCTGGTTCCTTGAAAATCTTTCCAAAGTTCTTTGTATATTGGTGGTATGGAACTGAAAAGTATTTATCCTGTAGCACTAAATCATCTGAAGATCTTGGTCTGCCAATGTCCTCTATTTCATAAAAGTAATGTGGGGTGTCTCCAAAGGTTCCAATAAATTCAAAACATCGCCAGAACACATCGTACACGACTATCGTCAAACTTAAATCAGTCCGTTTCGTCTTTGACCAAGGTGTAATAATGACCTGGTTTAATGCCAGAACCACAGTGAACAATGACTGCATGAAGATCATACTAGTTGTCTGCTAGATTGAGGTGTTAATCTATTTCGTACTTTCGTAAGAGTTTGGTGCATCCGTTAGAGGTTGAGTCATGTGTGAAGATCATCAGTGTTATTATTAGATTGACTGGTGCCTCAGATATACTTTTTTTCTTATAATAGTCAGTTAGTTTAGCGCATGTTTGGCAATACAGTTGATCATCACCTGTTTTCAGATGATTTAACAATAAACTTTACACGGAATGGTTATCAGTCATATTAGAAAACGTTAGTTCAAGTTTCAGAAAATCACATCCTAAAGAGTATCTAGTGGACTTCAAAGACTCTAGGAAATCCACATGAACACTGAATTACATGAAGGAACTTTCGTTGGGGGGGGGTTCTTCTAGTTTATATCAGGAAGAACAAAACTGTTTGAACGGATAACATGAAAACATGAAAATACGAGTGGAAAAACGCAGTGAGTTCACACAGTATTATTTATCTAGGCACTGAAAAAAAATCTGAATATGATTGTTAATATTCTCTCAGGTACCTTTTCTCACTTTTTTTCATCAATAGGTGCAGCTGTTTGAAATTTTTGCTATCAAAAATTCAATTATTTTTACTACTTTCTAAATTCTAGTAATTCCATCAATTTCTACTGGCTCGCACAACAATGGATCTTTTCATAGATACAATATCATTCGTTGTATTAGTGCAAATGAGGGAAAACTCCAAGCTTTATCGCCTTATCGCTTCTACATTTTTGAAAAATTTCACAAAGAAACTTTATTCATAGATAAATTTCAGATCAACATGATATTTGAACAATATTTTTTAGTGCAAGTTAGGGTACTGCGACTCTTATTAGATTATAAATCTTATCAGTTTTTAGTGGCGAAAATATTCATCAAAATATTTGCAAAAGTAAAACCTGAATAAAAGTTACTGTAGGCAAATATGGAGGGAACGAATACTTTGAAGTGAAAATTTCCAGAGACGGTTTTTTCTTCGGGTTTGTTTGTTGGGGTTATGCGAAATTAACACGTGCATTATCTGTTTACGATGCCATTGTTGTGCATTTCTGCTAGTTAATGTGAATTGGGAGTAGAAGTGAATATACACAAAGTGTCAATTTGCAAACTTTCCATTAATACCATTTCTGCACAGACTGAGAAAAATCGAAAAACGCGTTAATTTTATTTCCAAAAAGGAAAAATATTTAATCGTAGGGGGTCTAGTGGAACAGTATTTTGAATGGGGTTTCAATTCTCTTTAAATGGTGTTATTGATTCATTATTTATATAAAAATCATTGAAGTGTTAACTTTTGCTCACCTGGATTTCCAAAAAATACTATATTATTTCATTTCTTTCATTTATTTCATTTCAAATAAACGATAAAGTACAACCAGGGTGATAATTGAAAATACTTCAGAATAATATTTATAATTTATAATATATATATATATATATATATATATATATATATATATATATATATATATATATATATATACACAATCGATCGCTTCAAAAACGCTTCACCAACTTTCCTTGAAAGCTTCTGATAATTCCTCCTCCAAGCTCTCTATTTCACTATCACTGTCGTCATTAAAATCGATAATTTTAGATACTTCTTCTTCAATTAGCTCGTTTACCTTCTAATCAAATTTTGGAAAATTATTTTTACGCCTGATGCTCTTTTTCAATTTCCCCAAATCAACTCGATGGGATTGAAAACATTAAAATAAGGGGGAAGTATCAGTATGCTGTGTCCATTCTTTTCAGCAATACTCTCAAGCGCATACACTTTTTCAAATGTTTTTGTCTGTAAAAGTTCAAGTAGTTGGTTTTTGGTATAATAATATTCAAAATACACATTGTTATCCATTAAAAAATTTTCTACTTCATCTTTCCTCGAATTTTTATTCCTCAACTTCCTCCGCAATGCACAATGATCAATCGCGATCATTTGTTTGCAGGCATGATAGGCGTACAAGTTCTGAAACCATCAGTTCACCCTTTCGTAACTATGTCATGAGTGTCATAGCAAGTTTCGTCCAAATAGAAAATTTGCCGTTGTTCTTGTCTATATTTAGTTATTTGTTTTAAGTATTTGTTACGCAATTCCACTATTCTTCTGCTTTCCATAACTGCTTGACGTTTTTTTATTATTTTGAATCTAAATCTTAGTTTCCTTATCCAATTCTGAAGAGTAATGTCACAGCAGTTCCCGTTATGCTGAAAGTATTGAATTTGTTCCTTATGATTTCAGTTGTAGGAATCTCATTGCTTTTGTATATTGTTTTTTAATGATTTTATTAGATGAACATCTAAAGGTTTTCGTAATCCCGCATCAAACCGCGTCTTGCGTTCATAAGGTTTTTTTTCGACTATTTTACGTACAGTTGAAAAAGGAATTTCGGTCAAATCTGATGTTGCTTGTAATAGTTTGTTTCCCTCGAAACCAAACCTGAGATGTAGATTCTTAAATACATTGAAACATACTCTCTGGACCAACTGCACCAATATCGAATTTCAACACTCAAATAGCGATCAGTTCCTGAACTGAATATTGATAACACGACGGCGATAACCTTCCCCGTATTCCTCGATTTCTATTCATCACCGTAACATGACTTCATATTTACTTTTATGTCACTTCAGCCAAACTTAAAATTCGGTAAGTAAAAATTATCCAATACGAACCGGCAAGTCTACAGCCCCCGTGGACTAGTTCTCAGCCGGTTTATTTCTATGTATTGGTTTTTTGGCCTTTGAGAGTGCCGCCATCTTTAAGTATGCACATTATCGTTTACTTCGACTATAATAGGAATTTCATTCGATTTAAAAATAACAAATTTCTTCAATAGGGGTTCATTTTACGGAAAAAGTGACTTCTGTGTAATTCCATGTTCATATGTTTTCAAGTAGTTGTTTCGGGTGAGATTTTTCTTCCAGAAACGTCAGTGTATATTCTAGAAGTCTTTGTAAAGAGTTTATATTGGAGTTGATCAATTAGTATCTTTCTTACTTCAGCAGTTTCTCACATTTTCTATAACGGTGTGGAAGTAGAAAGCCAAAAAGTTTTTCCCAAAAAGCTCATCTCTATCAAAAAATACCCGCAAAAGAAGCAAACGTTAATCTTTTCTCACACCAGAACAAAAATTCTGTTTCTAGACGCGTGTTTCTCTAACCAAGTCATCTCACTACAAACGGGAAAAATTTTTTGATGTCGCAATCAAGGTACAGACATACTGTCTTTTACTGTCAAAAGTTGGAAACGCGTGTTCCCAACTAATTATCTTCTCATTTTCATTATTACAGTGCTAATCACAACCATTCTCTGGCTCTTCAGTATTAATTAATCAGACCGTACCGTGTTAATTTTTACGCAATGTGTTCCTTTCGAGAGGTAGCCAGCATATTCCCTCTGAATCTCATTTATTCCGTGTCTCTCAAGAATATATCATGCAGAGAAAATAATTGACGGGGAGTAAAAGCCCCAATCCGAATATGTAAGCAACCGCCACACGTAAACTTAGGAATGTGTGGGTGGTGTAGTCAATAAAACTCGCGTGAAATTCAAGGCCCGAAGAATGGAACACAATGTATGACTCGCTGTGCGAGTACTCTCGCTTTGCTTTCCCATTAAAGGAATGCCATGTAGAGTGTGAATGCATATCCATCATTAATAAAGCTCTTTTGTGTGAACATTATTTCCTAGACACCCGATATCATTAAATGAGCGCGCACACACACACATACCGCGTTTGTGGCTTTTGTGAAGTTGGAAGTATTATTTTACGAATATTACACCTGAGGAAATAGAATATATTTACTGAAGATAAAGAGAAAGGAAAACTTTTATATTGTTTGTATAATTGAATTATTGCACTGCAACATTTCATTTTTCCACTTTTCATTTTATTCCTTTCGCGAGGTAATCTAAACACCGAGAAAACTGTTTTGTCAATTTCAACTCGTAGATTGTAACATATCAATTATTTAAATTTTTATTTTTTATTTTCTCTTCTCTGAGCAGTCTGGGGTGGAATTCTAATAATTGCTCGTATCGTATCGGTGCGAGGCTAAACACAAATCGAAACGATAGTACATTGATTGCTATTCTAACTCTCTCACCGAGGAACGATCGGTTATCGTCGGAATTTGTCTTAAGGAGGTCTTCCACTCACATGGAAATTTGTGTTTTGTACGTTTCATGCATAAATATTTCTATGTTCTATGGTTTTATGTGAAGAACGAGTGAAGTACTCAATTGTTAGGAATAGTAAAATCAGCAATTTCTCATTTTTGGTTATTGAGGAAATTTCATTATTTTCATAAATATGTCATTCAAAGTAAGAGAGGCCCTGTTAAAATAATAAGCTGATATAATAATTTCTGAATCATTATATTGTCGCCATCTACGGAGTGTAGTTCGAACATATGTTGTTTCTTAGTATAGTTTTGTGTTGAACAGTTGGCAAAAATGTATGCTTGACACAACGACACAAGTAGTTGTATGACAAAAATAAAAAAAAGGTTGTTGATGGTTGCTTCACAGTATTTTTATTTCATAGTAAAACAGAATAGAAGTTAAATAGGTAAATTTGTTGGTCCTCGAGGAAAGGATCTGTATAAAAAACATTGGGACGAATTGGCGCATAATCTGAATGCTCTAGGACATGGAGCAAAACCTACTAAAAATGGCAGAAGGTAAACCAAGATATCAAATATTTTTTATAACTTAGAACGTTTGAGACACGAAACGATACCAAATACTACTTAGAATTCCTGCTGTCGTCTCAAACGATACAATAGCTATCTTATAATTCCACGGCTGCACCAGTATTCCCTAAATCATAGCCGATTTTCTGTTTGAAATCTATTTTTCCGTTAACCAGCTGTTGCACCCCTACGAACGACAACCCTCAGAAGTCGAAACTTGTGCGAGCTAAGGATTATCGAGGTCTTACCTTTTAACGTGTGATTTTTAACACGGGTTGGACGATAGCAAGTGAAGATCGATCGTTCAGACTAGGGCTTGAACCACCGACCAACACGGCAGTCAATTCGAGTGAGTGAACAAAGCACCCACGCCGAACCGCTTGGCTACCGACCGACCGAATTTATTTCATTAATTCGGACGTTGTCTAATATGATACAAAATTGATTTGAAATCCCTGAAAACAATCTGTAAAAAAAGTAAAGACAGTATCTGAACCAGGAATCCAACCACCATCAATCGACTAAGAGTGAAATCATCAAGACTCTAGTAGACCGTGCTTTCGGGCTCTGTTATACAATAAGGTCTCGAAAAGGAACTAGGCATCATCAAAAATGACCTTCAACGGAACGGTTACTCCAAAGTTATGGTGGAACAGACTTTAGCTAGAAGACAGCAATAGCTTTACAAGGAAGAGAAGCCGCCACAACCAGTACTTGTAATTCCCTACATCAGAGGATTGTCGGAAAGGATAACAAGAATTGGGTCCAAGTATAACATCAGAACCTGCTTCAGATCTGGGAACACTATCCGTAGCAGTTTCACAAAAACCAGGCCACCAAACGCGGACTGCGATTCTAAGAATTGCATTTACCGGATACCCTGCGAGTGCGGAGAATCATACATCGGTGAAACTAAGATGCCATTGACAGTTCGCATTGCCGAGCACAAGAAACACACACAGCGAGGAGAAACCAGCAAATCCGGAATAGCAGAGCACGTTTGGACTCATCAACATAACATCAAGTGGGCTCAAGGTAAAATCATCCACAAGGAGAAACACTGGTTTAGGAAAAAATTCAAAGAAGCAGCATATATGTTGTCCAACAATGCATTTAGCCAAGCTAGCGTAGAGATACTCAACATATGGAATTTTCTAATCAAGCGAAACACGACCAAGGCTCAAGTTTTAATTTTAATTTTTTGTTAATAATTTTTCAATTTTCATCTCGTGTTCATTTTTCAATTTTTTGTTTTTTGTTTGTTGCCTGTATTTTATTTCATTGTAATTTACGTTTTCTTCAGCTAATTTTTTTAATTTTTTACATATTTTTTTCAGGGATTTCAAATCAATTTATATCATATTAGATAATGGAAGTCTGAACTAATGAAATGTACCACAAAACATTGTCAACCACCTTCAAACAAATTTTATTCATTTCACGGTTAGATAGACAAACTAATGTCAAGTATTTTTCTTTTATTGGGTCATAGTGAATAGCATGAAGTGGGAAGTATGGTTAGACAAAGATATTCATCTACGTTTGCGAGGATGTCATACTTAGAATTGGTGGGCGCCATCTTTGTATATGTTCGAAGGAATTGATAGAACAGGTGGTATCATTGCCTGGGTTCTGAACTGGAACCGTTTCTATGTGTGAAGGATGAAATTGTGAAAGGGTCTTTTCTGTGCCTGGTTTTACATGAATAACACGTAGTGGCGATTAAATTAGAAATTTTCATATTCTAAAGTTGGAAATATTCCAACTTTGAAAGTACAATATAAATATTGATATAGAAGTAAATTACGTAGTCATTTTCTACATTAGGTTAAGGCAGTAAGTAACACGTCTCTATGATACCATTTGAAACGACAGCGAAACGCTGATTTTTGAAGAACTACTAAAGGATGAACACCCGAAAACCGTTTACTGTTCGGGAACTGGAATATAAGATGGAGCCGAAGAAAATGTAGGTTTTTTTTATAACATTATTGAATATATGAGCATTAAAATATTTACATTGTTCAAATATTCCTCATGTTATGTAAAACTAGAAAAATTGTCATAAATATTGTGAAATTTCACCAAATAGTTTTTAATAATAACAAAAAACGTTAGTTTTATCAAGTTATTGGAATTTTGTAAGAAGTTCTATAGAATTTTGATGTTAAAAAAATTACAGAAACATTTTAAAAATACATGTTCCACTTTACAATGGAGAACTGACATTTTAAAAAGTCAAGAAATGTCTGAGGAATGCAAAACCATGTGCAATTAAAGCAATGATTTGCTCCAACACTCTTTTCGAAGTTTCAGTGGCAAAACCAACAACAATTAATAGCCATTAGATTGCAGCGGCTCGACATCTAACAAAACACAATTCCAATTTTAACGACTTCACAGGAAGCGGTAAAAGTGTTTCATAATACGCACACATATACGAAAACATTGAACCCCGGCATTTAATTTTAAACATTTTTTTCTTCCGGCAACAAAATGGTTTTTTTCAACGGAATCGTCCTTACTCAAACTAATCTACCGACAGCGATCATTTCTGAAATTAAAATCGGTGAATCTCGCTTATGCAAGGTCACTTAGTTGAGACTTGAAAAACCTTGGGATTCAACCTTCATTTTTAGATCGTAATTATAGGATAATTCATTACCAATCGTGATTTATTAGCTGTTTATGTATACGAGATATCACGGTTTTGGATAGGCTAGCCGGCAGAACCAGAATAGCGAATCATTTTTTGTAGAAACAAGCCAGAGCTTTTGCTTTTGCCTGTATGAAAAAAAATAGTAGGATTCTTGGTTCAATATTATTAATTTTCCGAAATTACTGTTAATGTTACTAAAACTATTTCGATTTGTTCTTTTTCAGCATTGTGTTAGATCAGCCTATGCTTTTTTACAGCTAGCAGTTATAAGAATCTGCAAACAAACGATAAATCGATTTTCACTTGCTATCGTCCAACCTGTGTTAGGGATCACACGTTAAAAGGTAAGACCTCGTTAATCCTCAGCTCGCACAAGTGTCGACTTCTGAGGGTTGTCGTTCGTATGGGTGCGACAGCTGGTTAACAGAAAAACAGATTTTGAACATATTTGAACAGATATAATAATTTGAAGAGAAAATGCATTCCAAACTCACTCCAATTTATTCCAAAACATGGTACTGTAGAGCCCTAAGGCAAGTGTCTTACGGCGAAACGTCGGATGTCTACCAGTGAGGATGGCACTGTTCCATGTAAGTGAAATTTTCATTTAATATATTGTGTAGGAGCCCTGTGAATGATATCTGATTCGATTCCATAATGAATGTTTGGAATACAAACTGAGTAGTATGTTTCTTTCGTGTAATTTAATGTTTTAATGAAAGTAGCTGTTTCAGGAGGGTTTTTCCTTCCGGTTCATGTCTGAAAGTCACTTCTTTGCATGATCTACACAACTGTATATAGAGTTCCTTCTTTTGAAACTAATTGCATCCTTCCTTTCTTGGGAAGATTCCCACATTTTTTTGAATCAAGATGGAGAAGTAGAAAGCCAAAAACGTTCTTTCCCATGTTCATAATGTAAACCATTCACTTTCTTACAATGAAAATATCTGTTTACTCGTTTTCTATCAACGAGTTCTAAAATGAACTGTATATCGTAAACTTCAGATATCACACATCTCAAAAACATCTAGAAGCGTCATTTCAGGTGATCTAGGGGGTCATTCTGAGAAACCACGTTTGTCTGTCGATCGGTTTGGATACTTTTTTTCATATAGCCTTTTTAAAATCAGAAAAGGTACCTTGTTGGAACTTAACATCCGTTAAGAATTCATTTAGGTTTGTCGCATTTCCTAAGCGGTAGATAAGAAGACCTGGTCCTTTAAAATGGCTCACTGGATCACCTGATATGGTGCCTCTAGATATGTTAACCAGAGAATCTAAATCCATTTCATGTTTCTCTAACACTTGCAAGAAAATAATTATTCATTCGTTACAATTAGTTTCATAATATTGGAAAAAAGTGTATTATTATTCAACTTCTCGAGTGTTTACTGTCAAGCTGATGAAATGAAAGTCAAAAATAGTTTCAAAAAACATTGATGAGCAATGTCACTACGTATATAAATCAATGTCGTTTTCCGCTGTCTGTTCCTAGTATGCCAGATCTTTAAAACTACGCAACAGATTTTGATGCAGTTTTTTCAATATATAGAATGATTCAAGAGGAAGGTATATATGTATACAACATGCATAATATAGTAGTGAACCACTGATTATATTAGAGGTTTCTAATGTGATGTTGTCAATAAACACCTTTTTTTGCGCCTATATTGCAAACGCTGGCTGACCCTTACGAGATAGATAAAAAAATGTACTACAGTATTGTACACTACAATAATCTACTAAATCTACAGTAATTCTACAAAAAAGTCCGTGATGGTATATGTCTATTTCTAAGGGGTAAAACCACAAAAACATTTTTTATCCTCGACAAATAATGGCTTATCTACGAAGCGACTTTAAACAGCACAGCATTAATCCTTATCCAATCAAGTACTTTAAATACATTGTGCATTAAATATAGATCAATATGGCCCTTTACAGCATGTAATTCAAATGAATATTTTTCGAAGATATTTCCGATTTAAAATGCAGGGACATAGCGATTGCGGCGGTACCGGCCAAGGGGCCAGCGGCGGTACCGGCCAAGGGGCCAGCGGCGGTGCCTGATAGCGCGTTGAAGACTGGTGCTTTGCACTATAGCACTTAATGATTGGCAGGGATCGCACGCGTTAATATGAATATTAAGTATCAGCATTGCACCCGTGCGGAGCCGTGGCGGTCACTATTAGTATATTCTTCTTCATTCATAAAATTACGACTCACGAATGAGTCAAATCTACTCATGTCATCGATGACAGTACATAGTGACATTCATTCGTTAATTTGATTAATTCCCAGCCATAGGAATCTTGTTTAAATTGAAAGGGGAATATTTTAAGGAGATATACGTTTTTGAGAAAGAAAGGTTTCGGCTTTCTAATTCTCCACTTTAATACGAAATAATGTAGGGAGTCTTCTGTTTAAAATATGTCTGTTTTAAATCTGTTTTTCCGTTAATCAGCTGCCGCCCCCATACGAACGACAACTCTCAGAAGTTGAGAAACTTGTGCGAGCTAAGGACTAACGAGGTCTTACCTTTTAACGTGTGATTCCTAACACGGAAGAAAGGAAGAAATTAATTAATTTCAAAATCAACTATTCACAAGTATGTGCTATGAATTTGTACTACTTGATCTTTTTTACCAGTTTGAATAGTACACTTTCAGTTGAATCAATCATGTCGTACCACAGATGCGTTGATGTGACGTATCAATACTTCATTCAACAACTTTTTGCGGTTATTAAGATTGAAATAGAACGAAAAATTCTATCTCCGTGAATTCCTATTACACCATTTCGCCAAAGTGATATTTACCTGGTCAAAACCAAATTGCCTCAGTTAATAGTCAGGTAGTAGGTTCAGTCTGTTTAAACACTTGAACTTCGGAACCTCAAATTGTAAAGGTTGCATGGGATAATTTTCAACTGGCTATCTATCTGACTTGTAGGCTGAGGAGCGTGAAATATTTCAAAAGAGGAAGGGACACGGTTGGAGAGATAATATAGAAAACTGCATAAAAACGAATCCAAGACAGGCGTATACATTTTTAATATATTCGATGACAATTCATCTCTTGTATTCTCAAACTAGAATGACATTTGGCACTTCTACTGAAAACTAGACAACTGAGAAAACCTTGAATTGTAACAATTCAAGTAATGGCAATTCAAAAAATATTTGATAAAGAACCTTATCGAACAGAGTATTGTACAATATTAAATTTTCAAAAACGTGAAAATCATTGACAATATTAACTTGGGGAAACTTTAAACTGGGCACAGAAAAATGAATATCAGTTAGTGTTTTACTTTTCTTACTACTGAAAAATAGTTCAATATAACGGAAATTAAAAAAGAACGATGATATACTTTAAAATTATTAAGGAAATATCCCCACGTTCTTGAGACAGTTTATCTACTACATTTCAAAACTTTACATTTTCATTAAAATTTCTAGACGCAAGTATGTATGTATCGCCAACAAAAAATGTCGGCTGTACCTACAATGCATAATAATATACTTCTTGAGAGTAGTCAAACCATGTGCACAATTCAAAAATTATGTATATAATCCAAAATATAATTCCTTATTAAAAAAATCAAGTGGTGAGAGGTGTGGGAATCTGGGGGTCATTCTATTGTCTTTCATTCACTAGTCCATCTCTCAGTGAAGCAGAAACAATAACATTATGAATTATTCCAATGATAAAGGTTTACAAACTATCAAACAGCTTAAACGCATTTCGTTATATTTCTAATAATTAACCAGTTTCTTTCCCAACAATCCCTAAATATTTCTATTTCTTACATTCAACAGGAATTATTTTAAATTGCATTCAAAAAAATCTACACAGATTAAGAGAAGTTCTCTCGTAAAAATAAACACTCTGCAATTTAAACTACACACATCGGAAAAGTCGAGGGATATTTTTATAACATACTAAATATCATAAAAATAAATGCACGAGGTCGTTTAATTTCGATTAAATTGGTACACTCGACCACCCTGTAGATTTCTATGGGTTGAACAAAGCCTGCAAAAACGGTAACTAATCTTTTATCAAGTTTTTTACAAACTGTAGGTTTTCGGCTAAAATGAATAATCTGAAAGTGTCGAGTTTGTACATTCTATGCAGTTCTTGCTCAGCAATTAAACTGGAAATATTGTGCTTTAACATGGAACGCCATCACTTACCACTGGCTGAGATGAATAGAGCTGTAGGGCTTCTTCAAGGTGGCATGCGACAAAATGATGTAGCTCTTCGTTTGGGGGTCTCCCAAAGTGTTATCAGTCGATTGTGGCGGCGTTTCCGTGAAACTGGCAGTCCAGCCGAACAACATCCAGGGCGAGGACGCGCTACAACTGCAGTTCAAGACCGATTTTTGGTCTTAACCGCAAGAAGACAACCGACAATCACAGCACCTGAGTTGGTTAACGTGTTGCAGCGGACGCACCAGGTAACCATTGGTCGTGATAGTGTCAGAAATCGACTGCATGAAGCAGATCTCCACAACAGAAGGCCACTTAGATGTCCACCTTTGTCGAGAGGCAATCGCGGTAGAAGATTAGAGTGGTGTCAAGAACATCAAAAGTGGGATGCAAATGATTGGGCCACAGTTTTGTTTACAGACGAATCCAGATTTGGATTTCATCCAGATTCTCGTCGAGTAAGACTGTGGAGACGACCTGGAAATAATAAACGTTTGAGACACGTCCAGGAAGTCCACACATACAGAGGTGGTACAGTAATGCTATGGGGCGGAATCATGATCGGCGGGAGAACCGATCTCGTTTTTCCAAATCGCACCCTCACAGCTCGATAGTACCTCGACACCATTCTTCTACCTATCGTCCGTCCGTTTGCTGGTGCTGTTGGTGAAAACTTCCACCTAATGCACGATAATTCTCGTCCACATGTCGCGCGTCTAGTGACTGACTGGCTCACCAACGAAGGAGTTGATGTATTGCCATGGCCAGCACAATCACCGGACCTGAATACCATCGAGTATGTGTGGGACATGCTTCAACGAAGAATTACTCCGCATATGGGGAACATTCACAAATGTTTCAATTGAGAGAGCTTTCAATCGCTGAATGGGCAAATGTACCTCAACAAGACATTGACAATCTCATTTTGTCGATGGACGATAGATGTAGGGCCGTAATAAACCAGCGTGGAGGCCATACTTTGTACTGATTCCATTTTTTTTTGTATTAGCCAAATTTTTTTAGTTTTGCTTATATGCGCACTCAGTATTTTTGACCATTTAATAAATTTTGTGGTAAGTTTCATTCGTTTAATAATCACCCGTCAACTTTTTTTCCCTAAAGCGATCTAAAAAAAAATTATTGCCATTTTTAAAAATATCCCTAGACTTTTCCGATGTGTGTATTTTGATGACATTTTTTCATTTCCATGAAGTGGCTAAATTATAAATCTAGTATAATATTGTAGGTCCCTGATTATGACAAAATTCATATCGAATATAGAAATATTATAATCAAAATGTCGCTTGTAGAGATGTTATCTCTTGAAAAGGCAATTCTATTTTTAATTGAATTTATGAATTGAAAACTTCCAGACAAACCTCAGGAAAAATGCCTGATTAAAAAAACAACGTCCAGCATGTTATTCATTAATCAGTCCTTTTATTAGCTTTGATGTAATCAGTATATTTTCAACGCTGGATTTATATAATATATGTACGAGACAGAAATATTCACCTATCTCTTCATCTATCTCATAAACTATATTCATCAAACCCACTTGAGGGGCAAAAAGAATAAAGAACCACTGAAAGTTACCTGTGAAGGGTTCTTCAATACTGTGAATACATTTGGATTCGATATAAAATAAGAAACTATATTTCTTTGAAGCATCTGAAGCAAATTTATTACTTCTTACTCAGTCAGTTTTCATTTAGTGTGTGGGAAACTGTTTCAAATACAACGCTCAAACCATCAAAGCTAATAAATGCATTTTTCATTGTTCAAAAACAACTAAAAATCTTTATAAACCAAAGCGTTTACTTGAATATCAATTATATTTATGAATGAGAAGAATGCACCTTTCTGCAGTCTGTTATAAAGAATAAAAATCATTCCACTATAAAATTATAGAACATAGAAATGTACATGATTATCAAAAAAGACTGTTCGATAATTTGTTTGTGTCTGTGTTAAAAATAAACTGTTGGGATAAAACTCCCATAATATTAATTACTACACCAATGGTTCCAAACAGTGCATTACAAGTACATTTGTAAAGTATTTACTTTTTATATATTCAGTTCTGTTTTAGGTAAATAACTGTTGATTCAGAAGTATTCACATTGTTTAATAATAATAATGAAATAATGATCAATTTATCACTGTGATTTCTATGCGAGCGTATTTGTGAAAAATCACTGTGAAATGCGAAACATTTTGCTTTTCTACTGTTCCACAATAAAAAGCAAAGAAAATAGCGGACTTTACCACAAAAGTATTATTAGATATACATGAGCATCAATAAACGATGTTTCAAAAAACGAAATGAGATTCAATTCATATAGTTATATCCTTTTCTTGAAATAATCAAACGTTTTCAATAACCAACCCTTAACAGGGTTGTCAAGAAATTGAACAAAAAGAACCAAAATTCATCACCAAAATGTCCAACCCATTTGAATCCACAATCTAAAAAAATTACGACAAAAAAAACTCTCACCTAGTTTTGATGCTCGCACATTTATAGAAAAAACGCACCTAAAACAAATAGTTTCACTTCTCATATTTCTACATCACATCCTAAAAGCACACAGGACTCCTCGAAAAAGCCATCGACCCCAAAATCACAAAGCAAAAACCACTACTTGAACCGCGCCAAGTCACAATTTCAACGTCTAATTTCCATTCCTCAAAATCACTAGACCACTAACCCCTTTACTTGACAACTTCCCCACCATTGAAAGCTCTATAAGTGCGAAAACCTTGCAAAACTTCACAATAAACGGCGAATTTCGATACGTTTCTCATTCTTCACCACATTTTTCCGCTATAACACGTCTCGTTTCTGTTTACCACGCGGTTAATCTAAACTTGACTGAGCGCTCCTACCTTTGTCCCCCCCACCTTTGGGTAATCTGTGGTTCAAGCCGCACACCAGTCTTCTTCGGATAGTGTCGGTGATGCCCGAAAGAAATGTAGGAAACCGTATTATGTAGCTTTACACCATGTTATTGGTAAAGGCGTGCCATTATAGGGTAGTTATGGGTGATTGTGGGTTACTCAGTTACATCACCCCACGGCTCCACTTTTTATAGATGGAAGATTATCAAAATTTGGAGAGTTATCTACCCAACACCGCTATTGGTTGGTATCAGAAAATATGAAAGGCCTAAATTGGCAAAACTACGGTGAGTTAAAGGACATTCGTCTTATAAAAAACCGACTTCAAAACAAGTTGACGAATACAAGAGCAAAGTAATCGCTTCCGATGCAGAAAAATATCAAACGTGTGAGATCCACGCCAAAAATCATAGAAATCAGTTGCTATTGTTTATAATTATCCGTCCATTTGTCATGAAAAGTTTGTGGTCCACTTCACGACTGTAATTTCACATAATTTCAGTTCACAATAATCGCAAATTATGACTGACGCGTCATTTGATTCGTACCTACTTTCACACAGAGTAATTCACGGTTTGAGCCAAGTTACGCTGTCACATAATTCAAAAGTTGTGAACAATTTAGTTGAACAAAAGAAGAAGACAATCAAAAAACCCTCTATAAACAGCTACATTCATATAAACATTAAATTATACGAGAAACCCTCTTTCAATTCCGTTTGTATTCCAAACATTCGTAATGGAATCGAATCAGATATCATTCACAGGATTCCTGAACAATATTATTAATGTAAGAAGCAAATTTCACCTACATGCAATACTGTCATCCCCACTGGTGGACATCCGATGTTTGGACCACTGGTACCAGTGGTATTTAGACAAAAGTATTTTTTATTCATTTAATTTAAGTGATCATGAATTACCATAAATACCATAATTACCATAAAGTAAACAAGTCATCAATCACACATATTGATGTAGAGTGCAACAGACTGTTGGTTGACACTGGAAGTCAAAGCATTCTGGAAGTGACCTCTGACTTTATGCCTCCAACTGTCAACTAAGAACTGCCTTATAAAGTACTGTTCCCGAGTAGACAGGATTGGATCCTCTGGGAAAAGAAAATATCAAGAGCAGATTGTTGTTGGTTCACAGATGGATCAAAAACACCTTCCGGTTGTGGTGCAGGTGTTTTCAGTCGCAGACCCAGGACACAGATATCAACCTACCTAGGAACCTATGTGACTGTATTTCAAGCGGAAATTTACGCTATTAAATTATGTGCGGAGAGATTGGAAGAATTCAATCTCATACAAAAGTCAATAAAAATATTCTCGGACAGTCAAGCGACGTTGGAAGTTCTTGGCTCCTACCGACCAACGTCTAAATTGGTAACAAATTGCCAAAAACGACTAAGCTTGATAGGAAGACAACAGATTGTCTCTGGTCTGGATTCCTGGCCATACTGGCCTGGAAGGCAATGAGGCTGCTGACTACCTTGCAAAGGAGGGTGCTGCAAGAATCTTCATCGGACCAGAACCTGTCATTGGCATCTCTTTAGGCTTTGCGAAACAAAGATTGAACACCTAGATGGCAAGAAGATTTATGGACTTCTGACAGAATCTTCCAGAATTGTCTCATTCTAAGGCGTTTATTCATCCTTCGGAGCTTGATACCAAATAGTAAGGATGAACTACGATGTCTAACAGGCCTTCTTACAGGTCACTGTCATTTGAATCATTATATGCAGAGACTCGGACTGTCGGAAGACTTTGTGTGTCGCTTCGGTTTGGAAAATGATGAAACAGCAGAGTACATACTTTGTGCCTGCCCCGCTGGGGACTTAATCAGGTCGTTTTTTTATTAAAGCCTATGTTTCTGGGTGAGCGTCAACCCGCTAACATCGCTGGGGGCGTTCCCCACCGCCTCCTCTCGGAGGGGGTGCGAGGGCGCGCCTGTCTGTAGTCACTCTGCTACTCTGCCCTCAAGGTGGAGGTACTCATGAAATGGGGACATGTAAATAGTTCATTTTAACAAAAACGATTTTGCTTTTGCTTTGCATACTGAATATTTGGAATACAAACTGAGAGAAAAGTACAATTTTTCCTTGTTTGGAAGATTTACACATTTTTGAATAGAGCTAATTTTTTAAAATTGATAAATTCCTTCGTTTCTTGGGAAGATTCCACATTTTTTATATGAAGATGGAGAAGTAGAAAACCAAAAATCAATCTCTACTAAAAATATACCCTTTCAAAGATGTTTCGTTTTTTCCGAATATTTGAAAATAATTATTTCATTAAATATAAATATGCATGAATAAAAAAATAATAATTACTTGGTGAATAGTTAAATAAACCATAATTTCAAAACTCCAGAATTGAAGAGTTTATTGTCTTGAATAATTCTTTGAAGATTTTAAAAAGATACCTCGCTGGAAAAATCGAAAAATTTTAATTTTCCTTTCATTTACTAACAAAAAAAAAGTAAAAAATAAATGAAGAATTGCACATTTTTTTTCAAATATTCCCATTGTTTTTTTTTCTCATCAACAGAAGCTACATAAGTATCTTTTAAATTTTTATGTTATTTGTTGGAAAAAGGTTATGAACAAATTCATTTATGATTCAATTTATTTTGGGAAAATCTGAATTATGGAAATGACATTAGAAAAAAATGTTGCTTAAACAAATTTATTGCATAAAAACGTCTCTTTCAACCCATACATATCAATTGTTTCTTGAAAATTATTATTTTCACAGCTGTTTTGAATTATAAAAGATATATTAATTTCTATGATTTTTTATTTACTCTTTCAATAAACAGTTTGTTATAAACAAACACATTTTCACATTTTTTGACTATTTAGTGAAAAACTAAATAAAAATAACCATGTGTTGTAATATGATTATATTTCAAAAATTTCAATAAACTAGTTCCTTCCATTTCTTTATTTCAATCTTATTTCAAAATAAAATATGGTGATTTGTATTTGATTTTTCACTTTTGAAAAAATGTATAAATTGTTAGAATTTATTTGTTTATGAGAGGAAACAACATTTGAGTAAGCTTCTAATCTGGTTCTTGGAATCTGACGAATTTTATCAACAGATAGGTACATTCATGAAAAGGCTTTCAACATCGAACATGTAATGTTCTGGTGAATATTCTAGTGATACATCATTACAATTCTTTATTTTTCAGATTATGGAAGTCGAAAATCCCCAGAAAAATCAGAAGAATAATTATACCACATATCATCCTTTACATCTCAATATGAGACGAATATATATCACATATACTCACTTACCTAACCCTATTTTCTAGCGAATAGTCGGTTGATCAAGCAAAAAGCAGTTCCATGCTATTTATTCTGAACAATAAAAGGTTTCGTATGAAATACGACCATCATTAGATCGCCGCACGCCCCCGATCTCTCGAGGATCCCCTTTTTCTTCTATTTTCCGGCAATTATTGTAAAAAATTTCGTCAACTCTTCCATTCGCTTACACACGATCGCGATCGTTTTTTGTTACGCCGCGGCGGCGAACAGAACCAGACCAGACGCGAGCAAAACCGGCCATTCTAAATGACCCTTCATTTTCAGACGAACTATCAGTCAAAAGTGAAAAATACACCGAGCATTTCTTGTAAAAAATTCGACGCCATTTAATTTCGCTGATAAATATTTATGCCGCGGGGTGGTTTACGTCCATCGGACGGGGAGAAGTCGGCGAAGAAGGATCATTAGAGTTCAGTTCGGGGTTGTCGAAACCCTAGCTTAAATACCCTATTTACAGATTTTATGAAAATGTTAATATTTTACATCAAGACCGCATGATCACGTTGAATTTTTGAGGGGTCATACACCTCTCAAAAGCGTATGATTTTTATGGTATAGTACTAGAACTCGGCCTTTCGCGGACCTCAACTTGGCGAATTTTGCGTCGTGACTTGGGCCTGCACCCGAACAAAATTCAACTGACCCAGGAACTGAAGGTAAACGACTATAGAGAACGACGTGTATTCGCTGAATGGGCTCTGGAGCAGTTGGCAATTGGCTCTAGTTTTCATCGAAAAATCAGCTTCAGCGATGAGGTCCATGTCTGGATAAATGGGTACTTGAACAAACAAAATTGCTAAATTTGGGACGATACCAATCCACATGAGATCTAAGAGCGCCCAATGCATCTCGAAAGAGTCACTGTTTGGTGTGGATTTTGGACTGGCGGCTTCGTCGGTCCATATTTCTTTGAGAACGATTTTGGCCATGATATCACTGTCAACGGCCTGAATTGGATGACCTGGACATCAACGACATGTTCATGCCACATTGGATATTCTGCACGATCGATTTGAGGGTACGGTCATCTCAGGTGGAGGTGATGTAAAGTGGCCAGCAAGATCGTGAGATTTGACCCCGTTAGACTTTTTCTTGTGGGGTTTTCTCAAGAGTCGCAGGTGTATGCGAATAAGCCACAAACCACAGCGGTCCTCGAAGTGAACATAACCCATGCCATCGGTCAAATTTTAATCTGAGATATGCGCCAGAGAAGCCATAGCGGACATTTGAACATTTCGAAGATATCCCACACACACTTTGTTTTATTTGAATTCAAACATGGGAAGCATCCAATGAAAGACCTTATAGATATTAATTCATTTCCGGAAAAGTAACTCCTATATGCAAAGTCGAAAATTTTGTTACGACTTCTGTAAAATTAGTTTTTCATATCAAAAATAGCCGTTAATGTTGCCATGCCTTATACAATCTTCATAGAACGGTAAATGTAAGAACCCCTGTACGTTTCTCATATTTTCCTGACCAATTTCCGTTGTACTGTAGTAGGAAAATATTCCAGTCGCAATTCATATCTAAATTCATAAAAGCCGTACAAGATTTTTTGGCACTACCATGGGGGTAGCGCAAGGATCAATCCTAAGGCCATTGAATTTCTTACTTTTCTCAATGACCCACTAAATACCAATAGGCCGTTCGTGGTATTAGCCAGGGGAGTAGCTGTTTTCTGATAGGCGTCAGTCCATTCAACCTACTGTGTAGGTATAATCGAGACTGGCTTGAACATTCAAAGTTCACTTTACTGCCTGTCTTCAAGCATAGCCACTGTTTTATTGATATCGCTGATGACACCACCCTTGGTATAGCTGAAGAATCTGGAGGATACAATCTTATCGGTTGAACTCGGTGTTAGTGAAATGACAAGGTATTGTCATTCTATTAAACCGATGCTAAATGCACAAAAAATAAAAATGATATATTTCAATAAGATCCGCCTGATCGATAGCGAAATTTTCGGTTGTTTTGATTGACAAATCATTCTCACGACCTGAGTACGAACTTAATGAGGCCATTTTTATCCAAGTTTATTACGCATCAGTATATTCCGAACTATATTCTGCCCATCTAAGTTATGGAGTGCTCCATTACTTAGATGGGCAGCACATTCATTGTGCACGTGATCTCCCAGACAGGGCTGATTGTACAGAGTCGCACCTAGGAAAGAACGAAATTATTTTTTTCAATAATATGCGGCTAGGTATAGGAAAATTTGTTAGGTCCAGTGTAGAAATACAAATTAGCAGTTTCTTCAGTCGTATCAGTACTTGACATTTTAAAAATTTCAAACTTCAAAATACCGTATGTGTATACACCACTCCGCCAGCCGATTGCAGTTAAATCTGATTGGCCAGCGTAAGAAAGCTTGTTCATTTTACCCAATAGACGCAGATGCGAGCGGTGATCACGAGCTTTGATCACGAATTTATCTTTGTTTGGGTTACTTTGTTTATTGGATGCAGTTCAGCATTCTACATCATGTTGAGAGAAATACAAAAATACAATATGTAATTTGATCTTGATGTAATTCTTGGAAAAAAAATTTATAGTGTTCTTTTCCCTCGAAACCAAACTTGATATGTAGATTCTGATATACAGTGAAACATATTCTCTGTGTTTCAATATTCCAATGCATCCGAATATTATTCACTGGTATCTTTTTTTCGCATTGTTCACCAGCGCTATTGGAATCACTACACAGGAAAAAGTCTGCTTTGTTATCACACTTGTTATTACTCTAAGTACTTGTCCAAGGACGCCACATTTTGAACGAATAACAAAAATTTTAAGTAATTATAACTTCCCCAATATCGAATCAACACTCAAATCGCGATCATTTCCTGAACTGAACATTGACTACACGACTCTTCTAACCATCCTCACATTCTATCAGCCAATCATAAAACTCGGTTAGTAAAAATTATCCAATACGAGCCGCCAATTCGTCAGTTCACGTGGACTAATTCGTAGCGGCATTATTTCTTTGTATTGGTTTTTTTGACCTTTGACTTCGCCGATAGCTTTAAGAATTACTATATCGGTTACTTCGACTATATACAATGTTAATATGCATTGATTTCATTTCCAAAATCAAATATAATTTGTTTCTTTTTCATTTTTAGATTTTTATTTTTGTTATTGATACCCTTCATCTGGATAAAAATCAAATAATATTATGAATAAATTTCTACGTACTACTGTATGAAAAAACATATAATAAATTTCTCGCACTTATCTCCATACAATTTGAAAAAGTAATTCTCTATGATTCCCTAACTTCTGCTGAAGAAGCCGCCGTACAGTAATGAATACAATTTTGTCACATCTCGTTAAATCAGAGACACCAATTTGATTGATGTGTGTTATTAACTGTAAAATTCCTCGAGCATTTCTCACATATTATGATTTTACTTTTATTTCAAGTTTATTTTTAGGAAAGAAGCGTTTTGGCATTCATTGTTCCCTCTATTATTTACATATAGAAGGAAAAGTAGAAAGTCAAAACCTTTATTTCCCAAAAAACAATCTCTCCTAAAAATATACCTTTTTGAATTTGAAGTTTAGTCTTTTCTTTTTTTTTTTGAGTATGCAAATGAAAGCCTGTTTTCAAAAATGTTTTTACTATCAATTCATCAGACTTTGGGAAAGGGCAAAGGGAATAATAGTAATAATTTCCGACGATTCTCAAATCTAACGAATCACGATTCACATTGTTTTTCAGTATAATTTTCCCCAGAAGAATGATCCTCACGAACTTTTCTGTATAAACTGTACTATAAGACTAGCGGAAGGGACGGTAACAACTCATCCCTCATTTCTTGCACCTATCGAACGTACGCGTGAGGGGAAAATAGGGGTGGAAATTAATGCTGTGCGTTGAAGTACTCGAGAAGAGGAGGAGGAAAAGCGCCCCGTTTGAGATATACGACCTAATTTTCATTACTAGCGGGAGGCAACGCATAAATTTTGGAAAAAATGTGCCCGGAATATGAGCACATCGATCGAGTGCATACTCGAATGAATTGAATTGAAAAAGTGTAGACGTAGGTGCCAATAAATTTCCATATTCAAGGTTAAGGGGAACGTCACGGCCATTTTGTCCGCGAAAAGGGCGAAAACTGAAAACAGATCGATGGTATCTTTGGAATTTGAGAGTTGTAACGTTTTCCTAGAAAGGTATCGTGTTGGAGTTAGTAGTGACTAGTGTTGGCTGCTGCATAGACAAGAGATTCTCGTCTCATGACTCGTCTTGTCTTGGGTGTTCTTGGTCGAGACAGGACAAGAAAGAGAACAGAACAGAAACAGATTTTTTAAACAGAAGAGATTAAAAAAAAATCAATTTATTACACGCTTTATATTAGCTTCACCTGTATGTATGTATGTTTGTTTGTTTGTAATTCTCAAGCTCGGGATCTGTATTGATATAATTATCGACATTATTGCTTGATCTATTCGCGGGCAGATGGCGCTGTATATAACCTCCTTGATAGGTTGTTCGAGAGAAAATCATAATAAAAAATGGATTTTAAGAATTATAAGTGTTAGTGAAATGTTGTACTACAGATGAAATATCTAGATATTTAAATAATTTCAATTACCCGTGATTTAGTACAGAAAAAATTTTGAACGAAACGAAAGATACATTTTAAAATCTAATTCGATTATTTGAAAGTAAACCAGATAATGGATTTCAACAATGAAAACGTTATCGTAAAATGTACACCTAAAAAATTAAGTTACTCAAATATTTCATAAATATAGTTTAAAAAACTAAAAAACACGCTTTTATAGCATATGAAACTAAAAATTGAAAAATAAATATAGTTTATAAAAACTAAAGAACACGATTTTAAAGAACATCGAACTAAAAAAATAAAAATAAATATAGTTTAAAAAAAAACTAAAAAAACTTTTTAACAACATCGAGCTAAAAAGTTTTTTTTTTAAGTAAGCTTGAAACAATAACGATCGAAAAATACTACTATTATTGTGAAAAAAGCGTGGGCGCTTTGTGCCATATTTTTTGTATATTTAGCGCCCACGCTTTTTTTCCAATAATACATATAACACAAATTATTGTTTTAAGCTTATTAAAAAAAAAACTTTTTAGTTCGATGTTCTTAAAAAGCGTGTTTTTGTGTTTTTTTTTTTAACTATAACGAGAAATAATGATTATATTTTCAATTTTTCTTTGATGAAGTACCTGCTGTTTCTACTTGGCTACATAGCGCTTTATGTGCATCAACTTTTGTCTCTACAGTCTAAATAGTTTAAACTTCTACAACCACTGAAATAGTGAAATAGACACTAATAGTATAGTATATAGGAAGTTAATTTGAGTGGCATAAATTCTTAATTGTTACCGAACATCGGCAGTTTCTTTGTTTGGCATGGGCGGCGTGGTATTCATACGAGGTTTATTCATTATTTTTATGTGGAAGGTTTTATATGGTAGATAATAACTAGTAAATTTATCAGACCCGACACATTAGTCTTTTATTTAGCTGTTCGGATTGACTTCGTACACGTAGAACAATACCAACACGGCAAAAGCTTCAGAACTTATCGGTATACAGTGTGTGTGGCATATCAAGTTTCTATTAAAAGTTTGAGATGAAGCAGTGAAGTTATCCGACAATGTTTCATGTAATTTTTCAGATATCAATGCAATGGGCTTTTTTGAGATATTCTCCAAATTACAGGATGTCCAGTGGAACTGTGGCGTGTCAGTCAGGTTTTTTTAAATGCACTTTTAGTATATGTAGGATTGTATAGTTATGTACCAAGAAGTTATGAAGTTGTGCCAGAAATAATGTCCAAAATTTTATATATTCAACCGTCCACATTTCAGATGTCCGACAATGAGGATGACAGTGTTCCATGTAAGTAAAATTTAACCTCTTTCATAGACTGTAGTAGTATAATTCCCTTGTTATTCATATAAATTATTCTAAGTGGAACGTTGACGATTCAAATAGGTAAGTAAGACAAAGAAAAACGGATGAAACACTGAAAAGTCATTTTGGATCAAAAACTTATAGATACCATTTTATAGATGCTTTGTGTTATAAAGATTTTTCGAGCATATATAGAACACAAACGGTATCTCATTCTAGATTCTACTGTTCAATTTATACGTCAACTGTTCAAAGTGACACTTCCAGTTGAGAAATTAGATAACAATGATTTCTAGAAATTAGGCCTGCTTGTTGTTTGATTTGAAAAAATGATTTGGGAAAGAAAGTTTTTGGCTTTCTACTACTCCATCTTGATACAAAAAAAATACAAAAAAAGATGAGGAAATCTTCCAAAGAAAGGAAGGAAGTAATCAATTTGAAAATAAGTCACTCTATACATGGATGTGTAGATCATGCAAAGAAGTAACTTTCAGACACAAACTGAAAGAGAGTCCTCCTGAAACAGCTACTTTCATATAAACATTGAATACAAATACTTCTATATGAACACCGAATTATACAGAAGATACTTTTCTCTACTCAGTTTGTATTTCAAACATTTGTTATGAAATAAAATCAGATATCATTCACATGAGTTCTACTTTGAATGAATGGTGATAAATTGCACTTACATGGAACACTGTCATCCTCACTGGCAACATTATAGAAAATACACACAATTGTGTATGTTATCCAATTTGGTACTGAAGATCCTTAGGGCAAGTGTGTTAAGGCGAAACATCGATGTATACCAGTGAGGATGATAGTGTTCCATGTAAGTGCAATTTGTTACCATTCATTAAAAGTAGAACTCATGTGAATGATATCTGATTTTTATTCCACAACGAATGTTTGAAATACAAACTGAGTAGATAAAAGTATCTTCTGTATAATTCAGTGTTCATATAGAAGTATTTGTTTCGAAAGAATTTTTTTCTTTCGTGTAATTCAATGTTTATATGAAAGTAGCTGTTTCAGGAGGACTTTCTTTCAGTTTGTGTCTGAAAGTTACTTCTTTGCATGATCTACGCATCCATGTATACATTTACTTATTTTCAAATTGATTACTTCCTTCCTTTCTTTGGAAGATTCCCTCATCTTTTTTTGTGTAAAGATGGAGTAGTAGAAAGCCAAAAACTTTCTTTCCCAAAAATTAATCACTCTTGAAAATATAACCCCTTCAATTCGAAAAAAGATATTGCATAATCTCTGTGTATTATGGAGCCTCAAAATTTCAGTTTAAATTTGGTATAAATGTAGATCATCAATGTTGATGATCTACATTCATGTTGTTATTTGGGTGTGACCATGTCGATGTTGAAATATTGGTATATAAACTTCATTATTTGAACTACTTTCTATATCATGAATATAAAGGATAAAGAAGAAAAGGGCCCAAAATTGAGCCCTGCAGCACATTCATATCAAGTTTATGTCTTCCTGAATTGTTAGTGCGAAGGGTTTGACTTTTTCTTTTTATGTCTTATACTGGCATACTGGGATTTGTTCCATAGAAAAGATGTACTCCCTTGAAATGTATTTCTTCTAGTTCCAGTTTGTTTCCAAGTTTATTCAATAACAAAACCAGTAATTTCTTTTACCGCCGCCTCTAGTTGAATATTTCAGGACCCGTCAGTCATTCAAACACATCAACTGACAAATCAACTCACCTCTTTCTTCACCACCTTTTATCGCATTTCACCACTTTACAAGCATCTCGTCTTTTCAATAGAAACACTCCCTCTGACGAGGGCGTCGGAACCGCCTGTGAAATACCCACCTGAAAAAAAAAACCATTAAACTAACCATCTTCTTCTATTCGACAGGACGACAAAGCAAATATGCGTCGATCGATAATAATTAGAGAGCTAGAGAGACCCTTAATAAAATCACAGACTGCCCGTTTCGATCCCATTTCGAACAGAGGACCAAAAACACCTCCTGAATAATGAATTTATAAGCCGGTAGAAGATCATGAATTATAAATTATTTGTTCGCGGCGAGTTATCAAAAAGGGGGCACGATTTTCAGTAATGGTTCGTTCGGGAGTTGAAACGAGGAGCTGAAGGGGTAGTTTTCCCTTTCCGGGAAGCTGCGATGTCAGTCCTGGATGGATGTGTGAAAGCTGTCGTGAAAGCGGTCGTCTTCAATTTGACAGCTGAATAATCAGTGACGTAGCAGATTGAAATTTCTTTCAGTTACGAACAAATAAATACTCAATAACGGAATTGGGAAAAGGCAGAATATCTACAAATATAAATTAAATGTTGAAAGGGTATCCAAGAATGGAGAGAAAAGAACAATAAATAATAAAGTAGACAATTGAAAGAGAAAAAAAGAACAATAGCAAATATAACAAAAACAGTCCAAAGTACTTCAGAATTTTTCGGTATACAGTGTATGTGTCACATCAAGTTTCTATTAAAAGTTTGATATGAAGCAGTGAAGTTACCGGATAATGTTTCAAGTAATTTTTCAGATACCAATGCAATGGGCTTTTCTGAGATATTTCCAAAATACAGGGTGTCCAGTGGAAGTGTGGCGTGTCAGTCAGTCTAAAATTTACTTCAGTTACGAACAAAAAAGTACTCACTAGCAAAAATTGGAAAAGGAAAAATATCTACAAATACAAATTGAAAGTCAAAAGGGTATCAAAAAAATAAGTGAAAAGAAAAATAAATAATAAAGTAGACAATTGAAAAAGGAAAGAAAAAAGAGAACAGAACAATTCAAAATATAAATAAAATAGTCCAAAGTATCCAATGAAAAATAATAATTTGATTTGAGTTCTATCTGTAATTTTTATTGTTGAAAAGAAAAGAATACTGAAAAATGAAAGAGGAATATTTATAAGAGAGATTAGTTTTATTAGAAGGTTTCGGCTTTCTACTTCTCTATCATGAACAAAAAAATATAGTGGTTTTGAAACTGTTTTTCCTTCTTGACTACATATCTTTATGAAGAATTTTTGTTACAGTTATTATCAATCATCCTTTCGTTGGAAATTTCCCATATAGTTTGTACAGTGGTGACAAAGAAGGCCAAAAATCTCTCCTGAAACCAATTCAAATGAGATTCCTATGCCTGGGATTAAATTAACCAATCGTATGGGCTGTCATCGTGACAAGCAGCAGAAGAAATGAGTGCGTCGAAAATGACGTTATAAGACGAATATTTCGTCCCGAAACTTTGAAGTACACCAACAATGATGATGATGATAGAGTTCTATGTTGATAAAATTTCCTATCAAAACTTTTTATAAATTATGTTATATTACAGGAGTTTTTTCCCAACATCAAATTGTTATTTTTAACACCTCGACATGTGTTTCGATCACCAAGTGATCATCTTCAAAGAAGATTAAAAACTGTGAACAGTTTTTAATCTTCTTTGGTGTATTTACTACACCAAAGGTTCCAAACAGTGCATCATAAGTGTATACATTATGTTGTGTAGCGTGCTAGGAATCACACGTTAAAAGGTAAGACCCCGTTGGTATTAAGCTCCTAGCGACAGGTAGTTAACGGAAAAAGATATTTTTTAACAGATTTTAATGATATCAGTTTTTTCAATTTCATAACGTACGTTTGGAATACAAACTGAATAATTTCAATGTTGATATGGAAGTAGTTGTTTCGAAAGGGTTCTTCTCCCAAAAACTTCTTTACTTACATGATCTACATATCTTTATGAAGAACTACCATATCTTTGGTAGTTCTCCAAATTTTTTGTTCAGTGATGGAAAAGTAGAAAGCCAAGAACTTTTTTCATAAAAAAGTCTGGCTACTGAGTTCCTTCTGAAGTCAAAAAACTTCCCGAAGGTTTCAGTAGATAAAAGCTGAAAATGTTTATTGTATACATTAGAATTCTTTGAAAATATTATTGTTTACTAATTCTGTGGACACAAACTTGACAGTAATATCAATTTTATATGATAATGATTTGTAAAGGTGACTTGCCAATGAAAGCACAATCTATCTCCTTGAATATCTGGTAACGAAGTAGTACTTTGGCAAATGTTTTTTATGATCGCCTTGATGATATTGTAACAAATTAATGAATTATTTCCAACAATATTTCACTATCACAAACTAATTTATTTACAACACTAGCAACTAATGCTTAATTTATTTCCACTATTTAAATTCCTTGTTTAACCGATCGATTCACTTTCTGAACCCACTGCCCTCTCTGGATGAGAGCCGGTCTTATATATCGGTAAAGGTCCATTGTAGATTTCTGTAGTCTGTTCGGTAATCGCCTAGAATTTTTCCGGCAGTTTCAGACTGTATTCTTTGGCGGTGAGTCATGTATTTATTCGATAAATCGGCTAGCGTATGGGTCAGAGGCGGCTTCAAATTCGTTACAGTATAATAGAGAAGTTAAAATTCTCCTCACAGATGTTAGTCCTGCAGATGATTCTTCTTTGGATCGGATCTTTCTTGCACTGATGAGAGGTAATGCCTCGAAACTGGTTAAAGGCGAGCTACTCGATTGATATCAGTGTGGTCCTGCTACTGGATGAACGAACACATCTGTGAAGTAACTTGCATAAATGCTTGTCGGATATAATTCATAGCCTATCGTGGTATTAGCCGGGAAAATAGTTTTCTGAAGGACATTTGGCAAAACCTTCTGTGTTGATACACTGGTAGATGCATGCTTCAAAATTAAATTTTAAAACATTTATTTTGTTATATGAATCTGATTTTTATTTAGGTGTATTTAATGCTGAAGTATTGTGTGTACCAAATATGCTATTGTTAGGTGAAACATGCTTTGTGATTTTTTCAAACTGTTTAGTTGGAGCCACACATTACAATCGTCAAATAAGTTTATTTGTAACTTACTGGTCTCAACAAAAGTTGGTAGCATTGAACAACAATTTTTTGAGGCCGACAGAAATATTCTTATTCGAGAATGAATACTTTTTTCTCAAACCTTGTATAACCCAATGCCTGTGTTTAGATAACTCCCGTAAGAGTTGATACTCACCCTTCAAATAATACTTCTGGCCTGCTGAAATGATTACGGCAACTTCATGCGTTTAGGAGAAACTTTCCGAAGACTTTCTCTATGTATTCAAGAACAAAGGAGCCCCCAAACAAACTTATTATCTACTGACATGGCGAAATAGCGGTTTTACGAATGCAAGATCTTGTTTGCTTTATCCCAAATGCCCCATTCAAGTATTGTTGGTTTGAAAAATGTGAAGATTAATTTACACTCAATGCACAGTGAATCAGTATGTGAGTTATGTATATTCCGTCAGATAGGTTCTAGAATGAATCAAAAAAGATTGCATTTATTTTTTTGTAATCTGAAATCATATATTACGAGTAAATTATATCCATTCAATTTAAAAAAAAACAAGAAATGATAGATGCGTGATCAATGCATGATCACCATGCACATTTGCATCTATTAGGCAAAATGAACAAGCCTCCTTACAACAAGCCTTCTTACAACAAGCCTCCTTACAACAAGCCTCCTTAAATTGGCCCATCAGATTCAACTGCAATCGGCTGGCGAAATTCATTTTTACAGTGTCGGAGTGGTCAGTTACGTTTTAACGCATGTGGTGTGTACATATACGGTATTTTGAAATTTTCAAAATCTCAAGTACCGATACGACTAAACAAACTACTAAATTGTGTCCTTATACTTCACATAAAAATGTTCCTATACCCAGCCGCGTATTATTAAAAAAATCGATCATTATTTAGTGCGACTCTGTACAAGCAGCCTTGTCTGGGAGATCACGTGCACTATACATGATAATGTTTTGGAACACTCCGTTGCTTGGTTGGACAGTGTATAGTAGGTTGAGACGAATTATGAAAGAGGTTTTAATGGACTTTTGTGTGTTTGTGTTATTGACGTCTGGACAACGACTCTCAATATCATCAATTTTCAGTTTCTCGTTCCATTGCTCTTGATGGCTGTCTCAACTACATCCAACTTTCACAGGTGCTAGGCATCCAGAAATGTTGACAAAAACAATTTCCTCCAATATGAAATACCAATGTTCAAGAAGTGGTTCATATCGATTTGATAATAATAATAATAATGTTTATTTCAGAATATGTCAACCATACAATAAACATATAATGACAACATATAATGAAATGACTTCAATGAGGGTTACAAGACACAATAATCTAATAATAATAAATAAATAAAAATATAAGATGCATAAATGAAGATAATTTTAAAAATTATGATTAAAATAGTCCGCAATATTATAAGGTTCCAGATGTATGAGTACCTTTTTTATTTCTTTTTTGAATTTATTGATGCTGACCAATACTTTTATTCCATCTGGTAATTTATTGAACAATCTTATTACACATGTATTGTGGGCTATTTTCAGTTACCGTGAGTCTGTGAACAGGGTAGTTGATATTTCTAGTCCTAGTTTCATATTGGTGAGGGATGTAATTTATAATAAACAAAGATTTATTTTCAAAGAAGAACAATAAACATTCATAAATATAAATTGCATAAATGGTCAATATATTGTTTGATCGGAAAATACTTCGGCATGATTCCCTATATGGCATATTTAAGATTATTCTTAACGTTCTCTTCTCTTCTTTTTCCGTATCAGAACTGCTTCCCCAAAACATGATGCCATATTTAGCAGCTGCTTCAAAGTTTGCATGATACATAATTTTCATTGAACTGAAATTTAGAAATCTATTGAGAGTTCTCATGACAAATACGACTGAATTTAGTTTCATGCATAATTTTGTTATTTGCTCAGACCAGCCCAAATATTCATTAATGTAAACACCTAAGAATTTAGTACCAGGAGCTATCTCTCACTTTCTATTTTTCATATTTATGCTTGATGGACGTTCTATCTGTAGCTGTCTTGGACGAAACAGGATCGTATTATAGTTTTTGATTCATTAAGAATCAATTTATTACATTCAAACCAATGTTTGGTACCGCCAAATAGATTACTTGCATTTTGCATAAGATCAGGAAATTATCACCCCCGCATAAAAGGTTTGTGTCATCAACATAATTTGTAATAAACTGAATTTCTTCAATACTGGTTGCACATAAATCATTTATGAAAATTATGAAAAATATTGGACCGATAATACTACCCTGTGGTATTCCGATATTTGATGATGATATTTCAGATTTATAAATTTTTCCTTGATTCTTAATGCACACACACTTTTTGAGTTCGTTCAGTGAGATAAGATTTAGCCCATTTCAGAGCATTCCCTCTAACACCATATCTCTCTAGTTTAACCATCAACAGGTTTATATACAAACAATCATAATTGGAAAGGTCCAAAAACATTCCAAGGCTAGTGACTTTTTTTCCATGAAATATAATATATTTTGAGTGAACTGAAAAATGGCCGAAATTGTTGACTTTCCATGGATATATCGATGTTGATTTTTACTAAACAGGTTGCATTCATTGAAGAAGTCAAATAATTGTGTACAATATGCCAATTGAAATATTTTCGTAAAACTTGGTGGTATACTTATGGGTCTGTAATTTTCCATCACTTCCACATCACCCTTTTTGTAAATAGGTTTCACTAAAGACAGCTTCAGTTGTTTAGGAAATATCCCAAAGTTCAAAGAGTTGTTTATGATATAAGCTAGAACTTCTTTTATGTAAACCATATTCTCTTTCATTAGTGAAGTAGGTATTTCATCATCTCCACTACTTTGTTTATTTTTTATTTTATGTCCTAATTCTAGAATGATTTAGCGTGATTGTTTACTTCTTCTTTACAATTATGCCTAGCAATAGAATCTCAGATCCATAAAGCAAGAATCTAGTTCTGCATGATGAAGGTCAGCCAAATCATCAGATCGCGCATAGACTAAGGATTCCTTGCGCTTCAGTTATCCGAATAGTGCATTTGAACCGGGAAACTGATAGCGTTGACTGAAAACGTGGAACTGGGCGTTCTAGGATAACTAATGCAAGAGAAGATCGCTATCTAGCAGGATATGTATGTAGGAATCGAACCATATTAGGTTCAGCTGTCCAAACTGATTCAACAAGAACGCTTGGTCGATTGATTTCCAGCACAAAATAGAGCCAATTTGCGATCCAGGAGGCCAGTGGGAACAAAGACACAGAAACTGGCTTCTAGCTCTGTGGCGAAAGGTCCTTTTTTCGGAAGAAACCAGATTTCGTTCAAAAAGACCTTCTTTTGCCGGAGAAGTCGTTCCATACCAAGGAGCACCAGTAATGTTTGGAGAAAGCCTAATGCATGGTCTTCGTACACAGCTTATTTCCATTCCAGACACTATAACAGGGGATAGATTTGCTCGAAACATTATTGAATCCATAATTCATTCTCGCCGAAATGAAATTGGAGCTAACTTCATTATCATGGATAATTACGCTAGACCCCATCACACGAGGAGAGTTCAAAATGCACTAGAGATTGAACATATTCAAAGAAACCCGTGTCCAGCAAATTCGCCGGACATGGATCCCATTGAGCACACATGTGATTTCCCTAAATGGGAAATCACATGTGTGCCCTTCAGGAAGTCACACTCGCGGCCCGAGAAAAATGGAAAAAACAGTCCAATGGATACCATTAATGCCCTTATTGTTTTCATACACAGGTTAGTTGACACCTTACTACAGATCAGGAAAGGACAAATTGAATATTAATAAATTTTCAATTTCGCTCTGAAGTGGTTTTCTTCTAGTTTTCAGATTATAGTAATCATTTTATTGTGCACTATTTTTCGTTTGTATTTTTTTTCTTGTTCAGCCAATGCAAATTCAGCCAATTTGCATCGATTATCCAAGCAAATTAAATGTATTTCGAAGTACACATTTCGACTTATAACAATAGTGTCTCATTAAGACAAACATAATGGGATTCAAGAACTTTATGTGAAGTATTTCTAATTTATGGCGGATGCGTCGATATAAATATTATAACATCGATATTGTATGGATTTGCTGATGAAAAATAGAAGTGAATTGGAGAAGAGTAATTGAATAACAAGCACTTTTTCAAACACTAGCACTGCTATATTCTTCTCGACTTAGATCAAGTAGATTTGAGGATCCAAAGACGCCAACTATGTTGGTGATACACGCATCGAAAAGAGTGTTTTTTAGAGTTGGCCGATATGCTGATAGTGTAACTAAAGTTGATAATACATGTTATTGATCAGTCTGAACGACAATAAAAATCAAAACAATCTGGTGACTATCGAAGAAATATTAATACGCAAAATTTCTGCCTGAAAATAACTATGTACCTTCTAGGCTGATGTCACGACGAATATTGGATAACATCCGACAGATATTTGTGTGAGTTTCCTTACAGAAAAAAATATTGCAGGTGTACAGCGACAGAACTACGATAGCAAAATTTTAAAATGATTATTTAAAATAATAAACACAACTATTTAGTTATGAATATGCTCATCTGTGATTGGCCTACAGCTAGTGAGTTATGAATCAGGTCAACTGTTATTAGTCAGAAGACACAAGTTATGCGTCATTTGGATACTTACTCGACAGAAAACGATCATATAATCGATACTTTTTGCGATAGAAACATATACTGAATCCTCATTAGAGTAAAAAATAATAATGAAGCAATCAGCATAGTTGATCTGGTCCAGCTTCTCGCCTTGACTATTTTCAACGCCTTGACTATTTTCAACCTCCTTCTGATACTGATAATTCAAAAAGGATTTCAAGGTTTTTATTATGATTTGCGGAACAAACCGTTTTAAAAATTCTCCCATAAAATGCCTACTGATGCTATAATCTAGTACAAATACCGTTATTATGTTTACAAATCTAGTACCATTAGTAAAGCAGTGAAAAACGGCAATGAAAAACCCATACGCCGTATATTGTTTTGACTGTAACGACCAATTAATGAATGATAAGTTCTTTAATGTTCATCCTACTGATTCTAGATAATTGCCATTATGAAGTATAATGCGAGGCTGACAACACACATTAAAATCAATTGTTTTGATATTCATCAATTATTACTGCAATTGGAATGACATCACCCAGCACGAGAAGACTATGTCAAATGTTTTGCAATGATTTCCAATGGGTTCATTAACGATGCATGGGATACTCCAGCGCAATTCGGCTAATATTCATAGAAAATAGACATTAAAAAAACAGCGACACGTGTTTTATGGCGACCAAAAAAGATTAATTTAATTTGATGTAAAACACAATACAAGATCACTGTTGGAAGAGGTCAACTCTGATGCAGGATGCCACAGAACGATGTAAAGAAATAAGAAGAGACACCTTGGAAAAGGTTCATAGACCAATCTTTGCCAAGATTGAAAGCACGTGCTTGAATACCCACAACATGAAGTGGGGAAAGTTGGTGAGGAAACAATGCCCAAATGCAGACCGAAAACAGGACAACTATGAAGCCGCCAATCTCATCAACATAAGTTCCCACCCACTCACGGACATAAAGGAATCCTTGTTGAGGAAAGGTCTTAAGTTCGCCATCTGTGCCCATTTTGGAAATAATAACTGCAGTGGAATCCATCAGTTCCTTATTGATCAGATCGAGGCAGAAGAGTTCAGATGGAAAATCAGAGAACAGCCAGATCAAGAACCAGTTCCAACATCTAACATCAGCAATGAAAAACGGAGAGCTATGAACGGTCTACGTAGATATAACACCATCAAGATCTTACCTGCAGATAAGGGCAACGCTACTGTTGTGAGGGATGCTGATCTCTAAGAACAGAAAATCAAAGAGGTGTTTCAGAAAGAAAAATACACAAATATCAATTGAAAGGAAGTTGTACCAGACTTTGAAAGAACACCAAGTCTATTTTTCGGAAGAAGAGAGATCATCGCTAACACCGCACCACAGTAAGCCCACTCACTTGTATGGACTACCCAAAA
This sequence comes from Leptinotarsa decemlineata, assembly GCF_025532065.1. Classification (NCBI taxonomy): domain Eukaryota; kingdom Metazoa; phylum Arthropoda; class Insecta; order Coleoptera; family Chrysomelidae; genus Leptinotarsa; species Leptinotarsa decemlineata. The sequence continues at coordinate 5,741,488 of NW_027412668.1, read as the reverse complement.
TTCACAAGAAGGATGTTCCGCTCAGACCGATCATTAGCTCCAGAGATTCAGCTACTCAAAACTTGTCCAGATTTTTACTACCAATAATAAAATCACTGCAAGGAAAAAGCCATCTTTTGTGAAGAATTCAAGGCATTTTGTCGAAGTCAGAGCAGGATCAACCAAGCAGTTTCGACGTGAAAAGCCTTTACACCAACGTTTCTATCGAAGAAGCCTTTTAAATCATACACAGGAAGCTATGCGAAAATGGGGACCTGAAAGATGGAACAAAGTTACCGATACAAGTAATCATGGAATTACTAGGATGATGTGTACCAAACTGCTACTTCCAACTGAAGGACGAATTCTTTACGCAAGATGAGGGACTGCCAATGGGGTCACCACTTTCACCGGTTATAGCCAACATATATATGGAGAAGTTTGAAACTCTGGCCATTGAATAAGCCCACAAGAAGCCCCGGTTGAGATAAGCTGACGACACCTTCATAATATGGAACCATGGGAATGCAGAACTCGACACTTTCCTGAAGTACATAACTTTCACAATGGAGAAGGAAGTCCACAACGAATTGTCATTCTTAGACGTATTGGTGAAAAGGACCGACACTAAATGGGAAACATCTGTATACCGAAAACCTTCTTTGACGGGATAGTATCTGAACCAGGAATCCAACCACCATCAATCGCCAAGAGAGGAATCATCAAGATTCTAGTAGACCGTGCTTTCGGGCTCTGTAACACAAAAAAAGGTCTGGAAAAGGAACTAGGCATCATCAAAAATGACCTTCAACGGAATGTTTACTCCAAAGTGGTAGCGGAACAGACTTTGGCTAGAATATAGCAAGAGCCTCAAAAGAAACAGAAGCTGCCACAACCAGTACTTGTACTTCCCTACAACAGAGGATTGTCGGAAAGGATAAGAAGAATTGGGTGCAAGTATAACATCAGAACCTGCTTCAGATCCGGAAACACCATCCGTAGCAGCCTCACGAAACCAGGCCACCAAACGGGGACTGCGATTCCAAGAATTGCATTTACCGGATACCCTGTGAGTGCGGAAAATCCTATATCGGTGAAACCAAGAGGCCTTTGAATGTTCGCATTACACACACAGCGAGGGGAAACCAGCAAATCCGGAATAGCAGAGCATGTTTGGACTCATCAACATAACATCAAGTGCTCTCAAGCTAAAATCATCCACAAGGAGGAACACTGGTTTAGGAACACGACCAACTCCCGGCAAACGCTCAGCTCCCGCTAAAACTGATGAAGCGGAGAGAGGGAAGAGGGGATAGGTGAAAGCACTCGAGTGATCTATAAACAGTCAGATCTCGGATGAATAAGTCCAGTTATCACCCGAAGACGATTGTGGACACTAACAATCGAAACGTCGTAAAGTAACTTGCCTTGTTATCTTTAAATTTTTCAATTTTCATCTCGTGTTAATAGTTCAACTTTTTGATTTTTTGATTGTTGCTTTTTTAATTTGTTATAGATTCTTTCAGGGATTTCAAATCAATTTATATCATATTAGACAATGGAAGTCCGAACTAATGAAATGCAGTATCTTGGATAGTGTTGATTGATTTCAAAGTATTCATAACTTCGCGTTATAAAAATTAATTGAAATAGATCCTAACTGCTTCATTTCTTTACATATATTCATTGAAATCATCAATCGAAACAACTTGGGTTTTTCAACAACCAATTGTTTTGTTTTTGCCTAAAATTCCTGGAGTATGTCCCATAAATGTTTTGCAATAATTTCCGATAGAAATATGGAGTCATGATTCACTGGAGGAATTCACGAAAGATATTAAGGGCATTAGAAAGTATGTGTTGGCATGAATCATAAATGTTTTATGTGCATTTCATTTATTGTTTATCTATTTACCATTCTCAGAATCTATTTCTCTATCTATAATAAATAGTAAGTGTGAATTTCGTACAACTAACACTTTAACAAAATTTTTTATTCGAAGTCTGATGTATTATATTTGTTCTGTTTAAAATCTGTTTTTCCGTTAATCAGCTGCCGCCCCCATACGAACGACAACTCTCAGAAGTTGAGAAACTTGTGCGAGCTAAGGACTAACGAAGTCTTACCTTTTAACGTGTGATTCCTAACACGGTATGTGTCAATAAGGAATCAACAGTAATTTTTGTCAAGAAACATGGTTCTGAACAATTGCGGATGAAGACGTACAACTGTCTATCAGATTCAACTCTTGAACAGACACAAGATATTCCACATGATCTGATATGATATGTGCAACTTTAAGTACTAGCTGAAATCTCTGGCGCAGAATGAATTCAAAAAAACAAGCAATGCTCCCAATCACCACAGCTACAACACTCACTTAGCAGACTCACTGTCTACTCCATCTTCTGAAGACGTCAACTGGATTGGCGAAACGTTTTGGTATTTGAGAGCAGTGCTTGTTTTTGGATCTGGGGAACTTGTTGGCACATCTTCCAAATATAATATTAGACAATTTAAATTCTTTTAAGAGTTGTTCAACTGTTCTAATAATTTGAAGAATTGAGTTCGTTGAATGTAACGACTCTAGATTAAATTTTCGTACAGGAAAAAAAATTCGTTAGATGCATGAATGTCACTTATTGTATAGGGTATTGCATTAAGCGCTTCCTATCTTTAAATTAAAATAAAAGAAAGTGTCTGAGATATTATTTTTATTCGTTTGATGCCATTATGTGTTTAAAAAATATGTTTAAAGTATGTTTTTCTGCTAAACTAGCTATCGCACCCCTACGAACGACAACCCTCAGAAGTCTAAACTTGTGCAAGCTAAGGATTAACGAGGTCTTACCTTTTAACGTGTGATTCCTAACACGGGTTGAACGATAGTAAGTGAAAATCGAGTGTTCAGCCTTGGGCTAGAACCATCGAGTCACATATCGGTCGATTGACTGAGTGAACAAAGCACCCACGTCGAACCGCCTGGCTACCGTTCATATGTCCGCCGTGGCTTCACTGGTTGAAGTGCATGACTCTGGCGCATAAATCAGGATGAATTTGACCGATGGCATGGGTTATGTTGGCTTTGACGACCATTATGGTTTGTGGTTTATTCGCATATACCTGCGACTAAAGAAAACCCCACAAAAAAAAAAGTCTTACGGGGTCAAATCCCGAGTTCTTGTGACCAACGATCGTTCATTGAACCAGTGGACTCAAATTTATCCACCACTTTGAGAATAGTCCTCAATAGGACGATTATGCAGACCGTAAAACAATTTTATTATTTGCACGTTATTTTGACTTCACCTGTAAATTGAGTATAATTGGAAATATCCGTCTCCGAAGACCATATGCTTTGACTTTACCTGTAAATTAAGTATTATTGAAAATATCCGGCTCGAAGGACCATATATTTTGACTTTACCTGTAAATTAAGTATTACTGGAAATATCCAGTCTAGAAAAACCAAATTAGAATCCAAAATTTTCGTCTGTCAAACTCTTATAATTTTTTTCAACGTCACAGCTAACTCATACATATTATTAAAGATTAACAAAACATCACAATATACGTGTTGTTGACTGCTATATCCGTCCATTCTGATTTGGCAAAACAGACTGAATAAATGACGACCAATTTGACCGATGGCCCTTATCAATTGTTAAAGTTCGGAAGTTCCTGCTGGAAGACCATATACATGCATCCCTGCTATAAATTCTAATTAATGTTTTCATTAAGACCATCATTGTTAGAAATCACACGTTAAAAGGTAAGACCTCGTTAATCCTTAGCTTGCACAAGTTTCGATTTCTGAGGGTTGTCGTTCATAGGGGTGCGACAGCTGGTTAACGGAAAACAGATTTTAAACAGATATATTATTTCATCAAACCCAATAAATGAATTGAAAAACTTAGACCTGATAGGCATTCCTAATGCCAAATGTCTTCATTTAGATCAACTTGTGTATAAATAAAATTTAATTCAACAGTGAAAAGCTGTTTCTAGTGAATTGTTCTTTCTGAAGCCTTGCTAGTTATTATTGAAGATATTGTTCTAATGTGTGTAATTCAAAATTCTCTACTAACAAATTCTCCAAACAGTTGAGACAGCGAGAGAGAGACAGCGAGAGAGAGCGAGCGAGAGCAAGAGAGAGAGAGAAAAATACATTTTCCTGTAGCTATCCACTTCTGTTGTGCTATTTTGATCATGTGGAGGAAATATAATGAATACATTCGGAAAAAATGACGAGCAATCCCCTGAAACTAATTCCATATCCGTTATTGTTTCCGAATCTGTAGCTGCGAAGCAGAAAAGCTTCGCCAGATACCTAGAAACGCGTTGACTCGTGCAATCCCAAAAAGAGAACCCCTAATTAATACTTTCTGATATTTGATCATCATAGCTAACGGGGGGCTATCAGCCAACCGTAATGAATTTGATTAAGAAATTAGTTCATGGAAAATGCTCGTCGAAGTTTCGGTAGGATGTCGTCGCTCATCAAAAGATAATTGGAACGATTTGACGGCAATACAGTAGAGCTCGATGCAAGAACAAACAATGCGATACTGACGCAATGTTACTGAAATTCTATTTCCTGAAAATAACGTCACATAGTCTGGTCCGCGAGTTTCGTTTTATCGAGACTCTGTTCCACGACCGAAAATTACGATTAAGTTGAATTAGATTCGGAATGGGGTTTGGAAACATTGTCAAACTTTTTGCAGAGGGGCCAGCAAAAATTGCGAAAGTTATAGATAAGAAAGAAGAAAAAAGCGGTTGTTATTTTTGCAAATATCACAAAAACTATTCGAGATATCAAAAAATTGAAAAATAAACGGGAAATGTCCTAAAGAAGTTCTACCTCCTGAAACTGTTCTGGTAATTAATTTTTTCAGTTGATTATGATTTCGTTAATTACCAGAGTTTTGATAGTTGCAAAGTATCATAAGTATCCAGGTAAGGTTTTGGCTTTCTACTTCTCTATATTCATACAAAAAAATGTGAGAAACTTCCAATGAAAGGAAGATGGTCAATTAATTTCAAAATTAGGTACTGTCGTGATTACATTTGAGTTATCAGTGACATAAAGTGGTAATTTTATGAATGAATTGAGTGGGTCATCGCAGTGGCGGATCTAATGGGGTGCACAGGGCGCCCTCTCCCTGGAGGATTGAAAGTACACTAGATATAATTTAAACCTCATTAACACAGTTTATTGTATGAGTTTATTAATGAGTTTTAATATGTATTTGCATCAAGTATCGGCCAGTTCTAATCAATTAGATATAATCTGGTGTAATAAATTTCATCACTGGGAAAGAAAAATCAGATCGATATGAATTGATAAAACCTAATATATAAATAGAGCTTAACTATTTTCATACGTTACAGAATAATAATTCAATTCAACAACTTACAATTTGCATAAGGTATTTAATCACCAAGAAAACAAGATTGAAGATTTCATCAAGTTTGTGGATGTGGTGGATCTTAGTGGAGAAAACTTAGCTCACACAAATTCACAAGAGCTAGGTGACTTAGCCTTGATATGGCTAATTGCCGAGGAAAATCTTGTGATAGATCCTCCAATGTGAGTGGAATACTTGGGGGTGTGCAAGCCCGCATTTCCAGACTCAGCCTCTCGCAATCTACAGCCACTGTACCAACCATAGGCTAAACTTGGCTATGAGCAAAGCTTTGTTCTGCTGCTAGCATCTGAAATACTATGGCAGTTATATCTTCCCTGGCAATTTTTTCGAGATTCCGCTGCAAGATCCAAAGCTTTGGAAGAAGAGATGTGGAAAAATCATGACCTCAAGCCAGGAAAACGTAGTGTGTCAGACAAGATGAATAGAAAGGCACAAAGCTGTGTTGACGTTCATGGAACACCTTCCTGCACTCCCCACTGTCCTCGAAGCCATTGCTAGTTCACCGGTAGAGTCTGTCGTAAGAGTTTTTAATTAGTGAAGTAGTGTTGGCAGAGGTACTTGGAGTAACTGTACCCTAAGTTTGCAAACTCCAAGCAGAATACGTGGATGTGCTACAAGCTTCGCAGCACAGATTGTTGCTGAAGAGGCAAAAAGGAAAGTGTCTTATTCCGAAACATCGAATGTCCGCCATTGAGGATGACAGTGTACCAGTGAGTGAAATTTAGTGTGTTTATTGAATGTAAAGTTGTAACGTCTTTGAGATGTTTCTTGAGAAGACAATCTATTGTCATGTCAGCAACATTATTAGCCCCAATCAACATAGTTTCATGAAAGGACGTTCAACCACCACGAATCTTGTAACAATCACTCAATTTATTGCAGAAGGTATTGATTGTCAGTCTCAGACTGATGTCATCTACACTGATTTTTCTAAAGCGTTCGACAGACTTGACCATAGTATCCTGCTCAACAAGCTTTCGACTTTTGGGTTATCCAAGGAATTAATTACCCTCTTCAAATCGCACTTTTACAACCGTAAGCAGTACGTCCAACTCAATGGCCACATCTGGTGTACCACAAGGATCAAATCTAGGTCCCCTACTATTCAATATGTTCAATAATGATATCGGAGCTGAGATTAAATTTCCTTTTATACACAGATGACTTGAAACTCTATCAGAATATAACATGTTCTAATGATTGCGAACGTCTCGCCCTAAATTTAAATCACGTTGCTACATATCCAAATGTGATGTAATGTCTTACTCACTAAAAACCAACCTGAATTTACACAACTACGTCATGAACAATCAAGTTCTGGAGCGTCCTGACACACTCACTGATCTAGGTGTTACTTTTGATTCAGCTCTCTCTTTCAATAAACATATTTACACTACTATAACAGCAGCTTATCGCATGTATGGATTCTTAGTTAGAAATACAAAAGACTTCGAAAAAGCTTCAACATTGAAATTACTTTATTTCACTTTTGTTCAATCTATTTTTGTTCATCCCATTTATTATAACGGAAAATATATTTTTGAAAAATTATTCTCTTTTTAATATATAACTTTCGATCTCTACAAAAAATAAGATTGAAAATCCATTTATAAAAATTGTTTTTTCAACGAATGAAAAAATAGTATAAGAAAATATACTTTTATCAGAGTTTGGATTATAATTTTTTTCAATACATATTTCCAAAAGCGCCTTTTTTTTATAACTTTTTTTAATACGAAACTTATCAACCAAACAAAATAATAGAAACATTTTCCCACACCACAACAAAAATACTGTCATTCGACGCTCGTTTCGCTAATCAAGTTAGCATCATCAGATAACAGAAAAAGCAATGATTGAAAAAAGTAATTTTTTATTGATTAATTTATTTTTCCAATTTCGTAATGCCTTGTAATGTCACTAAAATGTGGAAAATTTTTTTTTTACAATATAGACAATAGCTCCAAGTAGTGAAAAATATTCAGGTTGCCAATTCAAAGATATCTGGATTTTAATGTTGACTTGCAACTAGCTGAAATTCATTTGTCTAAATAGTATCAAAATTGTTTTTTTTAGTATTTATATTCAATTGGTTGAAAAACGGTTTTTGTTTTTACTGTCTAACTCAATCACAAGAGGCGCATAGAAGCGAAATTAATTATTTCAAGCACAAATTTCACTTCGAAATTGAAATTATTTATATTGCTTGACCCACTTCTAAAGTTTGAAGAATTATGCCTACTGAGATTTTTGCAAAAATCAAACCGCTTTTTCCACTCAAATTACCCAAAACTTTTTTCCCGGCCCTTCCAAAAGTTTCATAAAATGTTTACATACAGTTCCGCATCGAATGACACCTTAATTGTAATTTTCAGACTTAAAGAATATATTTTTAATAAAATGGCTGATATGAACTAGACTATTACTGAAACTCTAGAGAACAACGTCGGCGTCGAATTCATTACAGGTACGCGTCGTTGATGTCTAGAACGAAACACAGAAACTTTCACAATGGTGTGTTAACGAGCGTTTTCGTCAATATTTTCATTGCCTAGGACTACTACTCGCTTTGTTGTTCGAAGGGAATAATATTTACCGCGCCTTCCTCGTTGATGAAATAAAGTGATCATAATTGCGTTTTCAGAAAATATATTTTTTGACCCACTTCCACAAACATCAGCTGCACTTCTTTTATTATCAATAAAAACACCAGCGAGTGGTGTATTGAATTATTTTATCTCTTACCAGTTCAAAAATGCTATGGTTATAAATGGCAAAGCCTGTAGTGCGAGCTGTAGAGAAAGAAAAAAAGCGATTTCTTATTCAGTGGTTGATGTCGAAGCTTCGCTTTGCAACAGAGTTTTGTTTATCTTGGATAAGTAAGATACGAGTTTTCTGTCGTTTCTGTAGATCGGATCCGTGCAAAAAAACGGAAATTTATTTTCTAAATATTTTTCGTTCTTTTTGGAACCGTATTTTATTAATATCAATTAGAATTAACAGGAAGCAGCTTCCATATTTGGGTACCTTACGAAGTATTTTTAATTGAACAAAATTGCAACTGAAACTTGTTTATAATGCGGTATTCGTGAAATTACTACATAATATACTATTATGTTTGTAACCAGCTTCAATGAACGTTTTCTGAATGATGAGCCCTAAATGTTTTCTTGTTCAACTAAAATGGTTTACCAACTGTATAATAGCTACTAATATATTAGTTATTGTTTCAAAATTTTCATTTTGTAGAGTTAATAACTATAAACATTTTTTGACAGTAAACTGTGATATTCTTTTTCATTTATAACATCGACGAGATGTCATCGATTAGAGATGAAAAATGTAAAGAAAGTTCGCTGTAAGTAGGATCTCTTGAAAATTATATATTTGCTTGTAACTTGTTAAGAAACAAGGTCGTTTCGTCCTAAATATCCTAATAGGTGCGCTAATACTACAGCACAGTTGTTCTATTGAACAAAGTTCAGTTCTCTGAAATTATATAATTTAACTCGTAGCCAAATTTAGAGAAACAGGATCGGTGGCAAATCGAAGAAGAACCCTTCAAATGAAATAATGGGAAACATAGTTGAAGAAACTACCGTATTGGGCCATGTCAGTATCGATCATATATTGAGTATTACAAATATTTGCGATTGCTTGGAACTTTGCCAAATACCGTTGCAACCAACGTGAAAGAAAACACTGAAAAAGCATATTATACAGGATGAATTAGAAGTAAGGAACTTCATTCTTGAAGGAATCTAATATTTTTCTTTCAATTGATCATCGACCTTATATTCAAACCCGATTGACTAATGAATAAAAACAATCATTTAATAGAAACAAAAAGAAATATTACCAAGAAACACAATTTTTGGAAAAAAAAATATTTTCTTTCAAAAAATCTTCATGTCATCTAGTACTGATGATATTAACGGGTGATTTTTCAAGAGGTATATGATTTGATTTTCAAAACAACACAAAAAATTTGAAAAAATTGATGAAATCTTTATTGGAATCGATAGAACGATCAATATAATTTGATGTTTGAAGATGATTTCATGCAAAATGTTGTCCGCGGCTCCGCTTTAGATGGCCCATGCGCAAGGTCCAATTTTGGCACACTCTCTAACATATCTACCGGTATGTCACGTATAAATGCTTCAATATTGGCTTCCAGAGCGTCAGTCGTTGCTGGTTTATCCCTGTAGGCATGAATCTTAACATGACCCCACAAGAAATAATCCAAAGGCGTTAAATCACACTATCTAAGGGGCGAATTGACAGGCTCCAAACGTGAGATGAACTGTTCACCGAAGGCGGTTCTTAATTGGGCCATTGTTTCGCGTGCCGTGTGGCATGTGGCACCGTCTTGTTGAAACCACATGTCAGGCATGTCGAATTCTTTCATTTTGGGCAACATAAAGGAGTCAATCATCACACGGTAGCGCTCACCATTCACAGTAACGTTCCGGCCGTTGAAGAAGTACGGCCCGATGATGCCACCAACCCATAATCCACACCAAACAGTGACTTTTTCGGGATGCATCGGTAGCTCTTGCAATACTTGTGGCTGGTCTTCAATCCAGATGAGGCAATTTTGCTTGTTGACGTATCCATTCAATCAGAAATGAGCCACGTTGCTGAACATAATTTTTCGATAAAAGCGTGGATCTTCCTCCAACTTTGCCAGCGCCCATTCACCAAATGTTAGACATTGTGGGAGGTCGTGAGGCCTCAATTCTTGCACCAGCTATAGGTTATACGGTTTTACACCCAAATCCTTTCGCAAAATTTTCCACGTAGTGGAGTAACAGATATTCAATTGCTGCGAACGGCGGAGAATCGACATTTCACGGTCAACATGAACACTGGCGGATACAGCCGTAATATTTTCTTCGGTCCTCACTCTACGTATGCGTGTTGGTGGTTTAATGTCCAATAATGTAAACTGGGTTCGAAATTTAGTCACAAGCTTCCGAATAGCTCCCTCAGTAGGCCGACGACACTGCCCATAAATTGGGAGAAGTTCACGATGCACTTTCTTCACCGGGCATGAATTTTGATAATGAAATTCAATAATTTGCAAGCGTTGTTCATTCGTAAGTCGATTCATGGTTAAATTATAGACCAAACTGAACAAGTTTGACAATGACACACGATTCACGCGTGATCTGCCAAAAACAGTGTTGCCAAAAAGATACCAGCAAAAAATCACTCATTATTACGTTTTGTCTATTTTTAAAACGAAGGTTAAAGCTGCGCGACCCCATAATCGTGAAAAAATCCTAAAATCAATCATGCACAACGAAACGCACGCACATATTTTTTTTTTCGATTTCGACACAGACCTAGACTTTCGACAAAAAGCAGCTCAATATAGCATTTCCGGGCAAACCACGCTTTGAGGAATTAAATTCTACGCAACGTTTTGTGAAATAATAATTCGGAAATATGTGAATGTTACGTCCATCAATCGAAAATATTCGGAATAACTTTTCAATGTAGTCAATTAGTCGAATGCAATATTTCGCATAATTAACAAAAACGTTTTTTCTTTTCATTTCATTACGTAACTAATCCGGAACAAATGTTTTTCATGACCAGGTGAGTTCTTTGATGCAAATATCCAGCCTTTGTTTTGCCGGTTAAACAAATAAACTTCAAATATCCACATGGCGATCTGTGAAACTCCAATTTAGTAATAAAAAGCACTGCTAATATAGAAAAAATGGAATGTAGCCACTTCATGCATGTCAAAGCGCACTTGCTATATAACTTCATATGGAAGGAATTTAGATTAGTTTCACACATCATTTCATATGGTAATACTTTACCTACTTCCATGAAATAAAAGTTGCTTTTATTTTATTTTTTTCAGTTTTCAGTAAATGTTTGCGTAATCGTCGCAGTCACCAATATTACATCTCTATATGGATTTCTAATGAATATGTATGTTCCCGATGGCATTCCAATATGCAACAATTCAAGACTCACGCACGTACCGTTGTGACGTCACACATACTAAGTAGCCGGATTTGTGCCAGTGGCAGATCGTTGGCTTTCTCGTCTTGCAGGCCTTGCCATGGGCAGAACCTCCTCAAGTTTGTTGTTTCACCAGCAAATCCTTTTGCGAATATGTTGCATCGAATCACATCAGACAATTGTTCACCAAATGATTTATAAAAAGTAATACAGGGGCCGATATTGTTACAGAAAAAATATAGTATTTTCCGGAAAATTGGAAAATGTGTGGACAAATCAGAAGGTTGCCAACCTGCAAAAAGTATGGAGACCAAGATATTAGTATTTCATGCAGTTCCTAATTTTTAATTCAAAGAGTTGGTCCTAGAACAAAGAAAGTCATTGAAGCCATTTTCTGTAATTTTTCAACTTCTTGTACGTAAGGACACCCGTAACTGCTATGCATGGTTCGAAAGTAACCTTATAGAGAGAACCTAGATTGTTTTACAATTCAATTAGGAATTTCTACCAGTTCCACAGTAGTTTCAGTTTGTTGTCACGAAAAGGGTTACCACAAAGTTCGGAACTCTAGCCAATTTTCATCTATATTTGAGTGATTTTGGAAATGCAAGCAAAGATTAAAAATTATCTATTTCGTTTTATTATAGTCATTATAGTCATTGAACCCGTCAACATTGTTGTCTCTTTTGTTTGTATGAATATTGCTATCTGGAGAGAACATTTCACTCATTGAAAATCTAGCAAGCACTCAATATGGGTTAGAATGGAGTAGATTGACTCTCATTGTTATCCATGAATTCCATAACGATTCAACCAAGTCATGGACCCAGTAAATGTTTTTTGTGGCTCGAGTTCTGGCATTCAAGTGTGTTGAGGATATTTTACTATCTACTACTACTTTTACTACTATCTACTACTATTTTACTAAGTATGCACCTATGAAATAAATGGACTTGATGGTAAAATGTTGATGAATGATTTCTTGGTTTAACGATATTGACTTCTGCACCAGTGGAGATAAGACCAACATCGTAAAGTTCAATTCAACTCTAAAGGAATTCGAAAAAACTTCATATTTATGAATGTGTATACGTATTGATATCGTGATAAAAGAAGATTAGTCCCTTTCAGAGACATGAGATTCAGAATGGCATGGAAGAAATGAGTGCTTCAACGTATAACTTTATCCAAAACGGTGCTGACGGAGGTATAAGACAAGTGTTTCGTCCCGAAACTTTGAAGTATACCATTGAGAATGATAGTGTTCCATGTTTGTGATATTTTATATCAAAACTATTTCATAAATCACGTTGTGCAACGTTCCTATGCGAATATTACTAGTACAAACTGAATTAGAAAAAGTAATTTTCGTGTAATTCAACATTTATAGGAGGGTAGTTGTTTCGAAAAGGTTTTTTCGGGTTTTTATTCGGCACAAACTTCTGTTAATGGTTTACACATATCTTCAAAGCCTTAGGTTTAGAATTTCCCTTTCTTTTTTTTGCAAGTTTCCCACATTTGTTGTGATGACAGAGAAGTAGAAAGCCTAAAAGTTTTGTTCCCAAAAAAGAAATATATAATATTCGGATATTGAGTAAATATTATTACAGCTCCTCAAATCTATGAAGCGACTCGTAACACCACTTGCGTACACTAATGAAGCATTAGGATAGAAAAAGATGAAATCTACCGTGCGACTTGGTGCGCCTATTTGGGTGGTTCGAAAGTACAGTCCTCGCCGCAAGTAGCAATAAGCAAGTTGATGGTTTTTTAATCATTTACACCCGCCGCTTTTGCACAACGCTCTTGAACCGTTTTTCAGGTCCATGCTTATGCCATTATCAGCTTCTAGTTGCATGAAAAAAAGGACATTAGCCTCTCTCGCTTGACCACACAAAACTTGCCAATTTCTTAGAGCACAGACTTTCATCACTTATTATACTTCACGGAAGTGGACACTACAAGTTTGTCGTTAAGATAGAGCTCCGATCGTCTTTAAGGGTTTTTTACCACGCGAATCTTAGAGGATTGGCCGCGGTGGTAGTGCGCCCGACTCACGATCGGAAGACCGTGGGTTCGATTCCCGCCTCGCCCAGATATTTTTCAAGAGAATTTATCTGGTTAAAGCTGGGATGATTCTGCAACCGTGTTAGGAATCACACATTAAAAGGTGAGACCTCGTTAGTCTTTAGCTCGCACAAGTTTCTCAACCTCTGAGAGTTGTCGTTCATATGGGGGCGTCAGCTGATTAACGGAAAAAACAGATTTTAAACAGATTTTTTAAAACAGGTCCTAAGCCGACACTTTGAAGTCGCTTCCTAGATTTGACAAGCTGAAGAGGCCGAACCAAGAATCACCCTGTACGCTTTCGCATCGTGGAGACAATGCTTTATTCCAACCGTCCAAAAGAAGAAAAAAAATAAAGTTGGAACACAATGTAGTTTCCGCGAAGATTTAAATACACTTTTTATCGCAATTTCATTACGTTAAAATGTATGTTATTACCGAGTTGTAGTATTAAAAACGGCGTGCTTGCCAAGAAATTTAATGCCAAGCTGTCAAAACATTATGAAGACGAATGAATGAATGCGAAAATAAATGTCTCATAGAAAAGGTTGCAATTTAATTGAAAATTGCGGTTGGGTTCGGTTAGTGTAAATAAAATTAAATTCGCAGAAAGGCTTCCCATACAATGGAAACTTGCTAGCGATGTTCGACGATGGGGAGTCGATTTATGGCCCCTAGTAACGAGCTGATCAAAAACGAGCCGGCGAACTAACTACGGAAATATTGCGGGAAAAGTAACAATTGGACTAATTAAATTTATAACGAAGCTTCACCGCAATTTTGTTTATGTTTTACGCTGGGCTTTGCAAAGGGTGCACTGACCATCAAAATCATTTCGTATATGCTAGACCATTTTAAACCAATAGTTTCAATATATTTTATCAACCCTAAATTTCAGGTTTCCAACTTTGAAACTGACGAAATTCATTACAATCTTTGAACCCCTATTTTTCCCCCTTGGGGGTAAAAATTCCTGATTCACTTTCTTGATGCTTATTTACGTTATACAAAGAACCTACCTGCATATTTCAAGATTTTAGGTTCAGTAGCTTCGGCTGTACGTAAATATAAGAGTGAGGACCGAAGAAAATATTACGGCTGTATCCGCCAGTGTTTGTGATGACCGTGAAATGTCGATTCGCCGCCGTTCGCAGCAATTGGGCCTCTGTTACTCCACTACGTGGAAAATTTTGCGAAAGGATTTGGGTGTAAAACCTTATAAACCTGGTGCAAGAATTGAAGCCACACGACCTCCTACAACGTCTAACATTTGGTGAATGGACGCTGGCAAAGTTGGAGAAAGATCCACATTTTTATCGAAACATTCTGTTCAGCGACGTGGCTCATTTCTGATAGAATGGATACGTTAACAAGCAAAATTGCCGCATCTGGAGTGAAGACCAGCCACAAGTATTGCAAGAGCTACCGATGCATCCCGAAAAAGTCACTGTTTGGTGCGGATTATTTGTCGGTGGTATTATCGGGCCGTACTTCTTTAAAGACGACAATGGTCGGAACGTTACTGTGAATGGCGAGCGCTACCGTGTGATGATTGACGACTTTTTGTTGCCCAAAATGGAAGAATTGGACATGCCTGACATGTGGTTTCAACAAGACGGTGCCACATGCTACACGGTACGCGAAACAATGGCCCAATTAAGAGCCGCCTTCGGTGAACAGTTCATCTCACGTTTGGAGCTCGTCAATTGGCCACCTAGATCGTGTGATTTAAGGCCTTTGGATTATTTCTTGTGGGGTCATGTTAAGATTCATGGATACAGGGATAAACCAGCAACGACTGACGCTCTGGACGCTTTGTGTTGTTTTGAAAATCAAATCCTATACTCCTTAAAAAATTAGCCGTTACAATATTGAATAGCAAAAAAAACTGAAAAGATTTAGAATGAAAAAACATTGGTAATCCTACTAATCCTAATCCTACTCCTACTAATATAGTAAATGCTTTTTTGTTTGTGAGGATTGGTGAATGTAATATATGTATTTAAGTTTTTTACATTTTCACACCTAAACAGCTCAAATGTAAACTTAATATACAGGAATCTGTTGTTGAGAGTAGAGAATATACTCTTTGTATTTTTATTTTCTTTGACACTGTGGCATGGTCGAATAGAAAAATATTACTTTCTATAACGCAATATCGATTTCATATTCAATCATCGGTCATAAAGCAAATGCTCGCAATATTATAGTCGAAATCAAAAAAATTCGTGCGTCCTTCACAAAGAGACCGAAACCGATACTTACACAATAAGAATAAAGGGTCGCTCAAATAGCGTGCCCAGAGAATATTTCTCAAAATGGCCGCCCTATGCCAGCGCAGATTCCCCAGACCGAGTAATTGTATAATTTGAATTTGTTTGAATATATTATTCGCATTTTTAAAAACAAATGACAATGCCACGAAGGAAGTAGTTTGTCTTGTAGCGCCAACTCTTTGGGAAAGTTTCGCAAATGGAAAAATCCGAACAGAGGAATGGTTTTGTTTTCCAGATTCCGATCTAATATCTAATGCGGATCATTTACTTATCAAGTTTTCCCATCGAGAGAGACGGAAGAATGTTTGCGAAGCGAAATATTTTGTAACGCTAATGCCACAATTACTGGCGGTTTTGTTTTTCCTATCGGTGTACCGAATAATCGGATTTTTCTTTATATTTGCTTCTCCAGCAATAGTTAATATTCGTTAATTGTAGTGAATATTTTTTGAGTGATTCTTTTGAGTTTCTGAATCTACAACTATCCAAAAAATTCAAGATATTTGTCCCTATGTATGTTTAGATCTCTAAAACTACACAACGGATTTTGATGCGGGTTTTCAAAAGATAAAGTGATTCAAGAAGAAGGTTTATATGTATTCAAAATGCATAATATAGTAGAGAAACAATAAGAGGTATCCAATGTGATGTGAATAAACACATTTTTTGCGCTTACATTGCAAACACTGGCTGAACTCTACGAGGTACATCAAAAAAATGTACCACAATATTGTACACCTTGAATAGGGGTAGAAAAAAGTCGGCTATGATGTATGTTGTAGTTGTTAAAACCGGATTTCCTTAAAATATGTACCGTTAACGAAATAACGAATTTATTCCATTTGGCTTCTACACACTGTATAAATCAATATGGCCCTTTACAACATGTAATTCAAATGAATATTTTCGAAGATATTACAGATTTTTAAATGCAGGGACATAGCGGTTGCGGCGGTACCGGCTGCGGGCGGCGGCGCGTGCCTATGGCACCAGTATGCATGTTTCGTCCTTATACGTTCAAATAAAATTGGACTCAAAACAAACAAACTGTTCTAATGTCTAACTCCAATTTAGTATAATAACAAATAATTGTGAATATTGTTTCTCGAAAATACAGGTAAATTTTTGAGGAAGTACAGCAATTTGAGATCGGAAAATTTCGGATAAGTTGTAAATGATCATCATTTAAATTCATTTTTGATTCTTACGTTTGTCCAGGATATTCTGTGTCTAACGTACCGTTTTCTTGAATTTCTGGCAATGGGATTAATTTTTATAAATACCAAAGCTCGGTGGTTGTGAGAAAATTAATGATTTTACAAATATTTATCCTTATACACTATTTTGAAATCTTCTTTGACAAATTTTACAGAAACTCATTTTATTTAAAATACATCTTGAAGAAATTCAGACGGCATTTTTTATATGATTCCTTATACTTAAAATGAACATTTTTGGAGATATTCAATCAGGAAATGGGAAAAATTATTCGGAGAAGTGGGAATTATGTTTATTTTCACAATTCTGTCATCCAAAACTATGAAAATCTGTATACCGGGTGGTGAAAATTCAATTACACAATATTGCTATCTCGGTAATGGTAAAAGATACGATGTTAGTTACTTAAATTAAATAAAACATATACTTTTTAGAATATAATTGAATAATGTTGAGGAATCCAGACTAGTGTGAGACGTTCTCGAAATAATCGAAAAAATTGATATCGTTATCTATATTATACAAAATATGAAGAAAATGAAGGCTCTAATATGCAATCATTTTATTTTTCATTCGACGTTTCGTTTGCTTAGTGCCACTCTCATCAATTTTTCTTCAAAAATACGGTATTTTATGTTTCACAGCGAATTCTGATGTCTCTTTCAATTTTTAATTCGCAGTTCATATTTCTATTTTCTAAAATGTAGTCCTCAGTATTTCTTCAGAAGTTTTCTTAAACATTGCCTGGCAAACATGTTCTTTCATTCCAAATTTGAGAATATTCATAAATGAGAGGAAATGAATAGACTTTCCTCAATAAGTAATAATGATTCATTGTGCTAGTTTTCGAGAGGTATCTTTTTTCTGATCTGTTAATTGAATGACCAGGAAATCTAGGAGTAATATTAGTTACCTACTAAAGTGGATGAAGTTCAGATAATGACAGTAATCCGATACGCTTTACACTTGTCAAGTAAGGTATTCGATATTATAAATCCGTCTTAGGAGGGTAATGCACGCACGCACATTCTCGACAGTGGCGTAGATGTATTAAAGTGCATAATACATCATGCCGAACAAAAATATTTTCCCACGATATTCACGAAATGTGCACATTTCATTTGGTTTGGTCTGAAAATCGAAAATATAATTATTATTAGAAATATTATTTGAATTCAAAATTCAAAAATTACTTTTTTCAATATTACTCATTATATTTGATACCAATCGAAAGTATGAAGCCCGTGGGGTATGAAAACGTTGAGTTGACAATTTTTTTTAGCGCAACTATCGGTTTGGCAAGTGGAAACAGTTATAAGTCTATACTAGTTTTTCAAACCCATATGTTTATTAAACGAATTCTATATCAAAATGATTGTTTGTTTGAAGGTGATTGACAATGTTTCGTGATGAGTTTCACTAGTTCGGACTTCCATTGTCTACTATATAAAATGATTTGAAATCCCTGAAACAAGTAAAAAAGAGTAATTAAAAAAGAATAGTTGAAAATAACAATTATATTAAGCAACAATAAACCTGAAATGAAATGATAGTGAAATAACCTACAAGTAAAAATATAATAATTGAATAAATAAAAATTAAAGGAATGAAAAAAGAAAATAATAAAAAATAAAAAAGTGTAGAGATTCCAAGTCACGTTAGTTCACGACGTTTCGATTGTTGGTATCTACAATCGTCTTCGGGTGATGACTGGACTGATTCCTCCGAGAGATGACTATTTTATAGGTCGTTGAAATACTTTCACTTTCTCTACTTTCCATTTTCCGCTTCACTGATCCGTGAGAGATGACCGTTTTGGCGGGAGTTGGTCATTTTTCGTTTGATGATGGGTTTCCATATGTTTCGTATATCTACGCTGGCCTGGCTGAATACGTTGTTGGACAACATGTATGCGGCTTCCTTAAATTTTCTCCTGAACCAATGTTCCTCTCTGTGCAAGATCTGAGCTTGGGACCACTCGATGTTGTGTTGATGGGTCCAAACATGGTCTGCTATTCCTGATTTGCTGGTTTCTCCTCGCTGTGTGTGCTTCTTGTGCTCGGCAATGCGAACATTCAATGGCCTCTTAGTTTCACCAATATAGGATTTTCCGCACTCACAGGGTATTGGTGAAACTAAGAGGCCATCGAATGTTCGCATTGCCGAGCACAAGAAGCACACACAGCGAGGAGAAACCAGCAAATTAGGAATAGCAGACCATGTTTGGACCCATCAACACAACATTGAGTGGTCCCAAGCTGAGATCTTGCACAGAGAGGAACATTGGTTCAGGAGAAAATTCAAGGAAGCCGCATACATGTTGTCCAACAACGTATTCAGCCAGGCCAGCGTAGATATACGAAACATATGGAAACCCATCATCAAACGAAAAATGACCAACTCCCGCCAAAACGGTCATCTCTCACGGAATCAGTGAAGCGGAAAATGGAAAGTAGAGAAAGTGAAAGTATTTCAACGACCTATAAAATAGTCATCTCTCGGAGGAATCAGTCCAGTCATCACCCGAAGACGATTGTAGATACCAACAATCGAAACGTCGTGAACTAACGTGACTTGGAATCTCTACACTTTTTTATTTTTTATTATTTTCTTTTTTCATTCCTTTAATTTTTATTTATTCAATTATTATATTTTTACTTGTAGGTTATTTCACTATCATTTCATTTCAGGTTTATTGTTGCTTAATATAATTGTTATTTTCAACTATTCTTTTTTAATTACTCTTTTTTACTTGTTTCAGGGATTTCAAATCATTTTATATAGTAGACAATGGAAGTCCGAACTAGTGAAAATGATTGTTGTTTCTTTGCTAACAGGATGATATAGCCTGCGAAAAATTTGTCCACATGCGCAACATGGCGTAACAATTTGGGCGACTGAGGGAACCAAGATATGTACTCAACAATCAGACAGAATAAAAAGACATGTAGTGGTAGCACTGTGGTAGATTATATTGTCGGGGAGCTGGCCCATGGCCTGATTCACTGCGACCTTTTCAAATCTATTGAGATGATCCTTGATTGTTAGACCTCATTGTCTAGCTTGATCTCTTTGATGAGACTCCATAGCCTTGACACTGACCCCTTCATATATCTGACAGCCTCTGGTTTCTCTTCCCCGCATCTTGAGTGTCTCAGCTTTGCCATCGCTTCGCATTCAGAGAGCAAACATACAGTGCGGTTTCTTCCTCTTCTTGACAGAACCTGCATTGCGTTTCTTCTTTCAGACCCATGTTGCTCATAGGTTTCCTGAGCCGGCTATGCCCCGTTAGTAGACCCACCACCACCCTTACAACCTTATAGTTGTGGTTTAGCAGGTCTTCCGTGAACCTGGGCAATGCTTTCTTAATGAACTCTTTTGCCTGCCTCATTCCTGGGAGCTTATTCCACCAATCTATCGATTCAGTTTGCATCCATGAATTTATGGATGTCTTTATACGTGCTTTCGCTACCCCGCAGAAGGGTTCTTGGCCGATCATAGCCATTATTGCGCCTTCACGGGCTAGAACATCGGCCTCCTCATTGCCTTTGTGACTTTCATATTCAGGTACCCAAGTTAGAGTTATCCTATTTTGGGTGCTTAGCTCCTTGAGTGTGCAATCAGTATGTGACCAGATCAGAAAATGAGTCAACAAGGAAGAGACGCTTTCTGATGAGAAAGTTGAAAGTTGAACGGTGTCTCGAGAGAAAAAGTGAAGAACTGTTTTAGAATAGAGTAAGGATCAGCTCAGAACAATTATTGGACAACTACTCAGTGAACATCCGCTCCCGAGAACATGAAGATTTTGAGACAAACCAGTTTCAATATTGATTCTGAGCAAATAGATAATATTTAAACAGCATGAGGATAATGACGATTAAATCTCGGAATTTCATAAAAACATTAAATAAGGGGGAAATCTAATTTTTGTCCTGTATTTTTTGTATGTAATATTTTATAGTTCATGTAGAAACAATGGTTGTTCTTTAAAAACATAGGCGGAATTGGTATTCTTTAGTTCAAAACTGCTTTTGTGTTCTGTAGTTATGTTCTGTTTGCTTAGTTGTCTTTTTATTTATTTTTATGGCCTGTTTGAAAGGCTTGATTGTTAATGGCCTGTTTGAATAGTTTTTTGTTAAGGATATGATGAGTCATGTTCGGGTTGAGGTTGTTATGGACTGCAATTTGACAAAATTGTTGAACCTTTCGAGTCCAAGGATTTCAGTGTCACTATTTTTCGAAGGCAGTCAATTTTTAGAATTTCTTCTGTGGATCATGCTATAGTGAGCTGCTAATTTATGTTGATGGAAGTGATTAAAATGTCTGTTAATAGTTGTGTCTCCAGGTAAACCTCCAGGTAAATTGCGAAATAATGTTAGTTGTTAATTTTTCTGATTGAGAGGTCTGAAAAGGTTATCGAATTATAGATTTCTGTAAAGCATGCTGTAACATCGTCAACATGTTACATATATACTGTTTTTGGTTACTGGTATTGAAGAAAGAAGAGTGTCAATGAATAATCAGATTTTATAATGATAATAATAAATTTATTGTCCATCAAAATAACAAGACAACAACAAAAAATATACAAGAGAGACAAAAATAAAAACACTTTGTGTTTGATGTGCAAATGGCTTTTGGTTCAGATTGCGAATTTGCATTCGCATCTGTTCTTCCACAAATCCTGAAAATGTAAAAATAAAATATTCTATTAGGACTTGAAGAGAAGAAAAAAAAGATAGAAGAAAAAAGAAAAGAGAAGGTAATATATACACAAAGCTGAAACCTTTTTCAGGATTCTCCGCTGTTAAAACATACTTTTGAAAATAGTTTCTGACATGTTGAAACAATTGTTTTCCCATTTATGAAGATACTTTATTGTGGAGGAGGTATTATAGAAAAAAAATCATTTGAATATTTCCTTTTTATGTACAGGAATACTTAACACTGTATTTTTACGCAATTCAGGTTATGGAAAGACCAATGTTCATATAAACATATTCAACCACTTCAAATCTGCTAATTTGTGTGAAGTTCTGGACTTTCTTCTGATACCAAATATTAACTTGATGCAAGAGTTTTGAACTTTTTGTATGCGATACCTGTCGTTCTTGTCTAAACATAAATGATAAACAGCGTCACAGTGGTTGAAATGAGATAAAACTAATGAGTCACATAGCATTTCCTTGACATCTACATCCAAATAATGTCTATGGGGATATATGAGTTTCAATGATGAATAAGCAATTTCAAGTTAGTAGGTTACTTGTTCATGAAATCTCAGTTTATGATCTAAAATCAACCACAAATTTTTTGAATACCGTCTAAATTGTATCTCAGAGTCTCCCATTTTCAAGCTGTAGTTTTTCACTTCTTCCCTGATGCTATCACTTCCCAAGATAATAGCTACTGATTTGTTTGGATTGATTTCCAACATATGGTCAGTGGACACTTTTAAAATCGTATTTCGATCAGAATTTATATCGGTTACTGCTTCAACTATATCTGAAGATTTGAAAGATAAATATATTTGAGAGTCATCTGCATACAGGTGATATTTGCAAGACTTCAACTTCTTGATAAATGTGGCAGTATACAAGGTATAGAGAAGTGGGCCTAAAATGCTGCCTTGGGGTACTCATGTTTTAACTTCTCGTCAAGTAGAAGAAATATCATGATGACAAATGGAAAATTTTTTTTGAGAAAAGTATATTGTGTTAATGCAGGGTCAAATGAGAAGTTTGTTTTTTGTCTCTCTTCATGTGTGAAGTTCCACGTTACAATTTTGATTTTTTCAGATTGAGAAAGGTGAAAATGCAATAGCCAAATGGAATTTCGTGCATTTTTAAAATATTTTTATAGTGCTTGCCATTCATCTAGAATACAATGACAAACATTTTTCAAATCGTTAGCATGTGAATACCGTTATCAAGATACGCGACTTTGAAACTGCACGTTCGTCGGAAGCTAGTCTGACGTCACGAGATATGTGCGAACAGCGTCTGAACCACTTTTGAACTGTTACGAAGCATTTGATTTGTGAATGAAGGAAAGTTTCATTGAAGTAAACGCAAATAACTTTTCACAAGTGATCTCATCCATTATTATGGAATACTATTTTATTATATTCTGGTAAAAAATTCATAGCCCAACAAAGCTAGTAACGTGGGGATTGAAGGCAAGCAAAAAAAATGAACTGAGGAAGAATGAAAAACATACCAATTTCTTCGACTAGCCCTCCTGACACTATTAAAAAACCTTTTAACATAATAGTTTTCTTAATTCACTGTTTGTTGCGCAAGCAAAACTACACATAACTTTACAATTCACTCATCTCGAGTGTACTTTTCCGGAAAACTCCACGTACATAAAATAGCCTCATCCATTTGAAATTGCACCGTAAATCATCAGGATAATGCATTCGATCTAAATAACCCAGAAATAAAGTCCTTTCTTCTGCATTTTCCTCATAAATAATCCTTTTCGAAGTACCAGCTCGATTTTCCTCATTTTATTGTCACATAATATCAGCAATTCTGTTGGCTCTCTTTGATTGGAAACTTTATAGAGGCAAATTACTAACTACATATTTGATGTCGAATACGTGTCCGTTTCGAGAATAATACGATCGGTTTGAAATTTTAATCTTGATTGATCCACTTTTATCTGGATAATGGGTATGTCAGAAGGAAAAAGAGTTGCCATACTGGTGGTTAGTTTGAAATGATAGAAACATGAAAGGACATTGATCAGAGGGTTTTAAAATTATAAGAATTTATTTGATTGCTGCGATCGTGGGGAAAATTTTCTGTGCATATATAAAATAAAACCTTGAGTTGAATAAGCTAATGTTTTCAATGTTGATGTTAAAGATAGGAGGATAAATGCAAAAAAGAGATTTGGGAGAGATGGGCAAGTCAGGCAGCTCCTAAGTAGAAAAAGAAAACAGAAGATGTTTCATGAAAAATGAGAAATAAAACGCTCTATGTTTTCATGTTTTTACATTGAGACTGACTGTCTTGTAGGTCAATTTTTTCCATGATTTTCTAGTAGTATTCTATAGATTTTCAGTTCAGTAACGTTTTCCTAGTTAACATGCTCCTCCGGGCTTTCACCACTGAACAACTGTGCTGTAATATGAGCGTCCCTACCGTTGTTTTGATAAAGTACTATCGAAGTCGTCCTCCAGATGAATGAATCAGTGTGAGCGAAATGATAAACCGAGCAACTGCATCAGTTGGAAATGCAAGTTCTTAATGGTAAACAAGCCCTTAAGTCTTCATAAAAACCGGTCTAATCGAATAATAACGAAAAAAAAGACGCCACACTTGTTTTTTTGACATATTTTATCAACAAACTTATCAGTTCGGAGACATTTATCTTTCTGGAGAAAACCGATGCCTCCTGCTGCCGGTGAAGATGTGCCTCCGTAGACGATATCCTGGAATCCAAATGAAATGACGAGACAAGTGTGCTGTCTTCAGGAAAGCAATATATTGGATTTGTGGTTTCTTCCAATAAATCGTTGATGTATAATATAAAGATGATTGGAGACAATATGGATCCCTGGGGAACACCAGCGGGATATCCATCAACGGCCATGTTATAATCTTTATAGTTGATCGTTAAAATGAATATTAGAGAGGTTAATTGACTTTCTTTTCATTATCGACTGTGAAAAGTCAACTTCACATTTTTAATCATCGGTATCGACTCAATGTTCCTTGTATTGTTCTCTTTGGAGGTGAATAAATTACATACCGAAGGCATGAATCTTGAGAACCGATGAAGATCCATCCATTCTTTGACATAAAAATTTAGGATATCCATATAAAAAATATTAGACCAGAGATCTTCAGTCTTAGGGGGTGCCACAACTTTTTGAGACCATTCTGAGTGTTTCTAAGCCCAATGAATACTGATCTTAGTGGTGAGCAGAAAATAAAATGTTGCTGAGTTTATCGACTTGAAACAAACATCTTCTGAAAGAAACTTGTTCTTTTAGATCTGTAGCCTGACCAAATTTCATTGTGGAGAGTGTCAGTCTTTCAGGAAGGTGTATATAGTTCATCTGTTGATGATCATGTTCAACTTCTGGCGAAGTCTCCATCCCTGTGACCCGCTTTGTGAACATTTCTATTAGTGGGTGAACTGCGGAGTGTATTAGTGTATATTTAAGATACTCGTATCCGACCAAATGATGGAACTACCGAATAGTAAAACGCATTGTGTAAACAAGTTGAATATCCAAAAGATTAAAGGGTTAGAGCTGTTTTCTTCTTGTCAATGATGTCCTTCCTTTTAGTCATCAATCAGTTGAAAACTCTGGATACGGGACAGTAGGTGCTTGGTAGTTTTCTACCAAGCTCTACCAGCTCAAGCTTTTCAAGCTTCTTCCGGTGTTTTCAGGTTCATTGTACTTAGGCAATTGACATATTCTATACAAAGTTATGAAATGTGCCTCAACAGCAGCCCAGAATAATTCTACACGATCAGCGATGGAAGAATTATCTACAACACGTGGAGCTCTTGAGCTAAACAAGATTTCTGACAGACTTTAACATTTTTGCGATGCTCCTACTTTAACAACCACTATGATTCGCACCACCTTTCCCCATCTACTGTAATGGTTTAGGGTTTGAATAAACACATAATTAACATACGTATTGGAAATTTACTGCAGAGAAAAGCAATATTAAGGAATAACGATAAAAATACTCCTGAGAATCAATTATAAAAATAACCGAATCATCATTGTGATAGTTTGTGCAAGCTTATATATCTAAAACCAAATACCAAAGCTCTATTCATATCATTTTCACCCAATGATTTTCCGAACGCATGTGAAATCTCAAATAACTCTTACAGGAAGATTTCTTCAATAAGAAATGCCAGAAATCCAGAAAAATATTTATTTCTCCCATATACATTATCGCTATGCACGAAGGCTGTCCTTACAGTGAAACACGCGTCGAGAAGAGTATTACAGTTCTGGTGGCTGGTGCAGTGAGAAAATCACTTGTTTTGGACTTTTTCTGCTTCAGCTGGAAAATCATCAGTTTGTAACCCACCACATCTGATTCATCGAAAGGATTCAAAGCCTTCAGTCTTCATTTGGCCATGGAATTGGTCTAATTTTGGATGTTAAGGGAAGGTACAATTCCACCAAAGAGTTTTACATTTCATCAATTCTCCCTCGTGTCTTTACCGTTATGATTTACACTGTGGAAAGTTCCAGTTTCTGATGCAGCAGATAAATATTCAGGCAAAACTTGGCATTATCAAAAATTCATTTCCAACCTGCCCATCAACAGACCGAAACCGAAAAACAAACCACCTTTCGAAATGGAATGGAACCCTTAATTCTCAACACCGAATCGAACGCCGCAACTGCCGTCAATCATCTTTCAATTCGTCGATAGTCCTCTCGTCACCTAATGAAGATGCGACCCGACTAATGAAGTGTCTAGTCATTCGTTGAAGGCTCTTTTACTCGTGTAATGGCGATATCGATTCCTGATGTCAGCGCTATAACCTGCCGCAGACGAGGATATTGGTGAATGTGTGAAACATGAATTATTAAAATGTATGTTCGACTCAGCAGAGTGTATGTAGTTCGAGAAAAAATTGCCCGAATAATCAGTTTATTTTCACTGGCAATTCGTCGAATATGAATCGTTCAAATCGGCTCAGTACGTAGTTATATCTGGGGTACCACATGGTTCTAATCTTGGTCCTCTTTTATTTTCAATTTTTATTAATGACTTGGCAATCTCTTTAAATATTCCTAGCCTACTATTTGCAGACGACCGGAAACTATATTATAAAATCGACGACATTACTGACGGCCAACGTGTACAACATGAATTAGATGTAATTAAACTTTCGTGTAATAATAATCGACTAAAACTGAACGTATCCAAATGTAAAATAATTTCAATTACAACAATACCCCACGAGAGGCATCGACCATAACATTTTGTTGGCACGATTTGATATGATATCTTTGGAAAATAGGAGAGTTATCCTTGGTATAAAATTCCTGCATAAATTACTAAACAACAATATTGACAGTACGGTTCTTTTACCCGAGATCATTTCTCAGTACCAAGAAGCGAAGGTCGACACAATCTGAAATTCTATTGCGAAGCATCACGCACAAATGTTATGCTACGATCACCATTGAATTTTATGTGCAGTAGCTTCGAAAAAATCTGTGAACATTGCGATATTCATTTCGACTCTCTGAACGCCTTGGTATTTATTATGTATCCACAATCACTTTTAATGATACTATAAATAACATTTGTGTCAGTACTGCTACATTGCATGATTTGTAACTTCTTGTGTTATATACTCAATTTTTCATTATCTTTTGAAATTCTACGTATACGTATATTTTATATATACTTTGTCTTAGAATTTATTTTTATACTTTTCTATATTCCATTATTTTTAATATTTATTTCATATATACTCTGTAACTGGGTACTCCTGTTGGAAATAGCTTTTTTTTATGAACACGTCAACTGAATCTTCAGACTCATACTCAAATGTCTATCGCATGATTTTGTACCGTATCTCCAACTAGACTTCCCCGATTAGCCTGTTGGTAGTGTTTATATATGGTAATGGAAGGCTTTGGAAGCCGATAGGGTAGTCTCTGGAAGTTTCTCGAAGCGTCGCGACACCTAGAACGATCGAGAAACGCAAGTTTGGCCAAGTCACAATCAATTGACGATCAGCGGCGGTCGGTGTTATTTTTTTCCAGGGGATAATTCACAATAATACTATCAACTGTAACTTGTCTCATTAAGTTCTGGGTTTTGAACCGACCCAGACGTCTCCGTCTCCTTAAGACAGTCAACTTGATTGGTGAAACGCGAGTCAAGAAGAGTGTTGCCGTTTTGGTGTTTGGGAGCAGTGTTTGTTTTGGATTAAATCGAATTAAATGACTACCTGATCTTACATATAGATTACATAGAATTTAACTTATATGAATATTATATTTTATTATATTATCATACGAGAGCCGAATACCTAGGAGAACGGTTCATTTTTGTGTAGGGTGTATTTTATAAACTCACATTAAAATCATGTCAGGGCAGAAATTATGAAAAAATGTGAAATAATAATACTAATAAGAGATTTCTGACATAAGGTGCAGGGCCTGCCGCGAATCTTCTGAGACTCTAATGTACTTGCTGTCAGCATGTCCGACATATGCGGTCTCGGCTTATATCCATCAACATAAGGCAGCCCTAGAGATGCTTCATCAACCTCTACGGCACTTTTAAGGTATTGACGAGACACCGGTGTTGCCCTTCGCTCCGGGGGTTATTGAATCCGTTGTGGGTTACGGGAAGTGCCAAATTTATTGGGATTATTCGCTCCCCACCCTCAGGCTCATACAAGCTGATAAGCCTGAAGTAATTCTTCTCGACCACCAGAGCAAAAAGATATTTCAACTAGAGTTTTCAGCACCTGGCGAGACGAATTTCCTACGAAAAGAGGAGAAAAAACTGATAAAATATAGAGATCATCTCTTCGAATTCCGCAGACTCTATCCAGACC
This sequence comes from Leptinotarsa decemlineata, assembly GCF_025532065.1. Taxonomy (NCBI): domain Eukaryota; kingdom Metazoa; phylum Arthropoda; class Insecta; order Coleoptera; family Chrysomelidae; genus Leptinotarsa; species Leptinotarsa decemlineata. The sequence goes on along the minus strand of NW_027412668.1, from coordinate 5,712,956 downwards.
ACTCTGCCAAGATGGTTGTTCTGATTATTGGAATCCTTGGTGGAATGATGCCCTTTCTACTCTCGTATTTTAAAATCATGCCGGCCTCCCTCACTAAGGCAGAAATCTCAGCTGGACAAATGCAAAAGGATGCCATTCTTGGCTCACTGCGCTTACTCATGGCACATGATTCTTGGACCCAATGATCACTTTCCCCACGGTGTGGAGAGTGGTCGTTGGTTGATAATGCTGGCGCGCCGTCCCGAATGTATCGGGGCTTCGGGAACTAGGGCCTGACCATCGCAAACTTCGGTTAAAAAAATAATAACAATAATAATAAACAATTTCATTAGTAGATTCAAACTAAAAAAATGATAGCTCTAGAGAAAATGAGCTACCAAAGAGCAGGGTTAGCACCGGCTTGCACCCGAAGAGGGGTGGAAAAAGTGCTTTCTTCCACTCAACCAACTGAACAAAATTATTACAGGGTGTGACATTTACTGCAAGCAAACAAGCAAATTCATATTTTAAAGAAGACTTTCAATTATCCCTCAAGTTCCAACATAGCATAACAAATTAAGGAATACAAAAATTCACAGTCATAACTCACCTAAAAGAAGACATCTTTTCAATTTGAATTTGGAGGAAGGAATGGACAAATTTTTCGAATCATTTGGGATTTTGTAATGCACTGTTTTATCCCAACACCAAATCGTTATTTTAACATCTCTACACTTGTTTCGATCACCAAGTGATAGCCTTCAAGAGGAAGATCAAAACTCCTGTTGGGATTTTGTTATTAGTTATGTTATACCAGACAGATCATCAAAACTGGATGTTGCATTTGAATTAAAGAAGTTGGGTGCCGGTATAACCGGAAGTGTTGGAAAATGCCAATATTTTCAGGATATGAATCCTATTGATTTCCAAAATACGGCTAAGCGACGGTCATTGTACTGTACCCCGTATACAATAGCTTGTGAAGTAAAACACATATTGCTATTTTTTTGGCTGCTTATGTGAATATTTCACAGTGTGATTCGGCCTCTAATTCGTCTGTTGTTTCTTTTATATCTCGAATGAGTCAAGATTTATTTTCCACTACTGATTCGAGAAAAACAGATGAAAGGTAAAATCAAAGCTTCGCCCGAGGGAACCCCTCTCCAGCGTGCCCCCATTAAATACCTCCAAAAAAATCCCCGATATACGTCTTCCATTCCGCAGCACATTTTCGCGTGAGAATCGCCAAGCCATTCCACTTCATCGGATGAACAAAAAGGAAAAGTATTCGCATACATCCACCTCGGTTAGCTTGATAATCCGCCCGCTGGCGTGCCTCAAATAAGATTCGAAAAAAATGACATACACTTGGGGCAACGAAAGATTACACACGCATATTTTCATACAGCATCCTTTTCTTCTACGAGTGTGAAACGAGGACAAAACAGCTGAGGTTTGCTTTTAATCAGAAAGAGGTTGTCCCGTCTGGAAAATAGCCAGATATATCAAAGCGAGATAGTAATATAGACGTTAGTCAAGTCCAAATTTGGTAATTGATGACGTATCGTTAATAATGATAATAATTCAAGAATTTTCACAAACATTTTATATTTCTGAACGCGTTTCTTTAACACCGTAACTTCCTATTTATTGTTTGACAACAGGGCCGGATTTAGGGGAGCAGACGGGGCTACTGCCCCGGGGCCTAACATTGTTTTGCATTTCTACTAAGAATTCTTGTACAAACATAATAATATTGTTATCTATATATCAGAAAGCCCCAATTGCAAGTTTCCATTCACTATCAATTTTTTATTTGACCGGGCATTTCAGTAGCAATTCTCTTTTTTTAACGGGAAGTTAAAAATTCAACTTTAGGGGCCTCCACTTCTTGGTTGCCCCTGGACCTCAAGACTTCCAAATCCGGCCCTGTTTGACACTCCAATGGGTTTCTCCGAAAATTGTAAGCATGTCTTATTTCAAAGTATCTTTTATATCGTGATTATGAATTTTAACCTCAAATTGGGAATGAATGTGGGTAATGTTCCAGATACAAACTGGAATATTTAAAATGCCAGATATCGAAGGTGGAAAGTGAAATATAAAATATACGTATTTACAAAATAAATAAACGATTACAATTCGAAAAACAATGACAAAAGTTCCTCTTCTCAAAATACAAGGCAGAAATAAAATATCTTGATTGGAAAATTTGTCTGAAAAACTTGGCCTGTCATTCGGAAACGAACAAATTGAAGTGACTGTATCAAATAATAGTTGGAGAATATTTTTTCTCTAAACAAAAAACCAAGACAATGTGGAGGTTTAGTTGAACTGTGGAAATTGATCCAAATGCTACGTCGGCCAAACCGGACGTTATCTGCAAACACGAATTTCAAACCATTATGAGAACTTACACCTAGATGTCCAATCATATTCATTCAAAAATCTATTGATGAGAATTATACATATCCTCAAACATAATGGTGTCAACAGTAAACAGGATTTCGGTGGTATTAACACTATAAATTTCGATTTAACCAGCAAAATACCAAAGTAATGCCTTTTTTTTCTTCCCATTCTTCCTCACATCAATAAAAACAGGAGCCGCTTTATCAATATAGAAAAAAACATTTATTTGTTTGATATCATTTGTGTGATGTCTGTCTCCATTATTTTTCGGAGTTATTGAAAAAAAGAACGTTTTTAGAAGAATTTGTCAAAAAAGAGTTTTTTACTTTTCTGAAAAACTTCTTTTTAGTGATTAATTTTATTAAAAACGTATTACTCCTTATAATATTCAAACGACTATAGCTATAAGTGATTTGTATTGTGGAATGTGTGTTATGAGAACTCATTTAAGAAATACATTTCATAAATAAAAGCAGTTCCTTATTGAAGAGTTGAGTTGTTCGTACTAATAGTCCCGTGGTTTCGTTTCCATAACTTTCTCAACTGTGCTAGGAATCGCACGTTAAAAGGCTGGATCTCGTCAATCATTGGCTCGCCCAAGTTACGACTTCTAAGGGTTGCTTTTCATAGGAGGGCGATAGCTGGTTGATGGAAAAACCAACTGAATGGATTTTTTGTCGATCTATTTCTTTTGATGAGGCGTTTGTAAAGACCTATTGACCGTACTGTAGCTTAATAATCCGCTCGCCAGCGTGCCTTAAATAGGTATTGCCCGAAAATATAACATAAAGTGCCCTCTCTTCAAATTCCACGACCCACATCGTCGGGAAAATGACCCGGAAAAATTATATATTCATAAAAATATATCCATAAATATTTGAGAACCGGCCGAGCTGTCTCGGTCAGTTAAACTTGCTATGTTTTAAATATAAGGGCAGGGCTTTAATGGCGACGAGACTTTACTCGTGGCATTTCCTAGGATAAACGACGTTAGGGGCATTAACTGGAAACCGTTTCGGACGGGCGTCGACCAGAAAAAAACGCGGACGGCAAAGAAGGCCAAGTTTTTATTTTTGCGTTATTAGATTTTTGCTTTCTCGTGTTTCGATTCGCGATTCGGAAAAATCAAGTTCTGCTCTAGATATTTATGATTTAACGCCGAAAGGGATGAAGCGGGAACAAAGAGAGGCAAAATCTCCGAAACTATTATACCGATAATTATCAAACGAATTTCTGTTACCAGACAGCCTCTTTTCAGCTTATTGATTCATGATGTCGTTAAGCGATTTTTGCCCGAAAAATTAACCAGGCATTTGGCAATGATATTGTCACTGAACGCATTGTTCGACGTCGGTGTGCGGAATTTCGTTCCGCAGATTTTAGCTTCGAAGATGAGCCCCGAAATGGTCGAAATACAGTAATTCAGGACCAGGATTTGAGGACCTTGGTGGAGACTGACCCATCACAAACAGTGCGTGGGATGACGGAAGATCGACATAAATTGTCACGTTTTAAAGTCTGTTATAGGTGATTTGATTTTCAAAACAACACAAACATTTTGAAAACATTGATGAAATCTTTATTGGAATCGCTAGAACGATAAATTTAATTTGATGTTTGAAGATGATTTCATATTAGACAATGGAAGTGCGAACTAATCAAATGCACCAAGAAACATTGTCAACCATCTTCAAACAAACTGCTAGTGAATCTTCTGAATTCATTCTGAAGAATTTATCAATAGTGACACCACAAGACCTCAAATGTTTATCGACTGATGCTAAATCAGCTGAATGCTTGGTTGTCAGTTCAATCGCTGTTGGGAAGAACCGTTTTATCGCAGAAAACCTCTGTTTAGGTCAGCGGTACTCAACCTTTTTTTCCTTGGGCCACATAGTCGCTACTGCTAGACCTTGCGGGCCGCAATAATAAAACTCAACTGAACAAACTACTTTCAGGTTTCGCGTTATCAGAGATAGACGTTGCATGTAAAATACAAAAAAATGCAACTGTAAAAATAAACCATTTATTAAAAAATTAATGTGATGATTGACATTGACGCAAACTATTTACAATTTCTGATAAATCTGGCACATGATTACTAAATGTTACTTTCAAAACGTCGTCCATAATAATTTACAAGTACCACGTGGCTTTGGGGAACTAACCTCGAAATGAACAGATTTACTTTGCACAAGAATGAGATGTTACTCGCTTGAAGACTTGAACTGAAGAGAGGGAAGAATCATGATTTTTTTCCACGTGTTGATGAAACCGGAAATCCGGCATTCAGTCTTGCCAACACCGTTTGCGAGTAATCGAACACTAGGCTTTCTAGTGTTCGACCACAGTATTCGATTTGGGTCAAAAACCCCTACACATTTTTGTGTCGTTATCAGAAAATAGTATTGTCAAATAATCTAAAATAAAGTGGGCCGTTGTTCAAAAACGAAGCAGCAATGGTTGAGGAACCCATCCACACAACATTAAGTGGTCCTTTTCTGCAAATTGCAAGTGTGCCCGTTTGGACTGTATTTTTGTTTCGGGCGTGAAATTGTGAATCTAAGTTTCATCTACAGTAATTAATCGGCGCCAAAACTCGATTTATTTTTACTGAACTTTCCAAATGTTCATAACCTCTGCTATCTCTCACTTTGATTCGGCGGTCGTCTAGCATCATATGGTGAACTTTAGCGATATTTTCGTTGGTAGTTTGATTTCCGTAGGCGCATTGCCTTTTAAAAACAAATATTTGATAACAGCTCGATATTCGATTTTGTACATTTTCATAGAAACACATCAACTCACTCAAACAACTATTTCATAAAAACTGCGCGCCCAGAATGGGTAAAACTTTGGTGAGTAACTATCAACAGATGAATAACGAAGTTCACTAGCTCTTCTGAACTACCACATGTTGACTTCGTTTCATAATGAGAAACGTTCCAAAAACATCTCGGCTTTTTCATCAGATCATGAGTATGTGTATTATTATCATTATTATCGGTCTAGTCAATGCTCATTACTCGTCGTTGTAACGTGCCATCTTTCGAGCACGCCGCCTCCCGTTGGCGTATCTCCCTGTGGCGTGGAATTCCATACATATCGAGATATTGGAACCGCATTATTGTTCTGCGTGGTTTCTGCAATAATTAGTATTGGAGTTGCTCTTTGTCAAAACTAATATGGGTCTTATGACTGATTCTGGCGCTGTATTAATATCGACAAAGAACGATCACCCACGAGCTTAATGGAGAAATCGAACTATATTAGAAAGTAAATCCTTTATTGTTATGCATGCATGCCTAACTTGTGATATAATGAATTAATACATTGTAATATCGGTTCGATTGGAGACAAAGACGCGATGTTGTGACATCGATCTTTTGGTTACGTTATATACGATCCGATTTTGATTTCTAGGCCTTGGTCCGCGTTCGATTTTGCCAATTAAATAACGCAAGAATATATTATTCAGGATGCCGAAATAGTTTTTCACGTTATAAGTCTGGTAGGCGACTTACAGACATGATATATCACATGATATTTCATTTTATTCTGTCCCTATAATATTTCATGCATAAATTGAATCACTTGTTTTATTTAGCAGTTTGAACTGATAGTACCAATTTCAGTCGAACAAAAAATACGAAAAATTATAAGTCTAATAGACTTAAATGGGCTGAAGAGTTCGTAGGCTAACACACAGAGGACAGGTGTACCAAATTTACATCCATCGGACTTTTAGTTTGTGGGATAGAACATTATGAGTGAAACAGCTTTTGTTAATTTGAAGAAACTGGATGAAAAAGAATTATATGTGTTGATAAAGCAGTACTTTTCCATGGGTTGGGCTACCTATCGGGCGCGTCCCCAGATGGCGGATGGAGGAACGGCCAGGGGACTGGAGGCCCTGTCCGGGAAGCCAATGTGGCCTTACGGACGGGGTCATCCGACTCCTTGTCAGTGGCAGAAATAAGTAGGGTGAGAGGAACTGGAACTCCCCAAAAGCCTTTGCAAAATATGCCACCGTGGACCAGCCTACCCAAGCTAAGGTGTAAGGAATCGTGCCGACAGCTGAATGGCCGCAGGGTGATATGCGGTCACTAACGATCCCCTTGGGCAACTGGGCGAAACCTCATTGTAATCAGCCTACCTCTGGTGATGCGGGGCTCTGCCAGAGGTGACCAACTCTTTCCTTGCTACTCGTGGGAATACACATGAATGAAACACAAAAACAGAAACAACAAAAACCAATTCCGAGGCTGGACAGAAGTGCTCACCTTAATCTAAGGCAGTGACTGGGGATGAATAGAAATGTTCACCCCAATCCACCGCTTGGAATGAGGCTGGACATAGCAGATCACTTCGTGGAGTAATACAAAGGCCAAGGCGTAAGCGCATTTGCAGCGCTGAGGCCAAAAGGAGAAAGCGAGCGAAGGACGCAGGAGTGGCAACAACTATAATTGCACCCTCCTCCACCTCCAGTAGCAAGGGCACTTCCTGCGGCGGGTGCCAAGAGCTTTGAATGAAGGAACCGGCTGTCCCTGCAGGAAAGCTCCCTCACTTGTGCACCACCACGGAGGGAACCCCAAGAAGGTTGAAAAAGCCGCGCAACGACAATAATGTCGCTGCACCTTCCAAAACCTTCATGAAAGTCACCGTTGAGACACCTCAAGGTTGCGACTGTTCGGCGAGTCTTGGCCTACACCTGCCGATATAAAGGAGATGTCTCCTAGTGACCTGTCCACCTTCCTGGAAAGGACAGGATGGATGATGACCTAGGAGGACAACTGCTCGGGAGCTTGTTACCGACGAAAACATCAAAAAGTTCACAAAATAATTTTGAAAATGCATGAATATTTGGGTATGCGAAAGCTCTTTTCATAGTAGGTGCTGTGCGAGCTCACAATCGACCAAAAACAACAACGATTTGGTAATTCTGAGCAGTGTTTGAAACCGTCCCATCATAAAAAAAAAACTAATTTGTGTGTCGATATGTGACAAAGGATGAAACATTGCTCCATCATTTCACACCAGAATCAAAACGATCGTTTTCTGCGTGAACTGTACGTGGTGAACCGACTCCAAAGCGTGCAGCCACAACAAGGTTATGTATGGTATCGGTATTTTGGGATGCGCGTGGTATTCATTGACTATCTCAAAAAGGTAAAAACATCAACAGCGACTATTACAAAGCATTATTGAAGCGTCTGAAAGCCGCAATCGCGGCACATCTGAAGGAAAAGGAAGTGTTGTTTCATCAAGCCAATGCACCATCTCACAAATCAATGAAAACGATGGCAAAATTGCATGAATTGAGCTTCGAATTGCTTCCTCATCCCCCGTATTCTCCAGATCTATGCCCCAGGGACTTTTTCCTGTCCTCGGACCTTAAGAGAATGGTCGCTGGAGAGAAATTTGGCGCCGATTTTTTCAAAGACAAGGCACTACAGGAAAATCCAGAAGGCGCTTAAAGATTGGTGCCTGTGCGATAGTAGCGATTCACCTTGGATTTGAATCGGTGGAGATTAAATTCATTTCGAAAAACGTTCTCATGAAGTTCATTCCACATAAACGTAGTTCTCCAAATGAAATACTTTTCAAACAGTGAAAGGTGTACTGGGTTGAACCTCAAAACGATGAGCAGCCACAGTCCGTCGAGTATTTCTGATATGTACCGCTCTTGGTGGAATCAAATGCCAATCAAGTGCCAAGTCGCTTGAACACCTCCCGTGAAAGTATCTACAGGGTGTTAATTAAGTATGTACCATAAATTTAACAGACGATTCTTTAGGTGATTTCAAGACGAAATAATAATAATAATTTCCAAAACAAACATTTAATTTCCCATATTATTTCTTGTGAGGTCCAGGGATATGCAATTAGGTCGACTTTTTTTTCTTAAAAACGTCAACAGTTTGCTGGGGTTTGTAAAGTTTTCTGGTTCGGAACAGTGTTCCAAGCTTTTGAGAAGCAGTATTTGCAAATCCAGCGACATGATTGTGCCAAGATGTATTGGTGTCTATTTTAACCCCCAACCAACTTATCGAAGCAGAAACCGGTAATCGTCGAAACTGAGGCCTATTTCGAAACTAAAGGCAAATCTTAGTTCAAAAATGGTATCGAAAAATTGTAAAGCCGCTTTTAATCATTGTATCGCCCTCAAAGGTATTATACTGAATAATAAAGCTTCATCAAAAACATTTTTTCTATGTTAGCCCAACTGTTATTCTATAGTTTCACATATTTGCTCAAGTTGGTAGAAACATTAAAAAGATCTAAAGATTAATAATAGGTATCAATATAGATAAAAGGTCTGATAAAACAAAAAATACAAATTTTGATTGCGCAAAATAAAAAAAAAAAATGATGAACAGGAGTATATTCCATAGTTTTCCAAAATTTTTTTTTAATTAAATGAGGTTGAAAAATTTACTTTACAAGTAGAAGTGCCCAAACTGTGTCAATAGATATAGGTCCAGATTAAATAAAAATTATCAATTTTCATAGAGCTACGAGTAAATAGTTGAAAAAACGTAATTTGAAGTCAATTTTACAATTACAATGACATTCTTCATTCACTAGTGTTATAGCAGGGGAGCCCACGATGCAAAATGGGGATTTACTCGAGCGTCATTGAGACATATTAGGTTGCAAAATTAGATGATAAGAAGAAAAAAATGTTATATAATATATACCTTTTCATTCGTGGGGGAAGCGGATATAGATTTTTAAATATGTATAAAAAAACTGTTGCATGGACATACTCGAGCGCGTCAGATATTGATAGCATCAATGTCCTACGTATTTTTAATAATGTTGGTATGTTAATCTGATCGTTTCCATGATGTGGGTGGTTGTACGTAAGGGTTAAGAGTGAAAAAAAAAAAATCAATCGAGCGCGTCAGACTTTCTAAGGGGGTGTTAAGTACAACAAAAAAAGCTCTCATTCAATAATCTGACGATTCCGATCTGACGCAAACTCGCGGTCATTATTATAATATGAAAAAAAAAATCGTCATTTGGAAATACTCAAGCGCGTCAGATTAAGATATATATGGTTCATTTTTATGTTTTAGACGTGCTGTCTCATAATCTGACGATTATCTAGAGGGATTCGCTTAATCTGACAAAAACAATATTTTAAAAAAATTTAGTTCATTGAACTTAATTAATTTAAGAGCTCAGGAAATAGCATGCAAATAAATAAGAGTATGTTTTTCAACTAGAATACTTGTATTTATAATGAAATAATTTAAAAAAAAATGCTAAAAATATTGTATAAGTTTAAAAATGTCCTTATATATTGTATAAGTTTGAAAATGTTCTCATAGGACAAAACTGCAGTAACGTTGGTTACAAATAAAAGTGGTAAAAACATAGAAAGTTTAATTTCTCTTTTCTTCATTATGATTTCCTACCACGTAGTAACGGCTACATCCGGAGTGAGAGAGTAATAGACAGAGAAAAAGTGAATAGAGAATAGAGGAATAGAAACTCGTAGAGGGAAATATAGGTATCACACAGCTGCACGCATTAAACTTTATCGACGAGTTTTTGTTATTTCGGCTTGCGGAAATCGTCAGATTATATATTTTTCGTTATCCTTGAATTATTTCCTTCAAAATAAAAAAAAAAATAGCTACGCTCGAGAATGTCGAAATGACGTTATTTTTTTACAACTTTTCTGCCCTCCCCTTTCTTTACGTCACACTCAAATTGTCAGATTACTGGAATATACACTTTCTAGCAGGTGATTAACTCACCCTACCTTAATCTGACGCGCTCGAGAATTTCTGATGATCAATTTTTTTTACTAATCTGATCCTTTATCCCTCACAGGCGGCCTTATATATGGGGCTCATATTTGGTGGAGGTACTTAACCGAGTACAAAGTATCCCCCTGTATATCAATCTGCCGCGCTTTGGTCAATCCCGAAACCCCTGCTTGGGCTCCCCTATTATTAGTTGAAGAGTAGTCAAGTTGACGAGAACGCCCAGTACGTATTTCTCTAGTTGGCCATGACTTTCAATTATGACAGTTACTATTATAATAATTGTATACGGTTATTAAAATCTTAGATTTCGTCAATGAGGCAATAATAGTGTACACGGCTTGAACATTTTGTACAGATTTCAATAGATTTTCTAATTACCATTTTTTAAATGAGAACTGGTCAAGAGTCGAAACTGAAACGTTTTTGCCCTCGAAAACAAAAAGTGTTGCTATAATCACATTCCGGTATCAGATACCGTTGGTTGGCGACAACCAAAGACAAAATGAATATTCAGAAAAACTCTTCATCCCTAGCAGCCTACGAACGCAACACGAACCCCCAGACGTCGAGCACAACCCTGTACATTCATAACCTGGACGGTCAGTTCAAAGTTTGATATTACACCAGGGTTGGGCACTCCGGGCGGCTACCGTTGGCATTTTATAAACTCCGCCGACGACCGGATGGACCGTGACTGGCGAGTGCTGTCCGTCCGCCACCCCCGACCGTCCCCGCCGCCCCCCACCCCGCAGGGGACTAAATATTTTCTAATATAATACGGTCTAAATGTCATTTGCTTTAGTGGTGTGTTCCATTTGAAATTTTCATTGATGGCGCTTTTCGCCACAAAAGGAGGAGAGCCCGGTTGACGTTCGGAGGGTGGCGGTGAGGGGCGCGCCGGGGAAAGGGGGGCGGGAGTGAGGACGAGCGGCAAAAGCACAGGATGCGATTCAAAAGGTGTATTCGCGCCGTCTGTTTGGCTTATTGATTTGGTAAATATAATAGGAGCGAATTAAATTTTCGTTTTGTGTGTTTTCGGAGCTTTTTGGAATGATAATAATGGCGACGCCAGATAGAGTATAAAAGATGATAATCGTAACACGGAGTGGAAAGTCAAAGAGGTATTTTCCCGGCGAATTATTATTCGCGGGGGAAAATCCTTCGAAGATGTTTTGATAGGGAAGTGCGTACAGGGAGGCACACCTAAATGAATTGAATCAATGCAAGTTTTCAGTTTTCTTGATAAATTAGTCACTTCCTGACGATTTTAATTGAGTAAGCGAATGTCGCGTCGAGAAACACACTGTTCTTTCATTAAATTTAATATTTTTCTGATAAATATTCATAATTATAAAATAACTCACTGGGGATATTTAAAAAAAAATTCAATATTGTTCTTGACATTTTTATGTAGGTCCAACAGAACATGAAATATATTCTTCGAAAAATCGACGTTCTGAAATACATTACAATAGGCATACAACTCATTCTTTCAGAATACATTTCAAAAGTTTCAATATAAGGTTCAATAGTGTATGTATGAATTATGTATGTAGTAAGGGCGATTGAAGAATGTACATCAACAAAATTAGCGATAAAATAGAATTCTTCTTCTGAAAGTGAGAAAGAAACACAAAACAGTAGACGCTTGTGTTCAAGAAGAGACACAGCTCTTGTTTGGATGATAATTTTCATTCATTACATCGAAGGGATATAGCTGAATAAACGTGGTTAGCTGACAAGTTCATTGATTTTCAGACCGTGTGACACGTTTTTACTTGTTTGTAGAAAAGTTTTCATGGTTTCAATCTTTTATACTGCAAAGATAATTATTTTCTACACAACTAATACACTGTGTTCCCAATCCCTTGACAACAAGGAGATTGGGAGGAGCATTTGACAATGCACTACCTAAATCTATAAGATCATCTCTGTCTAGGAAAGGTGTAGAATTGACCATAGCTGGCTGGATCTATGCCATGCTGGAAAACAGAACTGCAACTACGACTTTCCAAGGCGACTCCATTAGGTTCAGGATCACCAGAGGTTGCCTCAATGTGGGGTACTATCTCCCCTTCTGTGGTCGCTCTTGATGCCCTCGACGGAAGAAAAGTAGATCGGCAAGCTTATGCAGGTGACCTTGTCATTTTGGCAAGGTCCACGTCGGGAAGAATAGCTTATATCCAAAGCTCCAAAGCACAATGGACGTTGTTCACAGTTGGTGCCTGAGGGAGCAGATGTCTGTCAACCGCAGCAAAACTGTGATAATCCCCTTCACCAGGGATCTGGTGAAGGGGAAGGCTTTACCCAGGAGAGGATCTCTTGCTTATAGAGACAGGCTTGTCTGGCCAAAGATTGAAAACCTGGATGGCAAAAAGATTTATGGACTTCTTTCAGAATCTTCAGATTGACTCACTCCAAGGCGTTTATTCATCCTTCGAAGTTTGATACCAAACAGTTGTTGTAAAAGTTATGAAGTAAACAAAATAAAAAAGTAGTTACACAAAAAATTCAGCTGTTTTAGCCAAACCTCGTGGCTTGGGTTGACAAAAGTTGTAAGAGAATTGAAATGTGAGAAAAATACATTATCTGTCCATTATAATGTTGTTTTTTCAACATTTCCTTTCTATAGGAAGGTAGGTTTTCACGGCTGGCGTCAATGATATGATTGGTTCCTGGGTTTTGCAGTGGTCTTCTTCGATTACAATCCCCAAACGTTTCAACTGCAACTGCGGCCGTCATCTTCAGTGGCGTGGTCGAAGTACTCTTCTTGACGTCAAGATGACATCTGAAGATGACTGCCGCAGTTGCTATTGAAGCGTTTGGAGATGATAACCAAAGAAGACCACGGCAAAACTCGTGGACCAACCAAAACATTTCCTTTCTATATTTGTTTTGAAGAAAATGTATTTCTCAAAGAGACATCGAGAAGTATGCTAAATTCATTTCATATTCTACATTTACGATAATCAACTTTAAAATCTTCACATTCCAAATATTACACAGAAATTAATAGTTTCACAGATAATTGGCTAAGCGATTGCCATTTCGTAAACCTTACAAGTTTAATCACTCTTCACATATCTCTGTCTCAGTTGGCTTTGCATAAAACGGGGCGTGACATTCCGACGACACACCCTGTATAAGTACCTAGTTAAGTAGTCGCGTTTTTATGTATCTCGATTATTACCGGCATTATGTATACATCATACCGAATAATCTGCCGGTTTACACCCACATTTCACAAACTAAACGCGAATAAACGAAATATTCCTCGAAGAGAACAACCGTTACCTATGTTGGGTGCTGTCAACGTTTATGATTCGAATCCCACAAAAGCGTTCTCTTAATATGGTTCGTCCCGATCACAGAGATTATTTTTCTTCGTTACTTACACGTCAAATAGTGACAGTAGTACAAAATTTCTTTAGACACCCAGCTAGGCAGCAGCAGCCAAATAACATGGTGCAAAGAAAAACAGACATGACGAGTGATATATCTTCTAATCTCAATTTTATGCATAAGAAATTTGAGTATGAGTATGAAGCAAGGAGGGATATTATAAAGCATCCAAAACAGTTTCAGCAATTTCAAGAGGAAACTATCTTCAAGATTAAATAAAACAAAGTGTGTGTCAGATATCATAAAAAATTTTCATTTGTTTCAAAGATCTATTGATGCCGTTATGTGTGGAATATAACATCGTTGAAATATTCCCACGGCTTTACTAGGTGGAGCGCATCCAATTTTACATGCCTCTGGCGCATACATCAGGATGAATTTGACCGATGGCATGGGTTATGTTGGCTTTGAGAACCGCTGTGGTTCGTAGCTTATTCGCATACACCTGCGACTTGAGGAAATACCACTAGAAAAAGTCAAACGGGGTCAAATCCTGCAATCTTGGTGTCCAGTTCACATCACCTCCACGTTTCATGACCATGCCCTTAAATCGCTTGTGCTGAATATCCAACGTGACATGAGCTGTGTGGCACGTAGCGCTGTCCTGTTGAAACCACATGTCTTTGGTGTCCAGATCACCCAATTCAGGCAAAAAAAAGTTGGTGATCATCAACTTATAGTGCTCGCCGTTGACAGTGGCCTGTTCAACGTCGTTTTTAAAGAAATAACTATAATAATAATAATCACCTTAATTCTGTGGAAACACAAAGATAAGCCAATGCATGGGGTCTTCTTCAATAACATTGGAGATCTTGGCCTATCAATGCGCCTGACGTTCACTTTTCTCAGGTCGAGAGGGCTGAAGTCGGAAACTGAGGGGTTCATCATGGCTTGCCAGGATGGTGTCCTCAATACCTTAGTCTACCGCAGTCGCGTGATGGGTATAGAGGTTCCTGACACATGGTGCAGGGCCTGCCGCGAGGCGTCCGAGACCCTAATGCACTTGCTATCAGCAAGTCAAGCATATGTGGTCTCGGCCTATATCCATCGACATAACGCGGCCCTAAGAGTGCTATATTACCATCTATGGCACTCTAACGGTATTGACAAGACACCGGTGTTGCCCTACGCTCGGGGGATATTGAATCCGTTGTGGGGAACGAGAAGTGCCGAATTTATTGGAACTATTCGTTCCCCACCCTCAGGCTCATACAAGCTAATAAGCCTGATGTAGTCCTTCTCGACCACCAGACCAAAACGATATTTGTCGTGGAGTTTTCAGCTCCTGGCGAGACGAATATCGTCAGAAAAGAGGAGGAAAAACGGATAAAATATCGAGATTTTCTCTTCGAACTCCGCAGACTCTATTCAGATCACTCTGTCAAGATGGTTGTTCTGATTATTGGAGTCCAGACAGATGCAGATGGCTGTCATTCTTGGATCACTGCCCTTGCTCAGGGCACATGATTCTCGGACCCAATGATCACTTACCCCACGGTGTGAGGTAAGTGATCATTGGGCGTGCCCTCCCGAATATATCGGGGCTTCGGGGGATAGGGCCTGACCAGCGCACACTACGGCGAAAAAAAAAAAAAAATAATAGCTTTATTACCCAACAGTTAAAAAACATTTACAGGGTTAACTAAGTATGTTGAAAAAAGTAATATCGATTCTTACAATTACAAAGTTACAATTTGAGAAAATGAGAATGGATATTATGATATAATAAAATAAAATAAAAAAAAACTATACCAGAAAATTAAAAATTCTCCATGAAATACTGAGATGCAGTGTCAACAATATATTCTAGGGAATCGAAATTGATATCACACAAATTTGAAATTAAATTGAAATTATTGCAAATGCTATAGGTAGGTGACATGAGATACAAATTGGTTCTGGCCAGTCGGCTGTAAAAAGTTTTTGTATTTCTAGTTTTAAAATGAGGCACACAGAAATTTATAAAAGATAACACCTCTATAGCATCCACATTGTTGTGCAGTAAGTTATACAGAAAAATTATTCCAGCAAGTTTTCTGCGTAATTCAAGACTTTCAATGTTGAATGTTATGGCAAGAGATTCATATGGAATACCTCTATCACGATAGTTACCATAAGATTTGAAGTAAATAAACTTTAGGAAACGACGTCAAACTTTATCAATTAATGTATTATAGCAATAATTGTAGAATGGAGGTCATAGAACAGAGCCATATTCTAATTTTGACCTAACGTAGGTTACATAAACAGTAAATAAAGCAGATATGTTTGAAAAAGACCTACAATTGCGAACTATGAAACCATAAACTCTCAATGCTTCACTTACTTTCGATCTAATTCGATCTAATGTGGTTGGAAAAAGACAAATTTTGATCAAAATATACACCAAGTTCCTTAATTGAGCTACTTCGTGACAGTGAAATGGTCTCTACTAGATAATTGTACACGATGACTGAAATTTTTCAACTATAAGACACTACTTTACATTTGGATGCATTGAGATACAGTTTGTTTACTTTACACCAAGTCTGTATATTTTCTAACTGTCGTTGCAATGTATTACAGTCTTCGATATTTTCGACAGGTAAATATATTATTTAATCATCTGCAAAAAATAACTTATTACAATCGACATAATTACTGAGGTCATTAATAAATAATAAGAACAGAAGTGGTTCGAGATTCGACCCCTGAGGTATTACAGATGAAGGATTGTAATAAAAAGAATCATAGCCGATATAATATAAACACTGTTCGCGTAGGAGTAGGTAGAAAATATGGACAGATGACGTCGCCAGCCCAAAATCCACACCAAACAGTGACTTTTTCGGGTTGCATAGGACGCTATTGGACCTCATGTAGATTGGTATCGTGCCAAATTCGACACATTTGTTTGTTCACGTACCAATTCATCCAGAACTAGGCCTTATCACCGAATTTGATTTTTCGATGGAAATTAGGGCCGGTTGCCAACTGCTCCAGAGCCATTCAGCGAACATACGTCGTTTTCTATGGTCAGTTCCTGCACTCTCTCACAGACAGCGGCGATGTTTTTGGCAGAACTTGCGTTTCGTCGACGTACGGATGTTGGTCGATCGTTTACTCAACCACTGAACTCAAATTTATCCACCACATTGCAATTAGTCCTCTCGGTAGGACGACTATGGTGACAGTGAAATGAGCGAAGCGCGCGGTACGTTGCCCGAACAGAACACCCATTTTGATGAAAGAATTTTATTATTTGCACGTGTTATTGAATACTATATCCGTCCATGGCAATTTCGTAAAACAGACGGAATAAATGACAATTTATTTGACAGAAGTAGCTTCAACATGATGGCCGTTATCGATTGCTAAAGTTTGGAAGTCCCTATTGGAAGACTCTATAGAACCAACATCAAATTGTTACAACCTTATCTCTCCTTTAAAAATACAGGTTGACATAGGTTCGTGATGTATGTAAGATAAGGTAGGGAAAAGAGGAAGGGAGGAGAGAAACTTTTGAAGAAGTCGCTTTCAATTTTTTGATAATTACTGAGCTAATGTGTCTGACATAATATGGCTAGTCTGAAGGACCTTTCATGTTCAGCATCCCACCACATTGTCCCGTTTCTCAAAACGGTATGCTGAATATTAAAGGTCCTTCAGACTAGGTAAAAACGATTCGACGTTTTCAAACCATTCTTTGGAATGCAAAAACAAATGCCCGAATCCAAAGGATACGGAAATTTTGCAGTATGCAAACAAAGGTTTCAAACCCAATTATATGAAATTCTTAGAAATTCATGAGCATTAGCATTGTGGGTAATCTCCTAAATGGCGGGTTGTCTGTCCTTGTTCATCTTTCACTGCCTGACCTACTGTGCATGCTGTTTTCAGCAAGTGCATTGGCTTGGATGTGGGGGTTGAGCTAACCGGCCATCGGATGCCCGCTTCCATGTAACCCCGCTGGATACGGGAATGACAGAATCACTTGTGGTTCTGAATGGCATCCCAATGGTGGCTTGATCCTAAGGTGTGTGTATCCGTGCCGAGAGGATGAATAACACTGAGCCTATCAGCTGTCTCTACGTAACCTTCGAGATACCGGGCGCGCTCTCGTCGTAGCATCGCCTTGTCACGGTAATGAGGGGCTATGCCGTGATTGACCTTCTTTTCCTAGCTACTCGTGGAACTTTTATGGAGAGAGTAAACTTAAGAATTCTTTCTGACGCTGAGTCTACAGAGGAGATGGATGTCGAGCTTACGACTCCAACTGACTTCCCTGTAAATTTAGATCAGGAGCGAGAGCTTCTCAACTCTCTAACTCCTGATCCAATAACTGATCCTAAAAAAAAGGTTTAGTGATGCAGCCATGAAACGACTGAGTCGTCTCCTCATGAGCGGGGTACCTTATGAAACCGCCTTGCACCAAATTCTTGAGAATCTGTCTCAGATGGAGGAACAAACCCCCCATGAGCAGGTTAGCAAACTTTTGCGCTCAAGTGATGATTTACCAAAACCAGAGGCGACAAAACCCTGCACTGTTGAATCTAAGGTATCGTCAGATATAGCTGACGTGCAAAAACCCTCATATGGAAAGGTTGCCGCGGGTATCAAGGTGGGACTTTTACACCTTGACCTCCCAACTACCTCATTGATAAAGAAAAAGCAGAGCATATACTTTGTGCCTGCCCCGCTGGGGACCGAATCAAGTTAGTTCATATGGCGAGACCACTCACCATATGAACTAATCGGCTTCGTTTAGAAGCTAGGTTTATTTGGTCGAGTGTGAATAGGTGTGAACCACAATAAACCCTTGCGTGTTGCGGTAAAGGGTCGAATAGACCCACTCATT
Source organism: Leptinotarsa decemlineata (assembly GCF_025532065.1). Taxonomy (NCBI): domain Eukaryota; kingdom Metazoa; phylum Arthropoda; class Insecta; order Coleoptera; family Chrysomelidae; genus Leptinotarsa; species Leptinotarsa decemlineata. Next base: position 5,694,545 of record NW_027412668.1, on the reverse strand, counting down.
TTGGACCTAACCTAATCTTCTAAATGATCAAATCGAGCATTTACCAGTTTTAAAATTAGCGTATATATATATCATCAGAGGTTAACAAATTTCAGGTACTCTATTATTACCTACAGTAGGGCTAACATTATGATTTATTTTCAGTTTATTGTAATTGTTTGAAAATGTCCTTATAGAACGAAACTGCAGTAACAGCTTTAGTTACAAATGAAACTGGTAAAAAACCCAGAAAGTTTCATTTCTCATTTTCCATTATCGTCACAATATTAACGAAAATAATTACACTTCTAAGCTCGACAGAAATATCAAATCAAGTGTATTGAAATCACATCGTCCGCAACATCGAAACCGACGAAACTTACCTTTGAGCTGCAATCGTGGAAAGGGGTTGATCTTGAAGAATCAATTATGGATCGCTTGTAGGCCTGCAATGAAAAAAAGATGACTTAGTAACAATAGCAATTTCCATAAATTTCAATTTCAATCGGGCTCGGGAAGACGGCGGATTTGAACCATGATCGATTGACAGAAAAGAATGATCGGATACATCGACCATGACCTGTTAAAACAATTCGCATTACAGAAAACAATGCTTGGGAGATGAAGAGAATAATGAGATGGTTGAGCGTATACCGAAAAAAAACTACTAGTATTACGGAGAACGTTATTTTCTTGCTTTTGCAACGCTAATAATCGTGAATTAGGAATCATAAATATCCTCTCAATTAATTCATTGGTGAATTTACCGTAACAAACTTTAGAAAAGACAGAGGCGATGGAAAAGTATTTTTTTCCAATAAACTATATTATGAGGGTTAGAAAATAACTTCAAATTCATTATTTGTAGGAAATACTCACATAATAATATTCTTGATTATTCGAAGAAATGAAGTATTTTTTTGTATGAAAGATTTAGATAACAATGAATTAGTTTATTTTGAAATATTTTATAGTGAACAGGCCCAGTGGAAGAGCTAACAAAGTTGGACTTTTTAAAGCGAATGGCATATATTGCTTTTCATATTCGGATTCTGTCAGGAAATGAAATGTATAGGTATGAACCTAGCGGTTTAGAAGCTATGACAAAAATTACGTCAACGTCAATTGTACCATTTTCAAAGCCCGGATTTCTTCGTGACTCTGACGAAAGCCTATGTTCTCATAATTATAATGTGTCATATTTCTCACAAAACGATTTCCTGGAGTCTTTGAAGTCTACTAGATTTTTCGTTCGGACAACAAGAGGATTGCTCCGAGTTCTGGGGGTTCTTGTTGAATACTCTTCGTGATCCAAACAAAAGCAAACTCCGCTCTGGATTGAATGATTCCGTACAGTCTATCTCGTGTTGTGTTTTAAGATCTTTTGCTGGAAATATTGTTTGCGCTAAACTAACTGACTATTATAAAAAAACAAGTATAGGTTTGGCACCAGTCAATCTAATAATAACTCTTGATGATCTTCAAACATGACTCAACCTCTGACGGAAGCACCAAACTCTTACGAAGGTTCTAAATAGATGAACACTTCAATCTAGCGGACCACTATTATAATATTCATGCAGTCATTGTTGACTGATTCTGGCGTTGAATCTGGTCATTACTACGCATTGGTCAAAGACGAAACGGACTGGTTTAAGTTTGACGATAGTCGTATCACTAAGTGTTTTGGCGATGTCTTGAATTTATTGGAGTCTCTGAAGAGAGGACATTGGCAGATCAAGATCTTCAGATGATGTGGTGCTACAGGTTTTTCCTGGTTTTCTTGCAGCTGTAAAAGCAAATGCGCCACTGGAATCAATGAAGTCGCCCAGGAGTGCCAATTGATATTTGCTGTTTCATAATTTCATGATTTGTATTTTTGAAAGATATTATGAAATATTTCAAATATAAAGTTTATTGATATTACAATTATCACCAATTTTAGTACCTCTGGCACTAAAATTAAACAACTTCCCCAGTCAACCAAAACGAGAAATATATTTTCATCTGCGTCCTGTGAATTATCCTAATTTCATAATAATTAAATCGACATCATTGAATTCATTATTTATAAATCTACATGAATCTGTTTGAAGGGAACTGAAAATTGAAACAGTCAATTCTTTCGTATATCTCGGGATGTATTTTGAAGTGATATCGATTGAATTTAATGATTCTCATTAGCACCCAAACCGTTCAAATCAATATAAAAAAAGCTGTTTTTGTCAAGATATAACGAAAAAAATTATTGTTTGACACATCGAGGCGACCCCCATTAGAGTGTGGTGGAGTTTAAATTTATTGAAAGATGTTGGACATGTGGAGCCATCTCTTGATCAACATTCTCACTAATGATAGATATAGTATTCACCAAATAAGTTTTATTTGGTGATATGATGAATTTAGTACCTATGTTTTCGATTGTGATGTCAATAATTGAAAATAATCCAGATGTGTATGAATCAGACCTCACTGGAAAGTTCTGTTTATTTTTCCGATAACTTCTCAAAATCCGAATACGTAATGATATCCGTGAACTAAACGGCGTGTAAATACTATAACTATTTTCCGAGGCAGGTCCAAAACAAACATCCAAAATAGATATCCTGTTGCGTGAAGCGTGAATCAGAATCGTCCAACGTGAAGCCAAACTAACTGCTCTTTCACCTCGTATCGAACATCGATAAGAGATCGATATTGGCGATTCGAAAATCACGTGTAGTGCCCTCGTAACCTCGTCAGCCTCGCATTTTTTCTCACAGCCATCTTGTATTTTGACGCACATTGACGCGACCTTTCGGGCATCTCGTACACGTTTTTTAATGTTCTAGAATAACCATCGACCATCGAGAGAAACCGACCCATTTTACGATTTCACCGACACCATCTCCTCACGAGCGTCTATCAAAAAAATAGACCGGTCTTCGAAGAAAAAATTAATGAGTACCTGAAAAAATGGGCGTTGAATAAGCTCTGGTCTTGGAGGAGAACAATTCACAAATTTATAATTTTTTTTTCATAAATTAATTGGAAAATATTGGCGTGAAGTTTATACTGTATATGTTATAGTCTAGTTTTGCATGTATATAACAAGTTTCATTTTGAATGCATCTACTTTCATGAAGTCCATTAAAATTGACAAATACGTACTTATATACAATATAAGTTGATTGCTAATTTCTACGCATATACATATATACTGTTCAATTCACGCGCATATATAGATTTGTTAATTTCACTTTATCATTACCGTTATTAGTATTGTTCGAATGTCATAAAAGCTTTTCTGTGATTGGATTTGCATCTGTTTCGATAATACAAGTATTTTATATATTTTTTCTCAAATCCCTATTCATTTCACCTGATTCAATTTTTCGAAGCGTTAGTGGCACATTGTTGCCCTGCAGTGAAAGCTAACAGAGAAAGAGAGAAGGTGAATTTTCATTCATATTTCAACCCAGCATTACTGATGGACAGTATCCAATATCCAACCCACTTTTCAGAAGGTACTAGAGCTTACTTTTTTCTATTATTGAACTTGCATGTAAACCCTTCTGATATGTTATTTTGCTGTCAGAAGTTACGGATTGAGTTGTATACTATTTTCAGAGATATCCAAAAAAAACAATTTGATTTTGTAAATAATTATAAGGCACTTCCAAAATGTTCAGACAATAATTCACTTCAATACCTATCAAGTACCTAGTACCATTATTACCGGAAAAAAATTTAAATAAACTCATTAGACTCTAAATGCTTATGGAAAGTAAGCAAAAAGTAAGCAATACGCAAAAAAAAGAAACGTCCAATTACTCGAATAAAAAAACGAAGAAGGTAATACTGTTACAGAAAAACATGCAATCGCTAATGAATTCAATGATATATATATAAATATATATATATATATATATATATATATATATTATATTCCATCTTAGGCAAAAAAATGGCAGACAATATAATAATACTTTCGACTTATATACGTCTCTGAAACTGTTAAAAATTCTTTTGTTCGTCTCCCCACCAACAGAAATGAGATCAAAGAGCTGAAAACAAAGAAGTCCACTGGAATCGACGGTATCTGTTCTGGAACACTGAAGTCCATCTCTTCTTATATAGAGGAAATGGTTTTCTCGCCAACAGATTTCAAAAAAACCATAATAACCCCATTATTTGAAAAAGGCGATGAGACAGACATAACCAACTACCGACTAATATCACTCATTGCACACCTGAACATAGTATTCGAAAAGATCATAAAAAAAGGGTAACATCGTATGTTTCAAAATATAATATCATATCTGACAGTCAATTTGGGTTTCGCGAACAATTATCCAAGACGCAATCTTAGCTTTACTTCAGAAATATCATCTGCTTTTATGAGAATGAAGCATGCCTATACGTATTCTTTGACTTGTCGAATCCATTCGACACAGTTGGCTACAACCTTTTTACCGAAAACACTAGAAGGTATTGTATTAGAGGTGATACTCTGAACTTGTTCAGCTAACTCGCCAATAGATTTCAGTGGGTAAAAATTCATGATATTTTGACTGATACACGAGAAACTTTTATGAGTACCCCAAGGTACAGTTCTGGGGCCAATTTCATTCAACATATATGTTAATGTACTATATTCCATCAGGAGCAGAGGTAAAATATCGGGCTTCGCAGATGATACAGCAATTTTTTACAAGGCAAATAGCTGAAAGCCACCGGAACATCGATTATTGACAGTGAATGTGGAAAAACTGAAACTGAAAATTGATCAGCATGTAATACTTCCCGAAGCTAAAGGGAAAAGAAATACTTAGGAGTAATAATAGATTCACATATCAAATGGGATGCTCATGAATATTAATATTGGTAGTTTCATCATCAAATTCAAAAAACTTCACCCTCTTGTTATTTATAGCTGATACTATGAAACGTTTATGTAGAAGTTCATTTGAATTTTTGACAGTTTTGGTAACATACATTGTGAAAATGTAATCAATACCTTCAATAAAAAGTACTTCACTCAGTTCTTCAACAATGAAAGTTCCAACTGATGCACGTAACTTTTAATAATTATAGAATTAATTTAACTTTTTAATTATAAAGAGGCGGTTGTAATATCATATTACATCGTTTTTGACGAATAATCTCGTTGTTGAGCATTATATATTTGAGTGCTTTGAAAAAACATTTCATCAATCGCTAAAGCACTATTGACACTACTATTGACACTATCGAGAAACCGTTCCAATTCACTAGATCTTATATTATACAATTAATACCGGACCATATAAAATTTACACCATATCAAAGTGAAAAAAATCTTGAATAATTTTCAATTGAAAAATGAAGCTCACCACAGTATATGATCCGCAGACTCTTTGCTACTCCGATGTCCACAGATAATTTCAATAAGGAATTGAATTGAAACAAATTGCATGATTCAACAAGTTATTGAGGAAAAACCTTTCAAACAGCCATTAACTAACCCCTCCTTCTTCTCCTCTTTTTTTTTATGGTATTTGCTTCCCTTCGGCGCAGAAGACCAGTAGTTCTGGTGTTTGAGAAAAGTGCATGTTTTGAATCCATTCTACCACAAAAGGTTCCAGTTTTACCTTCTATAATTCATATGTTATATAAAAATTAGACCCATTCTTTGTCAGGGAGCACGCCTCTGATGAGAAAACTCCTAATGAAGATTCCTGTAAACCAATATTTCAAACAAAGGAATAATGGGATGCGTAAGAGTACATTTCGATAACACATAAGTTCAACAATAACCAATGTATTGTTGATAAAATAATATACAGAGTGTAACTGAATGAGTGTAAAACATTTAAGGAGGTGATCCCTCATCGAAAAAAGATAGGATCTTTCATATAAAGAAACTTCATTGGAGCATTCCTTGTTAAGATACACCCCCTTAAAGGGGGTACATAAAATTTGTATAACAATTTTTTTCACAACTACTGAAAAAGTTACAATATTAAAATTAACCTGACGTTTTGTACTACCAAAAAGACACTTAGCCAGTAATTTATTTGGTTTATCCCATGGTTGTAAGGGGTGGAAAACGCAACCCCTAAAATTTATTTCCAATGTAACTTTTCGTGTTATTATTTGTTTACCATCTAAAAATTTATTTCTGATAGCCTGTTTCATTCTAAATAAAAAATGTCTCTTGGGTTTTTTGACCAAAATAAACCAGTTCGCAGCAAAAAAGTTACGAACAACTACAGAGATACATCGTCATAAATGCGAAAATACGAAACTAATCTATCTAGTAGGTCGCTATTAGCGATAGTGACAATTAAATTGGTATGACGCTGTCAGTTTGAGAATTATCGAAATTGAATTAATACTAATTGTGTGTTGTTATTCTGTTCCTAATTTGTTACTTCAATAATTCACTTGTTATTGAAATTGCATACACAAATGAGGAAATGACTGATATGCATTACGTTTACGGTCTGTCGCAGGGGAATGGGTTAAAAGCTTCTAGAAGATATCTGAAATGTATCCTCAACGGCAGCATCCTTCACATAGAATATTTGCTCGACTTCATCAACGATTACGAGAATATGGTTCATTCGACAAAAGAACGCAGGATTGTGGTCGCCATCGAGAAGTACGAACACCACAGCTTGAGGAAGCAGTACTTGATTTGATTGAAGAACAACCTACTACCAGTACTAGAAAGATTGTTTTCCAGCTGAATGTTGATCATATGACGGTATTTCGAATTTGAAAGGAACAACTCTTATGCCCTTACCATCTGCAACGAGTGAGTACAGGCACTGTTCCGCGAGATTTTCCGAACCGTCTTGAATTTTGCAATTGGATGCTGGAAATGATTAGAAGAAATTGTGACTTTCTGAAGACGATAGAATTCACGGACGAATGTACTTTTTCTCGGGACAAGATTATTAATTTTCATAATTACCACATATGGGCTGATGAAAACCCTCACGCTATTGTCGAAACTAACCATCAAGAACAGTTTTCTCTTAACGTGTGGCTCGGAGTTATTGGGAATGATTTAATTGGGCCTCATTTTCTACCTCTTCTATTGAATGGTGAGGCATACGTTCAATTTTTAAGAGAAGTGCATCCAGTACTGCTGGAGGAAGTTCCTTTGGGCGTCAGAAGGGATATGTTTTTTATGCATGAATGGGGCCCACGGCCATTTTAGTCAAGTAGCACGTCAGCATTTAACTGAAACATGCAAATCAGTGGATAGGTCGAGGAGGACCACAGAACTGGCCCGGTTCTGGAATATTTGAGCGAATACGTAGCTCAATGCGCCGACGTCTAGACGCATGCGTAATGTCTGAAGGTAACATATTGAACATTTACTATGATTTCTACATGTTATGTGGTTTTGTTATAAATAAATTAGTTTTGTTTATTACTCTTTGATCGTTTAATGCAGTACTAACTACAAAATAACAATAAATCCAGTTCGCATTTATGACGATGTATCTCTGTAGTTGTTGTTGTTTTAGGAGTTGCATTTTCCACCCCTTACAACCATGGGGAAACCATGGTTGTGCAATTTCAATTCGTTCGAAACCCTTCAAAACAAAACAATAAACTACATAGTCAATCTGAACCGCCGCGAACAAACTTCAAATCTTCAATTCTTTCAACAAATATTGACCGAAAATAACACCATTTTGTAATAAGTAATGTTCCGTTTGGAATTCCCTCTGTGAAATTAACGTCACGAGTTTCACACCAAAACAAGCCAATTAAAACAGTAATTAGCCATACACCAACCGGGGCGATTACCGCTCGATTTTTCGACTACGGACACCGGCCTAAAAGCTCCAACACGGCCGAAAAAAAATACACCAACATATATCATCTCATTCAAATAGTCGATCCATACGAAGAGTTGGAAGTAAAAGTTCTGTGACCCCGCTCATACGATGATACCGGCATTATAACACTCACCTTGAAAGTGTTATATCTGCAAGCCAACAACAATGAAGAAAGAAGCCATGGGCGGGAAAAGAATGCGTGTTAGAAGGTGTCAGGGGATACCGAGAGGAGTAGGGAAGATATATCCCGATGCGAGGTTGTCTTCATTAAATGCATTCCTTTGTGCTCATTTTTAAAGAGTTGGCTTCGGCTCGGTACTTTATGCCGTCGTTGAATTTCTAGTTGGTAAATCAGGCCGTTAAGGTAATCACATATGAGATTTTGAGATATTTTTCTCCGAAAGCTGGGCGTTTACAAGATTCTTGGAATGAATTGTTGATAGTTAAGAAAAAATATACCTGCTCTCTGCCATCCAGTGCTTTCAAGCTGGAAATTTTATTTGTTTTTTACGATTTTTCAGTAGCTGTTTCACCTCAACCATTTTTTTGTAGCAGTAAATAACCCGCGTCCCCAATTCTCGCTCAACCTTGGTTCTCAAGTTACTTTCTTCTCTTTATTTCCTAACATTAACTCAAGTTTTGAATCCATTCAACAATTCTATCCTAGCGGCACTATTTCTCGGTTTGAAGGCCGTCGATTTTTGGAATGGCTAACTTATTCGGAGGTTTATAAACCTCTGAAGAAACTAGCATTGTACTTTCCGCCCAGTCGCGAAAAGGTAGTCAACTGTCACAATAGAAGAAGAAGAAGACCCCTGATTTGGAGTTTACTAACTAATAAAAGTTTATATATGATGAAGGAATTACTTAGCGATATAAGCCCATCTATGTTTGATAGTACGAACTTCAAACTCGAGGAAAACATTGATTACATTGCCATAGTGTACCGTAGTCACGAATAATCAAATTTTCGTTGTCATAATTTCTCTATTGCAATATTATTTTACAGGAAGAAATACGCGACGGACTGTGGCTGCTCATCGTTTTGAGATTCAACTCAGTTTACCTCGAACTTCACTGTTTAAAAACTATTTCATTTGGAGAACTGCGCGTTTATGTGGAATAATGAACTTCCTGAGAACGTTTTTCCAAACGAATTTAATCTCCAGCGATTCAAACTCCATGTCAATCACTATTTTCGCACAGGCACCGCTCTTTTCGAGAGAGCTGAATTTTAACGAAGTGCCGATACTTTTTTGTTTGCCAAATCCTCGTCCTCACATAATAACACTTGACGGATCCTGGAAACTGCTTCGTCTTTGTCGATAGAATTAGTATTATTTTTTACATAACCGATTATTTTCGGTAAGAAATCTTTCACAACAGATATTTTGACATTTTCGCAAAACTGGTCCCTTACAATCGAATAAGCTGTATCGGTTATACGGGTTCACTGTCAACATTTATTTTTCGACTCAACTTTCGTACTATTCTTGTCGTGTTGGTCATCTGTAAGACCAATAAGAACTCAACATTCATTTTTCGACTAAACTTTTGTACTATTCCTATCTTGTTGGTCATCTTTAAGAGCAATAAGAACTTAACATTCATTTTTCGACTCAACTTTTGTAATATTCTTGTCGTGTTGGTCATCTGTAAGAGCAATAAGAACTCAACATTTATTTTTTGATTTAACTTTTGTATTATTCTTATCTTGTTGGTCATCTGTAAGAGCAATAAGAACTCAACATTTATTTTTTGACTTAACTTTTGTACTGTTCTTATCTTGTTTGTCATCTGTAAGAGCAATAAGAACTCAATATTTATTTTTCGACCCAACTTGTATATTATTCATGTCGTGTTGGTCATCTGTAAGAGCAATAAGAACTTAACATTCATTTTTCGACTCAACTTTTGTAATATTCTTGTCGTGTTGGTCATATGTAAGAGCAATAAGAACTCAACATTTATTTTTTGATTTAACTTTTGTATTATTCTTATCTTGTTGGTCATCTGTAAGAGCAATAAGAACTCAACATTTATTTTTTGACTTAACTTTTGTACTGTTCTTATCTGTTTGTCATCTGTAAGAGCAATAAGAACTCAATATTTATTTTTCGACCCAACTTGTATATTATTCATGTCGTGTTGGTCATCTGTAAGAGCAATAAGAACTTAACATTCATTTTTCGACTCAACTTTTGTAATATTCTTGTCGTGTTGGTCATCTGTAAGAGCAATATAAGAACTCTCAAGATTCATTTTGACTAAACTTTTGTACTATTCTTATCTTGTTGGTCATCTGTAAGACCAATAAGAACTCAACATTCATTTTTCGACTAAACTTTTGTACTATTCATGTCGTGTTGGTCATCTGTAGGAGCTGTATGACTAACTGAAACCGCACAAAATAAAACTCCTGTGGATCATCGACCAAGCATCTTCAAGGCGAAAATCATAAAACGCACTTGGCTTTGTATCGGCACAATCGTATTTTTTTCACGAATTCCAACGTATTATTACACACACACGTTGAAGCAAAAAAAAAAGAAAAGATGGCGATAAAAGACCCGAACCGAGGAGGAAAATAAAGAAGCGTCCGAAGCAACCCAGCCAACAGATTGTATCGCATAAATCTCAAAATGCATCAATATTTATTACCATCGTATACATTTTTGACAAGTGTTGTGTACGTGTGTGATTTGTATGAGGAATCGTTAATACTAACTCGGTATGGAGAGAACTTACCGATAATACTAATAGAGGTATTCATATGTACAAAATTAAGCGTTGTTAATTTATATTCCTCTTCGAATAGACTCTTTCATTGGGTCATTTGCAGCGTTATTTTGTTGGCCGGTTGATGCTTTTTTGTTCGGGGATCTGGTCTTCCAGCAGCGCCTCGATCGGTTTTGTTCGAGGTGAGGGTGTATTTTTTCGAGTGAGTCATCAGACAAGGTCAGAGGTGGAGAGGGCGTTGGGTCTGTAAAAGCAGTCGCAGGGTCGTTATTTCGGATTTATGGCGCACCGGAATGATATTAAAGGTAAATGAGCACCAGGTGCGCAGAAGATTTTGAACACAACGCAATTTGAAATTTTCAAAACAGGCACCACCGAAAATGAAGAATTACGTTTAATTTCAATATTTTTACCAAAAAGTAAACTCTTCTAAAAACACTTTTTTTTCAGTATTTGCAATCTGTCAACCTGACATTATATCTGGCTATAAACAAGGTTTCATGAATAGACCATATTGGATAAGGATTTCATTTGGACAACATGTATTTTTTCTGAGTTGGCTACTCTGTTTATGTGTCATTGCTGTCAGTTGTCATTTCAATTGTTCACCCCGTTACCTCAACAAATGAATACAAGATAGAGCAAATGAAACTCAAAAATAGACAATTTCAACAACTGAATATGACAACTGACACGAACGACAAATAAACAGTAAACAAATTTGAGAAATTAACACATGGATCAATAAGTCCCGAGACTAACAATGAAAACAACATTTTTTTTACAAAATTTTTTTTTATTCATCAAAATAATCTCCTTTTAGGGTGATACAATGGTTCCAACGCTTTTCCAATTTTTCAATACCATGTTTATGTAAAATGTATCTTTCGCTTCAAAATAAGTTTCAGTTTCAGCGATGACCTCCTCATTTGAGCCAAATCTTTTTCCCTGGAGCATTTTTTTAAGATCAGCAAAGAGCCAGTAGTCACTGGGGCTAAATCTGGTGAGTATGGGGGGTGGGGAAGCAGATCAAAGCCCAATTCGTTTAATTTTGCCATTGTTTTCATCGACCTGTGGCAAGGTGCATTGTCTTGGTGAAAAAGGATTTTTTTTCTCTGCATGTGCGGTCGTTTTTTTGCGATTTCCTCCTTCAAACGTACCAGTAAGTCAATATAATAATCACTGTTGATCGATTTACCTTTTTCGAGGTAGTCAATGAAAATCACGCCATGCGCATCCCAAAAAACTGACGCATCACTTTGCCAGCTGACTGCTGCGTTTTCGGACGTTTCGGACGGCTTTCGCCAGCTGTGCGCCACTCAGATGACTGCCGCTTTGACTCTGGAGTGTAGTGATGTATCCATGTTTCGTCCATGGTCACGTAACGACGCAAGAAATCTTTTTTGTTGCGAGTAAATAGCGATAAACAGCTTTCTGAATCATCGACTCGTTGCTGTTTTTGTTCCATCGAAAGCAATCGCGGCACCCACTTAGAAAAAACCTTTTTCATGCTCAATTTTTCATGAAGGATAGTAAATACACTTCCATATGATATCTGTGTCATCTCAGCAATCTCACGGAGCTTCACTTTACGATCTTTCATTACAATTTTTGTCACTTCACTCATATTTTCCGGTGTAACAGCTTCCACAGGTCTACCCGAGCGTTCTGCGTCATTTGTGTCAGTACGACCACGTTTAAACTCGGCAAACCACCGACAAATCGTTGCTTTTGATGGACAAGAGTCCGGTAACATTTTTCAATCCATTTTTTCGCTTGCACGGTGTTTTTACCCATTAAAAAACAATGTTTTATCAGAACACGAAACTCGGTTTTTTCCATTTTTTAAACAAACTACAAAACGACTTTACTCTAACCTCGATAACTCAGCTGTTTCTGGTCCGATCGACTTAAAATTTCGACACGTTTCAAGCAAAGGTTAGTACTCTAGAAAGACGTGGTTACTGGTTTACTAAGAGCGCCATCTCTGGGTTAGTCTCGGGACTTATTGATCCATGTAGTATATGTACTGCAAATGGAATCCTTATTAGTATTAGTATGAACGATGAAATAAATAAATGTGCCTGGTGAGCATGCTTTGAGCGCGCATCTATCTTTGTTTGGCTTACTTTGTTTTTGGATGGATAAAGCTTACATATGATAGCTGACACTAATGACAAATACACAGATAAGCCAACTTACAAAAAAATAATCACCATCCGATATGATTTATTCCAGATCAAACATTTCCGATGTTTTCCATCAATATTTAAATGAAACATGAGCTGACTGGGGCCAGGTTGACGCGATATATACCTACCTCAAAAATAAAATCAGTCACATAATTCTCATTCATAAATTTTTCAATATGGGATAGGTATCAGCAGTTATCACACACCAGAACAAAAACACTGTCTCTCGACAAACGTTTTGCTAAGCAAGTTAGTATACTAAGAAGATGGTGCTAACTTAATTAGCAAAACGTGCGTTGAGAGCACGTTTTGCTAATTAATTTCGATCAATAACATATTTAACACGAAAAAATCGACCCGAATAACTTTCGCATCTAGTGCCCGACGATGACTCAATCGATGCGAAAATAAAGTTTCGCGTTTTTCATCGAGTCGGTATCGTAATCGACGTATATTTGCATATAATTAAATAAAGAATGGTTTCTTATAAACCGCCTTGGGGAACACCGTAATTATATGTAATCTCGCATTTCGTTTTCGATTCGAAAGGAAATTTTTTATTATTCCGGAGATAATTCACGCACTCTCCTAATATCAGAAAAATTCGAGGAATGGTTCTTTCCGCCGTTTCAACGTTGGAGGCGCCTTCGAGGTCACCGAGTGCTAGATTCCTCCTAAGTGGTGCCGTTTTCCACGATCAAATTACGGGTGCGAGGTTTTTTCGTCTATCATGAGGCTACTGCTTACACCTCCCCGATTTCAAAAAGTGGAAGTGGCGTATGCGACTATGATAGTTTCGGTTTACAGATTGAATCGTGAGTTTTATGCTGCCCTTGCGACTTATCCAAGACATTCGATATCATCAATCATGAAATAATCCTGAGTGAGTTCTGGACCTTAGAATTGAAAGGGCGGGTGTCCATCTTTGGCCAATAATGGGTTAGGCAAATAAATGTACATAAAATCCTTAGATCTAAATAGTAATGATGAAATGGCGGCTGTCCCACGTACCAATACAGTTTTTGTAGTCGGTAATCCATATTTTGATCAGTTTTGAAAGGTCGTATGTGGGACAAAAGGCTTTTTAGTCCTTACGATTGATTCAAAAAAGGCGGCTGTCCTAATAATGAGGACATCTGCCTTTTAAAATTCTCACAGAATAGGAGGACATGCGCCTTTTTAAAGATAAGGTTAGGTTAGTAATATCAAAAATAATATTGTGTTTATTAGTGTGTTAACAGTTCATTACATTATTTTGAGAATGTATTCCAACACAAGAACTAATCGAATATTGCAACAAGCATTATTACAAAATAACGGTAAGTCAAATAATCATAATCGAGTTAGTTTTCTCAATACCTAATTTATTATAGATCAAAACACCAAAGAGATTACCAAAAAATGATGTATGTGCTGTGCCGATAAAGCTAATCAAGAGGTTTTAAATGTTTCTGATCATGACGATGAGCCTAGACAAGGCAGAAGCAGTTATAACGTCTTCGAAGACAAAGAGAACATGAGATCCTTCATTGAATTGAGGCCAGTGGTGGATATTATTGTTGGTGAGAAAGAACAGCGGGAAAATATTACCACAGCGATGGTGGAAAGTGACGATGCCTCTCGCATTCTGATAAAGATCCAATTACCGGATTTTCTGATGATTCTCTAGAGGACAGGAACTATGAACCTGAAACGGATTCAAATGATTCCAATCGAGATAATATAGAAGATTTCGATGGAGACAACGTTGACACAAATTTTGTAGCAGGACAACGAATTAATAAACAAGAGAAAGAGCAAAGGAAATCGAGAAAGAGAACAAGGCAGCCTTGTACCTGGAAAATTAACGTGGCTAAGCAAAAGAGGTTGATGGGAGAGGAATATGAAGGGCATAAGAAGAAAATTAAAAGGAAGAAAGAAATAGGTCCAATATCTAATAATTGCAAATTAAATTGTGCTACAAACATCTTAGACGAAGTGAGAAAAAATATTCATGAGAGTTTCTGGAAAATTAAAACAGACTGGAAGCAAAGAAGACAGTTTTTGGCACAAAGTGTGGATGTAGTCCCTATTCAAAGACGCCGACCACGAAGTGGTTCGCAGAACAACCGACGACAACACAATTATATATATAATTTATTGGACAATGGGATTAAAAAAAAGGTCTGCAAAAACTTTTTTCTCAACACGCTTTCAATCTCCGAAAAAATGATTCGTAACGCTGTACAGAAATGCCTTGAAAATTCCGCAGGGTTGGTTGAAACGAATAAGGTTTCTAACCACAAACTTGATGATATGGCAGTAGGCTTAGTTCGTGAACATTGTTTCCGAAAATTGATAGCCATTATTCAAGAAATAAATCGGATAGACAATATTTAAATCCTCAACCTAGTATTACTGCTATGTACAAACTGTACAAAGAGTGGTGCATAGAAAAACAAGTAGAAAAAAAGCATATATTGTTAAAGAACATAAGTATCGTGAAATTTTTTCTACTGAATTTAATTTACACTTCAAACCTCCTAGTATAGACACGTGTGATACGTGTGACCATCTAGAAAATTTGAAGCGTAATGTTCTGAATGATCCGGAAGCAAAAGAAGAGGTAGAGAGAACTTTGAAGGAGCATATTGAGGAATCAAACAGAAGATATAAACTAAAAAAGGAGGATAAAGATAATTTGAAAGTAGCTCAAGGAGAGGTAGTAGCGAGATGGATTTACAAAAATGTCTACCAACCCCATTCTTATCAAACTCCAAGACATTTTACTTAAGACAGCTTTGGACGTTTAACTTAACAATATACTGCGACACCCTCAAGAAGAGCTATTGTTTCTTATGGGATGAAACTATAGCTAAGAGAGGTGGCAATGAAATTGCTTCATGCATATTGAAATTCATAAAATTATTGCCACTGAGCATAACAGAGGTTACCATTTGGTCAGACAATTGCTCTGGCCAAAATAGAAATTTTCAGTTATTTTGTATGCTTCTGTGGGCTGTTCAAAATACACATGTTACTGTCATCCAGCAAAAGTATTTGTTAAAAGGGCATACTCATAATGAAGCTGACACTGTACATGCAAGGATAGAAAAGAAGAAAAAACAACTTCCTACCATGTCAATATCAGTTCCCCATGAATGGGCTCAATTTATTAGAACAATCCCTTCACTTACTGACTCAGTGTATGAGATGGAACAACATGAGTTTTTTAACTTCAAAGCATTGGGTGTAGGACCTGGATGCTCATTTGTTAAGCGAAAGAAGAACTGTGAAAAGGAACCGTTTTTGTCGTCCAAAATAGTCCATTTGATGGTAAAGAAAGAAGCGCCCGGTATTTTGTATTACAAAACTCGGTTTGAAGAGACGAACTTCAAATCTGTTAATTTCAACAGAAACGCATGATCTGTAAAATCCAAAACAAGTCTCAAAGTAATAACTGGTCAGCTTTTGGCTGTAGATAAGAAGAAACATGATAATTTACAGGAGTTACTTCAGTGGGTGCCCACAATTTATCATGATTTTTATAAAAACATAAAAGTGAAAAATAATGACAACAGCGATCCAGATGATAGTGATGACGACCAGTAGTAATGTTTTTTTTTTTTTCTGTTTCTGCTGTTCTCTTTGTTAATATTTAATTTTTTATCATGTATTATCGAAAGTGGATGTTTTAGTTTTGACTTCAGAATTTATTTCAGAGATTTTCTGCATATTAGCAATATTCTATTTCTATGGTATGTGAAACCGTATAAATTTTTTTGAGAGTTTTTTTTTTTTTAATAAAATACACAATTGAAAAGACTTGTGTCCGTTTTTAATGTCTAACGAATAAAAATTTTAAAAAGTCGGTTGTCCATAATTATTCAATTATTATTTTTTTAAAATATTGTCAATAATGCTTCTTGATGACTATGATATCTGACCATTACAAAATATTTTTCAGATCAGGCAAAAATTGAGAAAGATAGACCATATTATTAGGTTGAGTATCGAAATGAGTACCACTTTATTTGGCCCTCCTTTAAAATTTGCAGAATGTGACAACCGCCCTTTCAATTCTAAGGTCCAGAGTTATAATCGCTACGATTTTGAGAAAATGTACCTACTTTCATGGCTGGACGAATACTTGACTCTCAGGAAGATGTGCGTGTCATTCACAACCATATGATAACAGTGTCGTTGCTTTTCGAGTTTGAAAGCCGTGGTTTTTTGGAATTTCTTCCTGACGTTTCGCTGGCGCGAGTGGCTAGCTTCTTCAGGGGTTTAACCATCATGGCTTGCTGTGCGATGACTACCTTTTAGGCTTCGTAAAGCGTATTTATGCCTTGTCAGGTAGTCAGTTGTATTTGTACCTGTGTTCGTACCTGCACTTGAACCTAGAACATTAACAATCTTGCTGCCTGTTGTCCTGTTCGTTATTCTCGAATTCCTCAAAATGGGGTTCCATATTTGATTGAGGTTCACCGCTTCTTCTTTTCTGTTAAAATTATCCATGTGTTTGTGGATCTCTATTGCCTTCCGTACCAGTCGGCTATGGTATCCCTGGTTGGGGGCAATTAGTTCTGTGTTCTCAAACAAAATTCTGTGGTCCCTTTCACTCAGTGCGTGTTCTGCCACCTGACTTGTCTGTTTGGCCTAGTCTGCAGTTCCTTTTATGCTCTTTTAGTCTTGTTCCCATGGATCGTTTGGTGGTTCCGATATATACCTTTCCACAAGTGCACGGAATGCGATAGACCCCTGCTGCTGATAATGGGTCTATGGTCTCCTAACTAGAATCACAATGGGAAATGTTCCTCCTGATGAAAATCAAGTAGTTTTCATAGAAGAGCTTTAAAACAACGCATTTTAAACTTATCATTTCAACTTTTTTCTTTAAAAAATTATTTAAATACTTAAAAAAGAGGAATGAAATAATGCATTCAACATTTAAAGGGATTCGTTTCTATTTCACCATTTGGCAACATCGGTTATAGCTAATAAAGGACAATGAATCTGTTACCTGTATGAGACAAACAAAGATGACATATTTCAGAGGCGTGCTGTTCTGTTTACTTATGTTCCGAGTTCCGAGACATTCTGTGACATATGGCATTTTGTGCACTTAACCTATCTTCCTCTATATAAATAAATAACAAAACAACTATTGTTTATGTGGCTTGTGGAGGTGGTATTGAACTATAATTCATATTTTGCCTTAATTGTTGATTTATAAAGATAATTTTCCTTTTTTAAAGTAGAATATCTAGGTACGTATAAATTATTTCAACTTGATATAGGCGCTGTTGCCAATATGTGAATTAGAAACAAACCCCTTTAAAAATTAAAACCCAACATCTGAAACATCAATTTGAATACTTTTCGAAGTGAGTTTGAAAAACTCATGAGTTAAACTCAACTTTATTTTGTTCAAACTTGCATTTGCTGTAATAACCCTGAGGAACATTCCCCATTGTGCGGTAAGTTCCTGTTGTTGAATCCGTTCGTTTGTGCTGTCTTCCTGTTTTCGGTAACCAAGTGTTGCCCATCTTTACACTTGGCTACACCGCGCTGATAAGGCCAATAGCCAGAAACACGTATCCGCGGTTTGCCATCAATGTTTCTTGAGTGATAACCAAGTCAACCAATAGGTGGTTCCACTTATGTCTCGCTTACGTTTACGCAGTTATTTCTATTAAGTACTTTTCTTGGTTTTTCATATTTTGTCTTCAATGAGGGCCGCTGCCCTGTACTGACGATGTCCAATAGGCTGAAACAGCTGTCTACCGTGGCGCTTAAATTGAAATCAATATGGGAATGATCAGAATGATAGTTATTCATTCATGAATATGTATTCAAGAAATGGTAACTTTATTAGATTGAAGAAACTTTCAACTAATTTATATGAGAACAGTCCATCCTACGTAGCGTCAAAGCTTTTTAATAATCTTCCCGACTGCATAAAAAAGGAATTTCAAACAAACCCTGCAAGAATTCCTGATTAACGGTTCCTTTTACAGAGTAGCTGAATATCGATAAAAGGGTTTTGTATTACATTATATTCACAATATTTTATTTGTCTCTTGTCACATTCATTTATCAATTTGTTATATCACGTTTTTGTGACGATTTTTATAAATGTCGACGCATCCTATGTCACCTTGTTATTGTAAAGGGTTCATTAAATCATAATATTATTTGTTTTTCAGTTGAACACGGTCTCAGAGATTCAAACTTTCAACAGAATTTCCTGAATGGAAATGAAATCTGTGTTTTTTTTTAATTAAAGTAACTACAAAAAAAAAGGTGTGATCAGGGTTTTCATTACAGAAGTAATAGGGGACTGTGAGAAATGTTGTTGTTAATGTGTTGTCCAAATGTAATAATAATAATAATAATGAGAATGAATTTATTTTGATTCGAAATACAAAATATAATTGAAAGAAATCAAACAGTTTGTGTCTTTAGACTGACTCTGTTCAGCTACTTATCATCAACAAGCAAATTATGACGAATTTCCAGAAGGAAATCAATCAACTTCAAAGCACTCCAACCAACTTCCTGCTCATAACTATAACACACGAAATAGAAACTACTACAAACTTCCTTCTATGACTAAAACAACAACACAAAGATCGTTTTCTTACCTTGCACCAAAACGCTATAATCACATTCCGGAAGAGATTAAATCTCTGAAGAGCACTAATATGTTCAAAAAACGACTGAAATGCTTCATTAATAGCAACCCGAGAAATGTGATAAGTAAATTGTTAAATGAATAATACTCACAGTCGTCTGTGTTTACCTAAATCATGCCTCCTACTTTTTGTATCAAAATCATCATAATCGACTCCCGTTTATATATTATATTATATTGTTGTCATTGTCATATGTGTGTGTGTATATATGTGTATATGGATATATGTGTATATATATGTATATATTGTCAACTTATTTATTCATTTTATTCTTGTATTTATCTATATATTGTGGATTTATTTATGTATTGTGTATTTATTCAGTATTGTGTATTTATTCAGTATTGTGTATTCATTCATGTTTTTACGATATTCGTGTATTTATTGTATATTTATTCATGTTATTACTTTGTACTAGGCGATATCACGCACAAGAAACATTTTTTCGAAAATGTTTCTTTTGTGATGCCTTTGTTTGTTCACCCTGCTATTTTATAATATTTATAACTAGGTTTTATAACTTACCATACTCACCCAAAATTGCTGTTTGATTCATTGATGTATTTATGTTGAATTATGACTGTTTTCAATGGAAAATGAATTGTTATCATTACTTTTAGTTTTTTGGCGGATCTTGAAAAATCACAGTGAAGTGATGCCTTTTCTACTGTCAAACCTCAATATTATAGAAAATTACCATTCTTCGGTAACATATATTTGCAAAGCTACTTAGTTGTCAAGTCGAGTGCACCGAGTTCTAATCCTCGATTGAATTCAATGATTTATCAGCAACTTCAACAAAACCCCTCCTCGAATATCGCCCCGTAGATCCCGTCTCCGTCACAATTCCATTTGCGAGTTCTCGTCAATTAGCGTCCAATTATGAACTTATCCGAAGATACATCTCGATCCGTGCCTTGCGCCCCTCCCCACTTGTGCTCCCCCGATCCGACTCGATGAATTTATCATCGACAATCGCAATCGAATTATGGATTCAATTAAACCTGCCATTGACGTTTTCATTTGTACTGACGACGCACTTAACACTCATCATTTTCAAATACATTAACCGACACACTACAGATGCCGGTGCTTAACCTTATTTCCTTGTAGGGATCGCCGCTTTTGCTCGCCCAATACCGGAATATGAGCTCTGCATCATCCTCCGGTATTTGAGTTCGTTATTACGTCGGAGATTACGCTGTAACTAACCGTTTGCTGCGGCTGATGAATCAAGACGCCGTGGATCTCTGCGTTCTATTAGAGAAACTCTTTGACATCCATTTTTTCGAACGATATTTTATTTGCAATGGTGATCGATGTATTTGTACCAACGAAAGACGCCTTGAATATAGTCTCACCACCTTATCAGTCATAATGTCTTCACTTAGCAAAATTGCATCAATAAAAACAATCTTTGTCTTTTTACTGGTACTTTGTTTCATAATAGAAGAAGGGAATAATAAATTAGCGAAATGTCAGTGTTTTTTGGTCCAATTTCTTTGAAACAATGAAGAAAATGATCTATTCAGTTCAATCAGATACAAATGGCTCTACCAAATCTGCTGAGATAATCTCTGGTTGAAAAATGTAGAAAAAACAAAAGATTCTGGTTTAAAAAACTTCAAGCCTCAAACCAACAGTTTTTCAGTGTTATATGCATAATCAATTATGATCGTAACGTTTCTTATTTTGGTATATTGGTGCATGGTGGTTTGATTGGTAATTCACCAATTGGTGCCATGTGGTTTTCATTCCTTCTAGTAATTCGACAAAATACTTTTGAATTCTTCAGAAACGATGATGTTACAGATACAGATAATTTATTCATCATTGAAGTTTTTTACACAATGGTACAAAACTTATCAGACTACTCAAAACATATAGTATTAAAACCCATAAAAACATTATAGAGCCCACACAAAAATATAAAAAACTCACAGACAGTGCATCAAACAGTGAGGTACTCCTCTATTGTATAAAAAGTATTTTCATTAAGGTAATTGAATAATGTTGTTTTAAAGGAATTGAAATTTTTCATCTCACCAAAGATCCTATTGAAACGGTTATAACATAGAATTCCTTGGTATTTTGGAGAATTCTGTCCCACACTAAGCCTAGAGAATGGTAAGCGAATGTCATTTTTATTCCGTGTTTGGTGTTGGTGAATTTCACTACTTTTCATGTAGGTATTTTGCTCTTTTTTAATATTCATAATTAGAAGATAAATATAAAGTGATGGAAAAGTTAGAATTGACAGTGACTTGAAATAAGCTTTACAAGATACATTATTTCCAACTTCCATCATGCATCTTATGATTTTCTTCTGAGCAATGAATACTTTATCAATATGTGTTTAATTACCCCAGAAGATCAAGCCATATGTGAGTGCCGACGACACTAGACCATGATATGCCATTCTGAGAACCTCTATAGATACAGTGTCCTTCAGTTGTCTGATAATAAAGTTGATACTACTCAATTTCCCCACCAGATTTTCGATATGAGTTCTCCATGTCAGTTTCTCATCAATTGTTACACCCAGAAATTTTATATTTGATACTTGCTCAATTGACTTATGATTTATTTTAACAAGAAGGCTTGCGTCACTGCTGATATTTTTTTGTCAAAAAAACTATGAAGAACCACATGATGAAATCATGTCATCAATAAATATGATAAAAAGCAGTGGACCAGTTGCTATTAAAATTTGAGTAGTGGTTATTAAAGTTTATTCTCAGTGCAGGTTTTTTTTATTCCAAATACGATAATGAAATGACATACCAATCAAAACCTCTAGTTCCATACCAATTATTCAAAGCCTCTAATTACCAATCGAAACCTCTAGTTTCTACAAGCAGAAGGACTAGTTGAGATGAGTACTTTATTGAATTATGAGAAATACACTATTTATTAACAATTAATACATTTTCAGCTTGGATCAATTAAACTGTTTCATACAAATAAAGAACTGTGATTATTGTAGTAAGTGTTCAAATTAACTATTAAATAGTCCTTTCTAGAATTTGGTTTTTGTTTGATGGTGACGGTTTGTTTTCTATTTGTGGTAAGTGATTGTGTCCCATTCACTTATTTAAATGAATTTTTCAATTGCTGCTATTACGATTTTAGTAGTGGTTATTGAAGTTAATTCTTGGTGCAGGTTTTCTATTCCCATTACAATAATGGAATGACATACCAATAAAAACATGACAGAACCTCTGGTTTCACAATACCAATTGATCAAAGCCGCTAGTTTCTATAACAGCAATCAAAACCTCTGATTTTTACAAGCAGGACTAGTTGAGGTAAGTGCTCTAGTGAATTATGAGAAATACAGGATTTATTAACGATAAATACATTATTAGCTTAGACCAATTGAACTGTTTGATAGAAATAAAGAGTTGTGGTTATTGTCGTGAGTGTTCTAGTCAACTACCAAGTAGTGCTGTCTGGAATTTGCTTATTGTTCATAAGTGTCAAATACACGCTTAATTTTTTTTATTTATGGTAAGTGAACTTTGTCACGTATTTAGACGACCTGTTCAAATTTCAGTAGTGGTTATAAAAGTGTATTTCAAGTGCAGGTATCAATTCCAACTACGATGATGAAATGACACACCAATCAAAACCTCTGAAAAGCAACAAAGTAGGTGAACTCTGGCGTGACATAATAGATCGATAATTAATCAAAATAAACGTAGAGAGCAAGCAGCACATGAGAGAAAATCGGGACCGCTGGCTGATTGGAACAATACCCAAATGATTGGCCGGAACTTTTCACAAAAGGATATTAGAATGGAGTTTGTACCACCTTTTACTAAAACGTCGATAATTGTGTTTCCATATGCTCGCCGCTTGCTCCGGAGCGCACAATACTTTGTAATAAGCCGCTAAGAACCGTAATTAGTTATCAACGTATTATATTAAAATACAATTAAGAGAACCAGTTCTCAAAGGATCAATAACGAACGAGTAATCGGGACAGATTGAACTGACGCTGCATACCAAGCAGATTTCAATGTATCGTTACGGCCGAAATGTAATGTTCGGCTCGGGCCATTTGGTTCTTTTTTTCTAAGAATATACGAGGGTGGTTCGTAAAGTAATAGTAATGGCAAAATTGTCCTCTATACTCACGCAGAATTTGAACGCCATCCACCAGTTAGTTCTTTTTACAGCATTCAATTTGTTAATCAACCTAAAACGTGTTCTGCGATTTTTACAATGGATGAAAATATCGAACAACGAATTTGTCTTAAATTTTGCGTTGCAAAATGTTGCATGAGACTTCATAAGAAACCCATGCTTAAGAGTGGTACAACGCATTTCAAAACCGTTGAGATGTGGTAGAAGATTTGCCTGGCTCTGATCGATCATCAATGTCATCAAATGAACTCAACCTCGCTCAAGTATAGGAAATTGTGACTGAAAATCTTCGTTCAAATCTGAAAGAGATAATAACGAACCTCATCGAACAGCCATCGTATTCACCTGATATGTCTCCAGTCGATTTTTTCCAAACTCAAACTCGCAGCAAGTACTGAAGTCGATTCTAAAAAATGGCATGCAAAATGCTGTAATGATTGGGTTGTTCGTTGGCGTAAGTGTATAATTATGGAAGGGGCCTAGTTTGAAGGTCGTACGAATAATACATATTTTCGTTGATGCCATTAATAAATCATTTCATTCTGGCAGATTTCCTACATGCCTGAAACTTGCAATAGTCATTCCGCTTCATAAAGGTGTTGAAATGAATAATAATAATAATAATAATTGTCTTTAATGGGTGAAATACAATATAATATCCAAAAGGCGAAGTTCAAAACTGCAGTGAAGAACACTACAGGTTTGTTCTACCACCACTTACCTCCTTTAATGATCCATCAAACTTCCGGCCTATATCTTTGCTTTCGAAAATCTCAAAAATAATTGAAAAACTGGTCAAAAAAAAATGCTTAACTTCTTAAGTAATCATAACATACTATGTGAATCTCAATATGGATTCCAAAGCCATAAAAACACAGGCGATACAATCTTCTCTTTTTTGGAAGATGTATATATTGGTTTAAATAATAACGTATCTATTGGGCCAGTATTCTGTGATTTCTGAAAAGCATTCGACTGCGTGAACCATG